>NC_140421.1:39367878-40789753 GCF_965140295.1 Lepidochelys olivacea | reverse complement strand
CTGACTGGTTAGCTAGGATGTAATACATCAAAAACCACACAACAGCTCCTGTCATGAAGCAAATGACAAAATAGTCACCAGATAGCTTGGTGGTAAAAACATTGCTTTGGTAACAGAATTAGATTGTACTATTTCTGCAAAGGCAGCTCCCAAATGTGCTGGATAAGTCTCTACCCTACAAAAATATGGAGCAAACCTGTTATTTAATAAGATTTGGGGGGGGGGTTTTCCTCTCCCAGATCTTATCACATGGCAACTATTTCCACGAATTATTTCACAAATGAAAATTTAAAGGATGTTTTCAATTTGCTTCCCATGGGGTTAGCCTAACCGAAATCCCAAAATCTGAAGAGTAGATAGTCAAAGAAAGAGAAGGTAGGGATGTGGTTTTAAAAAAGAAAGCAAAAGAATAACATTCGCAACTGTTACTAACCTATTGTAAACGCCATTCCCTCTTCCATTAACAAATCACTGTCATTGTCTACAAAAGAAAACAAAAATGCTTTTTTGGTGGGTGGGTTTTTTGTTTGTTTTTTAAGTAAATGTAACCAGCACTTGCTTTCAGAAACCCTTTTTTGTCCCGCAGGTACCATGTAAGGCAATTCCCTTTAAATATCCGAGGAAAGTGTTTAAAATAATCTTCCCAATCTCAAAGCAAAGCAAACCAGGTATAAGATCTGGAAGATCACTCTATTATGCATAGATGAAACTATTTTGAGTACCAGCTCACTTTTAAGGGAATTACAGAATTTTAAAATTTAATCAGTACAGTCATTTGTTTGTTTGTTTTGCAATAAACTTTGCCCGTTCCGATCAGCTTATGACTATCGGTGAAGAACACTAATAAAAATAGGGACTGTATTCATATTGATCTTTAGTCTTTCTGGCTTTAAACAAGTTATCTGTTGTTCCTGAAGAACAAAACTGACTATAAAAGGGGAAAGCCTGCAGGTAAACTTGCATTTGGTCAAACAGAAAAGTTTAACCGATTCTTATTCTTTTAACCGAGGCTTTTTGTTGCAAAACAAAATCAAATATATTTGGCATAGGATAGGTCGTCATCTAGGGATGGTGTTTCAAATGTCTGCTTCCGAAGAGAGCGCTGCCGAGGCCCTACTTTCCACTTTGCCGTTTATTGTGATCTTAGGTATTATTTAGACCTCCGCAAGTCACACCTTCTGAGTGTCCTCCCAAGAGAGCCTCCGCTGCAAGGGGGGTTATGGCCAAGGAAGGCCCGGCAGAGGGGGAAGTGATTTACTCCTATTCAGAGATACTGAGCTGCTGAGCTTCCGCTAGGACCTTCTGGGCGGTTTCAAGGGGCCTCCGAAATAGTTTGCAGACTGTAGTTGAAGGCTTTGCAGAGCCTTGGGTGTCTTCGTCCTGGCCTCTGTCAGCCTTCTGAAGCATCTCTTGTCATCAGGTGTCAGTGGCCGGCCAGCCATGCTGTGAGCTGGCCCAGAGCTTGGCAGTGGGAGGAAGGGGTGAGGAGAACAGCAAACACTCAGCCAAGGCTGAGCAGGCAGCGCTGATCACTGCTACCCCCCGCCAGCCCCTAGGAAGCGCAGAGTCTGGGTCCGATTCTGCTCCCGGTGGACTCAACGGCAAGGCCATGGTCTACTGATTTCAATGGGCGCAGGGATCCGCCTGACAGCGGCGCCGGCCAGGCCAGTGGGAGCGCCCGGCAGGGCTGCCCGGTGGGGCCCAAGCCAGCGCTCAGGAGAAGGCGGGCTGCTGGCCGGGCCCCGCAGCCTAGAACTCCCCGCAGAAGAACCTGCTGCTCCATCCAGCTGTCAGCACGGGGGAATGTAATGAAGCTTAACAGCAAGAGTCAGCGGTTATGCCTGCTGGGATATTGATGCAGCGAGGGTTTGTTTTTATTAATTTTAACTTTTCTCCCAAAGAAGTAATCCCAGTGCCTCCAAACCACACCAGCCTGGGGATCCGGCAGCAATCTCCCCAAGTCACTACTAAGGAGGGGGGCTGTATTCGCAGGGAAGAAGAGTCTCAGGACTGGTAGATTGCAATGACCCCTAGGCGCGGGGGGGGGGGTGTCGGGTTTTGCAGCTGGGTTACGTTTATTAAAATACTTCAATAAGATTCCTACGTATCTTTCACAATGGACTTCCTTACCATGATGCCAAACTTCAGGGTGTCCATGGAAGTAAGATCCTATTCCATGCCCAACAAAGTAGGGGCAGACTCGGAAATCATTCTGATGTGCTATGCGGCTTTAAGGGACAGCAAAAATAAAATAAGATAAAAAGAGAGAGAGAGACAAAGCCCATTTCCAATTAGACATCAGACCCTCGCAAACCCCGCGTTTCGGACTGTGTAACACTCACAAACGTATGAGCCCCAAACTGTAGCAGTGACACTGGGATAATTCCAGGCACTTTCACAATAAACACGTGTCAGGCAGTGTGGCTGGTGATAATCTCTTCGGAGTGTAACACAATGACACATTCACACCGTTAGTGGAGGTTTCTCCAGGCATTCTTTATGTGGGGGGCAGAGTCCAGGTGCACTCAAGCCCCGCCCACAATTCATAACTCCACCCACAATCAAAAAGTAGCCGGGCGTCTCTGGAATTATCAGCAGTGGAACAGGGAACCATGTCGCCAGTGTAACTGTCATGGTTAGGCTTCAGCTTTTTTATACCAATACACTGGAATCTGGAAGCTCAGAGCTATTGGTTCCGACCCTCTCTGTGGACTCTGAGAGCTTGATCAGTTTATATTCCAGAGGGTTGTCTTGGCAAAGAAGTGTGCTAGAATCTTATTTGTTGTAAATAAAACTTAATACAGAAATTGAGGCAGGTCTACCCAATAAAGGAGACTCCTGCATACCAGCACTTAGCAGTCTGAACCCTGCAGCAGATCTGGGAAATGGACACGGAGGCATTTGTTTGGACTCTACACACACAGATTTACAAATATTTTTGCAAACACAGATTTTTGCAGAGATAAAAGAAAAAGAGCAGGTCATATTTGGGGTCTACCAGTCTGGGGCCCTTTAAAAAAGTTACAAGTCTAGCAAATGCATGTAATGCTAATTAAACAGTCCACCTGTTTCTAACATGTCCATAATCACAATATCTGGGCACCAGAACATCAGTAAGAGCTGAAACAGGGCCACATCACTCAGCTCCTCTCTATGCCTTTCTAATATAGGCTTGTTCTGGGTGGTTGTCTTTCAGAACAGAAACTTCTAAGCTATTCTGCAGTCACCATTATCTGTTTAGGGAAGGCCTGTGCGAAGTTTTACATTGCATCCAAAATATGAGAAATTTGGGATGAACCTGTTCTGGGGAGGCATACAGTTCTATAGCTAAGGGCCCTTCCTCAAGAATGTCCTACCTCAGTCTCCAAAAGTTTCAGCCTAGGGCTATAGATTTCCATCCGCTCACTGCTATTTGCAGAGAGAGAGAGAGGGTCTTGTTAGGTAGCTGTGCTTTCAAAGCTTTAAAGATTAGATTCAGAACCACAAGCAGAGCCTTTACAATCACCAGCCTGAGTTACTGGGAAAGTCAAATTACTACTATATGTATCAGCATTATCTTAGACCTACAAATAAGTCTTTATCTTATTAATTTGAGATCAGCCATGATGGCAGCTGTGCTCATCCATATCACTTCCATCCAATTTCTAAAACCACACAGGAGTACTGTAAAGAACAAAGGATTAGTTTTACACTTAAAAAATGTCACCTAAAACACAGAAAAGCGGAATTTGTTGGTTTCAAATCCAGTGGACCTGGTTGTTTCTGTCAATATGAAAGGTAAGTACTTACTGTACTTGTACACACTGCTAAATGATTTCCTACAGAAGCCGGGATATTTACACCTTTGTGCATCACAGGCCAAGAATTTACCGTTGCTACAACTGAAGTAAATGGTGTAATGCTGCTGTAAAACAAGTGTTAACAGGGTGGAGAATCAGGTCAGTGGTAGTTAATAATGTTACAAAGCTCAGATCTAAAATGGATGCTTGAAAAGGTTCCATATGTTATCTAGTACCTGCCTTCCAAGCTAACAAGCATGTTTGATAGTACTTCATTTGACTTTGAAGGGAAACAAGGTCCTCAGTTTAAGATATCCCCAACTTCTTTAAGACTCTCCTAATTATTGGCATAAACGGCTAGTCTTGGGCTCCATTCTGCTGGGATTTTTATCCCATGAAGTACACAATTTAAATAACATTAAAAAAATAATGTAAGTTAGAGATGGAAAAGCCAAATAGGATGCATCTTGGATATGATGATAGTAAAGGTCAAGGAGGAAGCAATGGATGTGGAGAGGAATTAGAAAATTACAGTTTATTCACTAACATATAAAGAACAAAATGTGAAATGATGTGAGTTGTAGAAAACCAGAATTAGTGCAACACAAGCAACACTTCATGTAACAATGAAATATTCTTAAACAATTACCCTAGGGGAGGAGAGGAGTGGAAGACTATTTATGCAACATTTGGCAAGCTTTTGTTCCACCTCTATTTTTCTTAAAATATGTTGGCCAGTGCAAAAGCAAACCCATTCACTATTCAGTTTTGCCTGTCCCCCTCTGATACCATTCAAAGAGGTTGATAGACCCCAGGGTCATTTTTTTAGGCTTACAACTTTGCTATAGGATGTCTTTTCAAAACTCGTCTTCTATCTAGGAGGTATGTCCTCTAAGTACCAAAACTAATTATCCTTATCTTGGCATGGAAAGCTCCAGTGTGCACCATTCAACTAACCACTGAGAGAATAATGTTCAACACCAAGACTTTAGAAGCAACAGCAGTTGCTTTGAGGCATCAAAAGTAGGAGCAACATGGTCATCATCATGAGAAGACAAGGTTGAGACAGTTTTTCTTCCTCATACAATGAAAGTAGTTCTTGTGCACTGCATTGATTAATTCTGCCTCTTCCTTGCTCAAGAGCATGAAAACAACTCTATTAGCATCACTACTTATGCTATTACAGTCTGATCAAAATAGGAATCTTTGTGCTCATATGTATTTGACATCTGCACTGAAGTACTCAACTGACCTTCCCTCTTCACCCATAAACGGTGCAGAGTATGGATGTTCTTTACATAAAATGTAATGTATCATATGAACCTGCATTGTTGTACAGAACATCTGTGGAGAAAAAAAGCTGTAGGTATGAAACTCAGCCACTTTCAACCTCTTTCTAATATTTACACTTATATATGGTAGCACCTCACATCCGAGAATTTTAAAAGACTACAAGTGTTAACACCTGTGAGGGGAGATCTTCAGGGTCCTGTGTATTCCTCAGTTCCACATTCATGGAGTTAAGGTTTTGCTAAAAAACTGTGCTCCAAAATCCCTTCATTCATTTTTTAAAACATTGCTTTTAGTCCTGATAGTGCAGAGGTAACCTTGTAAATATGAACTGACTGTAAACTGATCCAGTGATGTCTTCCTGAGTCAGTAGAGAGCTTGAAACATCGCTCAGAGAGGTGCCCACCTCAGTCAGGGCCCTGTGGGCTTTGTGATGCTGGGGCTGTGGAATTTGGGATTCTTCGTTAAGATACCATGGAATTCAGCATTTTTGGCATGGAATTCACCATTTGCTGCAGGCTGGGACTCAATGTTTTGTTGTCTGGCTCTCTGCCCTACCAGGATTTGCCTGCACTAGCCTCACTCTCTCTCCAGCTTTCTCCAGAAGAAGTTGTTTATCAGACAACGGTGCATGCTTCTGCCACCGTTCCATGGCACTGGGCAACAGATCAAGGAGCCAGAGGTGAAGTCCTACTTGAAGTCAGGCAGTGGAGGTAGCTGAAAATATAACTGGTGAGCCAGGCTGCCGGAAGTACATCCCTGGTGCTGAGGCCCTGGTTGCCAAGGAGATGAGCTGTATAAGTTCTCCCGTCCCTTGGGTCACACAAGGGGAAAAAGGTCCTGAGTCTGGCTACTGGGATAACATGGCGGAATGAGGACTGGGGAGCAGAGCCAGGTTGCCTGGAGAGCACAGAGAAAAAACACGTTCTTCAAAATAATCCCTATTGAAAAAAACTATTGACAAGTTTTACCTCAGTGAGTATTTTCAGCTACGAGCCATAGCTGTGTTAGGGAGTAGGAAGGACAGGAGTGACAACACAGTAATTCAATGTTGCAGCAGACTTTAGTCTGGTGGTTGCCATGAAATTTATCCCAGTATGCTGCAGAGTGCACAGGACCCTGGGTATTATACCTGTTTTACAAATGGCAAAGAGAGGTTAAATATCTAAAGCAAGGTCACACAGCCAGTAAGTAGAGAACTGTAAGCAGAATTCAGGACTGCTCACTATGGGTCAGATCCTCCCTCCCAAATGCCTACATGCAACCATTTGCACTCAGATATCACCCTTCCTATGAGCGGTAGGGGAAAGTGGGACATCAGCCACCACCAGAGCATCATCTTCCCAGAGTCGCCCACACTATGGACAGCCCTCTGTGAACAGAGGAATCCATACAGAAGGATGGGACAATAGGCAGATACATATCATCCCTCCACAAACCCTACAGGTAAGCCGCAGAAAAGCTACAGGCAACTAGAGGCAGGACTGGATTCTCTACAATGCTATCCCTTGATGCTGTAGAACCTCTCTCAAAGGTCTTCTGGGGCAGAGGTGGCTGAGGTAAGCCCCAGAGCCCTCCTACCAGGAAGTTGCAGAGCAGGCTCAGGGGCTCCAGTGCCAATGTGGTGGCACAGATCCCTCGTACAGCTGGTCCTGTGCCTCTAGCAGATCCCCTAAGGTCCTGGGGGATCAAGAGGGATCTATGGCAAATCCCATCCCTTGCCAAAATGGGGAGAACTTGGCAGTTTCTTTCACCCTCTCTTGAAGGTTTTTCCACAGGAGGGCAGATCTGGCCCAATGCACTAAGCAATCACCCAAGAAACACAACTGAAACAAATCCCATTGTAAGCATTTATAGTGGTACACTCTAGCTGCTTTACTCCGTGCTCTGGTGACACAAAGCAGCTGTTAACTAGCCAGTTAAGACAGGTTAAGGCTGCTTCATAAAGCAGTTGAAGGCTACTGGTGAATCTGACCCTCTAATTGTAGATTCCAGTTTCCTTACAAAAAAATTAAAACTTAACTGAAATGGTGTTAAAGAGCAGCAGCAGCAGCAGCAGCAACAGACTAAAATTACTAAATAGATCTGACCCACACTGATGAGGCAGGAAAACTGCTCTGCAAACAGGGACAAGAATATCAAAGCTATGAAAATAATTCTTGCGTAGGGAGTAATATGAAAGCATAATGCACCTTAGAATTTAAAAAAAATCACATTTTTCTTTATATTATTATTTGTAAATTATGGTTATTGAATGACATTATTATTTTTTGCACATTCTTAAAGAGACATCACTAGTTTAAATCATATTTGCTCATGAATAAAATATTTATTTTGAATGCTACAATATAACCTCATTTGGTAAATTACAAAATCCAACTGCACGCTTCTAAAGGTATTTTTCTTTTAAGTAGTAATCTTAGATTGAGGGAATGCACAAGTTCAGGGATTCCCTTTAATGACAACGAATGTTGAAGTATAATTAGTAATATTTTTGAAAGCCAACAATTGTTTTTTGAAAGAAAGGTACATTTTGGTTTCAAACTGGAACACAAATTACTGTATTTTTCTTACAATAGTGTTGAACTTTTATTTGAGGTTCTCTGTTTCTGAAAAGCAGACATGATGGATTGAAATAAAAGATAATTTATTGCAATGCTTACTTTCAAGTGTAGAGAGAAGCAGTGTAATTGTAATTTACAGTAGCTGTCAAGGAAAATCTATCACAGATGACATTAAAATGACTTATTTTGCCTGAGCCACTTATTGTTTAAATGTGCATAATCTGATAGAAACAGATTTTTTTAAATCTGCTTTATATTGTTCTAAATTAATATCAAAACATATACTTATGAGTTAAACATTTAAAAACCATTTATTAATACTTTCATCGCTGCCATTTTTTCCTATGAGTTTGAAACTGGTTTATTTAACTATGCCACATTTGCATTGTTTGGATCAATATATTCATAACACTTTCACATATCTAAACTCACTACATAACAACTACACTGTATACATGTATAAAGACTATAATTCAAACTATATTTAATCTTAAAGAAAAGCATCTCAAAGGGTATAAGAAAATAGAACATGAGGGCCCAATCCTGCTTCCTCTAAAGTCGATGAGACCTTTGTCATCAATTTAACAGGAAGCTTAGCAAAGGATTAGCAATTTGCTAGGCAAAGGAAATTGATCCATTCATGTAATGTTTTTATTTGTAAGTTCCACCTGATGACACTGAAGAGCTACTATATACTATATATTCCACTTTGATGGGTCTGAACACTTCTAGCTTTAGGTGTTTGCTTACAGGTATTTATATTATATATTTTTCCACTGAACTAAGATTTTTACTGCATACGTAAATGTAAAATGACAAATATACAGAAAATGATGATTCAACATATCAGGACATTCCTTCATCAGAGTTAATGTTAGAGTAGTTTTAAACAAAACAGAACATTAAAATAGCGTGCACAATAAAATCTTTTAAAAAAAAGTTCACGATCTGTTATTTTGTACGCAGTTTTGAACAAGCACTAGTTCTGATTAATTTGCTTTTCAGTGGAGCCTTTGCATACATATTTACACTCTGTGAGAAAACTGACCTCTTCATCAACACAGTGAAAATCCAATGTCACTTTCAATTCTGCTCCTGTTTTGTTTTTTGTTTTGTTTTTTTTTTAATATAGCTAGAATTAATGTAGTGAATCTGTAATGAAATGCATTATCTTGCATGGAGATTTATCAGATTTTCCAACTGAATGCCATGCTTTGCTAGCACTAGCTGGAGTTCACCTGCATGTTGGTGTGGCGTGTGGCTCTTTTTTGTGAAGAGTTAAGTTGAACACAAAAAAAGGGAACAAAGGTCAGCACCCAGCCGCCACTTGAATGTGAGATTTTTCTTTTTATTCCCCTTGATGTATACTAGGCTCTGTGTTATTAGTCTTAATGATGGAAAATTGTAGTGTTGATACAAATCTTTTTTTCAAAGTAGTAGGCGGGAGCTCCATTTGTTAGTAAGTTTTTTTGTGACTAAAAGCCACGGACAGTACATTTATGTAGCAGTAAAAGGCCTAGATGCTCTTTCCATAGCAGAGCTAATTATTCCTACTGTGACCTTACTGATCTACCCTGTTCCTAGTACATCTCATCTGCACGCCTGTTCCTCTGTGTAGATGGTGTCAGAGAATATGAAAAACCCTATAATGAAACCATTTTCATGATGGAGAAAGGCTACTGGAGTTGCACTTGCTACAAAGAGGCTCAATTATATGAGTAATTGTGATAATTTTCTACATTCATAGCCTTCAATGGGGAAAAAAGAATGAGAGCCACAAAGGAAAATTACTTTAACAAGAAAGTACAGAGAGTAAAAATGGAAGAAGAGACAAAAAGGGGGAAAAAAATAACCAGAAAAAAAAGTTTAAAAAATAGATCTGGAGGGAGGAATAGCAAGACAGTGAGAACAACAGAAATGCTCAAAAAGCCTATGTGCAGCTGTGTTGCACAATTAAATTGAATTTTTTTCTGCAGTTGATGAATGTGACTACTGCAAATGTGCCTCTGTAGTTAGCTATCATTTGTTGTTCCGTGACAGGAAAAGGATAATTACCTCTCAGAGAGAATCAAAGGCTGACATGCCCTTTAGACACAGCCATGAATGCAGAGCTCGATAGAATGCTTGAATAAGAATCTAGTGTTCTGTGCCCCCTTCTACTCAAGAATAAATTTTGTTAAAATGCAAGAGCACCACCAGTAAATCTGTTGAACCCTAGGTGTTCAAAAATATGAGGTGCCTCTATCGACTCATCCCATTTGCAAAAATAAAACTACATTTTGAATTCACTTCTATTATATTCATGGACAGTAAGATAGTGAGATATGCATTAAATTTCTTTTCCCAGTAGGGGTCTGATTCAACATTTCCTATGAAAGAACAAAAAGACACTATCCTTTTTCCCCAGGCTAGTTAGCCTATAATTTAAAACTGTCAAAAACACAATTTTCTACAAAGTCTTCAATAAAGGCTTCTCAGACATAACCCAAAGAGGTTTTACTAAAGTTCGATTCAGACTCTGTTACAATATTTTTAAAGCTATAAATACATCTAACTGATATTTTGCCTCTCTCTTTTTTCCCCCTTAAAGTATTTGAAGATTTACAAAGAAAAAAAGGCAGTATCTTTTCAAAGTGACTAAGCCTTGCAGCTTTTAAGCAATCAGAATGCATGCAATAGTTTGTCATATCCATTAATATTCACAAAAGTACCAGTGAGGTACCTGTTAAGGAAAATGTATATGACGTGTTTATTTAAAAAGAAATTGTTTAAAAAAAAAATCAAAGAAATGGATACATTCAGGAAATAGTGACATATTTTAATTCAAACCAACAAGAACAAAAGCAAAGATTACTTTTATATAAAAGAACAAATGCAAAATAGGAAAACTTCTTCAAGAGGGTGCTCTTTCCTTATGATATTTGCATGCACTCTGGTTTGAAAGGTAAGAATTTCCTGAGCTAAATATTTTTGTACTTTTTAACAAAGTGACTTATTGATTTTGACTAATTCCTTTATAACGTTATTTGCTATACAACAAAAGGAATGTAGGTTTTTCATCTTCTTACAGTATTCTATTAAAGATGTGACGTTTCAGGTAAAAATAATAATAAAAAAAAGGGGATGTAAAACACTACAAATCACACCTCTTAATCTAAAACCACAGCAGTCTGATAAATATCTTTGAGTCTTTCTACAGGTATCTTTGCTGATCCCAGTGTAATTCACTTTTTTAAATCTTTCTTATCCAAGGAACAACATTATAGCCTGGCAGTTCACATACTGATATCAGACTGAAATGATGGTTCTGAATCATAAAACATGTCATCAGCTTTATACCAAACCACCAATAACCTTTGTCCCACTTGCCAGCCCTCCCTTTACTTGTCAGTATAAGGCTTACCTGATTGTGTTTCCAATTACAGAGAAGGGAGCCCCTGGTCTGCAAGCTGCAATTGCTTCATCTCTACATTTCCTGGCAACCTCCACTAACTTTTGACCAGATTTATCCACATTGCCCACCAAAAATGTTTCAGAAGTGTCACCATGGTAGCCATTGTAATATACCTAAACACATGTAGAAATGTAAAGACATTTTCTTGTTTTACATTCAGAAACAGATCTCCTGTTAGTTAAATTCATCCTATTTATTTTAAGGTTTTCTTTTAGGTTGCCTTTAAGCTCAATTTGCAAAAATAAGGTAGAGGAAATAAAAGATTAGAAATTAGACCTAAAAATGCAACTTTGAGGTACAACTGTAATGATAAATTATATGTAAAACCCTTCAATTTTATGTCTAGGGCTGAACATTTGAACAAATACTGGAAATGCAAAACTGGAACGTTCTAAGAGCCCTAAATACACAAACAATTAAATTCATTTAATCTACAGGAAGTTAGGTCTTGTCTTCACTACCGGAGTAAGTCGAACTAAGTTTTGCTACTCCAGCTACATGAATAACGTAGCTGTAGTCGACGTAGCTTAGGTCGACTTACCATGGTGTCTTCATTGCATTGCTCTCGTCGATTTACCTTAATCTTCTCAGGAAGCTGGAATACTAGGGTCAACCGGAGAGCGCTCTGCCATCAATTTAGCTGGTCTTCACTAGACCCGCTAAATCGACCCCTGCTGCATCGATTGCAGCAGCATGATCTCCCTGTAGTGAAGACCAGCCCTTAGAGTAATTGACCTTTATGTCAAAGATGTGCAAGAGGTGGGAGTGGGTCTGAGGAGGATGAAAACCACTTCCCAAAACAGGGCCAGGGTGCAGGGGTGCAGCACAGCCCTCCCAGAGATACAACATCACCCTGTGGGCTAGGATAGTAGCTGCTGCAGCTGCTCATCCATGCCATCTGCCTATATAGTGTATGGTGGTGCCACTGGATTGACATAATTGCAGATCCCATGGCTTCTCTGACCTCAACGCCTTCCTACACACTGGCTTAGGCGGTGCAGAGACCCTACTCATGGCATACAGTGGGTGCTGAGACCGTCCTTACACCTGGAGTTGGTGGCTGGGAAGACCTTTTATTGGCTCCTCACACCACAGTGAATATCATCCAAAATGAATTTTAAAATGTACATTTAACAGCCTGATTAGAAATCCAAACTACTACAAAGATGTAATGTGTGTAAATTAACATAGCTATAAAAAACTTAGGTCAAATTCATTGTTAGTATAACCCAGTACAGGGCCACTGTTGTTGTGCGCATTTCACTTAATTACTTTTTAAACTCCAGTTTCAAACTGTAACATTGCATTAGCATAGGTTTTTGGATTTAATTTCCATGGTTTAATTTAAAAAAAGAAAACACGTAGCTCTGGCACTATGAAGTTGCCCACAACAGAAATGCAGCATTCTGTTAGATACACAAAACCTCTACCTTTTTGACTATGTAATTATGCAACTGTTCTTCAGGAGCAACATAGGTTGTGAACTACAGCACCCTATAGATTTCTCTACAAACACAGGAAAACCCCGCTCTTTTACTGTGAAGTCTTATAATGTGGCATTAAAAAGGGTTTTGCAGCTCCACAGTACTTCAGGCAATAATGTAACTGAAAGACTATTCGAAATTTTCGAAATGTGTAAAGGACAATTTTAATTGCATATAACTTTGGTGTTATAAAATATCTTTTTCTCAAACTTAGTGGGCAACTACTCTTCAGAGACTAACACACTTCAGTGCTTAACGTTCTGCTACTTGTGAGCTATTTGTGAAAGAAGGTTTGTGACTCTTTTTTTAATGGTCAGGTATTCTTTGCCCACTCCCAAACTCAAAAAATAGCTAATGATATTTTTCCTCACACTTTTCTGCAAAAAAAATATTATACTCAACTTGAGACTTGAAACATTTTTTAGATATACTTATGAGTGAGTGGTAACAGGGTTATAATGAAAGTTGAATTTCAACAAAAAGGCCCCACTTGCTCTCACTGGCTACAATGAGAGTGGACTCAAGCCCTTAATTATACACCTTTTTCTGCCAGTTAAGAACATCACTGCAGCTTTTCATTATGTTGTTATATGTTATAGGACAGTTTTTGTTCTAGCAGGTTCACTTTTAATAGGACCAGATCATTTTTAATAGAACAACTCTCAATCTATCAGAAACCAAACTGTAAAAAAATCTGATCATTACCATGTCAGAAAAAGGAGCACAATTGTAATAGAACACGGGGGGGTGGGTCGTGGGGGTGGTGGGGCTAGGGGTGGGAAGAGTTGATCCTGCAAGCTCTGCATGACTTTAATAAGAACTGCATGCACTCAGGGCTTGGAGGATTGGCACCTAAATTAATGAAGCAGGACTCATCTAATACTATCAAAACAATTTCTTAAATACAATTAGGGTTTACTACAACCCACTTATCACAATTACATATTTTTGACATTAATAAATTACCATAACAGAAAGTAAGATATGGTAGCTCTATAACAGCCAGCGCTCGAACTAAGACGTAGGACACAATATTTGATAACGGATGGTTGAGTGCTGTGTAGTATGTTGGTGAAGCACAATGTTTTTTTTCCATAATTCTTTTGAAAATTTAAAGGCAACATGATTTAAGTCAATAAAATGCCTTTATATTTCATCTATGACATTTCACAAACCCACTTGTGTAAAATACATTTAATTTTTTATTCCCAGATAACTTGCACTCACTGTGAAGTATTTACATTTGCTAGCTGGCAGATTATTATGTAATCATTTTATAGATCCTGTACACAGCCATAAACAAATTATTGTAGAATGTCTACTGTAACTGTACTGTTATGTCCATAATTGTTTCCATCTGTGAAATGTCCCAGTTTTTCTCATTAAAAATAAACTAATAGGTCAATTATAAACACTACAAAGCAATATTTTTTCCTCAGACATATTGGAAATGAACAATTACCAAACACAATGTTTATTTTCAGTGATAAATATACACACACACACACAAACCCAAAGATAGGTAGTCAAAGACACATGAGCGCTGTTCCCACAACTGTCATATTCTTGGATACTTGCAAGATTTACTTTGTTTTATGAGGTTAATCAGAAGAAAAACTCAATGTATTTTCAAAAAATATCCCTCTTATTTAATCAAATGTTATTTGAAAAGAAGAGTGGAGAAAGCAAAGAAAAACAAGTGTAAAAATGCTTAGAACAGTCACTGTGGAAAATACCTGTATGAATGTGAATTTCGTTATTAATCTAAGGAGTCAATGTTGTCTTTGGGGGCAATACAAAAAAAAAGGAAAATTAACTTTAAACCAGATTTGATTTAAAGAAAGAAGAGGCCAGATCCTCTCAGCTGCTGTCAGTGGACATAATTCACTAACGTCAGTGAAGCCACATCAATTCAAACCAGTCAAGGATTTGGGCCAAAAATATATTTTGAAGAATACCGATCATCCTATGTAAATCAAATAGAACAAATACCTACAGCTAGAAAATGTAGAGTAAGGTGGAACGCAGTAAAATAAGTTAAAAAACCCAGTACAGGATCACAAGTGAATGGTATAATGGGGCAAAAGTTCAAGTTGACTAAATGTAATGTAAAGAGCTATCTAAAAAGCTTTAAATGTGAGGTCAGAGTTATGGCACTTTAGAGCTGCTCCCACTTATGCCAGAGGTGAATTTGGCCCATGGTAAGCAATATCAAACAATTGGTACAGATAAGTGTATCAGGAAATTCTTTAATGGTTAAAAAACTTTCCCTTACAAAACATTACTTTATTCTACACCATTTATTATTGTAAAGTAATGTTTAGAATTCAGGAATACATTTGTGTATTCACTAGAAATAAATTGCCAAAGCTTTGGGGAAACTTACCACTTGGGGACAAAAATAAGAACCACAAAACATGATTAATCCCCATTTCAATAAATGAAAATACCAAAGGGCATCACAATTAGGTTTTCTGTTTCCATATTTTTTTGTTCTAATGCTAATTTGGTCAGCCTTTATTTAAATGGTATAAGTGACCATTCTGTGAAAATGTTAAGTCAATGGTTATATCACACTATCTGTTTGCGAGTAAAGGGTTCAAGGCTCTTATATCAGAAATGGAACACAACACTACCTTCAGGGATTTTAATAAATGTAGGGAACACTGCTAGCAAAAGAGTTGCTGTCCAAATAGACTGACATACACAGGCCAATGTAGCCTCTAATGACAGAGTAAGATAATGACAGGCCCCACTCAAAATCAGCAGGAAGAAGAAGATCAATCTTGGCAGAGTGAAGGAAAAATGCTGGCTTTCTTCATGTTAGCTCATCTCATACATATCTGTCTTCAGCTGCTGCCCAGTACTGTGGTGCTCTGCGTTAACTACACAGTGGATCAATAACAATTACACCTTCTCAAAAACATGACACATAGCAGGATTGGGCTGACATTTCACTTAGGCCAACATTGATCTCAGTGCATCTGATTCCAGCCCTAAATTCAAGTCAGGCCTGGGTCTAGTTGGAATAAACACAGAGTTAAAAACAAAAAAGGAAACCAGCTGCTTGTGCCTTGGATTAGAAATAAACAGCACACATCCATCTGTGCATTCCACATTTTCAATCTACTGCTCTTCCTGTTGCTACTAGCAATTGTAAAGTTGATCAAAGACTATTTTTTATATGAATTACTCACTGTGACATCAATGTTGATAATGTCTCCATCCTGAAGAGGTCGACTGAAACATAAACAGACAAAAAAAAAATAATGGTGACAGACAGTTCTCAACAAAGGGAATATAAGAACAAACACCTAATGACACACACACACACACAAATCTGGGGATGGAGAGGGGAGAAGATATTTTTTGGTGGAGGAGGATGGAGACAAATGGCATAACCTTTTCTAATCTTCAGCTCTTGCTACTTAAAGAACAAGTACAGATGAATATAATGTAATGACAAACAACTGACAGAAAACATTATCAGTGTCTGAAAATCCACCACCATACTTCTCTGATTTATAGTGAGCTGATTTTACTTTGTGAGCAGCCTAGTGTATTGCTAATAATAAAAATTTACATCAAATGTCTTCAATTCCTTAAACTACATGTATTTTGCTGAAAAATTAGAAGCATTTACTGTACTGTATTTTTTCAGACTCTAAACTCTGGAGGCATTACACCACAATTTATGAGTGTCATGACAAACAGTCGATTATGTTTTTATTATTATTAAACAAACTCCCAAAGTGCCCATCGCCACAGTATCGTTGCATGCTATGCAGCTGCAATAGGTTTATAGGTGTTTTTTAGGTAAACTGAAACATGTTTAATATTAACCTCTAAATTATGAACATTAACATAACATTTTTGTTTGCAGTGGTAAAATGTGTGTTATTAAGGGAATACCTGTCAGGAATACCATGACATACCACATTGTTCACAGAGGTACAAACAGATTTGGGAAAACCTCCATAGCCTAGAGGTGAAGGATAGGCATTTTGTCTGATTATTTCGTGATGAACAATGGAATCTATTTCTTCGGTTGTCATGCCAACCTAAAATATAAAATAAAAATTGTGCTGAAAAAAATATTGAAGACATTTTCTTTTATTTACTGAATGTGATCACAGTCATGCACTTCAGTGAAATCTAGGATGATACAAATCAAATGCTTTGATACAAAACACTAAACTGTTTGATACACTTTATAGATACATTATGTTTTATTTAGAGAGAAATCAAGCATACAGTAAAGGGAGCACTTAAAAGCTTCCAGAAAACTGAAAATACTGTCTACTTTCTTTCTTTATCTATATTTGCCTTCTCAAGGCCACGATTTTCTATTGGCCTCTCTGTTCAGTAGCTGCTATAGAAGTGTCTGCTTTTTTAAACTTCCTTCCTCTCTCTTTCCACCCCCCTTACATAATTAAAAATACAGTAGCTTCAATTTGTATTTACAAGTATTGCATTTAATGCTTTCAACCTTTTAAAACATTTGCAGCCATTTGTAGATAAATCCTTAATTCTTATGACTTGCAAATAAGATTACGGTCATATTGTTGTCAATTAGTTTTTCCTTCAAATTATTTTTGAAACCATTTTAATTCATTTATACATAATTTTAATATTTGGTTTCATACCCGGGAGCTGTTTGTATTACAGTGGGCACAGCAGTGACTTTAACAGTGAAATCTGCATTAGAATTTCCATTCTAGCACCCTTATTTCAGTGACCTACAATATTCAGAAACACTCATTTTTTGACTGAAATTTTCTATACTCAATCCTTTTCTGAAGGTGAATTTTTTTGTAAGATTAACAGAAATGGTTTAGCCATTTTTGACTTGTGAAAAAATGCCACACACTTTAAATATTATTATTCCAGCTTTTCTTTTGGATCAGCTTTAGTTCTGAAATGGTTCAAGGTGAAAGTTGAAATTTGGTAGCGAAACCTCCCTCATTGAGAAGAAGTACCTTGGAGTGTTCCTGTGAAAATTAGTTTTTATTTGAATGAGTTTTAAGCCTTTGAAAATCACACTTCGCACATATGCACTACAGTGACTTCGATTTTTGAGTACTTTTTAGTATCGTTTGGAATAAAGGATGGCTGCATGCAGGTGTTCATATGGCTTTCCTAGCGGTGCAGTGAAAGATTTAGCAATTGTGCATGGTGAATGAGGCAGCATACATAGCATGCAAGGAATAAGGGCTGTTGTGGACCCCTTACTTCATTCATGATGAACTTGTGGTTGGGCAGGTGAAAACTACTGCCCACTTCCCCCCCGGCCCCCCAACAAGGGCAGGATGCTATGTTGCTCCCCTATCCCACAGCAACTATTCCAATCTATGTGCTGGAATCGTAGTCACAGCCCCTGCACACAGACTGTATTAGATACTAGGGCCACTGGATCAAACACAGACCATAGTTCCCATCCTGTGTCACCTGCATAACACTTTTGACGCACACGCAGCATGGGCCTTCTGTACCCGTTGGTGCCCAGCTCCTTTCTGTGGTGCACAAAGAGTGCCTGGGCACGTGTGCATGGCCATTCAGTGGGCAGATCTCCTGCGTAGCATGGGAGTGAGGCTTATGTGTTCCAAAGAGCCTTTTGCCACCACTTCACACATCAGGCAATTTTGCTTTAATTGAAAATACTGTCTGAGGGGCAGTAACAGCATCCTCTGGTGGACCATTTCTGCTACCTGGGATAGGGTATTCTGGTGGTCTCTTGCCACATAGTTCCATATTGTGGAATTTGATTTTTTTCCAAAAAACACTACAAAATTCCATCAAATATAATGTGAAGAACATGTTATGATTGCATGGTTAAGCACAAAAATGTAAGGAAATTACAAAGTTAAGACCATACATTCAGCCTTAACTCTGTCCCCTGTGTGTATGCATTACAATATAGCCTTTAATTTACATAGTGACATACTATTTCTCAAAATATACTCCCCGCACAAAATGTAACCCACACATACGTGCCATCTCCTATTACTTTGTACATTCTAGCCAAAAAGAATAATCAATATGAAAAGCACACCATAAACTACACTTACACAGAGCACTACACATTACCACACAACATCAAAGAGTAATAGTGAGAAACTGCTGTTATTTATAATCCAAGTAAGTTTGGCGCTAAGTCCCTGATTCTGCAAACACTTATCCATGTGCTTAACATACATATGAGCTGTTCCACTGAAGTCAATGGGATTACTCACATAGAAGAGGTTAAAAACACCCACAAGTGTTTGCAGGATCGAGGTCTAAGTTACTTTTATTATTTGCTGCATCATCTCCTGAACTACCCCTAAGGAAAGCTGTATTGATGGTTGAAAAGCAAATGCACACTAGATGAATTCTGACAACATTTTTCAGGTTGAAAGCACTAAACTAAGAGTAGTAATATAAACATTTTAAATTAATAAAGATATTTAGGAAGATTACAATGATGAAATTAACGTGAGTATAAATAATGAACAAATGCTACACATGCACTTAAGGTTGCAGAAAAATAGTATATTATATATTGTCATCAAAGAAATAGTATGTAATTAAAACCTGTATTATAATGCATATGCATGAGGGGGAAGGGCACATAATTTTGTCATTTTCTGACTTTTGAGTGCTTAACTGTGCAATATTAATCTTTTCTCAGTGTCTTTTT
Organism: Lepidochelys olivacea; assembly: GCF_965140295.1. Lineage (NCBI taxonomy): Eukaryota > Metazoa > Chordata > Testudines > Cheloniidae > Lepidochelys > Lepidochelys olivacea. Next base: position 40,770,503 of record NC_140421.1, on the reverse strand, counting down.
TTGATAAAATACATTTTGTACCTCCACATGCTCTGAACACCCTTTCTATACCGCCACACTCATATCTACTAACTATAGAATATATTTCACCCTAGCTTGTATGTTATTCATTAAAGAAAGGGAGAAGCTACCAAAGCATTTTTCCATCTCCAAAGACTTTAAGGAGATTCCCCTTTATTATGTGGGAGGCATCCCACAAAAATGTTCTCTAGAAAACATTACTGAAAACCAAGAGTTTTCCTTATCGGTGCACTCTGGCAAGGTGCATGGAATTTTACAGTGGCATTCTTTAACAGTGGTTCTGTAGTTTGTGACATGTCTGATCAATTGGCCAGAGGAGAAGGAGCAGCAGAATGGAAGGAACAGCCCAATCCGTCAGATTTATGGAAATGTAGAGCTGGAAAGCAGAACGTGTGAATCACAGGATTTGCTGTGTCACAAAATCATATAGAATCCCATGTGCTTTATGACAAACCCATGCAACTTGGCAGGTCAGAATGCAGACCTAAAAGGATTACACTTCTAACAATGAGTAAATGTAATCACGCCCCACACAGATTTCAGTGATAAAAGAAATTAAACACGTATCTTATATAGCAAAAAAAACATTAAAATTAATACCCCCCCTTTATTCAGTATGTAATTTAATAGCAAGTTAGCTGTACATTAAATAAAAACAAAAACAAAGCACAGAAAGCATCCAAGTTGTTACAGGACCTCATGTGACTGTTACCTTTAAACTCTTTCCAGCTAGAAGTAGAATATGACAGGCCAGTTGACAAGCCTGATGAAGCCCTTGAATCTGATCTTCATTCTTAATTTCTATGTAGTCTCCCCAGTCTGGTACAATGCCTGTCGTCACATAGTCTGGCTTCTTTATGTGCTTGGAGAAGAAGGATTGAAAATGAAGATCAGAAAACTGAGCATGACAATGGGATCATTTTCTCAGAAAGTGCCTCCTGCTTCATGGCAGTTTGCCCTTTCTGTCATAGTACTGACCTTCCTAAGCCATCAGGGCAAGCCCTCAAGGCTGCCTCAGTATTTCTTCCAATGTCCTTTTGAACTTAACATTGCCTGTTACTATTGACTTAGACAGTGCATTAACCTTACAGTACTGAAATTCAAGATATTGCAGTAGTCTTTCAGTCCAAATAGCTGTGAGCTTTAAAACTATCAGAGGAAGACTTAAAAGCTCATTATTTTATTTTTAAACAAAGGTAAATTTTATATAGAAGCCCATTACACACACTCTCACTGAACAAATATATGTACAGTAGTACAGGAAAGTCCTGAGCTTCTTACTCAGACAAAATTCCCATTAACTTCAATGGGAGTTTTTCCTGATTAAGAACCTCAGTATTTCTAGCTGTCAGCCTCATTCAAGCGTAGTTGTAGCCGTATCAATCATAGGATATGAGAGAGACAAGGTGAATTTGGATACGCATGTATAATATTATAAAAAGAAAAATGTATGTGCAGCATAATAGATATGAATGAGAGACAAGGTGCGGGAGGTAATATCTTTTATTGGACCGACTTCTGTTCTCTCTCTCACCAACAGAAGTTGGTCTAATAAATGATATTACCTCCCGCACCTTGTCTTTTAATCGCATTGATATCTATTATGTTGCACACACATATTTCTTTTTAACAGAGTTAATTTTTTTATTAAAGCTAATGTAAATAAATATATATAATACACAGGTTAAGAAATGTACACCTGGCTATAGTGATTAGATTATCCACAAATACCAAGTTTGTTTTAAAAATCATAAGATACATATAGTACATAATCAGCAATAACCCAACTGTACAACCATGTCCTAATTCATTGTCTTTCAAGGAAAACTATAATATATTTTTATTTCATGAAAAGGTCTCAGGCCTCATGCATGTAAAATTCTATTTCCATTTAAAAAAAAACAACATTATAATTCTAAGACGAATATATAGTAACAACAACAAAAATATCTTACACATATATACAAGCACATTTCATCCTCCTAAGGATTCCAGAATATTTACAAGCTATATATAATTATCACTTTACCCATCACAAAGGGCCTGGTGGTCCTGCATCGTTCAAGTCATTGCAAGAGTTTTACAATTGACTTCAGTGGAAACAGGATCAAGCCCACAATGCACACAGGATTAAATGGACATAGGACCCAGGCTGTAGGGTAGTTACATAGAAGCTGTTTAAACAGCACACAGCAAGACTACACAACATTTTAGTGTAGGAAGTGAAGAAGAATGGCGTATCCAATTAACTCTAAAGGGGGACTTTAGGTAGGTAGACTATAGTTACCCCAACTGGTGTTTGGCCGTCCCTATGCTTACAGAAAGTGTCATAGGATCTTTAATGATCCCAAGCCATCAGGACTTTAGGTTTACATCTCATTCAAACACACAGCACCCCCAGCAGCACAGAACCTGTTCACACCATACTAGGACATTAATTTATTTCTAAATCGGAGGGAAAAATCCCACCTCCTGAATTACCAGCTCCATGCCCTGCAGCACTCTGAGTTTTCCCTTGGAGAACACTCATCCAATAACTGCCTAGACCTGACACTGTTTAGCTTGTGAGATATGATGAGATAGCAGCTCAAGATGGTATAGCTGCAGACATTTATGTCTACCTTTTCTCACCATTTCTCCTTTCCTACAAAAATCTGTAAAATTCATATGCCATTTTTAATATAAATATTATTTCTGCGATATTCTGCAGAAAAAAATGCTCTTTCCCCCCAATAATATATATTCCTGTAATAAGTTTCCCTCATTATTTAGATATTTCCTAAATTATTCTTATATCCTAGTTAAATTGTAATTCTGTAGGCAGATGAAAAATGAACAGATTATTAAAGATGAGCATTGCAACCTGTGAAGATTAGTTTTCAGCATGACAGTTTATTTTTTGTATTCATCCTGAAAGAAATATCTACAAGTGCTACAACAATTTTTCTAATCTTTGAAAATATACAGGGTCTTGATCCTATATTCATTGTGTATCCAAAGCTTCTATAATGTTTTAGGCTTAAGAACTCTATAGTAAGCATCCTCAATTTTTACTATCACCTTAGGAAAATGTAAATATTTTATATTTTGTGCTAGAAATCTACTTTCTTATAAAAGAAATAAAAAACTACTTATAAACATCACTATAAAAATATTATCCAAAATTATTTTCATTAAATAAAGGGTATGAAACAGCCAGAGTACATACTACAATTAAAGCAGAAACAGGGAAAGGGCAATAGCACACCTGTTAGAACAGCTCTAAATAAAGTCATAATGGATTCAAAAGCAGACAAAAAATGTATTTTCCAAAAAAACAACATTTAGTCAATGACAGAAAAGGTTAGTTCATAAGTTACATAGCAGGGCAGCTGGCTGACATTTTGATGTATGCTTTCATCTAAGCCTGAAATCACCGAATCACCAAAACTGCAGGAGGATGTAAATGTTTGAGACTTAATGTGTTAGAAATTTACATTGAAAGGGCAATATTTTGCCCTCAGATGAGCATGTGCATCTCATGTTGACTTCAGCTGGAACTATCTGCTTCTATCAGAGGTGCTGCTAGACCACTGTGGACCCTAAGCAGGAATATTTTTCCACCTCCCTTATCTCCTTCACCCACTCCCTAAAAATACTAATTGCATTATTTTCGCAAACCAAAAAATACACCAACACAACACATACTAATACACTGGTTAAAAACTCCATATGAAATTAGAGGCATGGTATTTTGGGGGTAAAACTAAATCAGGGACCTCTAAGCTGCCTGGCACGCTACACAATTGCTGCGTATGCCTAATGCCACCACTGCCTGTAGCCAAAGGGGTTTGGATCTAAAAGTGTTAAATGTTATAAGGTGATCAGTTACAGTAACAAACATAATATATGAAGAACTGCCAGTTTTAAACTCCCTAATGGCGTATTTACACCACTCTGTTTAGCATGGCAGGGAGCTGAAAACTTCTCACACCACTGTTCCTATTTCAAATCCCAAATCAAGTAACAAGACCATGATTCAAACTCCCAGCTGTCAGAGGATGAATGTACTTCATCACTCGTGCAGTCAATCTTTATACTGACTGGAAAAAGGATCAGATAATAGAAATTACAGTACCTTAGGAACTGGGTGAGCTAGAGAAACTATAGCTGGCCGAACTATACTATAAGCAGTATTTCTTTGTCTCTGGAAAAAGAAATATCTTCTTTGTTGACTGCATGACTGCTTGTGTAAGCAGATATGATTGACCGGTGAAGAGAAAACTCCACGGCAGTGAGTCACACACCCTGTGAATAGAAATGTTTTTTTTTTAAAATGGTTCAAGAAGTCGTTTTATTACTACCAAATTACTAAGTGGTGACTATGCCAAAGAAAAAACCCTAGATAAAAAAGATAATCAGATTGTATACAACAGCAAGTTCCAGTTCACTAATTTAATTATGATTTTGCTAACATATTTATTACTTATCTGTAGTTTTATATAAATCTACATAATGAAAAAAGTGTGTTAACATTTAGAAGCACTGAGAACAAAACCACATATCAAAGCCTTATCTAGCAAAATACTGGATCTATTTTGGTGCGATGTATGAGAAAGTTGTGTAAATCCCCAGAGCATCAAGAGTAGAATTGACCTTATAATAGGGCCCTGTTCTCAATGACTTGAATTACTAGTCTGGACAGGCCAACCCTTGGGGCAACAGTAAAACAAGGGACAGTATCTAGAAGTCAAGGGAGAGAAAAGGATGTAGAGATGATAGTACATACAATTTTTCCATTTGTGTTTTGGTTTGGATTGTGTCTGTATCAGAGTAACCAACAGGCTGGTTCAGTGTACTTTGCCATTAAACTTTCAATAACTCATACAAGAATGTTTGGAAGCATTATGGAGTAAATTTCACATAATAAATTAATTGATCTTGAAAGGTGTCATATATACACGAATACACTAGCAACATTGATGTGGCAGAGAACCAACACAGACAATGACTCCTCAATAAAGGGGCAGTGTTTTTTGTTTTGTTTTTTAAACCTGAGCTAACTATTCCAGTTAGATTCAGAAAAATTAGTGATGGAAAATCTCTTGAATCATCTAGTTTAACTCGTCGTCAATGCACCATTTCCCCCTACTGCACATTTCCTATTGTATTGTGTAATCTAGTTTTAAATGTCCCAATTAAAATTCTTTATATTTCTTAGAAAATACCCGTTTCTTCCATATCAGGGATGCATGTTCTACCTCCCCTCCAAATATGCTTATTGTGACCAATGCATGGAAGTTTCACTCTACATTTATGTTTGGCTTCTTAGATAGCCTTTGTCAAGGTTCCTTCCCCACTCTGAACTCCAGGGTACAGATGTGGGGACCTGCATGAAAAACCCCCTAAGCTTATTTTTACCAGCTTAGGTTAAAACTTCAAGGTACAAACTATTTTACCTTTTGCCCCTGGACTTTATTGCTGCCACCACCAAGCGTCTAACAAATACATAACAGGGAAAGAGCCTGCTTGGAAACGGCTTCCCCCCCGCCCCACAATCCTCCCAAACCCTGCACCCCCTTTCCTGGGGAAGGCTTGATAAAAATCCTCACCAATTTGCATCGATGAACACAGACCCAAACCCTTGGATCTTAAGAACAATGAAAAAGCAATCAGGTTCTTAAAAGAAGAATTTTAATTGAAGAAAAAGAATCACCTCTATAAAATCAGGATGGTAAATACCTTACAGGGTAATCAGATTCAAAACATAGAGAATCCCTTTAGGCAAAACCTTAAGTTACAAAAAGACACAAAAACAGGGATACACATTCCATTCAGCACAACTTATTTTATCAGCCATTTAAACAAAACAGAATCTAACTAGATTGCTTATTAGCCCTTCACAGGAGTTCTGACCTGCATTCCTGCTCTGGTCCCAGCAAAAGTAACATACAGACAGAGAGAACCCTTTGTTTCCCCCCCACACACTCCAGCTTTGAAAGTATCTTGTCTCATAGAATCATAGAATATCAGGGTTGGAAGGGACCCCAGAAGGTCATCTAGTCCAACCCCCTGCTCAAAGCAGGACCAATTCCCAGTTAAATCATCCCAGCCAAGGCTTTGTCAAGCCTGACCTTAAAAACCTCTAAGGAAGGAGATTCTACCACCTCCCTAGGTAACGCATTCCAGTGTTTCACCAACCTCATAGTGAAAAAGTTTTTCCTAATATCCAATCTAAACCTCCCCCACTGCAACTTGAGACCATTACTCCTCGTTCTGTCATCTGCTACCATTGAGAACAGTCTAGAGCCATCCTCTTTGGAACCCCCTTTCAGGTAGTTGAAAGCAGCTATCAAATCCCCCCTCATTCTTCTCTTCTGCAGACTAAACAATCCCAGCTCCCTCAGCCTCTCCTCATAAGTCATGTGTTCTAGACCCCTAATAATTTTTGTTGCCCTTCGCTGGACTCTCTCCAATTTATCCACATCCTTCTTGTAGTGTGGGGCCCAAAACTGGACACAGTACTCCAGATGAGGCCTCACCAATGTCGAATAGAGGGGAACGATCACGTCCCTCGATCTGCTCGCTATGCCCATACTTATACATCCCAAAATGCCATTGGCCTTCTTGGCAACAAGGGCACACTGCTGACTCATATCCAGCTTCTCATCCACTGTCACCCCTAGGTCCTTTTCCGCAGAACTGCTGTCTAGCCATTCGGTCCCTAGTCTGTAGCGGTGCATTGGATTCTTCCGTCCTAAGTGCAGGACCCTGCACTTATCCTTATTGAACCTCATCAGATTTCTTTTGGCCCAATCCTCCAATTTGTCTAGGTCCTTCTGTATCCTATCCCTCCCCTCCAGCGTATCTACCACTCCTCCCAGTTTAGTACCATCCGCAAATTTGCTGAGAGTGCAATCTACACCATCCTCCAGATCATTTATGAAGATATTGAACAAAACCGGCCCCAGGACCGACCCCTGGGGCACTCCACTTGACACCGGCTGCCAACTAGACATGGAGCCATTGATCACTACCCGTTGAGCCCGACAATCTAGCCAGCTTTCTACCCACCTTATAGTGCATTCATCCAGCCCATACTTCCTTAACTTGCTGACAAGAATACTGTGGGAGACCGTGTCAAAAGCTTTGCTAAAGTCAAGAAACAATACATCCACTGCTTTCCCTTCATCCACAGAACCAGTAATCTCATCAAAAAAGGCGATTAGATTAGTCAGGCATGACCTTCCCTTGGTGAATCCATGCTGGCTGTTCCTGATCACTTTCCTCTCATGCAAGTGCTTCAGGATTGATTCTTTGAGGACCTGCTCCATGATTTTTCCAGGGACTGAGGTGAGGCTGACTGGCCTGTAGTTCCCAGGATCTTCCTTCTTCCCTTTTTTAAAGATTGGCACTACGTTAGCCTTTTTCCAGTCATCCAGGACTTCCCCCATTCGCCACGAGTTTTCAAAGATAAGTCTCCTCATTGGTCATTTTGGTCAGGTGCCAGCGAGGTTATCTTTAGCTTCTTAACCCCTTACAGGTGAAAGGGTTTTCTCCTCTGGCCAGGAGGGATTTAAAGGTGGTTAGCTTTCCCTTTATATTTATGACAGCCTTTTTACAGTGTTCCATGGTCTATGTAAAGTACAGGAGTAGTAGGACACTCTTTCAGGAGCCCAAAAGTATAGAACAAATGGAATTATTGAATAAGCTCCGCCACAGAAGGACTTTTAATGATATTTTCATATTTTGACAAGTGACAAGGTTAATGAATATTGTTCATATCTTTATAGCACCCTGAAGCGGTGCAGAGGCCCCACACATTACTGTTTAGATCTCCCACAGGGGTACAGGGTAAAGTAAAGAAGTAGCGATGGGGGCTGAAAGTTCAAATCAGGCTCTCAGACGAAAGCCAGGGAATTCTGTGAAAGTTGTTCCGCAATAGTTAAAGAGCATAGAGGGGCCTCTGAGGAGGCAGAGCTTCACAGTTTTTAGATGGCTGGGTTGTATCCCCAGCTGGGTTCATTCTGTTTGCTTTTTTGTTTATGTAAAATCCTTTTTTTTTTTTTTTTTTTTTTTTGAGCTGTGTACCTTGGATTCCAAGAATGGTACCTAAGAGAGAAAAACATGCTGGTTTTTCTTTCTTACTTGCTGGACCATTTAACCCAGCCTACCAGCTGACACACAGCATTCATCCCCAAAGAGCCAAACACACAACTCAGTGGCCCAACTTGCATCAGTTTTCAGTGGCACTAAGTGCAGAGTCTGCAGAAGCAGCAACATTTAGGTTATCAGAAGTAGCAGCAATGAGTCTACTGTGTGTGATCAGTGTGATCAGACCACAATAAGACAGTTCTTCTACAGAGTGTAATGAAGGTATCTTGCTCTTAGTACAAATAGAGGCCCTTTCTGTGCAGTTTTATACAAACGTAATAATTTTCCAATCCATTTAAAATCCACCCTCATTGATGTGGTCAGCTAGAGTCCACTCAGATATCAGGATGTGAATGTGCATTTCAGATGCTCTCCTTCATGAATGGCATGCTGCCAATGCACGTGTCCTGCCACATAGAAGTTTAATTGGGGAAAAAAGATGCAAGTGCACTTGTTAATTATTTGACAATAGAACTCTAAACGTTACAAATGCATGCTCTGAAATACACCGGACCCTCGCTAGAACGCGGGATTTGGGATCCATGCCAAGTACCGCGTTATAGCAGGGACCACGATAAAATGAAATTACTGTATACAGTAAATGTCACATCCAGAAAATAAACTCCTACTTGAAGGAAACAAACAAGAAAAAAAAGTGTTGCTTTACTAGAGATTTAAAGTAGACATTATAATAAACTAGTCTAGTTTTTCTTAAAAAAGTCGGTGAGTTGCTTTTGCTTCTTGCTGCTGTGCTGCTTCCGCTTAGCAAACTGCAAAATACTACGTAGCTGCATAATTTTTATAGGCTCAACGTCTTGCATCTCAAACCATCTTAAAGCAGTCTCTAAGCCAGCTACGGTCGCAGCTGACGTTGGAACTATGTCCACTTCATCTTCCTCTTCTTCTTCCACAGTGAAGGCCAGTTCTTCATCTTCTGGAATGTTGTTTGGTCGTACTGCCTGAAGAATTTGGTCATCCGTTAGACTTTCAGCAACGGGACAAAATTCTTCTGCTTCATCGTCACCTCTTATCCAGGACTTGTTATTTTATGGCAGAACAGTTACCCCGAGCCCGGACAGTTGCTGGCACAGCTCCTGCATCCACTCCATGTCTGTTCTTCCAACTTCCTCCTCCGTAAATCCCTTGAAGTCAAATTCCTCGTCAGACTGTGATTTGCTTTCTTAATTTTCTTCCAGGAGCGGGTGGCCAAACAACTCTCTTGGTCCCACCATCCAACAGTGGTTTACCATTTCAGCGCGTACTAAATTCCAGGAATTGCCGCCAATGTAAAAGAAGTCTTTTATAGTCAACTTCTTCAGAAAAACAGTGACAGGCAACTCGCTTTCTATCATTTGTCGTACCAAGTTCCTTCGATAGTGCTGCTTAAAAATGGCGATAACACCTTGATCAAGCGGCTGAATTTTGGAAGTCATGTTTTTAGGTAAGTATTCAACCCGTATTTTACCTTCACGGGTTCTGAGTTTTTTGGCCAGAGGATGCGCTGGACAGTTGTCTAGCAAAAGAACGGCCTTTTCATCTAAGCTTTTTGCCCGCAAATGCTTTCACACAGAAGGGAAAATTCGGTGAAGAACCATTGTTCAAAAATTTCTCTTGTCATCCAGGAATTTTTGGAGTTCTTGTATGAAAATGGCAGGAAATTCACATTTACGTGATGAAAGCACTGAGGCATGCGAGACGTTCCAATGCACAATGGTTTTACTTTATGCTTGCCTGTTGCATTCACACAAAACAATAAAGTAAGGCAATCTTTTGTCCGTTTATATCCTTCTTTCTTACGTTCACCTGTTCTGACAGCCAGGGTTTTATCGGGCAACACTTTATAATAAATTCCTGTTTCGTCTGCATTGTAAACCTGTTCCTCCGAGTAACCCTCTGCCCATAAAATTTCCCTCAACTTCTCAGGGTACGATTGTGCATCATCGTCGTCAGCAGAGCGTTTTTCTCCCGAAACTGCAATCTGAGAGATTCCATGTCTTTTCTGAAATCACCACAGCCAATCCGAACTCACCTTAAAATTGCTGAATTCACCATGAAGTTCCCGGTTGAATTTTTCCGCTTCCATGGCTATAAGCGGACCAGAGATCGGAATGCCTTTCTGCTGTTCTTGCACGAACCACGTGTCCACCGCAGAACCAAGATCGGCATCATTCGCTAAACAGGCTCATTTTCTTTGAAGACCATGCTCTTCATCCAGGTTATAAATGTAAGTTCTGAGCTTGTCAGCATCCTTTAGCCATCCACGAAAGGTGGACTTGTTAATGCCAATACCACGGCTAATCTTTACCTGGGTTTCGCCATTTCTAAGTCGTTCGATAGTGTCCAATTTCTCCTGCACCGAGTAAGCCTTCCTTTTCCCCAACATTTTTGACATCTTTCTAAAGATAAATACAGTACTGTACCTGTAAATTTTTATTACATTACATTTGCATGGCGTTATAGGCCTACAGCAATCGTCATAAGGCTTGTCTACACTACCACGCGGGGTCAATCTAAGATACGCAACTTCAGCTACGTGAATAGCTGACGCTCTCCCGGCAACTGCACTTGCGCTCCTCGTTCTGGTAGCATACTAGAGTCAACAGGAGAGTGCTCAGCGGTTGATTTATCACGTCTACACTCAAAAAAATTGTACTGTAATTACATTTGGGATCCATGGCTGCGACCGCATTATATCTGAATTTGTGTTATATAGACGCACATTCTAGTGAGGGTCCAGTATACATCAAATCAATTTATATTTACTGGTGCACTCCTATCAGCTACCCCAAAATCAAAGGGATACCTCTTTATTTAGAGTGAAAATTTTACCTCTGTCCCATAAAAGCCATACTATAGGTGTTGTTACAAGGTAACAGGATAATAAGGTACTGTACTGTGTTGTTATTCCACTAACTATTCATTACAAACCAGAAATTTGTTTTACTTGCACTGGTGAAATGCATAAACCAAATGAATGCCATTAGATCATCACAAGAGCCCTAAAATAAATTGGTAAGAAATACAAAAATAGGATAACGAAACCTTTATTTAAAGGAATAAATATAATATTAAAATATTTTCTTCTAAGATTTCTTTAAAAAAAATAGAATGGCATTACAAAAATAATGCACAGTGTTTGTTTAGGGGAGAAAATATCTAGTTACTGTCACCATGCTTCCTTTACAAAGAATGCATTTTTAATGTCTCTACAACTACTCTTAATTTTTAAGCTTCCCTATTCACAGCTAATTTGATACACCAACATCATCAATCACTAGACACAAGAACAACTGGCTGTGTTCCATAACTCTTGTCCGCAGACTCCCAGAGCCGCTGACACACATGGAGGCTGCTGTGTGTCAGAGTCCTGTTTACTTCTATTATTCTACAGTTCGCAGTGCATTTTCCTTGTTAAGCTGTTTTGGGCCATAAGTGTGTATATTAATTCTTATAAGATATAATTTTATAAATGTAGAGTTTATGATGTTTCCTGTGGGAATTATAAACATCTGGGAGATATCAGAGTGAGAAAGCAGTAGCCTTGTAACACACAGATCATCATAGCAAGGGTGTAATGTTAACTATTTACAGGGTTTCTTTTTCCCCCCTAACACTAAATCTGTGTTATTTGCCATGAATAACAGAATATTTACTATCAGCTGCAATAAGGAGACTTATTACCAGTGTTACAAAAAAAAAAAAAATCACATCAACAGTTTGTGCTGAGCACAGAAAATTATAGACAACTGCTTCTTTTACTCCATGGTGAATCACACTGTGCAGCTTGTATGTATGTCTTTGGAAGCTGCTGGATCCCCCAGCATATCTTCCATGCTTTAATTTGTATTAATAATATAAATATGCACAAATATGTGAGTTATTGCAATTTACCATATGAAATTATCTTTTATGGAAATTACATTTGATTTTCTTTTAACTGATTCAGCCAGAAAGGTTGAATACAGAAATCAAGAATGATGATGGGAGGGAAGCATTTTAAGTGACTAATTTTGCAGCACAATGTGCCCCATATTTATTAGCCTTTTACTCCAGGTCTATTTTAATTGTTATCTGTTCATGCATGCTATACCATATAATGAAATTCTCCCATCTCACCCACTGAGTAGTGAAGTTTTTTTTATATGTACCTCTATTAATGACCCTTAATTAAGTTGATTTTAGTAATTTAAATGTAATTTTTCTTCTGGTCAACAAGTATTTTTAAGGGAGAGGTCAGGAATGAACTGTTAAATGACTGCTTTTAAAATGTTTCTTATTTAATAGTAGAAAGAATAAATGCTGTATGTTTCAATGACTGTGGCCTACCAACATCAAAACCATAAGTCTACATTATTCAACAGATTTGAGTACCAATACTCTCACGTCATTAAGTTCTTTAATACTCGTTTAGTCAAGATTTCAAATGTACCAATTAAGAAGCAGAAAAATTACTACAGCATAAGCTTCAGTCTGATTCTACTGTACAATAACTAAAACGTACCTTTAAAAAGATAGACACTATAAAACATATATATTTTAGGAGTACTTGTGGCACCTTTGAGACTAACAAATTTATTTAAGCATAAGCTTTCATGAGCTACAGCATCCGATGAAGTGAGCTGTAGCTCACGAAAGCTTATGCTCAAATAAATTGGTTAGTCTCTAAGGTGCCACAAGTCCTCCTTTTCTTTTTGCAGATACAGACTAACACGGCCGCTACTCTGAAATACATATTTTAGAATCTTTTCAACTATTACAATGATCAGTAGACTACAGAAGCGTACCAGCAAAAATATTTATGGGGTATCAGAATTAACATCCAACTGATTTAACAAATATAGGCAATTAATTCTTGGTGAAGTGAGCCTTGCATAACTCAAAATAATTAGCAAGTACCAACATCAAAACCAGTGTTTTGCTATCCTATTTTCAAATATTGGGCATTAGTTCATCTGAATTCAAAATGGAGTTTGGTGATTTACATGAAATATACACGTGTAAAAAATGTAAGTAAAAAATGAGCATTTAAAATTTTTTATTTGCTCTATCAGATAATTTTAACCTTGATACATAATTATGCTGCTTCTGCCAGTTTTGATTTTTAAAAGAAAGGAATGATGTTTGAAGTGGCTGATTTAATAAGCACCATAGCTAACAGCACCTGGACTTCAACCAGCGTAACTAGAGTAAGAGTACACAATTTTTTATTGTTAATTACAAAATGTTTAGATACAAATTTTCAATGACCCTATCTAAAATACTGGAGTTACGTTCCAACTTTTTTTGGCAGATCTTTCGTGGCACAGGTTATTGTAATAAAAATTTATTCACACAACACTGATTTTGTAATGCCTGTGTTACAGAGGTGCACATGTGCTTCAAAAATAAAATGCGAAAGATTAAAGGTTCTTTCCAACTCTATGTAACCTGTACAACAGAAGAGCAACTCACATTTCACAAGCAATAACCTGTGCATTTGCTGAAGAAAAGAACAACACAGAAGAATGCCTCAGGCAGAAGTTGAAACTGATTGGGCAAAGTAGAAGAACAAGAGCCCTTGAAACTAAACAAAAGCAAATTCATTCTGTTGACAGATGTTGATTACATCAAAGCAATGAAGGACTTTTTTATTTAACAAATATCTCTGCATTATCTGTACATGAGAGATGTAACATGTCTTAATCAACATAATCTAACGTAATAATTTTTAAATTCAGTAAAAATATATTGTAATGAGGTCTTAACTACAGGCTTCTGTAAACAACAGTGTATTCACATGGTCGCGTCTCCATACCCGTGCTGGTAACGCCACCATCAGTCCCTTACTGCCAGGGGTTAACTGCTCTGGCAGCCAAATAAAATACAGAGAGAGCCGTATAATTATGGAGACAGTCAAAGGGCAGGCTCTATTTTGAAATCTATTTGCACAGACAAGGTCTCCCAATTTGGCTTACAGGAAACTAGCTGGTAAAGGGAGTCTCCTTTTCTCCAGATGCTTTCCACACTTTTCCCCCACATCAAGAAATCATGGATATGGACACCATACACCACTGTTTCCTGGGTTACAGGCCTGTGTGTCATTACAGGAAGAAGACCAAATCCATAAAACAAGCTTGTGAGAAGTATTTTCCTCTAATTGACAATATCAGGAAAAAGCAAAGCATAAAAAGACTACTGAAAATGTTAATCTAGCAGCAGTTCTACACAAGATTTAGCCAGAGCTGACAATAAGGTGTTGACAAGGAAAAAATAAAAATGCATGATAAGCATGTCTGTGTTTTAAACAACATGCCTGGGAGAAACATAACATTCATCAGCATAGATATGCCTTTGGTTACAATTAACAATATATTAGTATAAATCTCTACAATTATGTGGTTCTGACTGTGCAAAATATTGGCAAAATATTGACCTAAGGCCAAGGTCCTTAAGTACATAATGCTAAAACAGAATTTATTTTTATTCAATTATTGAAATGAAATAGAAATTTATGACAGAAGTTGGTTATTAAATACTGTAACTAGAAGTCTTCCTGTCCGACTTACTCAGACCCAATGAAGTTGTCCTGTTTCTATCAAAATCAATAGCAAAACTCTCACTGACTCCAATGGTGCAGGATGAAGCCCCAAACCTGGCATCACTGGGATTCCTCAAAGGCATGAGGCAAGTTGGATATTGTCTTCAGGGCCCAATACTACTCCCCACAAATTCGAAGTTTTGCCAGTGACTTCATTGGGAGCAGGAGTAGACCTTCTTTGACAATATTTGAATTTGTAAAGTATTATATTAAAATTCACTTCGCATTTTCACAAATATTGACACTGCTTATTATTTCTTTATATATCTTCCATATTCACATTAAGATAATTCAATACTATCTTTTCTAAGATAATACAGTTCTTGTAATTCTTCACTGAGCCCAAACCTAAAGCCAATAGAATAGATATCTTAGAAGTAGGTAAACTGGGAAACTATGAAGAATCAGAACCTCTTCCATGTACAGGAAGGATGACGGCCCGAGGGTACTCCAGCCCAATAATAACAACATTCAAGTACTAGCACCCAGGTCATGACAAGCCATGACCCTTCCCCATTGCTCTTTCAGGAAGTTGGCTCTGTGCCACACTTTATCAATAGCAATTAATAGTGTGTAACAAGTAAAGAGAAAGAGAAAAACTTCTAATTTTACATGTTACAAACCAATAGCCTTACAACAAAAATCCCCAGATCTTCAACTGGTGATGATTCCCTGAGCAGCTGTACCAAAAAAAGTCACATCAAAAAGCCAGTAAGATAAGTTAAATTTACTGCTTCACTAAGAAAATTCTGGTATTGTCAGAGCATATTGCCACTACATACTAGGGTTTAGGAAACACAAAACCAATAATTGAGTATAACTATGTCTGAGTATTACAACCCGGGCTCATTCATTCATTCATACCCCAAAGGAACTTCATTGTCCATTAAAGTGTGACTAGATTCCATATGTTTCTATTATTAAAAGCAGGATTCTTAACATTTCTGCAACACACAGACAGGCAGCTTCTTTGACAAAGAAATACTTTATCTTCCCTGTTGGGATAACTGGGTTTATTAAGATTGTACATTCTAGTGAGGTTCTAAGAAAACAACAGAAGTAATCTTACATCCAAATTTTTCTGTCTCCAACATAACAACATAAACAGAAAACAAAAGGCGAATGTTGTTTACAGCAGTAACAGCAGCAAAATGAAACAAGTCAGATCCCAAAGCCTGGACAAGGCAATATTAAGAGTTTCACACACAGTTAATTCCAAGGAAATATAAGCCCCGAATCAGCACAACACATCTGGCAAATTTCAACTTTTCTAACTAACAAATGAACCATTCCCATTAACTTACTACATTCCTGTTAAGATGAAGAAAATAAATGAATTCATCTTAAAATGCACAAATTAGAACCAGAAACATATTTGCTCAGGCTTGCACATTGAAATACATCTTAAGAATGGTTTCTAAGAATTTTATAAACATAAAGTTTAGTCCAGCTTGAAAGAATAGCTGATATATTAACTACTTTGCTTTTCTCAAGGAACTGATCATTGTTTGGCTTAAGTATTTAACTTTAAATAAAACAAAATACCCAAGCCCAGTTCTGATTAAAATAATAAATGATTCAAAAAATCACACACACCCTCAACACATACACAGTATAGAATCTCATTGTTAAAAAGCACACAGCCACAGCTGTAACATCTATTGAATTCTACTGTTATAAAATAATTTCAGATAGTATATGGAACACAACTGTTTTTCAAATAACACATTTATGTCCAGTATACTGTATCACTATTCTGATATACTATTAAATGTTATGGTGCTAAAAAAAATAAATCTTGCTATAAACTCCTTGTTTCCCATTGAACTTCACAAACCTATATCCGTATCCTCACAAAAATGCTTTACACATCATTTCTTTCATTGTGCAAAACCATGACAAAGATTGATAAAATAAGAGCATAAGTTTGCATAGAAATTTTGTGGACTATCATGATAATTATCTGAATATTCTCTATGTAGTCCCTCTAAGCTGAAGTAGTGAGAGTTTGTAGTTGGTAATCTTTTCCCCAAATAAAAGATACCACCCACTAGAGTAATGTGTCATCATACTAATGTAGCTCCACATTTCTGCAGTTGAATCTCTGAGGAGTTAAAACAAAAGGATTCTTGAATCACAAGCCAGTGTTATCTCAACAATGAAGATAAGTATAAATTATGTTAGCAATTTCTTCAGATAGAAATCTTTCAATAAAATACTTATAATTTTACTCTTGTTTGGAAATAATGACATATAACCACAGGTGTTTCCAGCTCTATGTCAAGTTTTGTTAATTATCTGTATTATCTTGTTTTATAAGCAGCGGCTGCAAGCATCTAAAAACACAATTTATATATTATAGGGGTTAGTCCCCCATTGAGAGACTTTACAAATGTAAGTTACATGCATCCATCCCTCAGCACATCTATGATGGAGAACAGACTTTAGGATATTTGTCATTTCACTACCAAAACTATTATTAATGTCACCAGCTTATAAACTAGGAGTCTGATTCTGCACTCCTTACTCAGGCAAAGCTTCCACTAAAGTCAATGAGAGTTCTGCCTGAGTAAATATTGCAAGGTTGGGCCATTACACTCTATAACCTATTCTTCCAAATATATGAGCAAATGTAATATTTTGCAGGATTACAAAGTTATGTTGGTGAGGGTTGGGAGGCAAGCTCTTATTTTGTTATAGGAAGATACACTGTGTAACAAAGATGTCCCAATCAAGAGCTCACTGTAGCTAAAACTTGGTAGCTTTATCACAGTATTTATTTTTCTACCAACTATTCATTAAAATGCACTATTATATCACTGCGTAACTACAGCGTTTATTCATAAATGTGACATTTGATTCACTGAGCGAATCTGAATTATAGGATTACAGATCCTGTTTAGAAGAGTGTAATAAATATTTTGTTTGTTGTTGTTGTTTTTAAATAGAACACCCTACCTTCTTGCTTAAAATATACAAAGATCTCCTTAGCATAAAAGTGCCTGTTTATCAAACAGTGATACAGGAAGAAGTTGTTTACATTTTCAGCACAACCAACATACATCATTTATGACAAAAAAAACCCAAGCACTCAATAAGAAATGCTCAATCACTGTCAATCAGACGCACTAAAATATACATAAACCAAAGCATGCAGTGTGAACTGTATTAGATTCAAACTGAACACAGAATTACTAATATAACAAACAAAAAACAAATAATTATAAGTGACTCATAGACCTATTTGCACATCTCACAAAACTGTTGAAAAGGTGGATAACCACAGAAACCTTTTGACAGCCTAAATTAAATATTTTAAAATTTATATTCATTTTAAAATGCTGGAAATGATGTCTCTATCTAATTAAATTAATATTTTTTCAAAAGCCTCAACTCACCTTTGTTTCCTAACTAGTGCTCAAAATGACTTTCCAACTCAATTACTAATAATTTGCCATTTAAATTTGATTTTACTCAAATAAAAAAACAATTTAGTATCATTGTGCTATAAAGCACTTCAATATATTTTAGTCCTGCACATTAATATTTCTAACTTCCTTCTTTAATGTTTGAAAGTAAATAATAAAACGATACAAAACAAATACTCTGATTTTAGTGCTTTATTACAAAATTGTGTTTTGACATATAGACTTTTTTAAACTGCACACTTGCAAAAAAAAAAAAAAAAAGACTACACAAATTAACTGTTATAGCTGAAATGCTAATAGCCTTTTCAATTTATAGTTCTTTCTCACTGACAATTACAATTTGCATGGCTTAATATTTAATACTGTGATTAGTACTAATGTCCTATATTATACTTCATAATCTAAATGAGTAAAATATTATTTTGTAGTTCACTGGGTCCTATACTTAAGATGTAATGTTCGGTGTGTATTTCATTATGCAGATGAGCAATGGATGTTGTCTGACATGATTTAAATGGGTCAACAGTATTTTCCTATTCACATTAATCATTTAGACAGCTAGAAGAAAAATGCTTTGAAAACTAAACTAGAAAATCTGTTTTACCACTGATACTTACCACTAGTTGGTTTAACAACAGTACAGATGTGCTGTGTGAGACCAGGACTGTAGAAATCAGACAGAAGTCTGACTCTGCTGTTCTTGCTCAGGAAAAACTGCCATTGAAGTTAATGGGACAAATTCACTCTTGGCATAAGTGCATTCAACTCTGCTGAGTTCAAAGGAGTTGTGCCCATTTGTGTCAGAAGTGAATTTGGCACAAAGGATGTTTTACGCGAATACAGATTGCAGAAAAACTCCCATTGAAGTAAATGGGAGCAGGATCAGGCCATTTATTAGCAATTGTTCCCGAGCGCATGAAGACCACAGGCTCTATTCTCAAACTATGTAACCATAATCTAAGGCCAATTTTGATATATGGCAAATTGCAAGGAAAATTGTAATTTATAAATAATGTAGTATGCCTGTGCAAAGGGAAGACTTTCCACTAAGTGCTAGGGGAAGTGCATAAGTACAAAACAAGGTGGAAATAGATGGGAACAGGAGGATAAGGTACGAAACACTAGTTTCAGCCATTCAGTGAATGAAGAATTTACAACATTTAAAAAAACTGAAAGAACAAGCCAGTTTCCCCAGCATGCAAACTGCATTACATGACGGAAAGTGCGCACAGAGCCAGAGACACACAGTGATGAGACCAAATATGTTAACAGCATTATCTGAAAATCCTGCTGTTAAGAGGAGATGATCCTGCTGATATAAAATGGGTTTTTACTGACACTCTGTTGCAGCTGGCTCTTTATTCCACCTGGATATAAAGGAAAGGGGAGACCAAGATCTAGTGTGTGGGCTGAGCAGTCCTTTTTGAGGAACCCTAGAAGCAACCACACATAAGGAGAAAGCTTGGACTGCATTATATATTTTTTTTCAAATTCGTTAGGTGAATAAAGCCAAACCCTAGGATGGAGATAAATTTTGAGTCATTGAAACTTGTATGGCCTATGTTTTGAGCAGTCTGGGAGAAGCCACCTACTCACACTAGGGTTATAATTTATACAAGAGTTAAGCTGGTCTTATACATTTTCACTAATAGTAGACACAAATCATTTTTATTCTTGGGGGCTGCAGGGTGAGACTTATGCTGGTTTTCATTTTCTGGTCCATGTTTTCAGAGCACATTTTATGGCCACGAATCTGATGCTGCATGAGTCTAACTAGTGGATCACCCCTTTCTAAAAGGCAATCAAAGTACAGGCGTCTGGGCTGATTTTTTTTTAGATCAATTAGTAATCTTTGCTACCACTGACAAGGTGGCGTTGAGTCATCTGTGGACGCCAGGTGGGATACATCAAAGTGTTTTGGTTCTTTCTTATCATCTTGTTGGCAACTGTTCATCTACTCAAAGGGCTCTTGCCTGGAGAGGTATGTGCTGTGACCTTATCCTGTTCAAACATATATGAGGCAACTGGGGGAGCCCGTTTTGTGCTGCAATGCCATCAATATACAGGTGACATACAGCTCTACCTTCCCCCCCCCGCACAAAATGGGGAAGTAATGCAGTCTCTTTGTTTTCCCAATGCCTAATAGATGATGGGGCTTGAATCAGGGTAAGGGCACATCTACACTACAAACCAGGGCTTTGGAGTGGAGCCCAGAGCTGGAGCGCAGAGCAGCTCCGGAGCAGTAGGTTTTTGCCTGGAGCTGGAGCAGAGCCAGAGCACAGCTCCAAAGCCCTGCTACAAACTGAAGTCAACTTCAGTTAAGTGGACATCCAGTGGCCGCCGTAATTAATTCAGTTGTGTGTCCACACCACAATTCTTGTGTCGATGGAGTGTGTCATCAGTTGCATCGATGCAGAGAGCCAGTGCTTAATTTTTGCCTGGGCTGATGAGGGCTGAGCTCCAGCACCTCCAGGCTTGCTGCATCAGTAAGGCCCTTCATTTTCAGTTTTTATTTTATTTAATTTTTCCCAGGAATTCATCACTATTTATTACTGCAACAACAAAAACAGGTGAAAATCAGTGCAAAAAACTATTAATAATTTTTCTAGGTAAATACTGGGGTTTATTTTGGTGGACGGAAAGACAGGGGGAAAAAGTATTCAGTAGATTAATGCTATGAGTTCCATTCATCAATGTGGCTCGCTACAGAACTCAAACCTCTAAGTTTAAGAAAACAATATATCTCTAATCCCCAAATAAAACTTCTCATTTAAATAAACAGTGTACTGTTTTAGTCTTAGACCTATTAGCCTATAAATATTTACATTTAATAATTGGGCAATACCGTTTGCAGCACATACATTCAACTTCATTCTTTTCTCCTGGTTTTTGGTTTTTTTAAACTTTCGAATACTTCGGTGTGTTCTGAAACGTATTCTGATATAGATTTTCCTTTTCTTCCCACTTTAGTGTGTCAAATCTTTAAACCATTATCTTCTAACAGCTTGAAATCACAGTTGCCAACTTTCATGTGGTAAATAAGCACCCTGACTTTCACAATAAGCGAAAAATCAAGCTAATCTCATTTCAAAACAAGGTCAAAACAAGCCAATCCCTAAGAACCCCAACACTCTATGTGACTAGATCCCCCTGGTGTGCAGTCTGAGACTGTGGTGCACCTGCTGTGCCCCCCGACTCTATCCCCCCCTTGCCCCTGTTTGCTGGAACCCAATAAAAAAAAAGAAGCAACAAGCTACAACCAGGGTCTCAAACACGCGCCCCGTGGGGCTATTTTCTGCAGCCTACAAGCTCCCCGCGGCCCTCCCGCTCCCCCAGCGTTTACCTAAAGAGGCTCCGGCCCAGCATGCACCGGGGACAGGGCAGGCTCCCTCCCTGCCTGCCTACTCTGCTCCCACACTGCTCCGGAAAGTGGCCAGGACCTGGAGGAAGGGCGGGGGGCACAGGGGTCTGTGTGTTGCCCTGGCCGCGCCTCCAGGTACCTGCCCCGAAGCTCCCATTGACTGGGAACAGGGAATGGGAGCTTCGGGGAAGGGGTTAGAATGGGGGCAGGGAAGTGGTGGGAAGAGGCGGGGCAGGGGCGGGGCCTCATGGAAGGGGTGGAGTGTGGGTGGGGCAGGGGCAGCGGGTGGGGGGTGGTGGTCAGTGGTGCGGCCCTCGGGCCAATGTACTAGTTCTCATGTGGCCTTCGTGGTCATTTGAATTTGAGACCCCTGAGCTACAACAAGCAACAAGCTACAAGCCAAAAACTAACCAACAAGCAACTCCCAAGCCAATTAAGCCAAAAAAAAAAAAAGCCCAATTTCTGCGTTTTTTTCGTGGGTTTGGCATGTATGCTTGAAATGTGTACGTGGTGGGTGTGAGATTCATCAATATGTACAGATGCGCATGCACTTCAGATCTAGAGTGCGTGCCTGTTTGTTTATTGCGTGCATGTTCTAGACTAATACATAGCTTTACTTCAACAGGCACATACACTTAGCCTTGGTCTACACTACGAGTTTAGGTCGAATTTAGCAGCGTTGAATCGATTTAACCCTGCACCCATCCACATGACGAAGCCATTTTTGTTGAGTTACAGGGCTCTTAAAATCGATTTCTGTTCTCCTCCCTGACGAGGGGATTAGCATTGAAATCGATATTGCCAGGTTGAATTTGGCGTAGTGTGGACGCAATTCAACGGTATTGGCCTCTGGGAGCTATCCCAGAGTGTTCCATTGTGACCGCTCTGGACAGTGCTCTCAACTCAGATGCACTAGCCAGGTACACAGGAAAAGAACCAGGAACTTTTGAATTTCATTTCCTGTTTGGCCAGTGTGGCGAGCTCATCAGCAGAGGTGACCATGCAGCCCCAGAATCGCAAAAGAGCTCCAGCATGGACCGAACGGGAGGTACTGGATCTGATCGCTGTATGGGGAGACGAATCCGTGCTATCAGAACTCCGTTCCAAAAGATGAAATGCCAAAATATTTGAAAAAAATCTCCAAGGGCATGATGGACAGAAGCTATAACAGGGACCCAGAGCAGTGCCACATGAAAATTAAGGAGTTCAGGCAAGCCTACCAAAAAACCAAAGAGGCAAACGGCTGCTCTGGGTCAGAGCCCCAGACATGCCGCTTCTGTGATGAGCTGCATGCAATTCTAGAGAGCGCCCCTACTACTACCCCACCCCTGTCCATGGACTCATGCAAGGGTGGAGTCTCACGCAACAGGGATGAGGATTTTGGGGACAAGGAAGATGATGATGAGGATACCACACAACAGGCAAGCGGAAAACCGTTCTCCCCGACAGCCAGGAACTGTTTATCACCCTGGAGCCAATACCCTTCCAAGGCGGGCTCCCAGACCATGAAACCGGAGAAGGCACCTCTGGAGAGTGTACCTTTGTAAATATAATACATGGTTTAAAAGCAAGTGTGATTTAATGATTAATTTGCCCTGAAGACTTGGGATGCATTTGCGGCCAGTACAGCTACTGGAAAAGTCTGTTAACGTGTCTGGGGATGGAGCAGAAATCTTCTGGGGAGATTCAGAGGTGGCCGTTCCTGCTCGGCTGTTTCCCTGTGGCTGAAAAGAAATCATCCCCGCTTTTAGCCACGCGGTGGCGGGGGCCCCGTTCACGCTCAGCTGTTCGCGTTTGGCTGGCAGGGATCTTCCCTGATACTAGTCACGCGGTGAGAGGAGGGGTGAAGCAATTATCCCAGAGAATTCGGGGGGCGGGGCAGTTGGGTTTGTACTGCACGTTAACCTGAAAACCGCAGCCCCTCCTTTTAAATGGCCAACCCAACAGGCTTTGCTTGTTATCGGAAATGAGTGCGCTGCTGTCTGAAACCATTCCCACATGTTATGAAGATTGAAGAAGCTGAAAGACTGTGGATTATCATGGCTGCCTGCAAACCAAATTCTGTTGCCTGGCCCTGCGTGCGTGATTTCTCACACCAAACCGGCAGGCCTTCAATATAAGAGGCAAAATGCAACCTTGTACCAAAAGCACATGTGCTATGTAATGTTAACCGCTTGGTTCACCGTGAGTCTACCCATTGTTCTCTAAAATGTGTCTTTTTAAATACTACTCTCCCTTTTTTTCCCCTCATGCAGCTGCAAATGTTTCAACACTCCCCCTATCATCTCCGTCCCAGAGGCTAGCACAGATAAGAAGGCAAAAAAAAAAACGCACTCGCGATAAAATGTTCTCTGAGCTCATGCAGTCCTCCCGCACTGAAAGAGCTCAACAGAACGCGTGGAGACAAACAATGGCAGAGTCCAGGAAAGCAGAAAATGAACGCGAGGACAGGAGGGACGAGCAAGATGAGAGGTTGTGGGAGCAAGAGGAGAGGTGGTGGCAGCGTGATGAGAGGAGGCAGGATGCAATGCTGAGGCTACTGGGGGATCAAACTGACATGCTCCAGCATCTGGTGGAGCTGCAAGAAAGACAGCAGGAGCACAGACTGCCGCTGCAGCCCGTGTAACCACCCGCCCTCCTCCTCAAGTTCCATAGCCTCCTCACCCAGACACCCAAGAATGCGGGGTGGGGGGCCCCTCTGGGCACCCAACCACTCCACCCCAGAGGACTGCCCAAGCAACAGAAGGCTCGCATTCAATAAGTTTTGAAATGCAGTGTGGCCTTGTCCTTCCCTCTTCCCCTCATCCACCACCCCACCCAGTGCTTCCCTCCTCCCCCACCCCTCCTGGCCTACCTTGGCAGTTATCCCCCTATTTGTGTGATGAATTAATAAAAAATGCACGATTTTGAAACAACAATGACTTTATTGCTTCTGCAAGTGGTGATCAAAGTGGGGAGGGCAGTTGGCTTACAGGGAAGTAGAGTGAACCAAGGGGGCGTGTTTTCATCACGGAGAAACAAACAGAACTGTCACACCGTAGCCTGGCCAGTCATGAAACTGGTTTTCAAAGCTTTTCTGATCCGCAGCACGCCCTGCTGTGCTCTTCTAATCGCCCTGGTGTCTGGCTGCGCGTAATCAGCAGCCAGGCGATTTGCCTCAACCTCCCACCCCACCATAAACGTCTCCCCCTTACTCTCACAGATATTGTGGAGCATACAGCAAGCAGCAATAACAATGGGAATATTGGTTTCGCTGAGGTCTAACCGAGTCAGTAAACTGCACCAGCGAGCTTTTAAACGTCCAAATGTACATTCTATCACCATTCTGCACTTGCTCAGCCTATAGTTGAACAGATCCTTACTACTGTCCAGGATGCCTGTGTATGGCTTCATGAGCCATGGCATTATGGTGTAGGCTGGGTCTCCAAGGATAACTATAGGCATTTCAACATCCCCAACATTATTTTCTGGTCTGGGAAGTAAGTTCCTTCCTGCAGCTGTTCAAACAGACCATAGCTCTTGAAGATGTGAGCATCATGTACCTTTCCCGGCCATCCCATGTTGATGTCGGTGAAACATCCCTTGTGATCCACCAGTGCTTGCAGCACCATTGAAAAGTACCCCTTGCGGTTTATGTACCGGCTGCCAAGGTGGTCCCGTCCCAAGATAGGGATATGCATTCCGTCTATCGCCCCACCAGTTAGGGAACCCCATTGCAGCAAAGCCATCTAGTATGACCTGCACATTTCCCAGAGTCATTACCCTTGATATCAGCAGCTCAGTGATTGCATTGGCTACTTGGATCACAGCAGCCCCCACTGTAGATTTGCCCACTCCAAATTGATTCCCGACTGACCGGTAGCAGTCTGGTGTTGCAAGCTTCCAGAGGACTATCGCCACTCACTTGTGAACTGTGTGGACTGATCTCATCTTGGTATTCTTGTGCTTCAGGGCAAGGGAAAGCAAGTCACAAAGTTCCATGAAAGTGCCCTTACGCATGCGAAAGTTTCTCAGCCACCGGGAATCATCACTGACCTGCAACAGCATGTGGTCCCACCAGTCTGTGCTTGTTTCCCGGGCCCAGAATTGGTGTTCCATTACATGAGCCTGCCCCATTGCCACCAGGATGTCCAAATTGCAAGGGCCCATACTTTGAGAGAAGTCTGTGTTCATGTCCTCATCACCACGCAGCCGTCGCCTCCTTGCTTGTTTTTGCAGGTTCTGGTTCTGCACATACTGCAGGATAATGAGCGAGGTGTTTACAATGCTCATAACTGCCGCGGTGATCTGAGCGGGCTCCATGCTTGCCGTGGTATGGAGTCTGCAGGAGAGCAGAGTTGCAGCAGAAGCAGTGGCTGACGATGGATGCCACGAGAATAGATATTTATAGAGAACGACGAGAGAACCTGCAAGGTGGATTCATGAGAGCAGGAGAGCAGAGTTGCAGTGGAAGCGGTGGATGACAACGGTTAGCACCTCACACATTTCCCGAGGAAGAACACATGTACCTGGAAGCCCATGACAGACAACATGGAAACATTTGCTAGTGAGACAAAAGCAGCAGAGTAGAGCTGCAGCAGAAGCAGTGGATGATGACGGTTAGCAGTCCGACTGCACCATCTGCTGAAAACAGTATGGCGTCTGCACGGAAAAAAAGGCATGAAACGATTGTCTGCCGTTACTTTCACGGAGGGAAGGGTGACTGACAACATGTACCCAAAACCACCCGCGACAATGTTTTTTCCCCATCTGGCATTGGGAGCTTAACCCAGAATTCCAATGGGCAACAAGACTGCAGGAACTGTGGGATAGCTACCCACAGTGCAGTGCTCCATAAGTTGATGCTAGCCACGGTAGTGAGGATGCACTCCACTGACTTAATGCACTAAGTGGGGACATACGCAATCAACTGTATAAAATCGATTTCTAAAAATCAACTTCAATAATATCGACCTAATTTTGTAGTGTAGACTAATGTATTATCATAATACATATATCTCATGCAATGTATTGTATTTTCCTAATAACAGAAGTTATTTTTATATATTTGAATGATACAAAAGTCGGGTGAAAATCAGAAAAAAGCTGAACAACACTTTTTGTAAAACCTGTGAATGTTTTGGTAAAAATGGGTTTAAACTGAAAATGAAGGGGCTTTTGCATCAGTTATGAATGTAAAAAATCTGCTTGAGCCTCAGCACCTCTTTCATTACAAATTAGGCACTGCAGAGAGCAGCGCACTGTGGATAGCTCTTGCATGGCACAGCTTGCCACAAGGGTTTGGGGAAGGGCTTGGGAATGCCTCTTGGTACTAAAACATTCTCACAACTGCAACCCATAATATTTCATGCCTTTTTTCAACAGCCTGGCATAGCCACGCGTACACCATATCCCGAGAAGCGTGGACCCCGCTTAGCTGTGCACTCTAGTTCTGAGCATTACAAATACCACATGCTTTATCCTGCAGTATTCCCAGAGCTGGGAGAGGAGCAGCCACGCAGAATATGGCAATGTCCTTCAAGCAGCCCTGCTGGAAGCCACAGAACAAAACAATTCCTGGTTGCTGCTGGCAATCCCATAGCAGCCAAACATGGTTGAGCACCATTTTGGTCCCAAGAAACAAGCACTGACTGGTGGAATTGCATCATTATGCAGCTATGCAATTTTGATCAGTGGTTGCAGAACTTTCATATGCACAAGGCCACTTTCCAGGAACCGTGCACGGAGCTCTCCCCAGCCCTGCAGCACAGTGACACTAAAATGAGATCTGCTCCGACAATGGAGAAGCGAGTGGCGATTGCTGTGTGGAAGTTTGCAATGCCAGACTGCTACCAGTCAGTGAGGAATCAATTTGGAGTTGGTAAATCCACTGTGGGGGCTATGATCCAAGTATGCAGAGCCATTAATTGCCTTTTGTTAAGGGTAGTGACTCTTGGCAACGTGCAGGACATACTGGATGGTTTTGCTGCAATGGGGTTCCCTAACTGCGGTGGGACAACATATGGCATGCATATGCCTATCTTGGCACCAGACCACCATGCCAAAGAGTACGTAAACAGCAAGGGATACTTTTCATCGGTGCTGCAAGTGCTGGTGGATCATATGGGGCGTTTTATTGACATCAACGTGGGATGGACAGGGAAGGTGCATGATGCCTGCATCTTTAAGACCACAGGTCTGTTTAAAAAGCTGCAAGCGGGGACTTTCTTTCTGGAATGCAAAATAACCACTGGTCACGTTGAAATCCCAACAGTGATCCTGGGAGACCCAGCCTATCTCTTGTTCCCATGACTCATGAAGCCATATACCAGCAGCCGGGACAGCAACAATAGGCTGAGCAAGTGCAGAATTGAATGTGCCTTTGACCAGGAAAGATCCTGTTAAAGGGTTGCTGGCGCCGTTTACTTACTAGGTTAGACCTCAGTGAAAGCAATATCCCCATGGTTATAGCTGCCTGCTCCATAATATCTGTGAGGCCACAGGTGAGAAGTTTCCACAGCGGTGGGGTGTG
Organism: Lepidochelys olivacea; assembly: GCF_965140295.1. NCBI lineage: Eukaryota > Metazoa > Chordata > Testudines > Cheloniidae > Lepidochelys > Lepidochelys olivacea. The sequence continues at coordinate 40,742,472 of NC_140421.1, read as the reverse complement.
GCGGCGGATAGGCTGTCTAATTTTGAGCAGCCAGATACCAGCGGAATAAGAGTGCTCAGCATGGAGCACTGCAACTCAGAGAGGCTTTAAAAACCCGATTTAGTAATGACCAAGTACTGTGCACTGCTTCTTGAGTTGTGTCTTCCCATACTGTGAACCTTGCGGTGCCTACTGGGTTTCTGTCTCCAGCAAATCCCTTCTGTTGCCTCAGTTTCCCTGTACCTTCCCTTTCTCCCCTCCCTCTATTGTGTGAAGTAATAAAGATTATTTCATTCTCAGGACCTGCACTTTTATTGCACAAACATATTGAAACTGAAAGATCAGAAAGATAATTTAATCTTGGACAGACAGTGGAATAAAAGTGGGAGGGGAAAAACACATCAATATTGTCTTTAAAAGCACAGTGGCCTTGCCTGTCAAACATCATCATATGTGCGGCTTTTACTCTTAGGACCCTCCCCCAATGTTGAGTAGAAGGGATATAGCATTTTCCCTCCTCACCTCTTGGAGGATTTGCGAGAGGGGGAGGGGGAATACAGAGCTGCAGGAATGCCATTCTGCAGGGGCTGCAAAGAGAGTCTACCCTCAGGTGTTTCTCCTGAAGGTCTACTAGAAACCTCAACAGAATCCTTGCAGAATCCACAGCATTTTCTGCTGCACGCCATGCTCACTCTCCTGGACTGGTCTCCTGCTCGCCATGTCCATGTCCAGTTTTTCAGAGAGAGAAATCCTCTTCGCTCTCTGCTCAGTGTCTGCTGTCCCAAAGGCGTTCACAATCTCATTGAACATGTCGTCAAATGTTCTCTTTTGCCTTCTTCTAATCTGGGACAACCCCTCCACCAGTGTGGAGGAAGAGCTGAAGACCACACTTTCAGCTGTAAGACATGGAAAGCACAAAGCAATCATTGTCAGTGCAGACCCAGGGTCTAGTGCACAGCTGTTATATAAAAATCACTCCCCTTATTCTACTGAAGTACAAGGCAGAACATTTTCATTTACACAAGGTATTCATTGAACCAGCTTGCTGTCCCAGTCATGGTGAGTATAGCCCAGGGACATGGGCGCCGGACCACCTACAGCATTGGGTAGGCAACCCATGGTGGGAGCACAAGTGGGCAGGGAGCCAATGCCACTTGTCCTTTGTAACATGAATGTTGTGTGGAGAACGGAGACCACTGCTGACCCTCCCAAACCACAAGCCTTAGCAGAGGCAGCACTGGGGGTGGGCTCGCGATGGCGAGAGTGCACAAGAAAATTTCCCTTCCCTCAAACCCCCGCAGCGCCACTGCTGCTAGCAATGGCCTGAGGCTTGCAGGTGCTAAGCTCAATGCCAACCCCTGCCACTCAAACTACTGGCATGTCTGGGAAAAGTGGAAAAGCACAATGGGGACGCGATCACATGTACTACTGTTTGCAGTCTGAACAATTGAAATGAAAACTTCCATCCTCTCCCTAGGTGAGCCTAGCTGATAACACTCTCCTGAGGGTAACAGAGACGGCAGGAGAACAGATGCGGCAAGCATCCAGGTACAGACAGGGTCCTTATGCTGCTATGCTGTGTACTGCAGTGATGCCAGCAGAGTTAATACTGGAGTGACGTGGGAAAGAGCCCTACCATGGTGGAAGAAATTAGGCAGCCCTCCCCAGAAACCTTCTGCAATGGATTGCAGAGTACCTCCAGGAAACTTTCTTGGAGATTTCTGTGGAGGATTCCCAAGCCACCCCTTTGGACATCAACAGTCCTCCGCCTAGCTGGTTTGGCCACTGGAAAGCAGATAGCCAGTCTACCTCACCTATTTTTAAAAAAAATTAAACAGACTATAAGAATGTGAATTGGAAAATATGAATTGGAATTGCATACTCACCAAAGGTCCCTTCCCTGACATCACGCTTGGCCACGATGCTGTTCTGCAAGTAGCTGGACTGCTCTGGGGTTTTAAAGAGCTCCTGGCTCTCTGGGAGAATGGATCCCCCCCTCACCTGTTTCCCATTCACCTCCTCAGTGTTGCCTGCAGTGGCCCAGGACTCCGACTCCTCAGAGGTAGCCACGCTGCTCTTGGGGCTCGTAATGGGTTCATCGCTGAGGATCACATGTAGCTCACTGTAGAAGTGGCATGTCTGCGGTATATAACCAGAACGACTGTTCACCTCCCTTGTCTTCTGGTATGCCTGCTGAAGGGCTTTGATTTTCACGTGGCACTCCTGCGTGTCCCTGGTGTTGCCCTTGTCCCCCATGTCCCACGTGACCCTTTTGTAGATGTGTACATTTCTACAGCTGGACTGGAGCTGTGCCCTGCACTGACTCTTCTCCCCACAGACAATAAGATCCACCACCTCCTGTGTACTACAGGTTAGAGCGCGTTTGGGACACTGAGTCACCCTGATCAGCTGGGCTGGTGAGCTCTCCTCACTGATCAAACAGGAAATGGGAATTCAAAAGTTCCCAGTCCTTTAACAAGGGAGAAGCTGTTTCCTGTGTACCTGGCTGCTGTGCAGTGGAGTTGAAATCGTTCACCAGAGCGGTCACAACAGAGCATTGTGGGACACCTCCTGGAGGCCAGTAAAGTTGACGTAAGTAATGCTGTGTCTACCCTGCCTCCGCATCAACCTTACAACATTGATTTAAGTGCTACGCCTCTGACGGGGGTGGAGTAATTAAGCCAACATGGCAGGCAAGTTATGTCAGTTGAATGGACCTGGCAGTGTAGACACAGATATGATTAGGTCAATATAAGGCAGCTTACATCAACCAAACTGTGTAGTGTGGACCAGGCCTGAGTTAGTTAAGCTTTAACCCAGATGTGATGAATGTGTTTTTGAGAAGCATGGGGAATCAAATGGAAAAAGCTTGACAGGGATGGCATCTTTCCTGTTAATGCAGATGCTTTATATGTTTGGTTAGCAATCTGTGGGTGTTTATGAATCCCCTATTGCTGCTGGAGTCCCAGGTAGCATGGTAGCAGTTTGGTGCTTATTTAAACATAATGGATCTCAACATAACCATTAATGCCTGTGTGACATTACTGCAATAAGTTCTACTTCTACACGTGAAGACCATTTGGAGGCTTTGATTATTGCTGAGTGTGGCTCTGCTTGCTGAATGTTGCTTGTGATAAGAAACGCAACATCTCTTCTCCAGAAGCTGCACTGGCTTTCTATATACTTTTAGGTGTAATACAAGGTGTTTGGCTTGCAGCTATAAAAGCTTGTATGGTTTGGACCATGGCTACTAGTGAACTACTGCAGTGCTTTCATTAACCATCTCTAGTTTTCCAGTTCATTGAACTGCATGTGGTGGTGTATTATCCAGCTTCCTTTCTTGGACTGTACCATCCTAGAGATGCTAAAGGTCACTCTACACCAGCTATCGCCAGTTCTCTGATAACTCCACTTCACATGCACCATTGTTGCCCCAGTGCAGGTGTTTTGCCATTGTCTTTCCACAACCACCAGGAGTGTACCATAAGCAAACCATTTTATTATGATAAACAATAGAAATGAGAGGAGCTTGATAAGTGTGGAATATATCCATGCTCAAATTAATGAGGCATTACTACAATGAAGAGAGTCCAGGATCCAGAAAGATATGCAGGTACAGCGTGAAACCTCCATCAGCACTGACTTGGTAGTTTATTTTTAGGGTAAATAATATGCTAAAACAGTAGCCACCCAAAAAGCAGCCCTGGGTTTAGTCATGACCATCTACTTCTTGGAGTTCTTCCTGTTGTTTGTAGCATTAAAAAAAAAAAAAAAAAAAGAGGATCCACAATAGGCCCCAGGTGTGCCAACCTAACTGAAGTGAATGTGATCAGCTGCCACTCCAGGAGTTACCCTTGCACGTAGGCCAACCAAAGTTAATGTGTCTACTATAAACACGAAAATTTATGGCTGATGCATAATATTAATTCATTTGCAATGTGTGTTCCTGGGCTTAACAGCAGCACTGCCAGTATTTTTCAGGTGAACAAGATTCAAGCCTTGATGCCAGGAGTCAACAGAGGGCCTTCCATGGTACCATGGCTCATCTACAGCCATGGACAGTGAAAGACAGCTGACTAATCAAAATATCTTTTGTTCTAGAAACTTGAGTCACTGTGTGAGACTCAAATTTTGTATTGTTGAAACCAAGTTATAAGCTGCCTATCACTCTCTCTTTAACCTAGGAAGACAAAAGAATCCTTCTCTTTGACTTTGGGAGCAATCCTGACCTGAAAACTGGTCAATAACGCTGCTGGGAGCATATGGTAAGAATTTTACTTTGAACCAAGCCTAGTTTGTTTAGTTGAGTACTAAAAAGCATTTTATCTTTATTCTTCCTGTAACCACTTCTGACTTTAATGCCTCTTGTACTCACATAAAATCTCTCTCTTTGTAGTTAAATAAACTTTTTTGTTCTTTAATCACCATTAATTCAGTTTTGTGAGCTGTGTGGATAATTCCATGTAAGGTGGTGTAGTGGTTCAGCGGCAGGGTTCCTCCCCCTCCGGGACCATGGAAGGCCACTCCACCTCACTACGTCTCTGGGCGTTGCCTGTCATGGGGATTTAGTGGCGTGGCAAGAGTCTATAGCTCGGACCTGTGGTCAGGGTCAAGCAACAAAGGCAGTTAAGTAACCCAGGCCCTCAGTCAGCGCAGGGCAATGAGTCTATAGCTCCGGCCTGTGTTCAGGGCCGAGCAGCAAACACAGTTAAGGCGCCCAGGCCCTTAGTCAGGGTGGGCAACAAAGACCTATGTCTTGGGCCTGTATTCAGAGCCAAGCAGCACCGGGTTCGGGCATCCTAGCTCCAGTAGATGGCTGACAAGCACTGGCTTTTTAGCCTAGAGAGAGGAAGACTGCCACCCCAGGGTTGGGATGGCGGGGGCGCACAGGCCCACTCACTCCACTGAGCCAGTGGGATTTGCCACTGAGTCAGAGGGGATCCTGACCACAACACACTGACCTAAATTCAGGCAGTGCTGCAGCCAGACTAGGGTCTGCTGCCCCTGGGCCACTTCCTAACTCACCCTTGGATTGTACCTGGGTCTGTAGAGGGTAGTCCAGATCATCAGGGTAGAAGGCCTTTGGTAGTCCTGGCAACTCCTCTGTGGTCGGGTCGGTGCATGGCTTCAGCGGCTCTGGCCAGTCCTCAGCTCCCCAGGGGTCTGCAGCAGTCTCCCAGCTCGGAAGCAAGCAGGAAGCATCTGCCTCCTCTGGCAGCTGCAGCCCAACTGAGCTCCCAGACCCGCCTTTTCTACTTCCTCTCCTGCCCACTGACTTCGGGGGGAGGGAGGGGGGTGAGTCCGGCTTGGCTCCACCCACCAGGGCTCAGTGAAGGGTTCCTCCCCCTCCGGGTCTGTGGGAGGCCACTCTGCCTCACTACAGCTGGCAAGTTGTATATTGCTCCCTTATAGGGACAACGGACCTTTGTTACCTGAACTGTCAGGAGAGGGCTGGACAGCGCAGTACAGAATACACATTTTTTGGGGGGTGGAATCCGGGATTGGGGATGAGCTGGGGTCACCCTGAATATAATAACCAAGGCTGCTGGAAGCCAGAGTCTGGCTGGTGTTTGCTGACGGGATGCTGGAGTCAGAATTGCAAAACCAGGACTGTGGCTATACACAGACACTCCAGGAGTGACCTGCTTGCTGTTTGTGAGGCGCTCTTGTTGGGAGCCACAAAGTCAAAGCATTGTAAGGCATCCAAGGCTGCAAGGCAGAGGTGCCACAGCCCCTCACTCATCTGGATTGCACCCTGGAATGTCAGATCTTCCCACATTGTTAAGATCATATGCCAGTCCAATATATAAAATATTACACACCTTTTTGTTTCAGAAGCGAGGGTTGTGTTATTAAACATTATCAGATGAGCTATAGTTGGCCAGATCTTTTTAGGGAATGGGCTGCATTTATAAGACACAGGGACTGATTATAACTTTTATGGCTATCTGTGGATAGTGAAAAGTTTTTGATTACCCACCAGGAATTGGTGGGAATCACAGCTGTGTTTTGCTGACAGTGTGGAGGGAGACGCATTGTCCTAGCCCCATCTCCAAACTTGAATATTGTTTTTGGAATGGGAGACCTTGTGGTACGTACAGAGGTGGGAAATTGAACACGGGAGCAGGCACAAGTACAAGGCTTGTCCTCGCAAAGAACCTAATACCCCTAGAGGAAGGCTTGACACAAGGGCTGTAGCAGAGGACCACAACTCATGCTACTTGGTCAGTAGCTTACAGTAATTGGTTCTTTACTTTGCAGTGATCTTAACTGTGACAGCAAGACTGAGAAGTGTTTGGAAAACTTTCTTTAGGCTTTTATAAAGTTGTCCTTTTGTACAGGCTTTAATAAAGTTATGCCCTCAGACCTTGAAACCCAAACATCTGTCAGTTTTTAATGGTGATATTAGATGCAACAGCAATATTACTGAAGTCATTTATTTAAATTGAAAAAGTCAGTTCAATAAAGTCATTATTCAGTACATTAAACAAAACCAATGCAATTATCTGAGTAGGATTCATCATGTCCTTGCACTTACTTAAAGAGCATAAAACAAACTGAATGGAGAGTTACAAAGAATAGCCTAGAGAGTGCTAGTATTCCTGTTTTTTTCCACTGCATGCATCCGATGAAGTGAGCTGTAGCTCACGAAAGCTTATGCTCAAATAAATTTGTTAGCCTCTAAGGTGCCACAAGTACTCCTTTTCTTTTTGCTAGTATTCTTGGTCTCTCAACTTTCCACAAATGAAATGAAACAATGAAACTTCACTGAGTAACAGTTAAGATTGGTAAATGTTACTCCAAAGATGGTTACTCCTGTACATAGTTCATTTAAAACACATTAAAAACTGAAAATAACTAAGTTTAAACAAACAATTTTGATACTGCTTAATATACTATATAGTAACACAGCCACAGACTGGAATTTTTTGTTTGTGCAAAAATCCAAAGAACCTTAACTCGGCTCAGTAGAGATACTTACTGCCTTCTATTCCACCTACCTCCAGTCCTGAAAGAACTTACACAAGTGCACAACTTTGCTCACAAGTAGTAATAGAGAAGTCAGTGGTACTTCTCACATGAGTAATTGTAAACTTGTCTTTACAAGATTGGAGCATTTGTTTTGTTGGGGTTTTTTTTAATACTTACGTCCTGATCCTGAAAACCCATACTTACAAAAATAAGCATTTGCAAGATGAGGCCCCTAAGCTGAGGAGTTTACAATTTAAATTGGACAGACCATACAGTGCAAATACATAAAGGTGATCAAGGACCAGAAGGTCCAGTCTCAAAGTGGTGCACTGTTGCTTTTGGTTTGAGTTTTCTGTGTTGTTTTCTTCCTGAGTGGATCACTGTCGGCAGGATATCCAAAAGAACTGTGTCTCAAGGATGGATCCTTACAAACTGAATGTGGTCAGAAGTGAGCTGTAGCTCACGAAAGCTTATGCTCAAATAAATTGGTTAGTCTCTAAGGTGCCACAAGTAATCCTTCTCTTTTTGCGAATACAGACTAACATGGCTGTTACTGTGAAACCTAGAAAAGGAAGACAGTTCCAAGGACAGGATGCATCATGGAAGAAGACAAAAAACCAAGAGTAGAAGAAAGATAAAAAGGAGTCGTGGGTAGAGCAAACAGCATGAGGTGTTGGGAGTGAGATAATGCGGAAAGTGAGAAGAAGACAGTAATCAGTCATGCTACACCTCCTGGACCCAGAACTATACAGGGGAGACTTCCCACACACACTCTAAGGGCATTAGGATCCAGGTGGTGCTTCTCCCCCACACAACAGCCTTGGGGAAAAGGTGCAGAGAGGAGCCAGCCAGACTCCAGCCAGTAGCAACAAGCAGCCAAAGCAGGGACCTTTTTCCACATTAGGACATTCCAGTCAAAACTGTAGAAACTTCTCTGACTTTCTCTGCCCTGTGTGGATTGGCTGCTTCCCCCAATCCTCCCTCTCCTTCATTGTCTTCTTGGTTGGCCTTTAGGCATTGCCATAATGATAAACATGGAAAGTGAGGAGAGAGCCAGTGAACAGACATGATGCAAGTGACAAGAGAGGAAGAGGATTTTAGTGGCAGTCTTTCAGACGGACTGAAGGCGAGCAGGCCATTGGGGTGGGAAAGATTGTAGTAGTCAAGGCAAGAGATGGACAAGGCTTTTGGCAGAAAGGAAGGAGATGAAACATTTGAGAGATGTTAGAAAGGAAGAAACAAGAGTGTGCAGTGAGGGAGAGAGAAGGGAACGGAATGAAAATAGATCCCTGTCCTATGAAGATTTAACTTTTACTTTTCTGAAAAAGAGTTCCTGTTGTTCAATTTTAAAAACCATTTTGAAGTTCAGATTTTTGCTATAGACAGCATAGGAGGGAGATATGGACTAACTTCCATGTTAAAAACCCCTGGACACAAAATATGAGAGAACGTTTGTAAATGACAACAGAAAACTAGACTTTGATCTCATGTAGTGCCTTTCATACTTGGGGTGTTACAAATTGCTTTAAATATTGTGCAGGCAAACAGCCATTATGCACTTATGAAGAGCTCACACATAATACTACTAGTTAGCATTTTTACAGCGCTTTTCATCTTCAAGTACTTTACAAACAAATCGTTAACCTTCACAGCACACTGGTGAGATAGGTAAACATCTCCATTCTGTAAGTGGAGAAACAGACAAAGAGATTAAGTGATTTGTCATTGCCACATATTATCAGAGCTGGGATCAGAATCCAAAGATTTTTGGCTCCTAGTCCTGTGCTCAGATCACACCTTTCACATATGTACAGCTGTGGAAAGGAGAACCTGTCCTATTGAGAAGGGGATGCTGGGCAGAATAACAAGATCTCCTATCATGTCTGAAAATGAGCAGGATGGTCCAATAGACACAGCACTGGAAAAGGTCTTGGGAGAACTGATTTTTATTTCAAGCTCTGCCCTGATCTACTGTGTGATGGTGACCATGGTCAGTTCATCTTTCTGTGCCTATACTTTCTCTCCCATGCTTTGTCTGCCTTGTTTATATAGAATATAAACTCTTCAAGGCAGGGATTATATGGTCTTATAGGGTTTAGTGTTAGGGGCCTCAATCTAAGATGAGGCCTCTAGGTACTGCCCTACTACAAATAATAAAATAACTTCTGCTTAATGTCTCAGACCTCCTGAAATTATCCACAATTCTGTGATGAGCATGGCTCTACCTTTATCTAGCAGCCACAACAACTCCCCATTATTGTTCACCTGCAATGGATATTTTTTTAATGGGATTATGCCCTCTTTGTGGTTATCCTGTTTTTTACCTCAGAAATATTAAGTACATCAAGACTGGTTTACTTGAAGGGGTGGGGAGGAGGGTGCTAAAATATTCTCCGAAATGTTTGTTAGACATTGGAGTTAAATATGTAAAAATAAAAGTGTTAAGTAGTCTGACAATTCTTTCCTCTCCCAACAGCTCAACTTTCAGCCTCTTGCCTCATGTGATACCAGAACTTCATAAGTGCTCCAGTCACGGTAGAGTCTTCCAGAGTAAACAAAACCCAATTTTTTTTAAAAAGCTTTCTTTGTAAATAAATATATATCATAAAGAAGGAACAATGGGCACATGCCCAATTTTTTCCCATCACAGATCACCTTTAACCTTTCAAATGTTATGGTGGTTGCTGTAATGAACACTTATTTCGATATTTCTCAGGCTATTATTATATGTACAAATGTACAATGGGATAAACAGTTAGTGCAATGAATATATATGAGAAAAGATAAGGGAGTAAGGGGATTAAAACCTGTTTGGCAGTGCAAACCAGGAACCTCTCGATTTCATCTGGCAGAATGCTCAAGGAGCACAGAGTTTCACAAAAAGAAAAGGAGTACTTGTGGCACCTTAGAGACTAACCAATTTATTTGAGCATAAGCTTTCGTGAGCTACAGCTCACTTCATCGGATGCATACTGTGGAAAGTACAGAAGATCTTTTTATACACACAAAGCATGAAAAAATGGGTGTTTACCACTACAAAAGGTTTTCTCTCCCCCCCCCCCACTCTCCTGCTGGTAATAGCTTATCTAAAGTGATCACTCTCCTTACAATGTGTATGATAATCAAGGTGGGCCATTTCCAGCACAAATCCAGGGTTTAACAAGAATGTCTGAGGAATGGGGAGGGGTAGGAAAAAACAAGGGGAAATAGGTTACCTTGCATAATGACTTAGCCACTCCCAGTCTCTATTCAAGCCTAAGTTAATTGTATCCAATTTGCAAATGAATTCCAATTCAAGTCTCTCGCTGGAGTCTGGTTTTGAAATTTTTTTGTTGTAATATCGCGACTTTCATGTCTGTAATCGCGTGACCAGAGAGATTGAAGTGTTCTCCGACTGGTTTATGAATGTTATAATTCTTGACATCTGATTTGTGTCCATTTATTCTTTTACGTAGAGACTGTCTAGTTTGACCAATGTACATGGCAGAGGGGCATTGCTGGCACATGATGGCATATATCACATTGGTGGATGTGCAGGTGAACGAGCCTCTGATAGTGTGGCTGATGTTATTAGGCCCTGTGATGGTGTCCCCTGAATAGATATGTGGGCACAGTTGGCAACGGGCTTTGTTGCAAGGATAGGTTCCTGGATTAGTGGTTCTGTTGTGTGGTATGTGGTTGCTGGTGAGTATTTGCTTCAGGTTGGGGGGCTGTCTGTTGGCAAGGACTGGCCCGTCTCCCAAGATTTGTGAGAGTGTTGGGTCATCCTTCAGGATAGGTTGTAGATCCTTAATAATGCGTTGGAGGGGTTTTAGTTGGGGGCTGAAGGTGACAGCTAGTGGCGTTCTGTTATTTTCTTTGTTAGCCTGTCCTAAGGGATTCTGGATCAGTTATATGCATCATAATTCACTGAAGGATGTCATGTGAGGTCTCTACTGAGAGCCAGTAACACCCTGGTCATCCTAACCATTCTGAAACGTATGCAAAGATAGTATTTAAGGAGTTATGTACCTATACTGAAAATTATGTTATTAAGGTCTGAGAGTTGAAGCAGGTCACCAGGAGAAGACATATATGTTCCTTTCAGGCACGCAGGGGCTGCTTATCTATCTGTTGGGCTATATGCAAACTGAGTATTGTATATGCAATGGATACCTATCTGCATATAAATCCACCAGCTAATCAAAATTCTGAAATTAACAAGATATGATAAAATCTACAGGAAGGAACACACAGCAGGACGGTGTCCAGTTTATGGATAAAGCTCAAAGGACTGTTTTGATATATCTGGGCTTGCAAAGGACCACCCTGGTATCTTTTACCTAAGAAGTAAGCAGACAGTGGGCTTGCTTCATGAACAGAACATCCCAGCCAAGCCTGGCTATAGTACGCTGGAAGGATTTGGGGTGAGCTTTTGCTTTTATGACATAATAATGTCCTATTACTGTAGTTAAGTTTGGGCTCTAATACGTGTGTTATGATTTTATTTTATATGTAACTCTGTTTCAAATATTTCTGCTTGCTATCATTTCAATCTTCTTTCTTTGTTAAATAGACTTATATTTGTTTTCACTATAAACAAATCTAAGGTTAAGCCAAGATGTGGTCTAACAAGTAAGCTGTGGTGATCGTGTACTATTCCTTTGGGAACAGTACTTCTGAGAACGTCTAGTAGATCAGGGCCTTGACACTGCAGGGGGGTTCTGAGAGGACTCGGGGGGTGGAGTGCGCCTTTCACTAACCTGCATGAAGAAAGAGAAAGGGGCCGGTGAGTACTAGTGTTGCCAATAGCTGATGGAGTCATCGAGCTGACCCCAGCAGGCACAGACAAGATGTCCTCACACTAAGGGCAAGTGGCAGCAAGATGCCTCACAACCAGGGATTCTAGAAATCTGTTTGCCATGGAAAAATGTGGAATTTGCGTTTTTACACAGAATCTTTAGTTTTTACATTTTGTGAAAAATAATAACCATATACATTAGAAACCTGTTTATCTGAGCCTCATTCTCCGGCTCTCTGTGTTAACTGAAGCTCACCCCAAATTCTTCCAGTGTATTATAGCCAGGCGTGGCTGGGATGTTCTGTTCATGAAGCAAGTACATGATAGTCTGAGCCCCAGTCGAGGGAAACTAAAGTTCAGCATTTCATTTTAATCATGGAAAAACATGGATTTTTATGTTTTTCTGTCAGAGAATTTTGGTTTTTTCATCATGGAAAACTAGGATCCCTGCTCACACCCCTGGACATCCCCAGGAAGTGTCACAGGCAGAAAAAGTAATGAATGTTCTCTGAAGGGATGCCTGGCTCACCTGGACAGAACAGCTGATGTAGGGAAAAGAAGCCACTTCATATTGGCCCTCTAAAACTTTAAATAAAAAAAATAAAAAAATAAGAAAAAAGAACAAGCAAGGAGACAGAGTCCTAAACAACATGAAGAGGCAGCTGTTGAGTATGCAAACAGTTAAAAAGCGTCCTCTAAAACTAAAGTGGTTTTTATTTTGTTTTAAAGTAGTATGGCCTGAGGTTATAATTATGGCTTATTTTTAAACAAAATCCTATGGCTTTTGCTTCTGCCATACCAAATCCATATTTTCCTTATATATGCACAACAAACTTACAGCCCCAGATGAAAATAAAGGCATGTAGAAGCAAACTAAAAATAAACCAAACAGGAAATGCAATTAAGTTTAATTACATTGAATGCTAACACTCACCCTGCAATCATAACAAATTTTAAAATATTTTCTAATGAAAGATCCACCAAGATAATATTATGCAGCTAATAATAATATATTTGTATAATGTCTAAATAGTATACCATTATAAAGAGACTATGAACCAGACTAGAGAAATAAAACATGTAAGATCAAAATTAATGTAATTGTGTCTACCAGTTAAATTCTGTTAGTATAAACAATGGTAGTAATATTGTCAAAGATCAGCAGATAACTACAGAGCTAAAAGTAACATATTTATTATTTTATTTAATAATTTGTCACTTTTTTGGTAAGCAGTAATCAAGAGATATCAAGATAACTTCTTTCACTGAATAAACTGTTGACTGTGTTTGTATTTATTCTATTTTAAAAGAATCCTTTTCCCTTAATTACCAAAAACCCAAAAGAGGTTTCACTAATGGTGATGTACACTAGCCCATGGGTATAACATGATACCATGTAACACCAGCAAATAAAATAATAAAAGCAAGAGCCAAAGCTTGAACACAAAAAGAAAAGGAGTACTTGTGGCACCTTAGCGACTAACCAATTTATTTGAGCCTGAGCTTTCGTGAGCTACAGCTCAACTTCCTTGGGAATTCTGGTACTATAGGTCTTAGATTCCTTAACAGAGGGGATCATGTTTATCAGTTACAACAGTCCATCTGGGCCTAGGTCTAGGTAGACTGTTTGATGAAGTCTAGGCGCCACCAGGTAACAGCAGTGATCAGGGATCCTGCCAGACATGTGTAACTAAAATCTAAAAAATGAAATTAAAACACTACTTTAGTTGAACAGTCTCTTTCTATAGGATGTCATAACTGTAAAACAGAGACTGTACACAACACAGACAACTCCTTGTATACTTTCAGTAACTTTCTCATGTATTTAATAAAAGAAGTTAGCCACTAACACTTCATTTTAATTGCAAAAGCCTACAATTGCAACAACCACCAAAAAACAAATGAAGGCTCGAGATCTCACCATCCAATAAAGTGGCATGAAAAAGCAAATAAGCAATGGAATCTACTCTTCCCCTCCTTCATTAAAATATTTTTAAAACAATTTCTAAATGCTATGAAAATGTGTTCATTTAAATTTTTTTGTACCTCATTTTCTTTTGTACCTTGATAAATTTTTTTGTACCTTGATAATTCTGAAAATTACCTACAGCTATGGATTCTAGAAACAGTTTTAATGTAAACAAACATTCTCTGAAGTTATAGATCACGTAAAATAACATTTGTTGCTTTTAAAAGACTATCTAATTGGGTTGGGACAGCAAAATTGTGACTGTTAACACTCCTCATGTTGAAAACTGTGAGCTTCTGTTTTCATTTGCTCTTGGTTCAAGACAGTCAAAAACCACACTGGATAGGATCTAAAACTAGAAAACAATTTTCTTTCTGGTTCTACTTCAGCTGTGGCCAGATTTTACACAGAACAATTCCACCATTTAAAGACAAAAACTTCAGACTTTAGCCTTATCAAATACAAATCAGAATGCTGGCATTGTTGTTTGCTTGCTTGCTTGTTTTTTGCTTCTATCAGCCTTGAGAGTGCACAAAACGAACTTGGAATTTTGTCAGAATGAAACAGTTTTCCAGGGCTACAAAACATATGCGACATAGTATATTAGAACTCCACTGGTACATATATTGTGATATTTTTGCCTATGACTGTTATAAGTGACTTCAGGACTAAAGAATGAAATTCAGTGTGAAAGCTAAAGTGAAATGAGGACACTATCAAAACACAGAAAGCTGGTCCCTATTTTAAAGGGGCACAGTCATCTTACTTTAAGCCCATTTTACTTTTGTTTAAATGTCAGTAAAAACAGTTGTTTGTTCATTTTAACATGGCCCTGTAATGCTGGAAATACAAACACCACTGTACTAGGTTAGGAGAATCAAAAAATGAAACTGAGTGATCTAGTGCCATCATTCAGTTGAGCGAGATGGATGTAGTAAAAATGGGCAAATACCTAAACCTTGGATTCAAACACTCCTAAATTTTGAGGAAGTTCAGATCCTAATCTGGACAAGTTGGGCCTATCTCTATGAGAAAATCAAAAAACGAACAGTGAAGAGTAAATTAGATTTTTATTTGTTCAGTTTTAATAATGTAAAATCTAAGAACTGGTAAGGATATATAATTGGAGGAAAATATAGTTTGTAGCTGCTTTATTTTCCCAGCTAACCTTAGCTAACAGTAGGAATAATATATTTTCAAAATTGGAGCTTGCAAGTTTTCATGCCTGTTTGGTAGAGATAAATACAGATATGGGCATCCTGTAGAAATCAGTCTGTTTTTCAGCTGCATAACTATTATTAGATGTGACCATAACTAACCATTTCATATATGCTGTATCTTTAGTATTACACACTGTATCTTCACAATATATGGTAGCTTAAGTAGAAAAAACTATCTTTTTTCTTGCATATAGGAATATGATCTATGGATGCGTCCACTGCAAGATATCTTAATATAGATGAAGAAAATTTGAGGGTAAGTATGTGGTGAGCATACTAGAGTTTACAGGAATATTCTGTTATAGTATCACTAGAGGCAGGCCCTGAAGTCAAACCATTAATTCTCATTCTCAGAGAAATTAAGTGAAAGCCTGTGGTAGGGAGTTAAAAAAGAGCGGTTGGGGAGAGTGTAAAGGGGGAAAAAAAAAGCATTCATCGTTTTTTCCTTCTTTATAGTGTATACCGAAGGCCTGGTTTTATTATTATTTTAATTATATCAATTCCCTATCCCTATTTTTTCTATTAGAAATTCAAATCTCTTCCAGCCCGATAGGCTCTATGGTGACTGGAGAACTAGTGAAACTAGGAGAACCAAGGTTTCAGAGTAACAGCCGTGTTAGTCTGTATTCGCAAAAAGAAAAGGAGTACTTGTGGCACCTTAGAGACTAACCAATTTATTTGAGCATAAGCTTTTGTGAGCTACAGCTCACTTCATCGGATGCATACTGTGGAAACTGCAGAAGACATTATATACACAGAGACCATGAAACAATACCTCCTCCCACCCCACTCTCCTGCTAGTAATAGCTTATCTAAAGTGATCACTCTCCTTACAATGTGTATGAAAATCAAGGTGGGCCATTTCCAGCACAAATCCAGGTTTTCTCACACACACACACCCCACACACACACAAACTCACTCTCCTGCTGGTAATAGCTCATCCAAACTGACCACTCTCCTTACAATGTGTATGATAATCAAGGTGGGCCATTTCCAGCATAAATCCAAGTTTAACCAGAACGTCTGGGGGGGGGGGGGTAGGAAAAAACAAGGGGAAATAGGCTACCTTGCATAATGACTTAGCCATTCCCAGTCTCTATTTAAGCCTAAATTAATAGTATCCAATTTGCAAATGAATTCCAATTCAGCAGTTTCTCGCTGGAGTCTGGATTTGAAGTTTTTTTGTTTTAAGATAGCGACCTTCATGTCTGTGATTGCGTGACCAGAGAGACTGAAGTGTTCTCCGACTGGTTTATGAATGTTATAATTCTTGACATCTGATTTGTGTCCATTTATTCTTTTATGTAGAGACTGTCCAGTTTGACCAATGTACATGGCAGAGGGGCATTGCTGGCATATGATGGCATATATCACATTGGTGGATGTGCAGGTGAACAAGCCTCTGATGGTGTGGCTGATGTTATTAGGCCCTATGATGGTGTCCCCTGAATAGATACGTGGGCACAGTTGGCAACGGGCTTTGTTGCAAGGATAGGTTCCTGGGTTAGTGGTTCTGTTGTGTGGTATGTGGTTGCTGGTGAGTATTTGCTTCAGGTTGGGGGGCTGTCTGTAGGCAAGGACTGGCCTTGAACCAAGAAAGTGACAGTTCAGCAACTGAGTGGAAGACATTTTTAGTCAGGCTGTTTAAGAACTTTTTTGTTTGTTTGTTCAGAGTTTTTGGCCAGCTATTTAACATCAATGAGTAATTTAAGGGAAGGGTAGTTTAGTGGTTAAGACACTTATGTGGGACTCTGGAGACTGGCTGTGCCACAGACTCTCTGTGTTTCAATTCTCTGTCTGTAAAATGGAGATAATTCCTTTCCCCCCACTCTTTAGTCTTGTTTATTTAGCCAATGAGCTCTTTGGGGCAGTGGGCGTTGTACTATATATATGTTGTCTGCAGTGTTGTTGTAGCCATGTTGGTCCCAAGCAGGGGTGTGTACAGGAATAAAAATTTGGCCGCTTTTGGATGGGCACTTTCTGTGCCCCGCAGGACCAGAGGAGCTGGCTTGTCCCTCTCCCCTGCAGCCAGAGGAGCTGACTCTCCCTCCCACGGCCAGGCCGGTGGAGCTGGCTCTACTCCCCACCCTCCACAGCCCCGGGCCAGTGGCGCTCACTCTCCCCCAGCAGCTGGAGGAGCTGGTTTCCCCCCGCCGTGGCTCCAGGGTCAGAGGAGCTGTCATCTCCCACCCCAGCCCAGGGCCAGAGGAGCTCGCACTCCCTGCCCCAGCTCTGGAGTTCTCTGCCCCTACCAATTGGGGGAGCAGGGGGGGACACGTGCCCCTGCTTGCCCCCACCCCCTCCTTGCACACTCCCCTGGTCCCAGGACAAGGACTAAGAGGTCAAATATGAAGTGACTACTGTTTTGTGAAAGCTGTTCACCCATGGGTTATATGGTCTTTTTGCCTTTTATCATTTTTTTGAGAGTTCATTCAAGAACATAGTGATATTCTTGTATCACCCACAGAGTTATTTAGTGCACTGGATGAGGTACACCACATGTTGTGATAGGCATGTGGAGGACCCATGGATCTTGAAAGGTGTGTTGTGGGCAGTATTTCATCACAGCACTGCAGAAGGTCCCTGGGGATGGGGTTGCAGAGTTTCTCTTGGAGTTGTTTGGGGAAAGATTTGATGATATCCTTAAATTCTTGGGTGAATTATGGTATGGGGTATTCTTTGAGTTCTTTATAGCAGGTGGTGTCAGAGAGTTGTAGGTTGGCCTCATTGATGTAATCATCCTGGTTGTCATCACAGAAATCACCTCTACATCAACATCCCTCACGATGATGGCACTGCTCCCTGCCTCAAATAGCCACAAGACAATGGAAAACATTCAGATATCCACCCCAAACACATCGCCAAACTCATCCATTTCATCCTCACCCATAAAAATTTTACATTCAGCAACAAGCACTGTCCAAACCATGAGAATAGCCATGGGGACTAGAATGGGTCCCCAGTAAGCCACCTTGAAGAAGAATTATTGGACAAATGCACCATGAAACCAATGATATATCTCAGTAACATCAATGATATTTTCATCCCCTGGACAGACAACCTATACTCCTGCACAGATTTCCACCACAACTTCACCCTCTCTCTAGAACACTTCCAAACCAACATCAGCTTCAACAATGGAATCCTACAGACAACTATATACAAGAAACCCATAGATCACCACACGTACCTTCACAGATCCAGTAACCACATCGAGCACATCAAGAAATCTGTTATCTACAGCAAAGCTCAGAGATACCACAGAATACGTTCCAAGGAGAAGGCCCAGGACACCTTAACACACTTAAAACCGTGGTCACCAAGCAAGGACACACAAATACCCTGAAAGAACCTGCTTCAATACAGAAGAAAGAAAAAACACAAAAAACACCAATAGCATACCCCAGCAGTCACCTTCCATCCCACACTGGAATCCATCTGGGGTGTCATTAAACTATTATAACTGATACTCAGTGGGGACCGCATCCTTAAAGAAATCTTTCCCAAACTCTCTCTTTGCACCTCCAAACAAGCCCCCAGCCTTGCCAAGCCCATCATCAGAAGCAAGCTGACCAAGACACGCTATCTCAAAGCAGCACCAGACTGCCAAAACCTACAGAATATCTCCATTGCTACGATGATCAAGACGCTCCACAACCCATCATTCAGGATTCTTGAGTCCTACACATGCCTATCACAATATGTGGCATACCTCATCACGTGCACTAAATGCCCCAATAACAACTATGTGGATGAAACGAGAGAATCACTAGACTCTCGAATGAACTCACACAGAAAAATGATAAAAGACAAAATGACAATATCACTCATGGTCAAACACTTTTCACAAAACTATCACTCTATATCTGACCTCTTAGCCCTTGCCCACAAAGGCAACCTACCCAACACCTTCAAAAGATGAGCCTGGGAGCTTAAATTCATAACATTGTTTGACACTAAAAGCCATGGACTCAATAAAGACACTGGATTTATGGCTTGTTACAACAAGCTGCAACCCACTAACCCTCCTTTGTCCTCGGACAGCAGAGGTGTTAACTGCCCACTTCACCTCGAATGGTCTCTTGCAACATGTACATAAGAACAACCATCAGATTAAAGGTCCATCTAGCCCAGTATCCTGTCTTCCAGCAGTGGTCAGGATACTGGGTTAGATTTTAGTAAGAGTATGATTACCTGTTCTGATCCATTCCCGATCGCCCATTCCCAGCTTCTGGCAAAAACATAACTCCTTATGCTTAACAATGTGTTCCACCTTGTATTTAGCTGTGACACTCTGGAGTACCTTTCCCAGACCTGAAGATGAACTCTGTGTAAGCTTGAAAACGTGTCTCTTTCACCAACAGAAGTTGTTGGTCCAGCAAAAGGTATTATCTCTCAACCACCTTGTCTCTGTACTATATATACATATAGCGTCTAGCACCAGGATTTTAGTAAGAGTATCTAGGTGGTACTATAAACACAAAATAAATAATCTGGGATCCAGGATGTCTTTGTTAAAGACAGAGCACTTTCACCTTTTCCATTAAGTTGTTAAATTGGCAAATACAATTAGATCTTCTCTTCACTGGCTGTAAAACTCTTATTAATATGGTTCAAACATAGTTGTAGCAAAATTGAGTTCAGGATAATTGTAAGGCTTGTCTCAAACAGTTTTTTTAAAGTGTACATCTAATGCAGTTCTGCCCCCACCTGCATTTGTGCAGACCACTCATACTATTGTAAACCAGTTCTCATTGCACAGGAGTTTCAATCATGTTTTAAAAGTTTTAAAATGCAATTCTACAGACAGTAAAGCAGGCGCTATTTGAATCAATTTGTAGTAACGTTTACTTTTAGAATATAAAAGAGCTTTTTATCTTTCCACAAGCATACCTATCACAATAATTCAACTTTTATTAACATTAAAAATACACAGTTTTCTAAAAAAAAGAGTATGCTCCCCAATCAAGTTTCTTTGATAATTGGTGGAGGGTATTTACCCAGCATTCAAATTCCCAATATGCAAGGTTTTCAGATATGCTTATTTTCCCAGTTTCTAGAAACAGTTCCATCACAATGAACAATCCTTTTTCATAATTTATCAAAATATTTTTAAAAATCCATTAAAAGATATCAGAAAGGCACAGCTGACAAAAACAAGGTAATTTATATTCAATTTAGATGGAATAGATTCCCTTAGCTCAACAGCAATCTTTTAAACTGGGCTGTCCAGTTCAGGGAAAATCAGCCCTACACAAACGCTTTGGTGGTTTTGGTTTACAAACGTCTCATAAAGCAGAACTGAGAAGGAAACTAGATAAAGTAAGGTGCCCTGAGAGGAGGTTTGATATCTAAACAAAATAAAAATAACTTGGGACAATAAAATGGATAACAGACACAAGTTTGCACCCACAGGGAGAAAGAAAGTGCCAAGCAAGATGGCTGCAGAGGTCCCAGCTACAAAAGCAGAAATTGGTGAAATAAAGCACTCAAAGCAAGACATGCTAGACTAGAAGCCCTGGAAAACCTTGCCAGGTTTTGAAGCTTCTGAAATTTAGAGAAAAGTGACAGCGTGAAGCCCTCTAAACTGTTACGTTAAAATCCAATTAATTTGAGACTCAAGCCAGAAAATGATTCTTTATACACAGAGCAGCGCTACCGCATAGCTCAGGGAAAAGAATGGATGTGAATGACAGAGGGAAGATCCAACAGGTACCAGGAATAAAAATAAATAACTAAGAGTTTGAATCTGAAGGACAAACCGGGTGGCTTTTTACAGACTTGAGTAAAGTAAAATTTCCTTACTGATACAAACATTCATCACTAAAGAAACTGACATTTCTGCCCTTCAAAGTTCAGGGTTATATACAAAGGACTTTTATATTTTCAAACTCAAAGCCTGCTCCAAAACTGTTGTATAGACTTAAAACAAGAAGTGTGGCAGAAGATATGGGCTCCTTATACAAGAGAAAGGAGACTGAACTTTTGTTATGTATTAGCTCTAACCTTATGCTTTAGTTGGAAGCATGCAGAGTTTGGCTTAATGTTACAGTTAATGGTTCTAATATTTTCAGTTTATGCTCTGTTATTGTAACAGATTATTTAACAGACTTTTCCAGAACATGAAAGAACTTTTCCTTCATGAAAGACCATTATTTCTCACTCCTTACAGATTTAGAGACCAATTCTTACTCAAGCAAGTACTTTGATAGGATTATTAATTTGCAACCCCTCAAAAACATGGTTGCCTGAAACAGCTTCCAATCTTATATCATGTGACAAAATAAAACGAAGTGGGGAAGGGGTTCAGAGAGAAAAACAATAGAAATCACAGCAATAAGATTATACAGTTACTCAGCAAAGGTAAGTGCATAGCATGTCTGAACAATTTTTTAAAATAGTTTTTAATCAATATGCTACTTAAATAAAAATAAATGGTCTTGGCTGACTCGCTTCTTGTGGGTTTCATGTTAGAAGTGGTGCTTTTAGGAGGGATTTGAACAAGGGGAGAGCGATGACCTGGCAAATAAGTTTGGGGAGCATATTCTGCACATAGGTGGCAGTGTGGAAAAAGGTACGGAGTGAGCACTAATTATGAGGGTTTGCACGATTGGACCCTTATTAAGGAGACAAGAGGTAGCTGAGATGCATGCACACACTTCTGTCAATATATTGAACCTATTGCTGATACAAACAACAGCTGAAATTATAACTGAATGGTTAGAGGAAAATAATTATCCTGTGTCTTTATATTATGTATTCAGTAGTACTTTGGGCCTGATATGATTTTAAGACCGCATCATCTAATCCTGCTCAGAGCTGGTTTAATAAACACAGACAGTAATACCCAATATGAAGGCTGCCATTTTATATTAAGGCTCCCAAAGTGACTAATTCTGGTAGAGCTGATGCAGCGCAAGCAACAGAAGAATTTTTTTGAAAGTTATCCTGATGTAGACTGGGACCTTCTGTAGGAATGGGTTTGTTTGTGCCTTGTGTGTAGTAGTGTGTCGGGGTGTACAGCACTGTGTTCCCCTCTCCCTTGGGTATGGTGAGTTTTCTATATCTGCACAATAGTTTCATTTGTAGGAATGGGTTATTTTGGGTCACAGTCTCTGCCTGCAGGGACAGGAAGAGAATCCCTCCCCTTGAAAAGATTTTGAAAGAGGGATATTTTCCTGTGTGTTTTACACTCCCTAGAACGTATAGGTGGGATTTTACTCTCTGTATGTGTGCATCTATAAAAAGCATTGTCTACTCTAGAAACTCAGAAATAAAATTTCTGTTAGTTCCACTAAAATGGTGTGAGCATAACAGAGGAAAGTGTACACAAGCTTCCCATGGCAGGACCAATTTTTACCATTGTTCAGTTACAGTTGCTTTTACCATTAATTACAATGGCAGTAAAGAGGTCCAGCCGTTGAAACCTTGTCTACACAACATCTCTCAAGAATGTTAAACCTAGTGGGAATTTTCCCCCAAAATTTCTATAGCGTAGACACAGTCTCTCCATCAAGGAAAAGGGGAGGAGGATGAAGTTGTTGCGAGTTACACCGCGCCTCCTTGGACAAGGAAAATGACAGTGTTCGTCACTGTCCGTCTCCCAGGGATCAGTGATTTTGTTGTGTGTGTTACACCTTCTTCCCCTAGGGGAGCCCAGCAGCGGGCGTTAGCGTCTCCCGAGCAGGGGAGTGTGGAGAGAAGATCATTTTGCTGTATAGGTTTGTTACAGTCGGTCTCCGGGGTGGGGGGAGGACTGTGTCTCTCTCGGGGGCGGAGGAAGGATTCTGCTAAGTGGTGTTTTTGGTAAGGCTGCCGCCTCCGGGGAAAGATACGTTAGTGGGTTTTACAAGGAAACTTTCACCGCCACGCCACCTCCCCTTCCCTACACAGGCATTCACTAGCCGCCGCCAGGCACAGAGTGGCGAACTCACTCACTCACCTCCGCTCAGCAGCGTGCAGGCAGCCCTGGGCGCCGCCATCTTGAACAGATGGGCCAGCGTCACGTGGGCACGGGCGGCTGGGGTGGGGGTGGGGGACCTGCCCGGCGGGAGGGGCGCGCAGCGCACGCACAGCCCGCCCTCCAGGCTGGTCGCGGCTAAGCGATGCTGCAGCGCCCCGGCCCCCAGCCCAGCCTGGCTGAGCCACTCTGCCCGCCGGGCTCGGAGCAGGGAGCGCCTGGGGCTTTGCCCCGCTCTCAGCCGGCCCGGCGGTCCCTGGAGCGCGGCTTTCCTGGCCGAGGTTCCTCGGAGAACGGAAGCGGGAGAGCGAGGTTAGAGGAGAGCCCGCCCCCGCCTGGGGCTGCCCCTCGCCCCGCCCCGCCCGCTGCCCCACCGGCCTGCCGCCGCCTGGGCTAGCTGAGGGCCACTGTCAGGTGTCATCATGCGCCCTGGTCACTCGGCTCCTTGCCCAAGGCCTCGAGCCCCCGCGGCCCGCTCCGAGAGTGCTACGCTTCGCAGGGCAGAAGGCCCCAAGCCGCCTCCCTACAGCCCCCCGCTGAACGGGTCGCTGGTGGCCCACCGCCCTTTCCCGAGCCCTCCCTTCCCTTCCTCCGCACCCCCCTCCTTACTGCCAGTGCTCACAGGGGAAAGTCATGAGCCTGCTGCGGCCTCCTGCTTCTAAGCCGCTGTAGCACTGGAGGAGGCAGCTAGCTTGGCCTCGCCCCTGTTACAGCCGCTTTTGCAGGCATCCAACTGAGCTCCTCTTGCTAATATTGAGGTTGGACAGCTCTTAAAGTGAGGAGGTGGAACAAGCAGCACTGGAACCTGCCAGACGGTCTCTGAGCTCCATTCAGAAAGTGCTTCACAGAGCAGGGCTTGAAAACTTTCCCAAGGCCCCGTCTCCACTGGCAAGTTTGTGCGCAGTAAAGCAGCTTTGAGTGCTGTAACTCCCGAGGCGTACGCACTGCCAAGCCACATAGTGTGCAGAAACCGCGCAGATGCAGTGCTCTAAAAAAACCACCCCAAGGGACGTAGAGCTTTCTGCACCAGGGCTACAGCACTGCAGTGCCCGTGTAGACACCGTGGTGATTACAGAGCTGCGCCTGGAACTCCAGGAGGTGTCCCACACTGCCTGTTCTCACCTCTCTGGCCATGGGTTTGAACTCAGCTGCCATGCCCTCAGGTGATCAACTGTCAGCCCTATCCCGCACATTCCTTTGCAAATTTGAAAGTCCCCTTCCTGTTTGCTCAGTGATGCGTGCCGTAGTCACAGTGCATCTTTCCAGGTGGGCATGCCTGATCCATGCACCAGGCGATCCTCTGCTTAGAGCAATGCCAAGCTGCTGGACCTCCTCGGCATTTGGGGAGAGGAGGCAGTGCACTCACAGCTGTGCTCCAGCCATCAGAATTATGATACCCACGGTGCATTTCTAGATGCATGACAAAAAGGGGCCACGACTGGGACACCCTGCAGTGCAGGGTCAAAGTGAAGGAGCTGCGGAATGCCTACCATAAGGCACAGGAGGCAAACCGCCACTCCGGTGCTGCGCCCACAAGCTACCAGTTCTACAAAGAGCTGGACACAATACTCTGTGGTGACCTCACCTCCACTGCAAAGGAGCCTGTGGATACTTCGTTGGCTTGTGTGCCAATCGAGAGTGGACCGATCCAGGAGGAGGCGGCAATCTTGGACCAAGAGGGGGAGGGGTCCCAGAGGCAGAGGATGACTTGTAGGCCAGAGATGCATGCAGTCAGGAGCTCTTTTCTACCCTGGAGGAGCTTAGCCAATCACAGCAGTCGGATCTTGGCAAAGCACAAACAGGAGAGGAGGCCCCTGGTAAGTGGATCTGATTTTGGGAATTACTGAAGCGAGTTGTTGGGGGTAGGAGAGTTGCAGAAAGCAGGCTTGACTCCCACCTCATGCCTAGTCTGAACGGCAGAACAGGCTGTTGATACACTCCCTCACTTCATGGGAATCTCCCTCAGCTCTCCAGGAAACTCTCGTGGAGATACTGGGCAATCTACTGCTACAGTTTCTTCAGCAGAGCTGCTTTTTTTTCTTGCCCCATGAACGGTAACTTTCCCGTGCCTCTTTGTCATGACGGGTGGGGGGAAATTGCTGCCCACAGGCTAGCTGCATAGGTGCCAGGGCGGAAGCTAGAGGCTTGGAGAAGACCCTCCCTTGATTCGCTGCTCCCTTGACCCTCAGCAGCAAGATATCTTCTATAATGATCATCTCCTGTGGAAAGTGTGGGGACAGGAATGATTATCAGGTCCACCCTACAGTGCTGGCTCTCGCCAAGAGCCACGTGCCCAGAGTACAGCAGGGTCCGGGAACAGTGATTTACCCTGCCCCTGCAGCTACTCACCATTTTGGGGGTCTTGTGGCTCATGGGTGCTTGCCTGGGGTCAGCCAGTTAGTGACAGGTGTGAGAGTACTGGCTGTGTTTTAAAGTACTGAATCAGTGTTGTCTGTGTTGCAAACAATACTGCTTCTGTAAAATGTTGCATTTAAACTTCACAGAGATGACCTTCGGAGCACAGCCTCCCTCTTTGTTATCGGCGGCAGAATGGCTGCGCAGAATTAGAAAGCGTCCAAGAAGAACTACGGAGGACTTTATGCATGAGGTTATTATGCACTCCACCACAGAGAAAAAATAACTGAAGGAGCAGCGGGACAGCGAGAAGAGGGACCGAAAGGACAACGCGGCACACCAGAAAGAAGCTATGGAGTGCCAAGTAGTCACACTAGAGGCAATACTAGCTCTTCAAACCAAGCAGCTCCGCGCCTGCCCTCCCCTGCAGGCGCTGTCACAAAACTCTTTCCCATGCACCTCCCACACACCAGCAACACACGGTTATCAACCTCCTGGCTCCACTCTCTACCCATAGCATTCCACTCCTCCCTCCTCACAATCCAGCAGTGTGGACTCCCACTACCCACTGCACTCAACACCTATCCATCTGCAGTTTGGTTCTGCTGAAGTACAGCACCCGCTGCATCATACTCCAAAGGAGAAGGTTGGGTATGATCCCTGGACATACACAAATCTGTAGCCATCCCAGGACCCCTCCTCCTCCTCTTGAGACCTTCCCTTCCCCCATGTCCACAGATTTTTTTTATTTGACTCCTCTGGTGGTTGTTTTTCAATAAAAGAATTGTGTTTGTTTGAAAGCAATCTTTATTCTATTAACTGAAAGCAAAAACAGCACTGCAAAACAACATACAATTATGTTAAGGCCTCTTCTTGCATCATGTGCACCAATCACCTACTAGCATTACAAGCACTGCAATCCCGAGCATAGCAACAAATATTAGTAGCTTTCAACATCAAATTGCTGCCTCAAAGCATCCCTGATCCTTATGGCCACACGCTGTGCCCCTCTAATAGCCCTGGTCTCTGGCTGTTCAAACTCAGCCTCCAAGCGCTGAGCCTCTGCGGTCCAACCCTGAGTGAAGCTTTCACCCTTCCCATCACAAATATGGAGTGTACAGCACGCGGCTGTAAGCATAGGAATATTGTCATTGGCCATGTCCAGCTTCCCATACAAGCATCGCCAGCGGGCTTTTAAATGGCCAAATGCACACTCCACAGTCATTCTGCACTTGCTCAGCCTGTTGTTGAACCGCTCCTTGCTGCGGTCAAGTTGCCCTATGTATGGCTTCATGAGCCACGACATTAAGGGGTAGGCTGGGTCTCCCAGGATCACAGTGGGCATTTTGAGTTCCCCTATGGTGATCTTCTGGTCAGGGAAGAAAGTCCCTGCTTGCAGCTTCTTGAACAGGCCAGTGTTCCCTTCTGGACCAGCCTGCATTAATGTCTGAAACGCCCACGGTGATCCACAAGCGCCTGGAGAACCATTGAGAAATACCCCTTGCAATTAATGTACTCAGTGGCTAGTTGGTCTAGTGCCAGAATTGGAATGTGTGTGCCATCTATCACCCCTCTGCAGTTAGGGAAGCCCATTTGTGCAAAGCCATCCACAATGTCCTGCACATTGCCCAGAGTCATGGTCTTTCGGAGCAGTATGTGATTAATGGCCCTGAACACTTCCATCAACACGACACCAACAGTCGACTTTCCCACCCTGAATTGGTTAGCGACCAATCAGTAGCAGTCTAGAGTAGCCAGCTTCCACAGTGCAATCAGCACGCGCTTCTCCAATGACAGGGCAGCTCTCATTCTCAAGTCCTTGCACCACAGGGCTGGGACAAGCTCATCATGCAGTCCCATGAATGTGGTTTTCCTCATGCAAAAGTTCTGCAGCCACTGCTCATCATCCCAGACATGCATCACGATGTGATCCCACCACTCAGTGCTTGTTTCCTGAGCCCAAAAGTGGCGTTCCACTGTGGTCAGCACCTCCATGAATGCCACTAGCAATCTTGTGTTGTAGCTAGTGTTATACCAATAAAATAAAAACCAGCAGGATCTTATTAAAGGGGAAAAGGCAAAATACCACATTTATTGTGAATACAGAAAGAATCATAGTAAGCAGTTAGTTATAGCTATAACATTCCATTCAATCTCATATTTATTCACACATTCATTCACACACACACACACACACACACAGGTTCTGCAAGGTTGTTATCATATAGTTACCAGCCTTAGAGTTGCTCATGCCAAGCCACTGGCCAGGTGGCCTGGACATGAGGAGGGAGCAGGGCCTCGTCAGATGCACATCTGATGCTCCTGGAAGTTGGTTTGCAGAATCAGACCCCAAACTTCTCACTTTCTAGAGTCCATTTTTATAGGAATTTCTTCTTATGCCAGTCTATGGGAATTGCTTCATCATGCTGTTGCTGAATCAATCAGCAGATGTCACATTCCTGACGGCTCCGTGCTGCCAGATGTTATCTTGTTCTTTGGTTCTCCCATTCTTGAGGCTGTTGGGTGGATTCCAGTCTGCCCTCTGGGGGTCCTCTGGTTATTTCCACTTGACGCCTTCTTCAGCCAATGGACACTGCATTCTTTGGCTGGCACCTCCCTGATCATTCAGTTATTATCCACACCAAGCATCCATCCACATACATCCTCTATCTCTATTTTAATCACAATTGTTAACAAAGCGAGATGAATACAACAAAAGGGCAGGGAGTCTCTGGGTGCTGTTTCTGTTGTTACAGAGTATTGCTTTGAGTCTTTGTCTGTGTGAGTGGTGGTTGTTACAAAGAATTGCTTTGAGAACAGACTCTGTCTTAGAATGTACTAACACAATTAGCAGCTTGCAAGTTTCACACATAGAGGGAGAGAAACAGTACCAAAAACCAAAAGACCTCTTAATTAGTAATACCCTGGAATTTAAACTATAGGGAATCAAACTCATTTGTGATTTTAATACAGAACTTCTTTAATATGATCCAACACTAGTGTGCATGGCAAGATCAATGTCGAACTCCTCTTGCCTTTGTAGTTTAAGGAATAACTCCACTACCACTCATACTGGCAGCATACTGGTCAGCAGTTCGGGATCCATTCCTGCAGCCTGAAAGAGGCAGGGCAGGGCGCACAGTACACAAACCATTGAAAGATGGCACCAAATGCAGACTGAAGCCCAGGGATTGCTGGGATGCGAAGCAATGCATGACGGGGCATTCGGACAGGACCCAGGATGCCCCGCGATCCCTTCCACCTTCGCAGAATTCTTAGTGGCAAAAGAGAAAGGTGCTCTGTGGAATAGCTGCCCAGAGTGTACCGCTCCAAATAGTGCCGCAAGTGTGAACACGCTATTGCACAGGCAGCTGTCAGTGTGAACACACAACAGCAGTTTTCCTTCAGCGCTCTCTGAGCAGCACTGTAACTGTCGGTGCTGTAACTTTGCAAGTGTAGACGTGCCCTAATATACACTGCCAGTAGTTGGTTGCCTACAGAGTGGCAAGCTTGGCCTGCTGGGAGCATTGGAGTCTGTTCTAAAGCTGATATTGAAAAGTACTGCTGAATTTCTCTTGTGTGCTGTAATTTAAATCATATTGAGTCTTTGCTTCTAACAAAGTTAGCTTGATTAGGGACGCTGCTGTAAGCTGTATGAAGTAGTCCCACTTATTATTCAAGTCATGAGTATTCTCCGTTTTTTCATAGCTTTGAATGGCAATGATGGGAAGTAAAAAAAAAACAAAAACAGAAATAGGATTTAGTCATTTTTAACCAGTAGGTGAATCAGTGTGGCAGAGTGATTCCTAAAGAGAAATTACAATCCACAGGTGAGTTGTATCTATACCACACTCCGTAATACTAGAAATGATGTATAATTTCCCCTTTTAGAATTTTCTCTATCTCATTTGCTTATATCAAGTAAGAACAGTCTATGGAACAAACCCTGGACATGAAGCAGTCACATGAGAGGACAAAAGTCTTCACTGGAGCCACAGTTTTATTTACTACTGTCAAGGTTCCTTCCCCACTCTGAACTCTAGAGTATAGATGTGGGGACCTGCATGAAAACCTCCTAAGCTTACTTTTACCAGCTTAGGTTAAAACTTCCCCAAGGTACAAACTATTTTATCTTTTGCCCTTGGACTTTATCGCTGCCACCACCAAACATGTAAGAAGTATATAATTGGGAAAGAGCCCGTTTGGAAACGTCTTTCCCCCCAAAATCCTCCCGACCCTTACACCCCCTTTCCTGGGGAAGGTTTGATAAAAATCCTCACCAATTTGCATAGGTGAACACAGACCCAAACCCTTGGATCTTAAGAACAATGAAAAAGCAATCAGATTCTTAAAAGAAAAGAAAAAGTAAAAAGAATCACCTCTGTAAAATCAGGATTGTAAATACCTTACAGGGTAATTAGATTCAAAACATAGAGAATCCCTCTAGGCAAAACCTTAAGTTACAAAAAGACACAAAAACAGGAATATCCATTCCATTCAGCACAGCTTATTTTCTCAGCCATTTAAAGGAATCAGAATCTAACGCATAGCTAGCTAGATTACTTACTAAGTTCTAAGACTCCATTCCTGTTCTGTCCACGGCAAAAGCATCACACAGACAAAGAAAGCCTTTGTTTCTCCCCCCCTCCAGCTTTTGAAAGTATCTTGTCTCCTCATTGGTCATTGTGGTCAGGTGCCAGCGAGGTTATCCTAGCTTCTTAACCTTTATAGGTGAAAGGGTTTTTCCTCTGGCCAGGAGGGATTTTAAAGGTGTTTACCCTTCCCTTTATATTTATGACAACTACATAAACTTTGCTTAATCCATGCAGAATCATGAAAGAGATGCCTAAAACTAAAACAAGTTTGTTGTATTTTAGTCCAGCTAGTTACTTCATCTACAGTCACTTACTGCAACACAGCCAAACATCATGCAATAAAAATTAAACACCTAAAAAAACCAAACTAGCTACTTACTATAGAGCAGAGGTTCTCTAACTGTGGTCCATGAACCACCAGTGGTCAACAAGCTCCATTCAGGTGGTCTGCAGATAGTTCCCTCTAAGGTGTGCACCTGGGTTGCCGCACACAAGAGAATGAAGGGCCACTTACCAAATTAGTGGATCCACACAGGCATGGCTCCACTAATTAGGTGCCTGGACCCTGGAGAAGACGCACATGTAATGTGAGGTGGTGGCCTTGGGGGGAATAGGAGGCAGGTGGGAGGGGGCAGTGTGGTGAGAAAAGGAGGTGGGGGGAATTTGGGATGTGCAGGCCTGTGGGGGCCAGAGAAAGGTGACTTTCCTCAGCTCCAGGGCTGCAGCTGTCGGGGAGAGACAGCCCTCCTTCCAAGCCTCAGCTCTGGCTGCCGTGGAGGGGAAGAGAGGGCACATCCATCGTATTAGAAAGATAAAACTACTGATATTAAAATATGAGTTGTGTGCTTTTATTTGTAGAACAAAAAAAATGTTAATTATTGGGTTTTTTTTAATATAGCTCTTTTATCCAAAGCGCTTTACTATAGTTAGCTAATGGTACAAACAACATTGGGAAAGATCATTAAGTGGTCCGGCGAGACCCTCAGCAATTTTCAAGTGGTGTGTGGAAAAAAAAGGTTTGAGAACCACTGATCTAGATGATGAACCCAACAGCTCTAAGGCAAACATATCAAGCACAAAGGGATCAAATACCCAACTAATAAGAGGAATGGGGAGCAATTAGGGTAGCAGCTACAAAAGGAAAGGGAGGGAACCCAAAATTCAGAAGTGACAAATAGTCCAAGAGGGTAAAAATATCCAAAAACTTGCAGTATGTTTTAACATCAGCTGTGGGGGAGGGGTGGATTGCTCCTGCAAACTTCCATCAGATAAGAGTAGATGGCTAAAACTTTGTATTTATTTCCTTGCTTTGTTCTTATTGTCTCTGGGTGCATATACAGATTCTTAAAAAGTAGTTTACTAGAAAGAGGTTAAAAACAAGAGAAACACCATCAATGCAATCAGCCCCCCACCCACTCATGGAAAAATATATGAACTTTACCCTGCACTCTCAAGGACAGACTACCTACTGAACCAGCGAGGGGGCAACTTCAAAAGTTGAGGGCCTCCTATTCAAAACAATGTGCAACCCATCCCCCACATGTTCCTGTTTAAGGACTGTTAGCTAAAGTGTATCAGTTGATCATATACCTCATATGCAAACCATGTAGTTCTTTAAAGCTCAGTAGCAGTACCTTGTATTGCCCCCAGATATGAACAAGTAAGCTAATCCATTCCTTACATCAAGACTCACTAAGCAGATGAGATGCTACATTCTGTATCAGTTGTAGCCTGTGACTTGTCTTCAAGGGTAGCACTATAATAATCCAATGTGGAGATGAAAGTGGCAAGATCCAAATCAAAGAGAAGTTGAGCTAAAATAGATGAAAAATGGAGTTTCCCCCACTCTTACCCATTGCTACCTCGTAGGACTCAAGGAATTCCCCTACGCATAGGGGCAGAATCCAACACCTCCGTATGGCTGCTCCTTCAGCCAAACGGCATGATCTCTCTTCCACTGGATTGAGCTTCAGCCTGCTTGCTTCATCTTGGCAAGGCACTTGGAAAACAGACATCTCACCTTTGGTTCAATTAAAGAAATGTAGAGCTTCATGCAACCTGCACAATGGCCACCCAGCTCAAAGTATCTTACATACATGCTGAAATGGGGGGAGGGCTGCATGCCAGAACAACTACAGAACTTCAGAATAAAGTTTATGAACGGCATTACATGGTGGGGTTGTCTGCAATAGCAGATGACTGGGCCTTCAGGTCCTATATCCTTAGGTTCCTATGTAATCCGTGTGTGTAGGTGTGTGTGGGGGGGGGTGCAGATAGGTAATTAGCTATCACTATTCTCTGGAGTTTTTCTAATGGGCAGAAACAGACACTATTCAAATGCAATTCTGTGCTTTCTTGCCAGGGGCCATAGATGACTCAAGAAAATCTGTCAGTCAGTCTTATCGAGTGCTGCTGTAGTAGACCAATGACAGAGGTTAGCTTGATCTCCATGAGCCTGAAACCTAACTGACAAGAACCAAGGAAATCCAAGGATTCCAGATATGCCACAACTGTCTTGCAATTACCTTGCCAACAGAGGGCAGATTTTGGAACTAGTACATGTGATTATATACTACTGCTAAGACTGAATTGTTTCATTTTTTGTATGGAAAGTCAAGTGTGGATCAGAAGACTGGCATGCCCAGCTTCTTTTCCATTATCCTAAAGAACAAGTGCAACTTCTGGATCAGTTTCAAAGGAAGCCCAATTAGGAAATCATTATAGTAGTCTTAAATTTGTGCTTAGATGAGGATTTTTGCTACTCAGTAAGAAAGCACCTATAACCTGTCAGATTTAAGTATAGTCAAACTTTTATACAGATTCAGATACAGTGAAAATAAGTGAGGACCGATCTAGTTGTAGTCAGAAAGGAAGTGCCCACTAAATCTAAGCACATTAAACATAAGGATTTGCATCCTGCTGTGACCAGATACTACTAGTAAACCCACCACCAGAAAAACTTTGATTTTGCTACTCTGTTCTTAGATATGGCTTTATTCACAAGTCACTCAAAATCTTCCAAAACCTTTGAAACGATTAGTCAACTTGCTGTGGGAGGAGTTTCCCCTAGGAATTGAAATTAGAGCAGGGGTGTTCAAAACCCACTAGATTTGACCACTAAGGGAAGGATGGGGGAGTTCAGGAGAGGTGTAGGGAAGTATTTAGTCTTGATGCACATGCAAGTTACCTACATTAACATCAAGTGAAAGTCATATGCACATGGCAAGGAAAGAATATACCTATGGTGGGACAACTTTAGGTAGTATCAGTATATAAAATGATTTTTCTCCTAATGGGCATTCAGTATTGAGAGCTCAACATCATCATTTTAAAATGATATTTTCAAAATGAACTGCAAAGCGTTTCTAACAGAAATTGTTTCTAAATGAGTGATAAACCAAACATATAAAATAGACAAAGATTACAATAAATTTTGACACCACATAAAAAAAAATACAGCCCTTTCACTTACCTAACAGGTTTTAGGTTAAGATTAACATGAAATAGATAAACTAAGCAGGGAACATGAAAATCTTAAAAGCATGCTTTATTTCAAAAGATAAGCAAAGGCTCAGTGGGAAGGGAGATGAGCATCTTCAAAAATAAATTATATTAAACATGGAGCATCTCCTTCATTATAATGCATTTAGAAACAAGAAGGCAGATGCTGAGCCTTCCCCTCCCCTACTAGATTTCATTTATGTTCACTCAGATTTACTCAGAACAGCCCTAACTAGAGCACATTCTTCTTATTTGAGGCATGTTAACAGCATTACATTTTCTCTGATCGCTAAAGGAAGAAAAGCTGCAGCTGCTGCAGGAACAGACAGCACACAGCCCTGCTCTGCTGTCACCCAGAGCTTTCACAATGAACAAGACAGAACACTGAGGCACATATGTGATCAGCCCAAGTCTTCTGTATGTAATCACCTGCCACAATAATTCTTTTTAAAAGATCTTCCAGCTGAACTGAATTTGTCTAAATCAACATTTTTCTATTAGCTTGCAATATTTTGAAAGGGGTGAAGGGAGGAATTCACCTGCCCTTTTAGATCTGTTTGTGCTGGAGATTTAAACATTTTTAACCTGGGAACCTGAGAATAGTCATAATAGATCAGATCAATGATCCCTCTAGTTATATGGGGCTAACAATGGGACTGCAGAGAAGCCTCATAGATGCTCGTTAGGCTTGGCAGAATTCAGTTTTTGTATATAATTTTTATGGATAATATGGATGTTAAATTTCAGAGTAACAGCCGTGTTAATCTGTATTCGCAAAAAGAAAAGGAGTACTTGTGGCACCTTAGAGACTAACCAATTTATTTGAGCATGAGCTTTCGTGAGCTACAGCATCCGGAACCGATGAAGTGAGCTGTAGCTCACGAAAGCTCATGCTCAAATAAATTGGTTAGTCTCTAAGGTGCCACAAGTACTCCTTTTCTTTTTATGGATGTTAAAGCATTTTTTCAATTTTTATTGATTTAAATTTTCACAGTTGCATAAAATTATGCAGGGTTGTCAGCATCACATCTCTAAATATACAAAATAAATATCCTTAAATCAAGCTCTAAATTCTCAAGCAGCATTCTTCTTACTTTGCATATCTGTTAATTATCATTGATGAAAATATTTTTTATTGGTTTGCATGTACATAGTGAAATTGATGTTTACCAACATTTACTGATAAAAATCAAATCCTTCCAAGCCTGCTTATAGTCCAGTATCTTGTTTCTGACAACAGTCAGTACCAGATGCTTCAGAGGAAGGTGCAATTGACCTGATGATAGACAATTATTTGATAGGTGGAGCAGTTTGAGTAGACATGGTTATTTATATTGGCTCTCCACTTTATTTTTCCTCTTGCATTGTGAAAGTTTTGGGTGGTGAAGAGAAAGCAGCATTCCTATTCATTCAGCTTTCCCTCCTTAGAAATCAAACAAGTGTGATGATGGATAGTGTCCTGTAACACGGCTGCTACTCTGAAACCTGCAAACAAATTGTGCATCTATTAGTATTGCTTTGAATAGTTAGCCTTCCATTTTCAACTACTACTTGAGATTTTTGGGTGAAGGATATCAGTGAGAGCCAATTGTGTGGCTAAAAGCCTGTGCAAGCTAAACAACTGGATAAATGGAAATTAACTACTGAAATCTTTTTCCTCTCCAGTACCTGGTCCAGGACTAGTGCTTGGAATAGCTTAGTGGTCCTAAAGGCACTTGTATTCATCTGTCACAATGTTCCTAGCCAGTGCAGAGATAGACTAATATTTTATCATGCTACCTTCTTTGCCCCACTTAAAATCCAACATTATAGTGACCAGTGCCTTACAAATCAATAGCATTAGAGAACGTTTTGCAGTTTGAAAGCCTCAGTTCCAAGTTTTCAGGTGGTCAGCTTACAGCCATGTATTTCAGCTCCAGCAGTTTGACACACTGCTGAAATCAGATCAGAACTGATACAGGGAGAAAAGGTAGAATGGTAAAATATACAACATTGGATTTAGCTAGCACTTTTCCTCTATAGATCTCCAAGTATTTTTCAAAGAAGGGTAGGCATCATCACCTTTGCTCAGATGAAGCAACAGTCAAAAAGGAAGAGTATCTTGCCCACAAGTTAGAGGCAGAGTTGGGAACTGAACCCAGGTCTCTCTGTATTTAGCTGTGACATTCCAAGTACATTTCCCAGACCTGCAGCACAGGACTGTATAAACTCAAAAGCTTCTCTCTCTCACCAACAGAAGTTGGTCCAATAAACAATATTACCTCATCCACCTTTTGTCGCTAGTATTCTGGGACCAACATGGCTACGCCACCGCATACAACCTATGCTTAGTCCATTTTAAAGTTTAGTATTATGTAACTATTCAGGGTAGGAAACATATGCTGTTTACCTTGAAAAGCTGAAATTCCAAACTTTACCAACTAGTATACAGTTTTCTTTACTAACCCTGATAGAGAGGTTCAGTTTCAAAACTGTTTCTGGTCCCCTGTTCTAGCAGTGCTTTTGGCACTGGTCCAGGACCATGCCAAGTCCCAGTTCTCAAACCAGTATAATTTTCAGCCCCTGCAATAAACAAGAAAAGTTGGGTCCACATTTCTGCATGTATGTACTTATTAAGACAAACATACTTGCTAATTACTTATCTCCTGTTCTGAGTGTCCAACAAACCTTTGCTAAATTGAGTTGCTCTCCCTTCTGTAGGCTAGAATGCAGATCAGAGTACATGTCCTCAAGCAGTTGCTCAGCTTCAGTATAAAGGAACAGCTATTAGAAAAGTATACTCGCAAAGCAGTGACAGTACTTAAACTGTTAGGAGATTGACAAAAGATTAATTTGCAACTGTCTTCAAATAAAAAGTATAAGAGACAGTTGCTATCAGACACTCAGAATCAGAGAAAGGACATTACAAGATAATCTAAATGTCTTCCTTCTTCCAGAGTTCAACAATCCTACTATAAAACAAAGAGCAGTGAATAAATCGATAAAATTATCTGTATAAACAAGAGTAATTCCTACCAAGGCATTACTGTATGCCTCTGTTGAATGTTGCAGAGGATGATAGTAGGTTGGACTGAAACCACATACAGCAGCTTTTTGTATTTCTTCATAGGAGGCATGGACATCTTCTGCCCAGGATATTGCTTCAGATGCAGAGCCTCAGCTACACGAACCTCTATCGATATTACTTTGCGATTTATGCCTCCTTCTCTACCTTGACATCAGATAGATTTCTTTCTTGGCTGCTAAAACTATTTCCTAGTGACTTTTTTGTATTTCTTTTTAGTTTTCAGTATTTGTTGTTTATCCAGAGGTGGTTTCCTCATTGGCGATGTCAGATAGATACCACTCATGTTATAGAATAGTCTCAAAGTACGTGGCAGAGTTTCCTTCTCTCACTGCTCTTAAAACTTCAAAAGCTTTCCTTCTACTGTTTCTAATTCCTGGTTGATGGTATTGCTCTCTTCAGGACAGCAAGTGAAAAAGAAGTTGAGAGGTGTATTGCTCCTCACTTGCCTTTGTCATCATTCTGTGAGTTAGCTGTTTGTTGTGACTCAGGATAAAATGCTGATGCATTTATGCTGCTCATTCAAGATAGACTCACTCAAAACCACCCTGCATCTCAGCTTGTGCTTTTTGTGTAGCGGGGTGTTCTGCATTCACCTGCCGCAAAGCCTTTTCTTCATGTCAAACAGAGTCAATTTGGTAGGACAATGGCTAGCAGGGCAACTGAGAGTAACATAGTTCCTAATAACTACTCTGAAAGGTTGCGGGCCCAGGTAGTCCCATTTGGAGGGTCCTGTCATGGTTTGGACCCCCCTTCTCGGATGCCACCTAATGTACTGGGATTTCACTGAGCCTCCCTGCTCCACTAGCCTGGGCTCTCTCTCCCCGTTTTGCTGAATTAGCCTACCATGCCAGAGGCCGGAGAGCGAGGCACCAGCTATAAAATCACACAGAATCTGCGAACAGCTCTCTATGGGAAGACTCAGCTAGGAAATCGCGAAGCACTCAAGTGCAGCTCCCCTCAGGAAGGTACACCCAAAATAATATTGTCTTGTGCTGTAGAGAAATCTATACAACGTAAGCTAAGAAATTCACCCCCTCCCTCAATGTGGAGGAAGAGACGCACCACTTCTCCCCCCCCCACAGTTAGAAATTGCACAAACTGGGTTTAATAATAAACAAAACAAGTTTATTAACTAAAAAAAGGCAGATTTTAAGTGATTATAATGGATAGCAAACAGAACAAAGCAGATTGCCAAGCAAATAAAACAAAACATGCACACTAAGCTTAAGATCTTAAAGAGACTGGTTTCAACAAAAAGAAAAGGGGTACTAGTGGCACCTTAGAGACTAACCAATTTATTGGAGCATAAGCTTTCATGAGCTACAGCTCACCTGATTTCAACAAGTAATTTCTCACCCTAAATGTTGTTTTAGGCAAGTTGCAGAGTTTCTGTAGCTTCAAGTTCCAGTTATTTCTCTTTACAGACTAGACTCTTCTCTTAGTCTGGACTCAGCCCTTGCCTTTCCCTCAGCTCAGTTCCTTTGTCTCGTCAGGTACTTTCAGCAGTCTTTCTTCTTGGGCAGGAAGACAATGGAGAAGAGTCCTGTTTGCCTTACCTCCCAGCCTTAAATAAGATTTACATAAGGCAGGAATCTTTTGCTTCCCAGTCTTGACCTTCCCCTCCTTTTAGTGGAAAATTACTAGAAGTCCAAGATGGTATTTAGTACCAGGTGACAGGACCACCTGACCTAATAGCGTCACAGCTACGTCACAAGATGCCTCTCAGGAAAGAAAGAGATTAGTATCTCAAAGTCTTATTGTTTCTTCTGAATGGCCCATCAAGCCTGATGGGCTGTTGTCTGGTGGGTGTCTCCCAAATACACACACAGTTGTAATTGTTACATAGTCAATATTCCTAACTTTAGATACAGAAATGACACATGCATACAAATTAGATAATCATATTCAGTAAATTATAACCTTTCCAATGATACCTTACAAGACCCATCTGGCATGCAATATATCTCAGTTATGCCATATCTATATCATAAGCATTAAGACTATGGGGTGTAACATCACAGGTCCTTGCTCCCTCTAAAGACTACAGGGATATGGAATTGGGAACTTGGGGGTAGGAAGAAAGGCAAGTTGTCTGCCTGTAAACCAGCACAGCCAAAAGTCTCTGGAAGAATTTAGTTTCCCTGTCCTGAAATTCAGGCAGAATCATGGAGAGGAAGGGAGGTTGAAAAGACAACCAAGCCACCACCCAAAAAGCTCGTGGGCAAGAGAGTTCTGCGAAGGCCAGGTTCCCTATTCCTTATGCATGTGAACCCTGATGCGGCTAGTGCTGAATCTGCTGTGGGCAGTAGAGCTAAAGCCAGGGATAGGGAGTTGCCTTTTTGTGGTACTGTATGGTTTGGGTAACCCATCCTTTAAATATAGCCAGGTTC
Source organism: Lepidochelys olivacea (assembly GCF_965140295.1). NCBI lineage: Eukaryota > Metazoa > Chordata > Testudines > Cheloniidae > Lepidochelys > Lepidochelys olivacea. Next base: position 40,703,683 of record NC_140421.1, on the reverse strand, counting down.
TCACTGAGTTGCTGGTTTGGGGGAAGAAGGGCAGAGCAGCTACATGAGATTTTAAGGATTTTCCCCAACAACAGCAGCTTGTCTGCAATAGCAGATGGGAGGGAGGTATGCGGGGTCAGAGCACTGGAATGTTTTCTCAGATTCTGTTCCATTTTCTTGCTTTGTCACAAACTTCTTCAGCCTTGGGTGGGTTAGCAATGGGGTTAGCAATGACTCAGAAGAATCATATTCCGTGCTAGAGGATTTTGTGCTTGCATTTACAAAAAATTTTTTTTTAAAGTTTGTGTTAAACAACATATTTTGCACAGGAAAAACTTATTCTTAAGGTTCCATAGTAACGGGTTACCTGGAACATCCTGTTACTGCTGCAGAGGGCAGGGCAGTTCTCTAATGCCTTCCTGGGGACCAAGACCAGCAACTAGCTGAAGGTCTTGGGCCTAGTCTTTCTCCAAGCCTCATGAAGGGGAACAATTCATCATAGGATGATCAGGCACTAGAAGTAGAATGAAATTATCTTAATGGTTCTGGGAAGTGCACTTCTCTCTCCTCCTGATCCTTTAAAGTTCTTGTATTTAAGGACTATCTTGTGTTTAAGAAGCACTTCTTTTCTGCGCTATTTTAGGCATTTATGATGTCCTCCACTGTTGCAGGGGAAACATGGAACTCTAAACTTGGCACTGCTCAGGTAAGCACAGGAATTGGGTTTTAAAATAATATTTAAAAATGCATTTGTCATTAAATCTACCCATATAATCTGAAAATTAGAGTCTGGTTGTTTTCCAAAAAGCTGTACAAAAATTTGCAATGAGTATTCCACATTTTGATTGTTTTGAACATATTTGCTCCATTTCAAGTAAAAATGTTGGGTTTTTTAGGTGATCACACATAACATGCCGTCTGACAGTCTAGCTGCATTCTCACACATCACCACTAGAATAGGAGTGTGCAACCCAAATTCTGTTCTGTTAAGCCTGTGCAATACCATGGATGGCAGTGGGTTTGCACAGATGTAACAGAAAAGAATTTGACCCTGCAGTTGAACTGCATTAACAATTCTGAAGATGTGAGAGCCAAAATAAAATCCACCTCACTTTCCCATATCTGTTGTTCTTTCTGTATTGCTAGCAGGCATAAAAAGTACTAAAAAAACCCTGTTCTGTAAATGATCAAGCAGCTGGGACTCTGAATTAATACAAGGAGCAGATAATGGTGAGTAAGGTGCTGTTTCTACATAGCTGCTGATCAGAGTAGAACTACATTTAATGCTGAGTTGCTGTTACTGTAACTTTTATTTTGAGACTGAAGGGAGTTTGGCAACTTTTCAAGTATTCCAATATTTTTTCATTTTATTTTACTCCTTTGCTTTGAAGTACTTGCTCAGATTCAAAGGTTTCTCTACTGGTAACAAGAGACTTTCACTGTTACTTGCATAAAAATTGTCTAATAAGTGATGAAAGACTACGTCAGAGAGCAGAAAGCAGCACTCTGATGCTTCTACAACAAAGAACATCATACACAACTTTAGTTTCTTGACCAATGCTGTATAACCTGAAAGTTCAACATGGTATTTCAAGTGCAGCAAACTCTCCTTTAAATCCTGTTTCAAAAAGTTTAAAGTTTCACCTGGTCTTCAGTTAAAGTGACTGAGCAACTTGGTTGTAGCCAAAATGGTAAGAAATACATGGAGAATTTTTAAAAAGATAAAATCACTTAAAATAAATCTGTTAATGCTTATTCCATATATAATGAAAAGTTCCCATTAAATATTTAATAATTCAATGGAAGAACAGCAACTTCTTGGTTTAGTTTATCCTGGAAAATTTAGATTAAATTTGCTTAAATATAAATTTGCATTCAGAATCCTTCTAGTTTTCTATAGAATGCTTGTCATTGGAGTGTCTGTTAGTAATTATTTATGTTTAACATGGGTAATGAATAGGAGAAAACATGGCCTAATTCAACATTTAATTATCCAATTTCAGGTAGCTTTTTTTTTTTTGGCGCTAATATCTATAGCTGAAGTGTAAACTTTTCCTTTCTCTCTCAGCATTTAAAAGAACCAAGATACTTAAGTATGAAAAGTTAACTACTGAATGCCTGTATATTATGCTACCAAGTTCATAGCTCCACAAAATGAGATTCCCGTGACCATTTAATGGCAAAGCTGTGCAAAGCATGTTATCCTATCAATGCAAATCAGGATGGATGAAAAAAATCAATGATTTTTAAAAAAAAAAACACACATTTTTAAGTTTAAATTAAATAGATTTTTAAAAATAAACGTATTTAAAATTAAATTTGAAATTAACAGCTTATGTTAAGGCCTAAAAATATATTAAAGTTATTTAAATTAAATACAAAAATAATATTAAGCAGCATGTCTGCTACTGAAGTTTTAAAGAAAGTCAAAGCACTGAGCTAGTGGAAGTTAATAGCTAAACACCTGCAACCAGAGTTGGTTGAAGTGCTAAATCAATGTTTGACAGCAGAAGCATCTTCTGCAGGTAGAGAGAGAATATTTTCTTCACTTTTGTTGGTTCAACTAGTTCAGTACAAATGCAAGTTCATTCAAAGTTAAGAAGCTGACTGGGAGTTGAAAAAAGCAGGAAAGCTGGTTTTCTTCTTCCAGTTTGTGAAAAAAAAACTAGGTGTGAGAGGATGAGATCCAATCGTTCTAAAATGTCGCAGGACCCAGTGACCAGAAACAATCAGGTCAATTCATTAACTACACAGAGAATACTTCCTTTGTTTAGTAAATCGCTGTTAAAGGCAAAATGTGTTTTCATATTTTTTTGGATAAACTTTTCTTATGTATCCCACACATTTAGGGCAGTTTTACTTAATACAAAAAAACCTGTTGTTTTTGTGTATTTTTAATTGAATTTGAATTTCTGTCCAAATAGAACTTGATACAAATCTCAAGTAAAAAATTTATCATCTAGTAAATAAGAAATATATCATTCATCATTTTATAACAATAAAAAATGAAAAAATTAAGACTATTAAAATGTCTTATTGAGACTGAATAATTTAAGTTTAGCTACATCATTGCTTAAATAAATGTGTATATAGTGTATCCTCCTGGTTAGCAAAAAGAAGCACCACATTGAGTGTAAAGGCTATACTTAGTTACAAACAACATTTTAATGGGTTAGCAACTAATGAGAATCAACTTTTAAGAAAATAACTAAAAATTACAAATGCAAAACATGATGAAAATTGATTTAAATCAGGATTAAAATCTGTTAAATCGCTTTGATTTCAACCAGTCCACTGTGAAATCGATGAAATAAATTTTAAGAGCAAGTCCATAGAGCCTCTCTGTCAGTATAACAATTTCAATGCTAATATATCATCCTGTACATTACTGAGAGAAGGACTATTGACACAGGGGACTACTGCACAGACAGGATTTTGAGAGGGAGCAGCTATGTGGAAAAGGATGATTCACCCTATCAGACTTACATTTATTTCATTAACTTGAGCAATGTAGATAGTTATAGTTGCTGTTTGTACACTTTGAATATTACAGCTCCACAGATGGTTTTCAAGTAAAGTACATAATAATATTAAGCGTTGTGGGACTCTTATGGATCTGCAGGAGTGGTAAGTCATAAAGCAAAGTGAAGGGTGGTCCGATAGCATCAGTTGAACTTGGGTGTTCTTGTCATCAGTTCAATTTTTAAAGTTTTTGATCTGGCAAACTTTGCCAAAAATTCCAAATCTCAGAGCTAAGGAGTTAGCAAACTAGTGGTTTCTGAAAGCTGTGAGTTATAGGAGTTGGTTATGGGATTGCAAGTAAATACCATCACAAGAGAGTGTGGAACATTATAAAAGTAACCTAAGCACACTTGAAATGAGAAGCTATGCCTCCATAGGCTAAGCACACTGAGTTAAGCCAATTGCTTAACTGTGAAGAGTTTTAAAACTATCAAACAAACACATAAATATGTTACTGCTTATCAACGGTTTCAACAAGAATTCCCTAGAGAGAGAATGACCATGGATTTCAGTGTTTGGAGCCAAATGTAAAGTCCATTTCTTCAAATTAGCATTCCATCAACAACTCTTTTCTTACACACACACACACAGTCATCTTTCAACACAAACATACTGAAACTTACTAAAAAAAATCACTACTATTTATGTTTATTCCTATAGGCAGGAGGGGATGAGGTTTTTATATTGTTTAATTAAGATGGGCTCAGATCATATGATGAGAGCCATATAACAGTATATGCACGAGGCAGGTCATGAACAGCAGAGGGCAGGAGAATGAAATAGAATTTTGTAAAAATTTTCTAGTAGTTAACTCAAATATTTCACTTTTAAAACATTTGGTTTTATTTTTAACTTACCTTATGAACAACTGAAGTATTGAGATTGATAGTGACTTCTTAAATACTCCAGGCTACGGTAGTCCAATCTGCTTCATCTCAAGCCTCACTAAGCATCTGAACAAAACTGTACAGAAGACCTGAACACTTGCAGTGATAGTGCATCTCAGAATCTACATTCTTGTTTATTAAGCAATAAGTGCCCCAAAACCTAAGTACAACCATCTTTAAATCTACAGCACAAAAATAGAAAATATTCAAAATGCACAGAAAAAAACACACACAAAAAGTCATCTTAAATGTGATTAAAACGTCACATGAGATTTTGCAATTAAGTAGCAATTATGGATGTGCTTCACAACACAATGTATAGAAATCTGCAAGTTTCCAGTACAGAAAGGTAGAATTCTCATGCTTGAGCAAGTCGTTCTAGGACCCTTCGGTAATCTGAAACAAGTTGCTGGAAGCTCTCTTCTAACTGTTCATGCTGCATATTTAGGTCTATTTGGTTCAACTGGTTCGTCAACTCCTCTGGTCTCAGACATCTTCTCATCTTGGCAAGTTCTCTTTGCTTTTTCTAAACAATTAAATAAACAGGTTTAAAAACAATGTCATCACCTTTATTGGCAGATATTTGTATTTTCAGAATGAAGTGAACAGCAGTAGAGTCTAAAGATTTATCCAAAAGGTGTTTATTGATTAAATATATTCCTTTTATTAGTACGTATTTCTTTCCACAATGTCCCTACTTTTAAACAAGAGCAGTAGGAGGCTGGGTAAATACTCCTGATAAAACACTTTTTCCCTTGAAAGTCTAAACAAAGAGGTCAATAATAAACTAAAAGAAAGTAATATCCAGATTTCTGTATTTTTTCATGAAGCTAAGAGACTGGGAGTAGTACTACTCATTTGGTGGGTTTTTTGTGTGCGTGTTGTTGGTTTGATTTTGAAAAAAAATGTTATATTGACCTTAATTTTGGTAACCATCTGAACTGATACTACTTTATATATTACTCCTCTACCAGTGTTAACCACACCTATGTACTATTATGCTGATCTTCTGCCAAATTTTTATATTTCCCACATAATCTATTTAACAGCTACTAAAAACTAACTTTAACCACCCTTCCTCCACTACTTAGAAAATAATCCAAGAATAAGGAAGGAAGGCCTAATAATTTATCTGATGCAAAAAAAATCTTATGCGGATGATCAATATTTGGGAACAGCAGTAAAACAGACCCACCCACACAAATACTAGCAGAGGAGAATTATTAGTGGAAACACATAATGGGTCACTTGTTGCACAATATAACAGACAAGAATGCACCTCAAAAATGTTTCCTCACTAACTGGTAAGCTCCTCCACATACCCCCACCCCATTACCCATCAATAAATTATACCTAACTACTACCAAACCCCCCTCCCCAAAACCTATTAGGAATTTAAAATACTGATTAAAGATAATATGGGACTAAGTACTTAGTTATGAAAGTCAGGGAAATAAAGGAATTGCTATAGAGGAAGAGAGGTGTCATGTAATCCAGTACTCTTTGGCCAAAGTGGTGTGCTTCAGAGCAAGTGATAAACCCTCACAAAATGGACCTAATTTTGTAATTATGGCATGAATGCAGACAAAAGAGAATTTCTGCCCCCAGCTGGTGGTCAGTTTGTGCCTAACCTGTACTTAAAGATTGAAATGCCTTTTGGTTTTTAAATTGCAGATGATATTCCTATGAATGTTTGTCTGTTCCTTTTATGAATATTAGTAAGCTAATGTCTCAGTGCTACCAAGAGGCAGTCTATTTCCACAAGTTAATTATATGTTGAGAAAAAAAGTATTGCATTTTAATTTAGAATGGCCTCTTGTTCTCGTATTATAGGGAAAGGGTAAAAAGGAGCACTCAGCTGGCTCACTCTAGACCACTTGCTGTTTTACATACATCTCCTTTCTTGTACTTTCGCCAACTTAACAGAAAAAATATTAAAGAGAAGGAATTCTTTAGGCTGACCTCAAGAGTAAATAGCCTGAAATGATGGGATGAAAATGAGCAATGGAAACTATAGGCTGAATAGCAGGAAAAATAAGAGGTCTGGAACAGTTTCCCAAAGAAAGCCCACAACACTTGTGTTATTTAAAAACTAGACTGGACAAAGCACCCACTAATAGACCAAGAACAGTTCAGCATCAGCAGGGAGGTTGGACAAAGTGACCTCCCATTTTCCCAGCTCTGACTTCTAATTCATCTTTTTAGTCTCTCCTTCTATGGAAGCCCTAAACTAGATTTTCACTGCCTCTTTCTGGACCTTTTCCATTAGCGTCTGGGTGATGAAGACCAAAACTGAACATAGCACTGAAAGTGAGGCTGTATTATCAAATATCTACTAGCATGATTTCTAGCCTATTCTTAAAAACAGCCTAACATTATTTGAGCACAGCTGTGCAGTAAGAGGACTTCATTGAGCGGTACACATGTAGCCTAAGACTGTTTTCTGAGATGTTAACTAATTCAAAACTAGTAGCAGACAAGAGTATTCTTGTTACTTACAATATGTTTTGTCCTACCAATGACTACTTTGTACTTCATCAAAAGTTGCCCGATTCCTTAGTTTTGTTTGCTTCTTTCCAAGTTCTTCAAGTCCTTCCTAGTTTTGACTCATGTCATCTACAGATGTTACCAATTCACTATTACCACGCCACTTCTTCCACCATTGTCCCCACCCGCTTAAAAATTAAATAGTGACCACCACTAGTCCTATTCATGATCTCTGTTCCTATTAACCTCTTCTCCATCAAGACTTGGCTATTTATTTTCCTATCTCAATGAGTTCTTAATCTGTAATAGGGCTTTACCTCTTTCATAGTGGTTATCAAATTTTCTTACTGTCCCTTGGGGACGGTCTTTATCAGAAAACCTTTTAAAGTAAAGATTACAGTACCGTTTTTGCTATCACCATGAGAAGTTACCAATTCTGTAGAAAATGCACTCTCTCTAAATGAAAAGGAGCAGTAAGAAAAAGCTTAGTTTCCTGAACTTTCCACCTAAATGATCTTCTCCCAGACTATCCTAATAGAAACAAACTGCAAGTATGTCAGATTCATCAGTACTGTCACCTGTGCATTACATTTGGCTAGGCAAGTAGGTCTAAAGTGGCACAAATGGGTCATCATCTTCTCATGCTGCCACTCTGTTCTTCCTGGTAATACATTTTACAGACTAAAAGTTCTTACTTGGAAGCAGGAGTTAAACTGGGAGATTAAGTTTCATTCAGTGTTGAAAAAAGGGGTATCACTATTTTGGTCAGCTGAGCTCACTTACTACAAAACTTCCACTGATATAAAGTGGCAGCATGTTGTGTCAAAGACACCCTTTCTGAGTAGGTTTTGAGTGTAGCTGTAGTAAGTTTTGGATAGATCATCCCCAGTGAGAGAGACAGTGTTCAATATATGGCATGTTAATATTCTAGTATTTGTGCCACCTGGCATTTGTTTTTCCAGTGGAACAGCACCATTATTTGTTTTTTTGTTCCTCATATTACCTCCCTACCACTACCAATACTTTCACCTCTGGGATGGGAATAAGTTTGTTTGTTAATGGAAGAGTTTGCTAGTACCACACACTCCTTGTACTGGCTTCTCCTCCCAAAATACTCTTTAGGACACTTTTCAGGTTTACTATATCCCATTCCTGTTTTTAAGATGTAATTGCTCATATGCACGGACCAATAAAGAGATAAATAATCAATATATTTCAGAGTGAGAGAACCCCTGCAACAATTTGACTCCATTATACTTCCATAATTACTTTCCCACCGCACTATCACTAGAGAATTCTGATTTTCACTTATTCCCCCTTTTTCTGTATCTGTTGTCAATTAATCTAAGATTTTTGCACACCGCTTTTGCACACCCTCCTATTTAGTGGATTGAACCAGTATTCCTGGCCTTTCCACAGTATCTAATGGCCCACCACTTGGGTCATAGCAGGGTTTGTATACATTTTTCATAAAGGAACTAGCTACTGCAGTACACGGTTAGAATATGAATAAGTACATACATCATGATTCCACAGGTCTGTGTCCTAATGTCCAATATGAAAATACCAAGAAAAACAAGCATGTATTGCTGTTCTTGTCTTTTCCTCAGCTCTAAATGGAAGTATATCAATTAGCAATTTTCTTCTAATCAAATGTATATAGTTCAAAATCTAAATGCTACCAGAAGTGAAATTATTGAAATGTCAATTATTTAAATATTCATGTCTGTAGTTCAAGTTTGGTCAGTCTTCATGAGCCAATATTTTTACGTTAGTCGACAACAGCTCTGTAAGGGCTGAGAAGTCAGAGACAGCTGTTCTATATAAAAGTTTCATGTGAGAAAAATATGTTTTGTTGAAAGCAAGTCATTCAGAATTGCAATACTTTTAAGAGATGTGCTCAATGTCTTTATCTCTCCATTTGTGTGCATATGCACTTCTCATTTCTGCTTCAGACAGGACCACTGCTTTGTCTCTCCACCTCACAGTATCACCATTGGAACTTCTACAACAATAGTATCTATCTGAAAAGAAGGTATTCATGCATCACCAGCACTACAATCATCGTCCTACATGCCGAGTACATTAGCAATGAATCACCCTTTGTGATGTCTATGTAATTATACCGTCTCTGGTAAAACACAGAAGAAAAATTGTTAAGAAATTTCAGTCCCAAAGCCAGTCTCAAAGTAAAAGCCACCACATATTGCTTTTACACTCATTTCCCAGAACGCAGAGAAAAACAACAATATTTTGGATTGTAGAGCCTTTCAAGTAGACCTGGGCTCCCATTCAATGAGAATTTTCAAGATTTCAAAAATTTTTCCCACACCAAATCAAGATGAAAAGTCAGAATTGTGAAAATTTCTGTGAACCAAAAAAAAATCAGGAAAAAAATTCAGATCAGAACAACTGAAACATTTCATTTTCATAATCTTGAAATGTTTTGATTTGATTTAGATCTTTACATTTTACTATAAGGTAACAAATTTTTAAACAAAAAGTCATTTTGAACATAAAAATGGAACTTTCATTTCAAAAACATCAAAATGCGGTTTCAACATTTTTGAAATTTTCAAAAAAAAATCTGAAATGGAAAATTCATTGAAACCATCTCTTTCCTGCAAAGAGTTTAGGTTTTGACAATTTGGCATTTTCAGATGAAAAATGTTTAGCTGAAAAATTCCAGACCAGCTGCACTTTCAAGTAATCTTGTCTTTTTTTTTTTTTTTTTTTTTTAAAGAAAGGAAAGAGGGAAAACACCACCAGTCTCACTCTTCGCACTATTCTTTGCAGCCTTCAGGAAGCTGCTGTCAAAAAAAATTAAATCTCCCCTCACACCTACATATCCAATTTCTTTGAAAGGTATTTAATTGGAACAGTATCACCTATGAATTTAAGCCTATTACTCATTCTTAAAACATCATTATTTTTTCAGAAAGGCAGGAAGGTACCTTTAAAGTCTAGTTTTACTTGGAAATAGTGACTTTGTTAAAGTGGCATCACAAGGGTCCATGTTAGTTGAAGTTATTTTAAGGTCAAATTTATCCACATTTTTTATTTCTCTATAAAAGCTATCAAACTGAGATATTACCCTCAAGTTAAACTCTTTCTTTTCTCATGGTCACCTGTAAGATTCTGCATGCCAAATTCTACCTTCACTTATACCTGTGCAACTGGTTACACCTGTGCAATTCCACTATGTTCACTGGCATTACACAGGTGTGAGTGAAGGGACAATTTGGACTGCAACTGAATATGTGTAATGTGACATTTTTGCTCCTAAACTTGCAAGCTGGCAGTTTCCTACCAGTATAAATCTAATCCAGCTCATAGCTGTGGTCACAAAAGCAATTCTCAAGAAGATTCAAGACACCAATTTCCAATCTATAAAGGCAAGAGGGGCCTCAACATACTCCCAGTAGATACTTCAAAAGCTTAAGCAAAACATATCCACAACTAAAAATAAATGCCCAGCAACAGCAATCAATAATAACTTCAAGGAGAGAATAAAATAATTGCTGGACTGGGTAGATGATCAATTTATAGTGAAAGGAATTGTTCAATTCTCCTATCATCAATCCACCAGTCCTGGCCCAACTGGAAATTAAACAGTAAGGAAAAGAATACAGGGTCATCTTGCAGGACCCAGTAACAGAAAGCAGCATCCAACACAGCTACGATATCAGTTTTGTAATGCTTAGTAAAAATAGCAGAAACAATCCAGTCACAGCCATGAAAAGCTTCGAAGATGCTGTTTCTGACACTATCACGGGTATAGTTGGCTGTGCTCTCGAAGTGGAAGTTTCCTGCTGATTGTGAGACCCAAACAATAGCAGAACAAACTCATCTTGCTATACTGGTCTTGATGCTTTGAGGCTTTTCATGATCTCCATAAAAAATGAAAAGGCAATTCTATCTGCAGAAAGATTTTTGTTCTGTCCAGATAGTACTTTTTAGCCTTCTTAACATCCAGAAGGTGATGGTGAAGCTCCAAAGGGCAACATGGATAGTTGGAACATAAGCCTTTGTGAACCCAACATCCTTGGGAGTGGGGGAGGAATGGGACAACCACCATCCTGCAAGACCTTGACAAAAGCTTTTTTTAAAATAATATTTTAGGGTTAATGCTGAAGGGGGCACACCAGGCTGCAAGTGAAGAACAATTCAGCGGTAAATCTTAGTTTTAGAGTCTCATCCAGATTTCAGGATAAACTTCCCTGATCCCTTGAGTAGGCAAGAGTCCAGAAAGTTCAGCTTCTTGAGGTGGGATATTCTAATCTAAAGTGCTCAGTACTAGCCTAAAATTTGCATGGACTTCAATGAGAGCAGAGTTAAGCTAATACAGAGAGCTTTGGAAAATACCACCCTTCATCTCCAGGTTTAGAGACAAGCACCTCTGGATTGGGTGCAGGATTAAGCCAAATCAGGAGATCTCTGGTTGCTGGGCAGCTTTAAGAGATCTTGCCTTGACATATGAAAGCCAAGATCTTTGTGGCCCTGTTCAGGCCACTTTTCATGGCAACTCTGGCTAATGATGATGGATGGGATGAAGGTATAGAACTTTCCACTTGAAGGAAAAGGTGTCCATCTTCCAAGAAGACTTCTGTCAGTGCTGGGAGTAGACACAAGAACTTCATTGTTGTAGAAAAAGTTCCATCTCAGGGACCGCACAGGCCAGGGTGGGGTGGGGGGGGGTAGGGGGAGAAGAGGCGGTAAGGTGTATAAAACATGTTGGTTTAACTTAATTACTATTCTTTGGCAGGGGCACTTACTGAGACATAACTGTCTGCTTCCTATGACGGCCTTTCAATACAAGACACAATCCTGATCACCTCTACACAAAGAGGAACTCCAAAGTGCCCCCACATTTGGCAACACTGCTTAGGGTCATTCTATTGTCACAATTTGTAAGAATTTATAGATTCCAGGGAAAGAGTAAATTTCTTCAACAAAGACCAGATGAACCCAAATTCTAGTCAACTGATACTCCATTGATCATTTTCCTGGGAACACTTTGGCCAGCACATCAGGGAACCTAGGTGGGCACACCAGCTTCTGAAGCTTGCTGCTTTGGAGATCCTGATAAGTCAGTTCCAAGAGTGGGTTCCCTTGGAACAAGTTGTTTGGGGAAGTAAATCATTGAGGAACAAACTATTTCTGTTGAAATGGGAGACAACAGTAGAAATTATTTTCTTATTGGTCTCATAACAAGAGCATTGATTGATGGATCCTGTTGCCATCAGGCATGGGTGGAAGGAGAATTGAAGAGATGAAGGGAACAATTCCCAGGAGAGAAGAAGCCTGCTAATGAGCCTGAAGTAGAGAGTAAACATCCACAATGAAGCTGTATATGCAACGTACAGGGACTATGCTGATACACTCCATGTCTATACATGCTGGGAAGTTGACTCCAAGAAACTTTTATAAAGCTGCTACCATAACAGCAGCTGTGGGCTGTACCTCCCTGCAGTTGGTGGATTGGGTACAGTATGAGAACAATTCCACTGATGTCTGGGAAGAAACACAATTCCAGCTCACTATTGCATTCTGTGTGTTAGTTCTGCAGGGCAAATAAGAGTTAAAACAAACAAAAAATTATTCTTTTGACCAAAGTAAGCTGATCTTACTTTGAATACTCACATGGAGCACCTCAGCTGAGAACATACTGTTTTTAGATAGTCACCTTTCACAGCAGAATCATATTTTAAGGCACAAAACAAATCCTCTGCTTATTTTGCTGACTCCCATGCTCTTTTATTATCCTAAATAGAACACTTTAAAAAAAAAAAAGTTATAATTGAGTCATCAGCCCACTCTCTATGATCTCTCTTGGAGAAAGTTTTCTTCCCCCTTTTGATGCCTTACACGACTTCATAAGTAATCCACAGCATCAACTTCAAACAATTATATTCTCCTGTTCATTTTCATACCAAATCTTTTGCTTTTTAAAAGAACTGTTATGAAAAAAATAAAATCTTTAATTATAGCAATTACATTCATCACAACATTCTCAACTTCAGCAGTCCCTTCAATTCATGGACCAGTGAGAACAGATGTAGTATCTTAGTTCAGTATTTTCAACAATGATCTTTCGTTAACAAGGACAGTTCTAAAGGAGTGAAAGTGTTACAAAATTTTTGGTTTTAATTTTCTGCACTCACTTCATTAATCTAGGAGAGAGCTATAGGATGGAATAGGTCTATCATGAGATTGAGAGTTGCAGATAGTTTGCAATATTCTGCATTTATACAGCCCTGTTCAACTGAAGATCTCAAAGTGCTTTATAAATATCAGACCTTACCATCAGTACAAGAAAGATATTAAGAGTGTAAGTACATCTCTGTGATGTAAAGATGAGAAAATGTTTGACAATATGAAAAGCTGTTTCACAACAGGTTATAATTTGGAAAGTGAGGTAAGTACAAGTGAGTTAGTTTAATTGCAATTGTTTTGAGAAGCAGTTTTTGAAAATAGCATGGCTTGAATTTATTTATCCAACCACAGAAGTAATGCGCTTGTTATTTCAAACTATACTTATGACTGTAAGATATACAGCAAAACCTCAACCTCAATATTTAGTGAAAAATGGGTATGCAAGGTGCTCATGTTTCAAGAAAGTGAAATGTGAAAACTAACTTAAAACAAAACTGGTTAATTCAGTACAGAAAAGGTATATGAACCCCAGCACACGGATTTAGTGAATACATGAGGTGCTGCTTATACGCCGAAAGACAGCACTGTGAATTGGTGGCTCTGGTTAATTGCCATGTGAAAGTATATGTCTTCTAATTCAAGAGCAGCGTACCAGACCCTGGTATCTAAGGAAGGGATAACAGATGCTAGACTAACCATCTGGAATTTTGTTTTCTTTAGGAACTCATTTAGCTCCCTTTGATCTAAAATAGTCCCAAGATCCCCCTTTGCTTTTGGGATTAACAAGTATCTGAACGACATGGGAAACTTCCTGTATGTCCCCCATGAGGAGAAACTGGACTTCCTGAAGTAGCACGCTTTCATGAGAGTGGTCTCTGAAGAGGGATGGGGAAGGAGAGGGATTGAAATAAATTGAAGGGTGTATCACAGTTCCACCGTGCTTAGGACGCACTGATCTGTGGTGATTACCTTAGTATCATTGGAACTGGGGAGACTGGCTCTGAGTCTGGAGATGGGGGTACCAGTGAGATCATTGCTGACTTCCTTCTGGATGGAACCCTACAGAGAGGTGCAGCAACTGTAGCAGCCTGCAGTATTGAATGGCGGTTTGGGGCTGAAGCTGGGACTGTAAGGATGTGCACTTCCAATCCTGGTACCAGGCAGGAGTTCTAAACCATGGGGGAAGCCAGCACCAACAAGTTCAGTAACTCAAGCTGCCTCAGAAGCCTCGGGTGTAGATGGTACTGGAAGAGGCTCCTGACTGTGGTATCGAAAGGTGCGCCAACATTTCAGGGATTGGTCTCAGTGGACCCTTCTTGGGCTCCAGAGTCAGCAATCCTTGCTGGCTTACGGAGTGTGTCTGGTGGTGCCTCTTCTTTGTCACATCTCTGAATCCTTGCCTCCACTCGGTGCCTTCACTGTAGATTTTGAAGGCTTCGGTACTGAGTCTTTGGGAGACTTACATTGTTTCTTCTTAGGTACTGGTGACTAGGATCTGTTCCGAGTGGGGAGGTTCCAATGGCGGGCGAAGCACAGACTCCATAAGCAGGTACTTGATTGTGGCAGCCCTGTCCTTTTTTGATCAGGGCTTGAACCCTCTACAAATGTGACGTTTGACACTCACATGGGCCTCTCCTACACATTTAAGGCAGCTGGTATGGGGGTTGCTCACTGGCATAGACTTTTATATGAGCAACAGGCCTTAGTGCCAGTAGAACAAGGCATTAGTCCAGTACCAAGCCTCGTACACAAATGGGAACTGGTGACCCAATTCTAGAAAAAAAGACTCTGAATTTACTCTTATATCTAACTATGAACAAACACACTACACTAGACTAAAAACTAATAGTGCACATACTATATACGCTAAAAGGGGGAAGATTTGTAAATACAAGCATCCAAGCGCCAATAATTGTCATTGGCGGTAGGAAGGAACTGAAGGGGTGTCGGGGAGCAATGTTGCCCTTTATACCTGCATGCAGTGGCGCAAGGCACCAGAGGATGCTCACGCTGCCCTGATGGATGACACTGAGGGAAAAATCTCTGACAAACGTGCCCATAGCATGCACACACTCACAGTGGAATGGATATGTGCAATCACTCGAAGAAGAAACATATTATTTAAATAATGCAATACAACTAAATGTTAGGTAAGAAATACCGCTGGAAATTTCAATGTTGTGGGTATCTCAGATTTTAGCATATAAAGTAAAATGGGATCTTCAGCATGGCAGTGTAAAAAGATACCACTAGACAATACAAAAATGCTCTATATTTGTGTATAGATCACTTTCATGCTGCATAACTAGCAACAGTTGATTGGCAACGTAACTGGCATCAGCTGTATTGATAGAAACGAAAGCAAAAACCATGTTTGTTTAGTTCTGGAGTAAGTGTTAAAAGGTACTGAAGTCATATACACCTTATATGGGCCAATCAATCTTTTTTTGATGTCCAACCTATAGCCTCTGGACTGTTCTGGATCACCCATGTCTGTTGCACGCAATCGGAGAATTTCATAAACCCGTCTTGTGTGTTGCTAATCAAAGAAAAAAAAAAAGAAAAACAGTATGAATAATAATGTTATAATTTGCAATCTTATTGCTGAATGATTTAAGAAATGAAAAGATGTGCAAATGCTACATGTTCAATTATTTTGCTCAGGATGTTACATGCATCATGAGAGATTCAAAGGGCACTGACAGAGACTTGATTCTCCTCCTCCCATCACTTCCTTACTTCTATGGTACTTCATAACTGACAAGTTTGGCAGCTCACTCAGTCTTCTACCAATGTTTCTTCTAAAATAATCCCCCTTGTGCAACCAATGCCTTTAATGCACCCCAGAATCCTTTGTACCAGCTGCAATGGCACTTCAGAAGCAGCAATGCTCAGTTGCAAAGGATTCTAGAGTCACAAAGGCATGAGCTGCACAGGAGTTTATCTAATTAACTGGCAGGAACCCTGCAGCCAGGGTTGAAAGACAGTTTGGGACTGGTCTGTTGGTGGGTAATTCATAATACTGTGGTTCCACTGCTAATTTGGAGCTGCCCCACCTGCAGCTTTCCTTAAAGCCACTTCCTCCCAGTTCTGTATCTAAGCATGGAACAGCCGTTTTAAAACTAAACTATTTAGAAGATGGGGAGGGATGATCGGACAAAAACCCCAAACCAGTAAAGTGGGGCAAGTCAAAGTAGTGATGTAATTGTATTTAGCAAAATTCACAAATTTGGAAAAAAAAAAAGATTCCTTTTGCCATTACACCATTCCATTTCTGTTGCATCTATTCTATAGCTTTTGGGAACATTGTTCTAGAGGAAAATGTTTCCGTCAGCCTCTAGAAATAATGGGCAATGAAACATTATTTAGAGGAATACAGCAAATTTCTGGTTATGTTAATGGGTTTTAACAACTCAATTTATTAACTTAAGAAATAAGTTAAGAAATTTCTTTACTCAAAATGAATAGTTTAACAAAATTGCCTACTACCTCTGAAAGCCTCCAAATCTACAACAAAATATAGGAAATCAAGTTACATATTTTCAGCATTTAAAAAGAATTTATTCTGCCTTTATTGTATGTTCTTTAAACAGAGATGGAGCCTTTGATACACTTATTATTTCTACATGTTTATCTAAGTTTTCATTTAAATATTAAATATTTATCCATTCAAATGTAATGTCCCATAGACATACAAGAGGTCTGCACTCGGCTCTCCCCTTACACCACTATGTAGTTTTCATATGTAAAATATGGGTACACTTTTTTTATTTAGGTCTCAGTATTTTCAAAGACTTCATAAAAATCAGAAGTTCAAATAAATCAGAGTATCCAGAACAAGTTAAGGGAAGAAGCAGAGCTCCTAAGCAACTCCACAGCTCCGCTCCTGCAGTTTAAACACTCCGTAAGGAGCTTACCTTCAATCTTCAGTTCTGTAGCAGCTTAGAATCTGCCTTTTAGCAGTTTTCCCCTACATTTTCGTATTCTATTATATATCCAATTAAAACATATTTTATTTGTATAAACACACTGTTCCTCCTAGTCAAGTCTTATGCCAAAATACTAATGGTACCGTATCAAAGCATTCTAGGAAAGAAAAGTATTTTTCTAAAACCATAGTAAGCTAGGAAATGTTTCATTTCCAAATGCACTCCAGAAATATGCTGCATGTAGACCAGGAGGTGTGTGTTAGAAACTTGAAGAGCAGAGCACCTGTGTTTGTGAAAACTTTTGAATACTAAGCACTAGATTTGATTAGATTAGGCCTGAGTATACCTGTACAAATTTTAAAATACCTTATTTATTTTCAGTTTCTGTTGAGCCTCTGTCACCATTTCTTGATTGAATCCTTGCATTAACTTCTCTGAGGAAAAGCAAGGCAGATCTTGGCAGAGCTTCACAAGTACAAAGTCTCTGAGTTTCACATAGTTTTCAGATGGATCTTCAGCTGGAAAGAATATAGAACTATACAGTAACTATGAACTTTCTGTAATCTGTTCTTTCTTCAAGCATCTAATTATCTGATACTTTGGGAAACTTATTAAAAGTAAGGACAGACAACATCCTTAAAACACAGAAACAAAAGTATACATAACTGTACTTCATTATTCACCCATATTTTGGGTACTGCCATAATATAAACAAACCTAAATAAGACAAGTTTAAAAAAGATCACAGTGGGCCACAAATTCTTAAAATGTATCTAAAAGACCTAACACACAATGTCCTTACACATTCAGCTACTGTCCAACATAAATTCTCAGTTTCTTTTTTGTTGGTTAAGACTAATTTTATATCTAACTCTCCTTCTATCCCACAGAACCTATATTGTATGAGTTCAGTGGGTGATTTTTCTTATAAAATCTGTTGTAATATGTAAGGCACTAAAAGGTGGGTTGGACCAAATATTAACCTCTGTTCTTCCTCGCTTTAAATTCAGTGGCTTCTGCCTTCCAATGCCTGGAGTATGCCCATTTTTTGTGATTTAAAGGTGGTTCTTATAGTACAAATCATAAGAATTGGATAACACTGAGTGAAAATAACCTCCAAAATATATTATAAAATGTCAGCTATAGAAAAATAATAAAAGCTGCACGGAGATGAGAACCGTGAAATGGCCAAGACACCCAACAGCCGGTGTAAGGAACGCAGTGTCTGCAGAGACACCGTCGCCCTAACCGCTCGTGGAGCTGGAGTTATGATGTTGGTGTAGTAGGGCACTTACATCGGCAGGACAGAGCTGTAGTGTGTGCACTGACATGATTAGGTTGACGTATGATGCCTTATGTTGACATAACTGTGTAGTTTAGACCAGGCCTCAAGTTGTCAAAAAAAAAAAAAAATTAAAAAGCTCTCTCAACTTTTTAGATATTTATTAATCTACCTAACAACAACAAATATAATCATAACAGCATTGGGTTTGTTTTTATTATACCTCAGGATATGACAGGGTATTCAGGCAACTATCGTGGTATAGACAGGAACACACCTACTCCATTTCAATGAAGGATAGCAAACGGAAAAAACTCCTGTGAGATTCGAATTTAAAAATCACTCACTATTAGTGATATTTTATTTGGAATCTGATAGTCTATCATCACACATGCTTCTCTGTAAGCAAAAGGAGTTAACTCTATTCAAATCCCACTCCTGGTAGCTCTCCAGAGCTGTGAAGGAAACTTAAAAAAGACATGTATCAGCTACAATGCAAACCAGCATGGAGTCATTTGTGCAGACTTATTTCCACCTATGAACTACTCAGCAGGAAACGTTTACAAAACCATTGCAAGCAGCTTTTACTCCCTTACTAAACCTTCATAGACAGATCTCTGACAAAAAGTTTATCTGAAAGAAACACTGGGCTCCCCAGAGCCTGGGAGCTGCTTTTGATCTCTAACCTGTGGAATTCAGTGCTACAGGCAGCCAGATTCACATAATACTTGGATTTTTAAAAGGGTTGGTAAATGTCTGACATTAACACTTGTGATTTAAGGATAATCAGGTGTCATGCTTCAGGGCATAAACTGACCACATAAACAAGGTTAAGACAGAATTTTTCCATCACACATACAGTACTGCACAATTGGCTAGTTATTTTCTTGGCGCAGGAGAGGAGAAGGCTTCTGATCATTACCAGGGAAAGTATATCAACTTGGTGGACTAATGGTCTACACTTGTATGGTGAGCCTTATGAGCCTATCTTGAAAGGAAGGCAAGAGGATATGCACCAGAATTAATTTTGATGAAAAGGAAAAACTGGGGACTGATTTCTGAAAGGACAGTAAAGGTGAAACTGGTGAATTAGAGCAAGACAAAAAGAGGTGGGCAATTCCTCTGTAATGAGCACTGTTGAAGTACATTTAACTGACATGAACTTAGAATCAGGCTTCTGTGACAAACTAAACGTAGGAATGGACTATTCACAAAAAATGCCAAATCCAAGTAAAATATATATGTGCAAACTGAAGACAAGTTAACTGCTTTCAGCTCACTCCAACCAAGCAACAATTTTATAAATCCACATTATCTTGTACTTCTCACTGAGTTTGATGCCCCTTCCTTACCCACCTTGTAACTTTAGATGACATCTAATTTTCATAATTTCCTACCCATCTTACGCCTATCCAGCCCAACTTTTCCCCAGCAGTGGCAATGAGAAATGAATGAAAAGATGATTTTCTCTCCATATACCCTTTAAACTCTGTGTTGAAAACACCATGGTTCCTAGCTGATTATTCCACAGGCCAATTTAAACTCTTTTTTGGAACAGTTTTACTGGGTCAGAACATATACCACACTGTGCACTGAGGGACAGACTGGTCACCTGCCTTTTACATCCTGGTTCCATCTCTTGTTTAACACTATGCTAAACACTTTTTGTCAAATGTTTCATTTGCTTTGCCATAATCAGATTTACTGGATCATATGAAAGGTGTTGTTATATAACTAGAAACCACAGCATTTTACATTAACAGGAAATTAGATATACATTTTATAATGTAAAATATTCCACTTCATTTCACGTAACAGTAAAAAAAAAAAAAAAAAAAAAGTATTTGTGAGTGTTTGTGATGCTTCAGCGAGGTTTCTGTAACTTGTATTGAAGTTCAGAGACCAGATATCCTGTATGTATTAGTTGATAATCCTACAGCACTGTGTAGAAGAAATCAAACATGTCTTATTGTACTTAATGTTTCTCTTTGAATAATTTTTTTAAAATATCACAATTGGATGTTATTTGTACATAGGTAGCACCTAGAGTGGAGTGTTATTCTACTTGACATTGTTCTCACAGTTGTTTATCATACTGTGGACTAATATGTGGGCTCCAGATACAATCTCTCTCCTGTGGTTTCATATGCCAATTCCTTTCCCTGTTATAAGCAGCACATACCTCTTCTTTTTATATTCTTTTTCTTTCTTCTCCATCCTACAATCCCATTAATATTTTTCAGGTATTCATGCAAGGACAACTTCATGCAGATCTTCAGTCAGTCTACTACCCATGCTCCTGGGACATCAGACTGCTGTATATGTTTCCAGTAGTTGAAAGACTCTGGCCCTCACATTAACATGAATATTTTACCATCAGTATATTTTCTGATTTGCTGTTTTGTTTAAAAGGAGCAAGCTCATCAAGGAGTTTGAGAAAGCTCAATCTCTCAAACTCAGCTGTGTACCTCACAATAAAATAGCTAATTAACTGGTAATCCTTTCATGCCAGGGATTTGATTTTCCTGGTGTGCTGTTCTCTGTAAGTACAGGATTTAAAGAGCTGCATTATATGCAGTTCTTCTGTAAAACAGGGTAATATTAACCCTGAAGTAAACTGAAGCTAAATCTTCAAAAGACCATTTAATTCTGACAGATGAATACAAAAGTTAGGCTGCAGGCTAACAGGCAGCAAATGCTCCAAGATTTGTCTAATTGAATTCACATATCTAATAAAATGACCATTCACATACCTGTTATATCAAGCACCATTGGAGAAGACATATAGTATCTATGAACAGTTTCAAAAAGCTGAGCACCATGGCCTTCTCCTTGGAATGGTGGCAATATCAGCATCTGGCTGCAGACAGAAAGGATTTTTTTTTTTTAAATTAAAAAGGGACTCAACAAGGAAACAACACAACTTAAACATTTAAATATGTTGTGTTATGATCAACATTTTATTTAAGGATTAAAGCTAATTCATGGCAATTAGAGGGCTAAAACATGCAACAATTTTTTAAAAAATTGCTAAAATATTCAAAACTGGGTTGAGATTCCACCCTGCTACAGAGGGCAACAATGAAACAAATCAGTGCAAAGCCAGCTAATAATGGGGACTTTTTTTTTTTTAAACAAATCAACACCATTATAAACAAGTATTGGGAACTTCAGCAGTTCCCTCTTCTGAAATAAAAGGGAAGGCACGTGTTATGCTGCCAATTACCTTACACGTGGCCGGGTTTTGTCTGGGTACACATAGTAATTATAGACTGTCATGTAGCCTACGGTCGCAAAGAGCGTAGCTCCATCCTTATTATACTTCTCAAATCTGCAGATAAAACAGAAAGCCAAGCAGGTCAATTACAGTCGCGCTCCCATGCAGTGTCCATTTTCTTTTCCATTCTCCAACTGAATTTTCAATGTCAGCAAGCTACTCTGTGAGGGCCCAATGGGTACACCTGCTATGTTCTGAATGTACAATTCACTTAATTGGTGTGCAGCAACTTGGATAAATCAGGCCTCTTTACAGCAGTTTAGTGCACTTGCCTATTATAAAGATGAATAGGTGGCAAGTAAAAGAAAACACAGGCAAAGCTCATTTTACTGTTTAAGCCTACATTCAGGGTTCTAACTGACAACAGCATTTAATTCAGCTCTATTCTCAAGGTCTCCTAAAGCATAATGGAGAAAAACTCAAGCCTGATAAACAATGATTTTTCTTTCCTGGGAAAAATATCATTATACTGTCCCAATAATTGGCCAGCCACAATTAAAATGCAGGCTTTGTGGAGGTAATAAGTTCCACTGTTGCTTTAGAACTGTACTTACACTAGAAAGTAGTTCCATCTTTCATCATCCACGTCAATAAAGCTAGCAGTTTCAATAAACCACATCAAGAAGGTCTGAAGCCTTTCATGATATTCTCGAAAGCCTGGACATGTCATGTCAGCCTAGGGAAAAAGCCAGGAGAAGTCAGGTGAAACTCATCACCAAGGTCAAAGAGAAAGCCTGCAGAATACAATTAAATACTCCTGTGGGAAAATATTTATAAGCAGAATACTCTGGTTCAACTAGACACATACTGAAAAAAGATTTGGTAAAATAATGATGTTTATACGCTGCAGTTATAACAGATTACTAAAAATACATCACTACAAAAGCAAGCTATAGCTGTCCTAAAGGATCTATTAGACTTTTTCATACCTGATATATCTGATACGTTATGTCTTCTCCTGCCTCCTCATTATGAACTGAATATGTGTGTAGTAACGTTCCAAAGGGCTTAAAATTAACCTCCTTTTCCAGCAAGGACACAAAGTCATCTGTGCTTGTGCAAAACCCAGGAGGGATGATTTTTCTAATTTTGCTTTCTACATCATCTGCCTACAGAATAAAAGAGTGAGAAAGAGAGACAAAAAAATCAAAAGCTAGCATTCCACACACAATATTATGTGGGAAAAACAAATTATTGTAAAAAGTACCCAGATACCAAAAAAAAAAAGTCACTAAGGCCTGTCTAATTTCAGGAGGAGTGCTCAGTACCAGGGTGAAGGAAGGCAATGCCTTTCATTGCTTAACAATAACCCTTCTGGTTGAAGAAGCAGCAGCATTAAAGGGCTCCAAAGGAAGTTTGGTCCAGTCACTGTTTCATGGTAGCTATACTGTATGCCCAAAGGGTAATGATGTGAAACGGGGAAAGACTGGAAGTGTTGGGGGGATAGTCCTCAAAGCTGTCAACTAGTAAGGGTTTTTTTTGATAGGCCAATTTTGAACATTTACTCCGTTAAGAGAGAAGATACTGTGTTGATAAACACCAATGAAGATGATGGGATAAAAGGGAGGCTGTGAACTCAGAGACGCATAGGAATTCCTGCTTTCCCATTTGCCAGCGTGTGACGGATGTGGTGCAATTACTCTTCAAAGTAAGACGCTGGCTCCACTTACTGTTCCTCAAGACTCTCTTCAGCTGGCAAATCTTTGAAACTGCACTGATTGTGGTGTGCTCTTCCATGATACTGCTTTTTCCAAGCCAAGCAATGGCAGCTAGCAAAAGGCATAGGGGAGGTAACTGAGAAAATGGCAGTCCTAGTAAGAGAGTGTGGCAGCTAGCGCTCTTGTTCTCTCTTACACACACACACACTTGAAATGCATGCCTAAAGCACCAACCACAATAAACATTACAAATGCAAAGAAGGAGAGCCTACCTCCTAACCAAAATATTCTTTGAAAATTGAATTTGAGACAAAATGATATTACACAGAAATGTAACAGGACAATTTTCAACAACTTGGATTTGTAACCTCAAAATGGGGGAAGGGAAGAGACATGAGTCTTCAGAGCAAATTTTAATTCAGAGATTAAAATTACCTTTGTTAAATGACCACAGTGAATGTTAGAGGCTATCAGCTGAGCAGACTTCATAATCCTTTTCAAACTCCCAAAGACCACTTGATTGAATACATTTACTACTTCTCTTTAACCATGAATATTTGATGAAGTTTCACAATAACGTATTACTGCTTCTCACCAGGCAATAAAACTTAATGAATTGGTCTCAACTTAACAAAAACCTAACCCCTCAATACAACCCCTAAAAGCCTGACATTACATTCAACAAAATGAGCTTACATTCTATTCAACCTTTCCTCTGAACAATGAGCCCAGGTTTTTACTTAATGGAGTTTGCCATGAGTTCAGCTGTAATGTTTGTATTGTATCTATTTCCACAAGGACTGACACAAGAACACTGTGTTAACTTACTAAGCAGCTCTTTCACACCGTTTACATGCATGATGGGTATTAGTTCTAAACCAAGACCCTTGCTACTTAGCATTCAAAACAGGGAAATTAAGATGCTTAGGACAAAATACACTACAAAAGGCTAATACAACATGCTACTAATTCCTGTCCTTTCAACCACAGTCCCCTAAGTAGAAGTAATGCACCTGCAAATGAATAGCACTTTATCATCATTCAGTTAGATTTTTAGGACAGAAAACCATGGATGGAGTTCAGCACAAACAAGTTTTATTCTCAATGGTTTGGTACTACCAACATTTATATTTAACTTGCTTTATATCTATAAAAAGAGCTATTAACTGGTTAAGATATAGCTCTACAATACTTTGTCTAAGAGCCTATTTTAAATCCATACATCAGTCTTTGCATCCATTTCATTCTCAAGACAAAGAAGGTGCATTTACTAGAACCTTTTCTGTTCTCTCTAAAGCAGTATTTGATAAATATTTTTTTCCCTGGAACCATTAATTCAACTGAATAATGGATCAGGCAAAACAAAAATTATGCATTTTTTAAAGATCAACGCAATGTAGTTACTAACGAAAGAACAATACAACAGAGTGAATGTGTGTATTAACATTAACATTATTTTTCACAACCTATTTATCTAGCCATAAAATGGTAGTCATGCCTTGTGAACTATTATATGTATTAAAGTACTTATGCTTGCGCAAACTGACAAAATTGAAGAAAACGGCAAATCAACATTTACCATAAAATTTATTTTGTCTTTCTGGAAAAATACCACAAAATAGAAACGCAATCATCCATTCAGTGAATGCTTACAGTAACTCCTCACAGTATACATACAGAAAATCTAGAAATAGGAGAAATTATGTTCAGTATGATCCATTAGTTATTTGATTCATTGTGCTTAAACATGTATATTTGAGAGTGTGAATTCCCTCCCGTGTACTCCACAGAACAGCAGCAGCAAACTCTCTCATGTGGCTAGGCTAGTGGTGGTGGTGAGAACATTGCAACTCTTTCCCCTACTGAAATTAAGAAGATACACCAAGCTGTTTGAATATGATCAACACTTCCTATGGGAGCCCTCATTAGCTACTGCCATAGTGGGGAAAAAGCTACAGAAAAATCTAAAGCAACCTCTGCATAACAAAAGATTTACAGTCATGGCTAGAAAAGCTTTATTTTGTTTGCAGAAGACAGAATTGGTAATTCTTTATAAAAAGTTGTATTCCTCACACTGCTTAGGAGTTTGCGAGGTTACCTCTTACAAGGAAAAACCCAGAATCCTCAATTTGGGGAAGTGGTAGATGTATAAAGTCCTGATTTTCAACTACTTTGTTTTACTATATTTGAATATGAACTGCCTGAAAGCACAGGTATAATCACATCTGGGATTTTGGTTCTAGAACATGGCTAGTACCACATGGCTACTACCAAATGGCTAGTAATTTAAATCTGCACATATATTTTACTAATTTTTGTATTCATTTATGGCAGCACCCATATTCAAGAACTTAAATAATCATTTCCCCCTTGTCATGGACTGCCCTTTGCTTCCTTAATTTCAGGGTAGAAGTCAGCTCCCTGAAATCCTTCCATTTGACACTATCCCACCAGACTTCTAACTCCTATAAATGTGTGCAACGTTAAAAAAAAACCCAAAACACACCTTTGAAAAATATCCAGAAAAACTGAAAAAATCCCAGAATTTTCTGTAAATTTTAGTTTTCCTCCTGCCCTTACTCATGACTAAGCTTTTAGCATGCATTCTTCTTGAAGACCAAGAACATTACGTGGAAGGGAAATAAGGATCAAATCCTTATACCTACTGCTACACTTAACAGAGATATGAACAATTAGATAACTCTAGAACTATTCCAGAACACGTGATGGAACTCAAGTGCCCGTTCTTAGTCAGTCCAGGAGCACATCAGCCTTAGTGACAGTGAAAGTGATCAACAGTTACAAACAAGGACCAAGCAAAGTGCATGATGTGACTCTTCAACAGGGATTATTCCCAAATATTTATCTTAATTTATCTGTCCCCAGAGATTTTGAATGACCACATACGTCAATTTTAATCAGCTATTGCAAAAATGATTACCCGATGAATCAGTATCTCTCTGGGTTTGTTTAAACAAATTCTGCAAATGCATGATAATGGTGGACTCTGCCTTTGACAGATCTCCATCTTTATATCATTCTCCCAATCTCAATGACAGTTCAGCCAACTAATATAGTAATTATAAAAATCTGCCTGCTACATCTTGTATAACAGACAAAATCAAGGGTAAGTATTCAATAAACAAGAGTGAGACAATGAAATAACCTATGCACAGCCACACAGAAAAGCTGTTGAACCTGGTGCTGTTACCTACATAGGCATCACCTGCAGTCTGTATGCTGCCACATAAGAAATGCCATGTGCACTTAATTTCAAATTGATGATGGGGAATTAGGAATGGACTAGTGAACTAAACCCTACTTTTATTAGGAGATATGCCAAATTGATGTTGGATTTCTCCTTGTGTATTAAAACTTTACCTTAATTAGTAACCTTATTCTCTTATTTTCTGTGGTGGAGGTGATTTATGGAGAAGTGCTTAGTTGTATTGACGGGTAGTTGCTAATATGAAGTTCCTTTATGTGGCTTGCATGCCACTATTAAGTAGCTTCTTATAAACAGGATTATACTTTTGTTTAGATACATAAAATGTAGCTCCTGCTTTAGAAATGATTTGTATTAGTTTTGATGAGGGAGTATATGAAGAAGCGATCTGAGGTAGTGTAATTAAATAACATGCCAGATGTTAAGTTACACACACTTTTCATACAATTTCTTTATTAAAAGCAAAAGAGAGGTCACAGGCCAGTTGCACTGGCACAACAAGGTAACATTTACAGTACAAAGAGCAAAAGTTGTCTAAGAGGCTACAATGCCTCATTTAGATTCCATGTAAAAGAGTGCAATATCTAGGGAATGGCAGTGAGCAAGCAGTAGAGCAGAAGGAAGTCCAATAGGTAATACTGTTCCGATTTAAACTGTGGAATGGGGGGAGAAAGAGAAGAGAAAGTGTTTTTTTCTAATCTCTCTTTGAAAAACAAGCTAAATTCTGCCCACTTGTAATGCCAAAATGAAGTACTACTCAGAGTGGGCGTTTTCTTTCACATCCTCCTTGTCCTTCACCAACTCACTGTATGGTGCCAGAGTGATATCCAGAAGTCCACTGGGCTTGGTAGAGTCCTGAGAATTTGGCCCAGTTTGTCATTAAAAAGGTAATATTTCCTCTGAGTCAGACAGACTTCTTATTCTGAACCTGGAGATCTTTCTGAAGCACTGCTTGCTGCTCCAAGTGATGTATGTCCCCAGTCAGCTGTTTGGACACCTAGTCATACACTGAAGTACTGTGTATAGTAAAGCACAACTGGCACTAGGTCTCCCCCTCTCTGAATCGTGATAGTGCTTGGAGGTCCCAGCCCCATTGTGCCAGACAGTATACAGAAAAATCAAGAAGATGGTCACTGCTCCAAACATTTTATAATTTAAGTAGATGGCTGCCTGCACATCTGTTTCAGCCCAGCTGGCACCATGCTCATAGGAAGGCCTCCTCTAAGGTAAATATAAATAATTAAGTTTGTGTCTGAAAGCAGCACACAAATGAGCTCAATTGTGTGCACAGTACTATTTGTAC
Organism: Lepidochelys olivacea; assembly: GCF_965140295.1. Lineage (NCBI taxonomy): Eukaryota > Metazoa > Chordata > Testudines > Cheloniidae > Lepidochelys > Lepidochelys olivacea. Next base: position 40,675,977 of record NC_140421.1, on the reverse strand, counting down.
AGGTAAATGTCTTCCAGTCAATTTGATCCAGGTACAGTAGAATGCAGGAAGTAGATCTAAACAGTGACTGGTATGATGGCGAAAGGAGGAATATTTTTTCTACTAGGGCTATAATGTACATGTGGTATGTTGCAGTCATGCAAAGGTAAGAACAAGCTATCTGCCGCATCTCTCTCATGCGGACAAGGTGCATGAGTATTTCACAGTAGAAAAGGGTGTGCTTTCATAGTGGATAACGACACCTCTAGCTGATTAAAGATTGTTCCTTCAGGCTCTGAATGAGTCCTGATCAGTCTTCCTCTGCCAGAAAGATGGTAGATATCACCATGGGGATTTGAGAGAAAGTCGAGAGCTTTGAATGAGCAAAAAAGTTGGAGGATCGCAGGGAGTACAAAGGTGAACAAGGACTCTCCCATCGTGAATAGAGAGGGAAGGAAGCTGTGTTGGCGGTGGTATATGAATCAGGATGCTCATGGAAGTTTGCTATGGTGTTCTACACCTCGCTCTCCATTTTACCACAGCTCTGAAATTACATTGTTGAGAAGGGCTGAACCCATTCAACTGTGTCATCTAGATAATCCTGATTTTGGAGACTGCCATTTCTCATCTCTTTTCAGCTCTAGAAAACTAACAAGATTACAAAGCATGACCTTTAGGTGTCTTGATCTGTTGCCTTAGTCTTGATACCATTTTAATCATAGGGTAAATGATTGAATATGCCTTCGTGCAACTTTAGAGAAGAAATGGCAAATCCCCCACCAAAAAAATTCATTCAATTTTTCTCTTTAGAAAAATTAAATGCGTCTTTTCTTGAACATATTTAAATTTTCTCCACTTTTGAAATGGGGAACTTTAAACTCAGTTTGAAATCATAGAAAGGAAGGCTACTTACTGGTAAAAATATTTCTAAATGGTAAACCTTGTTTTCAAGCTCAGTACAATGAGAAGTCAATACAAATGCATAGCTATTTTTCACTCTATGCAGTATTATAAAGATTCAGCAATAACCAAATCAATAGCACTTTTGCAAAGAAATCAATACAAACTTTTTCTTCCTTGTAACCAAGTAATAACCAAACAATGGTGAATTTTCTTAATCCATCAGGAACCACCAGCAAGATCTTAGTCTTTTTCTAAACAACTAGGTAGACTCTTATTCAAATATTTAATATCTAGTTGTATAAACATGACTAAAAACTTCATTATTAATATTCTATGTCTATGGTATACTTTAGCCTACTGAAGGGAAAAGCAGGACTATCAAAAGTTGACTGTTCAGCTTCAGTTTTCATATCTGAATAATTCAGCTAAAAGGCTTTATAAATGGATTCAAAAACTGAGGTTAGCTCACAAAAAGAAGTCAACCTGATAATGAATTATATGTGGGATGGAAAAATTAGTCTACTAAATTTTTAAAAGGATATAATCAGAAGGGAAAGATACCTTCCTATAAAAATGTTTCGTAAGCACAGGAAGTGTGTGTAGTAAAATATAAATACTGACAATATCCCTTTAAAATGAGATCAGAGAGTAACCGATACATAACTGGGATAGGAAACTAGGATAGCTCTATTTCTAAAACAAAATTCTGTATCGGTTGCTTTCTGCACCTCCCATTTAAAAAGATATTCTTAAATATTCCTATTTTACCATACACATTTTATTTACAAGAACCTCTTTACGGTCTAATGGGATTATTTTAAATCTGGAAAACTCAACACCACCTATCTTCTAATTAACATGAAATTTCAGCCTTACTTTATTTTTGAACACTAGGCTTGATGTCAGCTCATCTCTGGAAACAGCTTGCATTAATTTGACTACTGTAGTCAGAGGATGCACAAGGGCACAACACACAGGTGGGTTCAATGCTTTTTCTTCTTTTTTTAAATTAGCTACAGTATGAAGAGAATATATTTTTAAAAACTGATAGTCTAACTATGAAGTAGATAAGTGCGGGGCCTAAACCTTTTGATTATGGCCCTTTTAAGAATTTTGAATATTCTACAAAGATTTGAACATGTAAGTTTGACTCTGACTTTACCTCCACACAGTCAAAGTTTTCATTAACTTTAGATGTATACTGGATGCGGAAAAGTGTTGACAGGTTACCAGCATTGTAGTACAAAAGGATCTTCAGACCCTTGTAACCGAAGGCAACTTCACTGGGGGAGGAAAAAAAAATAAAGCAATCAGGAACCCTAGACTCTACTAAACAATCATCACAGTAAACTGTAATCTGTATAAAGCTTTGAAATTCATGTCTACTTTCCAAGTTAAGTGTACAAACCTGCTCATATATAAAAAGAGAAATAGAATTGCCATATACTACATCAGAATATATACAATGAAGGTAACTCCTTACAATATTTTATCATGAATATACCATTCATATTCCTTCATCTGTCAATATGAAACAAAGAACTCAAGTGACTAGTTATCTGTGGAATTTATCATAAAGGAATAAAGACAACTCATAAAAAGAGTCTTAGACCACGCACACATCCCCGACCTTAAAGGACAATGTATACACGCGTAAAACAACCTCTATTTCAAAGGTCAAGAAGTTAAGAGACATGATACAACTATGCATTCCATTTATTTTATAAGATCTTTTAGAAATAAATTTTTAAATCAATCACTTGTAATTTAACCTTTTAATACAGACAGATACGGAGGCAGATTGCATTTACTGGGATCCTTGTTTCAGAATGTGGATTTTATATTCAGGTAGACTACTGCAAATGACACTTGCGTATTTAAAAAAAATAATAATAATTTTATAGCAACCTCAAGTAGGTTCTCTTTTGGTTGATGGTTCTGATGAAACATACCAGACTTAGGACAGAACTGAAGGAAATGCAGGGAAGTCTAATACTGAAAACAGAAATGGGGTTGGTTATGTGAAAGGGAGGGAAGGAAGCGAAGAGGTTTTTGAGCCTTCTACTACCTATTCAAGGAATAGAACATACCCAGAAGATCACTGGCACAAGGTCTATGAGAATTTCTATTCATGAATAGAGAAATACACTTTGTTTCTGGAAAACAGTTCTACTTACAGTGGCACAAGTGTTACTGGATTACTTACAAACCAATATTGACAGTTTTTATTTTCCCATGTTTATTTAGGAAAAAGTGACATTTCATTCATATTTTCCCTGAAAGGTAACAGGCCTTCAAAATTGATAGCAGCAGTTTTGGAAATAATATTTCTAGTGCAAGGGAATCACTTTAAATGGACAGATTGGAAAGTTCTCATAACAGCATTGAGAAGTGAGATTGTTAGTAATAAACTGAAATAGTTAATAGTTGTAAAGTTGATAACTTATTATGGTTGGTTAATGTATAGAGACCATTTCAAAATCTGATCTTTTTAAGGATGCTCTTTAAGGAATCTCAGAAATTAGAAAAGAAAAATCCTTACTACATCTAGTACACCACTATGTCAATACAGGATTATTACACATAATACATTTTTATTTATAATGGACAGACTGGTAATCAGTACTGTATTAAAAATGAGTGAAATCCTGGCCCTATTGAAGCAAATAACAAAACTCCTGCTGACTCTTTTGGGGCTAAAAATTCATCTAATGCAGAAGTTTTATTTTTAAACTGAAATATACAGACACGCATTAGGACACAGACTACGGTTTCTATATTTTGTGTAGGTATAAATTGACATACAGTAGATTCCACTTAATAGCAGCCTAGATATTTACAACTTCTGGTTAATAGTAACATTTTGCCAGAAACCAATCCCATCCCACTGACTAATTTTAATGGGATTTGGATTATTGGACAATTATTATGCCACTTATTAAAACAATATTTTTGGAAGAAAGGCCCAAGTTGCAGACAGGTTTGCAAGAGTGAAGCCAGGGAAGGAAGTGCTGGGACATGCCTTCCTTGTTTGCAGCCCCACTAAGCTGGCTGAAGCCGGTGCTCAGCCTGTCCCACTGTTTCTTTCTGGGGCAGCAACCTTGCAAAATCTGCCTGCACATAGGAACTGCAGAGGAGGTAAGGTACTGCAGGCTGAGAGGGGAGGCTATGGCCAGGGCAGTAGCAGCAAGGAGAGGCTACAGCCCAGATACCAGAGCTGCATGGTACCACTCCCCATGCTCTTTGGGCTGTACCCTGCCTGGGGACTGCACCCAGGGAAGAAAGCACTGGGACTTTTCGAGCCCTGACCTCTGGAATGCAGGGAGAAGTACCATGTGGCTCCATGTCCCTCCAGAACCCTCACAGATAGCCCAGACATCTGAGCTACAGCCCCACACCCCACAGGCAGGTTTTTCAGGACTGCAGCCAGGGAAGCCAGATCCCAGTGCTTCATTCTCTGACTGCAGCCTCACAAACCTGCTTTCCACTTATCAGCAATTAACAGATAATGGGAACTTTTTCCTAGCAACCCAGCAGTAGCTAATAAGGGGAATCTACTGTATTTGAGAAAATACTCTCCTGAATTTTAACAGTCCATGTGTTAAAAGGAGGGATCTGGATTGAAACTAAAACCTAATGTGTACAGATGTGATTTAAAAAAAAAAAAAAGATTAAGAAACTAAAATGTAGTTAGCTAGCAGTGGTACACAAGTACCTATATGAGTTTGGCACACACTAATGTGGAAGTCACCTAATAGGATTTGGAACTGTTCTATGAACAGAATTCCCTTTGAAGTAAATGGCAATTTTGATTGCATTCTTCAACAATCTGACAAAATTTCTACAAAAAAAAAAGTGACTACAGTCCCAAACTGTCAGATGACCATTGAGGTATCTTTCTTACCACATCAAGACATTTAAGTATTTTCTTGTATGATTTTAAAAAGTGATTTAAAAAAAATACATTTCCTATTTTCTAAAACTAGAACAAAAATGACCTCTTCCTTCAAGTCCTATTCATTTGTCCTGACATTTGATTAGATAACTTACTCATCCCCGAACACTTGATGGCTGTATTCTGGATTAAATGTTGTGCTGTCATCTTCCAGATCCTCAGGAAAACGAACTGAAAAGAAAATGGGCATAATTTTACTGTAAGCAACAAGGAACCGTGATTTGTCAACGCAATTTTTTTTGTAATTTGTTTTAAAATACTGTAGATGCCACACCAGTTTAACACCCATTTTCTCATTGTGGTCAGACAACTTTATTTGCCGTGGTGCACAAGAAAAATTCTAACAGTTCTGAGAATTCTTTGTGGTTCTGTTCATAATTTAAAAATATCTACAGGCAGGGTGGATAAAAAAAAAATCAATGATTTAAAAAAAAAACTGGATTTTTTTCAATCGGATTTTTTAATTTAAATTGGATTATTTTGATAAAATGCTTTTTGAGGACAAACCTATCTAAAAATAGTTTTAATTAAAATATCTTTGAGCTATAATGTATCTCATCATGGAATAGGGATTATAAATTTTAATTCAATAGTATGAGACAATATATTCATGTAACGGTTGAGATAAGTTTTGTAAATGAGTTCCAATAGTTCATGGATTAAGGATCCAATCTTATGGAGTTCCAGGGGCTTCTGTATAGATTATTTAGGATAATCTTGCCATCTACTCAATGGGACTCAGTGCTCAATCTAGAAGATACCATCAGAGATGCTTAGTTTTGCAGTTATCACACTGTGGATTTGGGGCTCCAGAAATAGACAGACAAAAAAATAAGTAGAGAGGTTAGAAATAACAGACCTCAACCCTATTGTCCCCCCACAAATTTGTGTACACAGTCAATCCCTTACCTCTCTCTAAAAGTGCGAAGTTTCAAAAAGTTCAGTGAAGAGAAGATTGCTGGGAATGGAATAGATCCGGAGAAGTCCGGAGATAAATGTGAAAAGGGAGGGACAGGCAATAGAAACAAAAATTAAACTGAGCAGCATATTCCAGAAGTGTTGAGGTCTTTCTGAGTGTAGTCTTCACTGATTTGAGATCTACCATACCGTTCTCTCACTAGAAGGGAAAACATATAATGGCAGCAGGCCATAAGAGACCCAGTTTGGGAATATTTTAACAAAGTTCCTCTACCTGCAAAATGCAAACACTGCCAACAAAGAAATGCAAGGCCTGGTCGCCCACATGAAACAAACGTCATGAGAAGTGTTCCTTCTCAGGAGGAAGCTGTGTTGAAGATGATGAAAGGAACATGTCTGAACATACAGGATCTTCAGGTTGGTAAACTTTTTTATTTCATACTTCTTTCTTAAGGACTGGCAGTCTTCCTTCTGGACTATTTTTGAATTCTCACGTTTGAGCAAAAAAATATAGTTGTTACTCTATGGTACTATCATTTTAGATGCAGTTGTGATACAAAATAAATAGCTGAAATAGACATATCTTCCTTTTACAATTTCACCTTTGAAGTAGTACAGAGTGTCAGTGAATGCAATGAGTAATACTAAATGAGCAGTACAGTTATTATCACCAAATAACTGCATTGACTTATTTTGTTTAGGAGAATCCATCCTCAACAAACAGGATTCTGAAGACTATCCACCTTCAAGATCACCATCATTTTCTATAGTTTCAGAGTTATCTCCAATTATAGTGTTTCAGTCACATCATGTATGTCACATAGCCACAGTATATATCACCTGTGGCAAAAAGGAAAAAAAAAATGTCCATCATCCAGAAACAACCATAGATAAGTTTGTGATAAGAACCAGCAGATTGCCCAGTTTGTTTATGCAACAAGCTCTCCTTTCTGTATGACAGAGAACCTACACGTCATTAACATGGTTCAGTCATTAAGACCAGGATACAGTCCACACAACAGAGCAGATGGTGCAGGCAAATTGCTGGATAATGTGTATGAAAAAGAAATTGAGCAGTGTACAAAAGGTCTAGAGGGTGAAATTGTTAACCTGAGTCTTGATGGGTGGAGCAACGTCCACAATGATCCTGTTGTACGTACTTGTGTGGCAACAGAAGAAGGGAATGTCTTCCTTACAGAAACAATTGATACATCAGGAAATGCAGACAGACAGCAGAATACTTACAAGTAGCAGCAGTAAAAGCTATAACAAACTGGGGGGGAAAAAAAAGATTTAAATGTCTAGTACACAGCTTGGTCACAGACAATGCTGAAAACGTATCCAACATGAGAAGAAATTTAGAAGAGAGTCCCAAGCTAACATATAGTTGCAGTGCTCACTTGATGCCCCTCCTAGCCAAAGACTTCAGTGTTCCAGAAATAAAGGCTAATGTTGTTGAAATTGCAAAATAATTCCAAAATAACCACTTTGCAGCAGCTGCTCTGAAAAAAGTGGGAGGAACCAAGCTAACTCTCCCACAAGACATGCAAAACTCAATAGTGTTTTCAGCACTATATCAAGAACTGGCCTAATCTGATGACAGTTTGTGAAGAAAATCATGACAAAATAGATGGCACTGTCACAGGCAAAGTTCTCAACATTGGTCTTCAGAGAAATGTTGAACACATCCTGAGTAACCTGAAGCCTATTTCTGTAGCCTTGAACAAAATGCAGGGAAATTGCTGATGGTGTTGAAATTTGGAAGGAACCGAGTGAGATCTTAAAAAGAGAAATATGCAATGACAGAGTTAAATTACAAGCATTAAACAAACGAATGGGACAAGCACTATCTCTAGCTCATTTTCTTGCAAATATTCTCAATACTCGATACCAGGGTCAAACCTTAACTGCTGAAGAAGAGGAGTTGGCGGCTCTGACATGGACATCCAGTAATCATCCCTCCATAATGCCAACTACAATAAACTTCAGAGCTGAGGGTGAACCATTCAAGACATATATGTTTGCTGATGATGTTTTAAAGAAAGTCACACCAGTGACCTAGTGGAAGTACTTAAGCACTTGGATTCGGAGACTGCTGAAGTGATAATCTCACTTTTAACAGCAGTAGCTTCTTCTGCCAGTATAGAAAGAATATTCATTCCAAACTGAAAAATTGTTTGGGACCTGAAAAAGCAGGAAAGCTTGTTTTTCTTTTCCAGATTACGAACAAACAGGAAAATGAAGGTGAAGACAACTGAGTTAACTGCAGAAGCCAGTATTTTAAGTTTCTCATGTTGACCTGGCTGACAAAGCCAATTTTTTTTTTTAATATTTCATTTAACTATTTTAGTTAAACAATTTTAACAAAAACAAATCTGATTTTAAAAAACTTGAATGTTTAACTAAATTCAAAATCATAGGCTTGTTTTGTTAAAATATTATATGTTTTAAGTGTCTGTCTGGTGATGTTCTTATCCTAATACAGCATGGCAAGAAAATCCTCCAAATTATTACTGATTAACCTGTTGAATTAGAGATGGTTCACCTCCCAATGACTTCATAAATATCTGCTTCAATTACCTTTAGTAAATGAAATAACCAAACAATGATTCATTTTCTGACATAGCTGTAAAACTAATCTGAAAAGTTTTCAAAATAAATCACTTAAAAAATGTATAGTGTGTACCTTCTAAAAATGAAACTTACATCTGAGTTGTGAAGAATATGTATTAACGTTATAACAACCAACAAGAATGCACTTTTATCTAGAAATCTTCCTGACTAGCGATTTAAATCAAATCCACCCTGTCTACAGGCAAGCTGTAACACCATTAAAGCTGGAAAGAAGAAGTTAGTTTACACAACCATTTGTTTGTAGTATATTTTCATAAGGGCAATATTCAGAAGATTTTTTCATCTAGTGGTAGTTCTAGAATGCTAGTAAACCTTGCTAATGCTACACTAACAATTTCCCAGGAGGCCTGTTATTCACTGATTTCCTACCCCGCAACAATTAGCAAGCAAAGACAATACAAAACAAGGACACCACATTAAAATATGAACAATGCACATTTCGTATCATTTGTAGTTTAGTTGTATTTATGCTTCATACTGTCCATGAGAAAAGAAATCTTTGCACTGTGAATCTTCACTACATCTGCTTTTACATTTTTATTAAGAGCAGCACAATCACTGCTTTGCATAGATAAGTTTTGCAGGTCACCAATGTTCTGTAGTACCAAAGTACACACAATCAAAATTATACCTCTAGGTTTTTACTGTACTTTCAGGACATATGGTTAAGTGACAAAGTTTCATTTTCATCCGTTAATAGTGTTATGCATTCAAAATAAATCTGTTATTTAAAATGTTTAACAAATTGAGATCTCTACTGAGAAATTGATATATTTTCAAACTTATGTATGTAATCATTAAAATAGAACATCACTGTGGTCACTATATAAAATTACAGACGGGGGCAATCCCATAGAAGCCAAATCAATCTACCGATCTCTTTGCACATATAAGCATATATGTAACATTGCTCCCCCACTCTGTCAGTCTTCTCTGTACTTGTGAATAAGCAAAGTATACAGTCAGTTACAGGTGATTCAAATAATGCAGCAAGGAGTAGAGAGATCCTGTTATGTGCTAGGTCTAATGCTTCTATCACTTAATGACATGAAAACCAGAACACACATGTAAGCAAAAAAATTGCACCAGTCCTGAGACTATTTTAACTGATTATACTGACTTTGTTAATCTCAATAAACAGGTTACTTATTTATTTTTCAGCAATATAAAAATGTTCACCATAGATGCATCTACACAAATGCAATAGCTTACTAAAGCTGTGTTTTATTCACACTGTGGAGTAATTGCAGTTACTCTATAGTTAAGGTTACAACAGTGTTTCCACCATAAGCCTGCTTCGCCTTAATATTAGTAGGCGAAGTCTAAGGTTGAGGTAGAATTTTTCTGGAAAATTGTGAATGATTAGGATAAGGGGCTTCTGATTTTCAACACCTCAAAAACAATAGTCTTTTCAGAGTTCTAGAAGTCAACACATTTTGCATCACTTTACTGCCCCCTTTTTAGACATTTAACAATATCTTCTATGATGGAAAAACATGTAATAGGGCATAATGTGAAAAGCTAGCAATTGCAGAAATCATTGTAAAAATACGTTTATATCCAGTGTGTTAAAATATATACTTGTACAGTAAAATATGATAAAGATGTAACTGACGGGAAAAAAATAAGTTCTTGCCTCATCCAATTTCGGATTCCTGTGACTTCCATGGAAGTTCTTTCCTACATTTCTGAAAACTCTACAAGTATCTACTACACTCACATTAAAAAAAATAAAAATCAGTTAAATGAAGTTTTGTAAAAGTATAAAGTGTGCAGTGGTCAATATATGCATTACAATGGCAGTTTGCCTATACCTTTAATTAAGGGGAGGCCGTTCAAGAAATTATAAATTGTATATTTGATTGGTGTATGATAATGAATACACGTTTAGTGTTTACACATGTATGCAATGTTGCAGAGTTAAGCTTGTTATTGGAACCTTCATTTTTGCATTTCCTGCCTGCTGTCAAATATATAACTTTACAGCTGCTTAATGCATCTTTCTACATTTAAAATGAGAAAACTAAGGTGTAAACAAAGAAGGAAGAAATGCAAACGAGGAGTTTCCAGATAGAGAAAGCAGTCCCCGCACCTACAATAGCAAAAAGGGACAGAAAGGCAACCATTGCTAGATTCAGAAAGCAAATACACAGAACTTGCCTGAGGCAAGCCCATGAAGAGTTTTAATAAGACAAAGCACTTTTGAAATGAGTGAGGGTCCATAAAAGGTGATGTACTCCTACTTCTTTGTACACATGCAGGAAAAACAAACTACATTTTCGAGGAGGAGGGAGATGCTGCAAAGACATGCAAGGAATAGAAGTGGTTGATCCTTAGGATCCTCTTCAGTCTCAAGTTGGAAGAGGAGAATAAAACAGAAAAGGAAGACTAGAATATGGAGATATTAATTAATTTTAGGGGGACGATTTGAGATTTTTTCATATTAATGTAATAGCTCATTTAATTGGTAGCCAAAATTCAAATACACCCCATTATTTCCATCCCTTTTGAAAAATGTAAGAGGAAATGACAGATTGTCTCACAACACAAAAGTGAAAATTAAATCCCTGTAAAACATGATATTTTCAAGAAAGTATATGTAAAACAATATTTTTTTAATCTGAGGAAAATGGTTTTACAAATCCAATATTTAAAGCTTTAAACTACTTCAATTAGAACAAAATTTTGGCTTACAAGTTTTTAAATTGAGTTCATATTATGAATTCAATTTTAATTATAGATTAAATCAGCTTATTAAATGCTCATCTTCTCCAAAAGAGAGAGAGAATGAATGTTTCTTTATTGTTTAATTTTTCTACTTTAGAGTAAGCGTTCTCTTTTCTTTCCCACTAACCTGGAGTATTACACATACTCTTGGTCTTCAAAGCAATACTCTCCTACCCTGAAAGTCAAACACTAGTTTGATATTAGCTCTCTTTCAGTATTCTGAAGATTGCTGTTGCTCCTCTTCCAAACTTAGGCCCCCCTCTTAGTACCTTTCAACTATGCAATTCGGTCATATCAGAGGAGCACTTACTCGCAGGTGGAAAAATTTAAAGTTACAAAGATATGGTTTATTCTTCTCCTATTGCAAAAAATTTTATTGACACTGATAGGCTTGTTCAAGTTAAATTATGTTGCATCCACATCCAGCAGAGTTCTAAAGTTCTTTTTTGCATTTTAGATGTTGTTTAGGTAAATTCACTATGGTGAAACCCAGAATTGCAGATATTTTCATTCAGATTTCCCCTCCCCCCAAAAGTTCTCATTAAAAACTCTTAAACCATCGAGAAAGTCAATGAAAATGAGAGAGACTATTTATGGAGTATTTTCTTTCAGACCACAACCAGGATTTCATACTATTTTACTAAGTAGCAAGAATGCAAGATCCCTTTTCTGGAAAAAGTAATTTAAAGAATTAATGGATAGTACAAAATTAATGCATAATTGGATATTTGATACTGTGCAACTGAAAAAATACACAGTTGAGTAATACTAATTTTTTCACTAAATCCACTGAGAGGTCAAAGGTACCCTCAAGAGAGCTGAAATACCAAAGACATGGAAGGAAAGGAAGAACTAGAAGAACAGAACTGCTGTGTCCTTTCCCTCCCAGTATTATCAGCATGTACTGAATGCCACATAAAAATAAGGGATGGGGCAATTTCAGCATATCACTAATTTTAATGTAGGTTTACTGAAGCGCCGAAACCAACTAAAGGATCATTCAACACACATTATGGGGAGGTGGGACTCACTTTTTTTGCATGAGTCCTTCAGTGACTATTTCTATACTGGTGTACTTTATCTCCACTGAGCCAAGGGAACTAGACATTGTTAAACTACACTTATATTTACACTTCATGCAGTGTATGGTGAATAGAAGAAAGTGAACAAACTTTTACTGGACAAACTTTAAATATCAAGCAATGGTTCTAAAATACTTGGTAACATACTGCAGTATCAAATGCAAAGACTTGAAAACAAATTACCTAATTTCAGTTGAATTGCTTCATTTGTATTACACTTGAACTCAGCCAACTTCTTCTCCATAGCACTGAGCCCTGGGAAAAAAAGTTTATGCAAATCATTATTTAAACTACATACTGCCACAATCCAAGGGAACATGTTTAAAACAATAAGGTTCTCATTTAAACTTTACAGAAGAAATAAATACACATCAAAAACACTTCAATTTGTCTCTTTTCATATGTGGGTTCTCATTTTCAAACAGGACGCTTTAGAGATGTAACTAAATGTTATGTAAATCTACAATATATAGAGAGTAATTACACACAGAATTACTCTGTGCATCAGAGTGGCAAGAACCATTTAGAGGGTACAGAAATACCCTAGTTCATATTTTTTGAATAAGGGGCTACCATTTTTTACAATTAAAAAATACAGTCCTCTTAGTAATGCAAACAAGTCAGCTAAAATATTTCTGGTTTTGGGGGTTTGTTTGTTTGTTTTTAAACAATAAAGAGAACTGACATTTTGTAAAAATTAAAAAAAAAAATTCCTGGCAAAGAACTTGTATGTTAAATTTCATCCAGTAGTAAATATGCTACTGGCTGAAATTTAAAATACTGTACAAGTTCTTTGCCAAGAATTATTTTTCCAAAATGTTGTCAAGTTCATTTTGGAACACTGATGTTACAAATAGAAATATTGTGAAGATTTTCCTGACAAGAGTTGCATCAGCAGATACCGAAAAGTATGAAACTTCACATTAAACAGGAACTATTAGCAGCTATGCATTATTTTTTGTTACATTTGTTTTTTATTTAAAAGTTGAGCTGCTAAGGAAGAAAAAATATTTATATTATGTAGCACTAGAAGCTCCAACCAGGATTGGGGCCTGATTATGCCAGGTGCTAAACAAGTACATATGAAAATATGGTCCATGATTCTTCAGGTTGTCTGAGAAAGCACAGGTTTCTTCCTGCTTATTTTTTGCTTTAGTAATTCAGGTCTAGTCTGCATTATTTTTCCAGGAAGACTAGAAGTTAACATAAGTACCAAAAATGTGACACTTAAGCAACAGAGTGGTGAGATTTTTAATCAGACTGTTTAAAGATGTATTTTGTTGTACTGTTAACACCTTTTTAAACTCAACTGTCTTATAAACCTGCAAAGAAAGATGCATGTTAAATATTCAGATGAGTTTGTTTTTTAAGTTGCTGGTGTTCCTTTAATAAAATTACATCCTTTGTACCTAGCAACACCTGTATTCTTACATCAGTTTTTGGACAGTTTACATGTACTTGTATTAATTAGGCCTGGTCTACACTTAAAATTTAGGTTGACATAGCCAAGTCACTTAGGAGGTAAAAATCCACACTCCTCGGCGAGGGAGCTATGCTGACATACCCTGCCACCATGCACTGAAAAATGTGTCTGTTGGACAAATAGTAGTTAAAAGCTGTGTGGCCTCCATTCTTTACGTAAGCACAAAAGCCTCATACAGAGAATAGCTAAACCAACAGTTTTTAAAAGTACTATACTGTAGTAGAAGTGGTTTCATATGCTAATTTACACCAGCTGTATATACTTATTTAAATGCACATAACCACGAATCAAGAAATATCAGACATGGCTTCGTGGCATGATGTTGAATCAATACTTTCCTGTAGGTTCCTTTGTATTTCTCTCAAGTTTCAGTTTCAGACTGGATTTGATGCATTTTATGAAATAGGAGTACGACAATAGTAAAAGAATACTGAAGCACTGACATGGATCTTATTTTATATAAATAGATCAGTAACTGCATAAGCCAAAAATCTTGAAAATTTAGTTAGTAATCAATAATTATTTGAAACAAAAGACCAAAACGTGAAAGGCGTGTGCCCTGGGGAGAGAGAACTACGCCACTAAGGGGGACTTCTCATGGACTATTGATTACACCAAAGGCTTAAAAAGTGTGTTTTAGCACCTGGGCTTTATTACACTGGGAAGCAGTCACTCAAAGAGATTGGAAGTAGGGTGGGTAACCAGTTGAATATGACAGGTTTCAGAGTAGCAGCCGTGTTAGTCTGTATTTGCAAAAAGAAAAGGAGTACTAGTGGCACCTTAGAGACTAACAAATTTATTTGAGCATAAGCTTTTGTGAACTACAGCTCACTTCATCCACTATATTTTCCACTGAATGCATCCGATGAAGAGAGCTGTAGCTCACGAGAGCTTATGCTCAAAAAAATTTGTTAGTCTCTAAGGTGCCACTAGTATTCCTTTTCTTCAGTTGAATATGAGCTCTCAGTACAATGCTGTGGCCAAAAGGGCTAATGTGATCCTTGGATACATGGACAAGGGAATCTTGAGTAGGAGCAAGAGGTTATTTTACCTCTGTATTTGGTACTGGTGCAACCACTGCTAGAATACTGTGTCCATTTCTGGTGTCCACAAGTCAAGAAGGTTGATAAACTGGAGAGGGTTCAGAGAAGAGCCAACAGATTAAAGCAGAAGTGCTCAAACTATGGGTCGGGACCCCAAAGTGGGTTGCAACCCCATTTTAATGGGGTCGCCACCAGGCTGACTTAAGACTTGCTGGGGTCCAGGACCAAAGCCAAAGCCCAAGGGTAGTGGGGCTAAGGTTACAAGCCCTCTACCTGGGGCTGGAGCCCTTAGGCTTGGGCCCCCTGGCCTGGGCAGTGGGTTTTGGACCCCACCCGGGGCAGCGGGGCTTGGGCAGGCTCAGGCTTCAGTTCCCCCTCCTGGGGCCCTGTAGTAATTTTTGTTGTCAGAAGATGGTGGTGGTGCAATGAAGTTTGAGAACCCCTGGATTAAAGGATTACGCGACATGTTTTATAGTGACAGACTCAAGGAGCTCAGTCTATTTAGCTAAACAAAGAGAAAACGGAGGGGTGACTTGATTACAATTTGTAAGTACCTACAGGAACAAATATTTGATGATGGGCTCTTCAATTTCACAGAGAAGGGTATAACATGATCTGATGGGTGGAAGCCGAAGATAGATAAATTCAGACTGGAAATAAGAAGTTAAGTTTTATCACTGAAGGTACTTAATCACTGGAACAATTTACCAAGGGTCATGGTGGAGTCTCCATCACTGGCAATTTTAAAATCAAGATTGGATATTTTTCTGAAAGCTATGCTCTAGGAATTATTTGGAGGAAGTACTATGGCCTGTGTTACACAGGAGGTCAGACTACATGATCGCAGTGGTCCCTTCTGGCATTGGAATCTATGACTTCAGTAACTCTGCCAGAGGTTATGGGTCTATTACAGGAGCAGGTGGGTGAGGTTATTTAGCCTGCAACGTGTAGGTAGTCAGATTAGATCAGTGGTCCTCAACCTGTGGCCCGATCAGCACATAGCTGCAGTCCACGTGACATCCTCAGGGCCATACACGTAGCATTGGATATGACCAACAATGGTAAATAGGTTGAGAACCACTGGACTAGATGATCATGGTGGTCTCTTCTGGCCATAAAGGCTATGAGTTATATATTTCAGAACCTAATGCTGTTGTTATGAGATAGTGGGTGGCTTTTCTTCCTCCTAGTTTTTAAGTCTCTGCATCACATTGCACTAGTGTTAATAAAATGACCCAATATTATAGAGACAGAGGATATGAACCTCTCCAGGGTGGACTGATTTAAAATCACCAATTTTAATCAAAATTTCATCTTTTTCTGCATTTGTACTATTTTGAGGAAAAATAATTCAAGATGTCAATTTTCATTGGTTTATAATCATTAATACATAATATAGCCTCTACACTAAACCTGGTGCTGCTTTTCACTAGCCCGGAGGATACACTCTACTACAAAACTTACATATATTTTTCAGATTCTTAATGTTTACATTTTTATTGTGTGAGCAAATGAGGAGTTTCTTATCTATTTGATTTTTTGTTTTTCCACTTATGATTTGTGTCAAGCTAAATTTGGATGGAAACTATAATTAAAAATGCACAAAAACATATTCAAGTTTTTTTATTAGTTCAGTTGAGCTACCTTAAATGTGCTGAATACATAAGAAATAAATGTATCAAACCTTGCCTTTAAACTAATATATTAAACAAAGGCAGTATTGTCTGTACTTAGTGAACTGAACTGATCTGTGGTCTGCATGATCTTCAATATTTTAGAACAAGTAAGTCTCAGTCTCTCACACCTCATTTTTATTTAGACTGAAAGAAGAAAACTGCTGTTTTTTCGACTCCCAATCAATGTCTCAACGTTGCATGGACTACTCATTCAGCTGAACAAACAGAAAAGAAGAAAATATTCTCTCCACACCTGGAGAAGAGGCTATTGCTGTCCAGAGCAGGTTTAACACTTCACAAACTGTTTCCAGGTGGTTAGCTATTGACTTCCACCAGTTCAGTGGCTTTACTTTCTTTACAACTTCAGAAGCAAACGTACTGCTTGAATATGATTTTTTTAAATTTAAATTATTTTAATAGATTGTACTAAGTTTAGGCATAAGCTGTCAATTTCAAATTTAATTTTAAATAGTTTTTTTTAAATGTACTTATTGTAAATTTAAAAAATCAAAAATAAATCAGTTTAAGTTACCATTTTTCTCCACTCCACCTAACAGGAGCAAATCTACACACACTAATCTCAGTCAATAGGGCATGGACAAAGATGCCCACTCCCACTGAAACGCGTTGAAAAAGTTGAGAGAAGGTAACACACAGGAGAGAAGCTATTGGACGAAAGGATGAGGAGAGAGGTGCTGGTAGGCTAAACAAAAACAATTTAAGTGATTAAAAAAGCTTCTCCATCTCAATAAATCAGGGTTTTACTACCTTGCACTTTGAAAAACTAGTAGGGCTATGATATCACGTTGTTCAAAGAGTCCTAAGACAGACCAGCCCTTAATTTCTAATGTAAAGTACAAGCTGACACATTTGAAAAAAGGTGTCATGCATTCAGAAAAATCATGAAGAAAAAAGGGCACAAGTGCAATTGTTTTTCTTTTGCAAGTCACCACTAACCTTGAACTGAGTAGTTTACCGATAGAACTTCAGAAAAGTCTGCCTAACTCTCAAAGCATTCAATAATGTGCAAAAAATAATTCCCAAACATTAGTTAACTTCTGATATCTAGTTACCTATGCATCTCACACATTTCTAGTGCACCCATCATAGTATCTAGTCAAATGCACTTGACTTTATACAGGACAATGGACTAAAACAAAGGAAGTTTCTAAACCACATTATTTACAGGCCACAGCTTTACAAAGTTTAAAAAGTAAATTTTTGAAGTTTTTTAGACCCATCTCATAAATCAGCTGAAGTTTGCACAAAAGATTTTGCAGTTTAATTCGTTTCTGGGGATCCATAAAATTAGCATAAGCATGTTCAAAGGAGAGTTGGTACTTAAAGGAAAAATTTGCTACTATCCTATCCAGACCATCTGTAAAGGTGTTTTTTATTGACTTAAACAGGCTGCTGTGTATTTAAGAATTGGGCAGACACCTGAAACTGGACATAGCTCATAGGTGCGAATGTATCCTTGGCCGGGACCTATAGAGCAGAGCCACTGCGGAGTCATGTTCCCTTGTTCTTCCCCAGAAGCAGGGTGCAGACACCCCGTGAAGAGTCTCATCGGCTCGTAATGAGAAAAGGAGTACTTGTGGCACTTTAGAGACTAACCAATTTATTTGAGCATGAGCTTTCGTGAGCTACAGCTCACTTCATCGGATCCGTAGCTGTAGCTCACGAAAGCTTATGATGCATCCGATGAAGTGAGCTGTAGCTCACGAAGCTTATGCTCAAATAAATTGGTTAGTCTCTAAAGTGCCACACGTACTCCTCTTCTTTTTGCAAATACAGATTAACACGGCTGTGGCTCCTAATGAGAGAGTCTTCTGGGCTCTGCTTCGCGGTAAGCGCGTCCCTTCCCACGCCTCCTTACCACACTGCGACCCGGATCCCCTCGGAGCGGCCAAGCCAGGCCGGGTCGCAGCGAGGGGAAGAGACAGGAGCAGCAGGACACAAGGAGCCGCTTTCCGGGAGACCCAAGCTCCGAGGGACGGGGCAGGCGGCGTGACAGGCACTAGGCACCGCACCCCGGGGACTGGCAAACACGCCGTTGGCAGCTCCCCCAAACAGCGGGGTGAGGGCGGACGGCGGGAGCTGCCGGTCCCCCCCTTCCCCGCGGGGAGCAGGAAGCCCCTCCACAGCCGCAAGCAGCGGCACCGGGGAGGCCCCTATACTCCTGGGCCGCAGGACAGGCCGAGGGAAAGCCGGGGTCCCTCCCTGCACCGCGCTCGGCGAAGCCGCGACAGAGCCTAGGGCCACAGCTCGCTTCCGCCGCCACAACTTACCCGCCATTTGGGAGCAGCGGCAGCAGCCAAGTCACCCGGACACAGACCGAATCAACCCGCGCGCCCACACACCGGACGTGAGCACATAGCCACGCGCTTCCGCTCGCCGACAGCTACGGTGCGCAAAGGGAGGAAGGAAACAGGCGGCTACAGATAGTGCGCATGCTCTGTACACTCCAGTGGCATGGTAACGAACTGTCCCTTGTTATTGGAGACGCTGGGTTTTTTACAGAGTTAGTGGCTCATTTGCATAAACCCGCCTCCCTCTAATCTCCATCTTCCCCCTCCTCCCCCCGATTCAAGTCCTCCAGCTCCCTGCCAGCCCAGGGCCTGTTGCCTAATTCCCGTGGCTTGGCCTGCTCCCAGCTCCTGGCTCTCTTGGTCCCTGTGGCTTCAGCTCCATGCTAGGGGACGCTCATGTAGAGAAGGGCTGCCAGCTGTCTAATGGCACAAACCCAACCCCCCCTGCCCCACCCCTGCCCAGAGGACACGCCCCTTCACCGCCCCCTCTCTGACGTCCCGCCCCCCTTCTCTCCATCCTTCCTCCCTCTGCAGCGTGCTCTCGCCCATCCTCACTGGGCTGGGGGTTGGAGTGTGGGAGGGGGTGCAGGCTCTGGGCTGGGGGGTGGGATGTAGGAGGCAGTGCGGGCTCAGGGAGGGAGTTTGGGTACAGGAGAGGCTCCGGGTTGGGGCCGAGGGGTTTGGAGTGTGGGAGGGAGTGTGGGGTGTGGAAGGAGGCTCAGGACCGGGGCAGCAGGTTGGGCTGCAGGAGGGGTTTGGGGTGCAGGCTCTGGGAGGAAGTTTGGGCATGGGAGGGGGCTTAGGGCTGGGGTAGAGGGATGGGGTGTGGGAAGGGGAATGGGGTGCAGGCTCTGCCCAGTTGGTGCTTACCTCGGACAGCTCCCGGAAGCGACCAGCATGTCTGGCTTCTAGGCTCGGGGTGACCAGGCAGCTCTGCGTACTGCCCCTGCCAGCAGGCACTGCCCCCCGCAGCTCCCATTATCTCTGGTGACTGGCTCCAGATGGGGGCAGTGCGCAGAGACCCTTGGCTGCCCCTGTGCCTAGGAGCCAGAGGGATGTGCCGGTCACTTCCGGGAACCTGCCTTACACCCACCGCGCTATCAACTGGACTTTTAGCGGCCTATTAAAATCTCCCGGATTGGTTTCAGTAGCCACTGGGAGATTGATTCCGATTCCAGGAGACTCCTGGACAATCTGGGAGGGTTGGCAGCCCTAATGTACAGTGCTCAGCCCTATACAGCCCTGGTTTTGGCTGGAGATGCTGTAGTACAGATATGGTGTCTAGCTGGTTCTGCCTCTTTGTGCCTGTCACTCCCTCAGGCTGTCTCCACACTTACACCAACATCCTAGTGTGTTTTCTTCCTCTCTCGGTAGTCTTCTCCAAACATGGTTCTCTCAATTCCCATTCTCTCCACCCTATGCCCTCTGATTTGGAACCTCTTTTTGATGCTCTTTGTTTTCTCCTTTCCTCTTTCTTATTGTGGACACCAGACTCCCCTTCCAATACCTTCTATTCCTAACAGTTTCACACCCTTCCACTAAGGCTGTTTTTCTAGGCTGCTTATTCACTACCTTCTGTTCCCGTTCTGTCACTGCTGAGACATTCGTGAAATACACTACCTCTATTTAAAGAAATATTTTTTAAAAAGTTATGGCACAGTTTTTCTATTATTTAATATTTCTATATTCAAAACCTGCATATTCAGGTGAAAAAAAATTACTTAACAGATATGCCATGGTCACAGTGTTAGTTACACCTCTGCCCCCTTCCTGGTCTTTGAATGTACCCCCTCAGATGTTAGGTTTCATGCCTTTACCTATCCTGGGGTGGATTTGCATAGTTTTCCCACTCCTACACTGGATCTTGGGCTACACAGTGTCCTGTGCACAACTCCTCACATGGAACAGACATCTCTTATATGTGTTTCCACCAATTCTTACCCTGAGGTCTGACTGAGTTCGGGCACCTATAGTCTTCGTTTCAGGAGTGTATGACCAGTGGTACACATTGATCAGGCAAGTCTTCTTAAAATCAAAGTACTGTTTATTTTAGCAAAAGGAATAGAGCTTTTAGGGGAAGAAAAAGGATTTTTAATATAAAAAAAGTATTCATGCATCTATTCTTAACTAAAGTCTTATCACCCTCTGATGGTAACCTAGTCAGGCCTAACTTCTTCAGGCACCTTCAGCAGCGTGTTGTGTGTCTCAGTCAGGTTCCTCTGAACAAGTTTCCCTCTCCTCAGAGACGGTCCTGTCTCATACTGCCAGAGTTCTTCTGTGTTCATGGACCTATCCTGGCTAAAACCAGTTTTGTAGGTTGGCTGGAAAGGAGGCAAAACTCAAGCTAACAGTTCTTCAAATAGTGACCCTATAGGTGCATGTCCCTGTGCTTCAGATTGGAGATTTTTGGTAGTAGTATCCATTTGGCCTGCATGTGCACTCTCCCCATCTCACGCTGTGCTCTGTTGCTAAACAGTGTTTTGCGGGCAAACCGTCCTCAGTTCCTTCTCAACTACCCTTGGCCTGAGACTGAGCCTTAGCAAGCCCATTGATAGAGATTCTTCTTAATAATTTTTTTCCTTAGTAGTAATACAACTTCAGTTAGTTAATGTTAGTGTTAATAATTTCTTTTTTTAATTTCATTCATATATATTATTATTTTGCTTATAGTATAAATTATATTTCCCTAGTTCTTCCCATTCAGAAAGTGAGCCCTAAAAAGGGTATGCGCAGCTCTCCCCAAGTTTAAACATTGTCTCTTCTGTTGGGAAGCCATTCCTGTCAGCAACGGCAATTCCTGCTGCATTCGCTGCTTCAGAGACGGACACCTGCCTCAGAAGTACATGTTTTGTCTCAAATTAAAGGCAAGAACAGAAAGAGTCATGAGCTGAAATTAAGACTACTCATGATGGAAATTCAGTCTGACCTGCCTCTGACCCCAGAGCCCGGGACCCCCCCTTTTGACAGCAGTTGCCATTGAGACCGATCCCGTCAACATCATCCATTCAACACTCTCCAGTGGCTTCATAGAGGAAATCCTTAGACTTCTCTCAGAAAGTCTCAAAGAAGTGGGCCACAAGTTCCCCAAGCAGGAAATCGGCCAAGAGAAAGAGGTCTTAGGCATGGTCGATAACTTCAGTACCGACAGACACACAATTAGGTACTTATGAAGCTGCAGAATCCTCCGGTACCGATACCACCAGTAAGCCCAAAGACCCTATGAGGGCAGGCTCAGGCAGAATAGTCCCATCAGTGGAAAGGTGCAGCAAAGAAAGATGCAGCTCCTCTAAAAACAGCACTGATGGAGGCTTATAGACAATCAGTGCCAAGTACATCAGCACCGTAAAAGACTACGACGATGCCTGTTGGCCATTCCTCGGAGTGCAGAGGGCCTCCAATACAGATGGCTATCTCCATTTCAATGGCACTCTTATGACCTCAATGACACTGATGGCTATTCCATCACTGCAGGAATTTCAGTTCCCCAAAGACTTGATGGTCTCGGAGATGACTGAATCACCATTACCAGACACCGACATAACTGAGGTACGGATTACACCCAGGTCTCTGGATTTACATGTGGTACCAGGACAGTCTATTCCACCATCCATGACTGCTTCACCCTGATCCGACAACGACAATGATGGGGATGACTTATATTGATTGTCAATCCAGAGCTCTCCATTGCAACACCAGGGAGCTAGCCAGGTGGAAACTCATGTTCCTTCAATCTACTGCCAGAGTAGAAGAGACAGTTGGTATGGACACCCTTGGGTGCCCCTGTCCATGCCATTTCCACAACCTCAGTGGCCACCTGGGTGGCATATAGACAACAATTTTCAAGAAACTCTAGCATCATTCAGAGAGAGAGAGAAAGATGATCTACATCATTCTCAATAGCCAGACCTCCTGATCCTCAAGAGGAGAGCTTTGAGGAACAGGAGGAGAGACTAGACAAGGAAGCCACTCTGGTGACCAACATTTCCTCATCATCTCCTGACAAGGCAGCCATGTCTCCTCTGCCAACAAAAGCAGATGACTTCAAGCAGTTTCAAGACCTCTTTAAGAGGGTAGTGGATTCCCTTCAAATCCCACTCAAAGAAGTCAAAGAGTCACAGCAGAAACTACTTGACATCCTGCAGACGTTGCCATCAGCCATAATTACACTCCCCATAAATGAGGTGCTGCTTGATCCAGTGAAAACTATATGGCAGACACCAGCCAAATACCCCTGATGTCCAAAACGGCAGACAAGAAATATTATGTGCCCTTTAAACACATGGACTTTTTGTTTTCTCACCCATCCCCAAATTCACTGGTTGTCGAACCTGTTAATGAACATAACAGACAGCACCATGCTAAAATGACACCATATGACAAAGACTGGAAATGTCTGGATTTATTTGGATATAAATCATATTCTTTAGCAACCTTATAATTTAGGGTTGCTAACTATCAAGCCCTCATGGCAAAATATAACCACATCAATGATTCCAATTTAAATGCCTTTATTGAACATCTCCCATTGGATCAGAAAGAGTATAGATAGACCTGTTCACTACAGCCACAGCCAAGAACTGTAAGACTAGGGCCACTTGCTTGCTTCTACACCTCTCTATGAAAACTGCATTCCTAGTGGCCATCACATCTGCTCAGAGAGTGGGAGAGATAGGGGCCCTAATGGCATATTCCCCCCACTTTATGATTTTCTTCAAGGACAAGATCTTTGAGACCACATCCCAAATTCCTACCACAAATACCTTCAGTCTTCCACATAAATCAATGTATTCACCCTTCCAGCATTCTTTCCCAAACAATATGGGATAGAAGGGAGGCAACACTGCACACACTTGACGTCAGGAGAGCATTAGCCTTCTATTTGGAAAGGACTGAGCCTTTCCGAAAATCTCTCCCTTGCAGACAGATCTAAGGGATCCCAAATAGCTAAGCAGAGACGCTCTAGATGGATATTGGAATGCATTAACTACTGCTATTGCATGCATGATGTACAACCCCCCTCGGGAGACCAAATTCATTCTACAAAATCTTTGTCCGCTTCCATAGCCTTCCTCAATAATGTTCCAGTCACAGAAATATGCAGAGCAGTGACTTGCTCATACATTTGCTAACATTATGCAATCACTCATGATTTAGCATCTGATGTGATATTTGGTTTCACCATATTATCATCAATATTGGACTCAGCTCCAAAGCCCCACCCCTCCATTAGGGACACTGCCCTAGAGTACCTAGAATAAAACACACATAGGGACACTATTCAAAGAAGAAGAAAAGTTTACTCACCTTGTGCAGTAACTGAGGTTCTTGAAGATGTGTGTGTGATGGGTTGGGTCACAGAAACCCCCTTGGGACTGCCACCTGATGTGCTGGGACCTCTGAGCCCATTTTCCCTGCCAGCTTGGGACTTCAGTACCTTGCCTTGTTTGAGCCAGACACACTTGCCTGCTGCAAACACAGATCCAAGTCTGAACCATGTCCCCCGCAAGCTGCAGGCTTAACTGAAAACAGCTTAAGAAGTGCTTCTGTCTCCAGCACTCAGATACCCAGCTCCCAAACCCCAAATAAATCCATTTTACCCTGTATAAAGCTTATACAGGGTAAACTCATAAATTGTTCGCCCTCTGTAACACTGATAGGGAGATTTGCACAGCTGTTTGCCCCTCCCCCCACGTATTAATACTTACTCAGGGTTCATTAATAAATAAAATGTGATTTTATTAAATACAAAAGTAGGATTTAAGTGGTTCCAAGTAATAATAGATAGAACAAAGTAAATTACCGAACAAAATAAAATAAAACACGCAAGTCTAAGCCTAATACAGTAGGAAACAATGCAGGTAAATCTCACCCTCAGAGATGTTCCAATAAGCTTCTTTGACAGACTAGCCTCCTTCTAGTCTGGGCCCAATCCTTTCCCCAGTACAGTCCTTGTTCCAGATCAGGTGGTAGCTAGGGATTTCTCATGACTGCAGCCCCTTTGTTCTGTTCCACCCCCTTATATATCTTTTGCACAACGCAAAAATCCTTTGTCCCTCTCTGGGTTCCCACCCCTCCTTCTAAATGGAAAAGCACCAGGTTTATGATGGATTCCAGTACCAGGTGACATAGTCACATGTCCTGTGAGATCCCAAGCCTTCATTCTTCCCACCTGACTCACAGGAAGGCTTGTAAGTAAACAGAGCCATCTACAGTCAATTGTCCTGGTTAATGGGAGCCATCAAGATTCCAAACCACCATTAATGGCCCACACTTTGCATAATTACAATAGGACCTCAGAGTTATATTTCATGTTTCTAGTTTTAGATACAAGAATGATACATTCATACAAACAGGATGAATACATGCAGAAGAACATAACCTTTGCACAGAGATGTTACATGGCATATCTAGCATAAAATATATTCCAGTTATGTCATATTTACCTTCATAAGCATATTTCTATAAAGCATTATGGGGTGCAACATCACAACGGGTTCCCCCTAGGATGCCACTGGGAACTGGGGTACCACTGAGCCCGCCTGACCCTGCAGCCTGGACTCCCTTTCACACTGTGGTGATGTGATAAATTGCCACGCTCTCTAAGCTTGCTCTTTTACCAACATACACACAAATAGGGACACACCAAACTGCAGCTTCACACATAGATGCTGAGATCAGCTCTGCATCGGATGGCTCAGCTAAGGCACCTCTCAGATGCTAAGGCATGCATCCCCCCTGGAGTGCAAACCCAAAATTATACTGTCTTGTGCTGCACAGGGAATTGTACAGTAAGGTCATAAAATTCACCCCCTCCCTCTATGTGGAGAAAGAGATACAACAGCTTTCTACCCCAAGTTATAATTTCCACACACTGGTTTTAGACAAAACAAACCAAGTTTATTAACTACAAAAGATAGATTTTACATGATTACAAGTGATAGCAAACAGATCAAAGCAAATTACCTTAGAAAATAAAAAAACCCACAAACTGAGCTTAACACGCTAGATAGGTAAGATAAGAATTAGCAATTTCTCACCCTGAGTGATAAACAGGCTGGCTGTCTTAAGACACAAACTGCCTTGGTTTTCCCAGGTTTTCATACACAGACTAAAAATCCCTCTAGCCTGGGACTATCACTTCCCACAGTTCAGTCTTTGCACCTTAGGTGTTTCCAGGTGGGTTGTTGTAGAGAGAGTGAGGTACCATCATGATGTCATTTCCCCCCTTTTATATCTTCTTCCCACTTGCTCAAAAGCTCTTTTGCTGTGACCTGGGTCAAACAGTTTCCATTTGACCCAGTTCCATGTGTAGTGCTGTCTCTGAGAGGTTTCTATCGTACACAATCCCTGGGGTAATCCTTGAGTTTGTGTACATTTCCTCAATAAACCATTACCATTGTTTGGCCTTTTTACTGTTGTACCTGAAAGGCTCCTTGTGGGTGTTTTCAACCTCAAGACATGTTTCAGTAACACATACATAGCCAAACTTCATAATTTCACATACGACGATAGCACATACAATCCAATGAGATATTACTGTCTAGCAGATCAAGACTTTTAGAGTAATACCTCACAAGGTATACTTTGTACAAAACATATCCTAATTACATTACATTGGTAAATATTGGGGTTCCCAGGTGTCATAGTGTGTCCCTATGGGTGCTCCACTACCCGCATTCCTCCCTTCTGCTTCAGAGTTCTTATATATGAGCTCTGAGGTAGAGAAGGAACTGAGGGCAGTTAGCTTGCACAGCCGGATATAGCAACAGAGCACAGCGTGAGATGGGGAGAGCACATGGGCGAGCCAAACAGACACTGCTACCAAAAATCTCTGATTTGAGGCGCAGGGATCCGAAGACACCCAGAATGGAGCACCCACAGGGACACATCTTGAAGAACCTCAGTTACTGCAAAAAGTGAGTAACCTGTTCTGGCCCTGTCCCTTACAACTCTCAAGTGTTTGCTGAGAAGTGACTATCTATCTTGAGCCATTACTTTCCCTTCTTGACTTGTTCACCTAGATAGCCCTCTTGAGTGATCCTAAAATATTAATACAGTAAACATTCTAATAACTAGGTCAACATACAGTGTTTATAAATTATTACAGAGCAGCTCCAAATCTGACACAAGGTATATTAGCACAACTGATGTGAGGGGGAAAATGTAATGTGCCTACATTATTTTAATCTAATCTAATCTGAGATTACAAAAACTATTATGCATTAAAATAATTATATGGTTATTGCATGGTAATGAACTAAAAGTGGGCTGTGGGAATTTGTCATTGAGCTGTAGCCTGACAAAGTTCCACTCTACCATAAAAGTAAAAGTAAATCTACTTTTTCAATTACCCTTATATCACAGCAGAGGACCTATGGCTTTATCACACTGTTTATAAACCCCAAACTCCTATCTACTGTAGTTGGAAATATTTGCGTGTATCTTATCAGGGGTTAAAAAAGCAGCAGTCATATATGCTTTGCAAAGAGATCTTATTGGTCACTTTGAAATTTTTATATGGCAAAATCAAAAGTGCATTATTCTCAAACATTTGGTTCCCAAAGGCAGATTGTGAACAAGTTGTCCAAACATAGTGCCATTGTCTCCCTCCTTGAGAATGAGAAGCCTGCATATTTCTTTCAAGTTTAAAGATAGCCAGGCAGCATTGCCTAGTATTTAAAGCACAGGACAGCTTCTAACCAGAAGCTTCTGAATTCCAATCACAACTCCACTGATTACTTTGTGTCTCCATTTCCCCATCCATAAAATGGGGATAATAATATTTATCTGCCTTGCATGGATCATGTTGCTAGGATTTATTAGTTTAGGGGCCAAATATACCACTTGACGTAAACAGGTGTAATTACATTGGTCTTCAATGGAGTTGCTGCACCTGGTTATGCCAGTAATGAATTTGTGCAGCATTTTACAGATATGAAATGCTACTAAATATAAGTACTAATTATAATTGCTGGAACTATACATGCAACATAATAACAATAATTAGAGCTGGCAAAAAGATTTTTTTGGGGATGGGCAGTTTTTGTCAAAAGTTCAAGTTTTTTTTACTAGAACTACTTATACTGTGATTTGTATAGTGCCTTTAATAAGGATCTTCAAGTACTTTACAAACATTATTAAATAATTTATGCAACACCCCTGTGAGAGGGCAATGTTATATCCATTTTACAGATGAAATATATAGGGGTTAGTGACTTGCTAAATCACTGATAGAGCCAGGAATATGACTCCCAGTCAGTTTTTTCTACCTAGTAGACCTTGCTTCCTCTGCACTGCATCTTGCTTAGGTGTAAATGACTGTATAAGGTGTAAGGCAGTACAGAGTCAGACCCCTAGAGCAGTTCTCAATCTGGGAGTCATGAACAGATGTCAGGAGGTCAAGACTACCCGGCATCCGATGAAGTGAGCTGTAGCTCACGAAAGCCCATGCTCAAATAAATTGGTTAGTCTCTAAAGTGCCACAAGTACTCCTTTTCTTTTTGCAAAGACTACCCTAATCTTTCTACATTGGTATAAACAGAGGGGCATCCTGGGGTGGTCACTTTACAGAAAAGGTGATCCAGAGCTGTGGTAGGGGAGGAGAGGAGTCACACAGAGATTTTGAGGTTGTGCATTACTGGGCAAGATCCATACCAAGGCCTTTGTAGGAAAGGCTGGCACCCCCCCCCTTCCCCTTCCCCTTCCCCCTCCCCCAGACCACCAGCATCTGACCTAGGTCAACTTCCTCACAGCCCTGTCTGGCAGGCGCTAGGCGGTCACAACCGTAGGGCTGGCACTCTTGCCTCGCTCGAGACCGGTGTCCTCCTCTGGGAGGTGCCCCCCGCGTCACTCCGGCCACTCTCCTTCCGTGGGGACCGCTTACTGCGGCCTCAAGGTTCAGGCGGGCGCCCTCTGCCTGGCCGGCCGCCGGCGAGGCCCAGCACCAGGGCCCCTGCCCCAGCCTGTTGGCGCAGGGTCCCGGCAGGGGGGGCTCATTAGCATAGGGCCGGGCTGCGGCGGCGCGGCTGGCTGGTGGTAGTGCCGGGCTGGCAGCTCCTCCTCCCCCTCCCCGCGCTCAGCATGGCGGTCAAGGTGACTCTGCTCCTCCGTCGCTTGTTGCATAAGGAGCCGGGTGTTTCGGGCGGCCCCTTCGCCGCCAGTTCGGGGCTATGCGGGCAGGCGGGGAGCTGACGGCGGCTGCTGCGGCCGCCCCTCTGTGGTCCTGGTACCCGGCAGCGGCCCCCAAACAGCAAGGGGGCAATGGGGGGGGAGGAGAGCGCCCCACACCCCGGGGGAGGAGAAGGGGAGACAGCCCCCACCCCGGGGGCAGGGGCGTGTAGTGGGAAGGAAGGGACCAGCTTTGGGGGGAAGGGTCCTGCGGTTGGAGGATGGGAGGGAGCTTGCGATGGAAAGGTCCTGTGGTGGGGGCAGGGAGCAGCCCTGGGGGAAGGGTCCTGTGGTGGGCAGTGGAGGGTGAGAGCACCTCTGGGGGGGTATTGAGGGTGAATAGAGGAGCTCTTTGGGAAGATGGGAGTTTTACAGCAGGAGCTTGCAGAGCAGTCCTCAGCTGGGGGAGCACAGTTGGGGTGGGGGAGTTCTCAGAACAGTGTATCTCACTTGGAAAAATATTGATGATTCTTGTTGTGTGTCAGGTTTCAGAGTAACAGCCCTGTTAGTCTGTATTCGTTGTGTTGTGTGTGTTTGTTGCTCTGTTGCACGTAGTCAAGCCAAAGGTGTTAAAATGTGTTTGCTTAGTGAGTTTTTAGCCTACAGGTGTAGCCTGGATGCTGGTGCATGTGCTTGAACTTTTAAGTGTCCCAAGGTCTTCCCAACTGTTTGTCTAAACTAGAGTGTGGTCATGTTTTAATTCAAGTTAATTAAGACAATTAGAAATGCAAGTGGAGACACTTCACAAGTGTTGGTGATTTACTGCAACTCCTTCTGCTAAGGGCAGTTTCTACCATTTGGGGCACTGGAAATACTGTTGCTTCTGACATTTGAGCCTGTTTCACTGTCTCCCTTATTCTCAGACAACAGTTACTGAGTTTGACAGCTATCACTCCTCCCTGAATTTTTTTAAAGTTAAGCAATAAAAACTTAGATTTTAATGTTTGGGATTCTGTTTATCAGTTAGATAAGAGAGCTGACATTTATTACCCTTATCAGGATAGATTGCATGAGGATTCTTTACACTATAAGTCAATTACCCAGCTAGTAAAGCATTAACTTTCTTTTCTTGGCTTTACAGGTGCAAACAACCAAAAGAGCGGATCCCAGTGAGCTACGGAACATATTTTTACAGGTAAACTGATTTATTTGATTGACAGTTTTTTCTTTAAGGGTATGTCTTCACTACCAATGTTAATGTGCCGCCACGGCAGCGCTTTGACGTGGCTGTGTAGTCACGGCACCAGCGCTGGGAGAGAGCTGTCTCAGCACTGTAAAAAACCACCCCCACAAGGCAAGTAGCTACCACCGCTGGGAGCGTGGCTCCCCAGTGCTGGTGCACTGTTTATACTGCCACTTTACAGCGCTGAAACTTGCATTGCCCAGGGGGGTGTTTTTTCACATCCCTGAGCGAGAAAGTTTCAGAGCTGTAAAGTGGCAGTGTAGACAAGGCCTAACTCTTTATATGCCCTGATATGCTAGGGAGGGGGGGTTGCTATGGAGAGTGGTTACCATGGAGGGCGGTTGCTATGCGGGGCGGTTGGTATGTCAAATGTATGACACACATTTTATGTCACACTAAGATCTTTAAAGTTCACACTGTTTATATTGTATGTCTAAAGGCCCTTTTAGGTTTGAGTGGCATTAAGGTAAACCGATACTGAAACAAGTTATGGCTTAATACTTCTTTCCTTCAAATATTTTTGAAATAGTTACAACATTTCCTCTACAGCACAAAAACAAAACCCCAAACCCTAAGCCTCATTATTTTTTTAAGTTATACTTTTCAAGATAATAAAAAGCTCTACCTTGAAAGTGGTTTTATACTGTAGATCTTACCTTAAGGATAACTTAAGGTTACAACTTGTGTGTGTAAAAAGAAAAGGAGTACTTGTGGCACCTTAGAGACTAACCAATTTATTTGAGCATAAGCTTTCATGAGCTACAGCTCATTTCAGATGAAGTGAGCTGTAGCTCACGAAAGCTTATGCTCAAATAAATTGGTTAGTCTCTAAGGTGCCACAAGTACTCCTTTTCTTTTTGCGAATACAGACTAACATGGCTGTTACTCTGAAACCTGTCAGCTTGTGTGTGTGTGTACTAGTCTGTTTACATCATGTCACTTTCTTAGTAAAGGGTGTCCAAATTGGTATGTTTACTTTTTTTCTTCCTTCCTCTCTGATTTCCCTCAAGCCATCAGAAAGATAATTCTAAAAGGAAAACACAAAATTATGAAAGTAAGATTTTGTAACAAGATTGATGTGATCAAATGTGTCTTTGGTCCTTGATTGTGTCCCTTAATATTTTAAATATCTTTCTATGTAAAGATGATATTTCCCTTACATTCAGTAATTCTCAAGTAAAATACTTTAGTTAGAATACAGGAAATGAAAGTAATTTTAAATTAAGGAGTTCCCCTGGAAATAAGACAGTAATAACACAAGTCACCTTTATGTCACCCTTGACATGTGACCTTTGATGCTGTATTATCAAGTTCCCAGATGTGATAAGCAGCCAAGAGACCCTTTTGGCTGAGAGAACTAATTATATCTAACTATCACATTTTTTCATAGATAGTTAATTTGAATACAGGAGTGGATGCTAAAAATTGCAATGTTGTATTCAAATGATTGTCTAATTTTTTAACATCAGATATACCCTGTAAAGATTTTTCCCCAGCATAAAAGCATAAACTGGATGTGTAGTATTTAGTTTTAAAGAATAAAATAGTTAAGTATTAATTTATTGAAATACAAATGAGTCTCAGATATCTAAAAGCTCTTTTATTGGCTTGTGGACTTTGGTAGTTAGTCAAAAAACATTTTGCAAGTCATACAAGACTTGAAACATGATTGGGTTGTTTTCTAACATTTGGCATATTTAACTTTTTGCGTAATCTTATTCTGTTCAACTGGAATGCTTCGCATAATGCAGAGCGTATGTGATTCTTGTCTTATGTTATGTTTTGAAGTAGGAGTTTTTGTTGCTGAAGTGAAGTAAATTATTTGAAGCCCTTGATTTAAGTCATGTATGTAGTATTTTTATGCTTACCGTGATGCTAAATCTGTAAATTCTCCATATGAAGTTAAATATTTTAGTGTCACGTTGGCAGTTTATTGTTTTTAAAAAGTCTTAATTCCACAAGTTCTACAACAGATATGCAAACTACCTTGTTTTGTGCACATGAGAAATGAAGATATAATGGCTGCCATATTACTTTTCTTGAATAGCTGAAACTTGCAATAAAAAAGCTATAGGAACTTAAACATTTTAAATTGTACGCCTGTTCAGAGGTACACCAAATTAAGAAAAAGTTATGGTCATAGAAAGAGATAATCTCCTGTTTCTTTTTGATAATTTGGTAAATTACACAAGTTTGAAATCCTGTTCATGCTATGTTGGTAGGTTATAAATAAACATATACTTTTTTATCACAACAGAAACCCTCCAGACAAAAAAGAATAGAACTTTGTTGAGAAATACTGTTAGTGTTACAACACATTTCATGGGTCAAATATGTTGTGCTCTTTGCTGAGGGTGCAAGTCTGTTCCATGTTGTTCAGCTAAAGGGCATGCATTCCTGCCTAAATTTGGCTTCCCTTGAAAATAGACACAAGTAACGATGAGGATCATGAAGAGGAAGAGAGTTCATATGTTCACCTTGCACTGTGGTACAGGGCGTCCTTATCCTTTCTCTTGTTCACATGATGCATTCTACTAAATGTTACCATCCAAGTCACATGAATATATTAGTGTGTATGCTGTGCATATTAGAATTTGTGAAGCTTGGTGTAAGATTTTATTGTTTAAATTATTAAAGTGTTAGCGGAAAATTTTTATTTTTAGAGTATAAAAGCTTAAAGGAGCAAAACAAAGGAGAAGTTGAAATGGAGAGCAGGAGGGATACAGGTCTCTTTAGGACAGTGTTTATTTAATCTCCTGGTGAACCTCCATTTTTTTCCCTAGAGGAGATGCAGTTAAATTTGGGAACTATCCGGTTGAATGAGTCCCTGTCTGCTGAACCCAAAATGGAACTGAACCAGTAAGGAGGAAAAAAGAACATGCTACCCTTTTCCATTTATTTAAAACACAGTACAGTTTTTTCCATTAAAAGTCCATTTTCTCAAATCTATTGCACCTGATTTGATGAGAATGATGAGAGGGATACCTGTGAATTTTTTCTTCTGTCAAGGTTAAAGTTTGGAGGAAATATTAATTTAGGCTGAAAACCAGTGTGATGGCATCTAACTGTATGTTAAAAAGACAGACTGTGCTTAGCTTAGACATGTTATGTTATGGTGGTAGAAAACAAGATGTTCAAATTAATCAAATGCTCAATTTTGAATTATCCTTTTTATGTGTGATAAGAATTCTCTTTTGCAAAGAAATAATTTGGAATTGAAGAATCTATTTTTAATTTTAGTATAAAATTTAATGTGTAATGTAAATTTATTTTAATTTTTGGGTAAATTAAATAACTTCTTAATAAATATAGATAAATATAAAAGAATATATATATATCAGAGTTTAGTCAAACCTTTTATTTTTTTCATGCTAAGAGATCCTTGCCTTATAGGTTGCATCGCAGAAAGGTCACTTGGGGCCAGATACTCTGAATTTATAAATACATGCCAAAAGTGAAAGGCTTACTTACTTTATCACTCCTTATTATGTTGGCTTTTTGCCAGCACCCTTTCTAATTATCATGACTTTCTCATATGGAGCTGAGAATAATCTGTCAGATAATGGTTCATTCATTTGTATCAAAAATAAATTCCAAAACAGATTATTTATTGTAAAATAATTCACAATTTAATAAAAATAGTTTGATTAGTTTTTAAAGAAATTGGATAATTATGTTTACAGTATTATATGCTTAAATGTTTACTGTCTTTCATGTATCCTTGACTGCGTGCTTCCTCTTTTATAACTGGATTCTGCTGCTATTGTGGATATTTTCAGTACCCTGTATGTTATGTGATCTTGCATATGCAGAGTTTACTGTGGAATGCACTCCTTACAGAGGAATCATGCTTCATAATCTAAGGTTTTATTATTTTAAAATGGAAAGGGAACCTTAAGAAGGTGTTGCAAGGATGTTTGCCTGACTTTGCCAAATATGCAGGAACCCTGAAACATAGCTCTGATAAAGTTTGAACTATCCTGTTTATTTTAATGGAGTGTTAATTCTTAAATATAAGACAACAGTTTATTGTTTGTCTTATGGTGAGTCCCACATGCCCCAGTCAAAATAAGGGTCCATTTTGCTAGCTTTCGTAAAATACATAGACAGATGCAGTCCCTGGCCCCAAAACTTTGCAGTCTAAGACAAGACACAAGTAGATGTAACAAACAAATAGGAGATGATTGATATAGATAATAATTATAGGTTTGGAGTCATTTAAAGTTGTTTGTTTTTTTTAATTATAAGGGATAAATTTAAATGTTAGCTTTTAACCATGTCACTGTTGATAATTTTAACAGCAGTATACATCTACTATTCTTCTTATTCCACAGTCCCAAACAATTCCTACACTTTCTCTGGAGCCAAAAGCCTTGCCTTCCTCTTTCTCAGATTTTGAAACCCCCAGCTTCTCTGATAACTTCTGTTATGGTTGGTCTCGACAAAAATATATTTTCAGTACAAAAAGCTATGAAACATTGAAGACTAAAAATGTGGAACACAGCTTACAGTACAGGTCAAAAGAACATCCTATCATGTAAATTAATTGTGAAGATGGGATATCTCAGTATTCATCTCTCTTTGAAATGTACTGTGAATGGTGGAGGAACAAGCAAATGGCCTTATGTTAATTTATATAGCTAAGTACCCGTGATGGACCTCTTTCAAAGTCATCCTATAACCTTTTTGTTCTCTGAGAAATTCCAACTTGTCAAAAGACATGAAATTTTATAAAAGATCCTGGGTCGTGATTCTGTCATCTCGGATCTGCTTAAGCTTCATCAGGGGAAGTTTGAGTTGCAACACTGAGATCCCAGTTATTCTAGTACTCCCTGAATATGATATTTGTACATTGGAGTATGACCTATGAACTGAATTCTAAAGGAACTCTTTGCAACTACAAAGCTCACCATCTCTACTACGAATCTGAACCTCAAGAATTGAACTCATGTCTGTATATATATTAATCTTTTTACCATACTTCTCTCTGTTTTTTAATAAATTTTAGTTTAGTTAATAAGAATTGGCTGTAGTGTGTATTTGGGTAGAATCTGAAGCATTCATTAACCTGGGAGGTAATGTGTCTCATCCTTTGGGACTGGTAGAACCTTTTCTTTTATATGATGAAATAAGATTTACAGAAATGTTCATCATATTTGACGTGGGTCCGTGGATGGAGGCCTGAGGCTGGATCACTTTAAGGGAACTGTGTTGTTTGGACTTCTGAGTAACCAATAAGATAATAAAGAACGTCTTTTATGCTGGCTTGGCGAATCTAAGTATTGGAATATCCAACAGCTTTTTGGGGTTTGGCTGCCCCATTCTTTGCAGTTCACCCTAATTGAGTGACCATAGCAAGCTCCCCACTAGGATCCTGGTCACAGTGGCGTAGTCGTTCTTGGATACACATTACCACAGGTTAATCGGGTTTTTGGATCACAACCACACACTTGTCAAAATTTAATTTTGATATTGGGAGAGTTTAAGGGTTAAAAATCAGTTACAGTGAGTGACCCGTGATCAAGATGCCTGACGGAAAATGCCTGGAAGTATTGTGCTTACAGAGAGGGTTGTATTTTAAGCAAAAGGCCCCAGAGCAGGAACTGGAAGATCTGTTAATTGCCGGTGATAAGGAAGCAGATCCAGCAAAAATGCTTGCAGTGAGAAACCTGCAGCTAGAACTTGTACAAAAGCAAAAAATAGCTAATATGGAAGGAGAAGCTGCTGAAAGAGAGTGCCTGTGTTTTGAACATGAACAAAGAATGGCATATATTTGATTGCAGGAACTTGAAGCTAAGGTAGAAGTGAACAGACTTAAGCTCCATCTCAAGAGAATAAAGGAACAACAGGAACTGTATCATCCTGGAAAGCCAACTCCTCTCAACTGTGAAGACGGGGATAGAATCTATCCAGTTTGTAACAGTGTTGGTGTGTTGTTTGACTCTAAACAGTTGAATATGTGTAAACAAATTTACCCCACCACTGCCACCTTTTATGTAAATAATTTTACTCTGACCTCGGGTGAAGGTAACCCCATAACTTGTGCAGAGAATGTAAACGTCAATCGTAAAAGCTGTTCAGGGCAAAATACAGCTAATATTACTCTTGTTAAAACAGATTTTGTCAAAGAAGAAGATTATTTACCAAATTAGCGTATGAATATTGTAATCCTCTATGAGTTTACTGTAAGTATGCCTTTAGCCAGAATCCATCTTGAATGGAATGGTGTTAAACATGAAGTTATAGCTGGTGGAAAGAAGTTATTGCCTAAGGATCTTTTGATTGGGGATGATATTAAAACTTTGTTCAGTCAAGTTGATGACATAAACCAGTCACAGGAAAGAAATAATCCTGAACCTGTGTCTACCAGGGGCAAGGATTTGTCTATGGAAGGTTTCTCCAAATGTTTGTATGAGGAAGATAGCTGTTTATCTGTGCAAAGAAGCAGTGCATATGTGGAAAAAATTCCTATTTGTCTGTCTGGTATCTCAGGAGTGAATCTAACATTAGATAAGGCTCAGGAAGATGTTTCTCTAGAAAAAATTAAAGTTGGTGATCAGGTTAAAGCCCTAATTGAGGAAGAAAAGGGTAATTTTTTTATGGGTGATGGGAATGTTGGCTAATAAAGTTTGGGAAAGTAAGCCTGACCCAGGTAAAAGTGATGTGCTTAAAATAGCTCAGTGTAATAAGACACTATTTGTAGAAAACAGCAGTTTATATGATAGGGGAGGGAAAGGCAAAGAAAGTTTAGATGAGCATAGGCAGCCCTCTGAGCTGATAGCTTTGTCTAATCAGCAGTTTGGGAAGGCAAGATTAGTGGAACATGAGTATCCCTACACCTTACCTGTTACCAGTGTGGAGAATTGTGACAGTGAAGGAAATGTTTCTGAGTCTGTGAGGGGTAATGACTTGCCTATGAAGGGAGCTATCCCAGTCTCCAAGCAATTGTCTGTGAACAGCCATGTGTGCTGGGACAAAAGAAAAGATATGCCAAGCTGTTTGTCTGTTAAAGGGGAATGTTTCTCCAGCTCTTTTCTGTCTGTAAAGCAGACAGTAGAATCCTGTCAGCCTATGATGGTTGAAAATTTATCAGTTGACCCAGAGCTGATTCTGGATACAACTAAAGCCCAGGAAGGAAATGTTTCTGAATTTGTGTCTTCTAGGGATGCTATTGTAACTAGGTTGTATCCAGTTAATGTCATAAATCGCTCCCAGAGACCAAGCGATTCTGGTGCTTCTGTTTTGCCTGTTGCTAGTATGTTGCTGAGTAAAGATACAACAGCCTTGTCTGATCAGGGTGATATAGCCAGGGCACAAGGAAAGCATGAAGGTAATCTGACTATGTTACCCACAAACATTATTTTAAAATGGAAAGGGAATCTTAAGAAGGTTTTGCAAGGATGTTTGCCTGAGTTTACAGTGTGGAAACTTGTAACAAGGAAGAGAATGTTTCTAATCTTGTGACTATGAAGTCTAGCAGTTTACCTGAAAGGGCGTTTTGTGAAAATCTTTCTGAGGGGACAGAGATGATTCTGGATTTAAGTGAAACCCAGAAAGTCTGTTGTTGCTCAGGAAAATGTTCCTTTAGAGCAAGCCCTAGGTGAAAAGGCTAAGGGCAGAACTTCTGTGAAAAATGGGTTGTTGCTTAGAAAGATTCCTGAAGAGAAATCTTCAGGGTAGTTTTAACAAACAGTTCACTGCAACTGATGGGTGTGGAATTGATTTGGTAGAGTTAACTCAGGATGAATCACTGGATAGAGAAAGCAACAATTTGTTTGGGAGACTTGTTCAGTTCCTAACTGCCAGATTCTTTCTGAGTTATATAGATCCACTGACTTTGATTTAGAAAGGCCCAGTGTGGATAGCTTTGAAAAGATTTCAAATGCAATAAAAATTTTTAGGGAATTTAAACAGCCCTATAAGCTTAACCAGCTTGTTGGGGAGACAATGTTGTTGATTCTTTAAGTAAGCAGTCTGTGACTCAGATACTGAAGAAAGATCTGGTTACTGGATTACAAGGATGCAGGGGAGAGCAGGCAAACTCTTGTCTCCAGATATTTTGGATATGACTTGTAGTCTCTTAGTGGACTTGACATCTGATTCCATGTGGAAGCAGAGTTTGGTAATGGAAAGACAAAAGAGAATAACATGCTAGTGAAAATTGATGGTATCTCTTTAAGATAGAGTGCAGCCTTGGAATTGGTAAAGCTTGAAGATTTGAAAACTAGTAAACAAGCTAAGGTCTGTGTTAATGCAAATGACCAGACTGACGGGGATGGGGGGGAGAAAGACTTGCCCATAGCCATTAGCAAAGATGATGCACCCAGCCAGCCAATGGATTCTGTTACACAAAAGAGTTCAGATTTTGACCCTAGTGGATAGTGAGGAAAGGAAGGATTAAACCTTGCAAATAAAAGCCACAGGTTAACCCTAAAATACCAAAACCTCAAGGAATTGGTTAAACTGAAAGCCTATGTTAAGGAAGACCTGAGGTCAAGAAAAAGCTACAAAGATTCAAAAGGGATATTGAACAAGCTGACCTAAAGAATGATTTGTCTAAACCAAAGGCTTGGCATGACAAAAATAATTGTAAATGTACACATGATAGAACTGATGTTAATGTTATTGCTAATGGTTGTAACTAATTTGTTGCTGATACAAAGAACTGTAAAAATGTACAATGTGCATGGTCTTTTGGAAAAGCTCTTGAACGTGTTAAGAGTGGTACATAATAGAAACCTTTATGATTATGCTGTTTGGTTCAACAAGAACACACGTTGTGTTTAAAAAGCCTTATAATGTTGAGGCTTCACAGCTAATGCATAGGTATATTTCTAAAACTTTCCACAGCAGAAAAACCACGACAAGCTTGAACTGCTGTGCACAAAGGGAAACTGGGGTACAACACCTCACAGCCTTCAGGGCTGAATACCAGAGTAAGTGCTCTCTGAAGAACATTAGTGATTCCAGGGTTTGGTCTATGTGTTAAATTAACATATCCATTAAAGTGTTTCACAAAGTATGGGCTAAGTTTTTGGCTGGGGCCAAAGCAAGCATCAATACTTTGGCCTTACAAAAAATTCAATGTAAACACAGCTCATATCAATGTTGGAAGATCCTTAAGGTGTACCCAGGAGCTCTAATTTCGCCCTTCCACACCAGACTAACGTTGGGGGTGTGATGCATAGCTAGAAAGGGTTAAACATCCTGAAAAATAAATAACCCTCAAAAGACATGTAAGGAGCTAATGTTTGTGTATTTACATATGTATAAGTAGGGTGGACAATGTAATTAATAAAAAGAAAAGGAGGACTTGTGGCACCTTAGAGACTAACCAATTTATTAGAGCATAAGCTTTCGTGAGCTACAGCTCACTTCCTCAGATGCATATCGTGGAAACTGCATCTGAGGAAGTGAGCTGTAGCTCACGAAAGCTTATGCTCTAATAAATTGGTTAGTCTCTAAGGTGCCACAAGTCCTCCTTTTCTTTTTGTGAATACAGACTAACACGGCTGCTACTCTGAAACCTGTCATAATGTAATTAATAGTCCCTGTCTATGCTGTATTCTGATAATTCAGAGGTCAAAAGAACATCCTATCATGTAAATGAATTGTAACATGGGATATCTCAGTATTCATCTCTCTTTGAAATGTACTGTGAATGGTGGAGGAACAAGCAAGTGGCCTTACATTAATTTGTATAGCTAAGTACCCGTGATGGACCTCCTTCAAAGTCATCCTAATTACCTTTTATTCTCTGAGGAATTCCAACTTGTCAAAAGACATGAAATTTTATAAAAGATCCTTGGGTCGTGATTCTGTCATCTTCGATCTGCTTATGCTTCATTAGGGGATGTTTGAGTCGCAACACTGAGATCCCAGTTATTCTAGTACTCCCTGAATATGATATTTGTACATTGGAGTATGACCTATGAACTGAATTCTAAAGGAACTCTTTGCAACTACAAAGCTCACCATCTCTACTACGAATCTGAACCTCAAGAATTGAACTCATGTCTGTATGTATATTAATCTTTTTACTGTATGTTTCTCTCTCTTGTTTTTTAAATAAATTTTAGTTTAGTTAATAAGAATTGGCTGTAGTGTGCATTTGGGTAGAATCTGAAACATTCATTAACCTGGGAGGTAATGTGTCTGATCCTTTGGGACTGGTAGAACTTTTTCTTTCAAATGATGAAATAAGATTTACAGAAATATTCATCATATTTGACGTGGGTCCGTGGATGGAGGCCTGAGGCTGGATCATTTTAAGGGAACTGTGTTGTTTGGACTTCTCAGTAACCAATAAGGTAATAAAGAAGCTGGTTTGGTGAATCTAAGTATTGGAATATCCAGCAGCTTTTTGGGGTTTGGCTGCCCCATTCTTTGCAGTTCACCCTAATTGAGTGACCATAGCAAGCTCCCCACTATGACCCCGGTCACAAATACCCAAAAGTCTGAAAACTGTTATATTATGAGCAAATGTAGTATCACTTTTTAATATCTAATGCTTCTGTAGGAATAGCGGTAGGCTCTACATCCTGCCTTTGCAAGGAGATGGGATGAGACTAGACTAGGTATGCTCTGCCTCAGGTTACTGTAGTCCTAAAACCAGGCATTTCCTCTCCTTTTTTTCTTCAAGAAGTTCTAGAATTATAATAATTAAAGGGATAATGTCAAGTTTGTTAATGTGCCCTGAAAAATGGGTAAACAGTGAGGTGGCAAAATTTGCAGATGATACGAAACTATTCAAAATAGTTAAGTCCAAAGCAGACTGCGCAGAGTTACAAAGGGATCTCACAACACTGGGTGACTGGGCAACAAAATGGCAGATGAAATTTTGTTGATAAATGCAAAGTAATGCACTTTGGAAAACATCATCTCAACTATACATACAAAATGATGGGGTCTAAATTAGCTGTTAACACTCAAGAAAGAGATGTTGGAGTCATTGTGGATCGTTCTCTGAAAATATCCACTCAATGTGCAGTAGCAGTCAACAAAGCAAACAGAATGTTGGGAATCATTAAGAAAGGGATAGATAATAAGACAGAAAATATCGTATCAATTCAGTAGCTGCTAACCTAATCATCCAAATTATGTTATTTTGTTTTCTCTCTTTTTCTTTAGTATGCCACTGTTGAGAAAGATGGAGAGCATTACATGACACCAGGAGATTTTGTACAGAGATACCTAGGACTATACACAGACCCAAATTATAATCCTAAAACAGTGCAACTGTTGGCGGGAGTAGCAGATCAAACAAAGGATGGGTGAGAACTTTGCTTTCCTTTAAAAGCGTATAATTGGCAAATGATTTAATATGTCTTCTGGTTACTTTATTGCCTTCTAAAACAATACCTTACTATTTGTGTTGAGCTGTATGAGCTTGTTTGTTTACCTAAATAATGAGATTTTTCTCAAATTCAGTAGATAATTTTGTTTCAGATTAGTGAGAATATAGAGTATAACAATTTTTAAGGTGCTTTAACTGAGGGGTTAACATAGTATTTAGGTTATTAATGTGGGGTTTAGCCAG
The DNA here is from genome assembly GCF_965140295.1 of Lepidochelys olivacea. Taxonomy (NCBI): domain Eukaryota; kingdom Metazoa; phylum Chordata; order Testudines; family Cheloniidae; genus Lepidochelys; species Lepidochelys olivacea. The sequence continues at coordinate 40,634,376 of NC_140421.1, read as the reverse complement.
AGGCCATTGTGTATGCCTAACAGAATGGCTACATTTTTGGTTAAAATAAGTACACCCATTTTTTCATGATTGCCTTGAAGAAGTTCATTCTCAATTTATTCAGGTCCATGATCAGCAACTGTAGAGTCTTTATCGGGGTGGGCAAACTATGGCCCACAGGCCACATCTGGCCTGCCAGCCATTTTAATCCGGCCCTCGAGCTCCCGCTGGGGAGCAGGGTCTGGGACTTGCCCCGCTCCAGCCGGGGAGCAGGTCGGGGGCCACTCCACGTGGCTCCCGGAAGCAGCGGCATGGCCCCCTTCTGGTTCCTATGCGTAGGGGCAACCAGGGGCCTCCACTCTGTATGCTTTCCCCACCCCAAGTGCAGCCCCTGCAGCTCCCATTGGCTGGGAACCAATGGACGGGGCAGCGTGCAGAGCCACCTGGCCATGCCTCTGTGTAGGAGCCGGAGAGGGACATGCCGCTGCTTCTGGGAGCCACTTGAGTTAAGTGCTGCCCAGAGCCCTTCCCCATGCTCCAAGCCCCTGCCCCAGCCCTGATCCCCTTCCCGTCTTCCGAATCCCTTGATTCCAGTCCAGAGCACCCTCCTGCACCCCAATCCCCTCATCCCCAGCCCCACCCCTGAGCCCGCACCCCCAGCCAGAGCCTTCCCCCCCATTCCCGCACCCCAACCCCCACCCCATCCCAGAGGACCCTCCTGCACCCTGAACTCCTCATTTTTGGTCCCACCCCAGAGCCCTCACCCCCTCCTGCACCCCAACTCCAATTTTGTGAGCATTCATGGCCCACCATGCAATTTCTATTCCCAGATGTGGCCCTTGGGCCAAAAAGTTTGCCCACCCCCTGGTCTTCAGTATCCATAATTAAACACAGCTTGGAAAAATAAAAAAAGATGTCATGCATGTTCTGTAGTGTGTGGTCTTTATAATACCTCACTGCCATGATTCACATACAGATCAAACCACTGAGAACCTCTTGGCAAGAGAGACACCAAACACTTTTTATTTAGGAAGAAAAGTATAACCTAATCAAGATAAGGTTATACTGCACAGTTTTTTAATCATTGCTTATGAACAGTAGTCCTTGTTTATAAATTGCTCTCTGAAACTATTTTACAAAATGCCCAGTCTTAAGATGTATGTTATTTTTTTAACCGACTCTGTTCCAAAGTAGCCTTGCCTTCTTGCTCTTTTCCATTGCTGCATGTAGGCATTCCGGTTTGGCATTGTATTGTAGCAAGAAGCATAGATGTTGTTAAAGTGGAGCCAAGAGGTTAAGAAGCATCAGAGCAGAGGTCAAAAATACCATCAGAGAGGAGTGGGCATTTGGTAGAGAAGAGATGGAAGGCTGCTATTAAAATAGAATACAATCTGTTTTTCATAGATAAATTTCATTTATTTGAAATTGAAAGCCTCTTATTTTCCTTGGTTCTGTAAGTGTAAATCTGACCCTGGATGGTATTCAGATGGCTTTTGTTTTCCTTTATTGTAGTATTTTAGAACATTTTATTTTATATTTCAAGCACCCTGATCAAGAAGGTTTGGTATCTTCACTTGATAACTAAAATTATCGTTCTATGAAATGCATATAATTTGTGTTAAATAGCAAAGATAGAATTTACTCTGTTATATAGTTACATAATGTTTGTTAAATAAGGTTGCAACGTTTCTCCTTGGACTTTTAGGAGGTATTTGATAACCCAAAAAAGTTACATTACTGTCTCTAACATATGGATGTGATGGGATGCATCACCAGCAATATGGCTGAATATACGTATCTTTTTGAAATCATGATCAGTAAACAAGCAAATCTGTAATATTTTGCTTTCTCCCGCAGCTGTTGGTCATCTTTTAGAAGTGTGTTTATTTGAAGAGTGGTTTTATAAAAGGACTTTTTGTACAGTTAGGAGTCAAGAGTGTCTTTCACTTCTTATAGCAGACCCTCCGACTGAGAAATTGCTGGTTTTCTACCACTTTCTGTTTTGTGTGTAGCTTTTTGTTTGGACACTATTGTTCAGAGCGAGATCAGTGTATTCATGCAGGTGATAAAATATGATGAAATAATGTGTAACTTACTATCCAGAGTTTGGATTTTTACAGAGACAGAAGAGGTTGGAAGGCAGCCAAGGTATTTGAGCATTAACTTGTCCAGATTTAGCTTGCCTTCTCAGTTTTTGAGCATTTCTTTGCTCATTGGCTAATGGTAATTTTAGCACCCTCCATGAGTAACGGCCAATATTTCCAGCCTTATATGCCTATTGTGAAAAAGCAAAACCTCCACCACTTGATGCAATAAATGTAGTTTACATCTACTGATCATGAAATCTGCTGCTTAAAATTCAGAAGAGCAAGTACTTATAACATCTTCTTATTCCACCTTCACTAGTGTTTGGGTTTTTGTAGTTGAGAGCTTTCATATCAAAACATTCTCAAAATATGAATAGGACTAGTAAAATATGGTTTATATCTTGATTGGTATTTACAAATTAATGCAGTATTCTCTAATTTTCTATTCACTTACGGTTTCATTTTTATGAGGCTTGAGCCTGCTCTCCAGAATATGACAATCTACACCTTGGAAAAAGAGCTCACTGGTTAATTTTTACAAATTACAGAGTGAAGCATGCTGCATATTAGAGGGCAAAAATTACACCTTTACCCCGATATAACGGGACCCAATATAACACGAATTCGGATATAACGCGGTAAAGCAGCGCTCCGGGGGGGCGGGGCTGCGCACTCCGGTGGATCAAAGCAAGTTTATAACGCGATTTCATCTATAAGGGGGTAAGATTTTTTGGCTCCCGAGGACCGCATTATATCGGGGTAGAGGTGTATCTCTAAAATCTATTTTAGATTATTTAACAGGATAGAAAAATGTGATTAAAATAATCTTGATTGCATAAAACTAATCTTTTTTCAAATTTACTAGTAGGCATTTTAACTTTCTTTTTTAATGCTTTCTTTATTACCTCTTTCTCTTCCACTCACAATTTAAGCAATTAATGTTGTGTGCTTGAGATTCTTAGTTGACTGGGTCTAGAAAAGTGTTTCTTTTCTCTTGTTGCTATCGTCCAAAATTGGTGGGAGATAGGAACTCAGAGTTGGATTTATTTAGGAGTCGTGGGTTCAGATCCTAAAAGAGTCACAAATGAAAATGCATTTGGTTTTGTCCTAGTTTCTAGTTCTGATTCAGATGCAGAATACTGTTTAATCTGATCAGTAGTCTCAGTTCAGGAAAACGCATAACTAAAATAGGATTTCCCTAGGCTAAGATGGAGTTCCATTTTCAGAATTATGTGAGACAATTCACAGAGCACCAGACTGCTGCATGCTTTGTGTCAAAGCGTTATTTCCTCACAGTTAAGAACACAAAATTAATCTAGAAATAAATGTGAACAGGGAACAGAAAAAATAAGGATATGATTCTATATCATATTTGCTTGTGAGGGATGTTTGAAATAGTAACTTGGTGTTATAAATAACTTTTTGTTCAAAAGTAGAAGTTATTAGAAAAATAGGATGATGTGAATTGCAACTTAAATGTGAAGTTTTAGTTGTACAATTAAAAATAAAATGACTATGCATTATATGCAAATAACTGATGATGTGATGGGGAACTATTATTGTGTGATCTGGAATACAAAATATTTGGACACTCAGTTGTCTGAAACTGCGCCTTCTGGAATCTTCAGATCTATATTTATCTCTAGTCAGGATTTTCTCATGTGAAAGATTTATTCTGTCCCTATATGGTAACATCATCAGGTTTATCCCTGAATTTTTTTTCCAGAAGCATAGTCTTTTGTAGCCTTCATTGTGAGTCTTAGCATCTTATACCAAATTTCAGTCTTAGATAACTGTATTATTTCTAGAGGTAGTTTCATTTATAACATTATTAATTACTTTAGTCTACAACTAAATTGTAATAATACATTACGCTTTTCAGAGGATCTAAAATTGCTTTACAATGTTTAGGTAGGTATTAATGTACCTTTTGTGTACACACACACAGAACTGAAGCGACTACCCATAGTCACACTGCAGATCAATTGCAAAACCTGGGAATAGAACCAAGGTCTTCTGAATAACCATTAACTAGTCTGCCCCTAAAAATTAAGTTCTCAAGTTTTAAGTAACTCAAGAAGGATTAACAATCCTAGAAAAAATGGTCAAGAATAACCAAAAAGTTTATGACCGTTCTGGAAAAAGATGGAGTATTTGGGTACCTGTTTGCTTTAGGTGCACCTTAGAAAGGTTTTTGTAAAAATAGTTGTTCTGTCCTTTAGTTTGATACGTTTGTCATTTTTCTGGGATTGAACTCAGCAGCAGCAGTGTTTGGCTTTCTTGGTAGAGGGCTCCTTTTCCAAAATCATCACCTTGTGGAAGAAACTCATTTTTGTAAATTGTTAGACTGGTGGTCTATGATAGAAATGTCAAAGTTGAGAATTTTCCTGTTTAGTGGCCCATAATGTTTCTAGAGTCTAGTTCAGTGGGAATATGGAAAGTAAAGGATCTTGTTATAAGGATCTATATTTTGGTTAGTGTGTGTATAAGGGCTAGATGAACTAATGGCTACTATGGCCTAATCCATTAAACTGTTTCATAAAATATGCATCTGTTCAACTGGGGTCTTCAGACATGAACAGTCCCAGTGCAAAATAACTGCTATGAACTGAGTTCATCCTTCAGCACTGAGAGTACTGGAAGGCTATATTTTGTAAATTGAGATCAATACATATTTTTTTGAGACTTCTTACCTTGACAATCTGCAAAAATGTTATGCATGTTTCTTTATTGCTATAGATGCAGTTCATTTTTGTGGTTTAAACTTATTTTGGAGATTACAATGAAATAAAAAAATACCTAATTGATGTTAAAATAAAGTAGATAAAGAAATTAATGATGGAATGTGAATAAAATGGGCTTCGTGTTATACTGTAACTATTTTTCTAGACACCTGCTAATCTGAAATTCAGAACTGTAGCAGTTATACGCGTTTTGCTTGCTTAATTTGAAGAGTAGTGTATTATTTCAGTGTTCTTAAAAGAATTTCAAGGTTTGTTTATATTCTGCATTTTGCGAGGAAAATCTCATTTTTATCTGTATGTTGGTTCATAAAAAATCCAACTTTTTCTGGTACAGCATGTATATTAGCAGTGGCAACCCTCCAAATTTCATTTCAGCAGAAATGCTTTGTTACTTCACACTTTGTAAATCCAAGTAGAACAGCACTTGAAAAATAATTATGAAGTATTAAATACTAGGCTCACACTGAGAGTTGTGTCCACAGATCTGAATGCAATTGGAAACTGAGTCACAGGGGTTGTGACTTCCCTAAGGCGACACAGCACATTTGTTCCCATTTTTAACATAGAATCCGTTTTCTTGTCACCTGTTCTTAATCACTGGATTGTGAAGCCTTCCAAATTATCAAACCCCAACCTTTATGGCCCTTGTGAATATCTTTTAAAGCCTTTAACTTCTGTTTTTCCTTTGTAGGTTGATCTCCTATCAAGAATTTTTGGCATTTGAGTCAGTTTTGTGTACTCCAGATGCAATGTTCATTGTTGCTTTTCAGTTGTTTGACAAGAGTGGCAATGGAGAAGTGACATTTGGTAAGAATACTCTCAGAAAGCATTTTAACAGATTAAGGTCAATAGTATCGATAGCAAGAATGGCCAAGACTCCCTGGAAATCTAACCGGAAATACGTATAGTTCTGCACATACAGTACTGATTTCCTAAAAGGGTATCTATAGGTAAAATTTGTTTTCATTTTTTCAAAGTGTTGGTTAGAACACAAGCGTAAGAAATCCAAAAATGTAATTACTATACTTTGTTGAATCATTGACTCTTACACATTCCCAAAATAGGTGGTGTAAAACTTGCTTGTGCAGGACTGTCCTGTAACATAGTGAACCATGGGTACTAATTCCTTCATTCCTGAAGGGATTTTTTTAAGAAGTTCAGGATCTCCAGGTACCACCTTTGGAGAACTGTTACTACATTTATTGAGAAGATAATAGGGGTTGCAGGTAGAAATGAAGATGTTCTAATTCATGTTTTAGAAATCCCAATTTAATTTTCCTGTTTTAAGGACAAATTCTACTCTATCTTATATGGGTACAACTCCTGAGCTGAACCCATGTAAGTAAGAGTGGAATTTGGCTTTTAGACTTTTATTGTTACAGTCTAATTTTTATCACTGAGTAAGAACTGAACTGAACAGGATTCTGTAGGTGAAAGAGTTTCATTTTACCATGTTACTGAATAGATAAAAGCTTACTGATTATAATAAATTGTAGATTTGTTATTTAATGTTAAGCTAAAATGTATATTTAGATTAGAAAACATTTAATGCTGAGAATTTTAATACATGGAGTGCGAAATGTTAATTTTATCCAAAAGAATAAAGCTTTCAATAAAGATAATGCAATTTATGCTTGGATTTGTAGCCACTTACTGTCTGTACCAGCAATTTCTGAAAATTTTTGCACCAATTTTTGAGGTAGTGGTGAAACTCAAATCATGCACGAGCCTTTTTCTGAAAAAATATATATAGTATTGCTTGAATCATTACTCGTATACAGTGACATGATTAACAAACAGGGCAAAATATTAAGCACTCAGGGGCTGCCACATCCTAAAGAGAAATAATATGTAAGAACTTTATAAAAAGAAACAGTAAATTCAGGTACTAGCTAGCAGTCAAACTGACAAAGCAATCCATTACATTAATTCTCACCAAAAAAGTGATGATGCCCCGATTTCTCACAAATGTACATGAACATAGTCAAGTTGAAACAGCTGGTTCAAAAAATGAGTTAAAAGTAATGTCACGGAGTACATATGCCCTTGTGTCCCTCTGTGCTGATTTTGGTGGTTTTATGGTCAGAGCTTCCTACTGTTAAATTGTGTTTTCCCTCTTCTGTGGCTGTATTAGAGGATCACAAAACAAGGGAAACTGACTAAACACAAAGTGGTGTCAAATGCACAAGGCAATCTCTAAAAATAGATACAAATTTGTCCTCTTTCAATTATTATAAGGTTAGTTGTAAAAATACAACTAAAACCAATCTTTCAGATAGAATTGTGATTTTTAAGTTGATATTCCTTTTAATATCAGAGTGCTGTAGGGAAGTTTTATACTACTATCCCCAGTTCATTAGTTTTACAAAATATGCCATAGGGCAATTACTTGTATATTTTATAGTTAGTGGCGTACTGTGAAATGTTTTAATTTCTTTATAATATATGTTTTGTGGTGCGGTACCCCTGACTTCCTGTTGCTTCTTGCTTGGCAATTTTCCTACATGCAAAATGGCATACATAACCACCTTCACAGGGTTATTATAAGTGTGTAGAGTTTGGGGGAAATATAAAGCACAATATAATTTCATATGAAATACTGACATTTGCTAATCAGCAATTGGTCTCAGATCACTTTTGTGAGTTAAGGAGATGCCTCTGTATTGGTTTATTTCTGGGCTCCCCCCCCGCCCCATTACATATGTATCAGACAGTAGGTTAGCTTCATATGAGTGCAGGAGACAATTTCAGTTATGTGAAATTAGGAAACTCTCCAAAGACCTCACGAGATGAGATCATGGTGAAGTGTGATATTTCCATTTTGGATCTTTGCTTCAAAGAATCTTACAAGATATTTACTCCTTGTGGGGTGAGGGGAGAAGGCCAGTTTTCTTCGATTTGTAATTTTTGACCTTAGCCAATCAGTGCGAATAAACAAAGGTATTACCCATTGCTTGACTTAAAATACACACACTTAATAGTGGCATATTGTGTATATTAATCTGTGTAGTGTACAAGGTTCTGTGCATGTATATCATGTCCCGTATGTATAAATATTTTTAATGTAGAGAATTATTAGAAATTATACCGAAATGGAATAGAGCTAGCCAACTAGCGCGCACGATTGATAGACAGTTGTAGATCTGGAACTGTGGTTACATTTCAAACACACAACAAGTAGTTTCCTTCACTCTGATTTTTTTTTCTTCCCCTTAGGCTTGACCCTGCATATATACCCATGACAAATGTGGCCATCTTGGCTTCTTGCTGGTTTTTTAGCCCTCTTTCTGTCACTTTTCTACTCTTACTAGCTCTTTATAAAATGTTTATATTCTACTCCCAATGAGTAACTTGTTTGTTAAATTATGTGTAAAGCTTTTACACAGAAACACCTAAAATCTCATAGAGGTCAAGGTTAACAACTTTATATTTATATGGAAACTTTTTGTCAGAAAGATTGATCCATTATCAGTGGATAACATATGTGAGATTATACATTACTGAGAATTATCTAAAATCTAAAGTTTATTGAAATAAAAGAAAAGGGGGGTGGAATGGTTAGCAGTCAATACCTAGTTGAACAAGTAACAACTTCATTTAACAGGTTTCAGAGTGGTAGCCGTGTTAGTCTGTATCAGCAGAAAGAACGAGGAGTACTTGTGGCACCTCGAGACTAACAAATTTATTTGAGCATAAGCTTTCGTGGGCTAAAGCCCACTGTGTTCAAATAAATTCGTTTGTCTCTAAGGTGCCACAAGTACTCCTCGTTCTTTCAACCTCATTTAAACCATTCATTCCCGTTTCAATCTTGGCTGTAATAGAAAGAAAACAATTTTTGAGAAAGGGATTTAGCATCCCTTAATAATAAACATGCTAAGGATTTGTGAAATCACAGTTCACCTTTAGAATACTTTCAAGTCAGGACTTTTCCTAATCAGGTAATTCTAAGACCCTGATTATTTTTTTAAACCTTCATTGATGAAGGTAAGTAACTGTCTACTTCATTGATGATAAACCTTCTTAACTTGAAAGAAGTATTTAAAATAAGATATAAAACAAATGCTACAAAGCTGAGAGAATTTACAGATTTTTTTTCTATACATTTTTAGTTGAACTGAAATTGGGTTAGAGCAAATGTTCGTATTGGGTAGTTTTTGCTTTTCAGCTCTGTTTTCTGAGATAACTCAAAGAGCTGTGCCTTTGCTTGATGCTAAGCAGATAATCCCCATCTTGTGGGGTAAAAGTGACTGGAACCAGGGATTGCCAAGACTGCTTAAAATTTCTCTAGAAGTAGGTATTTGACTGGAAATGAAAGGATTCTTCTTGAACTGTCAACTGGGTAAACTTTAAACTGATCTGGATTGTGTCACTTAACTGGTGTGTACAAGTCCAAGCACTTTCTTCCAATTTTGCACCTTCTCATGCAGAGGCTAGAAGGACAGCCATTCTCATGGAATGTTTCAGAGACTGATTTTTAATTAAATACCTGAGCTAACTTAAAACCTTGTAGCTCTGAAGAGCAGAAGAACAGATAAAATAACGAAACTGTATATTGTTTTACAGTTTTCCTGTTCATGATTTCCCTGTGTTCAGTTTTCAAATTCTTTTGGAGCAAGTTGGAAGGTATTTGGATACTTGAACGCTGACTAATGCAAGGCATTTAAATATTGTTGCTCAGAGCAAAAAAAAGACTATCTCCTAATCTCTTAAGAAAGCATTTACAAAAGCTCTGTCTATACTATTATAGATGGATGGGATTATTAACAAATTTCTAATTTTAAACCAGTAAATTTACTCCAACAAATGTAACACATTACTCCTTGGGAAAGAGAGGGTTAAATCTTCCTTAAAATCGAGAAACAGTAGCGGTTTTGAGAGTGTTGGAGGATGGGGAGGGGCTGAGGAAGAGTGAGTGAGAGGTAGTTGAAAACACTTCAGTAGTGGTAAACACCCATTTTTTCATGGTTTGTATGTATAAGAACATCTTCTGTATTTTCCACAGTATGCATCTGATGAAGTGAGCTGTAGCTCACGAAAGCTTATGCTCAAACAAATTGGTTAGTCTCGAAGGTGCCACAAGTACTCCTTTTCTTTTCGCGAATACAGACTAACACGACTGTTACTCTGAAGCCTTTCAGTCTAACTGTTTACTTCCTATTTTGCCAACCCCCAACGCTCAAAAATCATGAGTCAGGCTCTAAAACTAATTCATGAGATTGGATAAAAAAACCCCAAACTTTAAATACAACACACCTTCATGTTAAACTTAGTGTACATTTATTACCTTACCTGAGGTTGGTTTTTGTTTAACGTGGTATCATAGGTACATGCAGTGAATATGGGAACATGATGTATGCATCAATGCATTTTAGTTATTTATGATAATTCCAGGAGTTCCTGTGAAATTAGAAATGGCACCCTTCCTTTCTTTGGTCCTTCCACATGGTTTTTCTGTTTAATCTTCTATCCCACTACCCTTTCTCCTCTCCAATCTCACAACTAGAACCACTCAACATAATCTGTTATCGATATGTGAGAGGCACCCATTCAGTTTTAATAGTAAATAGTTTAAAGTCCAGGGACAGTGTTAATTTACAGAACAAGAGCTCAGCAGCGCAGGAAGCAGTGACTTGTACGTGTTTATTTGCACAAAAATGATTAATTCATTACCTTTGTACTTTGGCCACTATTAATGATGGTCCTGACCTTTTAAATAGGAATAGAAATATATTTCCATTCATTTTAGTTCCTTTTTATTCACCCCATACATCATCCTCTTCCCACTCTCCCACCTCAGCACTAGCAGGCGTACTGCTGCACTTGCTACACTTGGGGTATGGCTATACAGTAGATGGGAGGGTGCTTCCCAGAACGGGTAGATAGACGCGTGCTAGCTGCTCCTGAGTGATTATACTAAAAATAACAGTGTGGCCACAGGCAGCAATGGCAGCAGCTGGGGTGGCTTGCTCATGCTGCTGAAGCCGTACAGCTATTTTTAGCATGGTCGTGCATGGCTGTCTACCTGAACTGGGAAGCCGCCTCCCAGTTGCTGTGTAGATATACCATTGGATTCCTTCCTCTGTTATTCCCTAACACACCACTTGCGCAACATCCCCAGGGAGCTTTTCAGACAGTCTTCTGTTTTTTATGTTTTTATGTTATTTGCAAATAACAGCAGGTTTTTGTTTTGATTTTTGTTTTGTATCCTGAAGGTGGAAGTGAATGAAATTAGCTTTTTGCAGAAATAGCAAAAGATCATAGCAACACTTTAGAAGTGCATTGCTTACATTAGTGTTTAGACTTTTAGTGATGGGGACCATAAAAGAACCTGGATACACAGATAAAATCTCACTTAACCCCCCTGCCCCAACATTGACGTGCTTATGCTCATATAGCTTATCTGTGGAATGGATTTTGCCTGTAACTTTAGTGTGACCTTTTGCTTCATGAGAGATGATAGGGAGTTACAAACTCTGCTATGCAGGCTGGCAGAGTGTAGAACTTCTATGAAATCTCAACTGTGGTTTTTGCATGGGCTGTATTGGAGGCCTCACAAACTATAAGCATTGCCTATCTAAAGTGATGAACTTGTACTTACAGTGAGCCTAAAGTTTCAGGCTCAGTTACAAGCTTTAATACTCCCAGATCTTAAATTTTGGGAGAGTTTAGAAAGAGAAGAGAGAACTCAGAACCCAGGGTTCCCAGCCAGGATCACTTAAAAGGCTGCTTTGATTCTGTGCACTATCCAATGTATCCAGAAAAGTTGAGACAAAGTTGATAACCCCATCTCATGGACATCTTACAGAATGACTCCCTTCTCCTTGTTCCAAGGAAATGTCTTCAATTTTTGATGAAATGTAATTCATTTTAAGTGTTTTTCAATTTAAAGTACAAGCATTTTGTGTAAGACATCTTATAGTAGCTATCACCCAAGGGCCAGAAAAAATGAGTACTTGTGACACCTTAGAGACTAACAAATTTATTTGAGCATAAGCTTTTGTGAGCTACAGCTCACTTCATCGGATGCAGCTGTAGCTCACGAAAGCTTATGCTCAAATAAATTTGTTAGTCTCTAAGGTGCCACAAGTACTCATTTTCTTTTTGCGGATACAGACTAACACGGCTGCTACTCTGAAACCTGTCATTATCCAAGGGCCAAGATGTCCAACTGCCAGTTTTGCCTCTGTGCTTACCCTCGTGTTAAATTGTTGGTGAGGGCTGCTGCCTTTCCTTTTTTTAATGTATGAGCAATAGCATAGTCTGAGTCCTGAAGTTTACATTCTGCCGAAAACATTTGAAATGCCAAAAATCTGCAGGCTGATCCTAAATTGGTGATGCAACATAGAATTTCCATTGTGTGCATTTCCAGTGGCCTTAGCCATAACTAGAATGTGCTAACTTCCATTCTATCCTAAATTGCTGTACAATTCAGCTTGTTTAGCCCTCTGCTCAGTGGAAAGCCAAGATTAAAAGATAAGGGCTGTTGGAGATTGTCATGATGTAGGTGCAATGTTAGAGCTACATGGAGCAATTTACATTATTCCTGGTTGCAGCTGATATTCATATTTGTTCACAGTTTAAAAAAATACAGTACAGTATATAAAAGTAAAACAAATATATAAATAGAATACTTTCAGCACTATAGCTCAGATCAAAAGGATTGAGTAGCACTGTTACGATTCTGCGGTAACAGTCTCTTCCCCCCTTGTGGGTGGGTGGGTTAGGGGGATGATGATTGAGCTCATTTGCACCTGTGTTCTGTTTGGGTTCTTATGCCATGCTCCTCATCTTTGTATCTGCGTGCCTGGAACTCAGATTGGTATTTAGCCTCTTCCCTTGAAATTGAATGTTGTCTGAAAAGGATCTTCTTTTGGAGAAAATTTACTGCGCCTCACAGGTGCTGACTTTGGCCCTATCTTCAAAATATTTGAAGGTGATTGGACAAAATCTGGTGTGCAAAGCCTTCAAAGAAATGCTGTTCAGATACAGCTATAATTTGCTTTAAATGGTCAGGTGGAAAATTTCTGTGGCAGTCATGTAAACATTTTGTCTAAGCACTTGCCTTTAATTTGGAGGTAGTGCACTGGAATGCTGGAGCTATGGATTTGTATGTGACTTTAGGATTATAACTTCTGGGGCTGATGGTAGATTGGATGCATCACAGGGCTGTGCTCTGGCCATGTCATTTGTGTGGCAGCCCACATCCAAGCTGCATCATGGAGCTACATTGATATCTGCCTTGGAGGAGAGTATCTGTCCAGCAAAAGGTAATTCTACCACAGAAAGATTAGCAAAGACTGGGAAGAGACTTCAGTAAATAAGCAGCATGGATTGATGGGGACGATGAAAAACTTCTATCAGATTGTAATAAAATGGTGTTTTTTACAATTTTTTTTTTAAGTTTAGCGAATTGCTATCTGATCTCTTTCTTATTTGAATGGTTCTATCAGATATGAACTACTTGCAGTTTATCTTGATAATTTGCTGACATCTGTCTCGGGAAATAAAAGGAGTACACGTACCTTAACATTAGCCGATTTTATCAATTTCTGTTGTTATAAATACTCTGTCAGCTTGAACGTAGAAATATAAGTTCCTGCACCTGCTGTGATAGAACAGAGTAAAGAGAAAAATTAGAGCATGGGACAGTGTGACAAATATGCTGGTGGACATCACTTCATTCACAGTCACCAGAGTATGACCATACTTTTGAAACCTCCCTTGCAACTATAATGTGAGGCAAATGATATAACCAAAAACCCAATCTTGTACATTAGTGAATTGATCTGGAACTCTGACCCCTTCCATAGATTTCCATTCGTCCCTCTTTCTTTCCTTCTCACAATGATTTCTCATACACTGAACCAATAAAGCCTCTACAATCATGGAGTAGCATTGATTCATGTAAAGAAGGCAGCTATAGAACTGAAAAGCATATACTTTAAAACATGAACAAACCAACTGATCACTTAATGTAAAGAAGGGAACAGATTTCCATCAAAGAAAGAGTCTGATGGAAAAATGGACGGAAGATATTGCAGTCCACATCTGTGAATTTCCACTTAGAAACAGAGTAGATAACTGCTCATAGGATAAGAGTCCTCTAGTACTATTGATAAATGTAAACTCAAACATTGTTAAATATGCTAGCTAAGTTGTTAACAGAAAAGAGTCCTGTCTTAAAGAAAATATTTTAGCATTTCTCTTTTAACTTAAGCTCTGTGGTGGGCTTTTAAATTAGTTTAGTTTCACAAGGAAATTTAGAATTGATTTAAAATTTTTGAGCTGAATTTAGAAAATTATGTGCTGGTCTAGTTTGCATGTGTCCAATTTGTGTGAACAAATGTCCAGTTGTGTCCCATTGGCCATTTGCATACACATACCAGACTTGTATGCACATAACACCCCATCTAATTTTTCTGTATCGGGCTTTGTATATGCTATAGGTTGATTGGTTGTACAGTACACACAATATAATTCCATACCCTAAAATGTGTTTTTTTCCCCCTCTACTTCATTTAAAAGGTGACATCTTTAATTTCACTTACCTTAAAACATTTTAATAACTGAGTTTATAGGGTTTGATTTCTGTGTCAGGGCCATATTTTATGACACTATCAGAAGCTTTTAATAAGGTGCTTTCTGCTGAGCTAATGATATGCTTTAGGTGGCATTTCTTATGCCTATCTTCAATAGACATATTCAGGCTAGTGTGAATGTAATAATCAAGTTTCAATCAAACCATACTTAGTATGACAAATATTGCATTAGACAGTGATGCAGGTATTCATGTTTTTGATAAAAGGCTTAATTTGACTCCTTGCAGAAATGGGGACTTACTATTGATTTCTGTATCAGAGTACAAAATAGCAACTATTTATAGTGCTACAAGAGAAATTGCTTCTTAATTAAATTTAAATATGAAATTATTAATTCCATGGCTTTACATAGTAATGTACAATTTTGGGTATTAAATTCTGTAGTAAATGTGTTCTTGCACGTGGCTCTGAATATATAACTTAGAAATTATTCTAAAGTGACCAGACTACAACACTTTCTAAATGGCCTTATAAAACTTCTTATTTTCTACCAGGAACATTTAGGCAGGGGTGAATTATTTTATCCTACAACTCATTTGCTTTTTTTCCCCTCCCAAGAAAATGTCAAAGAAATTTTTGGACAGACCATTATTCATCATCAAATCCCTTTTAATTGGGATTGTGAGTTTATTCGACTGCATTTTGGACATAACAGAAAGAAGAACCTTACCTACTCGGAGTTTACACAGTTTCTGCAGGTCAGTTATTTATTTTTCTTTCTGTGCATAATTGGCCGTCAGCTCTGTCATTTGTGCTGTATTAATGCCATTATAAATTAGTTTTATTATATGGTGGTGAGAAATTTGTTGTCCAGATAGACTAATCAGAACAGAGCTAAACTATCACTGTACCATACAGATTATATAATAAGATCACATACAGTGCATTAGACTTTGGTCCACCACCCTGTTGGAGGGCAGGATTAATTTTGTTTCTAAAACATCCCCTCATTGATGAGTGTGGGTGTCTGGTCCTGCTCCCTTGGAGTTCAGTGGCAAAACTGATTTCAATGGGAAAAGGATTGGAACCTGAATATCTCCACTGGCTGTTACTCCATAGCTTCCCTTGATACTTTGTTGTATTGATTAATTTTTCATTTAGCTTCATAAAGTTTTTCCTATTACATTTCCCCATAATATACACTACTGCACCTCAGAAGTTTAAGACCCTTGTGCCAAACTTGCAGTAAGCCAGAAGTCTTCCTTTCAAAGGTTTGCTGAAGAATCCTGTGGGGAGAGGACTTTAAAAGTATTCACTCCCAGAACCATATTTCACATTAGAGGGGAAGAAGGAGTTGTCAGCTAAGAGAAAAGGAAAGAAGGAGAACGTGGACAGCTGTGCATTGTAATTAAGGGGAAAAGATTTTGCAAATGTATGTAGGTAATTGAATTCTATATAATTTGAAATGATCAACTCATATTATATTTTTGTTGTGGTTTCTGGCTTTTAGGCCTAAAGAAAATTAAAATTTCATAATTGACGTAATTCCTCGGCTGGCCTGTGAAATTAAATTGCTTTGTTTTTGGAAATAATTGCAGGAAAGTACAGGGTGTTGAATTAGATTGGTTATATGGCTTGTAATGATAGTTTAGGATATAGATACTGAGGGCATTCTACAAAATAAAGAGTTTGGTTAGATAGGTTCTAAAGTCCATGGTGTGTATGGAAGAAATGCAGTAAAATTGTGGGAGGTATGCAGAAGATAGTGGTACAAGGAATTGTGGGAGTGGCGGTGGAGTGTCATCTAAACTCAAGCCCAGATACCTCTGCTGCGCCCACACTGTACAGTAGGTGGTAAGGGAGTGGTGGGTCACAGCTCAGTATACCCTTACACAAACATGTGAGCTGGGGTTCAGTACATCCCTAGATGTGGCTTTAGGGCTTTGAATGTGGATGATAAGGGTTTTGGGCAACAATACACTGTTCACATATCCTGAGTGGCAATTTTTGTTGAGATAACCCAGAGCAGTATCCTGGGCAGCCCCAAGGAAGCTCTCTTATGGGATACAGCAGGGTTCTGTCCAGTGCTTAATTTGTAATGAAAGGTGTCATGGCTTAAGCAATTTTTTTACATTCATAACTGATGCAGCAATCCCAGAGGTGCCAGGGCTATGAACTGCCAAGCCTAGAAGTGCCAGGGCTCAGCTCTGGCAAGCCCATGCAAATTATCAGACCTGCTACTGCATTCAGCTGGCTTAGTCTGTGTTGTGCTGAGATCAGAGTCTGGATGAGGGCAAGCTGGTTGCAGCTCAATCTAGACAAGACTGAGGTAGTACTGGTAGGTTGGGGAAACTAACCAGAATATTTAGTTCAGTGGGTATCAGCTGGAAAATTTTGCATGCCTTTTGTTACTCTGGTTAATAACCTGGGAATATTTTGGATTCCCAGCTGCTTCTAGACCTCTAGGAATAATGGGAGTTGAGTGTGTGCTTTATTATTATGCATGGCTAGAAGGATGCAGTTTTTTTTATATGGGTCTCACTAGAGTGATCCATGCTTTTGTCACTTTGGGATTAGATTGCTGCAATGTGCTTTATATGAGGCTACTCTTTTTAAATTCATTTGTAAACATTAGATGGTATAAAATGCAGTGACCCACTTGTAAAGAGATGTTTCTCTCAGGGAGCATGCTAAACTTGTATTCTGGAATCTTCACAGGCCTCCAGTTTATTTTCAGGACAATTCAAGGTGATAATTTTAACCTATAAAACCCTAATTGTGTTCAGTCCTGAATACCTGAGAGATCAGCACTCTCCTCATGGAAGAGGTCTTAAGAGGTGATCTAGTCCAGTCCCCTGAACTCATGGCAGGACTAAGTATTATCTAGACCATCCCTGACAAGTGTTTGTCTAACCTGCTCTTAAAATCTCCAATTATGGAGATTCCACAACCCTCCTACGAAATTTATTCCAGTGCTTAACTGTCCTGATAGTTAGGAAGTTTTTCTTAATTTCCAACCTAAACTGACCTTGCTGCAATTTAAGCCCATTGCTTTTTGTCCTATCTTGAGAGGTTAAGAAGAACAATTTTTCTCTCTCCTACTTGTAACAACCTTTTATGTACTGCATAACACATCATTGGAGGAGCATTGGCTAACAGCTCCCTGGTTTAACATTGAGCAGGCTGCAGGCGGGGCATTGGGTTCGAAATGTGAACAGTCCTTTGTGCTTCAGTTCACCAAAGCCCAGATTTGATGACATTTCAAACTCTAATTGTTCTCCTTTGATTTTCTTGTGACAGCAAAGATGAATGGGTAGGAGTGGTGGGAAGACTTTTTGGCTTCCATTTTGGATTGGAGTTTTTTGGGATGAATCAGTTTGTTGAGCGCTTTTACTAAAACTACTGTTGTATTTTTATATAGAGTATAACATTTGCATGCACACTCTTAGGCAGGCGGATGAAGACAGTGGGAGTTCCATGCACAGTGGGTGTACAGACTCATATTCCTAATGTGATGTTTCTAATTCGTATTTCAGGAGCTACAGTCAGAACATGCAAGACAAGCCTTTGCACTGAAAGACAAAAACAAAACTGGTATGATTACTGGACTGGACTTTAGTGACATCATGGCTACCATTCGTTCGCATATGCTAAGTCCGTTTGTGGAAGAAAATCTAGTTTCAGTAAGTGTAAAGAAAATAATGTCTTAAATATAAGTGCTATTCAAGTGAGAGTTTGTAATTTAATTGATATATATCTAAAATTCTTAACACACGCCTTATCTTCCTCTTCATTAGCAATACTGACAATGCAGTACCATTCATTGCTCACATAGGGTTTTTATGCAATATAGTGTTTTTATAGAAGTAATACTGATTAGGGCCGTCGATTAATCACAATTAACTCACGTGATTAACTAAAAATATATTAATTGCGATTAATCACAGTTTTGATCACACTGTTAAACAATAGAATACCAATTGAAATTTATTAAATATTTTGGATGTTTTTCTACATTTTCATATTCGTATTCTGTGCTGTAATTGAAATCAAGTGTATATTATTTTTATTATAAATATTTGCATTGTAAACATGATAAACAAAAGAAATAGTATTTTTCAATTCACCTCATAAAAGTAGTGCAGTGCAATCTTTGTTGTGAAAGTGCAACTTTCACATGTAGATTTTTTCGTTGTTACATAACTGCACTCAAAAACAAAACAATGCAAACTTCAGAGCCTAGAAGTCCACTCAGTCCTACTTCTTGTTCAGCCAATCACTAAGACAAACAAGTGTGTTTACATTTATAGGAGATAATGCTGTCCTCTTCTTATTTACAGTGTCACCAGAATACCAAATAAATGGTATTCTATTATTGTTTTAACAGTACGATTAATCACAATTAATTTTTTAATTGCGCGATTAATCATGGTTAATTATTTGTAATTGCTTGACAGCCCTAATAATGATGATAAAGTACAAGTTATTCTGCATTACTGAAAGCAAGATTGTTTGTCATGAATAGCTGAGTATTTTCCTTTTTGTAAGAGTCAGTGAGGTGAGTCACCATAGGTGCACGTTCTTATGGCTTGGCATTTCATAGTAGTGTCTTCTCATTAGATGCCTTCTGTGCAGTGGTCTGCTGTTCTCATGACTTGGTCCTCCAGCCAGGGACCTCTGTATGGTCCCACCTCTTTTGGGGTAAACATAATCCCGTATGGCTGTCGCCCAGTGACTTTATGTTGGGTTTTCATCCCAGCTACAGGCTTTCCAGCCCTTATATCCAGGGGCCTCCCCACTACTTTTGTTAGTAGGGGAACCCAGGTGCTCCCTGAACTCCAGGTTTCAGCCCAGGGACCTTGTAATAAACAGCTAAGGTCTGCCTATTTGTATCCACTGCTTCCTACTGTGGCCTGCTTCTAGGCCTTTTCACCAGCTCCTTCCTGGGTGCACTCCTTCACAGATCCCAAAAGGAAAAAATCCATAGCTCTGGGTACAGACAACATATATGAGTCCCTTGCCAGGCCTACATACCCCTAGGGAGACTCAGGTCTAACTGTGTCTTGTTATTTTTTGGCTCTGGCCAGGCCTTTTTTTCAGTCAGTTCTGGGGTAGGCCCTGGTCCTAATCAGGCCTTCCTTCAAGAGGCCTTCTTCTCTTCCCAGTCAGCCCCTGCATGGAATGTTTCCCCTTTTAAGTTCCTCCAGGCTTGGCACTTCTTGCAAGTGAAGCAGGATGGGGCTAATTGCGCCCACAGGTTCTCATTAACCACTTTCCACCTTGTATGGGGTTTGTATACTCTGTCACAGTAAATAAAACATTTGAGCTGAAATTTGCAATGTAAACAGTATTATAACTAGTGACATGAAATGTGGTCCAGATCCTGCAAATTCGTACTCATGTGAGTAGTCCTATTTACTGTAATAGGACTATTCATGTGAGTCAGAATTTGCCTATCTTTTGGCTCACTGCTCTTTATAGACAAGTCCCCAGTCCAGCAAACAAATTAAGCATGTGATTAATCTTAAATACATGAGAAGTCCCATTGAAGTCAATGGGGACTATTTATACACTTAAGTATTTTGCTGGATGGGGGAGGTGTCTTAGTTTGGAAAGTAAGGATTTGTGTTAATTTCAACTTCTAAGGTTAATTGTTAACACTGTTAACTATTGCTATAAATTACCTAAAATAAAACATACGCAAATTTCACTGTTGGAAAAGTCTAGAACAACGCATTCTACAAAAAAGTTTAACAGTAATTCTACAGTTGTTTCCTGATGATTTTTATTGCATCAAAAACCATAGTACCCTTTCTATGTAATAATGACCCCCTCACTGGTATCACTAAAAAAACAGGATACAACTACTACGATGGAAATATATCTTAATCTTTTCTTGCATGTCCAGATGGATGTTAATTTACAGTAAAGCTCCCTTGGGTTGTCAGTGGGTTTAAGGCTATCAGCTGAATCCTAACCACAAATCAGGATCTGTCTTTTATCTTTTTTTTTTATTTATGTTTTTAAGGTAGCAGGTGGAACTATTTCACATCAGGTCAGCTTCTCCTATTTCAATGCTTTTAATGCCCTGCTGAATAACATGGAACTCGTTCGAAAGATATACAGTATTATAGCAGCTACAAGGAAAGATATTGAGGTCACAAAAGGTAAAATAAATTTACTATATTTTATTAATTTTCAGATCTATAAAGTGTGTCTTTTTTATACTGTATATGGATTAAGACTAGTAAATCTAGTAATATGGAGGTTTAGCACAGCTATGCAAATATTTCAAGTTTGATTCTGAATGTGCGTCTCCTGCTCAACTCCAGACTTCACAGGCCAGCAGAGGGTTCTAGCTGGCTCTTTAAGGAGAAGAGTTGTCAGGGTTCTGACAAGAGCCTTGACTGGTTCTGATATCCTGGGGATACCACTGCAATGTGGACCTTCTTATGGTAGTGATAAGTGTTTACATGGAGCGTAGAAAAGTCTGGGGAATATGGCAACTATGGCAGAATGGGTATGCTTTAACAATAACAAAAATACTTAATCAGAAACTCTCTGTGTCCTGTTGGCTGTTCCTGTGTGCTACTGTAGCTCTTTCCACACAATTTTAGCGGAGTTTGTAACCGTTTAATGGCATGGTGTGCGCTAAATATAATTTGTTTCCACACATACAATAAGGCTAATACTGTTAGCAAGCGTGCAAGTTAACTGTGATTCAACCTTGCCACTGGCCTGGATTGATTGGCTTTCTGTAACCATTTCATAACGTAGCTATTTCCCATCTGTGGATGGGACCCACTAACTATATCTTCTGGGTTGGCCCCACCCCTTTTCCTTCCAGTTCTCATGAAGTTAGACATCTAAGAGTGCAATACCCCATGTGTGCTGCTCTATGTTCATATGCTCTGGGCACCGTCTGTCTTTGGATGGTAGGATGGGACACCTGTCCAGATTCTCCAGGTTGTACTGATACATCACTACCTAACTATTTTGGTAAATGTGAATGCACAAACGTGGCTCACATGATTATCTTGTGAAAAACTTGTTTTATAGATACTACTAAACCATGTTTTCTGTAACTGATCAGAGGAGTGTCATGGATGTGTTACAAATTGTATTTGTAGTGTGGATAGGCACTTATCCAAACCTGGGAACAATGAGAGCTAGGGGAGGAAGGAACAGTGAAATGATTGTGCTAGTTTTAATGCTGATTGGTATAATTTATGGATGAACCATTGTCTGCTTTTACAGTAGAGCCCCAAATACTGGATCTGATCTATGGACTTTGCTGATAGGAGAATTGCTATAGATTTCAATGGGGACTACTTGCATAAGTAAGAGTTGAAAGATCAGATTTACTCTGTGATTGAAGCTGCTGTTCTGAAATAGATGTGGTACTAATTCTGGCTCATTTCATTCTATTTAAAGTGAAAATGTGATAAATGATTCAGGATCATTTACCTTATTTTCCCCTTCCTCTTAAATCCAGAGGAGTTTTCCCAGGCTGCAATCAAATTTGGACAAGTGACACCGCTGGAAATCGATATTCTCTATCAACTTTCAGACTTATACAATGCTACAGGGTAATTTATAACTATCATAATCATTCATATTAGTCTTTCCACCCTATTTATATTTACTTTAAAATAGATTTGTTTTACATATATATTCATATATTACGTATATATGGATTATTTGATGACTGCTGACTGTGCTGGGGGGTGAGTGGTGTATAAGTATATGTATAGTGCAGTCATCTGATAATCAGTATATGGTGTAAAATAACAAAATACACTCCCTGCTTCAAAAAACTTGTAATACACAGATTGCTGGTGTAAACTTGAAGTGTGAGAGGTGTCTTGACTAGATTGCAGCATGTGAGTTATTATGGGGTACGTGGTGGCTGCTCCATTTACCGAGTGCAGACCCTATATTACCAGTATGCAAGGGCCCAAACCTGGGTAATGCTGAGTTCCCTTTATTCCCACTGAGGACAATGAGAACAGAAATGCTTATAACTCCCAAGATTGGATCCTGCAACAGTACTTAGTAAAGTACTTAGGAATACCTGAAATATAACAAGTAATATATAAAGCCATAATCTAGTCTGTTGAGGAAAAGGTGCTTGCTGAGATTTGTTTATGATTTTGGCTAACAATGATTTATTTTCCTTGGGCTTGTCTGAAGGCGTTTAACTTTGTCAGATATTGAGAGAATAACACCACTGGCTGAAGGTGCCTTGCCTTACAACTTGGCAGAACTCCAGCGGCAGGTAGGTAGGAGTGATATCATGTGTACAGTCAATTGTGAAAATGCTAAACTGAAGGAAACATTTAGAAGTTGGCAATTTATAAAACTTCTGAATATTTGCTTATGAAAATTAGATATATTTGCCTTAAAAAGACTTCTACAAAACTCAAATCTGTGCTTATAGTTTAAAAAGAAAAGAAAAGAAACTCTGTTCCCAGATTTTACAGATTTTCTTTTCTCTCTTGAATATAAAGAAAACATGTTGGATTCCTCTGACATTAGTGATGTTTTTGTTGTCTAGGCACTAGATTTTAAGGGAAGTTCTTATTACATTTTTTTATAATTGGACTGAAATTGTAAGAATGTTTTAAAACATTACTTCCTGAAACAAATCATTCATTGAGTGGATGCTTATAGATTTTAATCAAAATATTAGATATTTTTTGTACTAGAGAAGAAACTTATGAAACCGTTAAACCCTCTGATGAACTGTCTATACACTTGGATTTCCCACTATTGTTAATAAACCAATTAAAAACATATCCACTAACTCCTGAAAATATCTGGAATTTTCTGTTAAAATCCATCCTTAAATAAATACTAGTTTGGAAGTACACTTTGAGTTTTATTTCTGTTTTAGTACACTTCCATATTGAGCTCCATAATAAAGCTCTATTTTTATGTTGTGAATATACTTGTGTATACAGCATGTAAGGCTGATAAATGTGTTCTCCTTTGAGAGATTAGTTGGAGTAATCATCTTCCATGGTGATTGACTTGGATGGTTTGTTTAGAATGCTCACTGAATCTTGCTAATGTTATTTGATACTCATTAGCTCTTGTGATTTACATAGCAACAGGAGAATCCTGTTTGTGTGGGGCTGATGAAAAATGTAGAATTGGAGGATGGAAAATACAGCTTCAGAATGTTAACTCTTTACTTCACCTGAGCAGGGCTGGCTCTAGGTTTTTTGCCGCCCCTACCCAAGCCAAAAAAAAGAAAAAAGGGTGGCGGAATGCTGCCCCTGGAATTGTGCCGCCCCAAGCATGTGCTTGCTTTGCTGGTGCCTAGAGCTGGTCCTGCACCTGAGATCTTTCTTCATAGATTTGTGTGGTTTCGTTTCATGGAAGTTTTATATACTTTAGATTTAGGTGTTTTTACAAGTCAGGGCTCTGTATCCTGTGTGGCATGTTACACTCTCTTTGTTGTACTGCTACCTCTTCTAGTATGAGTAAATATATGAAAAGTCAGTAATTGTGTCCTGCCAAGGTGGGGGTGCCATTGCTGTAATGGGAAATAAATGTACAGTCTTACTCAAAGTTCCTTCCTCTGCATCGGTCTTGACCACCGGGACTGGCTGGACTGCTGTGGAGTCACAAACAGATCCTGGCTCGTAGCATAGTTGGAGCATCCCCCGCACCACCACCATGACTCGCATGTCTCCTGTTCTCCTCCTCCTCCCTGTTCCTGCCAAGGGCCGGTGACTTAGACTTCTCTGAGGTATCCATGGAGGTGTGCAGGATGGTGGTGAGGTGTCTGCTAAGTATGGCATGCAATTCTTTGTAAAAGCAGCAAGTCTGTGGCTCGGCACTCAATCAACTGTTGGTCTTCCTGCCTTCTGGTATGTCTGCCGCATACTTTCACGGAGCACAGCCACTGATCCATGTCATACCTATTCTCCCACATCCCCTCGTAGATGTCCACATTACTACGGCAGATCCTTAGCTGTGCCTGCACAGCCTCTTCTCCCCATAAGGTAGATCCAATATCTCCTGTCGACTCTGGGCTGGAGCGCATCTGACGTACATAGCTGGCATGGTCAGCTGGGCAGTTATGCACAACAGTGGAGAGTTGCTAGGTGTGCTTGCCAAGGTGGACTACCAGGAAAAGGCATTTAAATTCACAGGGTTTTAAAGGGAACAGGTCTTCTGGTCTCCGTGACCCCTGGGCAGTGGAGTTCACAACTGTGATTGGAGCGGTCAGTGTCAGTCATTGTGGGACATCTGCTAGAGGACTGTTCGGGTCAACATAGATAACGCAGTGTCTACATTTGTGTTGTCTCAACCTGAGTTAATCAACTATGACTCAACACTGCTCAGGTCTTACTATGTCGGCGTAATGGAGTACTTACATCCGTGTGAGACAAATTTAAGTGTAGACACATGCTTAACTAGGTCAACACAAGGCAGCATACGTTGACTTAACTTGGTAGTTCTATACCAGGCCTCAGCTACTTTGTGCTGCTAGTACAGTCGCTCTCTGCATCTCCAGTGTTTTTGCAGTGACTGCTGTCACTCGAGCTAGGCTAACTTTGCAGTGAAGACAAGCCCTGAAACACGGTTAGGCAGCAAATTCAGAAAGAAGGACATGTATGTGGCAGATTAAATGATTACATAATCATGCTGCCCTGACTGTGATTGTTTACATTGAATACTAACTGTGCTCTGAGCCGAAAAATCAAAGAAAAAATGCAGTACTTGAGCCTAAATGGTTTTATTTTTACTTTTAGTCTATAAAGTATAGATAGAAAGTCTATTTCTTTCTAGAAATATGGAGCTGTACCTTTAAAAGTAAGTCTTTCAAGAAGGTACAGCTAAATCCAGTGTTTCCCTGAACTCTTGCCTTCTGACCAAAGGATGTCTCCATATCCTTTTTCCTTGTTACGTAAAACAGAGATAAATTCTTCAGCTTCTTTATGTGCACAGACACCCATGCTCTGTATTTCTGGCTTAAGTGCTCAGTGGATTACCATCGTTTCCCTTTTCTAGGTCCCCACTTTCTGAAAATCAGAGTGATTTAGCTACTATCTATCTGATTAAGTGAGCTGTAGCTCACGAAAGCTTACGCTCAAATTAATTTTTTAGTCTCTAAGGTGCCACAAGTCCTCCTTTTCTTTTTGCAGATACGGACTAACACGGCTGCTACTCTGAAACCTGTCTATCCTTTAGTCGACCTTTGGAATTTTTAGAGTGCCTGTCACCACAGTGTCTATGGCTGTGTTGACACTGACAAAGATGGAACCCTAATTCTCCATCATTGTGCAGTGGTGTACCTCCACTCGTGATGGGAAGGGTGGAGTATGTACTAAGTAGAGATAATTAATATGGTGGTTAAAAACACCTGAGCCTTGTCTACCATATGGCTTACACCATTGTTACCATGTTTGGAACTGTGAATCAGAGCACCCTGTTTTTGCCATCCTATATAAAAGACCCAAGAACTGGTGCAGAAAGTGAGAACTGAGAAAGATATATTACTAGTTTCTTTAAGCAGCCAGGATGGATTTGTCAAATGCATACAATGCTGTATAGCTTTCTGCCAGATGAAAAAGAGATGATCCCAGAAATGTGTCCCAGTGACACTGCATTAATGAGTGAGCAGAGCTTTCTTCTCCAGATGCACAGTATGTTGTGAGTGTTTACCTAGTCTAGTGGCCATGTGGGTTACCATCTCCAAAAATACAAAGACTTCCCTGAAATCTCTAGAGCTTTAAGAGTAATCAAGGACTTTATAAAGCCCCTTGCTGGAACTCCTCAGCTCAGTTGGTTTAAAGTATGTGTATTGGAAACAGATTTCTTTGAATCTACAAGAAAGACCACAGAAGTCCAAGCCTTGGATCAGTCCCTGAGGAAATGTTAAACCTATTCAGCTGCTGTGGTTGAGAGATTGTCCCATGGAGGGGTATGGTCTTGAGCAGAGTGATTTATGATTAAATTCTGTGCACAACCTGTGGCTCATCATGTACATTTTGGTCACCTTCTCTGACATGGATTTGACAGTTGAGCAGAATCAGTGTCTGGAGTGTTCTTCCCTGTTACCACTTTGTTTAAATCCTTATGGGTAAATACGTACCTGAGCTGATGAAATAGGAGTCTACAAAAGTTACGTACAGGTAATGCTTTATTTTGTAGACTTTTGTGGCAATCCATTCCATCTTTCTTTCCCTGCAGAAATCTGTTTCTGTTCATCTGGACTTATAAAAAGGACTTTGAGAGATACTGTACTGTCAAAAACATGCATTGCATTTTATGGTGTCATATTTGGTTTTCATTAATGCCTTCAGACAGCATGCGTAGCTTTTCCTTGGTCAGAATTATTTTTGTAGTTCACCTATGTGGTAAAAGGAATGTGGGGGAAAAAAAAAGTTTTGCTCAGCTGGACCTGTTTTCTTTCCTTTCTTGATGTAGCATCATCATCCTCCATTCAGAATGCTGTTGCAAAGATTATTTTCTTAACCTGTCACTTTGATTGTTATCCCTGTCTTTGCAGCCCTCCACTGCCTCCCCCTTCACCAGTGCATCAAACATAAGCTGTTTGTATTCACTGTTAAGATCTTGAATCTCACCTCTGATCAGCCCATGATGCCAGCCTCCATTGTCCACTTTCTGATTTTGCAGATAAGCACTTTCGTGCTTTCTCCGATGCTGCCCCTCATGCTTGGGAGGGACTCCCCATAAATATCTTGAAAGCTGTCTCATTGTCCACTTTCAGAACCCTCCTGAAAACTCTCCTTTGTCATAATATCTAAATACACTTGACAATGGTTAGGCTGCTGCTGTGCTGAGATCACTGCTTATTGTGCTGACCAGTAATGTCTCACTGTTTCCTTGTGAGTCTGTCTGTCTATAGCCCTCTGTTATCTCTTGTCTTATACTTAGATTATGCAGTCTTGTTGTAGTCTCTCTCACCAACAGAAGTCGAACCAATAAAAGATATTACCTCACCCACCTTATCTCTCTTATACTTAGATTGTAAACTCTTTGGGGCAGGGACCGTCTTTTTGGTTCTGTGTTTAAACAGTGCCTAGCACAATGGTGTCCTGGTCCATGACTCGTGTTCCTAGGCACTATGGTAATAATAATAAGCACAGAATGTATTTTCCTTCCACCTTCCCACTTTTGGAATAAGACATTATTCATCCTGCCTATTCTGCTCTGTTTTTAAAAATGCAGATTAGAAGGAATAGTCAATTTTCTTTCTGTTCCTGAATCTGCGGGGGCGGGGGGTGAACTTTGATCTCTGTTGGACTCTATTATCTTATTGAATTGATTTATACTGGGGAGGATATGTTATCAAATCCTAGAGAAGGATAAGAAATTCTATGAGGTCTAAGAAGTATCTACCTTGCAGGGGAGCTATGCTTGGGAAGAAAAATAGAGATGTTTCTACGGTGACTCTAAATGACTCCTAAATTCTAGGGTTTTTTAGAAAAAATTAACAAAATGTAATGTAGAAAAATTAATGTAAATATCTCTTCAGTAAATTTAGCATGAATGAAACTTAGGGCTTGTCTACACTACTCCATAGTGCAGACTACGAGGTTTTGAGTTGTGCCCTGTGTAAATATTGCTGGCAAGAACGAAAAGGTACCAAGTTGTTGTGCAAATCTTTGTGCTCTGCAGTTCACACCCCTGTAGTCAGCACTACAGCTCAGTGTAGACATAGCTTGTCAGACATGTTTGCTGATTATTTGATTAATGTAAGAGTGTGTCTATAGTGCAAAAAAAGGTGTCTTCTGAACTAGGGTATAGCAATGAAGACATGGCAACTTGGCTTTTAACTCAAGTTACCCGCTCAAGTTCAACTTCATGCTCCCCATAGGCTTTAGCTTGAGTTAAAAGCTGAGTTGCTGTGTCTTCACTGCTATTTTAACCCAAGTTAGCTAACCCATGTTAAAAATACTCCTTTTTTTTCAGTGTTGACATATCTTGAGACTTTTTTAAACCTAGCAGTTGAATATCAGTATACAGTGGTTAGATGGGTATGACAGCTTCAGTAATTTTCTGTTTATAAATATGCATGATCTGAAAGCTATAGCATTAATTATACTTATTTACATTTGAACACAAGTGAACTACAAACTATAGTGAACACTCATTTAATAGGATGAAAGTGACTTTTGTTTCACAAGGAATTTGAGTATTAACATCCGAATTTAAGTCTGAGTATAATATATTGGTTTTGATAAGACTCTGATGCTTACAAGGAAGAGACTAGCTTTAAAAGATTAAAGAGAAGCAAGTGTGCTGAAGACAGAAGAAAACTGTGCAGGGATAAAAGAACTAGTCCTTTTTCAAGTCTTTTAGGAGTTCATTGCTTTTATCTATTTTTATCTACATAAATCGAGACACCATTTTACTTTGGGATTTATTTAGTGTTGCTTTTTTCAGTATGAATTTTTTTCTGATTCAAGGGGAAATTCTTCAGATTTATCTTTCTTTTCCATTGTACCCATTGGGAAAATATATTTCTGATCTTAACTAAAGGTTTTTCTTCTGATGTAATCTTATGGGGTTTTTTTTATCTATGTGCACAATTGATAAATATCTGAATATTCTCCATTCTTCTCTGTTAGGCTGTATTCCAGTGAGTTATTCTGGACGAAATATCTTGGGGAAGGAAATTCTTGATGGCCGTGTATATTGTGGAAGGCCTTTGTAAAAGTTTCATTATATTTTAAAAGAAGTGAGCTCATCTTAATCTCATAGTTGCCAATCCTATATAGTACCATGTACTTCATGAGCAGCATGAAGCCCTACAAATTTCAGTGGAGCAGTTCAGCAGCATGCTACACATTGCGGGATCAAGGACCTACTGAGACCATTCAGTGGATGGCTGCCAAGATTTTAGTAGAAGCTAACAAAGATCAGTGACATAAAATGTTGTGAGATAAAACTGCACCTTCCCTCTGTTTGGCCTGATCAGAGCCCAGCAATGAGAAGGGTTGCTGCTTGGAACTGTATGCATGATGGAACTTTTAAATGTCTCATTGAAATACACACAGTAATATCCTCCAAAAACAAATGAATAAATAAATACATCTGCCCAATCAAAGTGAAAAAGAATAGTGGACCCCAAAATTATATAATCTTTGCAATTTTTGCTGTATTCTCCACACTTATTTAATAAAATCAAGTAAAGCAAAATGTACAATATATTATAACTTCAAGTTTGTACCTGTGCAATGGAATATCAGTACCAATAGGGCTGCTTAAATGAATTTTCTGCAGTGCCGGCTGCATGGCAATGGCTATTTCGCTCCCCAGTGCTGCAGCAAGCTCAGCACAACTCTTTTAAGGAACCTTAGCGATAGATCCTTTAAAATATACTCCTGTGGATATAGGAACTGTGTTTTCAGTAAAATGCCATATATCTTCTAATGCATATTCATGTGTTCATGTGTGGTCTAAGAGCAAAACCTTTCCGTAACACCCTGGGGCCTCTGCAAGATCTAAATATACTGTCAGGAGTGTCGGGGTCATCTGCCATGGTGCAAATGGCTTTAAAAATGTCAGGGGAATGGAGCAAGGAGATTTACTTAAACACCTTTTGATATTTTCCCTCCTTGTTTGTACAACCACAGCATAAGCAAGAGGGGACTTTGATGACTAATTTTGATTGTAAGGCCTTGGAGGTGGGGTCTTGGTTTTTGTGTCCATAGAGCACTGTGCATATCTCTGGCAAAGTATAAATATCACCCTTACTATGCCAGACCAGATATTTCCCTGACTTGAACACAGTTAATTCCCAATAATTTCCATTTGATCTCAATTCACAATTTTGAATCATTCACTTTTTTTGGAGTGGGAGGAGGGACTAGTCTTACTGCTATCTTCCTTTCCTTCTGTGTGCAATTCATCTTACACTCAATGAACAAACTCTCCTCTACCCCACTGATTTCTGTTTGGCCCAGTTTGCATACTTTACAGAATGCCTCATCGGTGCAAGTTAGACTAGCTTGCTAGTGGCACCTTTTTTCTAACTAGTCGACACCACAATATCAGTCTCTGTAGGCTTTTCCCCTTGCAGATGTACATTTGTTTAAGTCTATCATTGAAAAATTCCAAGGCCATGTACCGCTTTGTTACTCTAGCATATGTCAGTGAAATCTGAGGCTCATCATTATAACTTAAAACAAAAGTCAACCCTATAATTATAACTTATTAACCTCTCAGGGGTGTTATGAGGACTAGATCACTTTTTTCCTTGCTTTTGAGACTGTAAAGTGCTGTATGTGCTAAGTATGGATATCTAATGCATGTATAATGATAAAACATAGACTATATTGATGATGCTCTTGATCCTGTGAGGTGCTGAGCTCTGTCTCTGAGGTCCTCAAAGCTTATTGAAATCAGTGGGCGTAGAGGGCACTCCCCATCTCATAGAATCGAGCCCTACAGAAGGGAAAAATCATAAATTAAAAGCATCTCTGCATGCACCTTTCATATAAAGAAATAATTTTTCAAACTGTTTCTTTGGTCAGACAAGGAATATAGGAGGTAGAACTATATGAGAGATTTATTTGAAAATGTGCTATTTCTTTTATGCCAAAGGAGGATTATCCAGTCTTTTTTCCCTTGAACTAAAGCTGCTGTTCTGTCAAATTTTTTCTTTAATTTTACAAAAGCCAGTTCATAGGCTGCTTCAGTTTCTCACATGTTTTCCAAATCATGTCTCCCTTCACCCCCCCAGCAATCTTACGGCGGTATGGGCAGGCCTATCTGGCTCCACGTAGCAGAGTCTGCTTACAGGTTCACTTTGGGCTCAGTTGCTGGAGGTGAGTGACATGTCTGTGTACTGTTTTCAAGGCTGGGTTAATGTAATATTATCTCACCAGACTAATGGAGATCATCTAAGGTGCAGTTCATTGTTTGAAAGGGTAAGAACTGGAGAGCTTTGTGAAGTGCTCTTTATTTTTACCTATGATCAGAAGACTTGGCAGAACATTGCAGTGGCAACTCTGGCTCCAGACAGTCTTCAAGGCAAAACGTTCATAATGACATTGGCTTTCTGCATGCAGTATTGCACCGCCATTGATTATACTTGGTGGGAGTGATACCAAAAACATAAGAACAAAATTGAGAGGGACAAAACTGAGGATTTTGCTATGTCTGTCTACATAATTATAAACAAACTTTTTCTTATTTTGTTAGCTTTTGTCAATTTTCCCCTTAAATATAGTTTTTGAATATTTTAACATGCCTTTAAAAAAAATCCATGATCTACTGGTATCATAAGGTTTTGTCCTTCATTTTTTGTAATAGCGTTTGAAAGCTTTGTGTTTGTTAATTTCAGCGGCTTTTTGCTTAAGACATATTGTACGTTGGGGTGAAATTCAACCCCTTCTACTCCTACACAGCCTGAGTAAATGATCATTGTGCAGAGAACTACTCAAGGGTTGGGAGGGCCAGACTCCATCACACAACTTGCAGGAAGGGTTCAGAGAGCCACTGAACGTGTGCCCACCAGCCCTGCAGCAGAACAGGTGAAGTTACAGTGCATTCTGAGCTTTCTGCAGTCCTTACAACCTTTGGCAAATTTCAAACAAGGAGAACAGATTATTTTACATATTCACTTTTCTATGGTTCTCATCACTATAATATCTGTGCACCTCACAAATACGAATATTTATTCTTACAACATCCTTGTGAGGTTGGGACGTATCCTGTCCATTTTACAGATGGGGAACTGAGGCATAGGGATTACACTCCTGATCCAGCAAAGACTGGCACATGTTTACTGTTTCACAATGTGAGTAGTCTCATTAACTTCAATTGGTACTATTCACAGTGTATACAGCCTTCTTATGTGGCATCTCCATTACTGGAGGATTGCAACCACAGTAGCCTATTCTGTACCATCCTGTGCTAATCTCTGTGTGGCTGAATAATTCTTTTGATCCACCAAGGATGCCACGTTGTCCATCCAAGATTTCTTTTTCTGCCTTGTGTTCTGCCATCAACTTTCCCTTGCCGTGCCCGTAAACATGAATTACCCTCTGAACCTCATGTTTCGGGTCACTGCTGTAGAAAACTAGTACTTTTTTTAACAGTCGATTGCAACATACACACCTGTGGTACTGTAGAAATAATGTTTTGTAATTTTTGCTTATAGCTGTGGGTGCCACTGCTGTGTACCCCATAGACCTGGTGAAGACACGAATGCAGAATCAGCGCTCTTCTGGTTCAGTTGTGGGAGAATTGATGTATAAAAACAGCTATGACTGTTTTAAAAAAGTTTTGCGTTATGAAGGCTTTTTTGGTCTTTACAGAGGTAAGTGAATAAATCAAAGGTATCTAGTAATTTTCTTCATCCAGTGCATCAACAGCCAACACCTTATGGGAACACCAAAAAAACTCTTGCTAATCAGAACAATTCTTCTATTTCACATAGCTGAACTGAGTATTTATCTTCCCTTGATCAGTGTCATTATAAACACTTGCTTGGAAAACAGGATCTTTGTTCCTCTAGTGCTATTTCATTGCTTGAAGTCCTAATTTTCTGGGGCATTATGGGTGCTGTGGACTTGATTGTTATCTTGCAAAAAAAGGATTGTGACTGTAGGTGGGAGATAAACAGCAGGAGCAGATGAGTGTCTAAGGAGCAAAGATCCTATTTTAATGCAAATATTTGTTAGAGAAGGATGAGAAATACATAATACAAGACAGAAACAGAATCATTTGAAATGTAATGTCTGAACTAAGGGTCAAATCCTGCTCATCATACTCAAGCAAGTAGTCTCATGCTTTTAATGGTTCTGTTCACATGAGTGATAAATGGGATTTGCTCCATGATTTGTAAATGTTTCCTTAGGAAAAACTAAACATCATTCGCTAGGTGAAGCCTTCCTTGTTTTTTGTTGCTGTCTACTATTGTATTAGTTCTAAAATATGAATATGTCTCATATTTTGTAAAATTGATTATCAGTGTAATACTGATTTTAAAGTCTAAGTTGAGAAATTAAAACTGCTTTTTATCAATCAGGTGCTTCAATATACACAAATATAGGGGGTCCATCTCATGTTTTTAGCTCGGGCATATTCCGAAGGACTGTTACTATTTCACGTTATATGGTTGGGGCCCTTCTAACTGGTCACTTGCAATCTTTGTGTTTTAACCAACCTCTGTATTCTTATTTACCATTTGGTTTAACTTAATTGTGTTCACAAAAACTTTCTCCAGCTGCCATAGGAGTACTTCTTAAGTTGGTTCTTTTCCTTGGGGTGGAGTCCCTCACCTCCTTGATGCTCCCTGTCTGGGTCGTCTGCATTGTGCTGTGTCCATGGAGGCATTGGTAATCTTCCAATTTATTTAAGGGATAACCCCTGAGCAGTTTTTACACTAGAGAATCCAGTTAAAACGAGACTGCTCTGATTAAAGAGGTTTTAATAATCTCATTATTTGTGGTACGTAGTTAATGTTCGACTTTTACATTGTCTTTCTGGGGGCTTGCAATGAAAGTAACACAAAGGGAGGGATATATTAGGGATGATATAGTTAGTGTAGCACAGCTTTTGTTATGGCTCTTGCTAGTAATTTATCTTACTGGTAAATAGATTTGCTTTCCCGTGTTGCTAATTATTTCACAAGAACAATTTTACCCCTTAATTCATAATTTAAAATTTCACCTGAAACCCCATCACTTCTCTTCCTTTTCTAGTGTATTTCCTTTTCTAGTCAAATAGCTTTGCATTGGAGCTTTTGGCTTTGGTGCTGTCTGAGTTTTGATTGTTGCTAACAGTACCAATGTTGCCTCTTTTTGTAACCTTTGACAAGCACTTTGAAAGCAAAGACTCTCTCTACATGAATGATACACAATGTTTTACATTTTTAATGTATTGCTTAAAATAAACAGTGATCAAATTATTTTTAGGTCTGTTCTATACTTGTTTTTAATTAGATTGTATGGTCGTTTTTAGCATTTTTGTGTCCTTGAAAAACTTAAATCTGTGGAGAGTCTGATACTGAGTTCATAGCGCTAGATTGTTTCCACAACCATGCCAGACTGTCATAATTCAAATTATGTAGAAGTAGAAGTACAGAAACATTTATATTGCATTCACAGAAGAGATGCCCAGTGTATCTGTAGGTGGATTCTTGTGTGCATAAATGTGTTAATTTTAATTGTATTTAGACAGAATAGGACAGTGCAGACGTGACGTGTGTTTTTTACTACATAAATTACATAGAAATAAAGTGATCCCTTACAGGAATTCTTTATTTTTTATTAATATCTGTCATAAGGCTACTGGACTCTGCCACCCAACTCCAGAATTAACTCTGAAATGTTTTGTACGTTCCTCTGGCTAGAATCTCAGGCTCTCTGAAATATAGATTTATGGAGTGTGTGTGTGCATGTATTTAACAGCACATAAAAGGCAGTGGGAGGTGTGTCTTGTGGTGTTTTGTCTAGTAGGGTTTTTTTGTTTTTTGTTTTTTTAAACTGTGGGCACTGTAGAGCTGGATTTTCTTTTCACAGTGGATCAGAGATTCAGGCTGGGAGGGCAGTGTTTCTTTTTGTCATTGTCAACTTTTCTTTGTATGTAATAAGTACCTTTCCTCAGTGTAGTAAGCCTGTAAATTGCACAGAAAATACTGGGTTGGAAGAAAACAAGACATTGCATGTATTATTTGTTGATCTTTCTATGTAGGTACATGTTTTCTGTGGGTTCGGTTAGAGGAAGGTACTATGTGAATTAAATGGGCTAAGTGTGGTGGGGGATCTTTATACCTTCTTTATTATTTAAATAGCATAATATTTTCATAGATTTTTTTTTCCTGCCTTACCCTTGCAAGACAGTAGGAAACCTGTGGTTGTATTGTTTATTGTTGTTGTCTGATATCACCTATAACTGGTGGTCTGTTGTTCCGGCCGTTGAATGACAAAACTCTTGGCAGGTTAGCCTAATATTCGTTAAAGCTACAGTGATATCATCAAAGGGACAAATCAATACTTTAACAATTTGTAACCTTTTATTTATGCAGGTTTTGTAACATATATACTATACTGACATGATTATGCAGAAGATTTAGAATAAAAGTAACAGGAGCTGATCTAATCATGGATGTTAGGAAGTTAAGACTGCCATCTACTGATTTATTCTTTTAATCAGTCTGCTCCTAGAAACGTGTATGAGTAGGTCATGTGCTTTTGTCGTTGATTCGGTTTGACTGATAGTAGTATGTATGCAAGAATATTTGCAGGCTGTCTACAAACAAAACAAAACAAAAAAATGTCCGTCTCATCAGCCTCTCCAAGGTATGTTTTAGGGGTCCATCAACACACACACTTGACAGAATAGAAAACATTTATTAGTAGCAATTTTTAAAGTGCATGCTACCCTGTTGTACTGAAAGAATGGAAATCCTTTAAAGCCTTAGATAAGCTGTAGCCTCTAGCAAATTGAGCCCTGTGACTCCATATAGAAGTTAATTGTTAGTTTGTCTTAGGCAGCTGCTGCATGCCAAAATGTAGCCTGTAAACAACATTTTTAATGGTTTAAAAGCTAAAGTACTGCATGTGCCACCTCATGTGGTGCTTGAAGAGAAACTAGTGAATTCGAATTGAATGTTACTTACAACTAACTTTTTTCCCGAATGCTGATCCTCGATATCCATTCTAACTATGTAAGTTAAGTAATAGGAAAAAAAAGAAAACCATACATTTTGAGTAGTACGTTGTCATTTGGGCAAAGGAAACTTGTGTGTGTGTGTTTTGTGTTTTATTAAACAAGTCACCTAAGTAATGGCAACACTTGGCCGTGTGTAACGATGCTTTGCTTAGATGTCTAATACTGTCTCTTATTTCAGAGACAAGGTGGGTGAGGTAGTATCTTTTTATTGAAGCAAATTTGGTCGGTGCAAGAGACAAGCTTTCAAGCTTACACATTTTATTTATCTTATGTTGGGAATTTTGACATTTAACAGGTTGTTACCAAACTTGCTTTAGTTATCAAATAGCATGATTATGTGTTTAATGTGAATAAATTAAATCAGGTAGGGAACATCCTTCATCAAAAGTACAAGATAAACTTTTGTAGAGGAGAGATCCAAGCTCAGTCTGCTTTCAGTGTACTGCAAGGATGAAAATATTAGACAGACATTCTTCAGCCTCACTCTCTCATAGAGTAAATCATTCATTTG
This sequence comes from Lepidochelys olivacea, assembly GCF_965140295.1. Lineage (NCBI taxonomy): Eukaryota > Metazoa > Chordata > Testudines > Cheloniidae > Lepidochelys > Lepidochelys olivacea. The sequence goes on along the minus strand of NC_140421.1, from coordinate 40,597,847 downwards.
TATACTTCATGGGAGAGTGGTGCTGAGTAAGGAGGCTAAAATATTCATGAAAATGCTGAATGATCCATTGTGTAAACAAATATTCCAAGCCCCTCCCGTTTTTTACCCCTATTTCTGGTTTCACTTGATTATGGAAGGGGGATTCAATTATCCTTTATATTGCCAATTTCAGCAGAAGTATTAAGATGTTCAGTTGCATAAGTACACGTTCAGTAGCCAATGTTACAGCCAGCTCTACATGCAGAACTGGCATTGAGTTCAAAGGAAGTTCCACCTGTGGAGAGGCAGGAGTGTTGGGCTCTTATAAAAGTAATATTTTCTTTGATAGAAAAAAATGCTTCCTAATGATTTTCTCTATCTCTATAGGCTTGTTACCACAGCTTATAGGTGTTGCTCCAGAAAAGGCCATTAAGCTCACAGTAAGTTTCTCCATTTCTAAATTAATTCTGTCTCTTACTAATCTTTGTCTGATTTGTAGTAGTAAAAGACAAGTCTGTTTTCCTGGCATTCCCATGTTTGTAGAAGCAGCTGGGCTTTGTTTCCTTTAAATGCATGAATGATGAACACTTACTAGTGTTCCATTAAGTTTGGTTACAAATGTAATGTGTATTGATCAGAAAAGTTCAAGTAAAAAACTGTTTGTGATACATAAATTGTATATTTTTATTAGGTTAATGATTTTGTCAGAGACAAGTTCACTCAGAGAGATGGTTCCATTCCAGTATTTGCAGAGATCCTTGCTGGAAGTTGTGTAAGTATCAGTTCTGTGCTGTTCATACCTATGTTAAAAAAAAAAAAAGAGTGAGAGAATTCCCACCCTTGCACTGGCCAGTCAGAATAACAGATAAAGTATAATGTATATTCCATGACATCAGGCAAACCATCCTCTTCCACACAGAAACATGGGAAAAGTTACTGAAACTCTGTAGTTCTCCATGTGGAGTGCCCAAGCATTATCTACTTGTTTCAGTTCTGTGAGAAAGGGGCAGGAAATATAGAGTGATCCAGTTCCCTAAGATCTATTCACACCCCCTCTTCCAGTCTCATGAATCGTGGAGAGCAGCATGGAATTATGGCCCCTCTGTATTGCTCCTTGCTAACATATGAGATGTGCTGGCATTGCTGACCCAGCCAAAGCTGCTTGTTACGTCCATCCCTCTTCATTGTTACCTTCAGCTGCAGAGATAAAGTGAATACTGCTGTCAGCAACACTGATGCTGAGTGAATCTTATACTTTATAATTTGCCATGGAAGCCTGCTTTGTGGAGTGGCTGCTTATCACTGCTCCTATCTTTGACTGACCATACTTTCCCAGCTCAGTCAGACTGAGTCCCAGGATGTGGTGTTCATAGGAGGGGCTTCCGCAGTCTCAAAGAGAGGGTGCTCCTCCTCCCTTTCCATAGTTCTTGGCACATTTGGATGGTATTAATACTTTGCGTGAAGGGGACGAGATGGCTCACTGTCAGTCCTTGAGAATACAGTAGAGGGATCATCATCAACTTCCTTTGGTCCTCCCAGAAAAAGTCCCATAGAAGGGAGTTTAAAAACTGACTTGGACAGCCCAGTTCCTGCTGTAAATCTCAAAAGAGAATTAAACCTACGTCTTCACTTGGTATCTTCTGTTTAAAAACAGCAACGACAACAACTCTTAATATATTGTTTACATAAATGTAAGGAGATTGAATAACAGTATTTATTGGCTTTGAGCTAACAGCTCTGAGGGAGTTTGTTTAAATTCCTTTATACAAAGTTTTAGAGTTATTTTACTCCATCTTTTAACTAAAAGCAGCATGTAAAAGTAGTAAATATACAAATGGAATTTACGCTGGAAATGAAGTCTATAATTTGGTAGTTCTTTAAGCAATCTGTACTTGGTTTGCATTTTTAATGACAACAGACTTTGGTGTTTGTAACTTGGCTAATTTCATTTGTGGGATTTCACAACATTTGGTAACAGTGTAGAATGTTTAAAGCTGGTTAGGGATACTTTTGTAGCAGAGAACCCTAATAACTTCCAGCTGGAAGTTGGCAAGCTGGAATAAAACCTCCTCAGCTTGCCATACAACCTGGGGCAATAAGGTGGTTGACCTCTGCAAGATTTAAATTCAAAGAAGAAGCCCTGAAGGTAGGCTAATTATAGTTCTCCCTGATTAGATTTGGCAGTATGGTACATACCTGAGTCTTCACCTGTCAGTGTACAAAGTTTACTTTTATGGAAATGGGTAAAAGGAGTTGCAATATGTAGCTAGCAAAAATCAACCACAAACGCTAACCTTCTTCTCGAAGGCTCAGTTGTACAAACAGTATTTGCAGACTGTGTAATTCATTAGGTGTTTTTCTCTCCTGTGATGTGTTAAGTTAAAAATATTTGCAAGATATTTGTAATTTCCATCTGGCTGTGAAATCTGATCATCAGATTTACTATGTTTAGATCCTTTTGTACCAAAATGTTTCATACACAGTAAAACCTGCATTAAAGGCCATATCTTTTCTGGTAAGTAGTTCCCTATCTGAAGGATATTCTTTATCATATATGAAGAGGACATGTGAAAATTTGAGAGAATGTTTGATTTTCATATAAGGGTTCAAAAATTCAGATGCTCCTCTGAAATTGAGGACTCCCCATATTGCTATCCAAACACAACCCTCTCCTCCAATTGGCTGTATTCTCAGTAATTATTTTCTTGGGGGGCGGGCCATTGGCCTACTACTTCTCTCTGGTGTATTATGGTGTGTCTAGTAGTCCTGTTTCTCCCCTTTTGGCATCTGTAGGGGAAGATGGCATACCTATTCTGCCCCTCCATTCATTTTTAGGAGGTGCAGACAGCAGACCACTTGCCCTCACTTCAGCTACTTCAGAGACCACATTCTCTTCCTTGTAGCCTCTGTAGGTCACGTGATAGCTTACAAATGGGTGACTGCTCTGTTGCTTCATGTCATTTCAGCTTCTTTTATTCTTTTCACAAATACTAGTGTTGAATCTAGGACACACTGCTGGCAACTCATTAAAAGCTAAAGTAGAAAACTGACAGGATTAGGTGGTTGAAACAATGCCAGTTGATTGTCAGTGCTTCCCTCTACATGTTCAGTACCGTTTCCATATGGATCCTGTTCCAAGCAAGGTAGGGCAGGAGAATTCAAAGTGAGGCTATTGTGCTAGCTGAAAGTGGAACCCTGCTGGAGATGCTTCATGAATCCCATCCTGAACGTTGGTTCCCCACCCTCAATGTGGGTCAGCCTCTGTGCATGTCATCTGCTTTGGGGTACAGAGTGAAAAAGTTCTTCTCACTTCTGATGTTTACAAAGATGTCAGTTTACTGCAGAGTATTATCAAATGTGTTGCTGCCCAGCTGGTACAGGTCTGTCCTCAGTACCTAGGCTTAGTGAGGGCCAGGACATGGCAGGGTTTTCTCAGGACTGCTGTGAACAAATCTGCTGTGAACTCCTTTACTGAGGTGTGTCAGAGTCCCTCATTGTCTGTCTTTAGGACACATTGCAAATCCCACCTGGCTCTTTGGCGTACTGTTGACCATTTTGGGGACCCACCTTTCTCTCCCTGCCCATTAATCCATTTTTATTAATTGGGAGTGGGGGGTCGTTAGTGGGGCTGTTGGATTCTCTCCCATGCCAGACTTATTTGTGTTTTCAGGCTGTGTATTTGGGCTGGTGGGTTATTATTAAGTATTGTATTTTGTTTTTTATTGTATGACTCTTGAACACTTTGCTGATAGTTGCTTTATAAATGGATTAAATAAATAAAATTAATTAATTTCTGGAGACCTATAAGTTACAAGCTTTCCTCCTACTCAGCATCATGGGTTTTGCATTCAGATGAGAATGCTGTGAGAAAGCCCCATAAGCCTGTATAGTTAAATATTGTCTCTGAAACAATCAGTTCATCAGTCAGGAGGAGAGTCCATGTTAAGTCTGTAAAGCCGCATGCACGCCTATTGTGCTGTATAAATGCTTTGAAAGGACTTTCACAGCCTTTCAGAAACAATGTTCTGTGACTTCTAAAATTAAACAGGAAAAAGTTAATACCTCCTAAACAGTGTGGAGACAGTGCAATAGTAAAACTTGGGACAGGGATGCATCCAGTCCCAACTGGAGGAGATTTCTGATTTCTGCTGGAGGGAAGAGGAGGAGGATGTGGGGTGCAAGGAAACCCAAGGCCCAAATACTTCCTTTCAGGCAGATGTGGAGCTTCCACTAATGTTTGTAGCTGTCATATGCATGCATCCATCCAAAGGCCAAATATGACCCTAAAAATAATCTTTTTTTTAAACCATTTTGTGTGTTTTTAACTAAAAAACAAATATGATATTGTCTAGTCTTGAAACACTCCTTGGATTTTATTTCAAAAAAAGAATTATTACATTTTAATGGTTTTCTTATGTGCATTTCCTTCTAGCTTGTCAAGGTAGACATTTGTCAAATATTTTTTTAAAAACTAAAGAAGTTATAAAAAGTTTAAACAATTGTTTTTAATTATCAAAGAGGAAAAATGCAGGAAGTGTAGAATTAGAGATGATTGTTTACCTTTACTTGTGCTGTTGTATGTTTTTGCCTGTTGAAAGTACAAGGAGAGTTAAGGGCAAAGTCAGCTACGATTTGAAATTGCTTTGATTTCTGTTACAATCTTAAACATACGTATTTAAATGGAGAGGGGGTGTATTATTTAGCAATCCTGTAGTAGGGTTACTGTAGGTGTATGAACAATGAAAGCTCTGACTTGGGAGTGGAGTGCAAGTTCTTTAAATCAGACCACTTCATAAACATCAAAGAACATATTCTTATTTTAGTTGGTTGAGTGGGGAAATAGTTTTGGTCCAGGATGTGGCAGTTGCAAGGAGGAAGTAAACAAGGGCTTGGAGCAGACATCTCCCACTTTGTAGCGTATGCCTCTGGGGTGGAATTGGAAAGGGCAAGAGGTCTCATGTTGTAGGGTCATTTGTGTATTTCCTTCAGGCTTTGGCATGTCATGAGGTGTTTGCAGTGGGATCTCAAACTACGTCTTTTCTCTCATAACCTTTGCTGTCAATTGTAGTTCCTTCATTTGCTTCTTGTGGAGTTTTTATTTTACGTGACATTAAGGTTAAATAGAAGCTTTTATTATTGTTGTTTCTGATGTGTATGAATAACCTCCATTCAGAAATAAATTTGTCAACCTTTTTTTTTAACGTGTCTGTAATTTAGGTGCAAAAGGACAATTCTATTTTAAAAAGAAATAAATTTGAATATTAGTACTTGAATTTCCTTTGAGATATGTGTGTCTGTTTATATATACACACACACACTCTGTCACAAACACACAAAGAAATAAATAGAAATAGGACTATTTGAAAAAGGAAAAAAGAAGTACGAATATTTGCACAACCAATTTGCAAACAAATATTGAGGATTTACAAGCAGTGCCTGCACTCCACCAATTTCTTTCCATTAACACTTCCTTTCTATCTTTCTGCTTCTGCATTATCTTCAGTACTGTTCCCTATGCCTCATTTTACCTCCCTGATCCTATCCAATTTAGTCTCCCCTCTTCCTTATTCCTCAAAATCCTCTTCTTTTCATAATCTTTAAAACAAACAATACATTGATAAAAATAAATTAAAAAATTACAATACATACACTGCCAAAATGTTAACTTTTGCTTCCCATTTTCCGTAAATGTCCTCTGTTTTGCCTTCCCTCCTTCTTCTGTCATACTCATAAATGATATGTTCAAGGAACCAATCTGGCAAAACCCTGCTCATGCAAATAGTCCTATTGAATTCCGTGCAACTACTCACGTGAGTAAAGTTACTCATGTACCGAAGTGTTTGCAGTATCAGGTCTTGGATTGTAAGAACATTTTGGGAAAGTGTGGTGTCTTGTGGGGTATGTCTAAACTGTAGTAAGAGGTGTGATTGCAGCACACGCTGGCAAATGTGCGCTAGCTATAATTTAGCTATTATTGCTAAAAATAGTAGTGAAGCCAAGATGGCACAGACTGACAATGCGAGTATGTGTCTAGGGTCACCAGCATGCTTGTACAGCCCATGCTGAAGCCCGTGCCACCGCATCTTTGTGCCTTTTTTTTTTAAGCCATTTTATGTAGATTTAAGCTAGCATGCAATGCAGACATAACCTTAGAGACCTGCAGAGGTCCAAGCACACCTATAACACTGAATGAAAAATAAAGCTGTGTTGAGAAATCAATGTTTGGGCAAGAGAATTTATTTTTAAAGAGCAGCATTTAAAATGAGTTTTAGTTGTGGTTGTAGTTATTATATTATTATATTTAAAATATTCTGAAACTTCTCAAGTCACCTTTGTGACAAGTGTGTCTGTTATTGGAGTCCGTCAGTATCTTGAATACTGTGCGCGCCAAATGTTAATGAGGTTGGTATGATTAATGCACTTTTCAAAATACTACTTTAATGATGACACACAAGCCCGCGCATGTTAGGGCTCCCCTAGTAGATGTGTTTTATGCAGCTATCTGTTGAGCAAAACACACATTTTTAATAGAAAATGGTTAAAGAGTTTTGTATGAATTAGAGTCCTATTTGTCCAACTCTGCCCCTTCAGAAGCAGGCTTTTGTTGGGATTTAACAGAGACCCAGCCACTTTTGCAGATAGAAAAAGAGAATGTTAATTACAGGAAGATTGGATTTTTTGTAGAAAATAGAAATGTTTATGAATTGGTCTGTTTGTGTTTCTCTGCCGTGTGTTAGGCAATGAGGGACAGTTATTTTGCCTGCCCTGCAGGACATTCTAATTTATAGCTGATTAAAAATAAAAACCAGAATTTCATACATGTATACACAGTATGTACATTTAATGAGCAGTTAACAAATTATTGTCTAGCAGAACTGAATTTCTGGTTTCAGCATCTAAATTTGTGGTTTCTTTGAGGATTGTTTTTGTGGTATATTGCATTATAATACAAGCATTCTGCCTAAGATTATTGCTACCACAATTATTGAAATAAATGAATGTAGGAAAATCATAAAGTTTTCAAATTGGTTTGATGTTTAATACAACATGAAGAAAAATGAATTAGGTGATTATTTAACAAAATTTGCCGGCTGGTAATTTTATAAAATTTGTTTAGATTGAAACTCTGAAATGTTTCTTCTGCAGGGCATCATCCATTGTTGTTTTATTGTTTTAAGTGCGTGTGAGGGGGAGAGAGACTGGAAGGAAGGAAACTAGGTCTGAAAAATGGCGTTGGACACTAGTGGCATTATTGCACTGAGACAACTTACTGTATATAGTTCATCACAGAGGAGCTGGGGTCAAATTGAGCTGGCCTGTAGGGGCTCAGCAAGTTGGCACTTTCCCTGATGGCTGCATCAAGTGTTCCAGAAAAAGAAAAATTGAAGACCTAACTCCTCTGTTTGAGAGAGATCCTTCAAAAAGTTATCCAGAGGTAAACCAGTATGATGATGACAAATGGGAAACTATGCCATTAAGATAAATGTGAACTGCCCTTATTTGGGTTCAGGGGTTTTGACTCAAAGCATAATGACCATTTAATTGTCAGGGTTGTCATTCTCCTTTATTGCAAACTTTGATCAGTAGAGAAATAATTTACAGTCGGTGCAGTCTGCAGTTGTGATCAGTGGAGAGTTGATGTTTGATTCCCTCTCCAAATAATAGAAGGGGTGAGAGATAAACTGGGGCTCTGCAGTGTTGTCCTGCCCCTGATTTGAAGTAGCCCAGATTTGCCAACTTTCACTCCATGTTGCATGGCCTTTTAATTACATCTGCCTTTGAAGAGAGGTAGGGAGATTGACATATAGGCCAATATATGGGTGTGTCTAGTTCTTAATTTGTAAAGAAATGATGTTGGGGCTCAAATAGAGGGTGCTGTACAGAGGACGCCATTTTGCGTGCTGCTCCCCTCGGCTGGCCTGACCTTGCACAGACAGTGCATGCGAGGTCATGTTGCACAGAAGATGATATTTTGTAGAGTATGCTGCTCCATCCCTGCCAGCATGACTACACATGACAGAAGAGGCTGAGCCCTGGCAAACCCCAACACAGATTTCAATTCTGGATATGTCGAGATTTGGTTATGAGCTACTGCTTGGCAGGAGGGGTGAGTTGGTTGAACTGCATATTTAGTTTAGTAATTTTAAATCATTGGTAGATGCTCAAAGCCTGGGTTTGGGTGCTTTGTAGGAGATAGGATAGCTGTCCGAAGAAGCAAGTTCCTGCATTTTTCCACTGTGCTCACAAAGTGGGAGTTGAATTCCTGGATGATAAAAAAGAAAGCTGTTTGGGGTAGTCTCCCTTTCCTTAGGTGATGTTTTTGACAGGTTGAAGTGAATGTAAAAGGGTATGAGGAAGGGATTCAGAGTTTTTAAAATGAGAGGAAAATGCTAATTAATATAAGGCTGGGCATGTTCAGTGCCACAAGTTTTAAATAGAATTTGTAAATGGTTTTAATTAAAAAATTAAAGAGGGGGAGAGGAGAGAAAGGAACATTGGGGTCGGCAGTAAAGACAAATTATCCGTTTTGTGAGGCACCATGCACTTTGCCAGAAGGGAAGGGTGGTACCTACAGCATACCAAAGAGAAGTCTAAACATGCTACTTGCAAGTACATTTACATGTTTCTTGAATAAACTGTCATGTTGAATCTCTCTAACATTTGAGATGCAGCTCTGTGAAAGTCTTAGGCTAAAATGCAGAATCTGTAGAACAGTTCATGCAGCAATATTAGATGGGAGAAACGAGAAAGATATGGTGCTTCTGCTTTGCTAATAAAGTAAAAACAATTTGCCAGCTATTAAATCTGTGTCATGCTCAGGTCAGAGAAATGGATGCCAGTCTGTATCTAGCTATCTATTTTCCTTTGTAACAAATTTGGAAATGTTGGTATGTCTATTGTTTAGATTTATTTATTTAATTTTCCAGATAGAACAATTAAAAGCTCCACACAAAAAATATGACCACTCTGCTGATTATTTAAAATTACAACCTCAAATATAAATTTCAGTCAGCTTACTTCCCGCAGGCAGCAGCACTAACTACAAATAACACCTCACCACATTGGCTGGTTTTCATTTATTGAACCCAACTATTCTACTGCATATCAAATACAACTGTACAAAATTTCATAACTTTCAGTTTTGTAGAGTTATGGCAACTAAAATATCCATTTTTCTGAGCTGTCACTGCATATTGTAAACTTCATACATATTCCTCTAATATTGATCAATTAAATTTCCCTTTTTAATATTTATTCTTCATCTCTGTGGCAAAACTGTACTTGCTATATACTCTACTTTAGTCTGTGAATGAGAGCAGTTTTCTTTTGTTCCTGTTTTCCTGAGCCTTGGACTGCAGAGCATTATGATTAACTTAACCTGATATCTAATATGGATGAAAGTTGATAAACTTCTAGGCAGTAATGTGGCTGTTTAGAAATATGGATGTCAGAGGGAGAAGAAAAATGGAATGATTGCTGTAATAGAAATCACAAATACATACAGAGCCATGGCAGTCTGCCTTTGTTTCTGTTTCAATTTACTTTAAAACGCACATGCTTTTATGCAGAAGAACGGGAGACTTCAGAACAGGGATTTTACTGAGTGTGTTCCATATTGCAGATACGTAATGTAATAGGGCTCTGTTTTCCCTCAGTGGGAGCCAAAGGTGCTCAGCACCTTGTAGGAGTGGACTCTTACTGGTGTGATATAATGATAGAATTCACTGTAACTCATTTTCTCTGGTCTTGCAGGCAGGAGGTTCGCAGGTCATCTTCACTAATCCACTAGAGATTGTAAAGATTCGGTTGCAGGTAGCAGGAGAAATCGCTACAGGACCCAGAGTCAGTGCCCTTACTGTTCTAAAAGAACTGGGAATTTTTGGTCTTTATAAGGTATGTATTTGGGCATTCCTGGCACACCACTTTTAAACCATTTTATGCTAAATTTAAAAGAACTTTTAAAACAAAAACATTGCTGAAAAACAAAAATCTTTTCAAATTTAAAAATAATCTCTTCCTGCAGGGCAGCCACATGGTAGAAAAGTGGGGGGGGGGGGAAACATTTAGCCCTGGTCTACATTAGAGTTAGTTTAATGTAGGACAGCTTACATCGACTTAAATCTGTAAGTGTCTACAGTAAAATGCAGCTGCCACTGATGTAACTTCCCCACTACACCAACTTAATAACTCCACCTCCATGAGAGGTGTAGTACTTAAGTCAATGTAATTAGGTCGACGCAGTGTGTTGTTGCATTAACTGTTGTTGCAGTGTGTTGTTGCATTAACTGTTGCTGCCTTTCAGGAGCCATCCCACAGTGCCCCACCCTGACAGTTAAATTGATTCCACCGCTCCTGTTGAGGATGCGCACTACCAACACAAGGATTGTAGGGTTGACATGCAAAAGCAGTTTATTTACTGCAGTGGCTGTATGTCAACATAACTTAGGGCTTGGCTACACTTACATTTTATATCGCTCTAACTTGTTGGCTCAGGGGTGTGAAAAATCACCTCCCTGAGCGTAGAAGTCAGAGTGCTTTAAAGCGCTAGTGTAAACAGGCTCCAAGCGCTGGGAGCCGCGCTCCCAGTGCTCGGAGCTAATCCCTTCGTGGAGGTGGATTACCAGGAGCGCTGGGAGAGCTCTCTCCCAGCGCTCGCGCGCGACCAAACTTGCACTTCAAAGCGCTGCCACGGGAGTGCTTTGAAGTTTCCAGTGTGGCCATACTCTTAGGTCAACTTAATTTTGTAGTGTTCAGGGTAGCAGCCGTGTTAGTCTGTATCCGCAAAAAGAAAAGGAGGACTTGTGGCACCTTAGAGACTAACCAATTTATTTGAGCATTAGCTTTCGTGAGCTGTAGCTCACAAAAGCTAATGCTCAAATAAATTGGTTAGTCTCTAAGGTGCCACAAGTCCTCCTTTTCTTTTTAATTTTGTAGCGTAGACTTGCCCTTATACTCATATTAGTGAAAGAGGGAAACATAAAAATACTCTCCTGTTCTATCCTTTGGGCTTTTATATCAGGTTGCAGGGAGTCCTGTACTGCAGACCTGCTGGCTTCTGGCATGGATCATTTCATTTGGAGGCTTTTGTGAAAAGTTTCTTTAGCTTTTCTTTTGTGTTTGTTTAGGAGCCTAAATTGTCTTACATTTATTTTGAATCTCAGTTCTCTCTATTGTTATCCTCACAGCGGCATCTTCTTTTTGTCTTAATAATTTGGCAGCAGTGAAACAGTAGTAGAATTTAGTAGGATTCAGATCTTTAAGAAGTTAAGTGGTGGGATTTGTCAATAATGAATTCCATTTAAAAAAAAAAGCCTGTACTGTACTATACTTTACCAGAATGCCAGTCAACAGATTCCTTCCCTGCAGGTATACTTACTACCATCATTACAGATCAGATGTAATGGTGCAGAAGCGATTAGTTTTCTTAAACAAGGAAGAGTATTTCTTTCTGTATCCTGTGCCAGTGCAAGGAGTAATACGTAAATTCAACAGCTATAGGCAGCTGTGCACTTCCATAATATTGGTTTAGCTGATTTATTTATGGAGCTATGTAGCACTGTAAAAATGTGTAAATTTACGTCCATAGCTGCAGCTTTTATTCTGAATTCACTAGGTTAGATTCACACAGCTATAATGTTTCCCTAAATAGCATCGATGTTTTGGTACATAGGACAAAATTTTAGTGCAGTAATAATTTTTGTGTCTGGTGACTAGAAAGATGGTTTTATTACAAATTTTATCTTTCTTTAAAATTGAACAGTCATCTCAAGGAAGTTTAGGATAATTAAGTTAAAGAAAAAAAGAATACAAAGCTCAGTGGAGTAAATACCAAAAGGGGACTGGTTTTAAAACATGTAATAGCGGTGAGTGAAATTCATCCAAGCATAGAGTGTGTCTCCACAAGACCATACATACCACTTAAGCCCCACAGATCCCCTGCGGAGAGCACTCTGTCTGCTCCAAATAGGTCAGCGTGGAGGGGAACTTTTAGAAATGTGTGACCTCCTAAGGCCCTGGCATCACTCTTATGTGGCCCATGGCCCAGAGCCTCTTATGTAGGGAACTCAGAGAGTCAATGGCCACAATTCTGGCACAGAGTGGACTGAAGTGGTGGGTGGAGGAGATAGTTTTGAAGCCTCCATGGCTCACCCTCAGGATGAGCTCTTTGCAGCAGGAAGTAATTCACCCAATATCAGATGAATAATTGGGGAGTCATTTTAATCAGGATTCTTGACATAACATATTTTAACAGCCCCTTCACAGATATTGTAGCATGTGTCAAGATCTAGAGGGACTCTCTTTAGTTTGCTTTTAGGCCTTGTATGCCAAGTTCATAAGAACATAAGAATGGCCTTACTGGGTCAGACCAAAGGTCCATCCAACCCAGTATCCTGTCTTCCGACAGTCGCCAATGCCAGGTGCCCCAGAGGGAGTGAACCTAACAGGTAATGATCAAGTGATCTCTCTCCTGCCATCCATCTCCACCCTCTGACAAACAGAGGCTAGGGACACCATCCCTGCCCATCCTGGCTAATAGCCATTAATGGACTTAACCTCCAGGAATTTATCCAGTTCTCTTTTAAACCCTGTTATAGTCCTAGCCTTCGCAACCTCCTCAGGCAAGGAGTTCCACAGGTTGACTGTGTGCTGAGTGAAGAAGAACTTCCTTTTATTTGTTTTAAACCTACTACCCAATAATTTCATTTGGTGCCCCCTAGTTCTTATATTATGGGAACAAGTAAATATCTTTTCCTTATTCACTTTCTCCACACCAGTCATGATTTTATATAGCTCTATCATATTCCCCCTTAGTCTCCTCTTTTCCAAGCTGAAAAGTCCTAGCCTCTTTAATCTCTCCTCATATGGGACCTGTTCCAAACCCCTAATCATTTCAGTTGCCCTTTTCTGAACCTTTTCTAATGCCCACGTTTCTTTTTTTGAGATGAGGGGACCACATCTGTACGCAGTATTCAAGATGTGGGCGTACCATGGATTTCTATAAGGGCAATAAGATATTCTCCATCTTATTCTCTATCCCTTTTTTAATGATTCCTAACATCCAGTTTGCTTTTTTGACTGCTGTTGCACACTGCGTGGACGTCTTCAGAGAACAATCCACGATGACGCCAAGATCTTTCTCCTGATTAGTTATAGCTAAATTAGCCCCCATCGTATTGTATGTATAGTTGGGGTTATTTTTTTCAATGTGCATTACTTTACATTTATCCACATTAAATTTCATTTGCCATTTTTTTGCCCAATCACTTAGTTTTGTGAGATCTTTTTGAAGTTCTTCACAGTCTGCTTTTGTTTTAACCAAGAATTACTTTTTTTTCCCAGCAAGGGAGTCATTCAAGTTCCCCATCCTTTGTCTCTGTATTACTTTCCCATGCTTTAGTGTTTCCATGTTGTGGCAACTTTCCCATAGGGAAAGAGAACAAACTGTGCTAGCCCTGCAGTGCAGTTTTTTCTGGCAGCCGGAGAGGGTCAGTGGAGATGCTCTCAGCTTCCTGTGGAGCAAGTGGCAAGCAAGGGCCCCAGTCGTCGACTCTCTTGTGTGGCAGTACATTCCCTGTCACCAGGCCAGCAGGATCAGCTAAGAGAAGGTTTTTTGTAGGTTAAATTGTCGTGTACATTTCTGTACGAAAAATCATCTATCTAAGGTTTGATGGCAGGCCCTTAATTGTCAAGTGTCACTCTTTTGCTAAAGTTAGAAACCATCGCTGAAGCTGAGAGCTGACCATCAAATGACTAACTGTGCTTCTTTTGATGTTCAAATCTCCATACTACATTCCTTAAGACATATTACATTTACTGGTTACCTGGTAGATCCACTCAAGAGCCTTGGCTCAGTCTATACCCGGTGGCCTGGGGCTTCTTGCCAGCCTTTAAGTCTAATCCTATTTATATAACGTGTGTATATTATGTTTCCTTTTTGTGTGACAGGGTGCCAAAGCGTGTTTCCTCCGAGACATTCCCTTTTCTGCAATCTATTTTCCTGTTTATGCTCACAGTAAACTGATGCTTGCTGATGAAAATGGCCATGTGGGAGGGCTTAATCTCCTTACAGCTGGTGCCATTGCAGGTAACTTCTCAATATGTTTTCTAGAAATAACCTTTTCCCCCTTAATAGATAATATTTAATATTCGTTCATCAGTCCCATATAAATGAAAGCTAGTATGCCATTGTATCTGATTTAATCTAAATTTGATCACTTTTATCCTTGGTGGGAGGTAGTGTAATTTTGATGAGAGCTAATTACATTTGCATAATGTGGATAAACAGCTTAATGCAGCTCAGCAACTTGTAGCCAAATTTGATCTGTCTGTCTCAATGGGGTTTTAGTTGTTACCAGGCTCTCTGACTTGAAGGCTAATTTGAATCTTTGATGAACATATACTGAGAAGAATTAGAAAGAAAATGATTCATCTAGCTTAGGGCTCCTAAACAACTGGGGAAGAAACTTTCAGTTCAAAGGTAAATGCCAAAACAAGGATTTGAAGGTGCCTTTACTGTTCAATAGCAGGACAGGAGTGGAAATAACATACTCTTCATGTTTTTTTAAAGAATTTCTAATCAAGATTTCCCTTCTAATGATAGTGGGACAAACTCACCCCACTTACATGAAGTTAGTGTTTAGAAATGACTTCTGTAGGCTTTTATTTTATTTAAAGTGAATTTTGTAATGTGGTATTACACCACCGTGGGTTCGGCTCTGGTGGCTACAGTTTCAGGCTTAATGGAGTGAAAGTCACCTCTGCTACTTGCTTCAGATTTAGAGTCTCTAGGAACACACAAAGGCCTAGAGTAGAGACCTCACATACATTTATAAGTATAATGTCTAGTCTGTTTGACAAGTTTTACTAAAGTTACAATCAAAGTTATGATTACCTAAGCATATAGAAATTCTATACAGACCTATGCACACGTTACTTATATAGTTATACTCACATCCTCCTAGATAGTGTTAGGGTCTGGTGGGTCTCTCATGGATTGATAATAAGTAAAGGAATGGTTCCTGCTGGAGTTTCCCATAGGGAGCTCAATTTTCCTAATCTGGGTACCCTCTCTTTATAATGTGATTCTGACTATACGTCATTAGTGTTTATGCATATAGTGCATCCTGCGGTGAGGGTTAGAAAAATGTGACTAATGAGCATCTTGTAGCGAAAAATGACTCTTACTGTTAATTTTTTTTGCAATATCACCCATTGGTGCATCTTTTCTGGTAATGTTGTGGCATAGGGTCATTCTTTGGTCCCTTACTTCTGTCAAGCTTTTCTTAAGCCTATGGCCTAGTATGGCTAAGCTAAAATCTTACAGGCCTCAGCCTGTAAGCCTTGTCTTACAATCCTACTTACTTAGATATCGAATACATAATTACCCCTTCTAACTACTGATCAATCTTATATTTCTATAATCCTACAATTTAACTCTATTTCGCATACGATGATTATATGTAAAATAACATGTTAGTAAATCATAACATTACCCAATGAATAAACAATAAACTAAAATCATTGGCTGCACTTGGTATGAACAGAATGTGTAACTGGTTTGTTGGTAATAATGGCCTCTTATCTCAGTCAGTAGGCTAATAAAATTAGGCCCAGATGTGATGGTGGTGAATAAGCTAAAAATGCACTGCTAGACAAATTAATGGTAGACATCCTGGTGGACAAATTCTCTTTTGCACCCAGTATCTGCTCGGTGTAACACAAGTGGGGTGGAATGCAGAGGAGGGTTTGCAGTTCCTTGATCCTGGGCCCATTTGGTGCTGGCCTATGTGTAGTTTATTAGACCATCCTTGGAGCTATCCAGGGATCACTAGAGCTCTGTGTGCTCCAGCCTGCCACCTAAACTGGAGTTGGCGTAGGACCTAGTTATGCCCGCTCTTTCCCAATTGGGTATGCCCCCATGGCTGGGGAGATGTGACAGTTTTCTCGGCCCTTTTGCTCTTGAATGGCACAAAGGGACCAGAAATGGGAAGAAAATCTGTTCCATTTTATTCATAGAACTACTGAAAAATACACTGTGGGGGCTAGTATCCTATAATAAGACTTGCCATTTGTGTTTTTTAACCACAGCTTAATTCATTAATGTTTATCAGACACTTGGATATTGATGCGATGCGCTCAGTAGAAATGGCTATAAATCTTGTTTGAGATATAAAATTTAGCTTACAAGAATCCTTCTTTCTGAGCTGCAAATTCATGTTACTGTTTAATGGGAGTGGATCAGATAAGCATAACTGAGAACATTGTGTGTACACATGTGGCTTCAAAAAAAGTTTATAGGGTTGTAATAGTGCATAGTTAGCTTTAGCAAATAGACTGGCTTTGCTGCTCCTGTTCCAAGATAAAACCTCCTGAATTGATCAGCAGGATGTTTTGGGAAGGTTTACTGTAACTTCGTTAAATTTCTGACCTGTCAACTTTATAAATCTCCCTTAAGTGCTATGTAGACAACTGTTAGGCTGTTTTTTTAATTGTATTGAAATCAACAGTAACAATTCAACCAAGACTGAAAGTGAACATTCAAGTTCCAAGTTGGAAGGGAATTCTTGGTTTTGGTTAAGTGATTGAGATGAGTCAGTATTCATTATACTAAAAATGAGAGTTGGATTTTTACATCTAAATTTTATAAATATTCTAACAGCATAGTACTTTACTTGCACAGTTCCCCTTTCATTTGAATAAGAAACCAGTGCTGGTGCTTGGGGTGAGGTACTGTTACTGAACCATCATTGATGGCTGTTACCATAGTGTGTGTGCCCAAAATGCCTTTATTGTCAACCTTTCTTTATAGTTTACTTTTTAAGTAGACTTGTGTTCTTGTGTTCTGCTAATGAACTGGCCAAAGAGCACCATAGAAATCTCACACTGTAGAATAGAAGGCCTCTGAATGATCACTTTGCATATTTACACCTTTAAACAAATGGATCTGTGAAGGATTGGAATGTTAGTACTTGAGAGGTTTCAGAGTAACAGCCATGTTAGTCTGTATTCGCAAAAAGAAAAGGAGTATTTGTGGCACCTTAGAGACTAACAAATTTATTTGAGCATGAGTTTTCGTGAGCTACAGCTCACTTCATCGGATGCATGCCGTGGAAACTGTAGCAGACTTTATATATACACAGAGAATATGAAAAAATACCTCGTCCCACCCCACTGTCCAGCTGGTAATAGCTTATCTGAAGTGATCATCAGGTGGGCCATTTCCAGCACAAATCCAGGTTTTCTCACCCCCCACCCCCCCACACAAATTCACTCTCCTGCTGGTGATAGCCCATCCAAAGTGACAACTCTTTACACAATCACCAGCAGGAGAGTGAATTTGTGTGGGGGGGTGGAGGGTGAGAAAACCTGGATTTGTGCTGGAAATGGCCCACCTGATGATCACTTTAGATAAGCTATTACCAGCTGGACAGTGGGGTGGGACGAGGTATTTTTTCATATTCTCTGTGTATATATAAAGTCTGCTACAGTTTCCACGGCATGCATCCGATGAAGTGAGCTGTAGCTCACGAAAGCTCATGCTCAAATAAATTGGTTAGTCTCTAAGGTGCCACAAATACTCCTTTTCTTTTTGCGAGTACTTGAGAGGTTTTTGCAGAGCAGTTAATCAGCTATACTGTTACAAAGTACTTGGTACATACAATAGGTGAGTAGAACTATTAATATTCACAAAGCACAGTAAGGCTGACAGAGCTCCTAGAATCAGCTGAGAGCACCACTAATTTGTGTCAGGAATATTTAATCCTTTATATTGAAAAAGAGAGAGAGTGAGTTTTAACTATTTATACTTGGAAATATTTGCGTCTCTCTTTAAAAAAGGTAAAATAAAAGATATTTGAAATGACTGATAATAGAACTCAAAGGGGAGCTCTTGAGAGAATTGTTCTGTTAATATCGTTGCATAATTTTTGCAGTTCTCTTGGCTGTATTTTCATAGTGTTTTCCTTTAGCATCTGTATTAAAATTAACTTCGTGATTTTGAAGAGACATTTAGAAGGATTGTGCTATGCTAGCTGCAGTAAAAGTCAATTTTGAATACTTTATGTTAGTACCAGGGTGTGTGGGTTTACATTTTTAATAAGCTTTGATTTCATAAAAAGATTGACATTTGCAGGTATTTTCTTTGACATTAGAAATATTTCTATCTTTTACAAGATACTTTGTGTGAATTAAATGCTGTTTTCTTCTAAAAGGTGTGCCTGCTGCTTCCTTGGTAACCCCTGCTGATGTCATCAAGACAAGACTGCAAGTGGCAGCTCGCGCTGGTCAGACAACATACAGTGGAGTTATTGACTGTTTTAGAAAGATACTTAGAGAAGAAGGCCCTTCGGCTTTTTGGAAGGGAGCTATGGGTAGGGAATTTTCTTTATATTTTAAGTCAGACCACAATCCTGCAAATTTTTTCAATGTTGTTTTACTCAGGATTGCTCCCAGCAGTAAAGTTTGCAGGATTGGGCCTTAGTATTGTAGTTCACAGGTTCATTTGAAATTCTCAGACCATCTTTCTTGATCTAACGTTGCTGTATTACAGTATTATTTGTAATATTCAACAGCTCGAGTGTTCAGATCTTCACCTCAGTTTGGTGTTACGTTAGTGACCTATGAACTTCTGCAGCGATGGTTCTATGTTGATTTTGGAGGAATGTAAGTGCAAACATTTGCTCACTAACATGCAAATCGGGTCTGCTAAGTTTGAATTCATACAGAGCCTTCAGAGAACTAAATGGAAAGAATATGTTGAAACAGATGTAGTTAAACTTAATGATATTGATTAGCTGTAAATCAAAGTGCCAGAATTTTGTTTTAAGTGTGCCCTGCACAAAAAATCCCCCGAACAGTGATATTACTATTAACATCTTTGGGTATTAAAACTGAAAGAGCTTAAACAAATCAAATTGCCTTGATTTGTATACTATTTCACTGTCTAAGCAACAGGAAGTATGTCAGTTTCACTTTTTTTAATACACTGCACAAAACTTCTGTATCTGGGTTTCCTACACTGCAAGATGATAATTAAATCCCCCTCAAACTGTTTTAATTAAAATCATTTAAAATATTTTTTTCATGAAAATATTTCTATTTTAAAATATCCAGAAACTAAATTTTAGCCTGAACTACTAGATAGTGGCCTTTAAAGCAAGCTTCCTTTATTTTAAAAACTAATCAGAATAATTAACTTCTAACTATGTTGATTTATATGTTGTAGACAGATGATCATTTTTAGTATTGGCTTACTATAGATTCTGCTCTGTTATTCTGATGCAGGAGAAACATTTTAAATAAATAATCTTTTCTTTTTTTCTCCTCAAACAGCAAACCCTCTGGATCAGAACCAACCCCCAAATCTCGAATCTCAGACCTGCCTCCTGTTAATCCTGACCACATAGGTGGATACAGACTTGCTACAGCTACATTTGCTGGCATAGAAAACAAGTTTGGGCTTTATCTTCCAAAATTTCGATCTCTTGATGTTGCTTCAGTTCTACCAAAAGTAGCAGCTGAATCCTGAGATGACCTTTCAGCCTAGTATAACGACACAATGAAAAAAAAATTCAAGAGAACAGTACTATATCTATCCAGTCAGCTGCATGTTGCTCTTGCTGAACTGAGAATTTAAGTCAAATCACTCCTTTCTAAATGATATACAATATGCATTTATTTGTTTATAAATTAATCATTTGCACACAGGAAACGGATTGAAGCTTTAGTTCTGCATAGATTTTTTCCCCCCCCCTAACCAGTGGCATGAATCAGTAACCTTTACTTGGCTTTGCACAGCTTGCACTTAATGTTACTGTACATATTGTACATCTTTGTACAGAGACATCATGGCATCCATACACGATTACATTTATATAATGGGTATGCAGTTCTAAGCAGTTTGAAATGTACAGAATGTTTTGAAGGTGTTTTTATTAAGAATCATGGAACAATAAAATATATTTAAAGTCATTTCATTTTCTTATATTTGTGTAATATATAAAAATAAACCATCAGATATTTGGTGTAGTTAGTCATAGATTTTTAAGGCCAGAAAGGTCCCATTATAGTGTAGTATGACTTGTCTTAGAGAATAAATCAAGGTATTAGTTAATAAAGGCAAAAGCATAAACATGCAATGCTGGTAGGAAGTTACAGCACAGGAACTGTGGGTGTGTATGTGGGGAGGAGTGCCTGAAAACTGTAGGAATTACCCAGAAACTCATGGTAATGTTGATTAGTAACGTTTTGCTAATTCTGAATTCCAGCATATCATGTTTAAATGTGGTGAGATTGTATTTACCAGTTATAAGTGGATTTTATTAAGAGCATTCTGAATAAATTTATCCTGTAAATGTACATATCTGAGTAGCAAGTAAAATAAGTCCAGGGTTTAGTTTTAGCATATTCGGATGAAATAATTGCCAGGATATGCACTGCTAGTTTGCCAGCAAGTCACAAAAGTGTCATATTTGTAATTAAGTAATAAAAGGCCTTGGCCTAACTCATCTTTGATGTAACTATTGTGTTCAGTGGAATCTCCTAGAGATAAATTTGGCTCCCCATGTAGTCTAGGAAATCTATCACCCGGTGGTTGGATTGGTGAATATTCATAACTCCTGAATTCTGATGTAATCTGTTTTTGTTTAAAAGACACAGCTTTCATTTTATTATGATTGTGCCTTCACTAGAAGTACAAAGTTTGGATTAATGTGCAGCGTGGGGAAATCTGCCAGGGGGTTAACATCTGATCTGTAGCACTGTGTGAATGTGTGCAAACATCTCTGAGTACAGCCTTGCAGACTTACAAAGCTGCTCTATGTTCTGCACAGGAGGTTTCTGTAGCTTTAGAAGAATGACTTCTGACAGCTTGGGGAGCTGCAAGCCCTCCTGGCTTTGTGGGCTTGAGGTATATACAAATTAATCCACTTGGAAATACTTGCTCAGGGAGGGGCTAAGTTCCTTCTTGGTAGGAGGAAAACGAGGGGGAAAGCTAGTTGTTTTCCAAAATCTCTAAATTCCAGAAAAAATAAAATGGAGGCACCTGGTTGTGTTCCACAGGAGGAGTGCTATACTCTGAGACGATTTCCAGGTATTTTGAAGAAAAAATTATGTCGAACTTTTGCCTCAAGTTTGCTAAATTAAAATTCAAATTTGCTAAATTAAAAGCCATTTTTGACTGGTGGGTAATCTGCTTTTGGAACAATGCAAATGCAGAATTCCAGCCAGACTCTCAGGAAAAAGCAAGAGTCCCTGTTCATAGCTGTAATCTATCACCCTACTGTCATAGCTGGTCTCTGTAAGCAGTGCAGGACCAGTGCCCCTGTAGCAGAGCAGGTGGACCCAGTTGAGCCAATTAAAGGAGGCAGGGCTACACCTGGGGCTGTAACAGCCTGTCAGAGGCGTAATGATTGGGACAGGCTGTACCTGGCACCACAGGAGAGTGGAACTAACTCCTGTAGTGGAGTTGTTCCAGAAGAGCAGCTGGAGCTGGCTGAATGAGGACTGGCTGAGCAGGGAGCTGGAAAGCTGCAAGAAGCAGAATTACCAGAGACCTCTGGGAGAAGAGGCTAGGATAAAGGGTGAGCAGAAGGACTATTTTCTGTTTATTTGGCTTATGTTTGGACAATAAACCTAATTAAAGGAGACTGGGTCTGACAATGTATGCTTGGTAAACTGGGGAGAAGCCCTGCCAATCCTTGCCTACAAACTGACTTGGGTAGGGACCGCTAAAGTAATGCCTAGCTAACGGCTTGCTTCCATGTTCTGGGTTTAAGAACTGCAGTAAAATACCAAATGACAGGCAGGATTGCTGCTGAGCTCAATCCAGTTGCCACTTAATCTCAGGCAGCTATTTTAATTGAAATGGGGGACAGTGAAAGGTTTGCAATTCCTTAGGAAACTGTTAAGGAAATGTAATACTGAGAAGAGAGAGCTGTTGATTCCACAAGACAGGCAGTGGCCAGGTTTTTATAAGCAGGTAGAAAATTACCTATCCTACAACTTCAGTTTCAGACACCATAGTTTCTGGGCCATGGTTGTGTTAAATAGCCTCCAGGACTTTTTTTTTTTTTTAAGGCAACTAGAATTGCCTTGACTTTATTCCAGTTAAATATTTTAGTTCACCGTACGACAGGTGAAGGCCAAGGCTTTAGAGAGCATTTAAGGAAGAAGGAGCTTTTTTAAAAAATATGAATAGGAATGTCCAGCCTTTATTGTCTCTGCCAAATAAACACTTGCAAATCTCCCTGTGTTTTCGTCGCTATCCAAGAAATGGTAACTTTTTGTAGCTGCTGAACTACAATCAGCCCTTAACTTTGGAGCAAAACTTCCCTTGACTTCAACAGGAATTGAGTGCATGTAACCAAGGCTATTATGGGGCACCCAGTTCCCAGTCCTCGGTCAGAGAATGTATCTCTTTACGCAGTTTGCCTCGGCATAGGCTTTTTAGGCAGCTCACACTCCTGTATCTTCAAATTTTGTTCTGCTCTGTGAAAAGAATATGCTCCCTTGAGGGGTAGAAAAATCCTTGGTACACACTGGCATTTAATCTTGCTCACAGCTTGTTGACTGACTTGAGTTCCGAAATAGTTATTGGACAGTGAGGCTCCTGGGATGGTCATTACAATATCTAGCATCCTGCAACTGGCATGCTGGTCCCTCCATAACTGCTGACATGGGATTGTCTAAAGAAATCCCATCCACCCTATCCTCTTTTCATTCCCTAAATGTTTGGGGGGATGGGGTTGTCAATGCAAATATGGTTTGGGAGGAAAAATAAAAATGGTTATAAATTGCTTGAAGCTAGATTCCATTTTCCAATACATTTCCCTAAATGATACCTGACCTGTGGATTCAGACCCATGCTGAAGCTACCAAGACTCGTATTCATACCTAGTGCTTGTCAGGAGTCCTCTGGAGCAGAACTAGTTTGTTGTGTTTTTGAAAATTTTCATCTAGAATTAGAAGAAATTGTTTTGGAGTGGAGAGGGAGGGAAAAATACCTCTAAAATTTATTTAAATTCCAGCAGAAGCTGCAGAGCTGTGCTCCGCTTGCTAAAAATTCCCATGCCTGGAGGATAGACACCATCACATGACATGCCTGTTCTTTATGCAGTCCTTGTGTGTCTCAATTGAACAGAAAGCTACTATCGTAAGGTTGGTGAAAATATACAGGGCAAATGTCAAATTGAATAGCATGATTTTGGATTGAAAATAGAGGGGGTACTTTGATAAGGCAAAGCTGATGGAAGCCTGAAGTTTTCACTTTCAAATCTATTGAGCAAAGATAACCTCCTGAAGACATAATTCCAATTGCAGCAGCCAGTCCCCATATGAGCTTTGCTCATAATAGAATGAGGGGTTTTTTTAATACCAAGAATTGGTAAGAGAACTTCTGTTTATAGCATAGATTAAATAGCAACATAAACCCATTTCTGATTTTGAAATACGTAAAATGGTTCTCCTGGCAAAGAAGTAGGATTGTAGAGGAGATTAAGAACAAATGGCACTAAATAAACTTTGAATGCTCTCTGGTACTAATGCACAGAAGGTGATTTTCACCCATATAGTAGAGCTAGTTAAAGCATTTTCAGCTAAATGTTTTGTGTGTGTGTGTGGTGTTGTTTTTTGTTTGTTTTTTTTGTCAACACATGAAGCCAAAATGTTTTGTGCTGTGTGGAGCAAAAAGAAAAGTCAAAACTTCACAAGTTGTTGTGAAACAACTGTCATTCTCCAGCCAGCTCCACTGTGCAGGACGGGGCTCCATCAAAGCTACTGTAATGGTGAGGGTAGCGCTTTCCCTATACGTGACCATTTTCAGGCACTTGAAACTTGCTGGGTGGGAGAAAAAACCCTTGGGGGTATGATGTTTCCCCTTGTTCTCAGCCCAAAGGGTATTTTTTATTTTGTGAAGCACTGGGCAGCTGTTGAGGTTTTCAGAGAGAAGGGAGATGGGGAGTATTGTGTTAAATCTGATGTTTTTTCCACCTGGGTAATTCATCTGGATTAATTTTAAAACTTCAGTCTCCCACTGGATTAAGTCATCCCTTCAGACAAGTGCCACTGAAGTGTTAGAAGCGATTTGGATCAGAAATTAAGTTTTTTAAAAATCATAGCATATTTGCAGTCTGGGCCCAGCTCTCCCCACAACCACAGCACAAATGGACTTAAAGCAGAGGTCTCCCTGTCACCAGAGTGCCGCTCAGACACTTAGATTGCTGCTGCAGCCCGGGGACTGCAATAGCCTCTATGATACAGACCCCTCCTGCCCAATGTCGCAGAGTTAGCTAGTGGAGTTGTATAATTGAGAATCCACTGGCTATGGCCCTGCCCTCCCTTTAAAACATCCTTTTGATGCTCCTACTGATGTATACAACAGATCTGTGGTGGGGGAGGGGAGAGACTCCCATCCTGGGCCATCTGAGCTGGGTCCCCAGCATAGTGGATGGATGAGCTTTGCTGCTTTTGGAGCCCTGCCTATCTGTATGAGCACCTCTGAATTTTCTGCCAAATATTTTGAATGTAGCAGTGCTGCATTCCAGCTCTGTGCATGTCTAATGCACACAGAAATAAACAAGTGCTTTTAGTGCTGTGATTACATGTCTCATTACATAGACACAAAGACATGTAATTAGCACATTCAATGCTGCATGGCATTTATTTCCATAAAAAACATAGTGCAGTAAGCTGCAGCTATCCTGTGCATGTACCTGGAGCGCCACCCATCTGAAACGCACAATCAGACAGAGAAACACTTGAGATTTGTGTTCTTTAAACCTACATAATGCTAAGATTGGTTCATGTGTTGGATTTTTCTATTGTTTTTGTTAAATCCTCAGTCTCAAGTTTCTTTGTTTCGAAGTGTGGGGTTTTTTTTGTTTTTTTTTTTTGCTGAAGCTGAAACAAGGAGGTGTAAATTATCTTCCCAGGCACCTCGAGGCAGAAGCGATGTCACTGCCTGCCCTGAGTAGCTTTAAATCCTGATCGGTGCTGAGTTTGGACTGGACTGTGGGAGGTTGCCGAGGGGATGTACCGAATCAGTGCATTTGCCAGCTGCCATGGCCCCTCGCACCCTGCCCAGCCTTGCCCATTTGTGGGACTGTGTTGGGCCTCCTCTGTTTCTATGTGATTAAAACTGCTCTCTGCTACTGTAGTGTCCTCTGTGCAGAGAACTTTCCACTGTCAGGGCCCTGCAGCAAGGTCGATGCCGATGCGACTGGAAGCTAGTGTGCCTCCAGGCCTGAAGGTAGCCTACTTTTTCCTTGGGTCTCCAGCACTGGAGAGTTACTAATATTCAGTCTTGTTTGAAGTATTGCCAGATTGTTTGTTTGAAATAGGATAAGCTACTCCGGAAAGGCAACTTGCTCTCGAAATGAAAGCCAGGCTTTTATCCACCTTAGGACTGAGCACAGATTTCTTGCTTTGCTCTCAAACAACCTGGATCCAAGCTTCTTTAGGAAAAGGGCACCCTCTCTGAACATGAGCATTTTTGCTACAAGATGCACTATTAACATTTTTTTTTCTATTCATGCTGCTTTGGAAGCTGCCACGATCAGTGGTTGATCTAATCAAATACAGTGTCCATCCCTTACCATGGCTAGTGTCTGATAGTGCTCATACTAAATTATTGGGAAAAGGTCTTCCTAACTCCACTATGTCATACTGGGGTATACGCTGAAGCATAAGAAATAAAAAGACATTGCATGTTAATGTAATAAGTGTAACTGCACCTGCTAAGTCTTCTGTGTGTACAGTGCTTCTAAGCATTTGCTACTAAGATATTGCCTCAATGATACCTTGCAATAGCGAGTTCCACAGGGTGTATGCTGCCCAGAAAGGGATTTCCTGTTATCAGTTTGATCTTTATTGCCTTCCTGGTCATTTCACCTTTGCACTACAGGAAGTGATCAACTGAACTACATGATTAACCTCTTTTATACCATTCAGAATGCTGTATTCCTCTTTCCAAATTATTAAGAAACATTTTGAGATTAAAAGTACTAAGATTAAATAGACCATTCCTATTAATTTCCCCTCTATCTAGACTCCTGCAGCAGGAACTGATTTTTGTGTCCTCTTCCGGATGTCTTCTGTTTTTGATAGTTTTTAAGATGACCAGTCCTGAGCCCCTGAATGCTGCAGGATAGCTTTAAAGAGCTTTTCCAGTTTTCTACACTGAATTTCAACTGCCATGTTGCCCAATTACAAGAGCTGATGAAATTTTTTTGAATGTTTCTATTTGATTGAAAAAGGGGTGATTTCGCATAGCTTGACAGTTGGTCACATTTTGAGTTTTGCAATTTTTCAGCAGACATGTTTAATGACAATTATTCCCATTTTTGAATCCGCTCTACCACTTACTCAGTTTCATTAGGTTCCTTTGGGGTTGCTCACACTCCTGTCTAGTTTTCATGCTTCCCAATCCTGAAAGAGTCGTGTAGGTCTCATGAGATGGGAAGCAAAATTCTCCTTCAGAGCTCAGGGGAGCTCTGGCCATAGGTCAGGATTTGTCACTGGTGACCACCACCTCTCTCATGGTTACATTTAGTGGGATAACACATTAGCCTTATGCATTTTCCACCATGATTCTGGCAGGGATTCTGGCAGATGCAGTGTCACAGCAGAAATGAGCATTACTTCAGCCTCTTTTTGACTTATGTCTCTGGTGATCCCAGAGATGGTTCTTGTAAGTACCTTCCCCCCACCCCACATTGAAAGCAACAACAATTTATTGTAAGGTCCTTCAATCTGCCTCCAGAAGGGAGTATCACCATTTTGGTCTCTTAGGTGAGAAAGGCATTATCCTTCCAGAACTTAGCAGGTTCTCTTCAACAGCAAGAATAATCATGGGCCTGCATATAAGGTTGGGTTGCCAAGGTTTCAATCTTGGGCTCAGGTGATTTATCCAAAGAATTTAGAAACAAGCAGATCCTACCTTGCTTACCAATTTATTTAGGTTGGCTGAAATGGAAAAGATTGGAGTTCAGGGCTGTCCTTTGGAAAGCACTCAGCCTCACTCTCAGAGAGCTTAGCTTAACAAGCCTTAGCCTTCCAGAACTGGAAAGGCCTGGTTTGGTTTCCCCCTGCCCTCAGTCTCAAATGATTGTGTAGTTTAGAACAATGCTTATATTCCTAACTCTCTCTCACATTGGGATGACCATTAATGTTTAGTAGCAGAGGGGTAACCATGTTAGTCTGTATCCACAAAAATAATGAGGAGTCTGGTGGCACCTTAAAGAATAACGGATTTATTTGGGCATAAGCATTCGTGGGTAAAACACCCACTTCTTCAGATGCATGGAGTGAAAATTACAGATGCAGTATATTTATGCCTGCAACTGTTGTTTTTCACTCCATGTGTCTGAAGAAGTGGGGTTTTTTACCCATGAAAGCTTATGCCCAAATAAATCTGTTAATCTTTAAGGTGCCACCGGACTCCTTGTTTTTGTAACTGTTTAGTGCAGTGCTTTCACCAGGCAAAGGACTGTGTATTATGATGGATATCTTATCTACTTGTAACAGTAGGGAAGTCCCTCAGTTGCACTATTAACGTGAAGGAGAGCATCAACAAGCCTACAGGATGCCAAGTTCACTTAGTGGACACGACTCAATTTTAAACCATTTGAGAACCAGTCATTTCAAGTCTAGGGTCAGATGACTCCCCCCGGTATGATTCTTTGCACCTATCCCAGGGAAAAGCATGATCTAAGCCAGTACAGAAGAATGGCCATACTGGGTCAGATCAATGGTCCATTTGGCCAATATCCTGTCTTCTGAGAGTGGTCAATGCCAGAAGGTTCAAAGGGAATGAACAGAACAGGGCAATCTCCATCCTGTTATTCAGTCCTAGCATCTTGCAGTTAGAGGCCTAGGAACACTTAGAGTATGGGGCAGCATTCCTGATCATCTTGACTAATAGCCATTGATGGCACTATCCTCTCTTAACTTACCTTATTCTTTTTTTAATCCAGTTATAGTTTTGGCTTTTCCAGCATCCCTGGCCAATGAGTTCTGCAGATTAACTGTGCGCTGTATGAAGTAGCTCCTTTTGTTTATTTTAAACCTGCTGCCTATTAATTTCATTGGGTGATCCCTAGTTCTTGTGTTATGTGAAGGAATAAATAACATTTCCTTCCTTATTCACTTTCTCCACACCATTCATGATTTCATAGATCTCTATCATATCCCCTTTTAGTAGTCTCTTCCAAGCTGAACAGTTCCAGTCTTTTTAACCGCTCCTCATATCGAAGCTGTTCCATACCATTAATCATTTCTGTTGTCCTTCTCTATACCTTTTCCAATTCTAATATCTTTTTTGAGATGGGGTGACCAGAATTGCACACAGTATTGAAGGCGTGGGCATACCATGGATTTATATAGTGGCACTATATTTTCTGTCTATAACTTTCCTAATGGTTCCTAACAGAGTTAGCTTTTTTGACTGCTGCTGCACATTGTGTGGATGTTTTCAGAAAACTATCCAGATGACTCCAAGATCTTTCTTTAGTAACAGCTAATTTAGGATGCATCATTTTGTATGTATAGTTGAGACTGTTTTCCAGTGTGCAGTACTTCGCATTTATCAACCTTGAATTTCATCTGCCATTTTGTTGCCCAGTCACCCAGTTTTGTGAGATCCCTTTGTAACTCTTTCCCGTCAGCTTGGGACTTACCTGTCTTGAGTACTTTTGTATCATCTACAAACTTTGCAAGCTTTTTCTACATCATTTATGAATATGTTGAACAACACAGATGCCTGGTGGACACCACTATTTACCACTCTCCATTCTGAAAAATGACCATTTATTCCTACCCTTTGTTTCCTGTCTTCTAACCAGTTACTGATCAGTAAGAGGACCTTTCCTCTTATCTTAGGACCTCTTACATTGCCTAAGAGCCTTTACTGAGGGACCATGTCAAAGACTTTCTGAAAGTCCAATTGCATTGTATCTACTGGATCACCCTGGTCCACATGTTTGTGAACCCCCTCATTAAAGAATGCTAAAGATTGATGAGGCATGGTTTTCCTTTACAAAAGCCATTTTGTCTTCCCCAACAAATCCTGTTCTTCTGGATGTCTGATCCTTCTGTTCTTGAGTATAGTTTTCAATCAGTTTGCCTGGTACTGACATTAGGCTTTCTGGCCTGTAATTGCCTCTTTTTTAAAAATTAGCATCACATTGGCTATCCTTCAGTTGTCAGCTGGTACAGAATCCGCTTTTTTTGGGTGAATACCATCTGATCCTGGTGACTTATTACTGTTAAATTTATCAATTTGTTTCAAACCTCCTCTGACACCTATCTGGGACAGTTCTCAGATTTGTCACCTAAAAAGAATGGCTCAGGTGTGTGAATCTACCTCACATCCTCTGCAATGAACAACAGTGCAAAGAATTAATTTAGCTTCTCCACTATGGCCTAATCTTCCTTGAGTGCTTCTTTAGCATGTTGATCATCCAGTGGCTTGCCCTACATGTAGGAGCTGGAGTGGGGACATAGCACTGCTTCCGGAAGCTGTACCACACGTGGACCCTGGCAAGCCCCAGACCCCACTCTCTGGTGGGAGCTCGAGGGCCAGATTAAAATGTCTGAAGGGCCGGATGTAGCACCCGAGCTGTAGTTTGCTCACCCCAATGTAGTAAATCCCCATTAATAGATCCTCCCCTGCACCTGTGAGCTTTTCTTCAGCCCTTATTTTAAAAACTCCTCTACAATTTTTTTTTAATTTTACAGGTTAGCAATCTGATTCCATTTTTGTTCAGTAAAGGCTCCTCCTTTCCCCAATGGTTCCCCAGTTCCTAATAAACCTAAATCCCTCCTCCAAACGCTATAGTTTTATCCATCTCTTATCTGGCAGCCTGAAT
Source organism: Lepidochelys olivacea (assembly GCF_965140295.1). NCBI lineage: Eukaryota > Metazoa > Chordata > Testudines > Cheloniidae > Lepidochelys > Lepidochelys olivacea. The sequence goes on along the minus strand of NC_140421.1, from coordinate 40,568,004 downwards.
TTGGCGTCCAAGACACTTCTCCTGCCTTTCTGTAGGTCATTGTACCATGTACACTGGCTCTTCCCCACCAGTACATATAAATCTGCTTAGATGTCTCGAGATCTGCCACCTTTGCACATGGCAGGCAATTCACCATGCAGTTCTCCTGGATATCACAAACCCAGCTATCTATATTTCTAATGATTGAATCCTACATTGCTATTACCTGTCTCTTCCTAATAACCAGGATTCCCTTCCCTGGAGAGGTATCCTCAGTACAAAAGGATACGACTGACATAATCTGGAAGGAGGGTCCTAACTATGGGATCATTTCTCTCCTCTTGAGGAGGATGACAGTCTCAACAGCACCGAGACTGTCAGATGTGGAGGAGCACTGTTCTATGTCCCAGAAAGTCTCATCTTTGTCTCTTAGCTCCTTCAGTCTCAAGAGCCTGTACTCAGTCTGTGAGGGCCATGAGCACCTGACACGCCACCTACCTACAAGGCAGTTAATCATACATGCTGCATTCAGTGCAATAAACTGTTAACCTACTCTGCTGCTGGACTTCTGCCTGAATTCTTTTTTCTCCTGTGGCTATTTTCTGGGGGTGGATGGGAAGAGGCTACGTTTAGAGAATGGTAGGGAATACTGTCTACACCTACATTTTTGAAATAGCTCTGGGCTACTACCTTATTTAGTCAGAAGGAGTAAGTCTCCATTGCTCTTTAAATGTTAAGAGCCCCTTCCCTTACATGTATGATGGATAGGTATGCCTTCTCCCAGCATGAGTGGGATTTGGCTTGGGCTAGATTGTGGTCCTCAGGCTCACAGCACTTAAGTATTGCTTCTGCCGTGGTTGTAAAAAAGAGGGAAAATAATGGAAATAGGACCTAGGCCTCAGAGTACAAGACTGAGACTTTTCTTCTAGAAGCACTGACCTAACATTTCTAGAGAGCCCATTTTTGTCACTTGCCAAACAAATGGGCCCAAGTTTGGGCGGGGGAGAAGATAAGCTAAAAGTTTCCTTCCCCTCCAAGATGGCTCTGAGGAAGCATTTGGGGAGCACTATTCTAAGCAGATAGTCTTGAGGAGTCCTGTGCAGCATCATTCAGCTACACAGAAGCTATCTTGCAGAGTGAAAAACCTGAAAAACAAATGTTCTTAATGGTGGAGTCAGGCACTCTCCTTGATGCTCAATGAGGGCCTTTTCTGTACAGAGAGCACAGAGATAGTTAAGTGGGCACAGAATTCATAAATGTTTTTTAAATCACTGTCAATACTCTCACAGGAGGTATGAAGGAGTGACCTTGGTCTTGTTAAACAAAAGGCTTTATTGGAGCAGACATATTAATCAGAATCTTGGTTCAAGAATGGAGAGGCACTGTCTTCTCTACACAAAGGGCAAAGCATCTTTCTTGCTGCCAAAGCAAGGGAGGGGACAGAGTGGAGTAACTGACAGAGGAAAAAATAATATAAAAGCAGATGGGTGATACTGCTGCATTAAACTGGCAAATCCTTGAGAGGAGAAGCACCTATGATAATATGGAGAGCCTTTGTAGGCAGTCCTAGTTTGAAAAGTTGGGGTCAAATGGTCTCTGAAAGAAGGTTCTGGCACCCTAATGTTGACCTGGGGAAACAGACTGAGCTGGAGCAAACAAGAGCTTAAGAGATCTTATTCTTGTGACACAAACTAGGTTGTTTTTTTGTTTTTTTTCCAGAGTGGGATGGGGTAGGGGATAGGCTAATCTAGATCCACATCTCTACAAAAGCCCCTTTACTGCCTCACATGAACTTGGCACAAATGGAGCATGTTTCTCTTTTTTTTCCTAGTTGCTTGGCAATTTTATTACCTATAACATGAGGTGAGGTTTTTTTAAGTAATTTCATCTACTCTATTAGTCATTTTTTCATCTTGCAGATTACAATAGGCTTTTCAACATCCTCCAGAAGTCCTCCTGCTAATCCTGGAAATCTCTACCCAAAACATTGAATAAGGACTCATTTCTACATTCTTTGCACACATTAAGTTAGTCACACAGAATGTTTTAATACCATATACTTCTATGTACAGGCTGTGGCAACAAGGACACCAGCACCTGGCTCTTACAGTATGATGGGGATAGCAATCTTTATGACAGGAGTTGGTAACCTCTTGCTTCTTTGAATTGTCTCGGGAGGAACAGGAAAGAATCTTACACTGATTTATTTGACTATAAAGAAGTAGTTCCTAATGATTTTGTACATCTGAGCAAAGATGTTACTACTAATGAGAGACTGGGGGCTGGGCTGGTGCTAAAAGCTTGCGTAACCTTTATTTATAAAGGAATCTCACCTTTTAACAAAGACCTAGTACTAAATATGTATTATTTTACAAAGTCAGGTTCAGTGACCAAATAAAGTTTATTATAGACATAACTTACTACCCTAGCCTTGCTTGCTTATTAAAAAAAGAGCAAGAAAGAAACTGGATGAAGGTTTACTTTGAACAGGATGCATGCACTCCTGTGGACAGTTCTAATATCCTAATATTAACAATCCTTCAGAGATTAACTACCTAATGAAAGCTAGCTAGTATAATACAGGAAGTTCTGATTGAGAAATGGAACTTGTTTATCTTTCAGAAATAGTTACATACTGTTTGAAAAATTCAGTAGCGTTACAGCTAATATACATCTGGGTTAGTGTTTCAGCAAAACATTTCTTGCAAAGTCAGGGCAGCTGTATTAAAAATTAAACAAATTCAAGAATAACGTGCTTGTAATTATGTATAAAAAATGTGACATTGCAAGACTTAATTTTCAGTGACCTTTATACAATTTCAAAATCCACAGTTTATTCCACGTATTTCTCCTCAGGTTACCAGTTAGACTGAAGCATGCTATTACTCTGAAAATGTACACAAGTCATTCCCAAATCCACTACTATAACTCATTTTTGAAAGATTTACGCAGGTATGCGGGTTGCAGCTTCCTCCTCTGCATCAGCTCTGTTTGCATTAATTTCTGCTAGTGTTCGACCAAAACGTGTCCATTCATCATTGCGCGGAACAGCAATTTGCTATAGAGAAATATCAATGGGTGTAAATAATATTGTAATTACACAATGTAATTTAGCTCATTTTTACACCTGGTCTAAACACCACATTTATAAATTATGCTAACAGCTTACCTTATTCATTAAAAGTTTTCCAATAGTCTTACTAGCAAATACAGCTGGTATGCATTGCCCAACAAATGGTGGTAACTGTGGCTATGGCTAAACTACGCAGCTTTTAGCCACACGGCTGTGCTGCTAAAAGGCGCACAACGTAGCTGCTGTTTGTCAGCAGGAGAGAGCTCTTCCTCTCCACTCCACCAGCAGCTCTGTCAGCAGGAGAGTCCTGCAGGCAAAGCACTGTTCACACCGCGCTTTTTGTCAGTAAAACTTTTGTCGTTCGGGGGTGAGGGGTTTGGTTTTTTTTTATTAACACCCCTAAATGACAAAAGTTTTTCCAACGAAGTGCCAGTGTAGACAAAGCCTTAGTAAACTTTAAAAAACTAATAAATTCAGTGCTTGATAAGGGTGCTGTCTGACTTTTTGGCATTGAAGTCCTGCGTTTAAGCACAGAACAAATAGGGCAGTGGTAGTAATAAGCTTGGCCCATGTACCTCAGTCTGGAGAGACCACCTCCACAGGTGAGAAAGTAGTTCTTTTATCCTTGTCCAACAATCCTTGAAATATATATACCAATTCTAATGGTTTTAGAGAGACTGACAGCTGCTCAGTGGGAACTGAAGTGAGGCAACTACTTCTCACTTTACAGTTCAAATGGCCATTGGATGGTACATTTTGTTCATAACCAACCTGGCATGCATTCAGAGTAGTGATAAAGGAGGTGAAATCTTGTCCACACCCACTACTAATCTCCTCTATATGCAATTTCTACTGCAGTATAAATTTAAATGGTTAGATATCTTTATTTCAACAGCTTAATACTGACCATTTATCTTTTAGTTGCACAATTACAACACATCAAAGTTTCTTTAAAATGCTAAAATATTGTATGAAATTGAACTGAGATTGAAACATTTAAAAATCATAATTAATCCTGAAAGCAAGAGGACTAGAAATTTATCTTGAATTACCATTTATTCCTGGCAAAAATGTTTTGAAGGAAAGTTGAAAGTCGAAAGTCAAAAAGTTAGGTGACAGAGTAAATTCAGGAAGAAGCTTTAAATCCATGTAACACAAAGTAGCAAACTCAAAAGTTACCTACCTCTCCCACGTCATATATAACTATTTGTCCTTCTGAATCACCTACAGCAATCTCTCGCCCAGAATGTGTCCATCTCACACGATTAAGAGCAGGATTACCCTCCACAGTAATGCTTGCAGTTGGCACCTATATCCATTTAGAACACAGTTAAAACTAGCAGCATAAAAATCATACGGAAATGTGTTCTAGCCAACTGTTCCCCCTTGAGAAAAAGGAGATTTTAAAAGGTGAAACAAATCTTCAACACTGATCTGACAAGTATTTTCCCCAATGGTCCAATACATTGGGAAAGGGAATTGGGAGAGATGGGAGCTTACAAGTCTTACCCCAGTTACTCTTTCCTCCCAAAAGCTACCTCAGTTCTTAAAATAAATCCTGAGTTTGTAGCACTCATGAAATATACATATGCAGAAACGGTCATGAGAGAGCCTATTTTAAGCAATCCTCATTTAGAGAGAAAAAATTGCCTCATAACATTAATACAAACAGTCCCTAAATCATTAGGAACATCTCTGGTATAAATACAGTATATGTTACAGGACAATAGGTATGGATTTGAAATTTGCCAAAAAATAATCATCCTAGGACAATTTCCCCTCCTAATTCTTCTTAAAACACATAACACAACAGATATTTGTTTAGTGGCAATCAATTTCATTTCTACTTGGAAGACCTACATTTAGGAATGACCTCAATAGCCTCTGCTAGTACAGTGAGGATCAGGTGCATTTTGAGGTACAAAGCCCTTTGGTATTGAAGGCTCTATGTAATATAGGCAAGTATACTTGGGCTTCGGGATAGGTACTGACTACAATCCTTTACAGAACCTTACTGTTTGCAAAGCTGTGCTGTAAATAAGGAAGTGTTATTTCCTCTTAACAACACAAGAACTAGAGGTCACCAAATGAAATGAATAGGCAGCAGGTTTAAAAACAAACAAAAGGAAGTATTTCTTCACACAACATACAGTCAGCCTGTGGAACTCCTTGCCAGAGGAGGATGTGAAGGCCAAGACTATAACAGGTTTCAAAAAAGAACTAGATAAATTCATGGAGGATAGATCCATCAATGGCTATTAGCCAGGATGGGTAGGGATGGTGTCCCTAACCCCGGTTTGTCAGAAGCTGGGAATGGGCAACAGGGGATGGATCACTTGATAATTACCTGTTCTGTTAATTCCCTCTGACACACCTGGCATTGACCAATGTTGGAAGACAGGATACTGGGCTAGATGGACCATTGGTCTGACCCAGTATGGCCATTCTTATGTCTGAAAATAAGTGTGTGTCACCCTACCAGGTGATTAATGATCGTGTTTTTTTTTTTTCATGCTAGAAAAATTAACAGCTACATTTGAATGTGAGCCAGTGAATCTACTAGAGCAACTAACAGCATAATAGCAATCTTATGTGACTCATTCATAGTATTGGGGGGGGTTAGCCCTTGTATGCACGTCCAAGGAAAAAGCCACACAAGTATAGCATGCTATATAGATAGAAATTCTGTATTCCTTTTATACTGGGAGGACAACATTTTAGTTACCACCATCTGACACTAAAAACGAGGTGACTTGTATTATTCCCCTCTAATCACACATCTACTGCGTAATGCCACTGCAGCAGCAGAAATACATAGTGCAACCATGATGAAACATTTCTAGCCATACACATTTCTGAAGAAGCCTAAGATTTTTAGTTCTTGTCAGATTTGAAGTAGGTAAATTATTGTGCCTCACCTCAGTATCATTGTTGAGATTCCACAGATCAAGCCTACCCATTCCATCCACACAAGCAAACAGGGCAGGGTGAGTGGGAGACCACATCACATCATAAACATAGTCTGAGTTGTCTTCAAAGGAGTAGAGAGGCTTATTATTCTGAAACAAAGCACCATATAGTACTTTACACCATACAATCTTTACATTTGGGATTCTGAAAGTGAAATCTTTTTGCAATGAAGGTGAAAGACTGAGTTTTTGTACAGTTCATATTGCAGCAATTCTAAAATAAAGTAACTATCTGTGCTTAAAGAATTACTTAAACTGTCTCTTACATAGAAAGAGGCCAAAAAATAACCACAGGATGGGGGAAAAACCAAACCCCCCTGTTTGGATGAATGATATAGCATGTTTACTGCCTGCTATTACAACATAGCTTCAATAGGAGGCTGGTATAACAACCTAAATATGAGTGAATTCTGGTAAAGTCTCCTGAGCTGACCTGATGGCCTAGGGGTAGGCTTGTGCACTGTTATGGGGGAGACCGTAGCTTGACTTTGACCCTAGTCCAGCTTCATGATCCCTGGGACAACAATGTTGCAGAGGCAGCTTGCTAAGCAAGCAATGGAAAAGACATGAGTATCATGGCTCTTGACTGCAACTCTGTTCAGGCTCATTAGAAACAGTGTTGATGGTAATGCATTGTGGGCTGTAGTGAGAACTATGGAGATGCAAGGACATGAAATGGACATCTAAATTACCATAATTATAATATACTTAATATAATACATAATATACCTGAATTACAACATAACTTATTTGAATAATTACATTGGTCTTCCCAACCCAGTTACAAAAGTTGAAAGGATGAGCAAAATGGACCAGAAATAGACAAACAGCCAGGATTTACATATAAGTTTCATTTAGGTGATAATAAGTTACAGTAATCTTGGTGATGCTACTTGCAGGTTCTTAAAAGAGAACTAAGTTACATAAATTAACTCATCTGATGTTACCATTCATCCAATCGACTTAACAAGCTTCCCTAAACCCTTTGACAACAATTTGGTTAACTAAAGCTTACATTATAGCACCACCTTGTGTCAAAGTCTGAATTGTTAGACACCTCTGTTTTAGATACCTTAGTTGTCCAAAGCTTTACTGTCCAGTCAAATGATGAGGTGACAAAAAGATGAGAGAAGTCTACAGGTCCAACTGCGGCATGGCAATGGATACCTGTGATTGGTCCTTGGTGTCCTTCAAACATCTCACTGATTCCCGCTTTGCTGTTTTAAAATACATTATGTAGGTTAATTTCCTTTGAAACTATATTTCACACAAAGGCAACAAGGAATACATGCTTTAAATAAACTGGGAGTGGGTTTCAGTGGAACCCAAATAGATTTGGCCTGCAGAGGGGAAGTGAAATGTGGGTTTGAATATGATCCTGTGTATTAGCCTCTCTTTTCCAAAACCCTATTCTGTTGTATTTAAGTGTAGACATAATACCATAGAAAACAGTAACATTGGGCAAGGCTATCCCATCCAGATTTGACTAGGTACCTCTTCAAGCAATAGCTAAATATTTGGATCAGATAACAAAATTCAGTCCTCAAATATGGATACGAAATTCCTTAAATTGCCTTAAACAGGAGTTGCACGTAAGTAGCTGGGGCAGACTTTAGTCCCAGTGACAATACATCCCCAATAATCTCATATCAGAACTGATAAAGTGGAGAGGAGGGAAAAAGGATGTTACAAAAGAGACAATTTTGGCTAGTTTTAAACCAAAGAGCTGTGCTGTGAGAGTGATGTGTATTTGAGATGAAAACTGGACACTCAATTTTATTTAAGAAAGCAATTGATAGGATACAGCCAGATAATTTCAAAGCAGATTGAACAGCAGGAGAAATGCTAGCCAATTTAAGATTTGTGTGTGATTTTACTGTACAATTATCTGGGGAACTGATACAAAGTTTGGGATGTTCTGCTACAATTCAAATGAATAGAACTGAAGTCTACTAGTTCATCTTCCTTTTCATAATTAAAAGTAGTCCTAGCCAAGGTAAAGATCCAACAGTAGCAATGGTGGATTCTTTTCTTGAACTTTAAAAGTCTGATTTAATATTTCATATTTTTAAAAAGATATTACCTTTTTATATAAACACAAAGCTCTGCTATGAACGCTAATTAAGCTTGCTCAACAAAATCTTTCTATATTAAGGGGAAAATCCTGATAAGCTTCACTATTTAAAACAAAAAAATAATTTGAGTGTCTATTCACCTGCCATGGCGGCATGCTGTGTACACAGAGCCTTCCTCACTTCCAACAACGAAGTTGTTGACATCTCCAACAGGAAAGGACATGCATGTGACAGCTACAGCCTTGGACTGCTTATGAATCAACTCCATACTATCCTGTAGAAAAAAGTAGCAGGAACTTATTTTTCAAACTTGCCATCTTAACTTCTACCAGAAATCATGTAGGTTTCCTAGTACTAGTTAGTCCACAAGCCGTTCTTATTCCAGCCCTTTTCTACATTTGGAAATCTAGCTCTTATTCATGAATCCAAACTTTAGCATCAGTACTGAAGAATCCAAAAATTATTATGACACTTAATGTACTACAGTAAAAAAGGAATTTATCTTACAGAATTACGATACAACTACTCAAGCAGGGAATGTCTGCATATTGTCAAAATGCAGAACACTACTTTACAAAGTCTTATGAAATAGGTAAAGCAAACAGGTGAAATTAATATTAAAATCCTAAGTATTTAGTAAGGTACAGACTACCTGAGCTAAAAAGTGGTAAGTAATAGCCTCATCTATAGCTCTCTATTACATACTTTCCCAAGTTTACTCTACCTGCGGTTGGGAAAGCATGTCCAGACTCCATGAGCATATCTTTCCATCAGTTGAGATGCTAATCAAATTATGAGCATTTTGGGTCCCAACCACATTTACACAGTATACAGGGTGCTGAAAAGAGATTACAAAATTCTTTTCAGAAACAGTTTCCATAATAACAAATTCAATGACATTCACTTAACACAAGTGTGAAATACAAATTTTAATATTTCATACAACAGTTTAAGTTGACTTAACAATACTATTTGAAAGATATGAAAACTTATTTAGCCTTTTAGCATTTAAGTAACGCATGGTGTAGAGACAGGCTCCTTTAAAACTGACAGCTGCATGACAAAGACAATTCTTCAGTGCTACTATTGTTAAATCCAGACATAAATATTAAAACATCATCACTGTTCATCCAGGGGAAACCCTCTCCCACCCCAAGGGGTTAACGGCTCAATAGTGAGTAGTTCTCATTTCACCCCCTACCGTGTGAGCAGCAGCTGAAAGTGGAGTTCTCTGCACTGGGGTTCTTTTATTGCTGCGATTATCCCATAGCACAATTTGGCCTGAATATGTGCCACCAACCACCAGATTTGGATGAAATTTTGCAAATGTAGCCGACATCACTGCTGACTGCAAAGGACACACACACACAAGGAAAAGTTTTGTTTTAAGACTAAAATCCAGAATTTAAGGATAGAAAATCTGACCAATTACTGGTAGGGAGCTGTTTCCTCAATTACATTTGATATTGCTTTTCCTATCTTCTGCTCCTTTGTCCAAATACACGAAGGTTCACAACTACATGAGTTGAATGGTTATTTAAAAATCTTGATATTCTTCTGGTCTCAACTTTTACTAAATACAAATAAAAATCACACTCTCCCCATATGCATACTACTAACTTCTAGGAAAGATACAAATCAAATGTAACAGAAATAGAATCCAGTAATAGGACACATTCTGTGGTCATTTTTCAAGGAGATCAGAAAACTGTTTTGTCACTATAGTATGAAATCATAATATAATTACCTTTGCAATCTATGCCTTGACAGTAATCTGACAGCATCAGATTACAAACTAGTTCTAATTCAACTAAGTGATTTTTCAGAATTATGACATTTTGAAAATAAATGGTTATTGTAGGTTTGGTCAAACAGAAAAGGTTTGCACATTTTTACCTCTCAGTAATCCATTTTAAAACCTGCATCTGTTTTCTACTTGAAGCATGTGTTTTTACTTATCTATTTTTTTCCAATTCCTCAGGCTATGTACACTTTATTCAGTGGGCTAAGGTCTAGTTGTACATTCTGCATCATAGTTCCCGAAAAGCCCCTCGTACTGAAAGCATAAATGTCAGTTTTTCTTTTAATAAATGAGATTAAGAAACAGATTTTCAGACATGCAAAATTTCTGATATTCAGAATATTTAAACAGAGGAATCTTTTCAAACTGATGAAGTCTTCAGCCATCAACATCTGTTTGCAAATACATGTGGTTAAAGTACATGCCAACCCAATGAAATCATCATGTTGACAAGTATAAATAAGGCACTTGTCCAAATTAATCAACATAAAATCTTGAGCCTGGTGAGACAGGAACTCACATCATACCTGGCAGTGAAAGACATACTCTGGGGTAGTTTTCTTGTATTTCATATTCCACACAAGAGCCACCCCATCAGGCTCATGAGGGGCATCTTCATTATTGTTGTAGGAGGCTACAAGCAATTCTGGATACTAGTTATAGAGAAATTAATGGAAAAAAATGTTCAAAATAAACAACTGCCTTATGGTCCAGTCAGTCCTAGAATCTTGATTTATACTGGCAAAACTAAAAGTTTAACCAATGGATAAGTCAGCCCCATAAACAGAAAATATTGGATTAGCTAATTACCATAGTAAGTATAATTACAAGGGTTTATTCAAAAATAGTGTTAAAATACAAGATAATATTGTGTTTGTTACTTATGTATTATAAATTGTATCCATTTAAAAAAATTTTAGGTGAGGCTAGTTTCTTGGAGCTAATACTGTATCTTTGCGCCTTGGACATTTTTTGTTCTATTTATAGATTGCATTTAAAAGAACATTGAGTTAACTTCTGTTACCTCTTTCAAAATATATAAACACAATCACATCCAATTACAGTATGTAAACAGCAGAGCGTGTCAGAGCTATTCTAAGAACTATATGTAAACCACTGAATGTATGGTTCAAATAAAAGTTGAGTGCACAAAACTTGAGGTATCTACAAAGGTGACTCAAAGTAAATATTTGTTTTACCTGAGATGACCAGTCCAAACAACTAACAACACGATGCTTTGACCAGCGTTCATCAAAAAACTGTCTGTTTAAGGACAGTTTAGCGCCTGCTTGAATCTCTCTGTAAAGACAGACAAATGGAGGGTACTAATCCAAGATCACGTTTTCAGTTACAAATATAGTAAACACAGTAAAGCACTCAATACTCCCACATTACCCTTCTTTGTCTTCCAGATCTCTTCCACTGTAGTCAAAGAAAATGTTAATCTGCTCAGAAAGAGCTCTTTCTACGATCCTTGTAGAATGGTCAAAGAAACTTAAAAACTCTTCAGAGTGTAAAATTTGCTGTTTTTCCTCTTCTGTAAGCTCATGAGGGGCAGCTGGGGGGAGGGAAAAAAAGGTTAGATTTTCCTAAAGTTCATTCTTATCTGTTTAAACATTTATGAAAAAAAACCCAAATATTTTTCAAATTAAAAAAACATTTTCATATCCATATATTTTAATAATTTTTACATAGGATTTTAAGTTATTCATATTTTTGTTTACAGAAAGGTGCTAAAAAGTCAAATGTCAGTTTGATTAAAAAAAACTATTACATTAAAATTCCTAAACATCCTTTTATTTGCAATGCCTAATACTGTGTCCTAAAGCGAGTTGTACCTTCCTCCTCTTCATCATTTTTCAATGTTTTTTCTTCTTCGGGTTCAGTTGATGGCTTTGGTACCACTACATCATCTTCATCTTCGTCATCTGAAAAGAAATGATACAGCAAAATAGTTAATAACAGTCCTAGAGAAGCACAGTAAAGTTCCATCCAGTTTCACACAATACAAAAGTAAATACATTTGTGCATATGGAATAGTTTTACATAAATTGATGCAGTTCCTAAAACGTAATCCTTAAAAAGGATAATGTTTGGTTAAAGTGAAGGAATATTAATCAGAACATTATCTACACCACTATTTAGTATACAACAGTCATACCAAATTGCGTAGCTGTGTAAACTGAAACAGAATACATAAGCAATTGTAGAGAATTCACAGTGGAAATCTCTAAATTTACAAGCATTTATCATTCCAGACAGAATATGAAAGTACCACAGTTTTATGTAACATGCTGACACATTAATGCTGCAGAATAAAGAAAATCAAATGTCTAAAATAGCCTACAGAGCTGCTGCTTACTTGTGATCTGAAACCATCAGTGTCTAATGGGTCTTCATATGGCATAAAGATGACTTACATTAGCTTTCAGGTTGCTATTCTGAGAGGCAAATTTTGCTAAAGATAATAGCTGAGAGATTACATTTTCTTTTCTGTCATTCTAAATGCAAGTCTCATTATCTGTATCATGTTTGGCAATGAGAATTTTAAAGCAAAATGTGTTTTCCCTAATTGCAATGAATAAGGTAAAATGTTAATGTTCTGGAATACTGACAAGGTTTACAGCACTTTTTACATTACTACATTTTATCCTTTGAATACTGTAAACCAGAAAATAACTTTAAATTACTTAGTGTTGTGGAATATGCATTTCCTGTCTTTTCTTCCTCTCCTTTCTAAGGTAAGTTTTTGAAAAGACTATTTTTATTGGTTAAACAGCTATGTCATCTGTCTATAAGGGAATGGCAGCAGGAGTCTACAGCATGCTTCATCACAAGTAACGAGACAGTATTCAACAGGGACTCTACTTGTTTGTCACAGACGTTTCTCTGACCCATGTTTAAAGTTCTCTAACAAAAAACACACACGAGCACACACACAAAAGAGTGGTCAAGGGATGGGAACCAGCTGCCAAGCCATGCTCCCAGCAGCCAGGCCAGCTGACTAGATAGCAACAACCAGATGGTACTGCTGGGATTGTGTGTCTCTGCTATGAGGTGGCAATGGGATGGCACAACATTTTTCTGCCTCACTGCTTCCAATCATGTCTTTCCCCAATGGCAAGCCCGTGCAATTACCAGCACTCCAGGAGGTCCACAGACAAGCCTTTACCCTCTAAACAAAATACAGCTTGTAGGCCATACCAGCTGCCAAACCACACACATAGTGATAGGTTTAGAGAGGTCTGAATGTCTTTTTAACTCCATAGTACAGGCAATAAAAATATAACTGTACCTGCAGGAAAGAAAGCTTTAAGTGACACTGTATAATGCTCACAATAATACAAACTCCAACTTAATCAAAATGATAATGACGTATGCCAATCGTACATTACTTGAAATTGAGCGATTTTTACGTTCTGACAAGTTTACAGAACTAGGATAAATGGCATGAATGATTTCAATATATGCTCATACTTTTGAACCAAATGGTGAAGGTTAAAATCTTTCCTTTCAAGGGCCTCAATCAGCCACAAAGGAAAACAGTAATCACTGTCTTTTCAGCCAGCCCAACCGCATTTGTCAGCCCTTTCTCTGTCAATGCAGCCAGAGCAATCAACCTGCCAAACATTCAGAATGGAAAAACAATCTGAAAATACAGGGTATAATGCACCTGCCAGTGAAAATGGCCATTTCAAGAAAAGCTAGTGATCTCAGTGACCCTGCTGAGGAGGCGGTGGTGCAAAGGGGAAAGAACGCGTAAAAGAATTCTTAGTGATCTCCACTCTCTTGCACATTGACACTTCCTTACAAAGCACGCCAATTACAGCTTTTGTGCTACTTAAAAAAAAGCTTTTTTGCGCAAAATAATCACATGGAGAAACAGAAAGACACTGCTCCTTTTTAGATGGATTCGCATGTACAACTGACTATTAATCTGAAAACTGTATAACTTGTAGCAATTCTAAACTGTACTGTTCAAAGCAAACTGAAATTCTAATGTCCAGTCACTGTGGGTGTGAACACTGATAAATTTATATTTAATAGATATGACTGAGAATAGCAAATTGCAAGACAACTGATGTACAATGAAAATTTAATTATGTAAAAATATTTGTTTCCCCAACCAATCTTGCTGCAGTTAACAAAATGCCCTATATTTAGAGACCTGGATTCTGGTCACTCTGGACAGCTACTCTAGCTTTAAATTTAATGAATCAGAAAATGCATCCCAACTTTGCTGCATCACACTGATTTTAAGTACCATTTTCAATGACAGGAGTCAAATTCCTAACAAATGCAGATGGTCAGCTGTTTAGTGCTAAGTGACCTCATAATCTACATATTTTACAGAAAAGATATTGTAGCAGATTGCTCCTCCCTTTTCATGTTTCAACATAGATGGTGTATATTAGAGACATCCAAATTCCTTCATATTACTTTCAGTATATGTTGTCATCTTATTAGTTACTGCTGCAGCTGAGTCCTAGACATAGTAGAGCAGCAATTATTCCAATACTTTAAGTTATCAGGGCTTTTGATGACTCAGTCCTATTTTTAGGTTTACATATGTACAAACATCCCCCTGGCTCATAAGACTTGTTGCCTTAATTCTATTGTGGTTACTTTACATTAAGCAACACTATTATATATATATAAAAAATGGATTAGTAAAGAATCTTGAATTAAAACATAAAAGCTTAGAAAATTAAAACATTGTATATCAAGTTGTTAACAAAAGAATGGTCCCTACCAAGAGAAACTCACAATCTAAAGACACAACCAGAATCCACTGGAGAACAGGAAGGATCAGAGTTAAGTTTTTAAAATGTCCTTTCCTCTCCTATTCTCCCCTCCCCTCCAACTCGTTTCCCCCCAGTCACCACCTCTTACTTTAACAATAATGGTCCAAGTGTTAAGTGTTCGCAGGGGTTGTGATACAATATGATGAATAGCAACACACACTAAAAAGTATTAAAAGTTCTAATGTCGAAAAACAGTTTACCATTTCTAATGCATTAAGTACTCATTTAAAATCTAAATGCATCACACCAACCCAAAAACGTATCATCTTAGCCTGAATTTTTGCAGAGATGACCTTCTCTACTTCAGCCTCCCCTCTGTTCATTACTGACAACTTTATCTGCTGGGTGTTTATACCATTTAAGTTAGCAATACATCTGATACAATTTCTAGTTTTTTTTAAAAATGCTAACCTTTTTCCCCGCAAAAAGACGAAGATAAAGCAGTCAAAACTTTAAAAACTGCACAGGATCATGAAGACTGGAAACGGGTCTGTATGTCACATCAATTTATTGATGAATATTCATTACAATATTCTAAGTGGTTAACTCCATGTTTTTTCCTGACAGGGGATCTAAGGTTATAAACTAAGCAGTAAAGAGTGCATAAAAGTAGCAGTTACTTTTAAAGTGACAAATCTCTTGTCAATGAATGCTAAAACCAGAGTTAATGAACCACTGAATTTTTACTTTGAGTTAACATCAAAATTGTGATGTATTTTGGTGAGATGGAAAGAAAAGCAGTGCTGTAAATTAGTCTGCACCTAGCAGTAACGCTATAGAGTGAAGTTCCAGTTGTCTGAGTAATCTGTTGCTGAGTAGGTTAATCAAAGTTAAATCATCTGTGAAATGGGTGGCTTTTGTTAAGATGAAGTTGTCTTCCTATTAAGTTTTCCTTCTGTATTTCATTGTATATTTATAGCATGTACTGGGAACTAAAGGCATATATAAAACTAAACTATTTCTTAAAAAGTACAGTTGGAATATATAAATACTATGCGTGGTGTTGTTTGTATTGCTGTAGCACCCAGAGGCCTTACATGCAGATGTTAAATATATTTAAAACCTGAGTTAAAATGATCAGTCTTAACCAAATAATATTTTGATCATACAAGTTTTATGCATTTTTTTAAACTAATAATTAAGCAGTTATAAGTCACCAATAACAAATTACAAATACTTAGTGCGGAGCTAATACAGCAATATTGTCTTTAGTTAACAAATAATTACATATGACTTGCACAAATGCACTTTACTGTACAGAGACTGCAAATACATTAATTTTATAATCTACACAAGAGTAAGGAATACAATAATTGTAAATTAAGAGGTTCCCAGTTTTTAAGTATATTACACATCAAAAGTGTCCCATCTATGCAATAAATTATTGAAATAAGCCAAGTCCATCTGGTTCTGAGGAAATACATTACTAAATAATGTCCCAAGCAGAAACTGAGTGTAATTCTTTGCTAATTTTCACATTTATACAGATCTTCTGTTGATTTTCATGTTTATAATACTTACCTGTTCACATATACCTTTTTCTCTTTGTGTCTTTCTCCCCAGACTCCTGTATATTATACTTATTAGTGCAATACTCTATTCTACTGCTTATCAGCAATTCACTCATAGGAAATCACTCTGAATTCCCTAACAAACATGAACTGCAAAACTTTCAGGGAGTGTGTCAGCCTGCACACTTCCCCCATTTACTTTCTGAATGTAGGGTGAGTTTTTACTTCAACATCAAACTTGTGATGTATTTTGGAGAGATGGAATGAAAGGCGGTGCTGTAAGTTAGCCTATACCTAGAAATAAATACTAGAATGTGAAGTTCCAGTTGTCTGAGTAATCTGAAAGGAAGATGTTATAAGAGAGATGGTTATAGAGAAAAACTGTCACCTGACTTCTTACTAGACATCCTACGTTCAATCCTCTGCTGTATTGGAGTACCTTTGGCACAAACAACTAAGGGGAAGCCAACATGGTGCTTTGCCATCTTTCCGTCTCCCCAAATCATGGGCCTGTCCAGAGGCTGACCTGGCACAACAACTAAGTCCAGCCTAAAGACTGGACTAACTTTCTCTGGCTACCACTAACAGCCCCTGCATTAAGGTTAAGGTCACCTGAGCACACCGTGCTCCAGATATATGCCCTCTGATGGGAGCGAGGAAAGCCAAAATTGGCTGGCTACCTCAACTATAGATTAGCCGAGGATTCCCTCACAGCAGGGGAATCCTCAGCTGCTCCTTTCAGCTTTACAGTCACTTTGTAATGCTCTGATACAGCACAGTATAGTAGAACCTCAGAGTTACACACACCTTGGGAATGGAGGTTGTTTGTAACTCTGAAACGTTCGTAACTCTGAACAAAACGTTATGGTTGTTATCTCAAAAGTTTACAACTGAACATTGACTTAATATGGCTTTGAAACTTTACTATGCAGACGAAAAATGCTACCTTTAACTATCTTAATTTAAATGAAACAAGCACTGAAACAGTTTCCTAAGCTTGTCAAATCTTTTTCTTTTTAAGTTTCCCTTTATTTTTTTAGTAGTTTACGTTTAACACAGTACTGTACTGCATTTGCCTCTGCTGCTGACTGACTGCATACTTCTGGTTCCAAATGAGGTGTGTGGTTGACCGGTTAGTTCATAACACTTAGGTTCTACTGTATCTAGTTTTAAGAATTTGTTTTATGCCGGTTACGCAGGGTCGAGGCCTGTGTATATACACACACAATTTAAACATTTAACAATAAATGAGCCACATCCTACCTTTTGTCTAACAGAATCAGTGTTTCTCAAACCCTGGTCCATAAGTGCTTCCATGACAAAGGTGCAACATGGCATTTAAAACAAGAGGTGGGCCTCCTATCCCAGAAAGCATCCATTAACAATGAGCCAGTGTTTAAGCAGAATTCCCTTGGATGCCTATTCCTGTTTGCATTACACATGAATCATATCAAGTCTTTGTCAGGTGTCCCTGGTATTAAAATTCTTTCATGATCAAATTTGCTGACACCATAAAAATTGATGGGTAGCAAATCACAAGAGGACAGCCCAAAACTATAAAATGACCCAGATAGATTAGATTAGTTCAGTGGCAATTATAGGCAACGGGCAGATTTAGTACAAAGGAATGAATGAATTCAATACTCTACATTATGGAAAGGTAACAAAAACAAAATAAGGAGAGAATGTTACCAAGACAACATACGTGTTGCATTGGAACAAGTTTATTTTCATCTCATCTCCTTTATGTTGTTCTAATACTACTTTAGGTTATCAATCATTATAGCTACTGCATAGGTGTGGGATTAGCACTGGCGGGGGGGGGGGGGGGGAAGACCATCCATAAGAGAGGATCTGGCTGAAGAAACAGTCCACAAATATGAAAAAATTGTGAATTACTGCAATATTAGTCTAAAATGTGCTTTTTCATTATCTTTTAAAAAATGTTTTAAAACAGATTTATTTGACCTACATCATAAAGCTGGATTAGTTTTTGACCACCACAGGAAGGCTACTCTAGCGCCAAGGTCCCGGACTGAGCAAATTCAAGAACATTAAGGCCCTCCATTGAGAATGTCTGGCTGCCTCTCCCCAATGGTTATCTATTATTTGTATTACCATAGCACCAAGGACTCCTACCATGGATCAGGACCCCACTGTGTTAGGTGCTGTGTTTGCTTCCTTCTAGACTATACTCTTTACACAGAGACTAGGAGTACTCTGTGGACACACAAAATCTTCAAGTGGTAGGTGCAACCTGAAGAAAGGTTTAGTAAACTTCCTTTATAAGTCTGTTTTGTACTCTGGAATTCTGCTTATGTTTTAGCATTTATTGAATTTACTTCATTTTAGGACCAAGAATTAAGAAAAGAAGGTACTCTGCTGTGTTGCTGGGAGCATGTATGAAAAACTGTGGCAAAACATTCATTAATGAATCTCTTAAAAGACTATTTATTTCATCCTAGTCACAAAATTGAAAAAACACATGTTGAGAGCTATGCTTATATTGTTCTAGTGTGTCAGATGAAAAGCAAAAGAGAACGATTTCCAATCTCTCCAAGACACTGAGTTTCTCATCACTATTTTAAGGAACTCAGAGGTCATAATACAGCTATACAACAATAGGTGAACAATTGTCATGCCTTCCATTGCCTGCAGCTACAACACATCCGGCTTGGATGTGGTCACATTTCATAAACACAGGCCTCCTATAACAGAAGTGAGATAGATGAGGCCAGCTAGTGCTTGGAGGAAAGACTTTCAAGCAAAATGGAACATGGTCAAAAAAGTCATGATTCAGTATGTGACACTTTTCCATCTGAATCAGTACTGGACCAAGTGTGGGGGCATGACATAAGGAGGCACTGTACTGACTTGCAGATGAAATGTAAAGTCAAGATCCTCATTTAGCCCCTATATCTTAGAACAATAACTACCGAACTGGAATTGTCGACCTACCTAAATCCTCCTATAGGATAGGGTCGTCTTAATTTCTGGTCTTAATTTCCATACTGGGCAGTGTTCAGAGAAGTGCCCCCTTTTCGACCTATTTCACTGAGGGTTAAGTGATCTGTACAATTTCAAGTTTGATGTTCAAATGAAAGACACTAATTATTATTAAAACTCAGGTCAACCATTTTATCAACCTTCACACCCCACCAGCGTGCTTAAAGAGGAGAAATGAGGCTTCAGACATTCTGAAAGGACCTGAGATTGTAAGTCATCCACAGAAAAGGTATGCGACTTCAAATTATATGTACAAACAAGGACCACTGGCCAAAACACACAATAAAACACTTACAGCTAAAAAATACAGACACCATGCTGTATACGTAGCACATAGACAAGTACAGAGAATAAGGCTGAATGAACTGTCTCTGGTTGCTTGACTTTCACAACCTTTCCTGCCAAAGTCAAGCACCTAGGGAAGAGCTGGGGGAGTCCAGTAAGGCTGCCTCTTTCCTCTTTTTTGGGGTGAGGAGGAGGCATGGGCAGCAGAGAGTTTGAGAGAAAGGAAACATGTTAAATGGAGTTCCAAAATTGTTTTAAACTACACTTTTTAGGATGTCATAATTGAGAAATGCTGTGTCTAATTCACCACACATTTTATAGAAAAAAATTGACCTCCGCTCTGGATCTAACCTGCTAATTTTCATTTGTGGATTTTTGAGGGAACTGCCAAAATTAGGATTATAAATGGAAATTCAGTTGCAACCCTAACTCTGAAGTGACTGCCTCTGACTGTATAGTCAGATCTTCTAATACAGACATAGTTTGAGTATACAGATGAAGGAGATTCCAATACACATTCTCATCATCATGGTTCCCTGTATACAGAACATTTTGTTAGTCTATGTAATATCAAGTTACCCTATGTTAAACAGAACAAGCTTCAAGTATACTTCTTAGTCTTGCTACTTAGTTTAAACACTATGAACTAGAAATTCCATAACTAAATACCGCCTAGAGATTAAATGTGATAATTGAAAAGATATACATGAACTAAAGGTGCTCCATTCTCACCAAACTCACACAACTCATGCGTACATATTTGCCTGTATCCTCTTAGATATTTTAGATAGGAAAAAACTATGACCATAGCATCCCACATTTCAAGACTCCAGTTTGCTGTGGCAATTTCACTTTCTGACTGTAGTATTATTTGTAGTCCCCATATTAAAGAGGCGGGAACATAATTCCCAGTTATTTATTAAAGATGTATTTGGAAAGAAGTCGTATGAAAAAGACATTCAGGCTTCAAAGCAAATTTATCAGTCCCATTTCTTAATACAAGTGTCAAGTCACTTTTGAGAGATGCACATTCACAATACCAGTAGATTTAACAATACAATTAAAGCAGTAGTTCTCAAGCGAACAGGAAGCAAGGAACTTTTAAGTTTGCTTGCACCCACCCATCCTAGTTTATAGTGTCCAAGGGAGGGTTCTGGTAATCACCAGTGGGAGGCAGACAGTTCACAGTCACTTTCCTGAACTAAAGCTCTTTAACTACAGCATATCTGTTGAGAGTAAAACTAACAAGGATCATGCAATCTCAGGCAATTTCACACACAGCAGGCATTGTAAGTAAAGCACTTCAGCACACAACCCATGTGCTAACTCTCCACCTTCCAGTGAGAATCTGAAAAAGGGAAGAAAATGAGAGGGGGTGGGAAAAAAGAGGCAAAGCAAAAGAGAAAGACTAACATGGAAGGAAGAAAGACGGAAGACAATGAGAACTTTGGTAGCTCACTTGCTTTTTTGACATAGTTATATGGGTTATTACAGTTTATAGGTAAAATTGCCTTGATAGATTAAAAGTAACATAGGGCAATTTTTCCCCTGGAACTGTGATCTACTCCCTGGGACTATGTTCCATGAGCCAGAAGCTATTTGGAAATAATGAGACAAAATGGGCGAGGTAATATCTTGCATTGGACCAACTTCTGTTGGAGAGAGAGATGAGCTTTCAAGCTTACACAGACCTGAGGAAGTTCTCTGTGTAAGCTTGAAAGCTCATCTCTCTCTCCAACAGAAGTTGGTCCAATGCAAGATATTACCTCGCCCACCTTGTGTCGTTAATATCCCAGGACCAACACGGCTACAACACTGCATATCACAATAGAAATAATGAAACAACCAAGAATCTCACACTTAATATTTGCAGTCTTTCCATTAGGAAATGCTGTTTTCCAAAAGTATGGACTTTCCCAAAGTTGCATGAAAAGGGAGCCTGATGTAGAAGGTGTCAACACAGAAGTTATTTCTGTCACCAAAAACACATTTAAATGAATATTGTCAATTTAAATACACTTTTGTCCAATATTTTTACCTACTATTTTTATATATAAACAAAATTAGTATAGCTGAAAGAAAAAAAATCTTTTCTGTAACCTATTTGTTTACTTTGCATATAGTCAGGTTTCACTGTTTGTGTGGATCTCATAGCAATAGGGAAGAGAAAAACATCTGTAAAAATTGAAAAGAGTGACTATAAAACCACCAAAACATGCAGAGGAATTAAGGGGCAGTTGTAGCACTTGAAACTATTTTAAGTCGGTTTTAAATTCACTACATTTCAAGATAGCATTCTTCCTTTAGAATGTTTCAAGTTTAATCTTTGAAAAACCTGAACTGCCTTTTTCTAGACTATATTAGAAGGTAACCAGTTGTACTTCCAATGCATGTTCCATCACACTGTCTCATTCAGTGGTCTAGATATACAAATGGATGGAAGGAGCAGTATTGCATAGTTATGCTACAGGGAGCTTCCTAGGCAAAGGAGTGGTTATTTTCAGGAAAGTCAATGAGGGTACAGAATTTGAGAGTTAAGTCATCTTTAATCCTCTAAAAATGTATGTTACGGGACTTAAGATGGATTTTCAGGTTTAACTCTGAGTTCAATGTATCCAGTTCCCCTTTTGTCACTTAAGTTGCCAGTTTTAAAACACCCCTCCCCACCCAAATTTCTAAAATAAAATTGTATACAAATCACTCTGAAATACTAAAGCTTGTTTGAGCACAGGTAACCAGAAAATCATGAATTCTAATCCAAGTATTCATGGTTTTGGAGGCAAGAGAGAATAGAATAAATTACTTAACCTCTGACCCAATCTCCCCATCTATAAAACAGGAATATCTACTTACTGCTTGAACATCTTGTGAGGATTATTAGTAAAATACTTGGATGAAGAATGCAATCCAAGAGATAAAATTTCATCTGTTCATTAATTTTCCCTCAGCCTATGCAAAATTTGCAGCAACACCATGTTAAAGAGAGACACACTCAACCCTTAGCAGACTTACTTTTAGAACTCTCAAAAAAGTAAACTCTCCTACATACAGTTTCTGCATAAACTCCTATTTTTTTTCCAGACAAGATTCTTTAAGGAAAAGTTGTTCCATCACTGAAAAATTCTGAGATGCCACCCAGCTGTGATCACACCAAAACAGTGAATTACATGATGCCACGAGAGTGGAGGAGAGTTTGAAAACTGACAGCAGACACCATGCCCAACGCAATACACGTAGAATGTGAATGCACACCTATATGGCTCTTGCTACTGTAAGCTCTTAGAGGCAGAATTGAGACGACCTCATAAATAAAGAACAGTTAAAGTGGAAATCAGCATTTTCATGAACTAGTGAGTTCCTGAAGAACAATGTGATTCCTCTGATGTCACTACTGATGTACCCTTGAAAAGCAAGCATTCAGCTTCCATTTTTGCCAGTGCTCCAAGTAGACGCCACCATTCAAAAACTGAAAAGAAACTACAGAAAAGCCTTTGAACTGGTAAGTATTTTTAAAAACCCTCGCATATGAAGGGATAGAAAGCTTGTTCACAAGAGAATGGATTTGCCTGTGATCTGTAGGCAATATATTGAATATTCAATAAATACGTTTTATTGAAATATTAGTACATATTTCAGTTTGTCAGATAAATAAAAATAAATACTAGGTCTATATATATTTTTGTGGGGAAATAAAACAAACCATTTAAATACAGGGAAAAAATCCGCTTCTACTCTAGTTTATCAAGTTTAGAAACCTGCTCTCTTAGGTGTTTGGAACGTATATTGGATTCCCTTACATGAGGCAAAACGGGGGAAAAGAAAGAAAAGCTCTTTTTCAACAGAGAGGTAGTAGTACTGTGACTTGCTTTTTCTCATTTCTCTTCTATAGAGGTGTGCTTCTAATATAAGTGGCTTCAACATAAACCACTGCCAAATGTTTAAAAAGTACTGATGCAAGCTAGAGTGCTATACATTCTGCATCAAACCTTTTCAGACAATATGCTTGTGATTCTTAAATGAAAAGATTTAAGAACTAAATCCTGTAAAATATAAATTTAACAGAATAAATGAACACATTGCCCATAGCTTTTATCTATATTTGAGAAGATGCCAGAAAATTAAACACAAACCCCAACAAAGCTAGGAAATACAAAATTGGAAGTTGAAATTCTAGGCCCTCAATTTATGTTCTCATAGTGAACTTCTCATCAGAGATCAGGCAGGAAGTCACACTGAACAATTCAGTGTTTTTGTGATATGAACTAAGGACTAGGCAAAGACCAAATATTGTCATTTGTGATCGAATTCCCAGGTCTCTAAAGTTTAACAGCAAGTGAATTAACCCACTGAATCTTCTTTAAAAAAATCTCTTTCCTGCAAAGACAGCGAGTTACAACTGAAGCTTTAACTTAGAAATTTCCAACTCTTTTCAGTTTGTGCCATAAGCTGAGTCAAATATGTGATTAGCATATGCAACTCCTATTTTCATCAATGGAATTTTGATCAATGATTAATGGCAGTCTGTATCCCAACACATAAAAATCAATTTATAAAAATAAGAGTCTTTGAGAGTGGCATCACTAGCAGTTGACAGAAAAATGCCACCTTCAAAGACTCTTATTTTTATAAATTGATTTTTATGTGTTGGGACACAGACTGCCATTAATCACTGATCAAAATTCCATTGATGAGAATAGGAGTTGCATATGCTAATCACATATTTGACTCTTAGCTTAAGAAAACATAAGCCTTCAAATAAACTGATTTTGTTACGTTAATGTGCATGGAACACATTCTACATTGCTTAAACATCAGGAAGTCTACAAATAAATGTAGTAAATCTTCTAGAAAACTGTGTATTTGGGAGAGGAAAATACGAGTGCTTAATAGGTTTCCTTTAATTAATTACAAGATGCAGGATGACATTCTTTAAAAAGACGTGTATGGACTCAAGACATTACCAGTCATCCCTCAGATCAATTTACACTTAACTATGTCCAGCTCTGAAACACTATTTATTTTGTAAAATATTAAACATCAAATAGAAATGACTGATCTCCATCTGTCCTTCTAGAATAGTCTTGGTACATTTTAATAACCAGAAAAAATACATGTAATAGTAGTATAAGTTAACATTCACCTTCCTTTGGTTGAGTCATAACTGGTGTTTGAGTCTCCTTCGTGTATGTAACAATTTCTCGGGGAGGAAAGTCAACTTGTGTAATTTTAGCCATTCCAAGTTTAATAGGTCCACGTCTAAATAAAATGAACAGAGACATCAGAACAATTGATATTTTTAATACAATCATGATTAAGTTATAAGGCGTTTCAGATTGCAAGGCATCATCTCACTCCACACTCTAAAAATCAAGTTTAAATCCAAAGGATGCTATCATCTGAAAAATGCTATATATGTTAGTGATATGCTATCTTTATTTTTTAAAAAGGTGTCTGGCTTATACACACAGACTAGAAGAAAAAGAAAAAAGGCAAAGATATCTGGATTTCTTGATTTCACACGAAGTGTTTTTCAAGGCTTGCTAAATCTTAGTGTATGACAAGGCTCTTTTTCACTGGCTAAAGGGTCCATTTTACAAACCAAACTCATGTGAGCACTACCATTGTTTTCCTTGCTCACATGAAAGATATTTGCAGGACCAGGGTTCCAAGATTGCATAGCTTGCAAAATTGTTTAATTATTTCTGCAATTAATGACTGTTTGCCAGTCCATTTAATTATGTTGGCCATTTCCTTAGCTCTCCCAAACCTATTATTTAGGACTTAGAACTGTAAGTCTGTTCCCAAACAGTAGTATAATATCCTGGAACGGAATACTAAAGAACTTAAAGATAAAGATTTAACAAGAAAAATTGAGAGAACAAGATCTCATTTACAATACTGACATGGACAAAATGGGTCTAACTGCAACACACACAAGCACACTATATATAAATATAGATATATATTGCAAGTTAGACCCACCTCAGGTGAACTTTATGTAAAAACCCCTATTAACTTCAATTTGTATATTAATCACTAGTCCAATAATCCAGCAATAAAAAGCAGTATATGAATATTAATCTTTCCATCATCTTCTCCCACACTTAAAAAAATTCATTACAGACTAAACAGGCTCAAGGAAAAATTCTAACATTCTTTCTTTAATTTTTGGAAGGCAAACAATTCTATAACATGATGTGGGTCTTAATGAAAAAGCTTACAATTTATAATAGACTTCATGATACATTAGCCACAAAACAATAAGTTCCCATCTTTTCTTATACTAGACACATTTTGTATATATTTAAAATGTGTAGTTATTTTATTTCAATAGAATGACATTTTATAGTTTGTCTTGCCAAGAAAAAAAAAGATGTAGATAAAAAGTTAAAAGACTGAAACATATTGCTGGAAAAATGATAAACTTGCAATCACAGTAAGACTGAAATTGCCTACTATAAGCCAGTTGCACTAAACCCAGGGAGAGCATGAACTTTGATTACTTTCAGAACTTGTGTTCCCTTAATAGTAACTTAAAGTTCATTTTTTAAAAAAAAGAGCTCTCATATTGGAGTATATATATAAAAATTGTATATTTATAAATACACAAAAGAGGGAATATAAAATCTATGAAATACCCCAGATCGGAATCAGAGTGGAGCTGAAGAACTGATGGATCAGTATCCCAATGCAGCGTCCTGATACCGTAGGTTGAACAACCATGCAGCATTAGCAAAAGAGGCCAGAGATTAGTGAAGCAAATACACACTATGAAATGTTAAAGCTACTGTAAGTTTACAGTTTTTTCATTGTTCAAAGGAAACAAAATATCAGTTAG
Organism: Lepidochelys olivacea; assembly: GCF_965140295.1. Taxonomy (NCBI): domain Eukaryota; kingdom Metazoa; phylum Chordata; order Testudines; family Cheloniidae; genus Lepidochelys; species Lepidochelys olivacea. The sequence goes on along the minus strand of NC_140421.1, from coordinate 40,541,662 downwards.
TGGAAATTCAGTGAATGTTCAATGCTACAATACATGCAATAAGTATAAAACAGTTAAACACAAACATACAATTCAGAGCAATTAGAGACATTCAATTCTTTCAGAGATGGGAAATTAAAGCATTGCAGAATCGCTGACAAAAGTAGCCTAAATGAAAGCCAAATGAATAAAAATCCATTTGAAACAGCTTAGGAACTGTTAAACTTTAAACTTCATTTTAAAGCTATACAAATTTGGTTATGTCATACGAAGTCACGTTTGTTAATGTACTGCAATCTTGCCCAAAGCATTAAATATGTGCAGGAAATTGTCATATTGGTAAAGGAAATGAGTCAACACACAAACTTTTTGGTAGAGAAGCAAAATGCGTTTCCACTGGGATACAGAACTGCTAGAGTTTCCAAGATGTGACACTGCTGTAATTATGGGTTAAGCACTGCCTTGGGCTTACAAATGTCATCCGATTTAAAGCCAATTTAAGATATTCAGTATCGTAGAAAACAGTGGGCTTTATATTAAAACGTTTCAAAATAGTGAGTATTCAGCACAGTACATAGGAATAAGAAGGGGAATGGATCTGTTACAGGTCACTTATATAAAATAGGACCTTCTTTATAGTTTAGTCTTGCCTGGAGGGGGGAGGGAAATCTACTTCATCCAGTATTGGTGTCTACTTCTAACTCTACCAGGGCACAAAGAAGCAATTTCAAACAAACATACGTGAAATATTAGCAGCAGAACATCTGCTTTTAGTAAGCTTGTATATGCTACCATACTTTGTAGAGAATTTTACTATTATTTTGTATCAGAAGCTTAAAAATAAAGAACATGTAATATGTTTGTATGCTAGATCAATAAAAGGTTTTTCCATATGATTATTTTAGGAAGACTGAAGTTATTTTCCAGTGTAACTGGAGAGTTCCTAGAAAGATGTAAAGTTGCTCCCAATAGTTTAATACAGTGTGGTAAAAATATTAAATTAAAATTTATGTATCTTTAATTATGTACTAGGTTGTTCTAGTTGCAAGTTTTGGTAAAAAGGGCATGAACCTTTCATTAATGATTTAGTTAGAAATGCAAAGCCCTGAATTTTTATTCTGAATGTTCCTGAGAAACATAGGGAGTGGGGAAGAGAGGCAGAAGATCTGCAATAAACACAGCAACTTGAGGATGAGAAGAAGCACGTATGCAAAATGGTTTACTGATGAAAAGGACAGGAGAAGCAGTCAGGTAAACTGATAGCAGCAGTGGACATAGGGCTTGAACAGTGGTTTACTGCTTATCAGGTAGTTAAGAAATGCAGCTGTGTGCCAACCACCATAAGGGAGAGGTAAAAATGCAGAGGAGATGCTAAGCTAACCAGGAAGACAATCTTTGTAAACTGAGTTGCTGCATAAGAGAAGCACTGTGATCATGTGATCACATAGCTGTTCAACATGCAACTGAAGTGGAATGTTGGGATTAAAGGGTTAAAAACATGGAGAAAAAAAATAGAAGGATCAGTTTTACATTTTCAGATCAGTATCAAACTTTTAGAACTACATTCCAAAAGATGATGTGTAATGATATGGGCACATTGATGGGCCTCTGAAACTGGTTAACTCCTTAACATGGTTTCTAGAGGCGATCATACTAAACTATTCCTGCAGAATGATTTTCCAAATTCAAGATTTTTTGAATACCAGTGTGTCTCACCAAGAGTCCATATGTACTAATATACTATACATAGAGGCAGATATTTTAGTACTTTAAATTATCTGAAAGTATTGTCTGGTGGTTGGCTCTTCTGACTCCCAATGTAATGCTCAAAATTATATTCTTTTTCTACCACTGACTCACTATTTGATCATCAGCAAATTAGGTTGTTTATCTATACCTCAGTTCCCTCACCTGCAACATGGGAAAACTGCTGTACTGTACTTCCAAACTCTGTAAATTGCTGTTAATCCTAACATGTAGGGCACACTGAGATATATGGATGAAATTATAGAAGTGCACGGTATTATTTTCTCTCAGTTTTCAAGCACCTGTGCCTACTCTACATTTATGTGACATGCATTTATGTAACTGCACGTGCAGAATACACAATGGTGAGGACTATAATATTTTCATTAGTTAGAGATGAATTCACCATAAAATGTACATGTGAAGTTTGTTTCATGTCAAACATGTTTCATACTCGCTTCACCATTAAATATTACACATGAATGGAATTTAATCTTCAAATATTTTAGATTAAAATAATGTTAGCAGAGAATAACCCTCCCACCCAATGGATTATGATACAAACGATCCACAGATTTCATGCCACATGTGAACTGTACTACTTAAAATCTGGTTGTTACTAAATGAAAGACTAATATTACTGGATATTTTATTACATCAAAAGTGGGCTTTATCCATGCAGACTGAATGAAATATTAAACACAAAGTAGCATTCAAGAGGCATAGTGTCCACGAACAGCCAGGAAAGCAATGTGTCTCCATGTTAGTGATCTTTTACATTCTCCTAATTTTGGTCATGGCTCATTTTTTAGCAACAACCTAAACTTTTGTTTATGCCACTAACTGGTTATGAAAATAATCTTTTTTTTTTTTAAACACAGTTAGGATGGTGGGAATAGCAACATTTTAAACTATACATAATGGGGCTCAAGCACTCATTCTTCACAGCATGGGGTATGCAAAATATGGGAATGACACATCAGCCACAACACAAGCATTTGGAAGACATGAATATGTGCATCCTATAAATATTATAGCAAACATCTTATTTAAACTTCTTCAAAAAGGAGCAAAACTCATGTATAAGCACACACAAAGAAATCTAGAAGATTATGTTTTAACAATTTATTCCATAATATAAACATATAGTGTGATAAGTTAAAAAACATATTTGATAGCAGCATAATACCTTAATCTCTTTGCCAATTAATAGATTTTCTGAGCAAATTATTATGAGAATTTACCTACTATCTGAAGAAAGTGCACATATGACAGTGAAAACATCCCTTTGATATAACATTCTCTTTCCTCCCAGCCACTTTAAACTATCGGTCCATTAGAAACAAACATATCTGATTCATCTTAAAATTAAAAAGAAATTCAAAGTTTCATTTCACATTTTATTTGCAGCTTCAGTATTTAAATAAAATACATTCCAAGAAAATTATCTGAATCAGAGGATAAAATGGTTTTACATAATCACTAGAGTAAAAAACATTAATTGCTTTAGAACAAGAGATGTTATGTGGTTTATCTTAAAAGGACTTAGACATATAAAATTTGACTTAGACGTTTACAAATTTTAAGTTAACACTAACTCAATATTATTTTAAAGCACTTCTCAACCTACAAACATATCTAACATCATTTTAACAATCTAATGTTTTAAGAAAGTTACCATACCTAGATCCAACAGCACCATCACCAGAGTCTTGGCTTCCAGCCTCACTTGGAGTACTCACAGATTTGGAAGATGGAGACATAGGAGGAGGGACTAAATAGTGAAACAGACAGGTATCCGCTGTTACTACTCGTAGAGGTTGCACAGCTTAGGATGTTTCCAAATTAATTTAACATGAAGTATTAAAAAAAAGTGATGGCAAACAAAAAATACGTGGATGAAAATGAATAGTAGAAAGAGAGGGGAAAAGACAATGTTAACATTTCATGCTGGACACTCATGCAACTCTTTGGCATTTAATGTACCTGGGATTTTATATATATTAAACAACAAAAACAAACAAACAAAAAAAGACGCACCCAGGAGAAAATGACTGGTGAATCTTTTTTAAAAAAAGATCTCAGTTTCTACAAAATGCTGCCACCAACTTTCAAAGGAGACAATTTTCCTTACAATTTGTCATTTCCAAATAAGTTCAAGACATTTGTTAGTATAGCATTAAGAACTGTTTTCATGGATTAAACAGATCATAAAATGCACTATTTAAATTCTACTAAATTTGCCTTTGCTTCAGTTACAACTGCAACAATTTGCCATACAATAAGTTTTAACCTGTACTGTTGTTGTTTTATCGGATAATAGTAATTAACACTTCCTTTAGACACAAGAATAGCTGCTATCCTGAAGCTGTTTTTTAATTAAATATAATGATGTTATATTTAAAATATATATCTCCTTTAAAAGTTTCAAGCATTTTGGGCGAAGACTGTAAACAAAATTTAAAAAGCAATGTGCTTTTGGGAACTGATGCATAATGAAGAGTGACATCATGCAATTTAAATACCACGCAAAACTGTGTTTCCCCACTCTAGAAATTATGATTTGTAAGAATGGCCTAACCCATCTTTATACCTTTTTGACAGCCTAATAATGCCTCAAAGTTCTTTGCACCTTCTATTTTTCAGTAACAGACACCCAAAGCCATGGTTCTCCCCTAAACTGGGAGTTAAAAAAACAAAACAAACCAACCACCAAAAAAAAAACAACAACCAAAAAACTAACCACCAAAAAACAAAACTCCCCCTTTGCTCCCAAAACAGGGAAAAATTACAGGTAGAGTTGGTAGATAGCTCTTTTTACAGGTATAATTTTACTGGGTAAAAAGAAAAGGAGTACTTGTGGCACCTTAGAGACTAACCAATTTATTTGAGCATGAGCTTTCTGGGTAGTCACTGCCATCTGCTGGATAATTTATAGAATGACTGCCTACAACCCTCTATTCTAGTACAGCATGATTTTATCACTAACTTGTTCAATTAAAAAAAAGGTAATTAACATAAAAACAGACAAACATGAATGAAAACTTTTTCTGCTTTTATTAAATTAAACAGTTAACTCCTGAAAACAGAGCTAAGGGATTATAATGCCCAGACTATCAATTTAGCTCAGACTGTGTCAAATACATGGCCTTGAAAAATGTGTCACGGACCACGAAATCAATTCTCCCCTGTGAAATCTAGCTATTGGAGGGGGTGAAGAGGGGCAGGACTGAGGGTGGAGGCTCCTACCATAAATCGAGCTCCAGCTGCTAGTCCTGGCAGGACTGGGGAGGGATGGTATTGCCTCTTCCCCTGCACAGCTGCTGGGGGGTGAGAGAGTCAGCCAACCCCTTTATGGGTCAGGACCCCCACGAATACACCACCACAAAATTTCGGGTCTAAACATCTGAAACCATAAAACTGACTAAATTTTAAATTCCTATGATTATGAAATTGACCAAAATGAACCGTGAATTCGGTAGAGGCCCTAAAAATGTGCAATCTAGTGATTGAGCTCTAACTAATAGATATAAAATATCAAACACTGAACTATGACATTAAATATCAGAGCCAAATCTAAAAATACTTATGTAAACTACAACTTAAAATTGTATGTATTTATTCTCCAAAGCAGAGCAGCTCTTCCCCACACTCCCTCCAAAAAAATCCAAAGGAAGAAAAGATGAGGACAAATGACTGACTTTCCAGGATTTCTTTTGCCCCAGGAAGCAGCTGCTTACTGTACACAACTTCATAGATCACGAAAGAATCAGATACAGAAAAGGTAAGAGCAGCAATAAAAAACCCCCACCAAAACATGACATAACTGTTCCCTGAACAGGGGGCTGCAAACAGCGGAGTCTGAGAGGGATATACCCTGCTGAAAGAGCAAACACTAATTCTTGGGGTAAGTGAGTGTGTTTCTGTTTGGTTTTTCTTTTGGCTTGCTTAAAGTTTACAGCGTGGTCTATATGGGACTGTGTGTTTGGGGATTGTGTGGGAGTGGGGACCAGAGGCCTGCTAACTGAGTGTGCATTAGCAAGGCTCTAGCCTCCTGTCCCTTGATCCTGAATCACCTTTGATCACCCTTCCCCTGTGCGTTAACAAGGGGGCATGGGTCAAAAAGGCCACATTGCCAATGCCTACACTGCTCCTGTGTCCAGACAGAGGACCCAGTCATGGATGACTCTATGGTGTGGATTTGCAGAGACTGTGACCTGTAGTCCCCATCACAGAAAGCCAGGCTAGAAAGGTCATCCAGTGTGAGAGTTTCCTACTGGTAGAATCCCTCAGGGAGCAGGTGGGAAAGCTACAGGAGGAGGTGGCTAGGTTGAAAATGATTGAAAATATACACATGGAGACCTCCAAGACTGAGGAAGCAATCCATGTGGGGAGGCCAGCAGTAGCACCACCAGGGGAGGAGGAGTGCCTTAATAGGCAGGAAGCTGGATGCTGGCTACTTCTGCTCCCAACCCACCTTCAATAGAGGCCACAAAAACCCCCTCAAAACTAGTTTTCTACCCTGGCAATGAGGAATCTCCCCTAAAGGCGGCACAGGAGAAGCCACATATCCCCAAGGCTGGAAGAAATGTGGCCACCAGTCCTGAGAGAAAACCACCTGCTGGTAAGATATAACCATGGGCAGATCAGACGTGACTACAGGCCTCTGGAGGTGAGGGAGAGGGAGCTGGGGGCACAGGTGGCGGTGTCATCAATCCTTCTGGTCAAGGGTAGGGACCGAGGCAGAGAGAGAGACAGACACATCCTGGGATGAATGCAAAGCCATTCGGTCACAGTGTTGCCAGGAGTGCTTTGACTTCCCTGACCATGGGATGCTGTTCCAAGAAGAAGGGACTGCTGAGAGGAGAGAGGATCTATCTATCAAGGAAGGGAAAGAGCATCTGGCTGGCTAACCTACAGAGGAGGGCTTTAAACTACATTCAAAGGGACCAGGAAACAAAAATCCACAGGTAAATCCAAAACATGGAGATCTGGATGAAGGGTCAGAATCTGGGGGGAACATAGGAAATCATAGGAGGGGAAATCTAATCAACATCTTAGATACCTGTACATTAATGCAAGTAGTATGGGGAATAAAAAAACTAAAAATACTAGTGAATAACCACAATTACAACATACTTGGTATCACAGAGACTTAGTGGGATAATTCATGTGACTGGAATATCAGTATAAAAGGGTACAGCTTGTTCAGGAAGCACAGGCAGGGACAAAAGGGAGGAGGGGTTGCTTTGTACATGAAAGATGTATATACTTGCATTAAGACTGAGACAGAAGTGGGAGGCAGACCTGTTGAAAGTCTCCGAATAAAGATAAAAGGGGTAAAAAACAAGGATGATGTCCTAGTATGAGTCTACTATAGACCATCTAACCAGGAAGAAGAGTTGGAAGAGGCTTTTTTTAAAGTAACAAAATCATCCAAAGCACAGGATGTGGATCTTCAACCTGCCAGACATCTGTTGGGAAAATAATACAGCAGGGCACAGATTATCTGACAAGTTCTTGGAATGCAATGGAGACAACTTTTTATTACAGATGGTGGTGAAAGAGACTAGAAAGAAGAAGTTATTTAAGATTTAATTCTGACAAATATGAAGGAGAATTTGAAGGTGGAAGACAGCTTGGGTGAACATGATCATGAAATGATCCACCTTGATTATCACTACAAAAGGTTTTTTTGTTTTTTCCCCCTCTCCTGCTGGTTAACAGCTCACCTTAAGTGATTATTCTCGTTACAGTGTATATGGTAACACCCATTGTATATAAACCTCCCCACTGTATTTTCTACTGAACGCGTCCGATGAAGTGAGCTGTAGCTCAGGAAAGCTTATGCTGAAATAAATTTGTTAGTGTCTAAGGTGCCACAAGTACTCCTTTTCTTTTTGCGGATAGACTAACACGGCTGCTACTCTGAAACTTTTTTTTATTTCAGTTTTTCACCAAAAGAGCTAACATAGGGAACATAAGTGTAAATGAGCTAGGATCTGTGGAGGATGGGAGAGATCCCAGAGGACTGAAAAACGGCAAATATAGTACATATTTATAGAAAGAGGAATAAAGACAACCTAGGGTATTCTAGACCAGTCAGCTTTACTTCGGTACCTGGAAAGTTAATGGAGCAAATAAACAGTTTGTAAGCACTTAGTTACCACCGTTATTTTCTTCTAACAGTCAACATGGATTTGTCAAGAACAAATCATGTCAAACCAACCCAATATCCTTCTTTGACAGAAGCCTTGTGGATATAGAATGGAAGCAGTAAATGTGATATATCTCAACTTTAGTAAAGTTTTTGGTACTGTCTCGCATGATGTTTTCATAAGCAAAATAAGGAAATATAGCCTAGGTGAACCTGCTGTAAGGCGAGTGCACAACTGTTTGGAAAATGATAGTGTAGTTATCAATGGTTCAATCAAGCCAGAAGGGCATAAAGAGAGGGGTCCCTTACGGATCTGTCCTGAAAGCAGTTCTGTTCAGTATCTTCATAAATTATTTGGATAATGGCAGAGAGAGTACACTTGTAAAGTTTACAGATGATACTAAGCTGGAAGGAGTTGCAAGTGGTTTGAAGGACAGTATTAGAATTCAAAATGATCTTGACAAACTGGATAAATGGTGTGAAATAAATAGGACAAATGCAAAGTGCAACATTGTCATAAATATAAAAGGAAAGGGAAATATAAAGGAAATATAAAGGAAGGAAAGGGTAACCACTTTTCTGTATACAGTGCATTAAAATCCCTCCTGGCCAGAGGCAAAATCCTTTCACCTGTAAAGGGTTAAGAAGCTAAGGTAACCTAGCTGGCACCTGACCCAAAATGGCCAATGAGGGGACAAGATTCTTTCAAATCGGGGGGGGGGGGGGAAAGGTTTGGTCTGTCTGTGTGATGCTTTTGCTGGGAACAGATCAGGAATGCAAGCCTTACAACTCCTGTAAAGTTAGTATGTAATCTAGCTAGAAAATGCATTAGATTTTCTTTTGTTTAATGGCTTGTAAAATAAGCTGTGCTGGAGGGAATGTGTATTCCTGTTTTTGTGTCTTTTTGTAACTTAAGGTTTTGCCTAGAGGGATTCTCTGTGTTTTGAATCTGATTACCCTGTAAGGTATTTACCATCCTGATTTTACAGCAGTGATTCTTTTATCTTTTCTTTAATTAAAATTCTTTTTAAGAACTTGATTGATTTTTCATTGTCTTAAGATCCAAGGGTTTGGGTCTGTGTTCACCTGTACCAACTGGTGAGGATTCTTATTCTTATTTCTTCCCCAGGAAAGGGGGGTGTTGGGCTTCGGGGGATATTTTGGGGGAAGACGTCTCCAAGTGGTCTCTTTGTTTAAAACTCTTGGTGGTGGCAGTTTACTGTTCAAGGACAAGGCCAAGCTTGTACCGTGGGGAAGTTTTTAACCTAAGCTGGTAAGAATAAGCTTAGGGGGTCTTTCATGCAGGTCCCCACATCTGTACCCTAGAGTTCAGAGTGGAGAAGGAACCTTGACAAACATGCAGGAAGTAATTTTTCGAACAACTGCACAAATACAAAATGGGAAACAATTGCCTTGGAAGTACTGCAGAAAAGGATCGGGGGAGGGGGTTATAGTAGACTGATCACAAGTTAAATGAGAGTCAACAATGTAATATTGTTGCAAAAAAAGTGAACATCATTCTGGGATATATTAGAAGGAGTGTTGCAGGGAAGAGATGACAAGTAATTCTTCCACTCTGCTCAGCACTGATAAGGCCTCAGCTGGAGTACTGTGTCCAGATCTGGCTACCACACTTCAAGAAAGAAGTGGACACATTGGAGAAAATCCAAAGGAGAGCAACAAAAATGATTAAAGGTCTAGAAAATGTGATCCACATGGAAAGATTGCAAAAATTGGGTTTGCTTAGTCTGGAGAAGAGAAGACCAGGGGAAGGGGGAGGCATGATAAGTCTTCATGAAAAAGTTTGTTATAAATGGGAGAGTGAAAAATTGTTCTCATCCACTGAGGACAGGACAAGAAATAATTGGGCTTAAAATTGCAGCAAGGGATATTTAGGTTCGATGTTAGGAAAAACTTCCTTAGAGTAAGGGTAGTTAAGCACTAGAACAAATTATCTAAGGAAGTTGTGGAATCTCCATCATTCAAGATTTTTAAGAACAGGTCAGACAAATACTTGTCAGGGATAGCCTAGATAATACTTAGTGCTCTCTCAGTGCAGGGGACTGGACTAGATGACCTATCGAGGTCCCTTCCAGTCCCACGTTTCTCTGATTCTATAATCACTGCCATGAAAGTAATTAACCAATGAAAACAATCATTTGAAGGTTCCCTGGTTTTCTACACCAAATTTTGCCCCAATTTATATATGATGCAACCCTGTTAGAGACATTGAAACTACATGGAGTGAGAGTCAGGACAGATTTTAGAGTAACAGCCGTGTTAGTCTGTATTCGCAAAAAGAAAAGGAGTACTTGTGGCACCTTAGAGACTAACCAATTTATTTGAGCATGAGCTTTCGTGAGCTACAGCTCACTTCATCGGATGCATACCGTGGAAACTGCAGCAGACTTTATATACACACACAGAGAATATGAAACAATACCTCCTTGACCCGCTAATATACACTAAAGTTAAAATGCTTTTTTCTTTTTAGGAATCTCTTGTTCAACAGAAGACCACACAAGTGTTTAATGAAAATTCTATCTTTATTAAATCCTCTTTGCACCAGAATTATTATTTTTTAAAGAGACAGCACTATATAGGTGGAAAGGAAAGACTAGTGTCAACGTGAGTACCTACTCTATGCCTCCTAGTTTATTTGCATTTGTATGAAGTTTCCATTTTTTTAAAAAACAACTGTTATATACAGCATAGCTGAGTGATTTATCTGTAGTACAATGTGTATATGCTAAAGAAATAGATTCTCATTACCAAAGTAAATGGCAGATCTAATCCAGGGTTTTGGAAAATAATTCTTATTTCTGATGTTCTGCCTATTAAAAAAACCCCTAAAGTTGCTCCTCCCGCAAAATGCTTTTCTTGCAGTGGAAATTACATTTAGAACTGTCCAATACATGTATGATAAAAGCAGATCTAAAATATTGTAATATGAGTAGAAAACAGACTAAAATTAGGCAAAATGTTAAAGGAATTGACAAGAACTAGTCCTTTTAAACTTATTTACCAAAAGGCAACTTGTAGTAGCCTATCACTTACTTATAGTAGGCATATATATCTAGTAAACAGATTTTCAGGTAAAACCATGATTTACTACATCATCTTCTACAGTACTTAATATTTGTAGTATTGATTATGAATAAAGATGCAGTGAAGAGGTTTGAGGCCTAATCTCTTTAGGCTCTGTTACTAGACTAAAACTTGCACACTCTTCCTAGTTAAGAAGTGGGCTAGTGGGAAGAGCAGATCAGAGGACTGTTGAGAAAAAGATTTGTGCACAGGATCCTTATGATAAGCACAAAGAATGTATTATTTCTAGATCATTCTCAAGTTTAGTCTGCGATACTGCAATGCCCCCTTGTGGAGCATGTCATTTCCAAGAAGGCAGTCTTCTCCTTGGTGGGGACAATGTCTATTTAATGCATATGTAATTATCTTACAAGACTGTCCAAATAAGGATGCTTAATTTTGGTTGTTAGAAGATAAAATTTTAATGATTTCTTGAAGCAGTTTTGTGTTTCACTAAGTAAGTATTGTTAGATGTTCAGCTGCATGTGTGTTCTCCCTGTGTGTTGCCCTAGCTCTACGCAGACAGACGGCATAGCAGACCTCGAGCAAACTGTCCAATAACCACAAGATCCGTTAAGGTACGAAGGCACCAGGCCAGGTTTATTGCAGAAAAAGCACAGCAATAACACCTGGCAGACTCTACGAGGATAGTAAGACATGTATGCCCATGACATAGCTCTGTGAATGGCAGGACTTTCCATTCCTTCCTTGGCTGGACCAAGATACTCTCTCAGGGCATGTCTACACTTACCTCTGGAGCAATCGATCCAGCGGGGGTCGATTTATCATTCCTAGTGATGACGCGATAAATCAACTGCCGAGCGCTCTCCCATCGACTCCAGTACTCCACCGGCATGAGAAGTGTAGGCGGAGTCGACAGGGGAGCGTCAGCAGTCAACCTACCAGAGAAGACACTGCAGTAAGTCGACCTAAGTACGTCAGCTTCAGCTAAGTGGTGTAACTTAGATCGATGCCCCAGAGTGTAGACCGATACAAACAAATTACATAAAAATGCAAATTACAAATGCCCCTGTGAGATAGATAGTTACTGCCCCCAACGTGGCTAGTTATCACCTATCTCCTTGTACATGTTGGTTCGATTAAAACATCTCTATTTATCACTCTGTTATCCTGACCTTATCTTTTAGGAGGGGGGTCAGCACGTTCCTTATTCTTGGAAAATATTTTTGTACCATCCTTGATACCGGGATATTTTGGTACCACTCTTCTGAAATGTGTTTGCATACGGACTCTGTGCCTAGCACTTCTTAGAAATGTGTGTTTCTGCAATATCAGCCCTATTCTTGCCCGATTCTGTGAACTTGCAAGCAGGCAAAGCCTGATGTTTGCTCACAGCCTAACTTTTGCTAACTTTGCGTTATATTAGCAAAAGCTTGCCCACTACTTTAGCTCAGGCCTCTAACACAAGGGCTTATATCTCAGGCTCTCTTCCTACTACAAGTATATCTTCTTACATCAGGGATATGGTGGTATTTAAGAAAACGTGGATCAGAGGATGAGTTCTTAAAAGTGAAATCCCATATTCTATCATTAAGGCAATATCTAATATAGGAAAACCACTTTACTGGAAGTCTACAGAAAGGAAAAACTATCAATACTGCTGATATCAATGTTTACTTTATACATTTTTCCAATACCACTCTTTCCTTTGAAGAAACTTAATTTAACCTGAGTTAGAGCTTGATCAAAGCTACTGCTTGAAGTTAAATATAGCCACTGAAAGGGAGTGTTCTCCACTGTCACATGCAAACAAGGTCCAGGCTTTGGACAAATGGTTCCCTACCTGAAGAGTACCAATTTTGTTAGGGCATGGTTTTTCAGACAATTTTCCATTAACAGTTATACCTTATAAACCCATTTCTTTCAGAGAGATGTACCAGTTCATGGCTTTCAGACTTTCACAGACAGCTAGTAAGCATATGCTTGTGGACTTCTGAAAGAGTCTTTCATATTATTTCAGCAGAACTATCAAACCATCATTTCTCCTGAATGGAAATGTCCTAAATTTTAGTCTACCAAAAATACACAGAGAGGAATAGATAATTTGTAACATATTGTACTGCTAAAGACGCCAAAACACTGAATGGCAGGCACAGAGAAAGATACTCAAACATCTGTGGAGTACAATTGCCAGAGTAATGATTTAAGGGCAGGATTCTAGGGCAGGATTCTACCCTCACAAGCCATTGTAGGTCATTGCTGAAGTTTATGGAATAAGAATATTTTTAATGGCATCCCCATGGTCACTTTCAAAATACACAGGGATTGTTTCAAGACCAGATGCAACAGGGTTGTCAGCGAAGGATCATGTCCATAATGGAAAAGCAACTACCACACTGCTTCATACTTGCAAGACAAGGTTCACAGTGAAAGCCCAAATCAAAAGGATAACTTGAAATCCTGGGTGCTCAAAAACTAGTGATGAGAGAAGTGTCTGAGATATAGGATGGAGTTTAAAAATACTTCTCCAGTCTGATTTTTTTTTCAGAAAGATATGACTAAGGAAAACCAAAGTCTGAGCAATCAGACATACCTGATATACAAGCCTATCCAAGAATGGGGTAGGAGCTGAGGCTAAAACAGGGAAAGAACAAGTTAAGAACAAGTATATTTTCCTAGACAGTTAAAACTTACATTTGACCTTGCTGTTACCCCCACTATTGGAAGTGAAAGCACCTTTAGGCCTGACAGAAGACTGCTGTGGATTTTAACACTCTGTTCTAGTAACATTTAACAGCATAAACAGAAATGTGTACATGTAAGAAATTACAGAATAATCATGTTAGTGTTGCATATGTGTAAGAAATTGCAGAGTAATCAAGATAATAACTAAAAAGCTAGAAGAGACCGGTCTGCTTTAAAACTAAACTTGTACGGACAGGGAAGAGAGTTAACATGGCAATGAGAAATTAGTACATATGTATAAGAAAATATAACCAGAAGTTATAAATAAGTTTGTGTGATGAAGGGAGACTGCTGTATTGTTTGGTGCTGGAGGATACTGATGAGATCGTCCTAATGAACTTCACTTGTAACTGATCACTACTCCGTTTTTTCTTAATAAATATTTGTTAGACCCATCGGCTGATTAAGTGAACCTCAATCCAACACCCATAAGATTGTGTTGGTGGGAGGGGGAAGTAGTAGAAACAGAACAAATGCACAGACTGATACATTACTGATAATGTATAGTAATTAAGGTCAGCGATTGTGGAGAAGTGGAAAATCGCTAGCCAAAACCCTGCCTGTTGACAGAGGACAAAATACCAATGTGCTGTTCAGGGAAAATAGGAGGAAAACAAAAATGTATGTTATTTAATGCAGACCAAAACAGATTCCCAATAATTCACTTTTGTTTATGCTCTGAAGAAATCTTACTTTTGACATATACTCCTCAATTTTATGTACCAAAGATACTTTAAATTTAGATCCCAGTTCTCAGAGATGGTCTTAAATATTGAGCAGATTTGCAGAGTTCAACATTTTACTCACAATATTTTGTAAAAGAAGAGACATCGAGCATTTAATTGTGTGCACTGAGGCACATCATTTAGGATTGACACTTATGACAAATGGTGAACTATGCAGGACAAATTGTGCCAAAGACAAGAGACAGAAGCAGGCTAGAACCACTGAGTCAGTCATTTAATTTTCATGCTTTTAATACAAGTGCTACATTCTTAATGTAGGATACGAGGGATGAAACAGTTAACTGGTACTATTCTTACCTATAGGAGAATCTGGTGTTAATCCCATGCTTTGAAGCAATGCTTCAGCTTCTCTTCTTTTCTTTTCAAGATCAGACTCTTCTTGTACAGGAAGAGCTTCCTTCTTCTGATCAGTCTAAAAAAATTTCAGGAACAGACTTAACCTTTATGAGACAGTATATAGTTGGTATAAAACATTTTGTGGTTTCATGTGTGAGAAAACATTTAGGTTTTTTTCCAGTATTCATTAACATCATGAGCAGAACTTGGAAAAGTCTGATCTAGAAATCCTGAAGCTCCTTTTGCAGGGAAAGTCAAAGAGCTCTATGTTCCTTAATGAGATAATGGTCTGGAAAACCTCTCGAATGGCAGTAACTGTTATAAAGAAAAATACTATGGGTTTGGGACAGCAAGGAGACAGACAGAAGCTTGGCCAATGGTGTGACAGGACACTCTGCCCGATATGGCAAATATTTACAAGCTTACTAATTAGGAGAATATATAGATCATATGCTAGCGGGCATGAACATATTTAGAACCACTTCTCTGTAGGTGTGTACATGGGCTGCTTAGATTTTCTATACAATCACATACGTTTCACAAAATGAAAGAAAGGGAAGGGTGAAATAACTATATTACTCTCTGTCTTTACGCAAAAACACAACTGATGGATGCAATGTACAGTTTAAGTTAAGTTGTTTCTTGCAACACTCCACAAAACAAAAGGAAAAATCAAGTGATCAAATGCTTCAGCATATTATTCAAAATAATAACCAAAAGATTGTTTGGGCCAAGGGAATTTTAGGATTAAAGTACACTCAGCTCCCAACAACATCACTTCAGACTAAAAATTAAATGAACTATCCTCCAACTGGTCACTGAAAAAAGTCTACAATAACTGATGTTCTAGAGAGAGAGATCCATAACACTTCATTAAGTTTAAACAAATAAGTCTATGTCTACTACTTATTAACTTGAAGAAATATGACTCAAATTCAAGTTGCTCATACCATACAATAAATTTATCTCAATCACATAATTAGAGTACGATCATTGGCACTTTATAAAAAAAGAATAACAGTGACAAAGATAAACCAGTCATTCAACCGGAATCCTTCGTATAGGTGGAAAAACCTAGATAAGTCAATTTTCTCACTATGTTTATGGTTAAAGATAAATGCCTACTCCTCTCTTGGATACACATAATATTTCCAAACCATTGTATGATTTCTCCTAAATCAAGGAGTTCCCAAATATTATAACAAGCCCCCGATGATGTGCTATCTGTATTATACATGATTCCTGGAAAGTGCAAACTGTCAATACACTTTTCTGTGATCACTGGGACATGAATTATATTGCAAGATATTTCTCTGTCTTTTCTTTACATATGAATCATGCTTCTGGCATGTTCAGTAACGTGCTGTTTTAAGATTCTTAACAGCTCATAACTTAAGTGCAGAAAAGACATGAACGAAGGCCTCAGTTCAGCAAAGCATTTAAACATGCTTAATTTCAAGCACATGCTTAAGTGCTTTGTTGAACGTGTGCCAATGTGCAGCAGAAGTCTCTAGAGTATAACTGCCAACTGTGCACTTAAGCAATTGCTTGGATTTCTTTTGACTGATTATTAATTCTATCTTCCAACATGCAGAGTAGGTGGCTTTGACCTGATTACTGTTTTGACTTGAAAATGCAGGTTGAAGATTAGAGTTGGCTAATGGCACAATATTCTACTTGGCCACCGACAGCACTGATAGTCATTACTGAGGGACATATTGAAAACTACATTTAAGAAAGTACTTTAAATTAAAAAACAAAAAACCAAAACTTTTCACAGTTTATGCAGTTTGTTTACTTTCTACAGGTGCCGCCCTGATCACTGATTAGTGATCTGACTAATCACTTCAATTTTCTGTTTCTCATGCACTAGTATAATGCTATTATGTTTGGATTTCTAACAATGCATGGGGAAGAAAAACACTCATCAAAATATTTCTATTCAGAAGTGGTGTTAGTCCCCCTTAAAAACAAAACAAAACCGCACATTTAAGTTTTAGCCCTACCCTACTTGACAGCATACCTTTAAGTAACATGAAGCAAATTAATAACTTACTAAGTGCAAAACAAGTTACAGGACATAAGCAAATATTTGATATTTTTCTTGTTGATAAAATTTAGGTTCTTACTTCCTTTTTCTTTCTTTCTTCCTCCTTTCTTTTCTTCTCCTCCCTGATTTGTGCCAAGCGTTGTTTTTTGCGCTCTAACTCTGCCTTCAATTCACTTTTGTCAGACATGGCTGGAATCCTGATCAAAATGAAGTGATTATTAAACAAGTCATATAATACTGACAGTGATGTATTTTTAACACAGTGGACTTCCATGATTTTTCAAAAAATTAGTCAGTTTGATAAAAATATACTTATCTGACCTACTAAAAACAAAGCTGTGAAACAAAGCCTTAAGGAGCCACCTAAACATTCATTACATCATATCCAGATTTCCCTCACTCACCATATCCTGCTGGCTACCAAAAGATTAGAGTCTCTAATCCGACAATGTGTCTCTGCATATGAAGAGTGTCAACTACATTCAAGATCCAGGCATAGGACAATAGGAAGGAAAATATCAACGAACAACGTACTGCCTTTGCATTTAAGTTCATTTTAAAAGTTGCTGTTTAACAGCATATTCCGTAGTACATAGCTGTATTAAATCTATATTCTGAATCATATGAGGAACGCCAACTTTATGATGAACTAAAAAGCAAGGTAAGTATAATTTATTAGAGAACACAATTTGAACTATACAAAATGTAGATTACTCAATGTTTTTCTGTATATTTTTTTTTTTTTGTCTAGTGTTTACTGTCAGGGATTCCAGTGTATTTTTCAAAAGAAAAATGAAGACACAGGTGGATTCAGAAATACATGGTCAATTACATGTTATACTGTGAACACAGCAAGGTTTCCCAAATTCAACAGGTTGGTAGAAGTGGAGAGTTCACCCCCATTAAACGAAGGTACCAAAAAATTAAAATACAGATCAGAAGAGCTGTATGTGTATGGGGTGGAAGACTAAGATTAAATTTGTTGATGAAAAAGAAATCCAAATTATGTCTGAGGAAGTTCTACAGTGAACAATAGGAGGAGCCGTGAATGCCCTTAAACCCTGATCCTGCTAACAGTGATGCACGTGCTTAACTTTAAGCCCAAGTAATGGAACTATTCAAGTGCCTGAAATTATGCACTTGAACAAATGTTTGCAGATGCAGTGCTTTCCAGAGATGATAAAGCTAAAAGCCGTGAACCATTAACTGACAGCTGTTTCTTTTTTCACATACATGCATGTGTGCATGAGAAAAGAAACATACCAGAAATTTCATATATTTAGTCCAATGTAAATGTTGATTTTTTTATATTTACTTTAAACATAAAATTGCCAATTGATTTGTTTTTAAGATCGTCAAAACAACTTAAGAGATTAATACTACCATTGAATATTTTTGTTTAGTTTTGTTTTAGTTTTTAATAAAGGAATTGGAAGTTTAATACTAAATTTACAAAGCATAAATTATGTAACGTGGTGGCTCCAATACAGAAAGCCAGCTTCACAGCACTGCTGCAACTGGAAAAAGATGAAAAATTGATCTGATTAGGTGCGTCTTCCTGACCCAGTACATTATCACCAGAGACGCCTGAAAGGGGCTGTGCCAGCGGGGATAAGCGAACAGCGGGTGAGAGAGCTCGACGGGACACCCGCGCACGGTGGCTGGGTTGTTGTTGCTGCTGCTGCTGCACAGACTCGTGCTGTCACCCAAAGGTGACAGCATCGGCGCACCCTGGAGCCCTTCGGGCTGGAAGGAGACGCCGCCAGGATGCCTCGGCTTACCCGGGCTTACCCGTTACAGCAACCGCGGCGCTTCAGCCCAAGGCCCCCTCCCCACAACACAAGGCAGCAAGCGCCTCCCGAGAAGCCTGGCAGCTCCGCCTGAGCCAGGGGCCGACTCTCCCCACCGCCCCAGCCTATCGCTTCCTACTGCCCCGCGTGTGGGGCCGCCTCGCCCACCACAGTCCACGGGCGGAACCTGCTCCCCCTCTCCCCACTGCTGGCTTCTCCTCCCCTGGGCGGCACCGGGTGTGGGGGGAAGGGCGGGCCCGACACCTCTCTGCCGCTAGCGGTGGCTGGTGCGGTGGCTACGGGGCGCCCCCCTCCCCCAGAGCTCGCCGGGCACGGCGCTAACCTGACAGCGGGGCCTCTCTCCGCTTAAACCGCCGCTCGGAGGCTCCGCTCCGGTTTCGCCTCTTCACAAAGGCGGCGGCAACGTCGGGCGAGCCGGGAACCTACGGCAAGTGCGGAAGGACACACCAGCGTCTCCTCCCGATGGAACGCGCACGCGCCGCAGAGCTCAGGCGGACACATGCACTTCTCGACCCGAACCCGCATACACTGGAACGGTTGGCAAAACGCTGCCGACCCCGCCCAGGAGGGCTGAACTCCAGCGGCACCTAAATGGCATAAAATAAACCCACCACTGCTCCCTCGGGATCAAAGTACGGAACTACGGCCGAGGAGATCACCGTTCCCAGCATGCATAGCGCCGCCAGAAGGCTAACACTTCCCAGCAGGTAACGCGACCAGGCCGCAGCCCTGGGAATGGAGCAATGCATTCTGGGAACGATCGTTTCAGGAGCTGAGGCTGCGAGGAGCACTGCATGCTGGGAAGTGTAGTTTCTATAGGCCACATCGGCACACTGGGAGCGTACGCAGCCATGATGGAGCGCAGCGTCCGAAGCGGGCGGTGGGTGCGGTCGCGGTGTCCCCCTGGTCACTAAGAAGGCTCCCAACGTGTGTTCACTGCTGGTGTGAGGACATGGCACTGCTGGGCCCCAAGAGCTCCCATCCTTGTCACATTCATGTTGAGATGAAATAGGGACGGGGAGAGGCATTTCCCATCTTGCTCTGGCTAGGGACACAAGCAGGGACACCGCCTGCATAACCCTCCCCTTCCTCACCTGCTGCCCTCTCCACTTACTGACATGTCTGCTAGCGATGGGGCAGTAATGTCACTGGGTTCATAAAGAAGCAATTTTAACAAGGCTATTAGGACTGTCACTGTTTTGCGCAGGGTGATACCAAAGTCCCTTAAGTACAAGTGCCAGGCCAGTAGTCAATTTTCACCCACAAAGTAACTGCTCTGGCTCAAGGGCCAAGCTGGATGACGTTACACAAACAAGCTGTTTCAGTGCAAGTACCAAGCTGGGTAAAGATACACAGGACACTCCCATGTGAGCGGCAAGCTGAAGTTCCACACCAGTCACTTCAATGTGAGTACCAAACTGGGCGAAGTTACAAACTAGCTGGTTCTGCAAGAGGATAGAAATGAAATTAGATACAAATTACTTCAGTATACGTACCAAGCTAGGGATGAAGTTGTGAACTAAAAACCTGCTTTGACATGAGTGCCAAACTAGAAGTGAAGTTACACAAATAAACCAATATGAATGTCAGACTGGGTTAGATGAGATTACATGTATCCCAGTCACTTTGATGCAAGTTTTGTTAATGTAAGCAGTGTCAGGATGAGCTCCACCCTGACATCTGGTGGTGAGGTGTGGCAAATTATGGAAGAGAACTTCAGGGGCCGATCTCATTTGCATAGGCACACCCACCATGCCTAGAATGAGACCATAGCTGCCCAAATGGTCACTTTGGCTGCTGTGGGATCCCCAGTGTCTCTGTTATTGGGGCAGGAAGAATAAATTGTTATTACCCTGATTATGGGAACTGTGCTTGGAACTGTATGTGGCCTTTTGTTATGATGGAGGGATTCACCATCAACTAAGTAGCACTTGCTAGGCAAGGGTCATGGGTTCCAAAACTGTGTGAATGGGGAGAGGTTGGGGATAAGTATTGATACTTGGTGGTATGGGCCCCTTGGTGAGGGCCTTACATGCTAATTGCACTTCCTCCTCTCTCCACTGTGGAATATCAGAGCTAATTTTGATTTCATTAGAAGTCTAGTTATAGGCTGCTGAGCTCATGTTGGGCTGATAGTGTACCAGCACTGGGGCTCCCCTACTACAAGCTGAATTCACCTAAGAGCTGAAATCACTGAGTGTTGTGTTAAGTAGTGTGGGAGCCTGAAGATATATTGTGGAGCAGTTTGCGGGACAGCTGGTGTGCCTTGCAGACCAGCTGGTGAAGCAGTTCTATGCGGAGCAGTTTGTGGATGGCAGGAGCTGCTTATGGGCCCTGGAGCTGAGCGAAGGAGTTCGTGGGGCGGCTGGCAGAGCGGAGTGCAGCTGAGTGAAGGAGTTCGTGGGGCGGCTGGCGGAGCGAAGGAGTTCATGGGGCGGAGTTCATGGGGCGGCTGGCGGAGCGGAGCGCTGCTATGGAGCTGTCAGCTTCAGGTCATGTAAGGTGCCTCTTACCCCCGTCCCATTTCCACCCAGGTTGGGAGGTAAAGCTCCGCAGATAGACTTTCGAACTCTGGGGCTGCCCTGACCAGGGACAGAGTCTTTTGGGGCATTGGACTTTCGGGACTTTGGGTGATTTGGAGTTGCTGGACTCAAGAACCAAAGGGAAAAGGGCATGCCCCAATTTGCTTGGGGTGGGTTTTTTTTGCTCATGGGTTGTGTTATGAATCCTGTTGGTGGTGTTTCCCCAACATAATGCCACATTGTTTCTCTCTGTTATTAAAAGGCTTTTGCTACACTCAGACTACGTGCTTGCGAGAGGGGAAGTATTGCCTCTTGGAGGCGCCCAGCGGGGGTGGTATATATTTGTCCCAGGTCACTGGGTGGGGGCTCGAGCCGGTTTGCATTGTGTTATTGGAATGGATCCCCTAGATATTGAACCCGGCCCTTGTTGCTGCCAACTCTGACTGGGCAGAAGGGTTACATTAAGCTAGAGGTGATGTTGCACACAAGCTGTTTCAATGTGAGTGCTGGGCTGAGGTGAAGTTACACACAAACAATCAGCTTTGATTCAAACTCCAAGCTAGTGCTGAAGTTATACACAAAGAAATCCTAGTTTAATAATATGGTTAGTCGGTTAGTAAGGTTAAGACAAATATTCCAAAAGATAAAGGGTTGCCACTTGTCCACTGGGCTTCCCTTTTGAAGAGCTGCCCTTTTTCCTGCTGGTTAAGCCAAAGCCATAGGCAAACCTTGCCACTCTCACTACAAGACTCGATCCTTCAAAATGCTGATCTCTGTGATCCTGAGTTAGCAAATCAGTTACGTGTACACTTTAAGCATGTTATTAATGTGGACTACTCATATGCTTAAAGTTGAGCACATGCTTAAGTGCTTTGCTAGATCAGAGCTAGAGTGCACAGCACCCTGTAAAATCGAATCCGTAGAACAGTGATACTCAGACTGAGGCTTGCAAGCCACAAGTGGCTCTGTGTCTCTCCTTTGCAGAACATGATATGAAAACACTGTGTGATTTAATTATTAACCAGTCTAAGTTATTAACCAGTCAGGATGGTTGTACTATGTTATTAACCAATTGTAGTGGATAAAATAATAATATTTGGTCAGTCATTTTGTTGTGAGAAATATATACACACACACACACACAAAATATTTCCTCTGTCAAACTGTTTAAATATGAATATATAGTACTATAGTAAATGAAACAATGAATTCACACTACTTTGGTTCTTTTGCGTAATGTTGATCACTGATTTGGCGCCTGAACCCCTGAGGCCAATATCACTGCAGTAGAGCAAAGACCTGCATTAGTTAGCTCAAGAGTCGGGTCCAGATCCTCAGGTGGTGTAAATTGGCATAGCCCATTAGATGTCAATGGAGTTGTGCTAATTTACATCTGCTAAGGAAATGCTCCAGTGTCTCCTGGTTGGCTTGCTTTTGTTCTCAGAATATGTAGTCTCAAGCCTGCATTCATGCCACTTCAGGCTGTGATTTTGTTATGTATCATAAACCAGAGGTCCCCAAGCAGTGGGGTGCGACTCCTTTGGGGGGGCAGAGGAACATTTGGGGGTCACAGTGGGGTCCAGGTCAGTCCCCACATGGGACAGGGAGGGAGTGCCACCCAGCCCTGCTCTGCCCCAGCTCTGCTCCGGCCCTGCCCCCAGCTATGGCCCAGCCCCTGCGCCCAGCCCCTGACCGTGGCCTATCTGAGGCTCTGGCCCTGGCCCCGCCCGAGCCTCAGCCCCCTTACCCTGTCTATGTTCCTCTTCCCCCCAGGAACCATGGCCCCAGCCCCAGCTCTGGGGAGCCACGGATGGTGTCATGGAGGGTGCGACCCTGAAAAGTTTGGGGATCACAGTCATAAACTAAGCAAGTTAGTACATGACTTATATGTCTGCAGAGAAAACTCAGATTGCTGCAAGAAGCAGTGTTGACTATTCAGTAGCTTGTCTGTTCTGTGAGTCAGTACTGAACCATTGACCTAGAATATATTTAGGGGGAATTAGAAAAGGTGTCTTGTGTCCTGGCTGCTACTAATCGTTAATGAGGTATTATTCATAAGAGTAAGGGATACCATTCAAGGGAGAATATAAATGCTTCTTAATGAAACTGTCAGAGAAGATTTCATGATGTGCAAGAAAAGGGGCTGCCTTTCAGTGATGAGAATGTGAAGACAACAATAATGAACTGCTACAAACATCTGTCTGTGTTTGAATTTCATTGTTAAGGGCAGTATGTCTTCTGAAAATTGTGTGTGCCTGAAAACAGGAATGTACTAGATTTTAATTTTATTTCTTTAATGTTATATATTTTGATATATAGATATCAAATTTTGATATTAGTTAAAAAGTCATTTTAAAATGTTTTGTAAGATTTTGAAATATTTGCAAATTCTTTCAAAAGACAGGTTACAGGTGTTAAATAAAACTTCATATATAAGATTCTATATAGAGAAAAACATATTAATTCTTAGCAATGAGAGTCCAAAGAAGAGATTGTCATATGGACAGGTTAAAAAAATCATGATGAATTTGGCTCATTGATTTTTATTAATTAATTCTTAAATTCGTTAACACTGGGTCATATTTCTTAGTATAGAGCATAGTTATTACACTTAATGAAGTGCAGTTTTTAAAATTAGTTTTACATTTTAAAATAGTATGCATAATAGTTAATATTTAATATTTATTAGCATTAGAATCCATATCTTTCTTCTTTCTCCACAACCACTTCTGCTGATTAGTTTTAAAATGGTTTTATTTGGGGCAAATTGGCAATGGTGTACAAATATCTATAGAATGTTAATTCATATACAGTGCAGATCCAGCACCAGCATAAATCCATCATTTTCCTTACTTCATCCCACTATTCCCAAAGTAAAGCTGCTTAACAGGGCATCTGGGAATTCCTTTTGAATAGGGCAAACGTTGGCTGGCATGGAGCCAGCATAGCTATCTCTAACCTTCCCCTGTTGTTGCAGCATCTTGTACTACAGGGATCCCCAGCTGTGTAACAGCCTCTGCCCCTGTGTAAATTAGATTGAAGATGCTCTAATTTATGATGGGAATACAGTTGGCCCTCTCTATTCCCGGGACTGGGGGAATGTAAAGATGGCTTTTAGCTTCCTTTGTCCAACCCACACCTTACCTCCTATGCCTAGCACAGCTGGGCCAGACCTGGGGATCTGGGCTGATGACTCTACAGTTGTATAGGAATATTCTGGATCTATAGTCACCTTGCAGGAATATATTTTTACTCAAGCTTTTATTGTATTTTCAGGCAATAATAAATCCTGTTGTCTCTTTTCTTTGAGCCATTGTAAACCTGGTTCAGATTTTGCTAATTTAAGTAAGCATTTTAATTGTCTCGTTCTCCTTGCATTTCAGGAAAACTCCTCAAATACAGTTTGGGAACTCTGTGAAGTGCATGAACTCACAGGCAAGTCTTTTCTCATAATCTGATAATATTACTTTTCTGTTATCTTTATTAACTTTCTAGCCTGTGTTTTTTCCCTTTGGAAGATTTCCTACACCATTAACACAGGGTTTTTGCCCTGTTATTTCCCCTGCTTGATACACACATTTTTCCCTTAGTGTCAAAATAAGGTGATGGTGAATTATGAGTCCCTTGGGAGATGAGTACACTTTTGCAATCTGATAACCTTTGGCACAACACATATAATCGTGAATGGGCCAGCACTTAAGAGTGATTCACACTGAGCATTACAGAAAATAGATATACCAGTTCAAAAATTCAAGGTAAGTTCCTTTTCCTCAATGTGGTCTATGTACTATACTCTCACTTTTTCCTATTATGTGGTTAAAAAGAGGAGAGATAATGAAGGCTTCTTAAAGGTCCCTATAATGCATCCAGACCTGTGCTAGTTATAATGGTTTTAAAAGACAGAATGAAAACACAGCCAAAAGATCAGCACCCAAAGAACCATTTTTAGATATACTACAGGCTGTGATATAGTCTGCTCTCAATTTGTGCATCTAACTCCCATTAACCCTTACAGGGATTATGTGTATGCACCAAGAAGAGAGTATGCCTGAATGTTTGTTAGAAGATGCTATAGGAGTTCCTTATAAATTTATTATATACATTTTGTTAATTAAAATAATTAATAGGATAAGTCTGGAGAAATGAAGCATCTCATTTTTCAGTCGTATTCATTTTTTTACATTTGTTTTTAAGTTGTAGGATAAAATATGCTCTTTGCTGAGATTTTGTGAAGATTAATAATTGTTTGTTCAGTGCTTTGCAATTACAAGTACTTAGTGTTGTTAGCAGTATTATTTACCATCATGTAGCAATTGTCAATTACTAACATGCAAAATGTTTTATGACTTCAGAAAAAAACAAAGATTACATGAAAGAAAATCATTAATCTTAAAGCTACAAACCAGGGAACTATAGATAGGTGTCTAATCCTAGATAAATTTAAAGCCTTTCTGGTTATAGGAAAAAGTTCAGTATGCTGATGACAAGTAATAAACATGACAAAGAGCAATAAAATATAAGGATATAATAATAATTTGCATTTATATACTGCCTTTCATCTGAGAATCTCATAGAATCATAGAAGTGCAGGGCTAGAGGCACCTTGAGCAGTCATCAAGTCCAGTCCCCTGTGCTAAGGCAGGACTGAGTAAACCTAGACCATCACTGACAGGTGTTTGTCCAACCTGTTTGTAAAAACCTCTAATGATGGGGATCCCACAACCTCCCTTGAAAGCATATTCCAGAGTTTAACAAACCTTATAGTTAGAAAGTTTTTCCTAATATCTAACCTAAATCTGCCTTGCTGCAAATTAAGCTCATTACTTCGTGTCATACCTTCAGTGGACATGGAGGACAATTAATCACAGTCCTCTTTATAACAGCTATTAATGTATTTGAAGACTGTTACCAAGTCCCTTGTCAGTTCTCTTTTCTCAAAACATGCCCAGGTTTTTTAACCTTTCCCCATGGGTGAGTTTTTCTAAACCTTTTATCCTTTTTGTTGTTCTCCTCTGGAATCTCTCCAGTTTGTCCAAATCTTTCCTAAAGTGGTGCCCAGAATTAGACACAGTACTTCAGCTGAGGCCTCACCCGTGCCAAGTAGCATGGGATAGTTACCCTCTGTGTCTTTTAAAAAAAATTCAAGTTAATACAACTCAGAATAATATTACCCTTTTTCACAACTGCAGCACATTGTTGACTTGGATTCAATTTGTGACCCACTATAATCCCCAAGTCCTTTTCAGCAGTACTACCACCTTGCCAGTTATTCCCCATCTTGTTGTGTATTTGATTTTTGACTTCCTAAGTAAAGTACTTCACACTTATCTTTATTGAATTTCATCTTTTCAAATTCAGACCAATTCTCCAATTTGTCAAGGTTGTGTTGAATTCTAATCCTGTCCTCCAAAGTATTTGCAACCCCTCCCAGTTTGGCGGCATCTGCAGATTTTATAAGCATAATCTCCAACCTATAATTCAAGTAATTTATGAAAATATCAACTAGAACTGGAGCTAACAGTGTAAATAAAAATAGAATCTGGCCCTTTATTGAGGATTCAGTAGGAGCCTTGACAATGTGATGGACAAAGTCCTGAAAAATGATGTGCAGTTAAACTACAGAGAAAATGTGTAAACAACAATATTGCATTGCATCGTACATTTTTCTTACTTGCCTTAAAACTGAAACAAATCCCTCATATTTAAAATAAGTAGGAAGGCTGTAAGTAGTTGAAAATGCAGTTCTACCATTGTCGGAAAACCTTCACTCCTCGCTCTTGCCCACAGAAGGAAGTGAACTGTAGCTCACGAAATCTTATGCTCAAATAAATTGGTTAGTCTCTAAGGTGCCACTAGTACTCCTTTTCTTTTTGTCCAGAGTGGGAAGACAGAAGTAAAAGCTGGCTATTTACTGCAACAAAACATGCCCTAAAGCTCACTGTTACAGGCCCAAAAGTGGGTGGAGATAGCTGCACAGGGCAGAGACATGACGTCAGAGAGAGGCACTAATTCACAGTATCTCCCAGGCAGCCTCTGCTGTCAGAGTTTTTATGTACCCTTAGCCAGAACTTCAAATTGCCCTATTCTGGTTGCATGGTTGTGTGAGAATGGTATCAATATGGTGAACTCCCCAACAGCGCTGTTGGCACAGTTGCCTCCATGGGTACAAAGAAGCATGTAATCAAACTCTTTATCTTTTAGGGATGTATAACAGACAGTTGTAGATGCACTTCATCAACACAACTCTTATGTGCAAAAGTTGGGTGACTGTCAATGAAAGATATTGTAAGTGAACCATATTTTGATTTGTTTCTGAATCAGCTGTTTTTGAAAGTTAAATGTAAAACCAATATGCCTTCATAGGAAAATATTTCCGGATAAAGGACTAAATCCTAACTTTTTATAATGTAAAGGGAAGAATGATACATGTTACAGACAGGAAATACGTATTTGAACAGCTAGTCAATCTCCCTGCTAGTCACTGCTGGTGCTAGCCCATGGGGGCCCTAAGCAGCAATAATTTTACCCACCCCGACACATATTAATAATTACTTAGGGGTCCCCTTGAGCTGCTCGGGGCCCTAAGCAATTGCTTAATCTTCTTATGCCTAGCACTGGCTCTGCTGTTTGTGCAGAACAGTTGTTCACTCTAGTTTTAGAAGTCCTAAGCCATAGGGCTATCACCACTTCCCCTGCAAGACTTTTCACAGACTATGTCTGTGAATCACTCTGAATTACTCTATCTAATCAAATCTGTTTGATAAATGTTTTGGTAAATCTTTTCTTATAAAGTACTCTGGTCTTTAAAAATGGTTTGATTTAGAAATACAATTATTTTAGAGCAAAAGACTCACACTTTTATGTCCTAGCAATCTGGTTTGAGTCATAGGGTGTTTCATTTTATATTCTTGATTGTTTTAAAGGATCTGTATTGGGATGCAAAAAAGCAATAAATAAAATATAAAAAAATTGAAAAAGGCCTTCTTTTATGCTTCTGATACAATGGAATACATGCGTTAAATTGTGTGGAGTTAAATGAGTTTATATCCATCCTTTAACATGAGATTTTAAGACTCAAGAAAATCATAAGACAATGAAAAGCACACATCACATAATGTTAGAAATTTAAAAAAATACTGCTTCTAGTTTTTAAAAAGCTGAGAGAAGTGTGCAATTTCCTGCAAGGACGGTGTATTTTGCTGCTATGTATATCTAGAAGTTGATACTCTACTGCTGGCAAATTTTTATCCAATAAATACTTTTAACCATTAGGGTAATCTCCACAGGTCTCAGTGGTTCTTAGTGTTCAATTTCCTGTGGAGTCAAATCTGTCCTTTCTGTCAGTCATAAGTTATGTCAGTTATAAGATGCGTAGCCTGTTTGTCTTAAGAAATCGCAGTTTGTGTTTTGTTGTTTGAGTTGTTACTGGAGCAGAAGTGCTAGTATAAAAGAAACGTTACAGCTATGCCTTAAAAGATGTACCTTTCTCATAGGGGACTGCCCACTAGCCTGTGGCTAGAGAGGAATGTACTATTACTTCAACATGTGTGATGTAGTACATCTAGATTTAGCATAGCAGATCAGTTGTTAATCTGAAGGGACTGATGATGATAGTGGGCCTAATTCTCATTCTTGAAACTACAAACCTAAATCTGTACACACATAAAAATATTTCTATCAGGTAGTGGGCTGAATCTCATTCTTAAAACTACAACTTTAACCTTTACACCCACTTCAAGGGCCCTTTACACTACTGGAGAGATGTAGAGCAGCCGTAATGTAAATGAGAATCAGGGCAACTGTACGCTAACGTTGACCAATTGCTGGTCAAAAATCCAAATTAACCATTAGCAGATCTATTTATTTTAAGCCAAAACTTGCAGTCCTTACACAAGTAAAACTTTCATTGACTGGTACAATTTGGTGCATCTTTGGATGCATCAATTTTTGATATGTTTCCAAGTGAATGAATTATGTGTGTGTGTGTGTGTGTGTGTGTGTAATTTTGAGAGCATAGTTGGTAGCTTCTTAAGCAAAGGACTATAAAATAGACTTTAAAATAAAATAGATTGGAATAGGATAGTCATTGGGTTTTGGTCATCCATAGGATAGTCATCCATGCTTGCCTGTCTGAAACCAAGAAATGCTACTAAGAAATCCTTATAATTCTTCTCAGAGATTTGGTACTAAAAAACTCTTGCATTGTGTTAGTAATGTTTTCTACATTGCTCAAGTTTCTAGCTTCTTCCAAACATATATTACAAACAATAGAACATAGAGTACGCTGTTCCTTTATGTGTCATAGTCTATTCCAGTGAACTCCCTAGTAAATGAAAAATTAAAGTATTTTATAGTTCTTGTTAAAAATTTTCTAATGGAACAGATTTTGGTGGAAAATGCCATTTTGATTAAATCAAAACTTTCCACAGGAGCACGTCGATTTTGATTACATTTTGTTTAGATAAAAAATTGAAATGAAGCATTTTGAAGCATATTGCTGAAATGGTCCATTTTGATTATTTCCAGAATGGAATGTTTAACTTTTTAATTTAAAAATTTATCAAATTATTTTTTAAAGTCAAAATCAAAAATGATTTTTTTTTAAATTTTATTTTGTGATAAATTTGGAAATATTCAATATTCTGATTCAGAACAAAATCAAATTTTGACATTGCAGAACATCCTGCTAAATGGAAATTTCAGTTCCTGTACATTTCTAGTATTTTACAATTAAAATTCTGCTTCTCCACACA
Organism: Lepidochelys olivacea; assembly: GCF_965140295.1. Taxonomy (NCBI): domain Eukaryota; kingdom Metazoa; phylum Chordata; order Testudines; family Cheloniidae; genus Lepidochelys; species Lepidochelys olivacea. Next base: position 40,511,769 of record NC_140421.1, on the reverse strand, counting down.
AAGTAAACATTTATTATTTGCAGAAATTTTATATATAGTTTAATTACATATGGTGGAAATATATACTTTTCCAAATATTTTGACCAGATAAATAAAATGTGTTGGAAATACATTCTCTCATGTATTTCAAATATATAATTTAATTAAAACAATATACACCTGGTTGCCTTTTGTGTTACAGAGAACATATTGCATACTACAATATTTTTAAAATATTGGTCCCAAAATTAACTAATGGGCAAAAGTCAAGGATTCCGACCCAATAGTTGGATCAAATTGTTGAGATAAGCCAAAGGGCCTGATCTACAACATGTACTCACATGCTAGGCCATCCCTACCCATACACAAAGTATGCAGCTATGTAGGGCACCAGGAAATTTGGGGTGCCAAATTCCCTGGTGCCCTACGCAGCTGAGTGCTGCTCCAGCCCCTGCCCCGCCCCTTCCCCATGGCCTCCGCCCCTGCTCTGCCTCTTCCCACCCCCGCTCTGCCCCAGCCCCACCCCCACTCACCTGAGGACTGAAGCAGGTCCGGGCTTGCAGTCACCGGCAGTGGGAAATGCATCAACCTGGCCCCAGATGCGCCGCCAGTGAGTGCTGGGGAGTGGTTCCCTCCTACCCCTCAAGCCAGCCCTGCCCCTTCCCCCCCCACCCCGTGCGGAGGCCTGGGGCCCCACACCCCTCCCCACCCATATGGGGGGCTGCATAAGGCCCCAGAATAACTAGGGAGGGCCCTGCTCACATGCTTAAGTTTAAGCATATAAGCAGTCCCATTGATTTAAGAGGAGCTATTCATAAGCTTAAAGTTAAGCACATGCATAAGTGTTTGCAGGATAAGGGCAAAAGTTTGAAAGACTTTTGGATTCTTGGAGTGAAAGTTATGATATAAAAGCAGGGTCAAAACCATTATAGATAATCCCTTTAACTGAATATGCAATAAAGAGAAATATGATGATCAGTGAATTTAAAATCCATGTAACCAAAATGAAATGGCCTAGTTGATTGTTTCCCATAGAAAAACCTGTAAGAGTGGGTGTTTGGGGAGAAAATCTCATGCAATGATTCTCTTGCAAATTTTCCCCAACATAATACTACAGAGAAAGGGGAGTTTGCGGTCTTTCCCATCTTGCTAGCACAAGAAAAGGTCAAGAAACCCACCCCCAAGTGTAGCTGATTTCCACTGTTTCATACAGATCCCAAAGAATGCATGGATGGCCCTGTGCCTCCGTATGAGCTGTAATCCCTGGCATGCTGGCTTCTTCATGGTGCAATTCCCTGACTATATTTTTCCCTTGTACTCCTGGGACCTGAGGCTGTATTATCTCCTCCGGGGATTCTCCTTAGTATCGAAATGGAGATAACATGCATTCCCACCATCCCCAAGCATTTTTCACTGGCACCTGGACCCACAAGGCACCTGGAGTCTTTCAAGGCTGAGAAGAAGTGGAATATCGCTGCGGAGGTGGCTGAGCCCATTTCTACACTGAATGTGGGAGATCTGCAGTCAGAGGTTGCTTTCATGTGTGAATCTGGGAGAGAGTACAATATGGAGCAGTATTTTGAGTTTGTTTTGTGATTCACATTAGCACAGGAAGAAAAGGAGAGAAGAAATTATAAAGGAATTACTCTGGTGTTTAAGGAGACTTCAGCATATCTCATTATTAAGTTGTCTGTCCAGGGTATAAAAAAATGAGGGGTTTTGTGGCACCTTAGAGACTAACAAATTTATTTGGGCATAAGCTTTTGTGGGATAAAACCCACTTCATTGGATGCATGCAGTGGAAAATACAGTAGGAAGATATATATACACAGAGAACATGAAAAAATGGGTGTTGCCATACCAACTGTAATGAGACCAATTAATTCTGGATTGCTCAGAGAACAGCTCAGAGACTGGTCAGAGAACACTTCAACCCCCCTGGTCACTCAATTTCAGACCTAAAAGTTGCAATTCTTCAACAAAAAAACTTAAAAAACAGACTCCAATGAGAAACTGCAGAATTGGAATTAATTTGCAAACTGGACACCGTTAAATAAGACTGGGACTGGATAGGTCATTACACAAAGTAAAAACTATTTCCCCATGCTAATTTTCCCCCCTACTGTTACTCATACCTTCTTGTCAACTTTTGGAAATGGGCCACCCTGATTATCACTACAAAAGGTTTTTTTTCTCCTCCTGATAATAACCCACCTTAATTAATTGGTCTCGTTACAGTCGGTATGGCAACACCCATTTTTTCGTGTTCTCTGTGTATATATATCTTCCTACTGTATTTTCCACTGCATGCATCCGATAAAGTGGGTTTTAGCCCATGAAAGCTTATGCCAAAATAAATTTGTTAGTCTCTAAGGTGCCACAAGTACTCCTTGTTTTTTTTTTTGCTGATACAGACTAACACGGCTGCCACTCTGAAACCTGTCCAGGGTATGAATCATTCCCAGAAAGTAAAGAATTTAGGATGCTTTGATTTTTAGTGCAACAATCTGAATTGAGAATTTGACTATATTCCCATTGCAGTCATATCAGTTCTCAGTTTTATCAGAACAGAAAGTCATCATTAGAGATGGACAAACTTAATAAACCTTGTTTTATTGAGCTATCACATAAAATCCCTACAATTAGCAAAATCGGAGTCCTATTGAACAGCCGTGAGGTAGCAGACCAATGTTACTAGCACTCAACTTAAATATGTACATTGATGTAATACATTTGTTTTGTAATGATATACATGTTCTGTAATGATATGGTTCACCTGTAGTCCAAATTAACTGGTTTTACAGTAAATTATGGTAAAATTGAAGTTAAAAGTGACCGAAGTATAGGTGAAGAGCTGCATCCTTGTCTTAAGTCATTAAAACAGATACATTCCTGGCCTCTAACCCAAACTCAAGCCCTACACCCATTATGTTGTTTATATTGCTCTTTCCATTCAGGGACGTAATTTGTTTGACCGTTAGTGTTTTTAATTATATATTTTATGAGTGCATTTGCAGAAAGTGGGAGGTGGTCTTTATACATTATTCTGTTCACGATGAAGACTTCATGTTTTAGGGTATCTCTACGCTACCAGCCTTACCGGGCACAGCTGTGATGCTGCAGCTACACTTGCTACAGCGATGGAAGGGGCTTTTCCACCACAATGGTAAATCCAACCCTCCAAGAGGTGGTAGCTAAGTCGATGGAAGAATTCTTCCGTTCACCTAGTGGTGTCTACTCCGGGGCTTATAAGGGCATCGCATCTTAACTGTGCCTCTCACACCCCCAAGCAATGTAGCCAGGTCATCCTAAGTTTAGCTATAGACTAGGCCTTATGAACTTTCAGCACAGCTTTTGTCCTTTGGGTGTAATCTAAGCATACAGCATGATAAAAAATTGATAGGCTTTACATAAGAGACATCATTTACACATCTTTTCAGTAATTTTCATTGTGGTTTTTGAGTGAATGGTGTAGTTAAGGAGCCCTCTTCTGGTAAAAAAACAAATTAACAGTTGTCACTGTTTCAATTGCCTGAAATCTAACAAGTATGGGGGAGCTTTGTTTGAGTTTCAGTTAATAGTATATCTGGGGCAACAGATGTTAATGGATGAGGAAAATCCATGAATTCCAAGGAAGTACAATCTCTTAAAAGAATTCCCTAGAATCAAACTTTTTATTTTTTTTAAATGCTTGCTTGCCTATCTGTAGGGGTTTGTGTGAATTTTTAGTATGTAGAACAGGGATCTCAAACTCAAATCACCACGAGGGCCACATGAGGGACTAGTACGTTAGCCCAAGGGCCGCACCACTGACACCTTTTCATACAAAGATACAAAAGCCCCCCCACCGCACCCCTACTCCACCCCTTCCATGAGGCCCCACCCCAACTCCACCCCTCGCTGCCCCTATTCCAACCCCTTCCCCAAATCCTTGCTCCTACCCTGCCTCTTCTCCGCCTCCTCCCTTGAGCACGCGGCTCCCTGCTCCTCCCCTCACCCTCCTGGAAAGTGCCTGGAGGTAGGCAGAGGAGTGGGGACTTGCCGTGCTGGAGAGGGGGGACGGGGAGTGAGGGGAGCTTGGCAGCCGCAGGAAGTAACTCCAGAGTGGTAGGGGTTGGGGTGGGGGGAGCTTGGCAGGCTGCAGGAAATAACTCCGTGGGCCGCGTGTTTGAGACCCCTGATGTAGAACCCATGTAGAGCAGGGGCCATGGGTATTAAATCAAAACAGTTCTAACCATGTAGTCAGAAGTTGAGAGAATTTTTCTTTTTGTTAGCTCTGCATGCTGGTACTAGCAAAATCTAGCACAGAGTTTGAGATGTATATGTAGGATCAAAATCTAGCTAAAGCTGTGGGTTTTTTAAGCTATTGAGGTGTGCAATATTTAAATAGCTCTCCCCTCTAGTTTTAGGAGAAATTTTCCTCCATTTCCATTCCAAATAAAACAATTGCATACTGTAGCTGTTCTTCACCCTAGTGATGAGGAAAGAATCGCCACGTATGTAAACCTACAGTGTATAGGTACAAGGGCATATTTTGGTCAGTTATTGTGATATATTTGTAAAATCCAAGGTAAGGGTGTAACAAAAACAGAGTTATACAATTCAGTAATTATTATTATTATATTTTGTTGGTAAATTTAATGTTTTTTAGAACTCACTTTTATGGGAGGGAAGGCAGTCTTGTGGTTAGTACACAGAACAGAAAATCAGAAGAACTGGATTATTTCCCATATCTAGCACATATATCCTGTTTCCTTTTTTTGGGGCAAGTGAGTTAGGACCCGATCCTCCTCACGTTGATGTCAAAGGCAGTTTTGACAGTGATTTCTGTGGGAGCAGAATCAGGGTCCTTATTCTCTCTAGGTTTCAGTTTTCTTAAAATGGGGGTGATAATACTATTTTACAGGTCAGGCTAAATTCATTAATATTGGTAAAACATGTTGAGCTCTTTGAATGGAGCTATATACAGTAAGTGTAAAACGTTATTATTTATTATTAAAATTGGATCCATGCTGCATACAGTATAAGAGCTTTTCTTAACAGAGAAATCAGTAAATTAATCATACTTTACATTTACATAACTTTCTATTCAAGGATCCCAGCCCACGGCGTTTAGAGTAAACTAATGGAGTAAGCTTTACAACACCCCTGTAAGGTAAGTATGACAAGTATTAGCCCCAGTATTATAGATGGAACAGCTTAGGCACAGAGGTCTTAGACAATTTGACCAAGGTCAAAGAGCCACTCAAGATAGAGCCAGAAGTAGAATCCAAGACTCAGGTTCCATGGTCTAACCAGAAGACCACATTACTTCTCATAATTAAAAAAAATACTTAGAAGTAAACCTTTTAAATGACTGAAATTTGTCATGTCTCCTATGACTAAAAGGTTACCTCTTTCAAGATGGAAATGTTCAGTGGAGCTTTAGTTTAAACTCAGAAAATCTGCTAAAGCAAATTTCATACATTTCCATTAAGAAGGCAAATTACTTCTCTTAGAAAAGGATTAAATGCATCAGATAGAGTGGGTATGCTATGTTAATGATAGGAGGTGGGGCAGTGAGAGTAGAAGAATTGATGGGACACTTACAGTTCAAGGAATTCAGTGCTTTTCATTTATGCTAGAAAAAATGTAAATGATGTCACCTTCTCCTGCCGGTGCAAAGTTATCAGGCAGACATCACTAGATGGATCATATATCTGACATTAAAATGACTAGAAGGTTATTTCCTTCTATTTCTTTCCTCTTGGAAATTTTTCAAGATTTTATTGTAGCTAAAAAAAACCCTGCATAATGCTGCAGGAAACAAAGCGTTGGCTAGAGTCTTACTACTGGATTATTGCCATTGTATCTCAATGCTGATTGAAATCCAGGATATTTGTATCAAACCATAATGAGATACTGATAAATATCTTTCTGCCCCACTGAAAATGTAATCTTTCTGTTGAACATTTTGTCTTGGTGAATTTCATCTGCAACAGGAATAGGCATTTTGCATTTGAATCAAGTAGGTCACTGCTTTGGATCAGATGATGTGGTATATACTCTACTCATGTTTAGATTAAATTGATCCTTTACTGTGTTGAGTATAAGACAGTGAATTTTTAGAACAAATTATCTTATTGGTTCATCTAAATGAATTTTGAGTAATAGTGGTACTACCCCTATTTGAATTGTGCATGTAACTATAAAATGACTGCCAGTTTCAGTGCAACTGTTCTCTCTCTAACCAATTACTCCTTGATATTAGTACATTTTAAATACCCAATTGACTTATTTAATAGAAAAAATATAATCAGATACTTTCCCTATATTTTTATAGTTGATAAAATTTTCCTCAGTTCTGCACCAGTAAAGGTATGGTCCAATAAATAGCTATTCAGAATATTTAACCTTTTAAAAACAATATGTAGAATTCATGCATAGCATCCTGCTCACCTTACTATCAGAAATAGTCTCAATGACTTAAATAAGAGAACCACCATGTAAGCCCACAATATAGAATGTTACCCCTTGTGATCTGAGTGGCTAGGCAAAAATGTGGGGCCTAGTAGGTTATTCCACTTGGGAAGAGAAATTGGTGACAGTCAGGTATTTCTTTGATGCAGTTTTATTTATAAAGAATGTACAAAGTCTGTGTCTCTGAATGCAGAAGGAATCAAATAACAGGAAACAGCTTTTATTGCTTGTAGCACCACCAAGAACACTTTTCAGCCTGACCCTGACCCAAAAACCTCTCCCCAGGTTTCTTCCAGGGTCAGCCACCGTGCTTGTAGCAGCTCCTTTAGATGCGCACATGTGTGCTCTCTCTCCTTCAAGCTCAGTCTTTCCTTGTTTTTTTTTTTTTTTTTTGTCTGTCCAGCCTTCACACATAAATACCCCACGTCACATGCCCTTCCTGCCACCCAAAGTAAAACTCAGGAAAAGCTCCTTTGATGTTAGGTGAGTTCACATACTCCTTTTGGCTAGGGTTACTGCGTTTCAATTTCCCAAGTGGAGGACACTGCTGGGGGGGAGAGGTAGGGAGAGTTGGAGGGGGAGTGTACAGTTGGGGGGTGCTGAAGGGCGGTGTGTGTACTGGGAGGGTGTAGTGGGGTGTGCTAGAGGGATGAGTGTGTGTACTAGGCGGAGGTATTTGGGGTGCTTGAAGGGGTATTTGGGGGGGCTGGAGGGGGTACCTGTGGCCTTCCACTTGAGGTGGGGGGGCAGTGTTGCGCTCTCTGTTATGATAGCACAGGCTGGCACAGGCACAGGACACAGCACCAGCCCATCAGTCAGAGCCTCTCTGTGGGCCTCTCCCCTTCCCAAGGGTGGAGAGCTGGGGCCTGTCCCTGTCACCTCTCCCAGCCCTGTCACCCCTCCTGGTCGGGCTCTGAGGCCCCGTGGCGGGCAGGCAGACCGACAATCTATAAGGCATAGAGCTAGTGCTAGAAGGCTGAGAGATGTGAAAGTACTATGTTATAAATGTGGCTGCATTGGACTGAAATACATTTTAAAATAGATATTTTACATAGGTGCTGTAAGTGATAGAAAATTCTGGTGTAGTGTCTGTTAAGAAAATGTTGGTACTGCTTTAAATGAGAGTTCCTTAATCCACACTGAATTTAGATTTGGTTGAAATTTGTCAGCATAATAATCAGGGGATACTAAAACTATAATTTTGAATGGAAAATAAACAATTCTCATAGTAAAAGTTGTATGGAATTGCAAAGTCTGATATGGATAGTCATTTTGAGTCTCCTACCATCCAAAATTAAAGTATATAGTGGGCCAGATCTTCAGCTGTGGCTGAGCAGTACATAGTACAAGTTGGGATGTGGGATGATGGAAGGGTGGCATAAAGCTCACTTTTGCACTTCTCAAATCCTGGACTAACTCTGTGACAGTCCAGTCTTGGCCCCATGGGACCAAAATAGTATCTTTGGGTCAGCAGGGTACAGAAATGCCCCCAGCACTGAGAGCAGGGAGTGAGTGGCTTAGTCTCCAGGGCCAGATTCTGCTGGCACACCTGAGAATCTAGATAATTAAATTGCATTATTTGCTGAATATTATATCACATTGGCCACATGATGATTGTGACATACCACTCTACAATCCAGACTAATGAGCCGCTGTGTCACCCTTGCCCTTCAACCTTGGCTGCCTTACAATGCCTTGCTGAAGTAACTCCCACCTGGGCCACTCACAAACAGCCTTCCAGCATGCATGCCACACCAAGTGTCTGTGTGTAACTGCAGCCTGCTAGCCATACTTGGGTTATACTCCAGCTCTCACCAGCCTTGGTTATACTGCAGGGTGACCCTAGCATAGCCCTCATCTCAGATTTTCCTCCCAGAAACGTATGTCTTGTTCTGCTCAGCCCTCTGCTGTACAATAAAACCATTTGAATCCGATATTCCTTTAAGGGAATAATATGCACATAACTTGCTACCCCAGGCACTTCAATTTAAACACACTGGATTAGAAAAAACAATAAGACAAGTTTATTAACTGCAAAGATAGATTTTAAGTGAGTACAAATAATGAGGCATAGAAGTCTGAAATGGTTACAAGAAAAATAAAGATAAGACATTTACTATTCCCAAATTTAACAAACCATATCAGATTCAAGCAAAGTTTCGCACTATATGCTTTCAGCAATCTTACCTTATGGGTCAGGACCCTCTTCTCCCAGAGTTCAACAAATGTTTTCTTTGTCGCTTCAGGTACTGTGAATATGATAGGCAGGGGAGCAAGGGATGAGAGGGGTGGCTTGGGTATTTGTCCCTCCCTTTTTATTGTTTCAGTCCTCCTTTTGAAAAACATTTGCAGCTGGGCACTAGGAAACAAAAAGTCTATGGAGAAGGATGTTCCCTGCTGCTTTTTCCTCACCCGTTTAAGCTCCCTTTGTTTAGGTTTATCGATTTCGGTTTGGGCTGGGCTGTGGGGTTTGGAACATGTATTAATAACACTATACAGGGGTATTTTATAACTTCACATACGTATTTCACCAAGACATGACCAGTATTGACCAGTAAATTATGAGTTTTCAAATGATACCTCACAAGGCATACTTTGTACAAAAATTATTTCAGTGGCGTGTAAGGTGTGAATACTTACACCTCCAGGACTGACAGCAGGGAGTGAGTTGCACAGGCTTCAGGGCCAGATTTTGCTGGCATACCTGCAAATCTGGATAATTAAATTACATTATTTGCTGCATATTATATCACATTGGCCATGTGATCATATAATGTTGATATCACAGCATAGGTGGTTATATAATAATTATATAATGCATTATATTATGATGCAGAGTAGTGTCTGCTCTTGGAATTTTAACTTGGTATGGTTTAACTTTTATGCATGTAAAATCAGAATGTTTCACTGATAGTTTTCTGTGTACGTTTATTTTTTCCAAAAAAGTCAAAATAGTGTTTTTATTAACATTATTTAATAAGCACAGACAATACACACACAATCCAGCCAGTCCTTGCATCAAATGGCTTACAGTTTAAACAAGACAGACACAGAGTGGACAGGATGCGCAGGAAAGATCAGAAAAGAGAATAACTCTTTTTGTTTTTTGAAAATGGTGCATGGTTGTTCATTACTAATTCTAATTGACTCATTTTTTGTGGTAAAAAATAAAAACCACAAGAAAAAAACCAACAAAATTGAAAAGAAAAATAAGAGAATAATACATTTAGTAAAAACTCATTGGTGTATATACCTCCACCCTGATATAACGTGACCTGATATAACACAAATTCAGATATAAAGCGGCAAAGCAGCGCTCCGGGAGGGCGGAGCTGCGCGCTCCAGTGGATCAAAGCAAGTTCGATATAACGCGGTAAGCTTTTTTGGCTCCCGAGGACAGCGCTTTGTCGGGGTAGATGTGTATTTGATTGTCTGACCCACAAAAGCTACCAGATATGTTTTTTTAAAACTTTAAAAAAAAATTTAGGCTGAGAACAAGGATGAGAAGAATCAGTCCACAGACAATTGTTTTGGAAAATTATTTTAAGGCACTAAAAATTGGGCTGTAAAATGAAAGTGCCGTTTCAACCATATAACTGTAATAAAATCAGCCAATGCATAAATGCATTCTGGCAAGAATAAATAAAAATTGTAAAGTCTGATGTGAACAGTGCAGAATACAGAAAGGTATCCAAGTGAAAAAGGAAGGATTATCCTTATTTGTGAGGAATCCAGTCCAGCAAGAGATTGAATTGGGGACATCTGCATCTAAATCAGTAGCACTAAAAGAGAATCTGTAGTTTCTGTCAGCTGTAGTCCTAGCTGAGATCTGTGAAATATACTGTAATACACAAAAAACACTTTCTTCAGATTTCTTGTTTATTTAGAGGTTTTCCATCAAGGTACTAACTAGACCCTGTCTTTCTGAGCTTTAAAAACAATGAGCCAGATTTGTTGAGGTGCTGCATTGGACAGAAAGGAAGGGTCTGATTTTCTAAATGTTATGGAAGAAAAAGCAGCACAGTTTGATGATAATCTAATTGGGCCAAGGGAAGGAGAGGATTAAGAGAGTCTGAGATTTCATCAAGTTTGAAGACCTGCAGTGGTCGTGATGTTAACAGGAAAGGGGGAAGTTCAAAGGTTTTAAGAGAAATTATGTCCATATTTACCTGAAGTTGGCAGCAAGCCAGTATGTGAATGATAGAGACCCTCAGTTATGTGGGAGTGGATGTCAAGAGACAGGACAGGTATGAAAGAGAGATTTGAGATCTGAGCACTGCTATGGTAGTTGAAGCTAAGGAAGTAAGGTTACACAGGGATAAAGTGTAGAGAGAGAGAAGAAAGTCCTAAACTTTCATAAGCAAGGTGTAGCAGGAGGAGAAAGAACTGCCCAAGGGAACACTGAAAATATTGTGCTTACTTAGTTCTTTGGGTCATGGATAGGGCTCTGTGTGTGTCATGGAGTCTTTCAGTGACTTTTGTGACTTCTGCAGCAGCCAGTGTGGCTGACCCCAGGGCTGCCCAAGCAGCTGGCTCCGGAGCTGGCTTCTCAGGTGGCCCCGGAGACAGCCACACCAGCTGCTGCTGGGGCAGCTCTGCAGCTAACCGCTTAGGTGGCCCCGCAGCCAGCCACACCGGCCGCTGCTGGAGTGGTCCTGGGGCCAGCCGCACCGGCCACTGCTCTGGCAGCCCTGGGCAGCTGGCCCCGAGGACCGCCTGAGTAACAGCCAGTGTGGCTGGCCCAGGGACAGTGTGAGCAGTGGCTGGTACAGCTGGCCCCAGGAACCACCTGAGCAGCGGTCCCAGGGGCGGTTGGAGCAGCCACTGCTCAGCAGCCCCCGGCGGCTGGTGCTGCTGGCCTGGGCCCCCGGCAAGCAGCAGCCCCCCCGGTCCCCACCAAGCAACAGTCCTGGGGGTGGCCAGAGCAGCCACTGCTCAGCAGGCCCCAGCAGTTGTCTTGGGGTGGCCCCCTGCAGCTGGTACCGCTGGCTCCACCAACCCAAGCAGTGGCCCCTCAAGTCCCCACCACCACTAGCAGGGCCCCTGCCCCCAAGATTTAGTCAGGGGTATTTATAGTATAAGCCATGGACAGGTCACGGGCCATGACTTTTTGTTTGTTGCACGTGTCCCGTCCATGACTTTTACTAAAACTACCCATGATTAGATCGTAGTCTTAGTCATGGACCATCTTTTCATTATCCATATTTTTGTAGTGCCTGACACAGAGGGGCTCTGATTCCCCATTTGGAGTTTCTAGGTGCCATGTAATAACAAAACAACAACAACAGTAATAAAGGAGGTTAGAGAGGTAGGAGGTGAACCAAGACAGGACAAGGCCATCCAAATCAGGGGAGTCTAGGTGAAAGACCTAGAAATCTCTCTTCTGGAAGATTGCTAGGACTAAACCATGCCTCATTCCTCAGTGGTAGCTATCACAGTGATGTAATCACGTACATAAATTTGCACCTGTGATTGTTATGCTATGATGTAAACTTAAATCATAAGTATATTAATGTTCATTGCACACTTTGGAACTTTGTTTAAAAAACAGAACTCTTTAGATGAGGCAAAGTGCATATTCTTCATTCAGGATTACATATTGTATATGCCGAAATTGAGGTTTAAGACCACAGCCATTATACTTATTTGTTCACATGATTATCTGCACTCAGTTTTCTTAACGGATAAAACTTTTTTTTCATATTTAGATAATTAAAACACACTGAGGCAAATTTTCCTCAGCCTTTCAGAAAATATTAATTGCCTGCCAAAACTAAGTATTTGATGTTTCAGCCCTAAGGGTAATATTTTCAGAAAGATAGAAGCAACAGAAAATAAGAATATTGAAAGGAGATTCCATTTCAACTGTAACTTATTAGATGTAATACTTTATTGATGTACATTTTGTATGGAGAGGTAATTAGCAAAAAATCTTCCAGCAGAAAGATACTGTATCAAAAAGTAAGTTAACCACAAAAGTCATGCTTGTTGTTAGGAGAAAGCATTTGAGGAGTTGGTGGTGGCTGGGTCTGCCTCATCTGCTTTGGCTGTGTGCTTGACTTTTGTCAAATGATTTACAGACTCTGGTTCTACTAAATTCATTGTTGTTTCTGAATTCCCACCTGGCGTCAATGATCATGGTGCCCTTTCTATCTAGAGATGGCTACTATCTAGAGATGGTATTGCAGCCTTTCCTTTCTAATGCAGACTTTGCAACAGTCGTCAACACCTCTGTTACCTCCAGCCTTGACTACATAGTGAGCCGCACTTACGCTTGAGTTTTCTCAAGTTAAAAAGTTTTCCTCAAACCCTGGCCACTCTTTCCCTCCCTCCCTCACCATAAAAGACTGCAGGAAATCATTCATTTTCTCTATTCTTAAATAGTTATATTTCTCCAAAATGTTTTCCCCCAAATCTTTCCAACACCTTCCTAACCAACAATGTAGTTTCCAACACCTCCACAACACTAATCTTATGTCTAACTGGGGCAGTTCTCATTTATCCACAAGTATAGGTGCTGACTCCGTGGGTGCTCCGGGGCTGCAGCACCCACAGAAAAAAATAGGGGGTGCTCAGCTCCCACTGGGATGACCAGCTGTTGGCAGCCAGGGATCAACTGTTTTGCGGGTGCCTCGGCAGATAAGCTGTTTCGTATGGGTAGCCTGCGCGCAGCTGCGATCAGCTGTTTGGTAGGCCAGCTCAGATCAGCTGTTTCCCATCTCCCTGCTCCGGCAGGGGCTGAGTGAGTCTCACAAAAAAAAAAGCCTTAGGGTTAGGCGTGGGCGGGAGTGCTGGGCTATCAGCAGTAGCCCAGCCAGCCCCTGCTCACCTAGGGCCGCCCTACACCTCTTGGACTGATGGCCATGTCCTCCACATATATGTTTGCTCCCTGCCAGCCAGGCTCCACTCTGGCCACAGCAGGCATCAGGTAACCCAAGGGAGCCCAGCTAGGCTAGGGCTGGGTGCAGTGGTGAATTAGGGGGAGCAAAAGCCTTGGACCCCAGCAGGAGCCGCACTGATGGGGGGAAGGGAGGAGAATGTCCGGCAGGAGCTGCACTGCGGAAAGTAGGAGGGAGGAGAAGCCCCAGACCCTGGCAGGAGCCGTGCTAGGGAGAAGCCCCGGCAGGAGCCGCACTGGGGAGGGGGTGGAGAAGCCCCGGATCCCGGCAGGAGCCACGCTGGGTGGGGGGAGGAGAAGCCACGGACCCTGGCAGAACATGTGGGGCTGAAGTCTCCGGCTCAGGAACCCCAGCCACCCTAGTGGCAGAAGCTGCAGGGCTGAAGCCCTGACTCCACTCTGTGTGGAGCTGGACTGAGCCCCCCTCTCTCCCATCCCCACTGGGGAGCTGGCTCGCACTCTCTGGCTGTGGAGAAATTCAGCCCAAATCTACCCACATTGGTATCTCCATTTCCCCCATCATCACACAGCCATGAATGGATTTAGCCTAGGAGGCAGGGTCAGCATTAGTCCCATTTGGCAGGTGGGCTCTAGGGCACACAGAGGTGAAGTGACTTTCCCAAGGCTAAGCAGGAAGTCTGTGGCAGCAGAGAATCAAACCCAGAACACCTGAGCCTAAGGCCTGTGCATTAACCACTAGGCAACCTTCCCACCCAAGGAGGGGGAACCTCCTCTGCCGCTTTGAGTGGGTGGGTGGGAGCAGGCACTAGACAGAGTCACCAGGAGGTGGGGAGCAGAGAGAGGTGGGAAAAGGGACATGGGTGGGAAGCAAGAAGGGGGAAACATCAGGAGGGGGAGCAAGGACTTAGAGAAGAAACAAGAGAAAGGGAAAGGGGCAGGGAGAGCGAAAGGAAGGGAGAGGAGAAAGGGGCAGGGAGAGGGGAAAGACTCTCCAGTGCTTGTCCCTCCCATCCACCTTCTTCCCATCGCCATCAGTGGCCTCAGCTCCCAAACAGGCCCCAAGCAGGTATGAAGTCCAGAGCGAACGTAATGTCTTTAAACAGGGATGTTAGTGAAGACAGGTTGTAGCTGAGTGTAATGATTTTAATATACTGGAATTCATGATAATGTAACGATATATTTCATTACTATTTTAATGATGATTACATTGTTAAGATGCCAATGATAGACACACATTCAATAACAGAATATGAAAGAAGAGTATAAATATGCTGAAAATTGCCAGTTTTGGGGGGAGGCTGAGCCCCCCCCCAACACAAACACCTCACCTTCAAGGCAGGAGGGGGCAGAAGGGAGTGAGCAGTGGGCAGGATGCTCAGGGGAGAGGACCTAAGGGGAGGGGGAAGAGCAGGGGCAGGAAGAGGTGGAGTGGGGCGGAGTGGGGGCAGGGCCTCAGGGAAGGGGGCAGAGCTGGGATGGGGCACCCACCGGCAAAACCAAAAGTCAGCACCTATGTCAACAAGTATCAAATTCACCTGTGCAAAGGCCCTCTGCAGAGCTTAAAGTCTGGGAAAGAGGGCAGATGGTAGAGAGAGTTTCTGCAGCTCTTGTATGGAAGAGGGTTTAGCATTGACCTTAAAAATGTACTGGGTGAGGAGGTAGAGAGGGGACTAGGGAAGGAAAAATTACTTCTGTAACTACACAGCTCTGACTTCCTTTACACTCACATGGAATATGTGGCATGATAGTAGTAGTAGTTCAATTTGTAGGCGGGAGTAGTAGGTGCAGAGGAGCTTTGTTACAGCATACAAGTTGTTGTGCAGGTGGGGGCCATGAATTCCATCTCCCTTATTTACTCTGATCTTTTTTGCAGGAGGGGTGGTCTGTGTTTATGTGATGTACAGTCTGCGCTGGCTCAGTCATATGTTACTCACTGATTTTTTTTTAATACAAGCAATAATCAATATTTCATTTCCAGTATCAAGCTAATTTGTTCAAATACGCAATCACAGCCTGAACATTTGTTTCTAATTAAATGAGACTGAGGTTATAATATAATTACCATGTCATAAAAATGACAAGAAGTTTAAGGCAAAATGAAAATATACCGTAAAGATACAGAGGAACAGACCCAGCTTATTTTATTAACGTATTATTCATTTCACTTAACAGTCAACCTCATAGGGAGAAAGCAGATTTGAAAACTTGAAATCTGTCTAGCTACATCTGATGGTCTAGATCCTGAAGTGTATCTTTGTAGTAATATTAAGGCTATATAGTCTTTAGCTTATATTTTTATTGATATTTAACAGTGTATATTTTTTTCTAGTATTTAAAACTAGGGATGCTCCTGAACCAAAAGAGATGGAGAACGAATACAAAGTAGGAAACAAAGAGAAAAGAGCAGGAACAGAATCAGGTGATATCAGCAAAAAGGTAAAGCTGAGGAAGGAAATAAACCAAAATGTTATAATTGTAAGATCCCTAGCCAAAGAAATAAGATTAGGTGATGTTAACCTGGTGAAAGTAGCTGACTGGGGATATTGTAAGAGCCAGGGGGCTGCAAGATGGTGATCTTTTAGTTGAATGTAAAAACAAAGATCAAGCTGATAAATAGCTAAAAATTAAAAAAGTGTTAGGGAAAGTTAAAATAAGTTGTCAGCTACCAAAGTATTTGACTGAACTGAAGCGGTAATATTGGAATGCCACTAGAGCTGACCGATGATGAGATAATCAAAAGCACAGGAGAAGATAAAGTGTTAGAAGTAAGCCACTAATTCATTAATGAGGAGGAGAAAGCAAGCAATCAGCAGCTGCACTGATTAGGTTTAAGGAAAGGATTCTACCTGAACAAGTAACACTAGGGTTTCAGATATTTAGATCCAAGCCCATGGGTGGCAGATGAACCCCCCCAACACACCGACCAAGCTGCCTCCCCAAATACGAGCTCCTTCCCCCACCAAGCCGCTGGCCCCAGTCCTCAGTCCACTGGCCACTGGCTCTCTGTGTTGCTCCTCACCGCCCACCCCCATCCCGAGGAGGAGGGACACGGCGAGTAGTGGGGGCTTTTGGAGGTGGGGGTGGAGTGGAGGAGGTGGGGGGGTCTCGGGGAAGGGGCCCAGTTGTTGAAGGCCCCAGCCTTCCCTGGCCTATTATGCCTATCATCCTGTCCAAGCCCTAGACCTCCCTCCCCTAAGGTGTCATAAGTCCAATGGTATGGGCATGTAGTAACTGTTTGTAAAGAGAAAATGAGATGTGGTAAATGTGGGGGAGAGCATTCCTATGAAAAATTTATAGAAGGGGGAGAGGTCAAATATAATAACTGCGGTAATAATTACACTCCAACATATAGAGGGTGTATTGCAGCAAGACAAGTTAAAGAGATACTAAAGAAAAAAATTATTAATAACATATCTTATGCAAAAGGTGTTAGGAGTCTCAAAGCATCAGGCCGAGAAGGAAGAGACAATCAGCATAGGAAAGGCAAACAGCAAACACAGCCTGTCATAAATATAAAGGGACGGGTAAACCCCTTTGAAATCCCTCCTGGCCAGGGGAAAGCTCCTCTCACCTGTAAAGGGTTAAGAAGCTAAAGGTAACCTCGCTGGCACCTGACCAAAATGACCAATGAGGAGACAAGATACTTTCAAAAGCTGGGAGGAGGGAGAGAAACAAAGGATCTGTGTCTGTCTGTAGTCGTCTTGGCCAGGGACAGACCAGGAATGGAGTCTTAGAACTTTTAGTAAGTAATCTAGCTAGGTATGTGTTAGATTATGATTTCTTTAAATGGCTGAGAAAAGAATTGTGCTGAATAGAATAACTATTTCTGTCTGTGTATCTTTTTTTTAACTTAAGGTTTTGCCTAGAGGGGTTCTCTATGTTTTTGAATCTAATTACCCTGTAAGATATCTACCATCCTGATTTTACAGGGGGGATTTCTTTATTTCTATTTACTTCTATTTTTTTATTAAAAGTCTTCTTGTAAAACACTGAATGCTTTTTCATTGTTCTCTGTCTGTGGTCACCTATGCACATTGGTGAGGCTTTTTATCCAACATTTCCCAGGAAAGGGGGGGTGCAAGTGTTGGGAGGATTGTTCATTGTTCTTAAGATCCAAGGGTCTGGGTCTGTAGTCACCTAGGCAAATTGGTGAGGCTTTTTACCAAACCTTGTCCAGGAAGTGGGGTGCAAGGTTTTGGGAAGTATTTTGGGGGGAAGGACGCGTCCAAACAGCTCTTCCCCAGTAACCAGTATTAGTTTGGTGGTGGTAGCGGCCAGTCCAAGGATAACGGGTGTAATATTTTGTACCTTGGGGAAGTTTTGACCTAAGCTGGTAAAGATAAGCTTAGGAGGTTTTTCATGCAGGTCCCCACATCTGTACCCTAGAGTTCAGAGTGGGGGAGGAACCTTGACACAGCCTTATTTTATAAACATTATGATAAACACTGTGGAAGGAATAGGCGATATATACTCGTAGTGAAAAAGAAAGGTTTGTTGCATTTATGATAGAAGAGATAAAACTGTATATTACAAACTAGGAAGAAATCAGAAAAAAATGAAAATTGTAGAGACAGCAATGGAAAAATACGTGTATGTTAGCAATATGTTAGTGGACTGTATTCATGGAATTTTGGGTGAGATTAATGTGAATGGTGAAATGTAACTAATATGGGGATCTCGAACTTTTGTTGGAAAATGCACAGTCTGATAGCACATGGTCAAGAACTAAAAAAAATATCCTGGCAATGAAAACTAAACCAGATATCATACGAATCCAGGAAACATGATTGGTTGAAAAGCTTGCTTTTAAAATTTCAGGGTATATAATCTTTAAGCAAGACTGAAAACTAGGAAGGAGAGGCAGCCTTTGTAATTCATAAGGTTAAACGAGATAGCAATAGAGACCGAAGAAGTAAGCCTGCCACATAATGCTGTTGAGATCCTAATGCAGAAGAGAAATATTTCTTTAAGGATTTATAATATCTGTAACCCATTTGGGAAATTAGAAAGTTTGGAGCTGCAAAGAATAGTGAAGAATGCTAAATGACTGTGTGTATATATATGTGGTGACCTATACTGTAGATCCATTAAAAAATTATGGGGAAGTAAAACACCTGATAAAAACGGCACATGTTGAGAAAAGTTCATTGATGAAAACAATCTAGTAATTTTAAAAGATGGCACCCCAACTAGATTTAATGCCGCAGATTGTAGTGTTTCCTAGTTATAAACTGGGAATTATAACAACAGATTTTGGAGCTATATGCAACTGAGAAATATATAAGGAAAAAGGAAAGGGGAGTGATCATTTCCCTATACTTATTACTTCTCAAGGGCAAGGTAAGGTTGAAGGTAATAGAAAATTACCCACCTGGAATTTTAAGAAAGCTAACTGGGAGCTATTTGCAAGTAACTGTACTGAATTTGTGACTAATTGTGTGAGTGATGGCTTAGAGAATTTCAATTATAATGTAATAAAGGGATTAATAGCAACAGCTACTGTAGCCTTATCTAGAATACTGAAGTCCCCCGAAAGTGAAATCTCACTTCCATGGTGGAATAAGCAGTGCAAAATGGCAATTAAAGAAAGGAACAAAACATAAAAAAGCAAAAATACAATCATGTTTGAGCAAGTTATATTGATGAAGTGCTAACATGGATTTGAAATGATTACTTGAAGATGTTTTGTAATTTCTATGCTGAACATTTTAGCATGGAAATTTAACTACACATTGTGTTGTACTGTTGTCGTGAAACAGTCATTCTTTTCTGATAACTTCCAAAAAGTACCTTAAAACCAAAATGCTGGAAGTAGTTATACTGCCAATTATTAGACCTCTGCTTTGTATGTATGAGTATTAATTATTGCTGTAAAAATGAATGAGTAATCACACGAGATTCAGGCTCAGGAAGTCAACTTCAAGACTATTTCTCTAACAGTGACACTGATTTTGGATCCCTCAATTTTTGGGTGACCACCATGAGATATTTTGGTTTTGATTTTCAGATATAATGACCACATTGATTTAACATGTAGTTGCGGGTGTTCAACACTTCTGAAAATCAGATGCAGCATGTCTCAAGTTAAGCACTCAAAAACGGAGACACCCATAATCACCAGCCACTTTGAAAATTGTCATTCAAGGGCAATACTTCCATTGATTTCATTGGCCATTTAGACTAGGTAAGGACTGCAGGATCAGGTTCTAACCCTCTGGAATCCACAGGACCTACTTTGTAGTTTGCCAGTTATCTGAAACAGCAATTAATTTTGTTTGTACAGGGATGTATAGGAAAATAATACATCTATCTTTGTTTTGCCTAATTATACCAAGTATGTAAAAACAGCAGATTGTAATTTGATCCACAGTATCAACAGTGTCAGCTGTGACCATCTTTTGTAAATTGTATTAGATTTTTTTACTTTGTATTAGGAGTTTCTCCTGCAAGATGGTTGCATATGTCAGACTTGGTCATAACATATCATACGTATCATAAGAGCAGAAAAGCAATGATATAGTTTTATATATTGTGGGCATAGTGCTGCAGTTCCTTCTTAGGCAAAACGCCCTAATAAATTTTGCCCACATGCAAAGTAAGTTCTTATCTAACTCACCACTTCCTAGTCTTGTCGTTGTTTAGGCTAGAAAAGTGCACTAGTTAAACTAAATTGGTTCTAAAGTGATTTAGTTGAGCTGGTGCAGACACTTACTATAGATTCACTTCAACTGATTTAATGAGACAAGGTGGGTGAGGTAATATCTTTTATTGGACCAACTGAACTTTAAGTCAGTGAATTACTTCTGTGTGTGGACAAGTCTACGTGGAACTTCTGGATGAACCAGACCTTTTGGTGGACCATCCATTTGAAGCAGAAGCACAGAATTATGCCAAAGAGTTCAGAAAAGACAGGAATAAGTACTTTTGACAACCTTTACTGAAAAATACTGACATGAAACTTGTAACAGGAGCTAAGAAATGTAAACATAAATTCAAGAGGAGGAAAACTAATTAGCTAAGCCTTTTGGAATCAAAATTTATGTGCTTGTTTAGACTACATGTATTTCCAGGAAAATGGTAATCATTTCCAGTGCTTTCGGACCCAATGAAACATATATAGGGGTTTACATTTTATTTTTGTTTTCTATAACAACTGGCTAGGTGTGGGTAACATAATAGATGTTGAGTAATGATGTATGAATGAGAGATCATCTCAGCAGAGATACAGCAGACCTCCGTTTATCTGATCTAATTGGGACTGGGGCCAGATCAGATAACCAAAAATGTGGATAATCCAGAGAATGAGAGAGTGCAAGGCTGTAGCACCATCTAGTGGTCACAGGAGAGATCACCTGCTTCTGGAACTGTGAGTGCTGGTTGTTTGGTTAATATGGAGAGCCTGATAAATGTGATTCTACTGTATTTGTACTTCTGCCTGGGGAATCACGTGTAGGCATTTTTACTTTCATTGTAGTCACTTATGGCCCAATCCTGGAAGCCCTCTAGGCATAAAACTCCCATTCAACTCAACAGCAATTCCAAACATGGGGGCCTAATCCAAAGTCAGCTGAAGTCAGGGCACATAACAGCCTTTTCACCAGGCACTGCTATCTCCCTCACAGCTTTCCAGAAGCACATTCCACTGACATTCTGCAGTTACTCAGGCTAAAGTTAAATCTCTCCTTCCACTTGTACAAGTGTCCGGTGTAAGGCTTTATAAGCCAAGGAAGCAGAAAGTAAGTTGCATCTCCAAGAATGAATGGAGGCACCTTAATTCCATGAATGTCCACAGTGTTCTGAGGAGGAAAAGTTCCCTTGCTCACTCCAGCAAACAGGCATGATTTTCTAACGATAGTTGAATCATGGACCTTTCCAGACCACAGTACATTACTATTGATTCATCTTCCACAGTGATCAAGCATGCCTTGCAGCTCCGTGGAGAAATACCCCTTCCTTTTGATAAAGTCTCTGTGGCCTGGTTTGGGGATATAGAATAGGCGCATGTGTCCCATCAATAGTTCTTACATGGTTTGGGAGCCCCAGGCCATCAATAACCTCCCGTGCATTGCCAAGCTTTATGAAATGGCACAGTAGCACCCTCCTCATAGCATTGCAGACCCTCCTGACAACAGCCCTGACAGTTTCTTTACCAACACCAAACTGGTTAATTACTCACCAGTACCAATCAGACATGGTGAGCTTCCAGATGGTGATGGCAACACGTTTCTTCACACAGAAGGGTACTCTCATGTTAGTCTTGTGCTGTTGCAGATCTGGGATGATCTCTGCATAGATTTTTAGGAAAGTTGCTTTTATCATCCTGAAGTTCTGCATCATTACTCTCTCTCATCAGTAACTGTTAGTTGGCCGAGCACAAAAGCAGCACTCCACTGTGTACAGGTGCTCCTGGTACGTGCCCTGTGAAAGTGACTGCTCAGTTTCATCCTCCTGCTTCTCCTTACCTTGTAGCCATACTGCCACAACATCAACATCCCCATGAAACCGAAGAGCCAAACCCATTGCCTACCTGACTCAAAATTCACATGCATCATCCTCTTCATATGAATGATTACCATAATCACAGTCCTCAGCACTGGCTGCTCCATGCTGCCTGATACCAGCTGGCAAATGGGACCGGCAAAATGAACGAATGGCAGGAGAGGAATCATGGGATTGTTAGTTTGACGCCAAGTCCTAGTATCCCTGGAGTTTACAGTATGCATCAGATGTATCATGTGAAAAAACATAGAACAGAGAGCAGAGTAATGGAACAGTGCACCATGAGATATCTGCCCAGAATGAAGAGCAGTAAATTTGATCTAAGGCAATAGTGTGTGGACACTATTATTAATAATGTATTATTATTACACTGTAATAAGTGCTGTGGATGCACTTCTGTTCACTACAGGTAAATCGCTGAATTTTAGAGCAAACAAATTACATCTTTGTAATATCCCCATGTAGACGTGGCTTAACTTTATGCTATTATTTTCCTCTGTCTTGGCTTATAGGTTAAGTTACAGCAAACTAATACCACTTTATTCCTGAGTGAGAGCATGCACACATGGATTTAACCCACGGTAACTTATGTGCATTGACTTCACCCTGTTAATTGATTTCCCTTAAGTTTCCTGAGTGTCCTCGTGTAGACACTCAAAACCAAACACAACTAAGAGCATGTTAGCTGGATTCTATTCCTTCTTGTATAGCAACAGAATTTTTTACTGACTTCCAATTACTGGACGAATTGGTTCTACCTGTGCAAACTTATTGATGGCAGCTTACATATAAGAAGAGTCACTGATAGCTGACTTGAAGACACAGGGTTGCACAGGTGTCAATGATGGCCTAATTCAGCCTGCCAACCTTTATTACAGGTGTTAATGCATCAGAATGAAAGAACCCAATTTGACTTTGAGATTGCAGGGTTGGCAGTTAGAAATTTTTTTTTAACTTGTACAATGAGTACACTGGATACATAAGTCTTTGAGACAGACAATAAATATGGAACCCCACACTGCCATTTTGTAGAGCCAGAATAAAATTGCACTTCAGTGTGTTTAAAAAAAAAGCCTTTATTGATTAGAGCACATACTGAAATCCAGATTCTGTTATAATATTATAATTTATAATCTTATAAATTTTGACACTGAACCTGAATGTCCACAGGCAAAAGAAATATTTTTTAAAAATTACTGTGATGCCTTTTTCACAGTGACCTTAAAATTTGTCCCCTTTCTTTGTGATACTACAAGAGAGAAAATAAATCTGTTCAATCTTGTTCTTCTTAATTTGTATGATAGCTAGCACTTAATTATAGGTATAAAAATGTGATGTCTGTAGTGATAGGGACAATGCATCCTGTAACTTGCATGGGTAAAGTTCAAGGGTGAGATTCCTCCACTGCTTGCACCTAAAATTCCCATTGATGTCAGCGGGAGCTCTGGATGTGAAAGTTATATCGGATTGGGTTCCCAGGCATACTGGCCATATATTGGATGAAAGGAGAGAACATGAACTGGGCAGAGAATTGCTGTTGAATGACATAAGAGCCCTTGCTAGCCTCGTTGCCATGGACAATATGCTGGTGTACTCAGTAATGGAGTATAGGATTCTGAACACAGTTCCTCCTTCCATGTGTTTCATTTATTTGGGACTGTTAAGAGGCTAATGGCCAAAATCCTGGTTCCATTGTAGTTGGTGGAAAAATACCCACTGACTTCAGTGGAGAAAGGTTTTCATAATGTGTATATCATTCAGTAGTCCAGGGGCTTATGTTCTAGAAATACATTCCATCTGTATAGGGATGACATTTCTGGACAATTTATATAATAGCTATCAATCAGCAGGATCATATAATAGAAATAAAGCTTCTTTGCTTCCTTCTAGGATGGAAGTAGAACACTTTAAATATCAAAGGAGGGTTACTAGGTAGGCATTGTGACAGTTGCTTATGTAATTGGAGGTGCTATTTGAAACATCCAGTTTTTATATTTAATAGGCTAAGAAAAGATGTTACAACACATCCAGCTAAGATAAAAGCATCTGAAGTGTGTCCACCAATTTTGCACTCTCAACAAGCTAATCTATAGATATCTTAGATTTAGACTCTTTGGGGCAGTGACTGTATTTTTATTTGAGCATAAGCTTTCGTGAGCTACAGCTCACTTCATCGGATGCATATTGTGGAAAGTGAGGATTGTCTGGCTATGTAGACTCCCTCCTCAGGCCCTACGCTACCAGCACTCCCACTACCTTCGAGACACCACTGACTTCCTGAGGAAACTACAATCCGTCGGTGATCTTCCTGATAACACCATCCTGGCCACTATGGATGTAGAAGCCCTCTACACCAACATTCCACACAAAGATGGACTACAAGCCGTCAAGAACACTATCCCCGATAATGTCACGGCTAACCTGGTGGCTGAACTTTGTGACTTTGTCCTTACCCATAACTATTTTACATTTGGGGACAAAGTACACCTTCAAATCAGCGGCACTGCTATGGGTACCCGCATGGCCCCACAGTATGCCAACATTTTTATGGCTGACTTAGAACAACGCTTCCTCAGCTCTTGTCCCCTAAAGCCCCTACTCTACTTGCGCTATATTGATGACATCTTCATCATCTGGACCCATGGAAAAGAAGCCCTTGAGGAATTCCACCATGATTTCAACAATTTCCATCCCACCATCAACCTCAGCCTGGTCCAGTCCACACAAGAGATCCACTTCCTGGACACTACAGTGCTATTAAACGATGGTCACATAAACACCACCCTATACCGGAAACCTACTGACCGCTATTCCTACCTACATGCCTCCAGCTTTCACCCTGACCACGCCACATGATCCATCGTGTACAGCCAAGCTCTGCGATACAACTGCATTTGCTCCAACCCCTCTGACAGAGACAAACACCTACAAGATCTCTATCAAGCATTCTTACAACTACAGTACCCACCTGCGGAAGTGAAGAAACAGATTGATAGAGCCAGAAGAGTTCCCAGAAGTCACCTACTATAGGACAGGCCTAACAAAGAAATAAGAGAACGCCACTAGCCGTCACCTTCAGCCCCCAACTAAAACCCCTCCAACACATTATTAAGGATCTACAACCTATCCTGAAGGATGATCCAACACTCTCACAAATCTTGGGAGTCCTTGCCTACAGACAGCCCCCAAACCTGAAGAAAATACTCACCAGCAACCACATACCACACAACAGAACCACTAACCCAGGAACCTATCCTTGCAACAAAGCCCGTTGCCAACTGTGCCCACATATCTATTCAGGGGACACCATCACAGGGCCTAATAACATCAGCCACACTATCAGAGGCTCATTCACCTGCACATCTACCAATGTGATATATGCCATCATGTGCCAGCAATGCCCCTCTGCCATGTACATTGGTCAAACTGGACAGTCTCTACGTAAAAGAATAAATGGACACAAATCAGATGTCAAGAATTATAATTCATAAACCAGTCGGAGAACACTTCAATCTCTCTGGTCACGCGATTACAGACATGAAAGTTGCTATATTACAACAAAAAAACTTCAAATCCAGACTCCAGTGAGAAACTGTTGAATTGGAATTAATTTGCAAATTGGATACAATTAACTTAGGCTTGAATAGAGACTGGGAGTGGCTAAGTCATTATGCAAGGTAACCTATTTCCCCTTTCATAATGACAGGTTTCAGAGTAACAGCTGTGTTAGTCTGTATTTGCAAAAAGAAAAGGAGTACTTGTGGCACCTTAGAGACTAACCAATTTATTTGAGTATAAGCTTTCGTGAGCTACAGCTTATGCTCAAATAAATTGGTTAGTCTCTAAGGTGCCACAAGTACTCCTTTTCTATTTCCCCTTGTTTTTTCCTCCCCCCCCCCCCTCCTTGGACCTTCTTGTTAAGCCCTGGATTTGTGCTGGAAATGGCCCACCTTGATTATCATACACATTGTAAGGAGAGTGGTCACTTTAGATAAGCTATTACCAGCAGGAGAGTGGGTTTGTGTGTGGGGGGTGTGTGTGTGTGTGAGAGAACCTGGATTTGTGCTGGAAATGGCCCAACTTTATTAACATACACATTGTAAGAAGAGTGATCACTTTAGATAAGCTATTACCAGCAGGAGAGTGGGGTGGGAGGAGGTATTTTTTCACGCTTTGTGTGTATATAAAAAGATCTTCTACACTTTCCACAATATGCATCCGATGAAGTGAGCTGTAGCTCACAAAAGCTTATGCTCAAATAAATTGGTTAGTCTCTAAGGTGCCACAAGTACTCCTTTTCTTTTTGCAAATACAGACTAACACAGCTGTTACTCCGAAACCTTTATTTTTATTGTATGTGTATATAGTGCTTAGCACATTAGGGTCCCCGTCCCATTATCTCTAGGTGCTACCACAATAGAAATACTTAATGATATTATCTGACTGCCTGATTTCTGAGTACACTTCTGTTGCTAGCCATCTAGATACCAGCATTTGCACCTGCAATTAAGTGAGTCCACAGAATCAGAAGCTGTTTTTCAAAAGCAGCCTGTAGAGTGTGTTACCTTCCTTTTCCAAAATAGCTAGCAGCAGCTACAGCCGAGAGCACAGAGAGTGCTCTCATCACTCCCCAAATACAGGTTTGTGGTTGAAGGAAATCTTGTAGCTTTGTTTAGGTCTTACCAGAGTAAGATTTTTTTTATTTTTATTTTGGGGGGGGGCGGGGGGAGGGAGGAGGGAATCTTTTGTTCTAAAAGATGTCTGAACTGCGTCCATATGGGCGTAGTTCCATGCTTGTCTTAGTGCTGCTCCGATTGGCCTTTTGTAAGCCTAAAAAATTAAAATTACGTAAGCTAGAGATCTAAAATGAATTTTAATTATGTCTGTTTAAACATTATTATGCTAGGCAGTAATCAAGCTGGCATTGCAAAATATTAATACAGCAAGAGAATAAATGCTAAGTGAAAGCATTTATTGCTTTTCAAATGTTTATACCATTTAAAGAGGAAAAAAATGTGGAAAACTTCTTCTTGTGTCTAATGACTTTGCAGGCTCCAAAGTACACAAGGGAGCTGAATCCATTCCAAAGAAAAACCACAGGAATGCAAACATTTCACTAAATACAAAACAGTCCTGTTTTGACTTTCAAAAATTGTGTTATTGCAACATCCCTAAATTACCAAAAAGCTGGAAGTCTTCTATGTCCAAAAGTTGTGATGTGGGCCAAAGGAAATATTTTACTTAAAGTGTAGAGAAAAGCTAGTTATACTGTTTCAGCAAAGCCTAGGAGCATAATGTGATGTGTAAGCGGAAAAAAGAGCGACACATTTCCCCACAGTCCAGGAGCTAGAGGAGTAAATTCTGTCCTCAGTTATACCAGTGTAAGTCTGGAGTAACTCCATTGATTTCAGATTTCAGGCTCAGAATTTGGCCCTTTATATTACATAATTAGAAAAGCTTCAAGTACAGAAGTATCCAAAAAGAAATAGCCATATTGAACTCGAAAGCAAAAGATTAATTTCAGAGTGTATTAGGCCAGGTTTTGTACTGACTTATAGCCCATGCAAGTAGTTACTAGGTACCAGTGTCCTGCTAAGGAGCAGGATTATCAGTTCTCAGTAGTTGTTGGGTGAGTGTCATGCTATTAAAGTATGTTCAGCTCACTGAAAATCTTCTGTTATTCTGTTTCTTTCTTTTTTCTTTGGTTGAGCGTGTTGCCGCTCAGTATCCTGCTAGAGAGCTTTCGTAGGTTGAGTTTCTGTGAACTGGTATTAGCTGAAGACTTTATCTCATCATGACTATCATCATGACAAATCTTGAAGGGAAGTAACCTTCTTGAAGATTGAGTGCTGCCCAGATCAGTCTCTAGTTAGGTCCTTAAGATGATCTGCCTGGATATTCAATCAGTGTCCAGCATGGGTGACCTTATGCCACCAAAGCTTTTGGCACCCGTATAATCACCAAGCATATAGCAGCATTTTTTGGTCTTCCATTCTAGTATGTTAGTATCAAGAAAACTGCCAAAACCTCAGCAGTGCCGATGGAGATGATTTGCAGGTTCAGCTACGGATATTATTACTGATCTTTTCCTGCTACTTATAAGGAGCAGCTGATGAAGGTGATGAGACTTGAGCATGTCAGTCTGGTCCTTTTCAGTCTTCCTCAGCCTCCATGTTTCACTGCTGTACAGTAGAGTTGATATAACTGTAGTTCTGTTCATCTACAGCTTCACAGTAAACTTGATGTCCAACATATCCACAGAGGCCGCTGAAGGCCCCAGAATGTGGCAGCAGCTTCTGCTATACAAGCATCCACATCTTTCGACATTCTCCAGCACTTGTCTGTAACACTTCTCAAGCATAAGATGGGTGCATAATTAGTTGGAAGAGAGTAGTTATCAATGGTTAGCTGTCAGACTGGGAATATCTAGTGGGGTCCTACTGTGGTCTGCCCTGGGTCCAGTACTATTCAATATTTCCATTAATTATTTGGATAACGGAGTGGAGAGTATGCTTATAAAATTTGCTGATGGCAACAAGCTGGGAGACATTGTAAGCACTTTAGAGGACAAGATTAGAATTCAAACCAACCTTGACAAATTAGAAAATTGGTCTGAAATCAAGACAATGATATTCAATAAAGATAAGTGCAAAATACTTCACTCCGGAAGGAAAAATCAAATGCACAACTGCAAAATGGGGAATAACTGCTTAGGTGGTAGTACTACTGAAAAATTACTACTGACGGACCTGATAAGTCTTCAAATATGTTAATGGCTGTTACAACGTGGATTGTGATCACTTGTTCACCATGTCCAATAAAGGTAGGACAAGAAGTAATGGGCTTCATTTGCAGCAAGGGAGATTTAAGTTAGGTATTAGGAAAAACTTTCTAACTATAAAGACAGTTAAATACTGGAATAGCCTACCAAAGGATGTTGTGGAATCCCCATTGTCTAAACTGTTCTTACAAATCTCCAACAAACACCCACCCACCAGGGATGGCCTAGGTTTACTTGTTCTTGCCTCAGCACAGGAGGCTAGACTAGATGACCTCTTGAAGCCCTACATTTCTAAGGTTCAATTTGACAGTTGCCACCTGCTTGATATCCTGTCCAAACAAGTTAATACTGTGCTAGTTGTAATCTAAAACTGGACGCTGCTTGATGGTAATGACGAGGGACAGTTTATCTAGTTACATTTAAACTTTGGTTGAAAAAGTTTCCTAATACTTGCCTAATAGCAGTGGAGTGCCTGCCATTCTTCCCTATAGACTTCCTTTACTTTCCTGTACCAAAGCTAGCCTACTGCTGCCCAGTTTATTGTGGGATTATTAAACTATTGGGATACTCCAAAATACTTATCCCAGAGAACAGTCACTGCAGACGTGGCCTGTGCAGTCTCCTTTCACCACTTCTTTGTCCAGAAGCTACCTACCTGTACAAGTAGTGCAGCACACTACAGAGAGTGCAGTTGCAAGTCATTTTCATAGCAAAGCTTTTCAACCAAAACCTATTGAAATGCCACAGTGTTCAGATGGCTGCTCCTTTGTGGATTTCTATACCTTTGCCTTTAAGCTGAGGAGCATATCAAGGCATAGCTGACTACTACCAAAGCAACACCAACATGTATTAATATTTGACTTAACAGCTGTTTGCACACTGTTGCAAGCGGGGGAAGGATGTGAGACATGCAAAAAACCAACCAAGGGTCACAATAGCACAGAGGTGGGCAAACTATGGCCCACGTGACCCTCCTGCCCGGCTCCTGGCTGGGGAGGCTAGCCCCCGGCCCCTCCCCTGCTGTTCCCCCCTCCCCCGCAGCCTCAGCTCACCGCACCGCCGGCCCAATGCTCTGGGGTGCAGGGCTGCGAGCTCCTGGGGCAGCGCAGCTGCAGAGACCAGCCTGACCTGGTGCTCTGAGCTGCGCAGTGGCATGGCGCCACCAGCCACCGGTGCTTCAGGCAGCGCAGTAAGGGGGCAGGGAGCGGGGGGAGTTGGATAGAGGGCAGGGGAGTTTGGAGGGGTGGTCAGGGGGTGGGGATGTGGATAGGGGTCAGGGTGGTCAGGGGGTGGGGAATAGGGGGGTTGAATGGGGGCTGGGGTCCTGGGGGTGCAGTCAGGAATGAGAGGAGGGGTTGGATGGGGCAGCAGGGGGTAGTCAGGGGTGGGGAGTCAGGGCGGGGTGGATGGGGCAGGAGTCCTGGGGGGGCCATCAGGGGACAGGGAACGGGGGGGTTGGATGGGGTAGGAGTCCCAGGGGGACATCAGTGGGTGAGAAGCGGGGGGGGGTCAGATAGGGGTTGGGGGCCGGGCCAAACCTGATTGTTTGGGGAGGCACAGCCTCCCCTAACCGGCCCTCCATACAATTTTGGAAACCCGATGTGGCTCTCAGGCCAAAAAGTTTGCCTGCCCCTGCATTGCCTGTTACTATATATCCATTCTACTAGGACATGGACAGAATCCTCAGTAAAGATCCAACCTGGCAGTAGATAATGCCAGAGCTCATCGGAGAGCCTTGTCTGGGTGAAGAAGAGAGCTAGAAGGAGGAAGATGAGAATGAGATCGACCTTACCAGCCAGGAACTGTTTGCCGAGGTGGCAATAGAAGCTCCAGAGGATTATCTGACTTTGCCAGAGGCAGAATACACAAGTGATGCAAAGCAAAACTGCAACTACTATCCTTAAACGTTTGCAGGATGACCATGCTCAGCAGTTAAGCAATCAGTGTAAATCGCTCCAACTGATTTCTTGAATGTAGACAAGAGCTACAGGGTTGGTGAGCTGGAAGACAAGGCTCAGAGGGGAGGAAGGAGGCGGCATGTACCATAATACACTCAGATTTGCCTTACACTTCTCTCACCAACACCATGGCTGAAACAACATGCTATTTAGAGGGTACCCTAACAGTATATACCAGTTTATATTGTCAGTTTGCTAGCTACAGGCAGTTTGTTTGGCAAATGGAGTCTGACCGGGAATTGCTCAGCTGTATTAATTAATGGCAGACACACACACACATACATACGAGTTATATATGCCAACTATTCCCTTTTCACTGGGACTGTGCTTTTTTTTTTTTGCTTTTTTTTTTTAAACAGCGCTGGTGTTTGTTTCCCCAGCCAAACTGCTGGATGGATCTGTTTTTTGTGTGTTTTAATGTTTTTCATCATTATATGTTGCTGTGGGTGGGGGAGGTAGGAAGCTGATGACTTAATGCTCTCTCTTTTCTTCGTGACATAGCCGCTCTCATCCATTACAGAGTGGATCTAAAAACTGACTGAGACAGAGAAGGGAGGAGCTGTCAGTAACTGGCCTCCTACTTCTCTGCAGGTGTCCTGGTGTTGCAGTCATGTGTATATGTGAAAGTTACCACAAGGAGGAAATGGAGGGAATAGAGTGCCCATCTACCCCTGAAAAGCTGTACTGTCCCTGTTACAAAAATCAGTTTTGTGCCAGTTTTTGTAAATGTGTAACAGCTAGAAGAAGGAGCCATTGGCCAGATGAGAGAGAGAAATTATTGACACTTGCTGTTAGTCAATTGATCTCCCATGACTAGGCCTGCTACATATTGATCCTCTGCCAGATGTTCTGAACAACCCTCTCTAATCAAGCCCTTTACACAACTCATTCCCCCTTTGGACAGAGTCAGATATGTGTGGTGTCAGGTGAGTTCTGTAGGGCAGGAGAGAGAAGTGGGCACCTTTTTTCCCCCTCACCCTTCCAGGCACACCTTTTTGAGGCCCATAATAGAATCATAGACTATTAGGGTTGGAAGAGACCTCAGGAGGTCATCTAGTCCAATCCCCTGCTCAAAGCAGGACCAACACCCACTAAATCATGCGAGCCAGGGCTTTGTCAAGCTGGGCCTTAAAAACCTCTAAGGATGGAGATTCCACCACCTTCCTAGGTAACCCATTCCAGTGCTTCACCACCCTCTTAGTGAAATAGTCCTTCCTAATATCCAACCTAGACCTCCCCCACTGCAACTTGAGACCATTGCTTCTTGTTCTGTCATCTGCCACCACTGAGAACAGCCTAGCTCCATCCTTTTTGGAACCCCCCTTCAGGTAGTTGAAGGCTGCTATCAAATACCCCCTCACTCTTCTCTTCTGCAGACTAAATAACCCCAGTTCCCTCAGCTTCTCCTCGTAAGTTATGTGCCCCAGCCCCCTAATCATCTTCATTGCCCTCCGCTGGACTCTCTCCAATTTGTCCAGATCCCTTCTGTAGTGGGGGGGGGACCAAAACTGGACGCAATACCCCAGGTGTGGCCTCACCAGTGCCGAATAGAGGGGAATAATCACTTCCCTCGATCTGCTGGCAATGCTCCTACTAATAAAGCCCAGTATGCTGTTGGCCTTCTTGGCAACGAGGGCACACTGCTGACTCATATCCAGCTTCTTGTCCACTGTAATCCCCAGGTCCTTTTCTGCAGAACTGCTGCTCAACCAGTCAGTCCCCAGCCTGAAGCAGTACCTGGGATTCTTCCTTCCTAAGTACAGGACTCTGCACTTGTCCTTGTTGAACCTCATCAGATTTCTTTTGGCCCAATCCTCCAATTTGTCTAGGTCACTCTGGACCCTATGCCTACCCTTCAGCATATCTACCTCTCCCCTCAGTTTAGTGTAATCTGCAAACTTGCTGAGGGTCCAATTAATCCCATCAGCCAAATCATTGATAAAGATGTTGAACAAAACCAGCCCCAGGACCGGCCCCCTGGGGCACTCCGCTTGATACCAGCTGCCAGCTAGACATCGAGCCATTGATCACTACCCATTGAGCCTGACAATCTAGCCAGCTTTCTATCCACCTTATAGTCCATTCATCCAATCCATACTTTTTTAACTTACTGGCAAGAATACTGTGGGAGAACATATCAAAAGCTTTGCTAAAGTCAAGATATGTCACATCCACTGCTTTCCCCATATCCACAGAGTCAGTTATCTCATCATAGAAGGCAATCAGGTTGGTCAGGCATGACTTGCCCTTGGTGAATCCATGTTTACTGTTCTTGATCACTTTCCTCTCCTCCAAGTGCTTCAAAATGGATTCCTTGAGGACCTGCTCCATGATTTTGCCGGGGACTGAAGTGAGGCTGACCGGTCTGTAGTTCCCCAGATTCTCTTTCTTCCCTTTTTTAAATATAGGCACTATATTTGCCTTTTTCCAATCATCCAGGACCTCCCCTAATCGCCACAGATTTTCAAAGATAATGGCCAATGGCTCTGCAATTACATCAGCTAACGCCCTCAGCACCCTTGGATGCATTAGATCTGGACCCATGGACTTGTGCATGTCCAGCTTTTCTAAATAGTCCTTAACCTGTTCTTTCACCACTGAGGGCTGCTCACCTCCTCCCCATACTCTGTTGCCCAGGAGCTGACCTTGTCCTAAGTAATCTATTTACATTACAGAGATATTAAAAGGGAGCTTAATCATGGTTTGTAAGTACCTATATGGGGAGAAGAACTGATAGAAGAGGGTTCTTTAAGTTAGCAGACAAAAGTGTAAGATCCAATGGCTGAAAGGTGAAGCTTGAGAAATTCAGAATAGAAATCAAGTGAAAATTTGACAAGTGAGGGTAATTGACCATAGTAATAATGTAGATAGGAATATTATACTTGGAGTTTTTAAATCAGGACTGATGTCTTTCTAAAATATACACTGTAGTTCAAACAGAAGTAGCTTGATGCAGGAATTACTAGGTGAAATTCTGTGGTCTGTGTTATGCAGGATCAGACTAGTGATCATAATGGTCCTTTCCAGCCTCAGAGTCTGTGAACATCTCCTCCTAAGACAGGTGTCCTGGTTTTTCCACTTTGAAAATCTGAGCACTCAGCAGGGGAGGAGGAGGAGAGAGATGTGAGGATTGCCCAGTTCTCCCCAGGCTCTGAGCCTCCATCTCATGATGTCATGGAAGGAAGAGGGGAGACAGAACAAAGGTAAAGAGAGAAATAAAGGAGAGTTTGAGAGAGGGGAGAAGCCCCAAGTCTTCCCAGTTCCAAAAGGGAGAATTCCCAAACTCCCACTCTGAGAAAACAACAGATACCTCCTAAAAATACTACTGTATGGAACAGACCTGCCCCATGTGTCTATACAAGCTGGTAGAGGTCATTAGGCTTCCCCTAGATAGAAAACCATAGCCATAAGGGAGTCTGTTAGGGGAGGGAGGATCACCGAGTCTTGTGAGAAAGGGCCTCCCTGTGGTCAGATAAGCATACAAACACCAGCCTAAGGCTCCCCACTAGTTTTTCCTGGCTGTTCTCCTACTCTAATAACTGCTTATTTCCAGGTCTGCTCTCCCTAAATAAAGTCTCTCTTCTGACTCAGTGCAGGCTAGCCTTATCACTACCAGCAGGCCTGGTTCTTAGTGACATATTCTCCTGCCAGGTGACCTTGTATTCATTGCCTCCAACCTGGGGAGATGGACTAATCCTGTCACAGAAAATGTTGAGTTCCAGCTCCCCTAAAGGGGTAGCTCACCCTGTGACAGATCCTAACAGCATATCACAAAAAATAAACATACAGCAGGACAGAGGGACATTTTGTATATGATTTTCATTTTAAAAATGGGTTTCTTATTAAAGATATCTTGTGCAATCCATTGGATATGGAAAGTAAATCACAGAAGAACAAGGAATAAAACAGTACAATATGTAGGAATTTAGATGACACCACAAACCACTGCAGCTCTTGTAGATTTACCATAATGTCGTTGATATATGTATATAAATAGCTCACTTATACGTGTATCATATTCTCTCTTTCCATACTTCAGAATGTTAGAAAGCTACCTAAAACTGCATTACTAGAAAAATTGTTTGAATATATAATAATGTCTTAAAGAACAGGGCTTTTGATTATCTTGGTCTAATTTACTGAATTTTAGAATCAAAATATTTTTCTGGCTATAGTTTCCATCTTGGTGTAAAAGATACAGACTATGTCCCTCAAACCTCATGCTAACAATTTTTAGTAATTTAGATCAATAATTTGAGGTCAAACCCATTTTGATAAAGATAGACTGTATAGCCTGTATGCAAAATACAGTGAAAGACAGAGACTTCAATTTGTTCCCTTTACAGATTTGTTGCTTTGAAATGGAACGATGGCAAGTTTTCTGAACCATCAACTGTTATTCTTTCATAGAATCATAGAACTGGAAGGGAGCTTGAGAGGTCATCTAGTCCAGTCCCCTGCACTTGTGGCAGGACTAATTATCTAGACCACTCCTGACAGGTGTTTGTCTAACCTGCTCTTAAAAATCTCCCATGATGGAGATTCCACAACCTCCCTAGGCAATTTATTCCAGTGCTTAACCAGCCTGACAGGAAGTTTTTTCTAATGTCCAACCTAAAGCTCCCTTGTTGCAATTTAAGCCCATTGCTTCTTGTCCTATCCTCAGAGGTTAAGAAAAACAATTTTTCTTCCTCCTCCTCATAACAACCTTTTACATAGTTGAAGACTGTTATCATGTCCCCTCTCAGTCTTTTCTTTTCCAGACCAAACAAACCCAATTTTTTCAGGTTTCAGAGTAACAGCCGTGTTAGTCTGTATTCGCAAAAAGAAAAGGAGTACTTGTGGCACCTTAGAGACTAACCAATTTATTTGAGCATGAGCTTTCGTGGGATGAGCTCACGAAAGCTCATGCTCAAATAAATTGGTTAGTCTCTAAGGTGCCACAAGTACTCCTTTTCTTTTTGCCAATTTTTTCAGTCTTCCCTCATAGATCATGTTTTCTAGACTTTTAATCATTTTTATTGCTGCTCTTCTCTGGACTCTCTCCAATTTGTCCACATCCTTCCTGAAATGTGGTGCCCAGAACTGGACACAATACTCCAGTTGAGGCCTAATCAGAGCAGAGTAGAGCAGAAGAATTACTTCTCGTTTCTTGCTTACCACACTCCTGCTAATACATCCCACATCATCCAGAATGATGTTCGCTTTTTTTTGCAACAACATTACACTGTTGACTCATGTTTAGTTTGTGGTTCACTATGACCCCCAGATCCCTTTCTGCAGTGCTCCTTCCTAGGCAGTCATTTCCCATTTTGAATGTGTGCAACTGATTGTTCCTTCCTAAGTGGAGTACTTTGCATTTGTCCTTATTGAATTTCATTCTATTTACTTCAGACCATTTCTCCAGTTTGTCCAGATCATTTTGAATTTTAATCCTATCCTCCAGAGCACTTGCAACCCCTCCCAGCTTGGTATTGTCCACAAACTTTATAAGTATACTCTCTATGCCATTATCTAAATCATTGATGAAGATATTGAACAGACCCAGACCCAGAACTGATCCCTGTGGGACCCCACTCATTATGCCCTTCCAGCATGACTGTGAACCACTGATAACTACTCTCTGGGAATGGTTTTCCAGCCATTTTTGCACCCATCTTACAGTAGCTCCATCTAGGTTGCATTTCCCTAGTTTGTTTATGAGACGGTCTTGCGGGACAGTATCAAAAGCTTTACTAAAATCAAGATATACCACGTCTAGCACTTCCCCCCCATCCACAATGCTTGTTACCTTGTCAAAGAAAGCTATCAGGTTGGTTTGACAAGATTTCTTTTTGACAAATACATGCTGACTGTTACTTATCACCTTATTATCTTCTAGATGTTTGCAAATTGATTGCTTAATTATTTGCTCCATTATCTTTTTGGGTACAGAAGTTAAGCTGACTGGTCTGTAATTCCCCGGGTTGTCCTTATTTCCCTTTTTATAGATGGGCACTATATTTACCCTTTTCCAGTCTTCTGGAATCTCTCCCGTCTTCCATGACTTCTCAAAGATAATCGCTAATGGCTCAGATATCTCCTCAGTCAGCTCCTTGAGTATTCTAGGATGTATTTCATCAGGCCCTGGTGACTGGAAGACATCTAATTTGTCCAAGTAATTTTTAATTTGGTCTTTCCCTATTTTAGCCTTCTCTGATCCTACCTCATTTTCACTGGCATTCACTTTGTTAGACGTCCAATCACCACCAACCTTCTTGGTGAAAACTGAAACAAAGAAATCATTAAGCATCTCTGCCATTTCCACATTTTCTGTTATTGTTTCCCACCCCCGTTATTGGTAACGGGCCTACTCTGTCCTTGGTCTTCCTCTTGCTTCTAATGTATTTGTAGAATGTTTTCTTGTTACCCTTTGAATGCACATTACCTTGTTTTTTTTTAAATCACTAGAATATTTGAAAGTTTTTAGTGACTAGAAATCTTAGGAGAAAAGTGGAACAGTTTAAGAGGATATTTTTGGTTCCCCTCCCCCATGTCTGCCTGTTGCACTTATGTGAAAGATACCTGCTGATTTGTCTTTTCATTCTACTGTGTGACGGATGCCAAGATTTACGTGATTGCTGTGGGGAGCAACTGGATTTAGCATGAGGAAGAATAACTACTTTACCCCTAGGGAGAGACAAAAAGGAAATGAGAGAGTGAGGCACATAGGCAATATTATCTGGAGCTATATTTCTGTTCAATTATTTTATTCAGCCTCTATTTTGGATTCTACTGCAACTAATAAAAGTCAGGACAGCTGTTGGCCTGGAGCCAAGGTCTGAGATTAGTGAAGAAACTGTGTATTTTAGCATAACTCCATTTGTACCAGTTGCCAATCCATAATGGAAGTGACATAGTGTTTTTATTTAAAGCCAACCATGTTGCATTGTGTAATGTATGTATAAATAAGAAAGACTGCCACTAGAATTTGCCAGATGGAGTTTTGGCTTGCATGCGGGGTTCTTCCTCTAAGAGAAAAGAGTCACTGTAGAACTGTGCATCATTACAGTCATTTTAGCAATTTGTTGTTGTGCATATGGTCTTTTTTGTGTTTTCAGATTTTGGATAACATGCTCTGAATGATAAAATAGAGGAAAAAACATTTTTCCTTATAATCCAGACCTGTATGATGTTTAATCATCTACAGTTAGCCTTCAGGCTATTGTTTGTGGCTTACCTTATAGTACCTATGGAAAATATAAAGAATATTGAGATGCAGAAATATGTTTACAGTGCAGTGTTCCTCAGTGTGAGGATCTTCTTGGGTGAGGAGAGGCTACAAAACGAGGAAAACAGATGGAGTGACCACAGGTGAGTTTGAATGATGTGTGAGTTTAGCATTGAGGGGGAGTAGACTTCTAAATGTAATTGTTCATAGATGATTAAACTAAATAATTAGAAGTTCTTCCCTAAGTGATTAAATAGAGCACATAAAAACTTTAACTATATTCAGAGTTTAAATGCAGTCTAACTAAGGAGGTAGAACACCTATTGCACAGTGACCAGGGTGGGCATTAACCAGTTTAGTCTCAGAGTTTAAGACTAGAAGAGTCTCAAACTAATCTACTATGATTTTCTGTGTATCACAAGCTAACAACCAGAATTAGATTAAAGTATTACAGCCACAGTTGCCAACTTTCACGCGGTAAATAAGCACCCTGACTTTCACAATAAGCCAAAAATCAAGCTAATCCCATTTCAAAACAAGGTCAAAACAAGCCAATCCCTAAGAACCCCAACACTCTATGTGACTAGATCTCCCCTAGCGTGCAGGCTGGGACTGTGGTGGGCCCACTGTGCACCCCTGATTCTCTCCCCGCCCCGGCCCCTGCTTGCCCCTTGCCAGTAACCAGTCAAAAAAAAAAAAAAAAAAAAAAGCAACAACCTACAGGCCAAACAAGCTACAAGCCAAAAACTAGCCAACAAGCAACTCACAAGCCAATCAAGCCAAAAACAAGCCCAATTTCTGCTTTTTTTTCATGGGTTTGGCATGTTTGATTAGAGCCCTGAGATGAAACTATTATGAGCCACAGGCAGAGAACAGGAGGAACTGAGGTGCACCTATGCCCAATGCCCTTGCAATAGGAGGGAATTGATTTAGTAAAATTTACCCAGATGATTCTAGCAAGTGATCCACCCTCAGTGCTGCAGAATAATGGAGGAAGAAGAAAGAACACAAAAACAAAAACCCCAGTGTCCAGGCCAACCTGACCTGGGGGAAAATTCCTTACCAGTCTCGAATAGGCAGTCAGTTGCATCTTTGAGCACATGAGCAACACCTCTCAGCCAAGCACCTGAGAGAGAATTCTCAATGCATCACTTCTCTCCGTCCAGTGTCACATCTCCAGCCATAGCCATTTCTGATGCTTCAAAGAAAGGAGGAAGCCCCTGCTCCCCCCAAAACAAAAACAAAATCACCCCCAAACATAGAGAACATCAAGGGGAACAAATTTCTGTCCTGACTCCTGCAGATGACTGGCTTCATAGAATATCAGGGTTGGAAGGGACCTCAGGCGGTCATCTAGTCCAACCCCCTGCTTAAAGCAGGACCAATCCCCAGTTTTTGCCCCAGATCCCTAAATGGCCCCTTCAAGGATTGAACTCACAACCTTGCGTTTAGCAGGCCAATGCTCAAACCACTGAGCTGTCCCTCCTCCCCTTCATATAACTATTTGGTTTTTTATGCCCAAGTGGTGTACGTATGTGTCTGATGCAAACAGCTCATGGCAAAAGGTTAACAGCAGGGTGCCTCAAGGCTCTTTATTAGTTCTGGTATTGTGCAATATATTTATTAATGATCTGGAAATGGAGATAAGCGATGAAATAATAGAATTTGAAGGTGACACAAAGTTAACTAGGTTAGTCAGGACCAGAGAGGACTGTGAGAAATTTCAGAGGAACATAATCAGTTTAGGTGAATGAGTAACACAAGGCAGATTAAGTTCAATGTTGATAAGTACAAAGTAATGTACATTGGGTGGAAGAATTTGAACTACAGGTGTACTCACGTACCTACAGGGTTGTAAATTAACCGTATCAACTCAGGAAAGGGATAGGGCATGACTGCAGACAACTCAGTTTAGATCTCTGCTCAACGTGTGTAGCTGCACTCTGATAATGTCCTATGTTCCTTTTTTGGGTTTGGAACCTAAGCAAGGATTAGAAACTCTGAGAGGTTAAAACAGAGGAGATCACAGGGCTTTATCAGGATTATGGAGGACTCCTGAAGGGCAGGGAAGAACCCAAAACCAAATTCTGCTGTCAGTTACACACTTGCAACCTCATTGAGGGGCAAATTCTGCCTCACGTTTTGCAGAAACAGAAGACCCTATCTGCAGTGCAACTGGCATGGTTCCACTACATGGGATAGAGGACTCTCTGTAAGGGCTCCCTCTTTGCTGTGGCAGTAGGACTTGGGGTAGGGATATGATCAGTGAATCTGCCATTCTGTGCAACCACCAGCTGTATTTTCAATGCAGAAGGGTAACAGCCATAGAGACTAGAGCAGCTGAGAGTATCGCTGAGTACTACATCAGTTGTTGTAGTTGCGTTGGCCACTGCAGCTAGTTTTATAGGGACCTTCCAACCTCAACTTTCATAGAATACATAGACTGTGCATTGAGGGACAGGAGTTGGTTTTGACAGGATATTGGTAGGCCCTACAAAGGGAGTACTATCATATTGCTAGCTGCTGTACAGTTTAGATATGAAGAAAAACCGGCCAGAGGTGCGGTTGAATTGCAAAGACCAAAAGTGATATCTTACATGTTATACATTTTTACTCGACTTATGTGCCAGACCATCTTTTTTCATTAAACACGCTTGCCATTGCTTTAAAACTATATTGAAAGATGTCAATTAAAAGCACATTTTTAAAAAAGTTTATTTTTTGAAATTTGGTGTTTTCCTTAAAAACATAAGAAGACAGTTTGACAGAAGTGTGATTATGGATAGAGAGGCTTTTATTTCTGCATGATCTAAATATTAAGTACAGACAGAATAACTCAGTTCACGAGGGAACAATTTAACCAGACAGTATTGTAATTATATATTTTATTGCCCGTTGAGAATCCTACATTTGGGAGATAATCGTTTTTAAGTCCTGTCTACACTAGGAACTTGATCTATTCGACCAAGTCTCAATAACTGTGCATCCGATGAAGTGAGCTGTAGCTCACAAAAGCTTATGCTCAAATAAATTTGTTAGTCTCTGAGGTGCCACAAGTACTCCTTTTTGCGAATACAGACTAACATGGCTGCTGTTATACCAATAAAATAAAAACCAGCAGGATCTTTATTAAAGGGGAAAAGGCAAAATACCACATTTATTGTGAATATAGAAAGAATCATAGTAAGCAGTTAGTTATAGCTATAACATTCCATTCAATCTCATATTTATTCATACATTCATTCATACACACACACACAGAGGTTCTGCAAGGTTGTTATCATAGTTAGACACTGCTCTAAACAGCCTAAGACTCCAGTGTCCATTGGCTGGACACTGAAATTGTGGAAAAGCAGCATCACTTGCCCCATAACCTCAGCCGTGCAGAACACAATGCCATCCGCAGTCTCAGAAACAACTCTGACATCATAATCAAAAAGGCTGACAAAGGAGGTGCTGTTGTCATCATGAATAGGTCGGAATATGAACAAGAGGCTGCTCAGCAGCTCTCCAGCACCACTTTCTACAAGCCATTACCCTCTGATCCCACTGAGGGTTACCAAAAGAAACTACAGCATTTGCTCAAGAAACTCCCTGAAAAAGCACAAGCATAAATCTGCACAGACACACCCCTGGAACCCTGACCTGGGGTATTCTATCTGCTACCCAAGATCCATAAACCTGGAAATCCTGGGCACCCCATCATCTCAGGATTGGCACCCTGACAGCAGGATTGTCTGGCTATGTAGACTCCCTCCTCAGGCCCTACGCTACCAGCACTCCCAGCTATCTTCGAGACACCACTGACTTCCTGAGGAAACTACAATCCATCGGTGATCTTCCTGATAACACCATCCTGGCCACTATGGATGTAGAAGCCCTCTACACCAACATTCCACATAAAGATGGACTACAAGCCATCAGGAACAGTATCGCTGATAATGTCACGGCAAACCTGGTGGCTGAACGTTGTGACTTTGTCCTCACCCATAGCTATTTCACATTTGGGGACAATGTATACCTTCAAATCAGCGGCACTGCTATGGGTACCCGCATAGCCCCACAGTATGCCAACATTTTTATGGCTGACTTAGAACAACGCTTCCTCAGCTCTCATCCCCTAACGCCCCTACTCTGCTTGCGCTATATTGATGACATCTTCATCATCTGGACCCATGGAAAAGAAGCCCTTGAGGAATTCCACCATGATTTCAACAATTTCCATCCCACCATCAACCTCAGCCTGGACCAGTCCACACAAGAGATCCACTTCCTGGACACTACAGTGCTAATAAGCGATGGTCACATAAACACCACCCTATACCGGAAACCTACTGACTGCTATTCCTACCTACATGCCTCCAGCTTTCATCCAGACCACACCACACGATCCATTGTCTACAGCCAAGCTGTACAATACAACCACATTTGCTCCAACCCCTCAGATAGAGACAAACATCTATAAGATCTCTATCAAGCATTCTTACAACTACAATACCCACCTGCGGAAGTGAAGAAACAGATTGACAGAGCCAGAAGAGTACCCAGAAGTCACCTACTA
The DNA here is from genome assembly GCF_965140295.1 of Lepidochelys olivacea. Lineage (NCBI taxonomy): Eukaryota > Metazoa > Chordata > Testudines > Cheloniidae > Lepidochelys > Lepidochelys olivacea. Next base: position 40,469,463 of record NC_140421.1, on the reverse strand, counting down.
CAGGAGAGGCCCAACAAAGAAAATAAGAGAACGCCACTAGCCGTCACCTTCAGCCCCCAACTAAAACCTCTCCAACGCATTATCAAGGATCTACAACCTTTCCTGAAGGACGACCCATCACTCTCACAAATCTTGGGAGACAGGCCAGTCCTTGCCTACAGACAGCCCCCCAACCTGAAGCAAATACTCACCAGCAACCACACACCACACAACAGAACCACTAACCCAGGAACCTATCCTTGCAACAAAGCCTGTTGCCAACTGTGCCCATAAATCTATTCAGGGGGCACCATCATAGGGCCTAATCACATCAGCCACACTATCAGAGGCTCATTCACCTGCACATCTACCAATGTGATATATGCCATCATGTGCCAGCAATGCCCGTCTGCCATGTACATTGGTCAAACTGGACAGTCTCTATGTAAAAGAATAAATGGACATAAATCAGATATCAAGAATTATAACATTCATAAACCAGTCGGAGAACACTTCAATCTCTCTGATCACTCGATTTCTGATCTCAAATGACTATCCTTCAACAAAAAAACTTCGAAAACAGACTCCAACGAGAGACTGCTGAATTGGAATTAATTTGCAAATTGGATACAGTTAACTTAGGCTTGAATAGAGACTGGGAGTGGTTGAGTCATTATACTAAGTGAAACTATTTCCCCTTGTTTATTCCTCCCCCTCCCGAAACCCCACTGTACCTCAGACGTTCTTGTTAACTCCTGGAAATGTGCAGGAAATGGCCCACCTTGATTATCACTTCAAAAGGTTTTCTCTCCCCCCACCCCACTCTCCTGCTGGTAATAGCTCATCTTAAGTGATCACTCTCCTTACAATGTATATTTTTTCATGGTCTGTGTGTATATAAAATTTCCTCACTGTACTTTCCACTTTATGCATCCGATGAAGTGAGCTATAGCTCACGAAAGCTTATGCTCAAATAAATTGGTTAGTCTCTAAGGTGCCACAAGTACTCCTTTTCTTTTTGCGAATACAGACTAACACGGCTGCTACTCTGAAACCTATCTTAAAAGGGATACAATCAACTTTCACCAGAGTTTTGATTACTTTTAACTTCTGCTTCCAAAACACACAGCAATCTGAAAAAGAGAACCCAACCTATTATGGCTCCCTTTGGAGCCCTAATCGAATTTTAATTAAGTAGCATGGTATGTTTGCATTTCTTTTGCCCCTTCTACAATGTACCCTGCACATGTTCTGGGGCAAATGCACATTCCTTCCATAGTTTAACTTCTATAACATTATCCATATCAATTTTTACATAAGGTGTCATTATTTCTTTTTTTTTTTTTTTGCTTACAGAGTTTTCATGTACCTTTATCAAAGTGACAGTCTGATTACTCAGAGTCATTTTAAGGCTCAGTGTTTCTAACATTGCTTCTTTTTGTTTTGTGCACCTCACCCCTGCTGTTGCTTCAGAGGGGCACTGTCTTTTTTAATTTTTTTTTTTACTACAGTTCTCATCTGCCATTTTGTTACAAAAACAAACAAAAATCAAACAAACAAAAAGAATCCAGAAATTTTTTTTCTCCTGATTTGGACAGCCCTGCTGCAGCCACAACTTAAAAACATTTTAAATTTTGTAAAGCATTGAGTTATCTTTTAAGGGTTAAATGCCAAATCCCAAAGCCAAACAACACTAATTACCTGTGTCTAGCCAAAAGGTCTGTCAGTTTTGCAACTTTGAATTAAAAAGTCAAATGGATATTTAGTGGCATTATTTAAAACAAAACCAAAACCAATTGGTCCTTAGAACTTTACATATTTACACACACACAGATAGATACATACACATTTTCTTTTCCTTAACATCCCTTCCACACTGCTCTGTTTTTTACATCTTACATTCCCTTTATACATTTGAGGCAGTTAAGTTCCAATAGAACCCTCTTATGTTCTTTTAGCAAATATGACTAAATTGTCCAGTCAAATTATTTTAATTAGATAGTTTATTTTTGCCTGGCTAATTTACAGACATTCCTTTGGAAAAGGGCCCATTTTTCCTTCAGAATGGCTGCAAAGAAACCAAGAATGCTCTTTCTCTAACACTTTTCCTTTTTAACATTTTCAAAAAGTTTAGCTGCTTTAATTCCTTCCAGCCTCTGCAGAGTTAACTTTTTTACTCTCTTTTCTCTTTGTAATTATGCCTGGGGGTGCCATACAGAGGACCTTCTCCCCCTTTACCTGCGTCCCTCCAGCCTCTGCAGAGTTAACTTTTTCACTCTTTTTGTATTCCTGGAGTGCCTCTTTCACTATTTTCAGCTGACTTTGGGTATTTGTAGCCAGCACCTTCCAATTGTCTGCTCCCTTTTCCGTTTGTGCCTTTTCCTCTTTACATGAAGACAAGCGGAGGGAAGAATCCTTACATGCCTCCCACAACAACCAAATTGCTGCTGCATCTCTTTTGGCAGCACTAGAAGGTTTGTATATGAGGATATACTGAGCCAATCTATCCTCTAGGTCCGAAATAGTGCAGACATCAGCTAGGGCTTGTTTAGTCCAAGGATTGTGCCCAAATTTTTGACGGATTTGTTTAAAAGGTGTAATTTCTTTAACGAAAGGTGAGGTTGGAGTTCCTTCTGACTCCATTCCTCCCTCTGGTACTGGCTTACCCTGTTTTCTTTTAAACATCTTAACATGGATATTTCAATCTCTTTGTCATTCCTGGTATTACTTAGCAAGTGACACAGCCTAGATTCTGAAATCATAGCTTAATCTATGCGTTTTTCCCCTGCTACCTTCCCGGAGGCCAGCAGGTCCCCTGCTACCTTCCCGGAGGCCAGCAGGTCCCCTGCTACCTTCCCGGAGGCCAGCAGGTCCCCTGCTACCTTCCCGGAGGCCAGCAGGTCCCCTGCTACCTTCCCGGAGGCCAGCAGGTCCCCTGCTACCTTCCCGGAGGCCAGCAGGTCCCCTGCTACCTTCCCGGAGGCCAGCAGGTCCCCTGCTACCTTCCCGGAGGCCAGCAGGTCCCCTGCTACCTTCCCGGAGGCCAGCAGGTCCCCTGCTACCTTCCCGGAGGCCAGCAGGTCCCCTGCTACCTTCCCGGAGGCCAGCAGGTCCCCTGCTACCTTCCCGGAGGCCAGCAGGTCCCCTGCTACCTTCCCGGAGGCCAGCAGGTCCCCTGCTACCTTCCCGGAGGCCAGCAGGTCCCCTGCTACCTTCCCGGAGGCCAGCAGGTCCCCTGCTACCTTCCCGGAGGCCAGCAGGTCTGGTTAACCTAATAGAAATGCCTAGCTCAATAGAGCTGGCGGTGTGCACACCAATATTTACAATAACTGAGGTTTTTTACCAATATTCCCCTTTTCGCAATTCTCCACCAAAATGTTAGGCTGGCACCTCCCTGATCATTCAGTTATTATCCACACCAAGCATCCATCCACATACATCCTATGTCTATTTTAATCACAATTGTTAACAAAGCAAGATGAATACAACAAAAGGGCGGGGAGTCTCTGGGTGCTGTTTCTGTTGTTACAGAGTATTGCTTTGAATCTCTCTCTGTGTGAGTAGTTGTTATTACAAAGAATTGCTTTGAGAACAGACTCTGTCTTAGAATGTACTAATGCAATTAGCAGCTTGCAAGTTTCACACATAGAGGGAGAGAAACAGTACCAAAAACCAAGAGACCTCCCAACACTGCTACTCTGAAACCTGTATCTACTTTGAACTTTTTGTAAAAATCTCTTCCCACAGCACTAGCATCAGTGCAGTTCCACCAGTAATAGCAATGGTGGGGGCACTAATGTAGACTGACCGTCAGCATTTTTAAATACAGTGTTGCCTAGGTCTGCGCAGAACCAATAGCCAGTCAATGCTAATGCTCCCACTCCTGCTGCCATCTGTGGCGCTGCCTGTGAACTAATGCAACAATGGAAAATGTTAACAAAAAGATCAGCATTAAAGCTGGGCATACCTGATACTCCAGGGCTGTATCTACGCTTGATTTCTCCCACCATTATGTTGTTGCCAGTTCAGATCCAGCAGTCACAGCATTAATGGGAGAGCTAGTATATACTGGGGTCAGGTGTCCACTGGTATTTTTACCACTTTGTCATCTAGACCTGCTCTAAACAGGTGTAAAACCACAAATATTCTGTCTATGCGAGTGCTCCCACTGTTGCTACCACCAGTGGATCTGTATTAGTGGTAATATAATGGTGGGAGATTAAAAAAGTCCTTCCAGTTTAGATACAGCCTCAGAGAACCAAGTATATCCAGTTTCAACACCCAGAACAAAAAGCAGCATCTATACGATCTTCAGAGTGATTTCTTGTGGTTAGAACTAACATAAGTAAGTAAATCAATTTATTTATGTCTGAATATCAGTGACATAGTAGCAGAACTTTTGGAAGCCTTCGTGATCCATTGCTAAATTCGAGCACATAGCAACTGACCTTCCACATGCCGTCCATCTGTTTCCTCATTGGTTGTCCCATGCACAAGGAACTGCATCGGAAAAAGAATGAAGATGCTTGTTGGAAATTTTAACAAATGAGCAATGAAGGCTGGCATCACTGGCAGAGCAGAAGTGGGAGTCGACATCTTGATAATGTCTAAGAGATGATAGGGAGGTGGTAGACCAGGAAGGGCCTTAAAAGTCAAGGTGAGTAGTTTGTGTTTGATGCATTGTAGGACAGCAGCCAGTGGAGAAATGCAGACGGGTGATGTGGGCAAAGCGACAAGCCGGGAACATTTTCTTTGCAGCAGTATTTTGAAAGGGTATATGAGTGACAACACTGCATTTCTGAAGGCCTGTGAGGAAGGGATTGCTGTAGTTGAGATGTGATAATGAGGGCCTGGATAAGACATTTAGTTATCTGGATGTTAGGGAAAGGCTGGATCTGAGGTCTGGTCTACACTATATGGCTAGGTCGACACATACACAGCAAGGTAAGGTGCCTTGTGTCTTCACTTAAATTTGGATCCTGCCAATGTAAGTGCTCCGCTACGCTGCCTTAATAACATCATCTCCCCAAGTGGCATAGACTCAGGGTTGACACAGTGGTAGTGTAGACATGGCATTACTTACATCGACAGTTACTGGCTTCCAGGAACTGCCCCACAATGACTCATGCTGACAGCTCTGGTCACCATTGTAAACTCTTTTGGAATCAGGTAGATAGGAAGCCACCCCCTCCTGTTTAAAGCCCTATGAATTTTTGAAATTCCTTTTCCTGGTTGCCCAGCTTGGCAAGCACACCTAGCAACTCCCCACTGTTGAGTGTAACTACCCAGCTGACCATGCCAGCTACACTGTGCAGACATGCTCCTGTCTGGATTACACAGGAGGTGGTGGATCTAGTGGGTCTGTGGGGGAGAAGAGGCTGTGAAGGCAAAGATCCAATTCAGCTATAGAAACGTGGACATCTATGAACAGATTGCTGTGGGGATGCAGGAGAAGGGCTACAACAGGGACCTGCTGCAGTTCCACTTGAAAGCTAAGGACTTCTGGCAGGCATACCAGAGGGCCGAAGAGACCAACAGTCGATCTGGTGGAGAGCTGCAGACCTGCCACTTTTACAAAGAGCTGCAAGCCATCCTCAGTAGGATCACCCCACCCCCCCAAGAGCACCGTTGATATTTCCAAGAAGCCTGAGTTACAGCCCCTGCATGAACAGCAAGGAGGAGGAGGTGGATGAGGAAGAGAAGGAGTATGGGGCACAGGTGACCAGGGGATCCAGCTGTGCAGTGAGCCAGGACTTGTTTGACTCCACTGTAGTCAGCCAGTCCTGACAGTCAAGCACGAGAGATGTTATGCAGGAAGAAGTGGTGAGATTTAGACATGGCCTGGACGTGAGGAACTAAAGAAAGGGCTGAATCAAAGATAACACCCTCCATAAGCGAGTGTGTGTTAATGGTCTGTGTGAACTGAGTGTTAAAATTGGTTTCAAAATTGCTTATGTAAACTTGGCATGCGCTTTGGTGTTTGTGGACTTTTTGCAGATGTGCCTAATGGTATGTTACCTTTTGAACTTCATTTAGCAGCCTTAACAATAATGTAACTTCATTTTTGTTGTTTAATATAACTTATGATTTTCTTCAACTCCCATAGAGGTCAAGGACAAAACTGCCTTTAAATTCAGTGAGACCTAGACCTGTCCCTTGGGGCTCATCTCTAATTGCTGACCATCTGAGTACCACTGTAGGTAAGGGTTGCAGGTCCTAGTCCTTATTGTATAAACTCGTTGGTACAGGGTCATTGTCTTTTTATATTATCTGCAAAGAGAGACACACGTGATGTTGTAAAAGCAGGAATCATTTGTGCAATTTTACTTGTTTTGTAAATATGCTGCATCAAGTTAGTGGATATCATCCAATTTATTTGAATAAAAACATTGTGTCAATAAATGGTCCCTAACATTTGAAGTTTCATAATATTAAGCACCAAACAAGGCAATGAACCTGCAAAAAGTTGTGCATTTGTTTACATTTACACACATGAGTAGTTTCATCAACTGTGGAACTACCCACAAAAGTATAATAGCTGTAAAACAATCACTGAAGCCAGATCTTACTATTATTGACTTCAGTAGTACTACGCATTTTCATTAAGTTAAGCCTTTGTGTAAGTCATTGCAGTATCAGGGCTTAATATTGTACTTTAAAATAACAGTGAACCATAAAAGCAAGGAAGTTCTTAGATAAGGGTGAAATATATCATAGATACTCCCAGGCTACCTGGATTTTTTTTTCTTTTTAGTGTGTCCTCTTGTGATTTGTTGTTGGAAGCAGTGAACAAAAATATTTTGGTCTTAAAAAATCCTCTCCAGTATAATTTGTACAGCCTCAAAGTTTCAGTATATTACATCTGTAGCTATTGAATATTAATACAAAAAGGGAAAATCCTGACTTACCTGTGAATTTTCATTTAGGGTTCTCCATGTCAGACAGCTTCATAGTGGGGCATTCCCAGTCTTCATGGCAACTGAAGACAGACTAGATCTGTGCTCTCACACTGCCTTTAGGACTACCATTCAGAAAGAACTCTCCAAAAGCAGAAAAATATTACCTTTATAAAAGTCCTATTCAACTCAAACCATTTGCAGCAGAGCTGGGATTTTCTGTAGGAACGCTCTCTTCCCTTTTCAAACTACTTAACAAGTGAGCAATAGTAGATAAAACCCTGGATATAATGCAGTCTTCTGAGGGAGGGTCACACTCTCTGACATGGAGGGTCTGAGAATGAAAATTCACAAGACAGAATCTTTCCTTTCTCAGTTCCCTCCATGTCAGACAGTCTTCATGATGAAACGTAGAAAGCAGTACATTATCCCTAGGGTGAGAGGAGAATTGAAAATGAATTTATGGATTACTGGGGCCCTTTGTTCTGTAACACCCTTCAACCAAATGCTGTATCAGCAGGAGTGAGGATGTTCACGCTAAAGTATCAAAGTATGGAATACATTGTAGGCAGACGTGTCCCTAGCTGTTTTGCTGGCCCGGACTGAAAATGTTTTCAGTGCTCCCACCCAATGAGTAGCCAAGCAACCCCTCTGCTGGCTCACTCCTAGACCCGAGCTGTGCAGACCTCCTCAGATGGTGAGAGATCACCCTGCCCACAAAACTGCTGCTCTTTTCACGGATACAGAGTAATGAGAGGATTTGTACCTGAGGCTTTGACTCCTTCTGCTATATTCACCTGTAGGCTCTGTTCACATCTAACTTACGCATTTCCACAACCTTAGGATGTTTTGATTCAGTCAGTAGGGCAGCAATACCACTGCTACCATAGGAGGAAGATCATGGAGACTTTGGGGATGGAGGCCTATTAGTTCACAGAACTACCATGTTTGAAATTTTCCTGCTTGCTCTGAAAACTGTGGGAATAAGCTGTCCCATGCCTATAGCAGAGGGAGGGTATCTTTGGGGTGGGGGAAACACCTTCCCCTGTTTCCATTATTCTCACTGGCACATGGACAAGGTCTACACTGAGGCAGTTGAGCATGTGAGTGAGGTCCATGTTGAGACAGTTTAGCAGGCTACAGGGAAAACTGGCTCCTGCCAGGGTGTGGAAAATGGATACTGAGCCAGGTGAGCCAGGTGCATGGAATTGCTAAATGAAAGCTCATAACTCTCTCTGGAGAAATTTCTGCGGAGGAAACTCTTTTCTGCTATGCCTCTCCCAGGCAAGAAGATACCAAAAGATATTTTTTCACACCAGTCGACAGGATAATTTTGTTATACTCTGCAAGTTTAAGTCTGACCATACTTTCCTATTATTCATATAGGTGTGAATATGGGATAACATTTTTTGTAAAGCACTTACATGATTTATAAGACTAATTCCCCTAGATTTTCAGTGAGATTAAGGCTCCTAAGTATTTACGTGACTTTGAACAATGAGATTTAGGCAGTTGGTAAAAGATTACCCATAGTCATTTGTCTTAAAATTTCTCTGTAAAACTGCAAATAAAGACTTTTTTAGTTTAGGCCAAATTGAACTGGGTATCTGGTGGCCATTATTCTTGGGGTCAAGGTAACTCTGCCTAAATGCCAGGTGGCAAAGCTACAGAACGGCTGGCAAAGATCACTGTGCGGGGGGTCATAGTCTTATAGAATATAACAACTTTATGGCCATATTCTTTTCTCCAGTATGTCTGCACAACTTCCACAGAAATCATTAGGTAGTGAATATGCAAAATTTCTCCCTTATGATACTGTGATTATAATCAAATCTTTTAATGGTGTACCATGCATAGTATTCAGCATGAAACTTACAGGGAATATTTACATCTTCAGTTACTGAATTTGCTTAGCACTCTTCACTGTAACAATATACTGTATACACTGTAATTAAAACCCAAATTTGAATTCGCACCGAATTCAAACGCTTGAGATTTAGTATCAGAATACACCTCTACACTAAGTAGTATTGCAAGCTTCAAAAATACTTTTTATTGACATACAAAAAAGAGTAAGGAAATATACATTGTAATAAAACATTTTTCTTTTCCTCTACAAATAAGCACTGCAAATGATCAAACATTCAGTTGCTTCAGTTCCTTATAAATAGGCTGAAATAGAGTAAAGAACTCTCATGAAATAGAAAATATTTTGGTAATGTTCTTTTACCATCTTACTAAAATCCCGGGTTGTAATTTGCATGTACATTGTTAATCCTTATTTACAATCTCATACGCAATCATCTTCATTATCTGTGACAGAGAAATTTACATGTAATTATTGTACGTTCAGCTATTTGGTTTTATTCAACTCCATTTTAGCTTAAAAATCATTACCACCACTTTAAATATTCAAAATAGAAATTATTTTTAAATCTAATTTTCAATAATTTATGCTGTCTAGTGCTGGCATTCACTCCGAAGAGTGAATTTAGTTCTCAGTTTCCCTTTTTTTCGGTTGCATTCATGAGGAACAAAATGCTGTTATGTCTCAATGCCTAGTACTGCAGGGAAGCATTTAAATACATTAAAAGTTATCCTGTTTTCATTCAATTTAAAGGAAAATACTTGTTTATTTTAGGTTTTGTAGCCTTCCTCACCCCCTATTTATATATAGTGTTACACAAGTCCAAAATTGGTGTCTAAGCTCTGTGACAATCTCCCTTTAAAAGTCTAATAGTTTAGAGGGACATTTTCAAACGCACAGTTAGGCATCCAGTTGAAAGCTGGTAGAAGCTGTGGTCTTAACTCCCATTTTTGCCTTTGAAAATGACCTTCGGGTTCCACGTTTCTACAAGACTTGAACTTGTTTTTGCACATCACATTTTACTAGAGGTAATACAAGTTACATATTTATAACATTTTTCAAACAGAGCAAGAATATGTGCAGTTTATTTATCTGATGTAAGATTTAACAGGTCTCTGAATGCATATTTCTTGACAAATTGCTCTGAGAAATACCCTATTATACCCTATGATGAGAGGTAAGCTAACCTGCTCCACTTACAGTGTAATAATTTAAGTTAGGATGTGAGATTTCCATTGCTTTTTAGGCATTAATTGATTAAAAGGTGAACATTTTTTCTTCAGTCCTTAAAGCAGCTTTATTTTAAAGATATTTTTCCAGGACAGAACTAAAAGAAGCATTTTTGAATTGGGATAGAAATGTTATTTTATTATCAGTTTAGAATGAAAGATTTTATAATGTATTTCATAGGAAGGGGGAAAAAGTGATACTGCTCTTTTAAACAGTATCATTACAACTAATTTCAAGTTAATCTTAGACAGTATAGGTAGCAAATAGAAAATAAAAGGCATAGTCACTAGTATAACTCAAGGCACTGTTAACAGAATGCAGAACTTTTCACCTGTAAGTTTCTGGTTCCACCAGAGCCCAAGTTAGAAGTGATTAAATAGTTACTGTGCTATGTCCCATGTGAAATTAGTCTATTCCAGGCCACTTCCTGGGCAGGTGTCCATATTGCACACAAAAGACCCACATTTCTTATGTCTTTATTATGTCAGATGTCACGTATATTAGCAGTCTCAGCAGTGCATGAGGATTAAATGGATATTAAAAATGTATTGCATATCTCCACAGGTGGCTGAGACACAAGAGTTGGCAAGTTTGTAGACATTTGAACTACTGCTTCCTGTGCTGTACCTGCTCTATAGATAAACACAGGAATCCAGCCTCCAGAGTTAAGATGGCACCTTTTATAAGCACTAAAGTATCTTTGTTGTTTTTTGTTTTGTTTTGTTAAGGGCCTTATTCCGGTATCGGGTGCTCACTGAGTCAAGCTTTCAAAAAACACTGTAGATTGATCCGATTATGAAAAAATCATAGGAAAAAACACAGTGCAATTTAGCACATTGTGTAAATTACGGTGATCCTTCCTTTCTCATGTGTAACTTGTACAGCCATAATAGGATGCAGTAAATTCAAGGACATATAAATTGGTCACAGTGAACTTTGACAAGTACTAATTTTCCTCACTTTTCCTCTTATCTTAACAAACATTACCATGAATGCAGAGTGCCTTCTTGATTTTAGACTCAGACTACAGAGGGATTCTTAGTGAATCTAGATTGTTTTGGGAAATATAGACACACCTAGTGTACACTTTAAAAAGATGGAAGCAGCAGCCCTCTCTTTTACTAAGGGCTTGTCTACACTACCACGGGGGGTTGATCTAAGATACGCAACTTCAGCTACGTGAATAGCGTAGCTGAAGTTGACGTATTTAGATCTACTTACCACAGTGTCTCCACTGTGGTAATTCAACAGCTGACACTCTCCTGTCAACTCCGCTTCCGCTTCTCATTCTGGTGGAGTACCGGAGTCGACAGGAAAGCACTCAGCGGTCGATTTATCGCGTCTATACCCTATCCGGTGGGTAGTGTAGACAAGCCCAAAGAGTGGGACTGGAGGTCTGATCAGGCAATGGAAAGAAAGTATTTTCCCGTCTCATATCTGAGTTCTACATTAAAATGTTTAGAAGTTTCTGATCTCCTAAGGCCATATGTTTTCTAACAGGAAATGGCAGATGTCAATAATATGATTTTTTTTTAAACAATGTGTGTAGAAATCTTTTTCTAAGCAATTATATTAAGATCAAGCACACATTAAGACTTTAAGCTCTGTCAGACATATATGTAAGTGATACAGAAACCTAGGATATAAACCTTGTTTACCAAAACAGAACTGTAGAGAAATTTTTCTAAGAATTAATATACTAGCTTTTCTTGTATTGTCAAATGATTCAATGTTATTATAGACCCAAGCTCATGACACAAGGTGCTTTATTATCTCAAAGGAGACCTAAAATAACAATAAGCAATCAAAACTATGTACATCAATGCATCACTTTGAGCTAGAAAGTTTAAAATATTTGTGGGATCCTAATGTGCCTAAATATATGTGAGAAGCTGAAAAATAAATCAAAATGAAAATAGTCTTCAGAAGAAATGGAAAGTGGTATAGTGTCCACAGGTCTAGTCTAGAGCTCTTTGCAACATGAATAGTGGTAAACATGAAGTAGTTATGCCACTTGTCAATACGATTTTAGGTCTAGACACTAGGATTCCAAAAGTAAATTTGGCAACCCTTACAAGCAGATTGCAAGAGAAAAGCTAATCATTTTGGACATTTAAAATCACATAAAGCCATCCACTATAATTATTTTTCTATGAGAGTAGTTTTCCATTCTTCTAAAATTATGCAAGTGAGTAAAAGTAATGTTTATTTTTATATCTGAGAGAGATTTTAGATAAAAGTAATGCATTAATACTGATTGTCAGAAGAAGCTATAGAAGTGCAAAGCACTTTTACAAACGTTAAATTGCCTAAGGTAAGCATTACATAAATCTTCAATTTACAAATGAAGAAAGTAAGACAGAGGTTATATAATTTGCCTAAGATTGGAATGAGCCAGTGGCAGAGGTGGGAACAGAATCCATGTGTATGTCTACACTGTAATTAAAAACCAGCCACTAGCCCATGCCAGCTGTCTACACTGCAATTAAACAGCCTTAGCCCAAGCCCCAGTCATCTGGCACAGACTAGCCACTGGATTCTAACTGAAGTGTAGACATAGCCCATATGTCCTGATTTCTACTCCAGTGCTTAAACCATTAGACACTGCTTTCCTCATCTTACTCTTCCAGATTAAAACAAAAAGAAAAAAGGCTTCAAAATATTAGCTTATAAGATATAACCACAAAGGACCATACTGTACTGGTTCCAGAGGCCAAAGGAAAGGGATGGATTCGATGACCCAATACATAGTTTTTGTAATTCTATTAATGAAGTGAATGCAAAAACTGCATACATTTCAAGACAGGTCAAACGCTTCCCTTAGATGTCTACTTGTAGCTCCCATGGATTTCAGTAGCAATCACGTATATCCAAGGGTGAGTGCTGGCTATAAATCTGTACATTTACTAGAGCTGGTTTAAAACCAATTCAAAATGTTGATGAACACTCATTAAAAAAATAAATGGAAAAAGCTGGTCAAAAACAACATGACATTTTAGTGAAAATTTCAACAAAAATTCTTTCCTAATTTCAAAACTTTTGGCCAAAAACGTTTACAATATGATTCTGAAAAATGCTTGAGAATCAGGCCCTTAAGAAAGTGGAACAATATTATAAAACAGCATAGGCATGTGCTATTGGATAAATTCTGCACTCTGCTGTGCATATACAACTCTCATTTATGCCCATTCACAGCATAACTCGGGGCAGCATTTTGTCCCAGTCATAATAACTGGTTAAAGAAACTAGTGAACTGCATTGAAACAACCGATAAATTAAGATGTGATGTAGAAATTTTCCCATTAGATGCTTTTTTAAACTCCGTCCTTATTCCAAACATACTACGTTTTTCTTAAAAGGCACAAATCTCAACATGATTTTTCATCCCAGTCCCCAATTCTTTTAGACAGAGATAGAATAAGGAATGTCATGACAAATGTGGGTCTTACTGAATTTTAGAGACCTTTTCAGCTCATACTAGTTGGACAGAAAAATTGAACTGCATTAAGCAAGCCTGATAGAAATTCCCTGTTTAAATACCAAATGTAATCAATAGCTGGAGAGGAATAGCTTTTTTTATAATGTAAGACTACAGCAATTCTGTGTACTCCCTTTACATGGTAGACCTTTGCCCTACCTCATCAAGTTTGAGGTTTCGTTTTCTGGCTGCTGCTTCACTATTGAACTCCACATCAGATTTATCTGTATTGCTGCAGTCTGTCATAGTGGATTCCTCTTCTGTACCTTCAGGTGTCCCTCCACTTGGTTGCTGAATTTTAGAATTCTGTTCTGGTGGGCGCTTCCAGTGGGGTCTTGTTGCCATCCACAAAATAAGAGCACCAAAGATTAGAATCAGAAGACCAAGAGTGTTGACAAAAATCGCCTCTGGTGGAGATGTGCTATATGCAGGATTTTTCCTTTGCAGGAAAAAATAAATAAAAAGAACTGTTTTAAGGACAATCATCTTAAAGTTGCCTAAAAAAAAAAGACTACTATTCATGTTGTTAAAAATAAACACTGGATCAATACTAGAATACATTGGTGTATGCAAACTTGACGATAGTTTTCATCGTTGAATTTAATGAGCAAACAAGTGGAAGGGTGAAATTATGAAATATAGTACTTACAGAGCAAAAATAAGTTTCTCTGTGAATCCCATGAGAGCTGTTGCAATCACTGTTGCAAAGATGAGAAGGCCAGAATAAATATGTATTGGCATGAGAGATGCTCGAAGAGAAACTGGAGCAAAGGGCAGCAGAAAGACAGCAAAACCTAAGACAAGCTAAACACAGAATACAGATTCAGCATTAAAACTGTGAAAGAAATCTGCACTTTTAAATGAAAATTGAAACCACCCTAAAAGGTTCATTTTTAAAGTGTCTGAGATCCAAACCTAATTGGACTAGGAATATATTTTTAAGTATGTTGCCCTATAGTGTTAAACGCAAAGACAATATTGTGCTAGTTCCTAAGACACAGTCCATGAAATGGATTATAAATAAACCAATCTTCTACCACTGTCCAAACTAAGTGGAAATGGTAAAAAGTAACCACACTGCATAGTGAAAAACACCATTTTAAGTTACATAAGAATGGCCATACTGGGTCAGACCAAAGATCCATCTAGCCCAGGATCCTGTCTTCCAACAGTAAAGCTTTCATTTTCAATAAACTATGGCAGAATAATACTGTATGGAGTGAAAATTATTTTTATTTTAACAGTATCCTCTTTCATTTTGATTTCTCCCCCTTCCCACAAATCAACTAGTCTGACCTGTATAAGACAGGCCAAAGAATTTCACCTGGATACCCCTGTATTGAGCCAAGTAACTTAAGTCTGACTAAAACATATCTTCCAAAAAGGCATCAAGTCTTGATTTGAAGACATCAAGAGATGGCAAATCCACGATTTCACTCTGTAGTTTGTTCCAGTGGTTAATCCCACTCACTGTTAAAAATGTGCAACTTATTTCTAATTTAAATTTGTCCTGCTTTATTTTCCAGCCATTGGCTCTTGTTATGCCTTTCTCTGCTAAAGAGCCCTATATTTTCTCCCTGTGAAGAAGTCACCTCTCAGTTTTCTTTCTGATAAACTAAACATGTTGAGCTCTTTAATCTCTCATGTTAAGGCATTTTTTCTAGCCCTCAAATATTTTTTATGGCTTTTCTCTGCACCTTCTCCAGTTTGTCAACATCCTTTTTAAAATGCAGTCACCAGAACTGGATGCAGTATTCCAGTATCATTCTTATGAATGGTGTATACAAAGGTAAAATCACCTTCCTACTCACTGTTCCCATTTATATATCTAAGGATCGCATTAGCCTTTTTTACGCCCGCATTGGGAGGTCATGTTGAGTTACTTGTCCATTAAGACCCCTAAGTCCTTTTCAGAGTCCCTGTTTTCCAGGATAGAGCCCCCATTCTATAGGGATGGCCTGCATTCTTTTCTATTCCTAGATAGATTACCTTTCACTTCACTGTATTCAAATAAATTTTGTCCAAATAGAGCAGGTTACAGTACCATATCCATAGGAACAGAGTATCTTCTAGCTACAGTACTGTATATGAGCATTGTCTCAGGAATTCTACTGAAATATAATTATTCAGACTATTAATTTGTAAAAACTTGTCATATTAAAACTTTTTTCTTTAGGCATTACTGCTTTGCTATAGAAATGTTGAATGGTGGGCAATGGTGGAATGTCTAATAATGAGAGTAATATTTTTTATATTTCAATAGGCCTCTCATAAACCAGTAATTGTTGCTCTTTTAGTCAACAATAGACCGTATGCTGAACAGCGATGCAAAATGCTCCCCCTTTGCAGTGTCAGAACACGACTCCCTGCTCTTGCCAGCCTGGAGAATGAGGGACAAAGCTCAGGAGTGGGCATTTTCTGTGTTTCCTCGTGACCATTGGGTAACCAAGCCCTCTTTTAATTGTACAGGCTTCAGCTCAAAATGCAGAATCACTAAACTGAAGGTAGAGAAAATGACTCATATTAAACTTATAGAGTAAGTCAACACAACAAGCAAGGGATGTGATTCCCAGGTCGTGTACACATACTTGTGCTAGCTCTTATCTGAGCTAATGCACTAAAAATAGTAGTGCAGCAATGATAGCACAGGCTAAGCTTCCCTGAGTACAAACCCACTTGAACCCTTTGAGTACATACTCGGGACAACTGGCCCCCACGACTGCCGCCGTTGCCCATGCTACTGTGGTGATACTACTATTTTTACATCAAAGTAAAATAAACAAAATACATTTAGTGATACAGTATCCTTGACATTTTTTAATCGTTTGTGTGTTTATTTGCACATTTGCAATATTCAGTAAATCAAAATAGGTCTCCTCGTAGTTAATGTAAATGATTGATGTTCTACTGTACTTTAATTAATTATAGGACACATTCTTCAGCTTTATATCTTATTTATAAATACAGTAGTTAAAATCTGACCTGCAGAGTATAAAATATAACAGCAGCCAGTCCAATCCAGCTGTGCAGACTGTACATGTTGGGAATGTTCTTGGCATTGTGGAAATCAAAAACAGCTACCAGAGAAACAATTGCAAGAATCATTGCTATGGTATTTAACCCAGCATGGATGAATTTAATCAGGAGTTTGCTGCATTTCCAGGTCCATGGCAATCTGTACACAATAATGGCTGAGGAGGGAATAAAAGCAAGATTTAATAGTAAATCTCTTTTCTATAAGGATTTTGATAATCATGCATAATTCAAATAATTCCAGTGTGAACTACAGAACAGGAAAAACTTCAGAGGAGTCAGATTTTTTTCCTCCCACTTCACAGTGTTACATGTAATCTCATTAGTTCCCAACACACAATTCAGGCCAAAGTATAACCTCTAGGGAGAAACTTTCTTCTAACTTTTTCGTAGAAGTTTTGTCTCAGCAGGTTAAAAACTAACAGCAAACAAATGTTAGGCCCCACTCCTGAAGCCTGATCTGTGTGGGATCCTACAGGGCACATGGGTCCTCTTTTGCAGATAAGATTGCAGGATTGTGGCCTAATTCATTTATCCATGGGATCATCTACTGGAAAAATTTATTCAGATGCCTTTACTCATTTTAAATAGCGCTTTACTCCTCAAGTAGCTCCATTGCCCCAATGAGACTATATATGGAGTAAGATGCTACTCAGTGAGAGTGAGGGAATCAAAATCTGGCCCTTAAAACCAAAGGGGTTAGGCAAAAACTTAATCTTGTATCAGTATAGTTTTTAGTATATGCATATTGCAAAAGAATGTTAGCAAATTGTATATTTTGTCTAAGTCTGAAAGTATTACTCTCCTGTCAGGTACTGACTTTTTAGATACCACATGCCCCTTCCTGAGAAAATATGTGGAATGAATTGCTGTGCAATTGTTATTACTAATTCAGAATCCACTAAATGTACACAAGTCATGTCTTTTTTGGCACTGACCCCTTTTACACAGCTGTCAGTCCTTAAACTATATTATTTACAGAAAGGAGAGGCTTCATCTGACTCTGGATTGCCAATGAAATAGCATTATCTTAACTGCTCACCAATAAGAAAAAAACAGATTATGAGCACGGGTCCCTCCCTTCCAAGGAAATATCAATGAAGGGAGGAAAAGCAACTGAATGAAGAGAGGCAGAAATTTACCACTTTAATGTAAAAAAAATCCAAAAATCATTTAATGGTTGGAGGGGACAGTCCCTTCACAATAAACAAAGCAATGGTTTCTTAACAATGAGCTAATTGCTAAAATCCTCATTTAATTTTTCTGGCTGCAGACTGGCATTCAGATGTGTTAGGATCAAGCTGAGTGTATATATAGTTAACTATGCTGAAAACAAAAGAATGAGAGTATTCCTAGCTATATGAAATGTTCCTGCTCTGTGGGAGCATGAATGTACTCTTATGTACACTGGGGAGAGGGGGGAGTGTATTTCTTGACTTTTCCCCAGTAATATAAGGATAAAATCACTACTTAGCAAAATAAACAGCACTCATGCTTTCAGTTCACTGCTGTGCTATAATCTTAGCATTATTAATGAAATCATATATGATAGGAATCCTGAAAGGAAATATGTGTTGTGTGTGTTTGGATGAATAATAATGAATGGCAAATTGCTTTTAAGGCCCTATTTATGCATTTGAATTTTTATTTGGGTACAATGCATGCCAGAAATTACAGAATTTCACTACACAATTCACAAAGAGAACTCTGTTCACCAGTGGAATGTCCTTGAATATGAACAGCTCTCAGATCAATGTAAATTTCTACATCCTATGGGAAGCATAACGTAGGAATGAAAAAATGCTCTTAATATAACTGTGCATACAGCATTTAGGTATTTTATGGGGTTTTGTTCAAGAATGGGATACAAGTAAAGCATGCACTATTCAAACTCAGAAAAGATGGCAGCCTCATTTTCAAGACAGCTTGACAGGAGTCAAACCACATGACATAGCAAAGATTGCTATAGTTCAGCATGTCAGTCTCATGATTACTATCTAACAAGAAGGAAAACGCCTTGCCTTGTCCTACTATGAATGAAGCGAAGTAGCATAATCGTAAACAACTTCTTGAAGATTTTCATGTAATTATTCCCAAAGTTTTCTGAAAATAATGTGGGCATAATTCTGCCCTCTGATACACAAATGTGACTTCTATTATTAATGGGTATCTAGGGCAGAATTTGGTCCTTTATATTTTACAAACTAATAATAATATTTTAAAAAATGAGAAATTTACATTTTCTATTACATATGAAATTTTTTATTTCAAATTAAAAATGACTAAGAGTTACAAAGTTAAAAGCCAATGCCAGAATATTACTCCTTAACTCTGAAAAGTTATTGGCTAATTTAAGGATAGTTGGATTTTATTTAGGATAGGAGACTATTAAAGGTGTTGTTACCTATAAACACAATATTTATTCACATACTCAGAGCACAGGAGCTTTGAGGCGTCCCCATGAACTAAATGATAAACAGCTGTAAGAGTTTACATTTCTTCATTTCTTATGGTCTTTAACTCACAGCTGTAGAGCTGAGTGATTACTTGATTTTTTTGGTTTGAGGGCCAAACCAGGAAAAAATTGGTTAGTTTCAAACTAAAATGGATTTTTTTCGGTTTCTTGACAAAATGATAAATCAAACCAAACCAAAAAAAAATGGTTTCAGATAAAAAACTCCCAAAACAATGAAAAAAACCAACTGTTTTGACTTTTTCAGAAAAAAAAATCCATTTTAGTTTGGCTGAAACTAGACACCAAATTTGATCTTAATTCACAAATAGTTTTGATGCCCTAAAAAATGCATTTTGGGGTTATATTTTCTATTCACTAAAAGAATTTTGCCCAGGTCTACTCATGTAGTAGTTGTTTACTGGAACTAGGTGATCATAGCTCATAACTTAAAGCATGCAGCTTCTCTCTGGCAGCAACAGTGGGTCAAGGCTGGCATCACTGATGACCCAGATGTTTCAAGTGGCAGCAGGTGTTGCTCTGGCCTCAAGAGACAGCACTTTATTTCCACATAGTCTTAAATTTTACAGGGTAGGTTTCCCTTTACTCCGTATCAAAGACCACCTTTGTAGCTTCAGGGCCAATTAAGTGTATCCAGATATTCTGGATAAAGTAATTGTAATTCTAGTGGGCAGTTTTTAAGCCGTACTTCATCATATGGAAAATCCTATCTGAATGTCCCTGGTTGTACAAGATCAGATGTTCCAGAAATGTGTAGGCTCAGGAGGAAACTATTTTGGTCCATGCTGGGAAAGACTGGTGCATCCTCTGCTTTGAGTTCTAGCATGAGGTACACACTCAATAAGAATTATCTCTTGATAAAAATAATTAATAGCTTTATCAACAATCCCACATCCATCACATCCCCTCATTCTCAGCACTTCTTAAAATATTGTGGAATGTACCTCAGTTCTCTGTTGGTAAATTATTTCATAACTTTCCTACTAAATGCTAACCTAAGCATAAGATGCTTTTTCAATTAATAAAAATAATTTTGTTTACCATTAAACAGTTAAAGTTTATAGAGGCCCAACTTAAGATAGGACTTATAATACTTCACACAGATGACACTCTAAATAATCTGGGAAGATTTATTCCATCATCCCCACTGATGAACACTGGCTTGCATACCTTTCTAGATCTTCCTGAGATTCCTTCATAAATAAAAAAGTTACATTTAAAATTGTTCAGAAACTTGTTTGGCACAAATGGATTGAGGAAGATGTAATGCATTTTCTATCATCTTTTTAGGAAACTTTCAGAATTGAATTATAAGGGCAAAAATTCCACTGGCTTTTGGATAAATTGTGGGAATGGATATTTATGTGTCCAAGAGTTTAGCAACTATTCAGACATGCTAAGGTTCCTTGGTCACCCGTTTTGGCATAATCCTAATTTACTGTACTATTTCTTCTTGTAAAGGCAATTTAGGGAAGAAGTTTGGGTTCAACTATAGTTGCTTATTTGTGTCTCTTTTTGGGAATGCCTTAGGAGTTGTTCAGGCTGTGTTTGAGGCCCAGTTGTTATGGCCTCCATAACTGTACTTGAACTGATAATTATTTGCTTCCATTATCCATTTTACAGTGACAAATGGGAATTTTGCAGGTGCAACACAGATGTATTCAAAGTTTTGTGAAACTAAGGAATTCCAGTGAAAATGTTGGTCTTAAAACTCAGGTGATTAAGGGCTCACCATCCCTTCCACTCCCATGCGTGGAGGAACCTAAATTATTTTCTGTTTATGTTCATATACTGGCACCATGCCCATCACTGTGGTAACTAGGGGGCAGTTGGAGGTGGACATAAAAAAGCGAGGGGAATACAGCTTTGAGGCATTCTCCAATCCTACGCAATCCTCCATTCAGCCCATTTACCAAATAAAGATATTGAAACAGTGACAAGTATTTCTAAAAACTGCTGTGAAATTATCTTATTAGTTAAGAAAATTAATAATTTCATTAACATTTAATTTAGCTACATTAAATATGTGTGCTAATCTCTGAACCTGCTCATCCTCGTACACACTGTTGTGTCAAACTCATCTTGGAGGTTGAGCTGGTGACATGCAATAAAGATTTTTTTACCTCTGTGTAGGGGCCCATGCACCTTTTTCTTTCACAGCTCATTTACTATGTCTGATCTCCAGTTGTGCTTATTCTTGCATCACTTACAAAGAACAGCAATACAACCAGCTTTCTCCCTTTCTCCTGGGCTGAATTTAGATTGTCTCGGTCATTTTACAAGTTTACTTCTCAACCACTGTCCACGCTTCTTTTTCATACCTCACACTTCTGCTTTTCCATAACTTTCCACCCCTAAATAACCACATGTGCTCATTCTATTCTCAGTTTGGATGATCTGGTTACCCGTTCATATCCCACAGTTAAGTTTAATTTGAGATTCCATTCTAATACAATATTAATTACTTTGCAATTGTACTTCTTTTCACAGTCTGTGTACAAAGGGGTGCCCTATTTTAAGGCCTGATCCAATTCCAAATCCCTTTTAAGTCAATGGCCGTCTTTCGATGGACTTCAGTGAATTTTAGATCTGGTCTATAACCTTGTTGTTTATGTTCTTAATCTTGTATTAATCCCAATTTCTTGCACAATCTTGTTTTCATTCTCCACATTTGCTTTTCCTGTTATTTGACAATATTAACTGTACTCAGAGTTTAATATCATAGATAATTCTTTTACCAATGACTTCTTTTTACACTTATTTCTTTTGAGCTGTGAGGACCTTTTATTTACTTTTTAAAAATCCCCTGTGCAAATATTGCTTTAAACAAAACCTTTGGTCACAGCAGAAGGGCAAACCAAATCTCGGGGTGGTTGTGATGGTGGTGGGGAAAAGGTCTATAGAGAGAAACTTGTTTACTTTCTGCACAAATAAATTCCCCTGCTTGTAAATAAAAGTTGTTCGTGTGATGCAGACTGATTAAGAGCCTTGTAACAGAGTCCTTGGTGGTTCCTTCCTCAGGGGGTGGGGGAACCTGACCAAGCCCAGTTATCTACACCAGGTGGTCACAACACCAGCCCCACTTCCATACTATTGGCAGGTGGTGGTCTGCCCTTTGTGGGCTGCCTTAAGTCTCTCTGGTTGGGAGATCAAAATGGAAGTCACAAAACCCCATGCCTTTACGGATACTTTCTCCATGAGGTCCCAGAAAAAGGGACTGGGGAAAGGAGCTAGTGAATCTACAGTGCTGTCAACAATCCAGTCACAAGGTAATGGGTTTGTGGAAATAGCTCTAGCTAGGACTCCGTGGCAGACTCAACCTGTCTGTCTTGCCCTCGGAGTCTGCTGTATGCTACTTAGTGGTGAAGGTCTCCAACCTAGGAGTTCACTCTGCAGTATCAGGAGTCACTCCTACAGCCTGGTGCCTAGAGCAGTGGTTCTCAACCACAGGTACACGTACCCTCGGGGGTACACAGAGGTCTTCCAGAGGGTACATCAGCTCATCTAGACGTTTGCTTAGTTTTACAACAGGCTACAGAAAAAGCACTAGCAAAGTCGGTACAAACTAAAATTTCATACAATGACTTGTTTATACTGCTCTAAATACTATACACTGAAATGTCAGTACAATATTTATATTACAGTTGACTTATTTTATAATTATATGGTAAAAATGAGAAAGAACAATTTTTCAGCAATTGTGTGCTGTGACACTTCTGTACTTTTATGTCTGATTTTCTAAGCAAGTAGTTTTTATGTGAGGTGAAACCTGGCGGTACACAAGACAAATCAGACTCCTGAAAGGGGTGCAGTAGTCTGGAAAAGTTGAGAGCCACTGGCCTAGGGCAATCCTGCTCTTACACACACACACACACACACACACACACCCCGCCTCCCTTGACTGCAGTTTCCACCCTTTCAGCCTTCCTCCCTCTTCTGTATAATTGAGAGGGCCAGAAGGGTGGGGCTAGTCCTATCACAAGGGCCTCTCTGGCCTCTTCCTTGCCCATGAGGCTCTATTCACCCTGTCACAGGCCTGATCCATCTCCTACTGAAGTCAATAGGAGTTTTACCATTAGAAGTGTAATCA
Organism: Lepidochelys olivacea; assembly: GCF_965140295.1. NCBI lineage: Eukaryota > Metazoa > Chordata > Testudines > Cheloniidae > Lepidochelys > Lepidochelys olivacea. The sequence continues at coordinate 40,446,417 of NC_140421.1, read as the reverse complement.
GACCCTACAACTGCACTTCATGTGATCTACTGAACCTATTAGAAACGGACAAAAAATAAATATTTTTTCTTTAAGCTACCAAACTGGGACTACTTCCCCACTGAAGGAATGAGTTTTGGATTTTATTTTTAAAATCACAACTCCCTGTCCAAACCAAAACTAAAAGGCCACCCACACCCTTATGTTTTGATTTTAAATCTGAGGCTATGTCTACACTGAAAAGTTACATCAGGCTAGCTGTGTCAGTCAGGGCTAACAACCTGCAGTGTAGAGTGCTTCCATCAATGTAGACAACGTTGTTTGGGTAGGTGGTGTCGCCACTCTGAAAGAAAAACTTCTTTCATCCGCGTACGCTGTGTCTGCACTAGGGGGCATAGCTGACATCGACAGCCCCATCGTGTAGATGCAGCCTGACTTTTCTGCTGCAGGAATGTGCATGCAGCAGTTTCCTATGAAATAGTGTGATGTTTTGGACTAGTGAGCTTACTGGATGAATCTGAATCATCATTCAGCAGTGAACCAAACAAAAACTTTGGTATTTAAAGTGGTCAAAAATAACCTTCTAAATTAACCACTACTGTATAAAGTGAAAAAAAAAGACACTAATTTACATTTATATTGAAATTTTTTGCAAACAGAAGGGCTAGAAATGATTCCCTGCCCTCCCGCAAAAAAGTTTAAATGCTGAACAAAAAGAAAAAAGTGGTAAAATAATCTGGTATTTTACTTTTTTTCTGCACTGCACCTGGACATTTGTTAATATAGGACTTGATTCTGCTCCTGTGGAAGCCGACACAAATTTTACCAGATTGCAGTGGGAGTAGATTCTTGGAATCCTTTCTGTTATTCTTCTATGTCCATTTCCTCTATTATTCTATCCATTTTATTTTCACCCAACACTTCAGTATTTTCTGATGCAGTCTAATGCCTTCATTTTTGCACTCTGTAATCTCAATTTGGACCAAATCATAGACATAATAGATTAATGTCACTGTTATTCCACTCACCCATAGCTTTCCTACCACTTTCTCTATTGTTTACAGCCTAATAAGAGAATTGCAAGTTTTTCTCTTCTCCCCCATATTACATAAAGGTACAATTGTGCACCACAGTATGTCTTCATTCGTTGTTTCTGGTGAGCTCGCAAACATTCTAAGTAATAAAAGTTAAGTCACAGTCCAAAATGGAGAGTAACGATTAGCCCATTCTGAGCACCCTCTGCATTTAGATCAAAGGTGCCAGGGACTAATGGTGTGTTATGGAAGGGAAAGGAGAAATAGTTAATATTATCGGGGTAGTTGTTTAACAGGAAGCGCTTGAAAGTCATTGAAAGTTTGAAGACTAAGCAACCAAAAACAGTTATTGAAAACAGCTCCCTCCCCGCCCTGGCCACTTCACAATAGTTAGGTTGCAGCGTTAAAAATACATAAAACAAGAAGTGGAAGTCCGATGGGGTGACTTGCACTGAAGCCACAGTGACTAATTGCTTTTTAAATGGCATATAGGATGCTGCCGTTGGCTCTGGCTAAGGCAAAACTTCCCTGGGCATGGTGTCAGTGGTGCAGACCCTCCCTTCTCTTTCCTGATTTGCTTGTTCCCGGGCGAAGCAGCGACCCAGACACGGCAAGAGGAAGAGGAGCAGAGTAACGCCTCAGCCCTGACATTTAGTTCCACAACTTGCAGGAAGGCTGCACCCTGCCTGCCTGCCAGCGCGCCGCCGCGTTACTCAAAGCGCACAGAAATGCCAGGCCAGGGTAGATCAGCGGCCCCAGCGCAAAAGCCACCCAGCCGCCTGGGCGAGTCACGAAAGCCGCGTTGTCCCTTCCCCGGGCGGGCGGGGCGCTCACGAGCGAGAACGCGAGTCTCCGGGCGGCTCGTGTCAACAATAACAAGAGCCGCACGAGGCTGTGCGCTGGCCTGTCCCGGCAGGTCCGTCCAGTCCCTCCAGCCCCATGCCCCGCTCCTCGCCCCGCAGCCCCACGCGCGCCCGGGCCCCCCTCCTCCCAGCCCCCCCCAGGCTTCCTCGCCCCCGGCCCGGCCCGGGTCCCCCGGCGCCCTCCCCGCGCCCTCTGGTGCAGGCGCCGCGCACGCACCGATCCCCTGGATGAAGACGAAGCCGGTGATGATGAGGACCGGGTGCCAGTTGAACTCCGCCGAGCCCCCGTCCCAGCTGAGCCCCTCCCGGTAATGAAAGACCCAGATGAGGGCGAAGAGCACGGAGAGGAAGCCAAGCAGCAGCGCCGAGACCAGCAGCACGAGGAAGAGCCTGTAGCCCTCCATCTTCCGAGCCCCGCACGCACGCCCCAGCCAGGGGGGCAGGCGCGAGCGCTAATCCCCTTCCGTCGGGCCGCGCAGCCGGGCCGGGGCGCCAGGGGGAGAGGAAGTGGGAAGGGGGCAGAGTCGCTGGCAGTGCAGAGGGAGGCACCCACGCGTACCCTCCCCGAGAGAGAGGCACACACCCCTTCCCTCCCCCCACTGGATGTGTGGCTCAGCACTTCAGCAAGTCACTAGCGTGGCAAGGCAAACACGTCTTGTCCAAGAGGTGCTCCGCCGGTGACTGCCAGACGCAGTTACCGTTTGCCCCACCGCGGGGGTTAGCATTGTGTTTGGGGAAAGGGTTATTAGCCCTCTTTCATTTGGGTCCCTTTCTGGGCTGGTAGGTTGCCATCACTGCCTCCCTCCTTCCCTCAGCTTTCCTGCCTTGCTTGTTGATGAAAAGTCTCATCGCGTTTAAGATTTTGAGGAAATACTTTTCTCTCAGTTCCTCACATTTTGGACAGTGGTGAACAAAGTGTTTTTCTATCTGAGGCTCTCCTCTTTCAGATAGATTGCACTGTCCTCCTCTGGATTTTGGTGCTTTCTTTCTGGTTCATAGCCACTGATTTTGTATTTGGCAAGAATCAGCCTTATATATATATAAAAATCAGTGTTATACATTTCGCTGTAGTGAGGTGGTCTGCTGGGGTGGCAGATGAATATATTGAGGCAGACTACAAGGATTCAGAGACAGACTACAAAGACAAAGGTAGGCAGCCAAAATCACAAAATAGACTCAGAATGTTACACAGAAAAACTGACAGACATACACAAAAACACAGTACAGAAATATACTTAGGTATGTCTACATTATGAAATTAGGTCGATTTTATAGAAGTCGATTTTTAGAAATTGATTTTATACAGTCGATTGCGTGTGTCCCCACTAAGCGCATTAAGTCGGCGGAGTGCATCCTCACTACCGTGGCTAGCATTGACTTACGGAGCGGTGCACTGTGGGTAACTATCCCGCAGTTCCCGCAGTCTCCGCTGCCCACTGGAATTCAGGGTTACGCTCCCAATGCCTGACGGGGCAGATATTGTCGCCGGTGGTTTTGGGTACATGTCGTCAGTCACCCCTCCCTCCGTGAAAGCAATGGCAGACAATCGTTTCGCGCCTTTTTTCCGTGCAGACACCATACCACGGCAAGCATGGAGCCTGCTCAGCTTAGCTTACCGTCACCCCTGCTGTTGTGTCCTGGGTGCTGCTGTAAGCAGACGGTGCAGTAGGACCACTAACCGTCATCATCCACCGCTTCTGTTGCAACGCTGCTCTCCTGCTCTTGTAAATGAGCTCAGTCTCACTAGCAAATTTCTCCATGTTGTCATCATCTACCACTTCCATTGCAACTCTGCTCTCCTGCTCTCCTGGTGCCATAAATCAACCTCACAGGTCCTCTCGTCGTTCTGTAGAAATATCTATTCTCGTGGCATCCGTCGTCAGCCACCGCTTCCGTTGCAACTCTGCTCTCCTGCTCTCCTGCAGATGCCATACCACGGCAAGCATGGAGCCCACTCAGCTCACCGCTGCTGTTGTGAGCATTGTAAACACCTCACGCATTATCCTGCAGTATGTGGAGAACCTGCAAAAGCAGGCGAGGAGGTGACGACAGTGCGGTCATGATAGTGATGAGGATGTGGACACAGACTTCTCTCAAAGCACGGGCCCTGGCAATTTGGACATCATGGTGGTAATGGGGCAGGTTCCTGCCATGGAACACCGATTCTGGGCCCGGGAAACAAGCACAGACTGGTGGGACCGCATAGTGTTGCTGGTCTGGGATGATTCCCAATGGCTGCAAAACTTTCGCATGCATAAGGGCACTTTCATGGAACTTTGAGACTTGCTTTCCTCTGCCCTGAAGTGCAAGAATACCAAGATGAGAACAGCCCTCACAGTTGAGAAGCAAGTGGTGATAGCCCTCTGGAAGCTTGCAATGCCAGATAGCTACTGGTCAGTGGGGAATCAATTTGGAGTGGGTAAATCTACTGCGGGGGCTGCTGTGATCCAAGTAGCCAACAGAATCACTGAGCTGCTGCTATCAAGGGTAGTGACTCTGGGAAATGTGTAGGTCATAGTGGATGGCTTTGCTGCAATGGGGTTCCCTAACTGTGGTGGGGCGATAGACGGAATGCATATCCCTATCTTGGGATGGGACCACCAGGGCAGCCAGTACATAAACCGCAAAGGGTACTTTTCAATGGTGCTGCAAGCGCTCGTGGATCACAAGGGACGTTTCTCCAACATCAGTGTGGGATGGCTGGGAAAGGTTCATGACGCTGGTGTCTTCAGGAACTCTGGTCTGTTTAAATGGCTGCAGGAAGGGATTTACTTCCCAGACCAGAAAATAACTGTTGGGGATGTTGAAATGCCTATAGTTATCCTTGGGGACCCAGCCTACCCGTTAATGCCCTGGCTTATGAAGCCATACACAGGCACCCTGGACAGTAGTAAGAAGCAGTTCAACTATAGGCTGAGCAAGTGCAGAATGGTGATAGAGTGTGCATTTGGACATTTAAAAGCGCGCTAGTGTAGTTTACTGACTAGGTTAGACCTCAGCGAAACCAATATTCCCATTGTTATTGCTGTGTGCTCCACAATATCTGTGAGAGTAAGGGGGAGACGTTTATGGCGGGGTGGGAGGTTGAGGCAAATCGCCTGGTGGCCGATTATGCACAGCCAGACATCAGGGCGATTAGAAGAGCACAGCAGGGCACGCTGTACATCAGAGAAGCTTTGAAAACCAGTTTCGTGACTGGCCAGGCTACGGTGTGACAGTTCTGTTTGTTTCTCCTTGATGAAAACCTGCCCCCTTTGTTGACTCTACTTCCCTGTAAGCCAACCGACCTCCCCCCTTCGATCACCACTTTCAGAGGCAATAAAGTCATTATTGTTTCAAAATCATGCATTCTTTATTAATTCATCACACAAATAGGGGGGAAACTCGCAAGGTAGCCTGGGAGGGGTGGGTGAGGAGGGAAGCACTGGGAGGAGTGGTGGATAAGGGGAGGAGGGAAGGACAAGTCCACACTACAGTTCAAAACTTATTGAATGCCAGTGGCTGGGTGCCTGTAGCCTCCCCCCACCTCCCACGTTCTTGGGCATCTGGGTGAGGAGGATATGGAACTTGGGGAGGAGGGAAGGCAGTTATACAGGGGCTGCCACGGAGGTCTGTGCTCCTGCTGCCTTTCCTGCAGCTTCACCAGACACCTGAGCATGTCAGTTTGCTCCCCCATTAGCCTCAGCATTACATCCTGCCTCCTCTCATCGTGCTCCTCCCTCCTCTCATCGCATTCATTTAATGCTTTCCTAGACTCTGCCATTGTTTGCCTCCACGCATTCTGCTGAGCTCTTTCAGTGCAGGAGGACTGCATGAGCTCTGAGAACATATCATCCCAAGTGCATTTTTTTCGCCTTCTAGTCTGTGCTAGCCTCTGGGACGGAGTTGATAGGGGGAGCATAGAAACATTTGCAGCTGCAGGAGGGAAAAAAGGGAGAGTAGTATTTAAAAAGATACATTTTAGAGAACAAAGTGAAGACTATTTCACACTGAATCAAGTGATTCACATTACATAGCACATGTGCCTGCCATTTTGGTGCAAGACATCACACACCCTCAGCTGGGCAACAGAATTCAGCTTGCAGGCAGCCATGGTAAGGCAAAGGGTTTCGGCTCCTTCAACCTTTATAACATGTGGGAACAGTTTCAAACAGCAGCATCCTCCTTTCCCATACCAAGCAAAGCCCGTTGGGTTGGCCATTTAAAAGGAGGGGCTGTGGTTTTAGGGTGAATGTGCAGCACAATCCAAACCCACTCCTCCCTGCCAAATTCTCTGGGATGATCACTTCATCCCCCACCCCCACTTCATGGCTAGTATCAGGGAAGATCCCTGTCAGCCAAACGTGAACAGCTCAGCATGAACGGGCCTCCCCCCACCACGTGACTAACAGCGGGGATGATTTCTTTTCAGCCAAAGGCAACCAGCCCAGCAGGAGAAGGCACCTCTGAATGTCCCCTTAAACAAATTTCCCATATTTCAACCAGGTGACCATGAATGATATCACTCTCCTGAGGCTAACACAGAGAGATAAAGAATGAATGTTGCTTGAATGCCAGCAAAGCCTGGGTCCATTTGCTGCAATGCTTTGTTCTGCAATGCGTTCAGGCTACTTGCTACTGGCTTGGCATGGTAAAGTGTCCTACCATGGAAGACGGAATAAGGCTGCCTTCCCCAGAAACCTTCTACAAAGGCTTTGAGAGTACCTCCAGAAGAGCTTCATGGAGATATCCCTGGAGGATTTCTGCTCCATCCCCAGACACATTAAGAGACTTTTCCAGTAGCTATACTGGCCACAAATGCATCCCAAATCTTCAGGGCAAATTAATCAGTAAACACGCTTGCTTTTAAACCCTGTATTATATTTACAAAGGTACACTCACCAGAAGTGCCTTCTCCGGCTTCATGGTCTGGGTGCCTGCCTTGGGAGGGTTAGGAGGGTATTGGCTCCAGGGTGATGAAGAATTCCTGGCTGCCGGGGAGAAGGGATTCTCCGCTTGCCTGCTCTGTGCTATCCTCAACCTCCTCCTCCTCCTCCTCATCTTCCTCCTCCACAAAATCCTCTTCCCTTGCAGGTGTCCACGGACAGTGGTGGAGTAATGGTAGGGGAGGCTCCCTAGAATTGCATGCAGCTTATCATAGAAGCGGCATGTCTGGGTCTCTGACCCAGAGCGACTGTTGCCTCCTTTGTTTTTTGATAGGCTTGCCTGAGCTCCTTAACTTTCACGTGGCACTGCTGTGTGTCCCTGTTGCAGCCTCTGTCCATCATGCCCTTGGAGATTTTGGCAAATATATTGGCATTTCATCTTTGGAACGGAGTTCTGCCTGCACGGATTCTTCTCCCCATACAGCGATCATATCCAGTACCTCTCGTTCAGTCCATGCTGGAGCTCTTTTGTGACTCTGGGACTACATGGTTACCTGTGCTGATGAGCTCTGCATGGTCACCTGTGCTGATCAGCTCGCCACGTTGGCCAAACAGGAAATGAAATTCAAAAGTTTGCGGGGCTTTTCCTGTCTACCTGGCCAGTGCATTTGAGTTGAGAGTGCTGTTCAGAGTGGTCACAATGGAGCACTGTGGGATAGCTCCCGGAGGCCAATCCTGTCAAATTGCATCCACACTACCCCAAATTCAACCCAGCGAGGACGATTTTAGCGCTAAACCCCTCGCAGGGGAGGAGTACAGAAATTGATTTTAAGAGCCCTTTAAGTTGACAAAACAGGCTTGGTCGTGTGGACAGGTGTAGGGTTAAATCAACCTAATGCTGCTAAATTCAACCTAAACTCATAGTGTAGAGCAGGGCTTAGAGATAGAGACTGAGAGTATGTCTACACTGCACTCTAAGACAGGGTCTGTGGGAGCTTTGCTTGTGTACTTGATGTTTCCAAGCCCAATTGCTGGACCCAGGTCTCACAGCTGTGCTAATGTGTCATTACTGTACTATGCAGACCTTCTGACTTGGGTCTGTGTCTTGACCTGCTTCCACACTGCAAAATGATTCGGGCTCTGACCCACCGTCCTAGCAGGATCCTAGGTCCTGGGTCCTCAGTGCCTGCTGATCTGAGTCAGACTGATTTGTGTGTGGATGAAAGGGGGTCTTGGGCTCAAACCTAAGTCAGAGCCCAGGCTTAGTGTGCAGTGTAGACATATTTAAGGGTATGCCTACAACACTGCACTCATGGAGTGTGATTGCTGCGTGTGTAGACATACCCAAGATAGCTTTAATCTGTCTAGTTTGGGTACTGGTTTCAATTAAGCTGTGGCAGCAAAGGCTTCAGGGTGGCCTATCTGCCCAGATAATTACTGAGCATTCCAGGCAGGGTTGCACAGTCACTCCTGAAGCCCATAGTGCCATAGTTTCACTGCTATCAATATCTGAGCTACCTAGATTAAAGCAGCCAGAATATGCGCCAGCTGGGGGTGGGTGCAGGAGAGCTAGGAAAATAAGGGATGCCTTGGGTCCAGGCATCCTGGGCTTGGAAGGACACATGGAAGAAAGGGGAAATGATAGTTTTAAATAATGAAATAACATCTATTCAAACATTTCTTAACATCTAATATTAAATATACATCGTTCCTTGAATAAAAATTTAAGAATATATTTTAAATTACAGATTCATTTTATTGAAATTCTAAAATATGGGTAGGCCTTTTACAACACATGGCAGGGTTGAAGGAGGATGCAATTTTATTTTTCTGAAGGAGCACTAAACTTTCAAAAGTTTGAGGAACAGCTGTAAACAAAGTGAGTAATGCTATGGTAAGGTTTAGTGTGGCAGAAGGCTTTTATTGGCATATGTTTGGGATGAATTTACTCATGAATAAACTTGCAGGAATTGCACATCATCACAAACTTGCTCATTGGAGATGCAGGTCATCCCAAATATATGCCTATAATTTTTTTTACACAGTGTATGTTCTGTACTGTATAATCAGAGACACACACACAAAAGGAAATTAATTCACATAAGTGCCTAGCACAGTGTGCCTATGTGGAGGGCTCTTAGGTGCTATGGCAAGACGAATAAGTATAATAATATTATGTATTGCAAACCCCAACCCATAGAAAATCATAAATCAGACCCCCTAAAAAATCATGAGTGGCTTAAAATCATGTGATTTTTTAAAAATAATAATTAATGTTGAGGTCTTGAAAACAAATAATGAGTCACATTTTCAAGCTCTTTGTGCAACCCATCTATAATTACTTTTTTGGGGGGGAGGGGGGGAATCTCTGGTATAGAGTTATTTTCCCAAAGTATTGTTTTTACAGCATATTTATTTCTGACATGTTCGGATGTATGATGAAATTATAAAGCATTGTAAAAATGTTACATAGCTCAGCCTTTTTTCTAGTGCTTGTTCGTTTCAAATAGGGAAACGCAAACGATCCTGTGTAAAGAATGATGAAATAGACAGCGAACAATAGCATACAATTATTCTGCGCCAGGTTCTGCTCAATGAGCCCAATCCTGCAAAGTGCTGCATGGCAATGCCCTCAACTCGCATTGATTTCAGTGGGAATTGACATCCCAGACAGCTTGCCCCCAAGCTTCTCCCCAGGAAGCCCCTACACATTCACCTTCAGGGCTGCCAAATGTCTCGCATCTTGTCGGTACTCACAGACAGGCGCATTTCTGCGGGCCAGGCAGAATGGCCCGCCCAGCGGCGCTTCAGGAATGCGCTGCGATTGCAGGTCACGCCCACGAGAGGGCGCCGTGGTACCTGCTGAGTTAGGCTGCCAAGTGGCCTCTGTCTCGCTACTCCCCCTGCTGGATCTGAGCGAGGCAACAAGCGGGAGGAGCCGGCAAGTGGCACCGGCTGCAGCTGCTGAGGAGGCAGCAGGGGTAAGTGAGGGGAGGCTGGGAGCTAGTACTGGGCCTGTGTTCCCCGCAGGTGTCTCAAGCCCAGCCCCTCCTCCGGTAACCCCACTACCTGCATAACACCAGCTACTGCCCAGTTTTCCCAAGGAACAGCCCCACACACCCCAGCTGTGCCCAGCCCCCTGCCACTCAGCATCTCCCTATCTTTCCCCACAACCCCAGCTCCCTGTAGCTACTCCCCACAAACCCAGCCCCCAATCAGCGCCTCCTCCACCCAGACACCTCCACAACCCCAGCTTTCTTTAGCCACTGCCCACCCAGCTTTCCCACAGCCCTAGCTCCTTTACAGCCCTCATGCAGCACCCGCCTGCTCCCCGCACGCACATCAGCATCCATCCACCGGCCAGCCACACATGCCAAGGTGTGTGCAGCTCCATGTCCAACCCCTTCTACTGCCTGGGGCAGGGTGTGTTGACATTCAGCTGAAGTTTATGGTCTTCTATAAATGTATCCTGCACAAAAGTTGGCAGCTATGCAGTTCTTGCCCCACACCCAGTCCCCAAGTCTCCCACTCCACTCAGCAGCCAACTACCCCCTAGGTACCCTCCACCACCCATCTCAGGTACCCGAACATTGCAGACACTTTCCAGCCCCCACCTATTCCAACCATAGCAGATGAGTTTGGTGCAGCTTCTTGCCCAACCTCCACCGTTGCTTGGAGCAAGGTTTGTTGACTGTAAGCCGAAGTTTATTTGCAGACATGCAAATTAGACAAAAAATTGCATACATTTCACACATGGAACTGCACAAAGCTTGGTAACTATGTGTTTGTGAGTAGGGTATGTATGTATTTATGTACATGTGAACACAGTGGAAGTAGACATGCCGGTAGCTGGAGTTTTGTTACCTCTACTGACTGCCTCTGGTTATAGCCACTTCCCATCTGCCCCCTCCCTGTTCCTGATGAGGATGAGAGGCAACCCACGCCGCGGACTGCCTGGTGAGCCTGCAATCAGACAGATGAAGAGAAAAGGTCAGTTGGGGGGCAGCTGATGAGCAATATTTTTCTCAAGAGAAAACTCCACAAGTAAGCCAGGGGCCTGGTGGAAGGATAATTCTGGTGAACTTTAGGGTCCTCCTACCAGTTGCTTTTTTCATTTCTCCCTACTAAGAAGAAAATGGCCTAAAATTCACCAGAGTATGTACAGGATCCCCAGTTGATTTGGTACCCTCAGCCTATGAGGTGAGTTGTTGCTGACAAACATTTTCACATGTTGGTAACTATGATGTCTATGCAAAAGCTGTACCAAGAAGCTCAGTTCTTTTGACTGCTTCACTACCCCCATTTGTTGTGCTGGAAGAATGTATAATGGTCGTGGGTTTTTTGGGTGAGGGGGAGGGGTTGCAGCCAAGTGCTTGTTTCCTTATTGTGCAAAGCAATAAATTTTACTGTTCCAAAAGATTTCTTCTCTTTAAATAACGCGTATCAAAAGGTTGGTAGCCATATTCTGTTGGGCCCTCCTGATGGCTACGTGGGACATTATTCTGTGACTTCAATTAAATAGAAATATTTGCTAAAATCACGATTGGGTATATGATAAAACCAGGAGTTGGGGAGCTTCAAGTGGCCATGTCTGGATGAATTTGAAGGTGAAATATAATGACAAAAAAGTTTCCATTTTTAAATACCTGCACATTCTGTTTTATTGCTGTTTAACCTTTTCAATATTCATAAGTAAATACTAGGGTATAATTCTTTATAAGACTATATTTTAAAAGTATTTGGAATACAAATTAATATGGATAAGAGAAATAATTTCAAAGCCTCAGTGTTGACTTTCTTGCGCTGGATTTAGACTACTAAGTCACTTAGACGCTTTTGAAAATTGTTCTCTAAGTCTATTTTGGCATACACTCTTCAACCACTGCAGATAATAGCAGCATGCAGACTGTAGAGAAAAAAGGATATGGCTAGTTGTACCAAAGACAGTGACACAGTTTGCAGGTAAAAAGAGGTCCAAGGAATTTAGGATGATATATGGAGATTTTCTCAAAAGGAAAACAAGCACATAGATTTAATAATAAGATAGTTAATATATTGAATCAAAAATGTAATTTCTCAGGGCCTCTTAAGCTAATGGATATAGGAAAAAAAGGATTCAGCTCAAGCAGCCAAGATAACTAACTCTCTGAAGATATTGCAGCCATGAATATGGCACTATTTTGTTTGTAATGGGAGCGTATTACAGATAAATTAAAGTCACAAAAGCAGCATTTTACTTATGAACAAAGAAAGAGGCTGTTAATAGAAAGGACAAAGGTAGAAAGGGTGGATTAACAATACAGTCGAAAGGGTGGCTGTACACTATTTGTGTGTCATAGTACTGCAAGGTTGAGAGTGAGTGAGTAATAAATACCCTGTCAGTTTTATTCTTGTGATATATGTTTTAATGATCTTGAATATTATATTAAAGTTGACTTTAAAAACAAATGTCATTAATGTAGAGCTTGTGAAAGTCACATATTTATCCATATAGCACCAAGAGTGGCAGTGCAGACTTCTCTGTCAACGCGGCTGCACATCAATCCTTGTTCTAATCCTTGAAGGTCTGAATTTTATTTGAAAATCTCATAGAATGACAGAAGTTAGGGCCTGGTCTTGTGAGATGCTGAGAACCCACAGCTCACACTGAAATCAGTAGCAATTAAGGATGCTTAGCATTTCACTCTTTGTAAATCCAGGCAGTTGTTGTTGTTGGGCTAAAACCGCAGCTTTCCTGATGTTAAACCATTGAACTGCTGCCTGGAAAGAAAATGCAGATTTTAGTTTCAAATGAGCAACACTGAAAAAATAATAAAATATTCCACTTTATTTCAAATGCATTGGAAAGCTACACACAATTTTCAAAGGTATTTCCTTCCTTCTTCCTTGTGCCAGTGCCACACTTTGATGTTGAAAGAGACAATTATGCTGAGCATGTGGATATCAAATGTTTTTTTTCTTGCAATTGGAACCATATGGAAATCCTCGGAATTTTTCCACTTTACTCATTTCTTACTGTTTAGCATATTAAATAATTCAGTTAATATAGGTGATTTCCAAGTATCTATTTCACACTGGTTATAACCAGAGAAAGGTAAATGCTCCACAGTCACACGTTGGTAGATGGGTATCAAACTCCTGGCCCACAGGCCAGATGTGACCTGATTTCATATATCTATTCAGACTTCACTTTAGTTTGAGATGGCACAGCAATTTGGCCTCACCAACAGCAGCAACCAAAGAAGTGCTTTAGTGCTTTTTATATTGAATCTGTTGGAAATGAAAATAGACCAGGACTGAATGCAGACCAAAACTGGGCTCAATGACAGTGGCTCAATACATGTCACCTTCCTCTTGTGGCTGTATATTGTGTTTCAGAATCTAACCTGAAATGAATTGCAGCTGTCCATACACAGGACTTTAGCCATTTACATTTGGTTCACATATAAGATTATTTTTGCAATCATAAAGGCTATTTTTTTTTCTTTAAAATGGAAATTTGTTATTGGATTTAACTGGGGTTCTGCACAGGTGCAGAAGCCCATGCAATCAGATTCCATTGGTGGACTGGGGACTATAAATATTGATAGGCTCTAATCCTCCAGTGGATCTCACCCAGACTACAGCTAGGATTGTGAGTATGTTAACAGTTATGGGGTTGGTCACCTTAACCAGTTGTGTTGTAAGATACACAGTTGGTGTGTGAAAATAGAATGATTTCTTCCATCACAACTGTATTTTTATGTCCACACCCAGCTCTCCGCCTCTTTTTAGCAGTTCATGCTAGGACTTTCTGGGCATATCTCTCATAATGCCCTATCAGCTGCTGCCAGTCCCATGGCCTATGTGTAATTCAGCAACACTCCTTCTTTCTACCTAGGATTATATGATTTCTTACATAAAGCCCATAATCTTCTTCCAAGGGAGTCACAGAGACCTTGGTATCAGAGACCTTTTTGTCACTGATAATTGCATCCTCCAGCTTCTGAATTTTGATGCGTGACATACTGGAGGAAGAGCAGAGCAGAAATGGTAACAATATCCAGAACATTCTGAGGTGGTACCTGAAAAGAAGACAAGGAGATATGTATAGAATTGGGTTCATCTACATGCTGAACTGAATTGTGAGGAGTGCTGACTTTGAGCCGGATCAGGCTCTAGCCACTGGTGGGACAATGTTGTGACTCCTGGACTGACAGTGACTAGCTGAGACAGCTGTGGTTGACATTCCTTACAAAGGCTTAGCTTACACTATAAAATTATGCATTTGACAGCTGTTGCCCCCGGTAACAAGAGAGGTGTCTTAGGCATCTGGGAACGAGCACCAACACATACTAAGGCTCCTTGGCATGTAGAAGACCACATAGGAGTGGAGTGCAATGAAGTAAATGCTGTAGACTTGTGTGATCAAGGTTACAAGTGATCCTGAAATAATGGATGACTTTGAACAATGCTGAAGCTTTCCAGACTGTACTGGAATCATTCAGGGAACTCATTTTCCAATTCTTTGTTACCCTAATCAGATTCAGAATTCTACAACTGAAAGTCTTACCACTCATTGATCAGGCAAGCTGTGGTGGGCTACAGAGGGCATGTCATAACCATACAGCTAAGGGTAGCCTAGAATTCCTTCTTACCTGTAAGGGGTTAAGAAGCTCAAATAACCTGGTTGGCACCTGACCAAAAGGACCAATGGGGAAAGAAGATACTTTCAAATCTGGGGAGGGGGAGGCTTTGTGTGTGTGTGTGTTCTCTTGGGAAGCAGATAAGTATCAGGTCAGAAAACTCCTTCTCCTATAAACCAATCCTGAACCAGTCTCTAATATTACAAAAATAGTAAGTAAAGCCAGGTAAGGCGTGTTAGATTATTTTTGTTTTAGCTTGTGAATTTTCCCTCTGCTAGAAGGTTTATTCCTGTTTTTTGTAACTTTGAACTAAGCCTAGAGGGAGTTCTTCTGTGTTTGTGAATCTTTTGTTACCCTGTAAAGTTATCTTCCATCCTGATTTTACAGAGGTGATTCTTTTACCTTTTCTTTAAATAAAATTCTTCTTTTAAGAACCTGATTGATTTTCAGTGTCCTAAAACCCAGTGGGTGTTTATCTGTGCTCACTTTGTAACCAGTTGGTTAGGATACTATTCTCAAGCCTCCCCAGGAAAGGGGTGTAAGGGCTTGGGGGGGATATTTTGGGGGAGATAGGGCTCCAAGTGGCCCTCCCTGAATGTTTGTTTAAATCACTTGGTGGTGGCAGCATACCGTCCAAGAACAAAAGGTATTTGTGCCTTGGGGAATTTTTACCCTAAGCTGGTAGAAATAATCTTAGGGGGTCGTTCATGCGGGTCCCCACACCTTTACCCCAGAGTTCAGAGTGGGGAGGGAACCATGACATAGAATTCTACAACCGAAAGTCTTACCACTCATTGATCAGGCAAGCTGTGGTGGACTACAGAGGGCGTTTCATGGATGCAAACACTGGATGGTTTGGCAAGGTTCATCATGCTAGAATATTATATTTAATAATTCAAGCTTGTACAGGAAGGGATATGCAAGAATACCTTTTCATTTCACACCAGAGATATCAGCGCTGCTGCTGTGCCAGCTGTGATTAACAAGGACCTTGCACTCCCTTTGTTACTCTGAGGAAAATTATGGGGATATTAACAAATGGTAATTTGACGACTGCCTTTGTCACGTTGAACTGGTGGTCGAGTGTGCTTTTGGAATACTGAAAGGGCAGTAGAAATGCCTATTGAAGCAAAATGACATTGAGCCAAAGTACATCACTGCAACCATTGCTACTTTCTGTGTATATTCCCTAACGTGTGACTAGGAGACAGAGCTTTACATGAACACACAGGGTTGTTGTGGCCTGACAGTGCTCATTTTCGCAGGCCACATGTGAGCTGGGAGCTGCATGACTACTACTGCTGGTCATGTAGTGCAGGTGAGCATAATAAGGGCTGCTCTGTGCCAGGCTGTTGCTCAGGTGAACACTGAGGGAAGGGGAGAGGAAGAGGAAAAGAAGAGTACTCTCCATGTATCTGTGCTTCTGTCATATACTCTGAACGAGTCTGCCTTGTTTTAGTCTGGTTTGACATCATTCTATCATTGTATGTACTAAAGCGAAGTTATATGAAGGCAAATTTTATGGCAGAACATGTTTTAATAAAACAGTAAATGGATGAATGTCATATTCTGGGGTGCAATCCATACTAGTGGGGGTTTGTGTCACTACTTGCCCTATAACTCTGAATGCCTTAAAATGCTTTGCTGTTGTCGTTCCCTGTCTGGATGCTCCCAACCAGCGTATAAGCATGCAGTGAGTGTCTGTGTTTTATGCAGCTGTCACTCGGCAACTCTGATTCCAGCAGCCTGCTTGTTGCACCCCAATCACACTCTGACATACACTAGCTCTGGCTGCACCAGGTGAGATGACCCCAACAGCTCTCAGTTCCAGAATTTTCCAGAACCATCTGCTGTGCAATGTCCAGCTCTCTCTTGACCCTTCACAGCGATATTTGTTTGTTCATTTAAAGATGGAACACCCAGCAGCTTGCCACATTAACTGGAGTAAACATTCACTTTAAATCATACACAACACTGGATTGGTTTATTAAAAGTAAAACAAGTTTATTAACAAAGAGAGAGATTTTAAGTGAGTTCAAGTATAAAGGATAGAGTTGGAAACGGATACAAGCAAATAAAAGTGGAAAAACAAGTCAGTCTTTAAGAAGTAACAAAACTAGTCTTGGTTCAAGGGATGATTCTCATCTTACTACCTTCCAGCAAGATGGCTGACTAACCCCTCTGGTCAGTATCTCCTACAAAGTCCTAAGTGCTCAGTTCCTTTGTTTTCTTAGATGAACTAAAACTTGGGGTTCTTTGTCCCTTTCCTTTATGGTCGAGTGAACCTTTGAAATAGATTCTTCTGAAGGTTACCCCCCTAACATAAACTTCATTCAAGGTGTTAGGAAGGCAACATAGAGTCTGGTGGTGAAAGTTCCTTGCTGGTTTCTTACGCACTGGTGTTTGCTAAATTGCAAATTGATGTTTCCTGCAGCCTTCTCCCCTGCTGTCTTGATGGTCCTGTTTTATCTTCTATGTAAATTGCAGGCCCATTTTCTCTGGAAATATCTTCAAGGTCACAAAACCACCTTCCTTTGTCTGTCGGCAGACAGACTTTAATAACATAACTTTCAATATGTTTGAAATTTTGAATTTGTCCTCTGTACACCACACAATAATATTAATGATCAGTATGTTATTAGCGCTCTATTGGTATCTTATATGCCACCTTTTACATACAGGTTATCACATCTGTGAATTGGCGTACATTCAACTGATCAGGCCAGCTGAAACTCACTACCAGATACCAGCGAGCCCTTTGGCATTCGGATGCTGTTAGATCACAATAATGTTTTTGAAATGATAAATTGATCCAAATTGATAAACAGAAGTGCAAATGTTCTGCTTACTTGTTGTTAATGGACAATAGTTCCTGTCCCTGTACACACAGTACTCATGCAAAGCAAGTCTGAGATTCTGAGACAGATGGGGGCTATTTGGGAAGAGTAGTAATTTGAATCATTACTGTTGTACATGTTTTGGTGCTAATTGAAGATGGGAGTGAAATGTATTTGAGGTCCTCTTTTTGATCTGATAGTGAATGATAATTCTCTCTTCACTTGAAGAAAAGCTATACTATGTGAACAGAGACTAACTGGTGAAACTTGCAGTGGACTGAGAGTGGTGTATGGCCCTAATTTTATAGCATTGGTCCATGGATCCTAACTTAAAATGAAGCCTTTCATAGAATGAGTCCAGTGATGCATCATTTTCATCACACACATCTGACAATTTAGAAAACTGAGTTTCTTCCCACATTTCAGAAGATTTCATCTGCATAACAAGACAACTGATTTAGTAGGATATTACAAGCCTGCAATGGCTTTAAAAAAAATCAGTCTTTGGAAAGTGTCACAAACCCATGCACACTTCAACAGATCTTCAGATCAATAGCTGACTCCACTGTACAATGTATAATAGGCTGATGAAGACTTTAAAATTGGAAATAGAAATTTCTCATTCAGGGAAGAAGTGCTTTGACCACTCAAGTACTGATTACAAAACACCACTTTGGAAAACAAAAAGTGAAAAAAAGTGTCAAGAAAAGGTTGAGTGGGGTTTTTTTAGATAACAGTAGCAACTCTGCAGATCTGCCATAAGATTGCCAGGGAGACAGATTCAATACCAGCTCTGCCCAACTTGCACTTTGAGGAAGTTCCTGTGTGTCTCTGCCTTTATTGCTTCCTGCCAAATCTAGTTGTTCAAGGTTGCATGGGGCAGTAATGCAATGTGTAGTGTGCCCTTCTGATGATGAAATAGTCCATTGCTAATCAACTCTAAAACCAATAAGGGGGAAGAGACTTACATTTTGGGGTTTTTAAATCCTCCTTGTGTAACTCTTAATTGCCATGGTCAGAGACGCAAGTCTTCTGGGTACCTGGAGATTGGTCTACTGCCTACAAAATATCTTTTTAGTTTTTCTTTCCTTCAGTCCACGTGACATTTTTCCCGGTCTCACTAATGACTCTTATTACTTCCCATTGGCTTCCACTGAGATAGTTTAGCATCTTGCAGGATTGCTCTGTCTATATTGATACTGCTACAATTTCAGAATAGAGCCCAGTTATTATTGATTAAAATTCTATTCTATAAAGGTTCTTATACTGCATTCATCACTGTAGTATCTGAGCACCTTCAAGTAGTGCATTAAATGATGTAACAAACATCTGTCACATGTGGTTCATCCTCTTATCCTCTCCTCAGGAAAGAATTGTGTGTGCGGTGTAGTGTTTTTGTTTTGGTAGATTTTGTTTAAAATATCTACAAGATGCTGTGTGTTTATATTAGAGAAGACAAGTTGAAGTGTGCCTTGCACGTGGAGTGCAAGGTGCTGAGGTTTATGGTGGTCCTTACATCCTGTGGGAATTCGTTCCACAGCATGGATCAGACCCTGAGGAAAGACCTGTCTCCTGCAGAGGAGCTTTGTCCTTGTGGTTGGCGGTTCCACTGTGCCCAAGTAGTGGATTTGTCAACCACGGTCCTTATCCTGGATCTGTAGGTGGTCTCAACTACTTTCACATTCAAAAGACCCTGAACTTCTTCTACATGTAACATAAGCACGGTCTTTCTGGACCAGTTTTATATTGGATAATAAAGTACAAAATATCCACCAAAACAGCCTAGGTACTGCAGGGTGCAGTTGTATTTTGAATTTTTAAATATTTGTTGGGTTCAGATTCATATTGCTTAAATCTTCTGTTTTTATATACAACATTAATGTCCCTAACAAATGACTCTTTAAAATTGAATTAAAAAGGTGACATATGGATTCCAATATTAGATAATATCAATACAAACATATTGTTTGTGCATCCAAAATAATGATGTAGAAATGGGAATAAAGAGTATTATTAAAATCAAGTGCGTGGCATTTCTCCCCAAAGTATATATGTTCTAGACATGAAATTGGTTAACAGAAAGAAGAGGTGGGAGGACAAGAAAAGAATGGAGGAGCTTGAAGTATGTAGGGTTTGTAGAGAAGTGGATAGGCCAGGCATTCTAAGGGAAGATGATTAGAAAAAAGTGAGAGGTGAAAGGAAGTGTGAAGGTTATCAGATGAAGAATTATTGGGTTGAATTGTTTGGAACCAATAATATACAGAAGCACTTCTTGGGATTGGAAAGGCCCAGGTTGCCTCTCTGCTTGAGAGTAATTTTGTCCATGGTAAGTGTTGATGCCAATTCTGTTTTCCAGTGTCTTTGTAAAAATTTCTTTTGCTGATATAAAAACAGGGCTATGAGAACACTTTTTTGAATAAGAAGGTGGTTTGGGGTTGTCTTCATTGTGACTGAGAAGGCAGAATCTTAGCAAAGGGAAGAATGGGTACTGAGTTAGAGATAATTGTTGAAAGTATCTGGCTTTTGTTCAGTTATATAATTACAGCACAAAAAGCTGCCTGGTTAAGGATTGGGCTCTAGATAAGCACTTTATGCTTCACCCTATCCATCCCATCTGTCCTATATAGCACCAGATACTGTCCACTGACTAGGCAGGACACTGGACTGGCTGGCTCAAAGCCCTGAAACTGTAGGGCGAATGTTTTTTCCTTATTACTGCTCAGAATGTTTCCACATCACAACTTGGTGGTGAGAGCGCAGTTGATGACTGATAATTTGACCCCAAACTAAGTGATTATAATAAAGTAGTACTTTTAAACCATTTTAGATTAAGGGTATCAAACTAATGCCATGTAATAAGGCAGAATTACATTGTTAATTATGATGTATGGTGCAGGGAATACATCAGGACTATATACTGTCCACAGTGGATCTCCCACTGATGGCAGGGGGAGGCTTATAGAAAGATCAAGGATAAAATTATGGTTGGGGTGCTTGGAACAATTTTTATAGTGGGGGTGCTGAGAGCCATTAAACGAAACTGTAAACCCTGAATATAATGGAAACCACTTCAAGCCCTTATGTTAAATAAGACCCTTATGTTTAGTCATTATTAAGGATAAGATTTTGTCATGGAGCTCATGGATTCCATCACTTTCAGAGACCTCTGTGACATTTTCCGCTTTAGCTTCAGCCCTACTGCAGCAGGGCCAGAACTGCTGG
Organism: Lepidochelys olivacea; assembly: GCF_965140295.1. Taxonomy (NCBI): domain Eukaryota; kingdom Metazoa; phylum Chordata; order Testudines; family Cheloniidae; genus Lepidochelys; species Lepidochelys olivacea. The sequence goes on along the minus strand of NC_140421.1, from coordinate 40,425,992 downwards.
GGACTCCTTAGCTATCAGCTGCCAGTGGTGGCAGCGGCCCCGGAGCTGTCTGCCATTAGGGGGCAGGTGGGACTGGAGCTGTCAATCCCTCCCTCCTTCCCCCCCATTATTTTTAGTAAGTCGCAGACAGGTCACAGGCTTCCAAAATTTTTTGTTTATTGCCTGTGACCTGTTCGTGGCTTTTACTGAAAATAACTGTGACAAAATCTTAACCTTAGTTATTATTGGTTGTGTCTTATTGTAACATTTAGTATCAGAGGGAAAAATAAGCTCAGTTTTTTATGACCACTGCTATTTCTCTGTTTCCCATCCTTCCCCATTCTCCTCTCTCTTTTATTCCTCCCTCTTTGTCTCTCTTCTTTTCTTCCACCATCTGCATTTCATTCCTGATAGAAACTCACAGTATCCACTGCCACTTGCTGTATGCTCAAGCCCTTCCTTATTCCATCTGCTAAAATGATCATCAATAAAATAGATAATGCTTAATCTGACGTATAATTATCAGGATTGAGAATTAACACTCCTGAGAGATGACTTAGGGGAGGGGAGTTCACTTCTCCCAGAGCCACTATTTTAGGGTGTTTGTGGCTCATATTTGGAAAGCTTTTGTTGCAGTCATGAGGCCGAGACACTTGCTGTTTTTTAGAAAGGAATGCTTACATTCTGCATAATCTCAATATGCCACACGGGATACAGCAGTGCATCAAAGAGGCTTGGTGTTTGACACCTCTGGCTCAGATTTAAAAATTTCTGGACTGTGACATAGGAAGAGATCATCAAATTGGTGGGTTTCACAAAGAGGGAAGGAAGGATAAGTAGGTTAGGTTAATTACTAGACACGTCATTTAAAAAAAAACCCTTAAGTGTTTTTACACTGTCAAGTAGGATTCACAGCAGGTCATGGTTCCCTCATGTCTAAATAGCTTGATAACTCTGCCATTTTGATTCTATATATAATTTTATCCTAAAATTTTTATTTACTACAATATAGACTAATTAAAAGAAAGTTGCAAGAGAAGATCTAAGCATAAGTAAAAGTATGGATGTCAGTAAGTTCAAGTCCTTATGCCTGATACCCAGTATTTAAATCAGGTTGGTTGGTGGACAAGGGCAATAAATATGATCATTATTTGTGTTACAATATCATAATCAGTAGCCATAATCAATAGCAAAAGTAAAAGGCAAATAAATGAAGTTAAATTCTGGTCTATGAAAATATATACAATGACTATCTTCATATGCAAAAGAGAAATTAAAAAACCCTAACAATACAAATATTTAAGCTGAAAATATACATTTTAACACACAGTGGTTGAAACATAATATTTGACTAGTCCAAAGAGACAAAGTCTGTGGATATTGTGTACAGTGAAGCCTATGCAGAAGGTCTTTCTCTCTTAAAAACGTTCAAAAATTCTCTCCCCTTTTTTTACAGAAACCTTTCTCCGCTTTTTCAAGGCTTGAATGTTCATCTTCCTCTGCACTATCACAGAACATTTGGTAAAGATAACAGATGAAGATCCTGTTAGGCTTTTGTTCTATATGTAACACAATGTCTCTGTCAAAGTAAACTTCGTGATTGTAAGTCTGCAATGAGAAAATAATTTTGAATGACCGCTTCATTTCCCAGAGGCTGGTGTAAGTACCATGTAAATAAGACTTCCCTAGAACTGATTAAAAAATTACAGCAGAACACTGTTCATTTTCCTAGTACACATAACAAAAGCATATATGCATAATTGGTCTTTCAGATAAAGCAAGGACCGTGTTTAGAAACCATGGTCCAGATCTTCAAAGGTATTTAGGAACCCAACTCCCATTAAAATCAATAGGAGTTAGGTGTCTAAATACCTAAATTCCCATACAGTTAGGCCCATACTTAATTTTGTGCACATTAGAAATTCCACTGCCATCTGTCGGACTGCTCAAAGGTTATAAAGTTAAGCACACATACAAGTGTTTGTGGGATCAAGGCTTAGATTGATAAGCATTTTATAACTGTCAAAAGATACATTTTTCAATGCAACTGATGCACATTGAGGGAAATCCTGATTTAAGATTATGGGGATTTTCAGATAAATGAACTACTGTATCACAGAATACTTGGAAATTCAATGAAGTAATTTTTGCCACGGATACTATACATGGGAATTGCCAGTGGGAGTTGTATTGTACATCTGACTCAAAAATTTGAACAGAACAGTTACTTGGATGCAAAGCAGTGTGTCAAGTGGATACAGGGGAATGTTAATGTAAACTGAATTCAGTGGATTATACTCACCACATCCCAAGACTCCACTAAAGGAATACTCTTAAGTAGAATCCCATGTTCATTACAGTGAAAGTCAAGGTGAGCTTTCCCATCAGCTCCTATCTGAGTAACTGCCACAACAGATAACAAATCCAGCTCATCTTCATAGTCCACAATTTTGAAAGTCTTATGAAAAAACAAAATCTCAAATTGACCAGTTAATAAATAGACTTTTACAGTTATTTTAAAAAAAACTTTACATATGTTTTTTTCAGAAGGGGAAAGGAAAGAAATGGAAGGTATCCCAGTTCACAGATCTGCTATCATTCATCAGGAAAATCTTTGCCATCCAGATAGTAAGCTATAGGCATCTTTCCAACCACAAACTATTCAGTGCATTTCAGCAGAGCCCCCGTATGAGGGGGAGAAGAGAAAATAAGGTCCTGTACTGTCTCAGTGCATGAGTGTAAAGGTTTTACATACACCATATAGGAAATGTAAAACAGAATACTGTAAACAACAAGAGGGAGAGGAAGTAAGGCATCACTTCACTTCAGTGCCCTTTGCTTATACACATTAGCAGCAGTATGACTTAAACCTGTTGTCAACATCTAGGCCGTGAGACTTGAGAAATTTACGAGGGTAATATAAATCACAAAAATTCCTGTATCCTCTCTTTAAAGTTACATACCTCTACATCCATACACAGTCAGCAGCTCCAGTTTATGATGGGGGAAGGACAGGTTTAGACAAGCTGTTATCAACACATGTGAGTAAGCATGGTCTACACCGCTATTTTTGGAGTGCTACTGCAAGTCTGCGGACCAGGCTGGGAGGCTGGCTCCTGGTTGCCGCGGAGACATACGCTAAATGACTCTTTTGCTCTTCTCCTGTCTACATCCAAGGAAATGTATTTTCCACATAGTTCAGAGCATAAAGCTCAACAGCAGGAACAAAATCTGTGGAGTTCTGACTACTGAAGTGTCTTCTTTGTAATTGTTATTCTGTTGATTATAAATGAATATACATTAACTCCAAGCTTTAAGGGCTATGTAAAAACATACCCTGTTTTCACTGAGCTGGTATCCATTTCCATGGCAACAAGAGTGGAAATGGTTGCCAGAAATTGAGGCATTAGAATTCTCATTTCAGTGTGAATATCAGCTGAGTCCTAGCTGAGAGCTAAAAAAATGTTTTTCAAACACTACGTGAAGACCTTAGCAATGTAGTGTTTTTACTTTGAAAATATTCAATTAAAAAAAACACCTTAAATAATTTCCCTGCAATTTACCAAGATGGTTGAATAACTCCTGTAGTCAGGATCTATTGGCATCAAAATTTAAGGTAGGCTAACCTGACCAAAGAGTGGTGAACTATGCAGTTACATGGGTACCCAAACACTCAGAACTTTAATTGGCCAGTTAGATGCTTCAGACCTCTTTTCATAACAGTGTAGCCTAAACTATCCAAATGTTATTCATCTGATAACCCATGTTATCTAACTAATAGCATATAGGGTCCTGTCTTTAACTGTGGATATAACAGTCATATTTTAGAAAAGCGCTGTTCAGATAACTGGAGAAAGTCTTCTGGCTCATTCCTTACTTACCTTTGTGGGGTTGGGAAGAGAAGACTAGGAAGAAGGGAGGTTTAGCTGAAGCACTTTAGCTAGAATGATCTAGCAAAAAGTCTTACATTGAATCCTGGGGGATTCAACCACTAGTCTCACTCTCCCTTCCGCCGCTCCCCCACCCTCCCTGTTTTTAATGGCTGCATTACTTAGGAGTGGCAAAGTCACAGCAGGCCTGAACATTCTTCTAGTCTTCAAGACTATAATGTATTTATATCCAGGGTAAAATAAAATGAATACAAACAAACAAAATGAAAAAGAAGACTATGTGAAGATTTTCACCTCTTTTTCTGCACTTCAAGACTATGAGCAGGGGGGGCGGGAAACAAGCTCCAGCCTAGTGAACTAGTAATTCCCATACTAGTTTCTTGTCCAAGTTGAAACAAAATGCAAAGACTGAGTAAATGAAACACAGAAGAAATAAAACTGGAAAGAAATCAGCAAGCAGGAAGGATACATCATGGTTAATCTGAGGATCTGGATCAGACCTGCTCTGTAGCGTTCTAGCACACTTATCATATTCCAGTTAACCACTGGAATAAATTGCCTAGGGAGGTTGTGGAATCTCCATCACTGGAGATTTTTAAGAGCAGGTTAGACAAACACCAGTCAGGGATGATCTAGATTATATTTAGTCCTGTCATGAGTGAAGGGGACTGGATAGGATGACCTCCTGAGGTCCCTTCTAGTCCTATGATTCTATATAGCCACATTGCAGCTTACACCTGAATTGTGATGTCACAGGAGTTCCCATCACCATCCACTGTTTTTTAAACTGTTCAATTTTATTGAAAACAAAGAAAAATTTCATGAGTGACGAGTGACAGAGTATTTTTGTTCACAGTCAATAATGTATCAGTGTGTGCTCGGTGCTGTACAGAGCAGAGGAAGAGATGGTCCGGTCCCTGGCTTGAGTTCACATACTACAGTAAAGTGGGGAGACAATGTAGTTCAGACACAACACACCAGAGTCTGGGGATCAGACGATCCAGTCTCAAAGCAAAAATATAATTTAAAATTTTGTTTCTTTGTATTTACTGCTGAAAAGTGTCAGTAGAAATGTTTTAAGGCGTGATCTGAATGGTTGTCATTTTTCACATTAAGGATTTGATCTCATACCACTTAAGTCACTAAGTGTTTTGCCATTGATTTCAATGGGAGTAGGATCAGTCCTTACATGAGGAAGACTCTTTCAGGCACCAGTAGCAACAAAGAAGAAGAAAGAGATAAAGATGAGAAGAAAGCAAAGGGAGGGGAATGAAGGCAGCAGAAGTGTGGTGATAAAGAATGAATGTAGAGCTTAATATAGCTAAAAGATCCAGCGACTGCACTTGTAAGGAGAGATATCTCTTGATGTCTCAACTCCTTGGCCAATCTTTTAGTCCTTTTTAGCTCACTGTATCACAGTTACCTCTTGTTCTGGGTCATCATCCAGCACGTTAAAACGCTTTTTCACCACTCGGCCAGAAGCGGTTACAGTTACTGAGTTGTTCGCCTGAGACAGAATTTAAAAAAGGGGAGAGAGAGAGAGAGTGTGTCTGCGTGGCAGGTAATAATATAGGATGCGTATACTTTTTTAGTAGTATATTCATTTTATATGAAATTTGGTAACGCTTTTAAATTGGTTGTAAATGGCTGTTTACTTGTAAGTCTTCCTGTCTAGTGTGTGCTGGCAAGTGGGTAATGAAGTCTTACAGTGACATGTGATCATGTCACCTGAACTGGAATCCATCTTTAACCTGGTGCTTTTCCATCTAAAAGAAGGGGTGGGAACCCAGAGAGGGACAAAGGATTCCTGCCTTGTACAAAAGATATATAAGGAGGTGGAACAGAACCAAGGGGGCGGCAGTCATGAGAAATCCCCTAGCTACCACCTGAACTGGAACAAGGGACTGTACCAGGGGAAAGGATTGGGCCCAGACTAGAAAGGAGTCTAGTCTGTGAAAGAAACTTATTGGAACATCTCTGAGGGTGAGGTTTCATCTGTAATCAGTTTCTTACTGTATTAGGTTTAGACTTGCATGTTTTAGTTTTATTTTGCTTGGTAATTTACTTTGTTCTGTCTGTTATTACTTGGAACCACTTAAATCCTACTTTTTATATTTAATAAAATCACTTTTTGCTTATAAATTAATTCAGAGTAAGTAAGTAATTCCTGGGGGAGCAAACAGCTGTGCTTATCTCTTTATCAGTGTTATAGAGGGTGGACAATTTGTGAGTTTACCCTTTATAAGTTTTATACAGAGTAAAACAGATTTATTTGGGGTTTGTATCCCATTGGGACCTGGGTATCTGGGTGCTGGAGACAGGAGCACTTCTTAAACTGTTTTCAGTTAAGCCTGCAGCTTTTGGGGGATGTGGTTCAGACCTGGGTCTGTGTTTGCAGCAGGCTAACGTGTCTGGTTCAACAAGACAGGGTACTGAAGTCCCAAGCTGCCAGGAAAAACGGGAGCAGAGGTACTCTCAGCACGTCAGGTGGCAGTCCCAAGGGGGTCTCTGTGACCCAATCCGTCACAGATGATCCCTGCCATATGGTTGGTGAAGCATTTTAGGATTGTTTGCGGTTAAAACTATATAAATATATAATATAATAAAAGGTAGAAAAGACAGCACTAAACTGCTTTTCCTCCTTTAAAACTATTTTGTTCCCCACTCCCTGCAGAGAAAATAGGAATATTTTTCACATCTTTAAAGATTTCCCCCGCTATCCTGTTCTTCCTCTATTTTATCCCTTGATATGCCAGTGAACCTAATTTCACTGTAGAAATTCTAGCACAAAGATTGTGTAATCTTGTTGATTTAATTATTTTTGTTGATTGGAGTATTTTTTAGTGACTTGAGGTAATTACAGTTTCTACAGAAAAACTGGGTTAGTTAGAAATATTGAAGTCAAGCCAGCAATTTAGGTTCCAATCCTGCACCTGGCTGTGCACAACCACCTTCAAGTTAATTGAGTTGTGCCTATGTGGCCTACATAAATAATCTATCAAGGTACAAATAATAAGGCAGCAATCCAGCTCATATGGAAGACCCTTAATTTAGCAAATAGGTACACTGGTGAGTAAAAGGAGACTTCCAATAAAAAAAATCAAGGGATGCAGCCCCAAGCTCTGGGTATCCTTTAGCTTCTGATTGCCAGAAGCTGGGATTAGATGATGTGGATCAATTGATAATTGCCTGTTCATTCCCTCTGAAGGGTCTGGCACTGCTTGCTGTCAGAAGACAGGATACTGGGCTAGATGGATCATTGATCTGACCTAGTGTGGCTATTCTTGTGTTCTTATTAAACCACCATCTTTACCACATTACTTCTACTTTCTCAAAGTGATTTACAAACATTAATTAATATATTCTTGCAACACTCCTGTGAGGTAGGTGCTATTATCCCCATTACATAGTTGAGAAAATGGGAGCATAGCAGCATTAAGAGCTTGATCCTGAATGTGATGAGTGTCCTCAATTCCCACTGGACATCAATAGGAGTTGAGAATCCTCATCACCTCTCAGAATTGGGCCCTTAGTGTCTTGGCTAAGGAAGGTCACAAGAGAAGGTTGTGGCAGAATTAGAACTCACATCTCTTGATTCCTATTCCCAAGCCAAGATCATCCTCCCTAAACAAAATCCTGGGAAAAGGAAAAGAAAAGGCGTGCACTTGGGGCTACTCCTGCCCCTACTAATTTAATGGGAGTTTTACTATTGACATTATGTATATTTTTAAATACACACATTTTTATTTATGGGGGAACTTCAAAAGCAGTGTCAGTGACTGCAAGGGACTCAGTATTCATAAACTATGAAAAACCCTACAAGTTTCTGCTGAAGTAAACTACAGTTCCAAGCTACAGCAGTGTCATCAAAGGTTTTTCACTAACATGCACCAGAGTGGGGTCTGGTCTTTTTAGCATTTCCATTTGATTTTTGTGGTTTGTGTCACAAATGTTTGTTTTCACCAGGCTTGACATTTTTCAGCCATTTGAACTTCATTGCTATCAAATTTGCATACAATTATGACACCTCCTTGCCAAAGCAATCCGTCTCTGTGTGTGTCTTAAGGTTTACACCCCAGGCAACTATTTGCATTGTTCACCACAACAGATGCCAAGAACCTAAAAACTGACAGAAGGTTTCAGTGAGAGACCCCAAAAATATAATTGTCTTTGAAATTCTTCTCACACGGGACTGATGCAAAGACTGCTGAAGTCAAAGTGTCTTTCAGTAGGCTTTGGATCAGGCCCACACCATACACTGATATACATATGCATATGAATCACCTACATACGCTATATAATCGTGCAAAAGTAAAATATATTGTTTGTATTAAGAATTTCCTGCTGTAGTCTCACATTGTTCTGCCTGTTGGCCATGATGACAAAATCTTCTGCAATTTCCTGCTGGTATTTATTATTTTCAATTTCTTTCAGCTTCAAGACTCTTTAAAAAAAAAAGATATAAAATAAGTCATGTTAAAATCTAACATGCTGTGATTTCTAAAACCAGATGTACTAAAATAGTACAGACAAGTTACAGTCATAACTTCTTTCAAATACAGTACAGGGTAAATATATACCACATTTGAAAGATGTTATTACTGTAACACATTTATCTGTGCAATTTTATTACATCTGATTAGCACATCATTTCTAGAATATACAATATGTTTCCTTATTAAATTCTACTGTTGCTCACATCCACCATGTGGAAGTCTGCACATGTTTCTTCTAGAATTCCTGATGCTGGTTGGTTTATAAATTGTCCAGGTGCTATAGGTTGGTGGTAATTCTTTGGCCTACTACTTCTCAGCCTAAGTTGGAGTCATGTAGGGGAGGACTGGTCATAATTATGTCACTAAACTTTAACATTCCATAATGCATACTACTGAGGCCACTCAATATGCAAGTTTTCCTTTGAGAGAACCTCAGGAATAGCTATGAGTTGCACAGTTGAAATTTGGATCTGACTTCTCCCAAAGTTCAGAAGAGGGCTTAGATATGAGCTTTTAGTTTGGGTCCATTGCTAGTTATCAGTGTTTTACACTTCTTCCTACATGTTTACAAAGCTGTTGAACCAGCTCAGGATCCACTGATGGAAGCAACATATGATTACTAAGACTGTAGTTCTTTCGGGGTGAGATATTTGTGTATTCATTGCCTAGTACAATGATCCTCTAATAGGGCTTTTAGGCACTACCACAAAACAAATAGTGATCACTCCATAACAGAAAATAAGCCATACTAGCCTTTAGAGAACAGTAATTCTCTACAGAAATATGCCGAATTTTATTCATAAAATGAATTATCTTAAAATTTGAAAAATGAGCCACAGTAACGTAACATTTATGGAAAAGGGGAAAATACAGAAGTAGAATTTAGTCTATTTAGTAACCCCCCCTTACAGGAAATAACAGAGTGAAATCTGCCTTTGTTGTTTAGATATTTCCCAAAATAGGCTTCAGAACTACAACCTTGACTATATTTTCCCTCAGACAAAATTTAGTTCTCATCCTGTTTTCAAAATATTTTTAAAATTAAAATGTAGATCAATGTAAATAAAAATGTCTTCTATGATATGAACTACTGTATAATTGTGGGAGGTGACAAAACATTTTGTGCTTCAATGCATGTATGTAACTTTTAAAATACATTCAAGCAACAGAAATTAACCTCCCCAGAAGTATATCTGCAGTGATAATATTAAGTTTGAAAATTTATTTCTTTGGGGGGAGGGAGAAAGCTTTGTTACATCATTTTATAGAGAGCTGAAATTTTAAACTCTAAAAAGTCAAGAAACGATCAATTAAAGTTTCAGAACCAGCACTTATGCAGTCTCCTTAAAATACATCTTCTATTTGGGGGAAAAAATGTATGGAATAAGATGATTGTCATTGGTGTGTATAACAGGGTAGCTGGCCCTTTAAGTGAAAATGGGCTCAGTGCTCCTGTTCCAGTCCAGGTGCTCCAGCTGGGCTAATTAATAGGGTGGGGCAGCACTTGAGGAACTCTAAGAGGCCTGGTGAGAGCCATTGGGCTGTTGGCAGAAGACTCGGAGATGAGAGTTGCCAGAAAGAAGGTGGTTTCTTGGAGAGAGCAGCAAGGGCGGTTTGCTGGTAAGGAGAGGGCTGGGCAGGAGAGGGCTGAAGACCAGAGGAACAGCAGTGGGAAATGCTTGCTGCCGCTAAGCCAGAGAGGCTTACGGGCTGATGTCTCCTTGCCAGAGAGCTGGGTCCCAGACGAACCAGTGGAGAGACTGTGAGAATTCCCCCTAGGAAGAGTGGGTTGTGCCCCAGAAGAAAGGGCTGGGGTGGAGGGTCAGAGGAGGATTCCAGGAGTCCACATCTGGTAGAAGACACCAGGATGGGGAGAATGAAGCCAGGGCTCAAAGATTACTTGAACAGGGTTGATGTGACTATGCTGTGGGACATTTGGTTTGGGACTTTTGCACTGTTTTGGCTAATAAGCTATAGGAGGGACTAGAGAAAAAGCTCATGTGGACTTACTGGGAACTGAAGAGAGAAACTGAGGCAAGGGACCACTAGCAGGGCTGCCTCAAGGAAGGCCGCTTGTTTACAGTGTGTTCAGTTTAATAACCATAATTTTCACTGTTAAAAGAAAGACATTGTTCTGTCCTCTTTCCCGCCCACCCTATCCCAAATCCATTCTCTTGCAGTCTGGGCTTGGGCCTCAGATCTTTTAGCTGAACGGAATGAGGTCTGTATCAGTCTGTCAGTAGAACATGGTAGGAGTATCAGAAAGTGATTGCATGCTCACCATGGTGGGGGAACAGTCTGGGAATATTTGGGCTAGGAAGTAAGGTATCATGGGCTTGTCACTGAGTATTTGAATGTATGCTGAGAAGATGAGACATTCAAATCAAACTGCATATTCTAGAGTTGACATCCTAGGGTGTACAAAATTTAAAATTGACGGGTCAGGAAGGAGAAGTAAAATGACTGAAAGATGTGCTGGGCTCATTTGTACATCATCTTAAAAGTAGTGGCGGGGATAAAATTTGGCCCAGTTCCACTCTTTTCAGGTGGCACTGAAAGAGCAAATCTGGCCTGATTCCTTACTTGGCTCCCTCAGGTGTTAATTTTCTGCTTACGCTTAAAAGTGCCATTTCAGTGCAAAGCCAAAAAACCTGCAAACTTTGGAATAAAATTCCCATAATGAACTTCGGGGTGAGGTACAGAGAGGAAATCAATGGCAAGCGAGGACTGCAGGACAGTAGAGAAAGGTCAATGGTCTGAATGATAAAGTCAGATTTGTTTTATTTTAACAGGTTAAATCTGCTGGTAGGAAACAGAAAATGCACAGCATTAGTTGATCAAAGCTTATGCACCCAGAAAGGGGTTTGGGTCTCAAAGGTTTATTCTTAAGGCATGTGAATGAACTTGTAATAGTGGAAGCTGGAATTCTTAAAAAGCATCTGGATTGTTACATAGACTAGGAAAATACAAATTAAAGAAATTTTCCTATGTAAGCAAAATCACAGCTATTTTTACTATTTTTTTCAGAGCTATTTCATACACAAGAATTACAGCTTATTCTCTCTAAAGAGCACTATTAAGTATAACTATGGGTTCACTCTTTGTACAGGAGCCTTTCCCAGAATGCTCCTTTTCTGGCAGATGGCCCTTTAGTAGTGCTTTAGACCAGAGGTGGCCAAACTACGGCCTGCGGGACCCTCCTGCCCGGCCCCTGAGCTCCTGGCCCAGGAAGCTTGCTCCCGGCCCCTTCCCCACTGTCCTCCTTCCCCCGCAGCCTCAGCACGCTGTGTCGCCGGCCACAATGCTCTGGGCGGCTGGGCAGCGCAGATGCAGAGTCGCAGCCTGACTCGGTGCTCTGAGCAGCACGGCTGTAGTGCCGCCAGCCACCGGTGCTCCAGGCAGTGCGGTAAGGGGGCAGGTGTGTGTGGATAGCGGGCAGGGGAGTTCGGGGAGGGTGGTCAGGGGGTAGGGGTGTGAATAGGGGTCGGGGCAGTCAGAGGGTGGGGAACAGGGGGGGTTGGATGAGGCAGGGGTCCCGGGGGGGGCAGTCAGGAAGGAGGGGGGGTTTGGATGGGTTAGCGGGGGGTGGTCAGGGGTTCCGGGGGGTGGTCAGGGGACAGGGAGAAGGGGTGGTTGGATGGGGCAGGGGTTCCGGGGGGCAAGTCAGGAATGAGGGAGGGCTGGATGGGGCAGCCAAGGGTGGTCAGGGGACAGGGAGCAGGGGGTGGTGGATGGGGTAGGACTCCCGGGGGCCCATCAGGGGACGGGGTGGGGGTTGGAGGGGCAGGAGTCCCGGGGGAGCAATTGGGGGTGAGAAGCAGGGGGTGGGTCGGATAGGAGGCGGGGGCTAGGCCATGCCTGGCTGTTTGGGGAGACACCGCCTCCCCTAACCAGCCCTCCATACAATTTTTGAAACCCGATGTGGCCCTCAGGCCAAAAAGTTTGCCTGCCCCTGCTCTAGACTCAACCTAGTGTCTAAAAATTAAACCCTGGTTTTTCTGGATTCTTTTATCATCACTAGTAGTAGAGTCTTTGAAAAGAATGTCGCGTTCTGGGAGGATATATAAGGCAGAACTTAATCCAGCTTGTTTTTCCTAATTGCACTGCCTCTCTATTGCTTATAGTACCAAAAAACATGTTAAGAAAACAAGCAAACATATCTGAGATGGAGTCATTTTTATAGTTACAATTGGGATCATAACACCCTAAGGCTGCAAGTGCTGTTAGTCTCATCCCTATTTATCAAGCCAATTGTATTCTCTGGTTATATACACATGCACTCTCTCATGGAAGAGTAAGCGGAGTTCTTTCTACCTCATGTATCATGAAGGATCCAGCTTGCCTGTCTGTAACTGTATATAATGTTAATTATTTAATGTGCAAGTTTATGTGGAGGTCAGAAAAAAAGAGAATTTGTAAAAAAAACTACATGATGTCATTTTTACAGATGTTTTTCTGACACTACACAAATTAACAATGGCATTGCTCCTGGAACTCCATAATTACCCTAACTCTTAGCCATCTCCCAAAATCAGAATGCTAATAAGATGTTATCCTGTAGCCTCTTTAATGAAAACAACAAACTCTGAAAAAAATTAGTGCTCATACTTACTTTATCAAATTTGGTCCCACATGGATTATTCTGCCTGAAGTATCTGGATGGAAATATATCCAGTCGGGTTCTAATGAACAGCACTTCATATCCTGTATGCCATTTTTTGCCTGAAGGTGGAAGAGAAGGCTTTGAATGATTATATTTAGATCTGATTAAACTGGAAAAGCTCAGCTCCCTCCCATCTGCATCTGAGCGTTTACAGTACTGGGTAGAACCATATAGACACTACAAAAAGTTGAAGCAGCAATGGAGCTGAATCAGTAAGGGGAATAAGCAAACCCTTATGGAACACCAAGACTGAAAGAAATTCCATCACACTGGGTTGTAACATTGTTTAGTATCTAATGAACAATGCTTTTAACATGATTAGACCTGTTCCTAGTTCTCCTGAAACTACACGTTGAAAATTAAAGACCTAGCCTGCAAGCACTTCACCAATTCAAAACAAAGTGAGCTTTGACTTGGGATGAGACCTACGAAAAGCTTTTATACAAGCATTGAGGTTTACAACAAACCCAAGACCTGGGCAGGTATGTGGAAAAGCTTACTGAGGTCTGTGAACTTGGGACGGTTTATGATTTCAGCCTCAAATCAGGCAAAATTCAGGCATTTTGGCAGAGTTTTGTTCTGAGTTAATTTGTAACAAACTTTTGTGGGTGTGAACTCACACAAAATAAAGCCAGGGCAAGAGGTTTGCCTGAGACCTGTGAAGCAAAAGCACCACATTTTGTACAGCTGTACTTCACCATGAGGCTGAAGACCTGTATATTCTGATATTAAAAGAGACAGGAAGGAAGGGACATTGGTCTCAACAGACTAAGAGATGGGGACACGCCTAGACGAGAAACTTGGTACTTGAAGAATCCTAAACTGGCAGGCCAATATTATAGACGTGTTTTTAGCCTGAACAAGGAAGCCAAAATAAAGTCTGAAAAAGTGAGCTCATGCAAATGACGAAATGGTGGATAATACAACTTTTTAACAAAGGACACAATTATAAACATAGTGTTCAAAAACATTTTGAAAGAGAAACCACAAAAGGAGGATACGCCTGGGGGGAATTCTGTGCACAATATTTTAAAATTCTGCATATTTTATTTGTCAAAATTATACAATATAATCATACCAGTTTCAATTGTTTTGGTAATTTATTTCAAAATACCTGTCAGCAAGTATGTCTGTAAAATACAGACAACAAAAAAGATTCAGAAAATGTTTTTTGACAAATAGATTCCTTACTAGGCATATTAATGCAGAACTCTGAGTAATTTATTTAAACTACAATACAGAACTGTACTTCTCATACCCCCTCAGAAGCCGTGCAGAGGCTTTGGGGAATTGGGGTAACAGAGGAGCTGAGGGAGAGGGACGTAATTGCTGGGAAGGAGTCTGGTTGTGAACTTGGAGGGTTGTTGGGTGTGAGTGGGAGAAGTATATAACAGATTTTTGAGGGTTCGGGGAGGGACTGTTAGGGAGCCTTCCCCTTGCAGACCCTGGCTGATCCCTAGCCTCTCCTATTCAGTAAGGCACGTATGTCCCTGCCCACATGTGGCCCTGCACCCCCACTCAGCCATCCCCTTCTCCCCCATCCCCGTGTTGCCCTGCACCCACTCAGACAGCCCCCTCACCGTCATCCCTATGTGTCCCTGTACCCCCTCTCTGTCCCAATGGGTCCCTGCACTCCCATTCAGCCATCTCCCTACCCTGTCCGCATGTGTCCTTGCACCCCCACTCCCATTCAGTCCCTGCCCCAGTCTGTCTCCGCACCATTAGCCCTTATGAAGCCCAGTCTGTGATCCCGTCCCCAGAATCCTCATGTGCCCAATGCTGTCCATCCCCCTAGCCACCTAACCTGGCCCCGGAGCAGGCACTGTGAGGAATGCAGCAGCATCTGGGGCTGGCCTGGGAGCGGCTGCTCTGTTCTGGCACCACTGCGGCCCCTGATGGGTGGAAGGCATAACTGCAGCCACATTCCAACAGAATGTATTTCTGCAGGGGAAAAAAATTCTGTGAGGCACATAAATTCTGTATGTGCACAGTGGCGCAGAATTCACCCAGGAGTAGAAGGATCAGACACCAAATAATAAAGCAGCTTATTTGTAAAATGGTTGTAGACAGTGGGAAACAACATGGCACCATGCAGGGTATCGGCAAGACTCAGCTCAACCCATCACTGTTGAGTTGGGAACACAAAGGAAGTAATGCTATGTGTGCAGGGGAAGGTAGGAGGCACCAGAAGCAACACTGCTGGGAAGAAAATATTTCCATTGCTTTGTGTTGATTCTTTTGGCAATATCAGAAGCAGCACTGCTGGGCTATAGATGCAGCCCATTAAGTATGGCACTCTCTGGCGAGGGGGCAATCAATACATTAAAAGGGCATTGTAGGAGAGAATTAAAATCTTTATTGCTCCAAGTGTTACTCAGATGGTAGGGTGAGTGAGGCTGCTATGTGAATATTTACCAAAGCATTGTCTTTCAGAGCACAAATATGGAAGACTCCTTTATGCTTTTTCCTGTTAGGTGTGATGATGTAATGCCAAGGGTATCCTCCAATCTGAAATGAGTTCTCCAGAGAAGACACTTCAAATAGCAAAGGTGGGGTATCTGTAAACATTGTGTAATGTTAAGATCATTATTAACAGCCTCATAATTCCATTGGTCCATAGAATTCTAATTAAATTATTCATTCTTGAGAACTTCTAAAAACTCATTACAGTGTTTAATGTCATTGTGCACACAGAAATACAATACAGATGGGCAACTAACTTCTACCTAGCAAAGTGGCATTATGTGCAAGAAAATGTCTGAACTTTAATATTTCCCCTCCACATATCGCTCAAGAAAACAATGGGGGAATCACAATCAATGGATCTGCAGCTGCATTTATAAATTTTACAAATAGAAAATCTTAGGACTCAGTGCAGTAAATGGCAAAAGGAATCTATTTGTCCCTTCAGCTCATGTGGAGCAAGTTACATTCAGTATTAATAAGCTACTCATATAAATCCTCCGTGCAACAATGGGAGAAGGAATTTACATAGCAACTTTAATCTAAATGGATACCAGAAAACTTTACAAACCTTTACTAACTAGCATTCTACAAATAATTTCTACAGCCACTAACATGGACCCAACTTTTAGGCTGAAAAACAGCCCTGTTTAACAGCACATTGCAATACTACAAAACAATCTCACAGGAAGTAAAGACTATTTGAAATTACAAGGGGAATTGAAATAGGTGGAATGTAATTACCCAAGCTGGAGTTTGGCCAGAGCAAGAAGGCCCACATCTCTGCTTTTGTAAAGTATACTGTGGTACTTTTAATGACAAGAACTGGTTATGACTTCAGTTCGATGCCTCCTTCGAAAGACTGAATTTAAAGCAGTAAAGTGCCCTCTTGTGCTGTGCTGGGGCATTGGTTACATGCTGCTTTAGGGAAAAAATGCCACCAACTGAATCAGCCACAGTACTTCTTTCAGCACCTTGAGCTTTCCGTAGATGTCTCAGCCAAATTCTGACCTGGTTTTATGCTGCTTAACTTATGAGACTGGACAAAATTACAGCCTGAAGTAGTCTGACTGCATCCAATACCTGAACTTATATTTAGCTAGTGCTCCCGATCCCCATGCATCTCAAGATCCCAAAGTGCTCAGCCAGCTATTCTGAGAGGAGTCGCTTTATCTATCATGGAAATGAAGCCACATCTGAGGTGGAAAGTGGCAGCTGTTTAGCTGCAGCCTGTAGGTTAGGACAGGAAGTGAAGACGACTACCTCTGATCTAATATTTAGTAAAAAAGGGAGATTCTAAGCAAGATTTAGTAAGGTAGGGTTAATAAAAAATGATGTCTCTGAGGGAAAAGTGCAATATGTGGTATATTAGATGCACTGGCGGAGGGTTGATAGCAAACAGAATTGGTTAAAAAATTAGAGGAAAACCTCATTCCCTGACAGGCTGATTATTTTCTTTATAAAAGCATTTACTACTAAGAACCCTGAAAAAGTTCAGGGGGATGGACTAAATTACTAACTCTGAGCCCATTTTTATGCCACAACAGCTGTAGAAAGTATAGGCTTCTCAAGTTTCTCTTTTTACACTTATGTTGTCTTTTGCCAACAGTTTTAAAGATCAGACGCCAAAATCACAGCAACCGCTGTCACTATCTCCCACCTCTCCTTTCTTTCTTATGTGTTGCTTTCTCCCATTACCCAGCAGTCCACTGTCTATTAGAATACCTTCTAGAAATATCTATTTTCAATCACTATTTGAGCCTCTTTAGTTCATTTCCACAAAATATTCCAGTATCCTCTAAATGCAAAGCCTGATTTGCTCCTGGCGGTACTAGTATATTTGTTCTAAATGTGGAAAAATAATGAATGAGATTTTCCTCTCCATTTTTATGAAACTACCAAATACTCTCATAATAAATGTTTGTTTTGGGGGGGGAGTAAACAGGAAATAGCATTTTAAAGTTCTGGACCTTTTAGATAGGTGCCTTTTCCTCTTTCAGATTTGGCCAGGGTCAGTAATACGTGAAAATCATTACCAGCCAACAGCTGTTTGGTGACCTATGTGCACTAAATTATTGATCTCTGTGCAGTTCCTCTTGGATAGGTGTCCATATCACCTATGTTTTTGTTAGTCTTGGAAGAGAGGCCAAGAACTGAATACACATGGAGACTACTCTACCCTGTCATCTGTAGAGATGGTCTCTCCAGGTCAGGGCTACCCTTGCAGAGCAATGCTAGGAAGTGTGTGTTGCTTCTGCCCAGGATGTGGTTTTTCTGTGGAAAAATACAAGATTTCAAGTCCCCATAGCTTTCAAGGCTTCACATAGCATCCCAAACAGTTAAGTTTCAACAAGTACAAGTTTAGACTCTGTAGTCTTCAAAAAGATCAGCTGCTTCTTCATGGAAGCACTAAATATCACTGTACAGTTTAAGTCAGCCATCTCACTCATAAAAGAAAACTCAAAAACCACAGGATGGTAACTATCTCCAAACAGCAGCTATAGTCAATGTTCATCAGAAGCTGAAAATGTCCTAACCACAAACTGTTCTTGAATAAAGTTCAAGATCAAAAAGGTTTCTTTTTCTTTTACTTTGTCTCTAAAACTCATGATCCAAAACTCTAATGATCCATAAGCCGTGGCAATGTATCTAATATAAGCTGCCTTTCAAAACTCTCACAGGCCTATTCTCAACAGGGCATCCAACATTAAGTTATGGTTTAGTATACTACATCAGAGAGGAAACTGAAGAGAGAGTTCCTAAACTCCCTCTCCTTTGCAGAACTTAAGCCAATGATCATTGTATGGTCTCATTTCTTGTTTTCATATGATGTTACATAATTAAAGCTTTAGATTATTATCTAGCTCTATATTGTATCTTTGTGAATTACTTGCATTAGGCTGAAGTATCTGGATTGTTCTGTCTGCTATTACTATGTGAAATTGTTCAATAAAAATTAATGTAAATGTACTTTTTATATGAAAAAAGAAAAGGAGTACTTGTGGCACCTTAAAGACTAACAAATTTATTTGAGCATAAGCTTTCGTGAGCTACAGCTCACTTCATCAGATGCATTCAGTGGACTTTTTATATGGAAAATCATTTGTTAAAATATTGAGTACAAAAAGCCCAAGATTTTTTTTAAAAGGGAGCCTAAAATTGGTATTCTAAGTGCATATTTGGCAGCAGTGGGAGCTAGCAACTGCTTAGCACTTTTGTGCCAAATATTAATGTAGGAGGCTCCTACTTTTGCAGGGGTGGGGAGGAAAACGTCTAGATTTTTTTTAATTAGAGAAAAAACAATTAATGTGCTGAGATGGAAGGCCTGGGCTTGGGACCCACCTTAAGATTCTGATTTCAGATGCACTGGTGTAAAGAAGCCTTTTATATCTGAGAACTGTACACACACAAAATGTAATACAACAGAATACCATGTTTGTAAGCTGGACATAAGAGTTATTTTCTAAAATAGCTTAGTTTTTCACTTAGAATTAAGCTCAATGTGACTGACACACTGTGGACAGCTAGAATGGTCAAACTGCAATTTGGATAAATTACATTCTGTCCCCTTGAGTTCTCCCTGCAGTTTAGATTAGATACAGTAATCTGTTTCTCACTTCCTATGTTATACCATTGTTAGGCCCTACCAAATTCACAGCCAGGAAAAACACATCACGGACCGTGAAAACTGGTCTTTTGTGTGCTTTTACCCTATACTACACAGATTTCACAAGGGAGACCAGTATTTCTCAAATTGGGTGTCCTGACCCAAAAGGGAGTTGTAGGGGGGTTGTAAGGTTATTTTAGGGGGATTGAGGTATTGCCACCCTTACTTCTGCGCTGCCTTCAGAGCTGGGAGGCCAGACAGCAGCAGCTGTTGGCCAGGTGTCCAGCTCTGAAGGCAGTACCCTGCCAGCAGCAGTGCAGAAATAAGGGTGGCAATACTGTACCATGCCATCCTTACTTCCGTGCTGCTGCTGGCGGTGTGTCTGCCTTCAGAGCTGGGATCCTGGCCAGCAGCCACTGCTCTCCAGCTGCCCCCAGCAGCAGTGCAGAAGTAAGGGTAACAGTACCGCAATCCCCCCTACAATAACCTTGCAACCCCCCTGACAACTCCTTTTTGCGTCAGGACCCCTACAATTACAATACTGTGAAAGTTCAGATTTAAATAGCTGAAATCATTAAATTTATTATTTAAAAAATCCAATGACCATGAAATTGACCAAAATGGACCATGAATTTGGTAGGGCCCAAACCATTGTGTAGCTTTTCTGTGTGCAGTTTAACAGCTATCGCGTTCCATCCCAGAAGTGGCTGCTTTACACTGGTAGGTGAAGGGATTCCTGTTTATGCACAGTTTTTAGAGTTTCTGAAGCAGTTTTGTTCCTGTTCTAACTTTCTGTAGAAGTCCTATTTAGTAAATTCTTGAGTTTGGAAGTAAAATAGAAAACTTTCTGAATTATAATATGAATACCCAACTAAAAGTAGAGGTACACTACAACACGACACACAGCAGTTTTAAATGTTCTTGCCAGCAGTGAAAGATCCACAGATAAAACATAACAGCCATCAGTCTTGATAACGCAAAGATAAAATACCTGTTATTTTAATGTTACAAGGAAGGCCAAATGGATACTTTCCTACAATTCCAACTTTACCATTCCAGTTGTATTTGCATCCCAAATCAAATTGCTGCTCTGTGAACTAAAATAAAGCAAAACAAATTGGTTTTATTGATGTACACATTTTCTGTTCAGTTTTACTGCATTACTCAAATGGTTCATTTAAACCTAAAATCTTGTTTTCTAAGTACTAGTAGATTTTTTTTTTTTTTTTTTTTGGCTGAAAGAATTTAAATTCACTTTCAGCTCTACAACTGATTTTTTCAAAATTTAAATCTGGGAATATTATTCCTAGACTCTCTCTGATTCCATTTTATATCAAGGAGTCTTCCTTGACCATTGGTTTCCAACCTCAATACTTCTTCCTGTTACAACAGACATGACATGTAACAGTCTGTAGATACTCGTTTTGGTAAGTTGTCTCTATGTGGTGTCTGAGTAAGATCTCTATTTATGTCAGTGCCCACTCTACGTACATTTCACAATTTGAGAATAATGCTATTAGAATTGTTTAGTAAGGTAGTGTGCCCATTCATACCTTAGACTGTAATTTTCTTACAGCATGGCTTCTAACCTTTGTTTGGTGCATTTCTCCTATGATAAAGTGTCATATTCATATACAGTGCTAAATTAATAACAATCAATTTCCTCAAAGTATAGTAGGTTGTGTGTCAAATTCCATGCTCCATTACCTGCTCAGAGATAGACTGGAAACTATAGAGCCTGACCAGACCCACGCTATACATCACAATCAGCATTCCATGAGAAACCGCAACATCTGTCACATTGTTCCCAAATATCTGGCTCAAGGAAAAGAAAATATTCCATCAGGAAAGAGATCATTAAAAAGAAAATGTAAAACACTAAGGCTGCTTGAATAGAAATTGACTTGCTTTGTTTTACAGTCTCATTTCCTGTTACTCTTCTCTAAAATTGCTGACAGATGTTTTATTTTAGATGGTTTTGCAAATTAGATATTCTTTTGCACTTCAATAATAATACTTTGCACTTCCATACCATCTGAAGTCAGAGAATCTTTACCGACATTCATTCTCAATATGCCCCAACAACAGGTAACTTGTTACCCTGTTTTTACAAATGCACACAGTGATGAAGTAGGTTAAGGGTACATGATAAGTCAGTAGCAGAGTTGGAAATACAATCTTTTAATCCTGATTCCTGGTTCGCTGCTATATGGCAAGTGGTCATTCTGCTCAGGGATCCAGGACAGCACATAGCTGAAAAGTTAACTATGTTACTAATGCATCAGTCAGGATACAATATTGGATGTTTAAGCTCTGAACCTGAACCCAAGTCAGATAGGTCCATGGAGAGGTGCTTATAGCTCTTAATGACACTGCAGTATTCATTTTCTCCAGAGTGCCTCATGCATCTCCACTAAGGAAAACAACAAAAAATCCAAACAAACAAACTTTTGTTGGATGTAAACAGATGAACTTTATTCTTAATATTTAATGGGCCACACACATGCTTCCAAGCTGCATTTCTTCCTACATTTATAAAGCATTTATAAAGAGTAAAGTTTTCACTCTGCTAATAGATATATTTTATGGAAATGTGGTTAAAATGGGGAAGGGGAAAAGCCAAAAACAAGCAACAAATCAGATGTTCCTTGGCCTATCTGTAGGACAAAAAACCACTTTGATCCACAATACATCTCAGGAACCACATCCCAAATGCATGCCGTCAGATTCTGGCTGTCTTAGAAATATATGTATTGCCTGCTTCACAGGCCAGAGGGGGCCAAATCAGTGGGGTTTAGGTCTGAATCCACGTGCCTCGTTTGATGCTCTTTCCACAGAACTAGTCACTATTTGTACAGCTGGTTGAAAATTTCTGGTGGAATGTTTCTTCATTGGAATTTGCCAATTCATCTAAATCAAAATGTTCCGTGGAGACAGCTTGATTTCTGTGAAGTTCTGATTAAACCTGCCTGGTTTCCTGCCAGCTTGCTTGTGGGCATGCTGGGGTGCCCAAGCTACCAAGTCCTTGGCAGCCCATGTTCCCAGTTTAATCTCAAATTTGACCCTCACAGTTGAAATCTCTGTATTAAATTCCCTACACAGGTTGGTTTTCAATTATGTCAAATTCTATGCTTTGTGGTAAACTTTAAATAAAAACATACTAGCATATAAGATGTTAGATTTCTAGTTTGTGTCAGACATTAATTTACATGGGCTGTCAAGAGTACTTTATAGTTTTGCTATAAAATAACCCCACTTAGTGCATTCAGTGTTGCCATTTTTTTTTTGACCACTTGCTCATCACCCATTTCGTAAACTTTATCTTGCCACTCAAACTATGTATGGACAGAGGTGCTTGTTGATAGTAAAATTTCACTGCTGCTTCTCTCATCAATAGCTTCCTAATGAACATGCTATTACAGACAAATTTCAGATAGGACATGTTTCCTCTTGACTGGAACAGCAAGACTCACATTTTTATTATTTTTCTAGTATCTTTCCAGCTTAATGTAAACGCAAGTTACAAATCTCTCAATGTATGTAGTATTTACATTTTACACCCTTAATGGTGGATAGGGATATTTTCACAGCTAGCTTCCTTTAAAACCCCAATGCCCACAAACATCCACCAATTCCCAACTCTCTTCTTCCTCTAAGGAGGAACTAGTTTCAAACAACTTTTCCTAGCACCTACATAACAGACCTGGTGCACTTGATATTTTGCCAGCAGGTCACTTGTGTGAAGAATTACTCTGTGGTCATTTCTATCCAAGGGAAGTGGGATACTGATACATTCACTAGGGAAATGAGCCACTGCATTATATGAATTAGTCCTGCATTACTGGGACGTGCAATGAGGCAACACAATGCTTTTTTAAATTACTACACCTTGGAGCATAGTTAATACAGAAAGTAACTCACTTTTTTGTTTATCTCCAGCATTCCAATAAATTTCAGAGGTAGCACTCTGAATACAGCAAGAAAGAATAGCACAGACTGTTGGATGCCTGCCTGGGAAAGAACAGTAACTCTGAACTTAGTTATTGTATTTCAGGCAATATTACATGCTAGGACATTAATCTAACAGTATGAAACCATGATAAATATTGTTAAGACCTTTTAGGGGAGGATTATCACCTTTTTTTCACAAGGGGAGACTGAGGCTTAGAGAACCCAAAGCCATATGAGGAAGGGAGGGGCTCTTGACCGGGTTCTGTCCTCTAATCACAAAGCCAGTCATGTTTTTTCTTCTAGTAACATAAAAGAGGAGAGTGTTTCCATACCTGCAATAGTTAATGACACAGGGGCAGCTCACAAAGAGTTCTCTCTGAACCTCCGGACCGGTCCTGTAAATATTTGGCTATATATACCTCACCTAACAGAATGCTTGAGTAAACCTACCTGCTGTGTTGCTGCTGGAAGTTTATGCTGAGCTGATTTGAGAACCATAATCTCTTGAGGAGTGTCCCAGCTCAGATACCTATTGGTGATAAGAATGCATTTTTTAAAGTAGTAATTGTTTTAGACTTTCTTAAGGCAAATGCACCATTTCTCACAAACTTTTTGTAATACAGGTTATAACACAAGTCAGCTCATGTGGATGCTGGAGCAGATCCCAGTGTCTGGCCAAGCTCTGCCTGTTAAATGATCTGGGGTAAAGAGTGTTTGGGCACCTGGAGTAGCACAACAATGATGGAGTTGGGGGCCAAGATCTGGCTCACTTTATCTGGGATAATGAGACAAGCACTATTGCAAGCTCTTAATATATTAAAACTGGCTAATGCACTTTTCCCCTTTCCCTTCATAAACCAATTTTTTGATTCTGCACCATAAAAAGGGTCATTTCCTCTGGGAATTGAAAGAAAAACTTGCACTTCTCCAGTAGCAGTAATTTCCCACCTCTTAAATGGCAAAATGGATACTTTGTGCAAAAGAACATTCATAAGTTAAAAATTGCCTATTTCTGAATTGATAATATTTTCCTTGTTTTATGATGTTTGCTTTGCACATCTTAAAAGGTACATTCTTGTATGTTGTTATTGCAATATTAAAAGTTGTAAAATTGGCAGAGAAAAGCCAGCGATAATATTCTGATTCTGCGGTTTACTTTCTTTTCCAGATGAGTTAACTGGAAATGTAGGTGTAAACTGAAGTCCTTAACATTTACAGTGCTGAAGTTTAAAACTTTTCTAAAAGAAAATTCTGTGTAGTAACTATGCTCATGAAAGATACGAGATTGAGAGCCTTGAAGTCATCCATAGAGCAGGTACAGCATGGGATCAGCACTGCAGGCTGCCATTCATTGCACCAACAACATGCCTTTATTCTGATCTGGAGGATAGTTCACCTCCATGCTATTCAACAACTTGCACCTCCACAGAGTATGAAAAGAATGGTGTTATTTGCTGATAAGTTTTGGGCTTCTTCCTTTTCCTGCCGTGAATTTGAGAGAAATTCCATCCATAAAAATGTATTTTACAGACCTCTGGTTAAACAATATGGATTCTGCCCTTCCAAAGTAATACAGTGTTAAACAAAGCTTTGTGAATGCATAGGAACAAAATAGCTTTAATATATTACAAATTAAGTGATTTTCCCCTATAGTACTGCTATAAATCCCAACTAATTAAAACATTACTTGTAGAAAGCCCAGCCAATAATTAATACCTGAATTTGCAGTAGGGTGGGAGGTATATTTTTTCCAGTATTTCTCCAGTATTAGCAGAGAGACGAAGGAGCCAGTTATGAGCAGTCAAAACTGCAAGAGAAGATTTATAGTCTGATGGACTGGGAAGCGTTTCCCCCTACATAAAAAGAAGTTATCAGTAAAAGGTTTGAATGTGTACATGAGGAAAGCCTTATTGCCTACTTTCTATAGTTTTTAAAGCAAACTATCTGGCCTAGATGGAGATTAGGGGCCAGATTTTTGAACACCATCCTCCCTTTTCACACTCACAGTTTGCAGGCACAAATAACTGTGGGCACAATTGTTCCTAGGTGCAATTGATATCACTTAGGCTGACTCTACATGGAGAAATTGACAGGCAATGTTATTGCAGAATAAGCTAAACCAGAATAGCTCCCTATATGGACTCACTTTGTGAGTGGAGTAATTATTCCAGAATAAAGTCACTTTTATTCTGGAATAGAGCATCCACACAAAGAATTATTACAGAATAAATAAATTATATCAGAATATCTAGTTATTCCAGAACAGCTATGCTGGTCAATTTCCCCCATACAGGCAAGGGCTTAGAAGTCTAACTGCTTGATGTTAAGCAGTTGGATGTCATGCCAATTGTGCTTACAAAACTGCAAGTACAAAAAAGATGTAAGTAGAGGCCAAACTCAAAATCAGCGTCTTAGTGATGGGTGGCGTTTACAAACCCAGACTAAAACACAGATACAATTAAAATGTCCTGCAATAAAAATGAAACATACAGACACAAGACTGCAACAGTTTTAAAGTAGGTGATAGGACTGCTGGGAGCCACTAGGGGAATGGTGGATGCATAGTTTTATAACTACCTTCTGCCACTTCCACAGCCGTGGATCGGTAAGGTTCCACAGAGAAGCATGGTTTTATTTTCTGTCTGAGGCACTCTCACTCCTGATATCTTTTCCACCCCCTCCCCACCTTTTTTATTTTTTTCAATCTTCCTCCCCTTTCCCCTTCCTTAATTTTGTTTCAGCCCCATCTAATTTCCTAGATTTTGGGTTTATAGTAAATCTGGAAATGTTCAATCCATTTGCCCTAAATGTACACTTATAAGAGATATCCGATCTAAATAGTGTAATGAAGATTTCAATTGAATGATACTGTTTCAATTCCCCAACTGTAAAGAAATCTGATCTCCTAAAATCCTATCCAAGAATAATTACTATTATTGCTGTTTATGATTCACCAAATTACTGAGAAGATGTTATTATGACACTGTTGTATGCAGTGTAGTTGTCTGTTTTTTTCAGTAATATTAGTTCAGTTTTTTTCTTTACTTTTTATTTTTGTTAGAGTTGAAATAAATGTTATGCTGATTTACATTGGTAATGTGACTATGGAGTTTACACTATAATCCAGCGTGGACAAGGCTCCAGGGGCAAAGTTTAGGCAGAACTGCTCTGCTAATGAACTCTTATCTACAAACGATCCAGTTATGTTGGAATAAGGTTGTTTAAATAATTTGTGTAACTTTCTTATATTTCCGCTATAGACTTGTTCTTAAGTTTAGAAACTAGCCTTCTTCACCCTTTTTTTGCTGTTGGGAATAGTGCAGAAACCACGCCCTCCCTTGATATGAGACTATTTCTCCTTTATAAAATTAAAGGGAATCCAGTTATACCCCAGTTGGGTGTTTTGAGTGGTGGGAAGAATGAGTGATGTGGCCACTCTTCATGTCCCAGGGTGGTGAGGAGGAATCCAGATATGCAGCCCAAGCAATGACACTATTCAGCCACCCGATAAAGAGAGATTTGATCTAAGCATGCCTTATTGCTAATATTGTAAACTGTGTTTCCTGGAACATCAAAGGGGTCAATCATCATATAAAAAGAAAAATTATTGTCACTTACCTTATAACACTGAAAGCAGATATTATCTTCCTACAAGAAACCCATTTAATTACTTGGCGGCAGAGACATTTAGGATGGGGGGAGGGATACTTAAGTTCTTCTCTGCAGCCAAACATGTAGCAATATTGTTTCATAAAAGACTCACTTTATAAATTCTAGATGTAAATAAAGATCAGGAAGGTAATTTTTGTTGGTGAAGGCTATGACTTCTGATTCTATATATACCCTAATTGATGAATGTGGACCCCACTAACTATAACAGGGTTCAAAAAAGAACTAGATACATTCATGGAGTATAAGTCCATCAATGGCTATTAGCCAGGATGGGCAGGGATGGTGTCTTTAGCCTCCATTTGCCAGAAGCTGGGAATGGGTGATGGGATGGATCACTTGATGATTACCTGTTCTGTTCATTCCCTCTGAGGCACCTGGCATTGGCCACTGTTGGAAGACAGGATACTGGGCTAGATGGACCTTTGGTCTGAACCAGTATGCCAATTCTCATGTTCTTAATAAAGATGCTCCACTTTTTAAAAACATTTCCCCCCCAAAAAAATTAATTAATATGCCATTAGAATCAATCATCATAACAGGAGATCTTAATGAAGTATTGGACCCTTTTTTTAGACAAATCAGGCCAGCCCCAACATACACAATCACATACTAGAAATATTATAAAAGATTTTAAGGAAGAATTGGGGTTAAAAGATGTATGGTGGTTGCAAAGCCCCTGGATGAAGAATTTTACTTTTTTTTCCTCCTTGTAGTCCACATATTCACAAATAGATTTCTTCCTGATTTCTATGACTCTGGTAGACTCAGAGCTCAATAATGAAATCAAGTCTATTGTGATCACTTATCATGCACCAGGATGCTACCCCTCCCAAGACAAACTGGACTTGTAAAGATAGATACTGAAATCCGCTCTTGTGCAACATAAACATTTTCAGAACCATGTCACAGAAGAAATTCAGTTTTTTCCCTAAACAATTGACTCACCAGAGATATCCCAATCCACCCTATGTGATACACTAAAAGCTTTTATTAGGGGTAGGATTATTTCCTACTCAGCAGATAGGAAGAGGGCTAGCCAGGCTCAGGTCCTAGAATTAACCAAACAACTTAAAGCTATGGACATAGAATGTGCAAACTAGCCCTAACAAGAAAATCTTAAAAATGAATCAATCTTTGGTAAGAAGTAAATAGACTGAATTCAGCACAAGCTCAATTTGCTCTTTTTAGACTCACAAAACACACTGGGAGTCAGGGGTAAAAGTGGGGAAAATTCTCACATACAGATTAAAAGTAAGCAGTCAAAGGTCCCAAATACTATCACTCAAATCAGAACAAGAGCAGGTTATTATTACTAATCAAAAAGAGATCAAAGATCAATTTTTGAAATTCTACCAGGCTCTTTACAATAATGATTTGCCACCTGACCCAGAAGAACTAAATAATTTTATTAAAGCTCTAAACTGCCCACAATCTCATAAGAACAGCAGACCAGGCTGGCCTTTCCCTTGAAATTAGAGAAATTAATCAAGGCCATGGAGGAAATGAATCTGGCCAAGACCCCTGCCCTTGATGGCTTACCAATAGAATTCTATCAAAGTTTCAAAAAAATTCTGGCCCCTAAGCTGTTATACTTTTTGAAGATGCCTTAAAGAAAGATATGCTACCTCCTACTATGAGAGGAGCCTTAATTACTGTATTACTTAAACCAGGTAAGGATGCGCAAAATGGTAACAGCTATAGATCCATCTCATTAATAAATACTGATGTAAAAATACTTTCACAAATATTGGCTAAGAGACTGTAAAGTAATGAGTGAAATGGTTAACCCTGATCAGGTGGAATTTATTTTAAAAAGGTATAGTTCACACTCTAGAAATTCCCATGGAATTGTTTCACTCAATGCAGAGAAAGCCTTTGACAGAGTGAACTGGCAATATCTGTTTGTGACCCTCGAAAATTTGGCTTGGGAAAATCCTTCATTTCAGGGACAAAGCTGTTAGGATCCGAGAATTGGGACTGGAACTAACCAATAACACAGTAACTCCCCCGCCCCTTTGATCTGTTTCAGAGAGCAAGACAGGGATGTTCTCTCTCCCCCCTCCTATTCAATCTAGCATTAGAACCACTTGCAATACAAATTAGGGAACTCCAAAATATTCAACCGATCAAATTTGAGACTCAGGAGACAAATTTTTCTATATGACATCCTCCTATTTATTAAAAATCCAGATCCATCTATTCTAAATATTCTACAAACTATAGATAACTGGTAAATTCTCTGGCTACTAGATAAATTGGGATACATTTGAAACAATAAAGATCTCATTGGATTTACATGGAAGTGACTTTCTCTATATAGGGATATTTAGATGGCAAAAGACAAACCTCCGATATTTTGGCATCCTCTTTCCTAAGGAAATTAAAAGCACAGTCAAGATTACCCTCACCTCATTAATCATGCAGTTAGCAAACTACTTCTCTCCCTTCTGGGGAAAAATAAACAATCAAAATGAATGCCATTCTGAGGATCCTTTTTACTCTGAATTCCTTTCCTACCCATATTTCTCCCTTTTATTTTACCAAAATTGACAACATGTTCAGATCTGTTTTGTAGGCTGCTGGTAACAAACCGAGAATCTCCTTACAAAGATTACAGCTCCCTGTCAAAACAGGTTTTAGATGTCCCAACTTTAAACTTTACCATCAAGCAATAATCCTTAGCCACCAGCACAGTGGTTCATTCCCTCATGCCTTAGAAATTCAGATTGGTTCCAGCTGGAAGCAGAATTGGTTGCTCCTTTACCCCTTTCCAATGCGCTGCGCTTGGATTACTACTGATTCCCTAAAGAACAACTACCAGCTATTGTGGCAGACAGAAATATTTGGCGTACTAGGTCTACTAAATTTAAAAATCACCCTCTTCTACATACCAAGGACACTCTATCTGAGGTAACTTGAAACTCTGTATAGCAGACAACCCCATCATTTGGCCAGATTGGATTAGGGTTATAATATTCAAAGAAAGGTTCAATCTATAGACTAAGAAGGAGTAGCAATTATCTCCAACTTAAACATGCCATCTCCCATCTGTTGGGCCCCAAAGCCTATGTTACCCCTACCCACCTGAACTTCATTCATCTCTCAAATATTACCCAGATTGCCAAGATGCACAGCAACACTATAAGCACGTTTGGCCAGCAAATTTGAATGAAACATGGATTCCCAAAAAAGAAATGGGAGGAGAAACTAGGCCAATTTCTCTCTGCCAGCCAATAGAAACAAATTTTAGCCAGCCTTGGATCTCTGTTTAAAATTAATCCAGCAGAAAATAATCTGGAGGATGCACTGTTCAAACAGGTGCTGCTAAGTGAAACAAATGCCATTCAGCAGGTGCTAACTTAACCTATACGTTCTGGGAATCCTCCTATATCCATATATAACATAATAAAATTGTGTTATAATCTAAACATGCAATCTTAAACCTAATGGATGTTAAGTGCAAGCTGAATAAATCTGAAAACCTTTAGCTCAGCGGGGCACTAATAATTACTCAAAGACTAGTACTACAAAAATAGAAATCTTAAAAAATGACCAATAACTGAAGACTGGAGCACAGACTCTGTAAGCTTGGCCACCATGGAAAGCATTGTATGCTGTAACAGAAATACCCAAGAAAAATTCTCAGCGATATGGTATGCTTTCTTGAGGTATCTGAATGATCCTATTCAATGCATCCTCCCTTACCTCCTCCTCTTCTCTACCCACTTCCTTCCCTCCTCATCTTGGTACCCTCCTCTGAATTTTGCTTCTATTCTTTATCTGATTTTAATCATTTTACTTTAAGTAGTTGGATTTTAATGTATAAATTGTTGCTTACAAATTGATTGTTTTGTAAATTGCTCCAGTATCTTTACATGTATTGAAGGTAAGCTGACTAATTTATAATTCCCTGGGTTCTCTTTGTTCCCCATTTTAAACACAGGTACTATATTTGCCCTTCTCCAGTCCTCTGGGACTTTATTCATCCTCCATGAGTTCTCAAAGATAATTACTAATGGCTCCAAGATTGCTTCGACTAGTTCATTAAGTACCCTAGGGTGAATTTTGTCAGGTCCTGCTGATTTAAAGACATCTAACTTATCTAAATATTCTTTAACCTGCTCTTTTCCTATTTTGGCTTGTGTTCCTTCCCCCTTGTTAATATTAATTTTGTTATGTATCTAATCACAATTTACCTGTTTAGTGAAGACTGAAGCAAAACAATCATTAAACACATCAGCCTTCTTGATGTCGTCCATTATTAGCTCTCCCTCTCCACTAAGTACAGGACCTATACTTTCCATTGTCTTTCTCTTTCTCCTGATGTATCTATAGATCCACTTTTTATTGCCTTTTACATCCCTTACTAGGTGTAACTCACGATATGTCTACACTACAGCCACTAAGGCAGCACAGCTACACACGGCAGCTGTGTGCTGTAGCATAAACACTTCCTATACGGAAGCAACGGGCTTTTCTGCTGATGTATTTAATCCACCTCACCAAGAGGCAATGGTTAGGCTGATGGAAGATTTCTTCTGCTGACCTAGCTGCGTCAACACTGGCAGTTAGGTTGACCTAACTGTGGTACTCAGGGCTCAACATTTTTCACAGCCCTGAGCCATGTAAAGCTAGACTGATCTAATTTTTAAGTGTGGACCAGGCCTCATTTTATGCCTGACCTTTTCTGATTATGTCCCTACACGCTTGTGCTATTCTTTTGTTCTCCTCTTTGGCAATTCATCCATGTTTCCATTTTTTGTACAATTCTTTTAAGATTTCCAGGGCTTAAAGAGCTGCTGTTGGAGCCATGCTGGCACAACATCTTTGAAAATAAGGCCATTAGTTCTTGAAAGCAGGCATTTTTTTATACATTTACATAAATTAAAGTATATAAAATACTCCTGGAACCTTAACTTTCACATTTTTATGACACTTGTGTTCAAATATGCAACCTAAACCTAAATATTAATGCACTATGCATTTAAATAGAAAAGAAAGTACTTTCTCTGACACTATGGAGTTATCCAATTGTTTTTGCATGACTCGATGGGATTTAAACTACATTTCTCTGTACGGCCTGATCCTGCAAGATGCGGACTATCCTCAATTCCTGTGGGAGTTAAAGATACTCAGCTCCTTATAGGAGGCAGAAATCTAGGAGCAGCACGGTGGAGAAATGTGGCACTCTAAAGTCGCACAATATTATTGTACCATGGGCAGTAACATAACTAAGAAAAACTATAAAAGTGTTGTAGTTTGCATTCATTAATGCAAATTTTAATATATTTACTAATTTTTCTCAAAATTTACCAAACTATTTCCCAGTAGAATTTGCCATATGAAAAATGTCATATTTTAGACTTCCCCTATTTGAGTTAGCCAGACGCAAATAAATCTTAATATGAGAAAACTGCTCAGTCTGTCCCTAAAAGTCACCTTTGGTCCAAGAGAAAGTATGACAATTTCAGTCAAAAAATGAATTTTAGAAAACGTTGTGCGCAAATGAAAATAGTGGGTTAAAATGCCAGTAGAGTTATGACCAGCTGTAGTCATTAAGGATATGTGTACATGGCAAGCAGAAACCCATGGCAGCAAGTCTCAGAGCCCCCATCTACAGACTCGTGCTATGCAACTAAAAATAGTGTGTAGATGTTTGGCTCGGACTGAAGCTCAGGTTTTGCAAACTTTAAATGAAGCCAGTATTTTCATGGAATTTTTTCAAAGATGATTACTGAACTCAAAGGAGAGAGAGTATTCGCTAGTGTCTAAGCCCATTTCATTGCAAAAATTCTCACTTATCTACTGTGTGAAGATCATCATTCCTGACAAGCACTGTGATAGTTGTTATAACACAAGAATGTTGTTACAAACAGTGCAATTGACCCATTAAATAATTGCTCCAAGCGAAGAAGAGCATAATATATTAATGTATACTGCTTTGAAGTTATTTAAGTTAACTGAAAATGTTAGAGAAGAGCGGATTGATAATACGGTCTCTGAATACTTTGCTTCTTCCACAAAGTAACAGCAAAACTCCCACCAACTTCAATGGGAGTGATATGCAGCCATCTGAAGACAGAAATTGACCACAATTTGCAATAATCATCATCCCAATTTTTTGAAATGTTTGGTTTCAATTTTGTCTACATTATCAGTGAACTGTTCTTCCACAGCTAAAACAGTTGCAATATTTTGTTTTCAAAATTTCTTCAGTGAAAAGTAACCTTACCAACGGGCATTCCAATAATAATGCATCCTCTATTTTTTCTGATTTAGAACATGTTGGCAGTTGATAAAGTATTCTTGGCTCTCGTGCAATGCTGAGAAAAAAGATTATAAACAATCAGTCTACTTTATAAACTACCTCTGTCTACAGGTCAGTTTATGCACTATTATAAATCATTACCTCCTCCTCATGCAGGCAGCATTCTGAACTTCCCAGCATGCTGGGCTATTCTTATTTTGGGAACTGTCTCTCTGTGCTACTCTCAGAATTTGGGTACCCCCACCCCCCAGTATAAGATGCCATTAAAAAGATCACTTTTCATCTAGGTAAACATTTTAGACAAGAGATGTACCAATAATGTTCTTATTTTAGTAACATACTTTAAAAAAGAACTAAACAGAAAATACACACACACACTAAAACTCTACTAAAACAAAATACTTCACAGCATGCACAATTCTCCCCCTGGGGAGAGGAGGAGAAAAAGAATGAAGCACACATGACAGATGTTACTCATGTTGTTGATTGCTCTACTAGAAGGTGCTCAGACTCTAGAGTCATGAGGGTGATAGTATAGCCACTATAGATTAGAACTTGGGGTGAGGGGGAGCTATTAGTTTGTAACAAGTTATTGTGCCAAATTCTTCTGAGTTACAATTAAGAGTAACTTCATTGACTTGCACTGTGTACCTGACAGCAGAATTTGACCCATTAAGTACTATCAGAAGGAAACTCTTCCACTGTATCAGAGTGTCATGCCTTTCATGGCATGGGTGCCAGAAGCTGAGAATTCTTTAAGAATTTAGCAACATATGTTTCCTGAAATGAACGCTGTCTCTGGTTCGGTCTTCTTCTTTTGGCCTTATTAAATGACACCATTCACAAGGCATTTTACGTGCTGGAAATCACATGCTAAAAAGAGGCCAGATCCTGCAAGATCATAAGTATCTTCAATTCCCATTAAAGTGCATCTGGCACATAAATATCTTGCAATGCTGGTTACAACAGTGCCATGCAAACGCCTGTTCTCACTTTCAGATGACATTGTAAATAAAAAGCAGGCAGCATTATCTCCTCCAAATGCAACCAAACTTGTTTGTCTGAACGATTGGCTGAAGTAGGATTGAGTGGACTTGCAGGCTCTAATGTTTTACAGTTTTATTTTTGAATGCAGGATTTTTTGTTTTGTTTTTTTTACATAATTTGACATTTGTAAGTTCAACTTTCATGATAAAAGATTGCACTACAGTGTTTATATTAGGTTAATTGAAAATACTATTTCTTTTGTTTTTTACAGTGAAAATATTTGTAATTAAAAGTAAAGTGAGCACTGTACACTTTGTATTCTGTGTTGTAATTGAAATCAATATATTTGAAAATGTAGAAAACATCCAAAAATATTTAAATGATATTCTATTATTGTTTAACAGCGAAATTAATCATGCGATTAATTGTGATTTAATTTTTTTAATCACTTGACAGCCCTAATCTTAAACATGTGTGGTACTCTTGGGTAACACCCACCGGATAGAATTTACATTGGAGCCAGATTAGCTATGTCTCGTCAGCTGCTGGAAATGGCCCACCTTGATTATCACTGCAAAAGGTTTTTTGTTTCTTCCCTCTCCTGCTGGTAATAGCTCACCTTACCTGATCACTCTTGTTACAGTGTGTATGGTAACACCCATTGTTTCATGTTCTCTGTGTATATAAAATCTCCCCACTGTATTTTCCACTGCATGCATCCGATGAAGTGAGCTGTAGCTCATGAAAGCTTATGCTCAAATAAATTTGTTAGTCTCTAAGGTGCCACAAGCACTCCTTTTCTTTTTGCGGATACAGACTAACACGGCTGCTACTCTGAAACCAGTCAGGACACTTCACTCTAACAATGGGCAGTAGAAGAAACCCATTCTGCCCAGATAGCTCTTCCTGTGGATGCCTCAGCAAGAATATAGGCAGTGACTACCCCTGTGCATCATCAAGTCATGTAAGGACATGTGATATGCTTACGTGATCCTGAACTCCATCTTGAGACAGTAACTTTCCATAAACTAGGCTGTGAGCTTTGTTTTGAGACCGTAAATTTACAGACACATGGCAGAGAATATAAAAGACTCCTGAAATATCTTCACTTTGCCTCTTTCCTGCCCTGATTCTCTGGACTCTGGATTCCAATCTTCGGGAAGTCACCTGAGAGACTTTACAAGCTAGCAGTTTATACCATCTTTGCTACAAACCTGATATAAGAACTTTGCAGTTATTTGATCTATTAAGCATTAACAACTCTCTTATTCCTTTTTTTATTATTAAACCTTTAGTTTATAGTTACTAAAGGATTGGCATCAGCGTGATTATTGGGTAAGATCTCAGTTACACATTGATCTGCCTATGTGCCTGATCTCTTGGGGGTAAGAAGAACCCTATGTTTGATTAAATTGTTTTTTTAGTAACCACTCATCATAGAGTCCAGTGTCTGCATGGTGAGACAAGGGCTGTAATGCCTACAGAGACTGT
Organism: Lepidochelys olivacea; assembly: GCF_965140295.1. Lineage (NCBI taxonomy): Eukaryota > Metazoa > Chordata > Testudines > Cheloniidae > Lepidochelys > Lepidochelys olivacea. The sequence continues at coordinate 40,390,525 of NC_140421.1, read as the reverse complement.
ACCCTTGACTTCTTGTTAATCAATGTGCTGAGACAGAAGTTTACTTTTGTTACTGGCTTGGTATAATCTAATGATAGAATAACCACCAATTTAGGGTGAGACTGCCTTATTTCCCAGCAGTTTGTCCTGAATTTGGCATCCTCAGCTGTGACTCACTGAGGCCCGGTGACAACTACAAGAAATAAAACTAGTGTTCAGTCTGTTTAATTTGAATTCTGTGCAGTGCTGAACATCCTCAACTCCCATTAAAGTCCAGTGATAGTTGAACATAAGCAGCAACTCACAGGATCAGGCCTTACCTTGCCAAAAGCAATGCAATACTTAATGCTACAGCTATTGTCTACCACTTAAGAGATAATAAAATAAGGATCAAATCCTGTGAACAATTAGGCATATGGGTATCTATGCTTATACAAGTGATCCCATTCAACTTGGTCGGACTACTCAGGGGAATTTCTAAGATCAGAGCCTGAGTATTAAAATTAAAAATAATGGCAATTTTTAGCAATCAAATAATTACCTGCTCACACAGCACCGATAATTGTCAAAATAAATTCTTCCGCGCTCATAAGCAATAGGAGATGTGGAATGAGTTGTCCAAACATTCTTGAATTTAGTACTTTCCTGAAATAGACAATGAATAGAAGAAGGCTTTTATGACAAGCTGTGGTTTTGGAAAATATTTCACTTGCCCCTACTGCTTAATAACTGATGTTAGTTGAACATAGTTTGTTGAACACATAAAGGACTTCTTAAATAAATAAATAAGTCTCCTGAAGTTATCTAGCCATTTTTAATTTTTCTTTCCTTCTTTCTACAATTGTACACTAGATGCATCCAGTTGTGAATACAGTAGGCATTGAAATATGACAAGCAGGGCTTTGACTCAAAAGTATTTGAAAAGTAAGTCTAGAAAAGTTGGAGGGGGTATGATGGAGGAAAATGTAATAAAATTTATGAATGGGCCTTTATAAGAAAACTAGGGACAAAAAAATGAAAAGAGATGCTTTACCAATTCATGGACACCATGGAAAATAAATATATATGTTAGTAGTCCCACTGAATTCATGGAGTTTTGGGATCCAGCCTACTCTTGGTGTTTGGAGGAAGGCACAGGAGGGAATTTACACGCTTGCTTCCATAAAGAATGCAAGATGTTAATGAGTTCACTTGAACTACTCACATGCATAAAGTTACTCATGTGCATTAGTGATATCACGATATGGGGTTGCAAATAATTTTATCTGTATTAATTAAAGCCCCAATCCTTTATGAGATGAATGTAGGTGGGCTATGGTCAGACAAAGCCCCACTAGCTTCAGTGGGGCCCTATGTGGGTGCAGGGATCTCCCTTCACACATCTGGTTGCATGAATGGGGCCTAACACCTTAGATTGCTAAAACTAAAGTAATTTTTAAATACTAATTTAATTATTCCTATATATGGTATTTCTACATTTCTCTCAGCTTGGCCAATAAAAAAAATTAAATCAGTTTCACTTTGGTTTATAATCAGCTGCAATTTCAGTTTCCCAGTGCTGCAATGTTTGGTTTCCACTTCAGAGGCATGTTCATTTGTTTACAGAAAACTACTGATTTTTTTAAATTGTGGAAACAATTCTGTTGCACTTAGGCCAGATCTACACCATCAATTTACACTGGTATAACTATGTCATTCAGGGGTGTGAAAAATTCCTGAATTATACCAACTTAACTGCTGATATAGTCAGCACTGTGTTGATGGGAGAGCGTCTCCCGCCGACATAGCTATCGTCTCTTGTGGAGGTGGATTAACTATACTGACGGGAGAAGCTCTCCTGTTGGTGTAGTGGAGTCTTCACTAAAGTGCTAGTTACTCCTGGGGAAATTCTGCGCGACTGCACATATGCAGAATTCATGTCCCTCTGCAGAAAATACATAATGCCAGAGGCTCTGCAGTTCTGCCTTTTTCCCACCAGGGGCCACTGTGCGCCACAACAGACAGCAGCTGGCTGACCAGCAGTAAAAGCCAGCAGCTGGCTGCATTCCTCAGTGCTCTGCCCGCAGAGCCCAGTTAAGAGTTATGGGATATGGGGCGGGGGGGGAGGAACACAGACAGCATGGAGCACACAGTGGGGGGGGGTCACAGACTGGTGTTCAGAAGGGCTAATGGGGTGACAGCATTGAGCAGGGGCTGAATGGAAGGTCAGGAGCAGCAGAAGCACCCTAAAAGTGGGAGGGGGAGGCCACGCAGGCACCCAAACCATGCTCCCCTGCAAGTCCACACTGCCCCTTCTTCCCAAGTCCCACCCTCACTGCCCCTTTTCCCAAGACCCTGCCCTCACACAGCCTGTTCCCCCAAGACTCCACCACCTGCTTGCTTCTCTCCTCCCTGTCACTCGCCTTTATGGTTGGTAAAAAGTGGGGGGGGCCATGGCCCCCCCGTTCTAGCTCCCCTGCTGCAGGGCCACATGGGGAAGTAGGAGTAGGAGCTGCAGGGACACATGGGGACACCCAGTAAGGAGCCTCCCTTACTCCCTAACAAAAAATCCTGTTCCATACTTCTCCCACTCACACCCAACAACCCTCCAGGTTCTCTCCCAGGCTCCTTCCCTCTCCCTCAGCACCTTCATTACCCCTGCCTACACCCAAACCTTTGCACTGCTTCTGAGGGGTGGAGGAAATATAGTTCTGTACTGTAGTTTAAATAAATTACCCAAAGTTCTGTATTAATATGCCCAGTGAGGAATCTATTGTTAAAAAAAAAAATTCTGAATTTTTGTTTGTATTGTTACAGACATACTTGCTGACAGGTATTTTGAAATAAATTACCAAAATAATTGAAACTGGTGTGAATATATATTGTGTTATTTTGACAAATAAAATATGCAGAACTTTAAAATATTGTGTGCAGAATTTTTTATTTTTTGGCACAGAATTCCCCCAGGAGCATATAGTGGAGCAGCCTGCACCGCTGCACATGTAGACAAACCCTTAGAGTATTGAGGTCAAATTTAAGGTTGATGATGTCCCTTACACTGCTACCATAATTTTAATATTAAGTATTATATAATTGTCTACAATAATAGTCCCCCGGATTAAGAAATCTGAGTGAAAGAGTTTAAGAAGAGTCACACGGTAACACTGTTATAATGTAAAATAAAAGTTTGATTTACAAATGGTAATGCCATTTTTTCCACCATACGATATTCTTCAGGTTTGAATGATAAAGATGTTGCATCTTTTCCAGATTTTTCCAGAGGTAAATTTAATAGTATTGCTAACTCTCTCATCCTTAATCAAGAACTCAAGCTGTTTGCTCTCTCACAAACTTCTCCTATTCAGAGTTTAAGTCCAGAGGTTGCCCAAATTCCTGCACTAGACTGGAGTTCAGAACATCTGGACTGAAGAAATCAGGCTCCAAACAAGGATTGATTCACTGCTGGAAAATGTTAGAAGCGGTTACCTGACACACTAGCATTCTTAGGATTCCCATGTTTTTTCTGTGGGCGACACCCGCATCTTTTGTATAAAATCCGTGAGACCTCCTGGTTAGGCGGCGGCAGACATTGTGAATTTTAAAAGCACTGGAGCAGAGGCTCTTGGCTGAGGAGGAGGAGGAAGCGACTGAATCTGGAGACATTTTTATTTCTTGGGGAAAAGCTCGAATTCCTTCTAATTCCTCCTGGCTCGGGCAGCAAGCGTGGGGCTGTTCAATACAAGGAGACAACAATGCATGTGCCGGATCGTCTTTCGATGCCACAAGTATTAGGGGCCCCACCCGCTGATCTCGCCGTCTCCCTCCCGGAAATCCCGGAGCCCTCCGCGGGAACAGGGTAAACCAAGCCGGGACAGAGCTGCCTGCACAGCCCCCGCTACACCCCAGCCTGGATGCAAACGAGGAGACCCCTGCCTGCCCAGCCGCCGCCGCCGCGGGCCCCGGGCCCCGGGCCCGTTCCACCCAGGCCCCGTGCTCTCCCCGTTGCGACGGCAGCGCACCTGGGCCGTTGCTATTTATAACGTCTGAATCTGTCCACGGCCAGTTTGCAGCAGGCCCTGGCCTGATAGCAGCGCCTGGCTGGGCTCTAAGAGGAATGTACCACAAGCCAGTGGCGGCGGGGGGGGAGGAGAGTAACTCAACTGTCCAGCAGCCATTACTTACTACCCCCGTCACTCCCCACCGACTCTGTGCCGCAAGCCACCTGGCAGCGGCTGACCAGGCCAGCACCGGCCAGGCCGCTCCTGCTGCGGGCGCTGCGCGGCGCCGGGGCGGGTAGTTTTCAGGCGCTTCCCAATGACGCGCCAAAACTACAACTCCCCGAAGCCATGGCGCTGCCCTCTCTATGCGCCTCCTCCCACGGGTGGCGCCTGCCCTTCCGGGGGCATGTTTCCAGCTCCGTGGAGCGTTTCCCCAGCAGCCAGGCTGGGGCGCTGAGCCGAGCTCCCGCGGGTCCTGTTAAGTGCGTTGCCGGATGGGAAGGTGTTGTCACGCCCAATCCAGGGGGCTAGACATTGCTGTATAGAAAGGTTGTGGGGCGCCAGAGTGGGAAGTAATGGATGCTGTGAGCCCCGTGCAATCTGTTACTGTATTTACTTGTGACACAGTTCCCTTAGCTGTACACAGAGAAGCAGTCCTAAGGCCCTACGATTATTTTAAAGGATTTTCTCTATAAACTAAAAGAACATTTTGAAGGTATGTTTTGGTTTGTTTGTTTTTTTAAATTAAAATGTTACTGGCACTTTTCAGTAAATCAACCACAGTCAGCTCTTCAGAGCAAGCAATATGTCTTAATTTATAAAGATCATGAAAATTTACAGTGCTGGTGTAAATGAGAATAAGTTAAGTACACACATAGAGCCCCTGATACTGCAAAGACTTATGCACCTGCTTAACTTTACAGTAGAGTAGTCTCAGCGAAATCAGCGATACTACTCCTGTGCACGAAAGTTAAGCATATGGGTAAATCTTTGCAAGATTAGGGCCTTAATATTTCATTATAATGATTTCTTTGCATTCTTATAATGAGGTTCCATACGTCTGGCAAAAGACAATATAACTAGTACACATACATTGTCATTTTTGTTCTAAAAAAAACCCCCTTCTAAATGCATTTTTATCATGCATTTATTTAAAAAAAACAAAAAGGGGAGTAAATATATAGCATTTATTTATGATTCGGAAAGACAAGATAATTTAGGTGGGAATTTCTTTCCAATTTTTTTGTTTTTATTTCCTTCATTGAAAATAAAATACCTTTAAACTGAGCAGGGGAAAAGAAGAGAAGTCTGTTTTTGCTCTGCACTGTTACTTTCCAATAATATTCAACAATATTAGCAGGGCAATTATACTGTGCAACTCACTGAAACTGTACTCACTATTCTGTGCAGTCATGCTCATTAGTGAGATGCCAGTGATGATAGTGGTCATTTATTTTTTAAATATAAATTTGGGGATGTGAAAGTTGCTGGACTGAAAATTATGGAGGTTGAATTTTTTTTTTTGTATAACAGATACAGAAGGTTAGAAGGGTAATTTGCATTTTCATGGAGACTTGGTTTTGTTGGTGATTTGACTGATATGGACACATGGATATGGAACTAATGGAATTCACAAACTCATTGTATTTGTTCCGTTGAACAGCTATCACCAGGTAATGAATTCTGGTCACTATTGAACTGGGCTGGATTTGAACTGATTCAGTTCCCGATCCTAGAAATACTGATTGACATACGTGAAGTTGGCAGGATCAGGGGCTTAGAAATGTAAAGCCCTTCATCTCAGTCATAGTTCTCTGAGATGTACAACGTGTGGGACTTCTTACTGCATCTCTTGATAGATATCACAAAGCACACCTCCACAATTGATAGCAATTGTCAGCAGAGAAGCTGAGCTCTGAATACCCATGGTAATCATCCTCTTGCCTGAAGAGGTCTGCAGATCAGGAGTGAGGCTTGTGTGGAAACTGGTGCTACCCGTGCCTATGAGGCTAAATAGTGGGCCTCAGTCTTTAGGGATGTCAAATACACTGGTACTTTACACAAGTACTAAATTATCTTAAAAATTTAAAAATATTTTGAGGGCCAAGGGAAGATGGAGTTGCAGCCACAAATGTCTGTGGGGCAGTCGCCTTCAGGCCAAGCCCTAGCAATGGCTGTGAATGAATAATGAATGAAGAAACTCAAGTGGTAGTGCAGAGAGTGTTCCTGCAAGAAACAGGGGAGAGTCAAACTATTCATGTTGTGCAGGCTAGTGAGAGGAAAGTATGGTTCAGGTGCACACCTGCCAGCGAGGAACTAATGCTAATAACACTGAGGCTATGTCTACACTACAGATACTACAATGGCACAGCTGTCGCACTGCAGATGTGCCACAGTGGCATCTGTGGTGTAGACACTTGCCACAGTGATGGAAGGGGTTTTTCCATCACTGTAGTTAATCCACCCCTCTGAGAGGTGGTAGCTAGGTCGATATAAGAAATCTTCTGTTTGACTTGCCAGTGTCTACAATGGGCATTAAGATGGTTTAATTATGAATTTTTCACACCCAAGTGCCATAGCTAGGTTGACCTAAGTTTTAGATGTATTAAGTTTTAAGCCTGACTAAGCTTAGCTGGTGCTATAAAAAGAGATGTATCGCTAAACTATGAAATTCTGAATACCTAGAAAAATTCAAGCTTGTCTACTCATTGTAATGAAGAGAACTAAGTGCATGATCACTGTGGTAACTGCAGTTGCTCAAATTGAGGTGGGAGGTTCCTGATGGTATTTTCCATGAGTGGTGCTCAGCTCTGGGACTCACTCCTGGTCTGGCAGGGCTAGGGTTTGTTGGCCTTCAGGGTTTGCTGTGCATGGACAAGGCCCATGTAGACTGTCAGTGTTCTCTTGGAGGGGTGGGCGGATGGGTTTGTAGTGGCCAACAGTGGAGTTCTTAAATATAAATTTTAGGTAATTTGTGATTTTCATCCTGTGGCACCTTATAGACTAACAGACGTATTAGAGCATAAGCTTTCGTGGGTGAATACCCAGTTCGTTGGATGCATGTAGTAGAAATTTGCAGAGGCAGGTATAAATATGGAAGCAAGAATCAGGCTAGGGATAACGAGGTTAGTTCAACCCTGATTGGTTCGGCCGATTGCAGCTCCCAGTGGCCACGGTTCGATGCTCCAGGCCAATGGGAGCTGCTGGAAGCGGCGGCCAGTACATCCCTCGGCCCGCGCCGCTTCCAGCAGCTCCCATTGGCCTGGAGCATCGAACTGCGGCCACTGGGAGCTACGATCGACTGAACCTGCGGAAGCGGCAGGTAAACAAACCGGCCCGGCCCAGCAGGGGCTTTCCCTGCACAAGCGGCGGAATAAGTTGGGGAGCCACTGTTCTAAACAGATTCTGTCACTTTAAAAGTCCTCACATTAGATTTTACTATTATTATAGTTTGGATGAAGTATTTCATTTCTTAATACTCATTTACTCAAGATCTATCACTGATTTAAGGCCACTGTTCATGCATAAACTTAACTTTGCTTTGTTTTGCTGTTGCAGCACCAGGAAGCAGGGGATACACAAATTAACTAGCAAACCCTGTGCCCAGAACTGTGATGTTAATTGATGACTTTCTCTTTCCATGCTGATGGGGGCAAAGAAGTCAGTGAGTCAGATGCTTGATAGACTCAGCTTTATAAGTAACAAAAAGGGAAGTGAGTTGTCACATGTAAAAGGGGAAAAACTACGTCTACACGGCATTTTGGAGCAAGCCTCTCAACTCTGGATGACAGACTCGGGGTAGTGGGTCTCATGTTAGTGCTCTTAAAAATAGCTGTATGGACAGCACTTTGAAGTTGTGGCTCGGGCTGGAGGTCAGGCTCTGAAGCCCACCCCGTTCCCTAGGCTTCGGAGACCCAGCTCTAGCTCCAGTTGCCACTGCAAAGCTTTGTTTCTACAGCTATTTTTAGTGTCATAAATGGAACACTAATGCAAGCCCCACTAGCCCGAGTTTCTCAACCCAGGCTGGGAGACTCGCTCCAAAATGCTGTGTAGACATACCCTAATAGGGAAAGAAGGGGGACGGGTTCTTTTCAGCCTTTTGGAGGGAAGTACATATGTGTGTCTAAATCCTAGATGCTGCAAACACTTACCACCAGGACTACTCGTGTGTAGAGTTAAGTCTTTGCAGGATCTGGACCCAAACATTTAAAAAAAATATGTGAGCCGATCCCTTTAAAGTAGCAAGCATTAGTAACAAAAAACTCTGAAGTGAGGGTCACCAATATTTCCCTCACGTCCATTATTTAAAATCTCTACATCAGGAGTAATTACAGGCACCAGTTTTGCTGTGTGTGCCTTTCAGTGCACATTAAGAATAAAAATCTTTAATTGGCATGATTAACACAAACACTATTACATGTAGAACTTGCTGAAGAATGGAATTTCCATCCTGCAAGAAATTCTGAAATTTTGAAATATCGTTTTTCATCCCAAATCTCAATGAAAAGTTGAAATCTCTGAACTTTTCATAAAAGAAAATATTCCAAGATATTTCATTTTGACATGGTCAAGAATGTTTCGATTTTATTTTTTTGACTTTTATAATTATTAACAAAATATAATGTAAAAGTTTAAACATTTTGACTTTTGTAATATAAAAGTTGAAACAATAAAGTTGTAACAAAGTGTTTGAACCTTATCAAAATTAACCATTTTGATCTTATTGTAACTAAATGTTTTGATAATTTCCCACAACATTTTCAAGGAAATCAGTACTTTTCTACAAAACATTTTGATTTAATCAAATCAGCATTTCTCAATGGATACTGTTCCATTGGAGAATTCCTGACCAGCTCTAATTACAAGTAAAAAGATAAAATAGGGGCACAGGTTGTTTTGGATGGAATGAGTCCAAGCAGCCTTTTACAGACAGCAAAGTCTGTCCTTGCTTTTGGTTGGTAACCATATCCTGCAATTTTCCTTGCATAATTCATTTTCAAAACTGCTTCTTTTAGTTGTTGCACTCTGACTGCATTTGTATTAGTTAATTAAAGATTCTCTAAATAAATGATATCTTTATGTCGAAGGTACTTACTACTTCCTTACCTGTCAATCCATTCATGTCTTTGTTCTTGCATTTGGCATTAGCTCAACTTGATTTGCATTTACATTTTGCTTTTAACTGTAATGTTTATAAAAACATATTAACAAACACAGTAGATTCCCTCAGTGCAACAAAGGATAATTTGGAGCAGTTCCCTTAAAAAAAATTCAACACACTATTCACAGTCCAATTCATATACATTATTAAATAAAATAGATTTCCCTTTTGGTGGAGGTATGACTATTATTTTTTAGCAAAGGAATATTGGTAACTTACTGTTTTTCACCTATATCTTTGCAGTTCATCACAGACTTGAGTTATCTAGCAGAATAATTTTAACAGGCATCTACAGAGGGAGAACAGTGACTAAGGAACAAATCTCCAAAAATGCCAAAATATTATTTAAAAAAACCAAACAACCCTCCAAATTCAGTATGGCTATTCCATAATCTTAAACATTTTTAATTCACCACTCCTTCCACATTACTGTGTGCTGGCTGTTGTCTTGCTTTTTCAGGAGCCGACAGTAGCTCCAGAATTTTTACTCCAAAGAATGTATTCCTTATAGTGCAGCTGATGGCTTTAGCAAATTTTTGCTTCCAGAAAGGCTGTTTTATATGACTTTTTTCCTTCCTACAGCTCTTGGTGAGGGAGATACAGTCAGGAAAATATAAGCTTTCTTCCTCATTGTACAAAACATTTCCTCTTTCCCTAGCTACTTTTAAAGATCAGTTCTACTCTGAAATGTGATTGTAAAAATGGTGCCGCCTTAAACTCAACTAATCTGCTCCTTGTGTGTATTCAGAGTCATATCTGCTGACCTTAGTGGCAAAAATAACTTTTTATTATTTCAGTTAGCTGTATTGACCCTACAGTGCTGAGAGAGAGATTTGGATTCTATTCCTTCTTATATATATAAAGAGAATCATTGACAAAGTTTTCCCATAGTTAAATCTGTGCAAACCCTTGGAGGGCAGTAAGGTTTCACAGGAGTCATTGTGGGCCTGAGTTGGCCTGCATCACCGCCCGAGATGGTGCATGAGAAGGAAAGTACTATGTTTGAATCTCTGATTCCAGGTTGTTTGCGGGATTGGCAGCTAGAAAAATATCGTTTTACTTACAAATTGAGCACATCATCATACCATTTGAGAGAAAATGAATATGGAGCCCCACAATGCCATATTTAGAGTGACTTTTCAGAGTAGAATTAAAGTCCATCGTTTTCAGTTTTGTCTGATGGTACTGCAATAGTGGTGCCTGACGAGGAATTTTTTAAAAGCACTTAATATGTATCAGATCTTTTCCCTCATTGTACACTTGTGGCATAAGTTTTCCCTCGAAACCCATTGAGTCTACTCCCTTCTCACCTTTAAGGATTCCCCGAACTCATCTGTTTCCTCTCATGTGGTATTCCAGCATTTCCATTTTTCTCTCCAAATTCCTGTACTTTAATACACTAGCTGCAAAGTCCTTGCTTTCCTTCCAAATTATCTGTTTTATTTTCTAGCTTCTTTATGTGATTTTTCTGCACTGTTTCCCAGCTCTCTGACCCATCAATTTCTGTGAATTCTTTTTCATCTTTATTTTCACAAGAGGTTAATGACTTCGTCTTGTTGTCCCTGTTATGGCAAAGAAGATCCAAAGAGGCTGTAATACGTGCCTCCTCACACTGCTCAAGGCAAGATCAATATATCTTTTTGCTGCAACACCTGAGCTATGGAGGCTGACTGGTTTTTAAAAGTCCATTTTGTCTATTATTTTTGGTTTGGTTTAGGCTATTTGCAGTTTATGTCTGGACCTTAGAAACATCAGTGTTCAAATGTTCGGTAATTTGTCCACCACCAACTCCGAGTATTCTGTTCTGCAAGATCTTCTCCAGGACTGACTCTTCCGCCTTGTGTCCGCTGGCGCCTCTTATCTTTTGGAGATGTTTTGCATAGCTAAGGTCTTTTGAGCCTCAGTAGCATTTTGGTAATAAAATACCAAATTTTAGTAGTACAGTACCTGCTTCACAGGAGAGTTGTGAATGTTTGTACAACTAAGTTTGTAAGTGCCGAGTAATAGTATGACGTTCAACTTTTTCAGAATATCTTATTTCATAAGAAGGTAAATAGAGTAACCCAAATTATTACAAATATAACCCCATTAGTCCCCTTATAAATATAATTGTGACAACAACAGCAGGGCCAATGGTTGCAGATAGAATGAATCAGTAGTTTTGTAGTCCAGAGAGCTACCAAACAACAAATTGTTTTTGCCACAGTTTATTGGAAACAAATTTTCAGATAGAAGAATACTTGATTTTTGTCTGACCTCTGTTTCAGAGCTGATACTCCTCTGGGCTTTATTCCTCCATGGTAAGTGGTTTACAGTATGTCCTGCTATTGATCTCTTGTTCCAATCAGAAGAAAACTTGACTCTTTACTATTTAAAGCAGGATAGAAACAGCTCTTCCCTCCCCCATCCTGTCTGTTTTACAAATCTCAAGTTCCAGCAGGGTGGAGACCACCATTGGGAAGCTCAAATGTCAACTTCAATTTAAAAAAAATAATACTTTCCAGTCCAACTGGCAGTTTAAACATAACGGCTTCTCTGTGTGTGCGCCGTGAGAAAGCTGCACTGAGTGTGTAGCTTTTTTTCTTTTAAGAATCTCCTCCATTAGCTCAGCTGAGGCAGAGTCTGTGGTTGTCAAGATGATAATTAGAAATAAAACATCTCACCACGAACCTCTAAAAGCTTAAACACATCACTCCACAGGAAGGACAACTTCCACTCCTTTTCTAGCGTGTTATTCCTCTAGTGTTTTTGCTGGATAAATGGCTCTGCTTACAGTGGTTGCTAATTTTTTATATAAATCCTGTGGGTGGTAATTTCTGGGAAGATGAAGGGTTTTCAAATGGAGGCCAGATTATTATTGCTATAATAATCAAGTGTATAGTCGTTTTGCTTGTTCCTGGCTATGGGTCTGTACCAAATAATCAACACGTTCAAACAATGTTCCCTGGTGTCAACTCCACAGTGTGCACATAGCTGGCAGAGAGTTGGTTACCTCTTTCAATAGATCATTTAAAAAAAATCAGGTAAAGAAGCAATTGAGCGATGAGTCACTTTTGAAAATGGGATTTAGGCTCCTAAGTCACTTAGGTGTTTTTTTGAAATGTTATGCTTAGTAGCCACACTGCTCATTAATCACATGATCAGTAGTTCCGTCAGCACATCAGAGCTAAGCCTGGTTCCAGGGCTTTCCTCTGCATTCTTACCACTTCCAGCTTCCATATTTCACTTGCCTTTTCCCTATATCCTTGCAATGTTTTGAATATTGCAGGCTTCAGCAATTAGTCAGCTACAAATTCTCATACAAAGGTCAAATTCTCATACAAATCCCAATGTTTCACCTGTTACTCGTGCCAAATCATTTTAGCCACCTGTCTATAGATCCCATCTGTGCATCTTTTCATGTTCTTAATGAGATAGAGAGCCAAGCAAAATTATGCTTAGCATCTGAATAATTTTTATTTTATGTTGAACATCAATTATAGCAAAGGAAATTCAGGGCATGAATTCACGCCTTGGCAGGTAAATGAAGGAGGAGCTGATTTTGAAACAGTATGTAATGTAATAACATAATTTGCCTCTAAGGATCTATATAGTCTGTTAATGATTTGAGATCACAGTTTGGTTTTGGGGTTTGTTTTGTTGTTTTTTGTATCTTTTAAAATAGTATTAACTTTGCATAATATAAATCCTACATTATGGAGCAGTAGGTATGTTAATTTTTAATCCTAGCAACTGTACAGAAGCATTTCTAATAACTTCTTGTGTGCAGTCTATATGCATGCTGTTGCAGAGCTGTACTGATAGGATGTGAATCTGTTGTTTTATTGTAAATAAAAAAAAATTAGCTAAGGCCCTGATCCTGCAAAGACTTAGGTACATACTTAACTTTATGCATGAGTGATCCCAATGAAGGAATATTACAACTTGCATGCATAAGTCTTTGCAGAATCAGAGCGTAAATGATTTTATTATGGTGGTTTTATTGTAAATTGGAATTATCATTTTAGTTACCCAAATATGTTGCCAAGGGACATAGTAAACTGATTAAAATTAGAAGTGGTTTTGATTGAAAAAAATAGTTTTGTTATATGATTAAGTGCTACACCTTCACCATGTGAAATCATACATTCCTGTGTACTGGCAAAGAAGCTATTATATAGCAGGTACAGCAGCCCTAATGTACCAGTTGTTGTTAATGAGACACTGGAAACCTAGAAATATGTTTTTAAGCCTTCGGACAAATATAAGGAAATGTTAATCTTGTTCTCGCTCTCTTAAAGGCTTAAAATTAATAAACAATAGCATTTCTAAAATATTAATCATTCAGAAGCACATCGTAACTGAGGAATTGTTCAAGTTGTTTAACTGATTCGTTTACAAAGATTTAGATCATACATCTAGTGAATCTTTTTTGTTCACAGTGCAAGACTTGTGGTCAATCATATAGTGCATTACTGGTTTTTTCCTTAGATAAAAATCTTCATCTTTTAACCAGTTTGCAGAGATTGTTTTACAATAATGTTTGCATTTAAATAGTGCCTGCGTCTTTGTAACTAAATGTTGTGTTTTCAATGCTACGTGCATTAGATTTATATACACATTTTATGCAAAGAGAACACTCTAAAAATAATGACTTAGTAGCATTTTTTTTTTTGGAATATGCAGAGCACTTGAAGGAGAAAAGAACAAAGGCACGTCAGGGTAAAAATAGGAGGAGGAGCATTTCGATTTTACTCCTTTACTTTAAAAAAGGGCTTGTATCAACTAGGATATGGAGAAGAAGAAAGGAAAAAAAAAGCCCCCACAAAACAGGATGCTGGTACTAACAACAGCATACATCTCATCGTTGCTTATTAGACTCGTTTGAACAAATTCAGAGTTAACATTTTAGAGTAATAATAATGTAAAAAAAAAGAGGTGCTAGGTTAGAATTACATGTTTAATAGAATAATCTCAAACACTTTATAATTCACATGGATGTAGAATTAACATCTGAAAACATTCACTTCAGATGAGGTATTGAATACAGATTACTATAATGCGCAGTAGAAGTTTTTGAAAGGTGTCATGTGCATACCGTATATAATACATTTCTGAATATTTCGCTTTCTGTTTTAAAGAGTGAAACCACAGTAACAGCTTTAGAATGAAATCTTTTGAAAACCGTAACCTCGTGAGTGGGGTGAAAAATGTCAAGTAGAATAACAGTATGTTTCCACTAGAACAAATGGTTTGCACTCTGATCACTTCTTGATTATTTTTTTAAAGGGACAGTGTCAAGGTAAAAACAAAATAATCCAAAAATAATTTCCTTACCTTGATTACTAATAACATTTTCCATTTTTCAAATGGAAAAACAAAACACATAAATGCATTGATTCACCATTTTGTGTGTGTGGCTTTTTGTCACTGTCTAACAGGACTTTGAAAGTAGATTGGCAAGTTTTACTTTCTGTTTCCTATATAGCAGAAGCACATTTTGGGTTATTTGGGTTTCCAGCACACTTGAAAGATGTTAACATTTAAAAAAAGCATTTTAATTGATTTTAAAAAACAACCTGCATCATTAAAGCCCATATTGCAAATTGACTACTTGACCAAGGTCTCTTCTAAGTGACATATACCATTAAGTTCTAGCAAAGCTATAATTTCAATGGATTGTGTTTTTACAGGTCTCTGATCAAAATGAATGTCATTAAAAGGCTTTCTGCTTCATATCTGAGGAAAAGCAAGATGCAGCAGAGGTGCCAAAGTAACAGACGACCAACTGCTCCACTTGGGTCACGGATTTTAACTGATCCTACTAAAGTTTTTGAACATAACATGTGGTGAGTTGCCTCTTCAAGCTTGATGTTTGATACTGATTCATAACACTTCTTTGAGATGTGTTGCACATGTCCATTCCACGGTAGTTGTGTGTGCACCTTGTGCACAGTTGATGGAGAGGTACTGACAACTGGTGTACCGTCTGAGGTACCCATCGTGGTGATCTGAGTGCCCTCTATTGCCGCTCACTGCTGCATGCTGGTATAAGAGGGCAGAGCTGCCCCTGACTCCCCACTTCTCCCCGTTCCTTCTTACTGCCTGTGATGGTTGTCAGAGCAATTCCAAACTCGTGACAAGTGCTTCCCTCACTCCTTTATTAGAAGTTAGTTAGTTAGTTTTTAGCTAGTTTTTAGTACTAGGTTTTCATTTTAGGTCTTTTTTGACCACTCTTTATCTGCATTACCAGGATCTTTAGTAGGATTAGTACTGGAATGATGTCTCACCAGCTGGGGTTTAAGTCCTGCTGGACTTGCACTAAGCCTATGTCAGTCAGCAACCCTCCCCTGGCCTGCTTGAAATGTTTGAGGGAATCCCACATTAGTTACAAATGTCACATTTGTAAAGGATGCAAGCCCTGCTCACAGAAAGACAGAGTGTTAGGGTTTGAGTGCTTACTTATGGAGGCAGTGCTTTGCCCTCCTTTGGTGTCATCACGTTGGGAAAGCTTCCCAGGTACATCAGCTTCAGTGTGGAGTGCCCCAGCAGAGCTATCTGTAGCTTCTCGGGCCCATTTGCTGATACCAAAGAAAAGACTTAGGCCTTCCTCAAGTTTGGTACCTCGATCGAGTGTGTTGGTACTGAAGCAAAGAGACTCTGCCTAACATTCACGGAAGAAGCTCTCTTTCAAGCTCTCATCGCTAGGAAGAGGGGATTGCCACCTCCAAAACGTAGAGAACTTTGCAGAACCATCAGACAGTGCTGCTCCCAGCCACCCCGGAGGCAAACACAGCTGCAAGGGACCCGCTTAGCATCTCAGTACTTGTATTGCCTGCAGTTCAAGAAGGTTTTATAGCTGGTACTGATGTTGCAGCTCCTACCTCACTGCGTCAAGAGCCTGCGGTACCGTTACCTCCCAAGCTTCTGCAAAAGCCAGTGCAGTTGAGAGGCAAGCCTCTGATGATATCTCTAGTAATGCCATCCCTGGGCTCAGACTACCTCTCTCCCACCCCAGCTGGTTCTGCCCCTCCATTTTCAGAAGTTTCGGACTCTCAGAGGTGAGGTCATCTGTATCCTGTCAAGGATGGGGACTGTGAGTCATGCAGTAACCTCAGCACTGGCCTCCTTCTAAGGGACAATGGTCTGGTCAAGGATGGGTCCCAGGTCCATACTGCTTGCCATTTTGGACACCTTGGGGTGTCCCCCCTTAAGCTATGACCTCCCCTCAACTATCTCATTCACTGTTTTCAAGAGCATTCTGGGGGCATTGGCAGCAAATTCTCCGGTTCCTGGCACTGAACTCAGTACTGACCAGCCAGAAGTCTCTCAGGCAGGATGTAGACCAGCCACCACCTTAAAAGCCTTTGGCATCCTCTTCCTCGTCACCAGATGAGGCTGGCAGGTGATTCACCACCACCAGAGGACCGCAGAGCTCATCAAGATCTTTCAAATAGAGTGGCCTCTGTGCTTGACATTCAGGCAGAGAAAATCCATGAAATCTCGTACAAGTTGCTGAACGTTCTGGTATCGGTGGCCCCTGTCAGAGTGGCTCTGCCAACTAATGAAGCCATTATGGAGCCCATTAAGGTGCTTTGGCAGACACCCCCCTTCTCGCCTCCCACAGCAAAATATGCTGAGAGGAGGTACTACATCCCTTCTAAGGGATATGACTATTTCTACTTTCATCCTCCTCTGGCTTCCCTTATAGTGGCAGCTGCCAATGAGCAGAAGAGAAAAAGACACTAAGCATCGATGCCAAAAGACAAAGATTCAAAGAGACTGAATCTGTTTGGTTGCAAACTTTATTCCTCAGGAAGTCTACAGCTCAGACACTCCTGAGTCGCTCTCTGGGAAACGGTTATAAAATGTAAAGATAAGTTACCAGAGGGCTGTAGACAGTTTGCAGTAATGGTGGAAGAGGGTAAACTGTTCTCCAGGATAGTTTAGATAGCACAGTCTCAGCTACTTGAACCATGGCATTGGCTATTACGATGAGAAACTGTTTTTGGTTGCAGTCTTGTGGGCTACCCCAGAGGTCCAGCACACCATCCAGGACCTCCCTGTTGAAGGTCCTTCACTGTTTTCAGAAAAAAACAGATACAGGGCTCCATAGCCTAAAAGATTCAGGACAACACTAAAATCTCCTGGAAATCTATGATCCAGCAATGAAAAGGAAACAGTTTTGTCCACAGCTCCTGTGCAGGCACCAAGTTTTTATTCCCCGGTCCCAAGGTCTGCCAAGGAGAAAGGGCAGGGGTTATAGGAGGCACCCCTACCACCCTCCTCTCCAGCATCAGTGGTCTCATCTGATCCAGCTGCCTGGTTCAAACAGCCATTTTAATAGGCTGGTCGAGAGCAGTGTGCCAGTGACCATAATTCCATTGGTTCCTCACCTTTTGTTTATTCCACTTCCTAAGTGGTTGGTCTCACGTAATGTCAGATCATGGATCTTAAAGCATGGTGGACTAGGATATGCCTTCCAGTTAATTTCTACCTCCCCTTTCCACCTCCCTTCCTTATTCCTCTCCAGAGACCATTTTCACGAGATTGTCCTTCAGGAGGAGGTCCAGTCTGTTCTTCAGGCAGGGGCTGTAGAGGAAGTCCCGTTGCCTTTCCACATGAGGCACTACTATCCCCACTGCTTCCTTGTTCCCAAGGCAAAAGGGGGCCTCAGGCCTATTTTAGATCTAAGAAAGTTGAACAAATTCCCGAAGAAAATTAAATTCCACATGTTTATCCTACCTTCAGTTATTCCCTCCCTGGAACAGGGGGACTGGTATGCTGCCCTCGAGTTAAAGGGTGCTTACCTCCATGATGCAGCACGCCACAATTATCAGAAGTTTCTCAGATTCATGGAGAATGGGTACCATTATCAGTTCCATTTGATCTTTCAGCTGTTCCTCAGGTGTTTGAGAAGTCCGTGACCATGGTGGCACTGTATCTATGAAAACTAGGAGCCTACGTGTTCTCATACCTGGACTACTGGTTGATTTTAAGTTGGTCCAAGGCTCAGTGATACCAGGCATATCCACAGTCCTGTCCACGTTCAATGTGCTGGGACTCCTACTAAATGGAGACAAACCAATCCTAAAATCAGTACAGAGACTAGAGTTCATTGGGGTGGTCTTAGACTTCACAAAGGCCAAGGCCCATCTTCTGCAATCCAGGTTTGAAATGTTATGGGACCTAGTGATGCAGCTGAAAGCCCATCCTTTCACTCCAGCATACAGCTGCCTCAATCTCCTGAGTCACATGGCAGCATGCATCTGGGTAATTCAGCATGCCAGGCTATCTCTCAGAAAGCTGCAGCGGGTCTAGTTTCAGTGTTTGCACCGAGTTGTTGTCGTTTGGACAAAGTGGGTTGAGTGCCAGTGTTAGTTTTGTCATCTCTGGTTTGATGGATGGATCCTCTGAAAGTTTGCATGGGTGTCCCCTGTGGCGGGTCAGACCCCCATTCTGGGATGCCACTTGATGTACTGGGGTTTCACTGAGCCCCTTCTGCTCCACCAGCCTGGATTCCCTCTCCCTGTTTTGCTGAATTGGTGCTCTCTGGCCTCTTGCAGCACACACATGAGGTAGACACAGACTGATGTCAGCTCTGTGTGAGAGGATTCATCCAGCACTCACGTGCACACCCCTCTTGGAATAAACCCAAAATAATACTGTCTTGCACTGTATAGAAATATCTGCACAGCGCAAGCTCATAAAAATTCGCCTTCTCCCTCAATGTGAAGAGAGGTATGCACAACTTCTTGCCCCCCCCAGTTAGAAATTGCACATACTGGGTTTCATAATAAACAAAACAAATGTATTAAATATAAAAAGCAGATTTTAAGTGATTATAAGGGATAGCAAACAGAACAAAGCAGACTGAGCAAATAAAACAAAACACGCATACTAAGCTTAAGATCTTAAAGAGACTGGTTTCAAGAAATAATTTCTTACCCTAAATGTTGTTTTAGGCAAGTTGCGGAGTTTCTGTTTAGAGTTCCAGTTATTTCTTTTTACAGACTGGACCCCTGTCTCAGTCTGGACTCACCCCTGCCTTTGCCTTCAAGTTAGTTCCTTTGTCCTTTCAGGTACTTCCAGCAGTCTTTCTTCTTCGGTAGGCAATGGAGGAGAGTCCAGATTAACCCCGTTCCCAACCTTAAAAAATATTTACCTAAGGCGGGAAACCTTTGTTTGATCCCCATCCCCCTATAGAGGAAAAACACCAGCAGTGTCCAAGGTGGTATTTTGTATCAGGTGATCTTATCACCTGACCTTGCAGTGTCAAAGCAACTATGAAGCCAGGTTTATTTGCAAGGTCCACAGGAAGGAACTCCATGCAGACGGGAGATCCACATCTCCAAAAACTCATTGTCTTTTTCTAATGGCCCATTAAGGCTGCTTGCTTTCTGTCTGGTGGGCGTTTCCCAAGTATACACACAGATGTAATTGTTACATGGTCAATATTCCTAACTTTAGTTACAGAAATGATACATGCATACAACTGGATAATCACATTCAGTAAATTATAATCTTTCCAATGATATCTTACTTTATGCAAGATGGCTCATGTATATCTTAGTTATACCATATTCATATCATAACCATATCTCTTTGAAGAATATGGGGTGTAACGTCACATCCCCTTTGTTCCTCCCGCTACCATCCCTCACTTTAGTCACAGACACATCATCCTTGTGTTGGAGAGCTCAAATAGAGTTGCTGCAGACCCAGGATCTTTGGCTGTCGTAAGTTCTAAAGACTCATAAATGTCAGGGAGTTAAGAGCAGTACCTCTAGCCTCCTTGGCAGGGCTGTCCTTATTCATACGCAAACTACGCAGCTGCGTAGGACACCAGGAAATTTGGGGCATCAAATTGCCCCAAATTTCCTGATGCCCTACGCAGCTGCGTGTTGTTCCAGCGGTCAGCCTGATCCCCCGGCCAGCAAAGCTGCCCCCACCTCTGCTCCACCTCTTCCCCAAAGCCCCTGCTCCACCCCACCCCACCTCTTCCAGCCCCCACCCCCACTCCACCCGTTCCCCAAAGCCCCCGCCCTACCTCTTCCCACCCGTGCTCTGCCCCAGCCCTGCCCCCCGCCCCACCCCTTCCCCTGACCTACATCCCAGGGGACTGCAGCAGAGGTCGGGCACGCCCTGCACTCACCAGGTGGCAGGAAGTGGAGTGACCCAGCCCGCTCTGCTCCACCAGCTCCCAGCTGCGCCACCGGTGAGTGCTGGGGGGCGGTTCCTCCCTACCCCCCAAGTCCCAAGGCTGGGAGCCAGGGGAGCAGAGCAGAGTGGGCTGGGGCCAGGTCACTCCACTTCCTGCCGCCCCGTGAGAATGGGGTCAGGCCCCCCCTTCAATCACTGGACGGCAGGAAGTGGAGCGACCCGGCCTCAACCTGCTCCGCTCCGCCGGCTTGTGCTGGGGGGCGATTTCCCCCCAGCCCCCCAAGCCTGCTTCTGTTCCCCCCCCGCGGAGGCCTGGGGCCAACCCCCCCCGACCCATGGGGGGGCTGCATAGGGCACCAAAATGTCTAGGGGTGGTCCTGCTCCTTGGCCTTCCTCCCCCACATAGTAGGGAAGAATGTATTAATTGTAACAGAAAACTCTGCAGCTGTGTTTTACATAAAGAGGGAGGGAGGGGCACGATCAACCCAACTCTGCCAAGAGACGATTTGCCTCTGGGACTTTTACATAAACAACTCAATTCATCTCAGAGCTGCTTACCTTTCAGGGGAACAGAACACATTAACTCATCAGCTGGGCAAGTCCTTTTTCAACCACCAGAACTAGCTGTTGTGTCCAGACATGGTCAATCCATCTTTCAGCTCTGGGGAACTCCCCGAGTGGACCTGTTTGCAACAAAGACCAACAGAAAATGCCATCAGCTTTGTGCCCTGAGAAGTCTCAGCCCAGGCTCACTGACAGATGCTTTTCTCCTATCCTGGAAGAATTCCTTCCTGTATGCCTTCCCTCCAATTCCTTTGCTACCCAGGTTCTTATTCAAAGTCAGATAAGATCATGCGTGTCTCTTTCTTATAGCACTAACATGGCCTCATCAACACTGGTTTTCAACCCTACTAGCCACATCAGTCGAGCCTCCGCTGTCTCTCCTGTTGGATCCAGACATCATTTCCCAGGACCACAATCACCTTCTCTGTCCCAGCCTCTGAGACCATCTGATCGCATGGGTACTTCGTGGTTAACACCATTTGAGCGATCTTGCTCAAAGGATATTCAGAAAGTGCTTCGGAATAGCAGAAATCCCTCAACTCAGAGTACTTACCTGACTAAGTGGAAGAATTTCTGTGTTTTGGTCCCATCAGAAAGCCATATCTCGAGGGTGGGCTCCCCTGAACCTCGTGCTGGACTGTATTCTATATCTAAAACAGAGTTTTGCTATTAGCTCTATAGCATCTGGTAGGCTATTTCAGCCTTCCACGTCTCAGTGGATAGTAGATCCCTTTTCTCCAAAACCATCATCACCAGACTTCTAAAGAGTTTGGTCAGATCGTACCCACAAATGCAAAATCCCATTCCTCCTTGGGATCTGAACTTGGTCCGAGCAAAATTGATGGGACCAACCTTTGAACCCTTTGCAGCGTGCTGTCTGCTGCACCTGTCCATGAAGGTAGCATTTCTAGTGGCCATTACCTTGGCCAGAAAAGTGGAAGAATTGAAAGCCTTAGTAACAGGCCCTTCTTACACAGTTTTCTGTAGGGATAAGATTTATCTTCTCCCTCACCCAAAATTTCTCACTTAGGTATCTCTAATTTTCATGTTAACCAGGCAGTCTATTTGCCGATTTTCTTTCTGAAACATCATGCTCCCAGAGGTTCGGAGAGACTACATTCGCTGGATGTGAGAAGGGCTCTAGCTTTCTATCTGGAGCGTACTAAGACCTTTAATCCTCAGTTGTTCATTGCAATTGTGGGCAGAGCTAGGGGCAGACCAGTGTCTACTCAGAAGATGTCATCCTTGGTCTCTTTGTGCATTTGTTTATGCTACCAGTTGGCTAATATAACCCCACCAGCTAGGGTATTGACACATTCTACTAGAGCGCAGGCAACATATGCATCTTTCTTGGCACAAGTACCTGTCATAGACATTTGTGAAGTGACAACTTGATCATCTGTCAACACTTTTGTTTTGTATTATGCCATTTCCTGTCATTCCAGGGACAATGCCAGTTTTGGATGGGTTTTGTCTTTCAGTCACAGGTCAGGTAGACTCCGAGGCCACCTCTACGTTTGTCTGCTTGTGAATCACCTACAGTGGCATGGACATGAGCAGTACTCAAAGAAGAAAAAACAGTTACCTACCTTTCTGTAACGATTGTTCTTGAAGATGTGTTGCACATGTCTATGCCATGACTCAACCACCCTCCTCTCTATTAGACTCTGTTCAGTACAAAGGAACTGAGGGGGCCTGGGATTGTCTCTGCCTCTTATATCAGCATTCAGTGGTGTGTGGCGACAGAGGGTGCAGGGACCACCCTGATGGGTAGTGATGAGGGAAAAAATTCTCCAACAACTGTGCACGAGGTGCTCGCTCACCTACAACGAAATGGACATGTGCAACACGTCTTAAAGAATAACAGTTACAGAAAGGTAGTTAACCGTTTTTTCTGGGTTGGGTGCTGGTGTGTATAAAGGGTAACAGTTATAGAATAGAGGCCAGGAGCAAGCAAACTTGAAATCTGATATAATTTAACCTTCCTGTGGATGTTGTTGGTTATGAAGTGCTCTGTGTCTATTAGGCTACTAACAAGTAGTCATGGGTGAGATACTGTTATGGAGCAAAAACTGGCCAGGTGACAGAAAGCAAAGAGTAAGGTTAAATGGCCAATTTTCATCATGGCAAAAGGTTATCAGGTGCCTCAAGGTTCCATGTTAGGTTCCGTATTGTTTAATTTATGCATTAATGATCTGGAAATTGGGTGAGTAAAGAGATGGCAACATTTGCAGTTGACACAAAGTTATTTAGGTTAGTCAGAACCAGAGAGTACTGTGAGGAACTTCAGAGAGCCCTAAACAAGCTAGATGAATAGACAACGGAGTGGCCAATGAAATTCACGGTTAATTAATGCAAAGTAATGCATATTGGAGGGGAAAATTTAAACTATTCATATACCTTAAAGGGTTCAAATTAACTGTATCAGCTCTGTTGTCCTCAGTGTGCAACTGTGGTCAAAAAAAGCAAACAAGATAGACAAGGAATATGATGGCAAATATTATAGAGAACCTCATAATGCCTTTAAGTAAATCAGTGGTTCGGCCTCATCTTGGTAATGTCTGCAATATTGGTCACCCCATCGCTAAAGGTTTTTGCAGAATTAGAGGAAGTTCAGATAAAGGTGACAAGAATGATCAAAGGCTTGGAAAAATTATCTCTATGAAGAGAGACTGAAGAGGTTGGGGTTGTTTACCTTAAGACACAGATAAATAAGAAGTGATCTGATAAAAGTATATAAAATAATGACTGATCTAGAGAAGGGAGACCTGGACCTTCTGTTCCCCCATTTCATAACACAAGAACATGGGGACATTCACTGAAATAAAAAGGGTGGCAATTATGTGAAAAACTGTGTAAGTAAACTGGAAATCAGTGTGTCAGGAAGTTGCTGAGCCTTAATAAGAATCAAAAACGGATTGGACAGGGAACATAGAAGGGGTATTACACCTCATGCTTTAGAATTTAAGCCAGTCTCTTAAGTATTAGGGTACGTGTACACATCCCTCAGAAGTGAGCCTCCTAGCCCAGGTCTATAGACTGGAGTAAGGGGCTCTTGCTAGCACTCTAAAAAGAGCAGTGTAGACATGTTTTGAAGTTGCAGCTTGGGCTGGAGTTGGAGGTCTGAAGCCCTGCCCTCTTCCTAAGCCTCAGAGCCTGAGCTCCAGCCCGAGCTGCAACTTCAAAGCACTGTCTATTCAGCTGTTTTTAGAGTGCTGGCTTGAGCCTTGCTAGCCAAATCTGTCAACCCAGGCTGGGAGGCGTGCTTCCACGGGCTGTGTAGGCATTGTCTTAGAGATCAGGATGAGATCTAATGTGAGGACAGATTGTCCTGCCTCTACCTACTGCAGGGTTCTCACCTTCCTCTGAAACACCAGCCACTGTCACAAACAGGATACTGTGTAGATGGACCTCAGGTCTGATCCACCTGAATAAGGTTTGCAAGTTACTGGATCTTTTAATAGTCTCTTTTATTTGTCCATCAGGTAGGTATGATTGAAATCTTTTCAAACCAGCTTTTAGCAGAATTTTGACAATAAAAAAGCAGATAAAATGGGTCAACAACATAAAAGATAGCAGGGTCGCTCTATTGAAACTCAGGATAGAAATATCACCACAGTCATGATTATATAATGTAGAGGGAAAGGTTTAAACTGGACCTTTCTTTGTATATTACTATTTTGAGCATTTTTCAAGCCTATGACTGTTGCAGAGGATGGGGGCAAATGTTTTAAAGCATGACCGAGAGAGCTAAACACAAAAAGGGCCAGTCCAAGGTTTGTTTTTAGTAACATGCATATTCATAAGAGAGTATAAATCTTAGAGGAAGAAGCTGCATAGCTAAGAAGCTCATTAAATAATGTGCTGGTTTGCAGAATTTTCTCTCTCCTGGTTAATGTGGTGGTGGCGTACTGTTAATTATGTAGTACTATTATTTAACAGGTAACCCTGATTTCCCAGTTAAACCCATGTAGGATTTACTGGCAGATATTTAGGTGGGGCTTTGATTAAAATGGTCCTGTATCCTTTCGTGTTGCCTTCTATATATTGCTATATTTCTCTAGATGCTTGTTGCATGATCTTTCATCATTTAAAGAAGTGACAAATTATGCAAACAATGCAGAAAATGTCTGCTTCCATTTACACCCCCTGTTTAGGCCAGTAATCTGCTGGGTTTTCACGTGTGGAGATGTGGGGACAGTTTGTCCCCCTGTTTAATAGGAAAGTTAGTGGAAAATGGGTAATAAACTGAAGATAGAATTGCCTAATCTTACATCAAACATACTCAAGTGAATACTATTTTGACAGAGCTGAGATGGAGAGCTTGTAGGGTCCCTTTAGAGAGAGCTTTTGGAAGAAGTGTTTAAAGTATTTATGTAAGCTTTATCCTAGTTCTAGTTGGCCTGTATGAAAGGACAAGCAGTCTCCTTTAAAGCATGCAACCTCTAGTCTTGCAACTGTGTGTGAGACATGTCACGCATCTTATGCAGACTTTTAGGGAAAAGCCAAGAGTCTTTCATTCAGCTTAATGAAAATATCAGTGGAGCAAAAGCAATAAATCATTAATTAAGAATTAAAACTTCAGGCCACCATGATACCTGAAGCACAATAGCATAGCATGAGGCACATCCCTGTGTAACTGATTCCCCTTGGGATAGGCAGGGAATGCTGTTTTTTATGTTAACTATTAGAGAATGAACAAAGTTCCCTGGTTGTCAAGACTTTCTCGTCTTTTAAGAGCCACCAGAGTTCTGCAGTTTCCCCTCTGTGATACACATGACTGGCTGGCTTTCTTCAGGACTCCAGGTTTGAATTTTTAGTTATTACATATTACATGTGCATCTCTTATCTTCCTCTGCATCTTGTGAACAGCAGATTGGGCAAACTGGCTGAATTAAATTTATTTAAAAAACAAAAACCTCAAAACACAGACGAGATGCCCGTGTATGGTTGGGAATTGAGCACCCAGTTGCATGTTTGGGCACTGATTTTAATTAATGTCTGCAGAGGGATTCTTGTCTTCCATTTTATTAGGGGACTGCAAACATTATTCATTGCGTATAAAATAGAGTTTCTACTTAAACTTAATACCAAATTTTGTTCTCAGTTACATATGTATAACTTCTGCTGCAGTCACTAGAAGTTACACCCATTTCACTGAGAGCAGAATTTAGTCCTTAGTGCATAGGAACTAGCTGGCTTTATGAGAGCATGGGAGAATTACCTCAGAACAGTAACATTGTACTGATGTTCCAGATGTCACCTGTTCCATTGTTCTGATATTTGTTCTTCCTGTCCTCCATGGTTCACGCTGATGCAATAAAGTAAGGGTCACTCTCTATATAACTCTACCTACCATCAGTCCTAAACCTCAGTGTCCAAGCTGGCATAAGGACATCACATATTGCAAATGAGTGTGGAACGTGCTTTGTTACATCATTGACTCTAAGAGAAACGCAGCAAAATCAGACATGGGTGGGATTTTCCTTGCTTTGCCCATGACAAATATTTGTTAAAGCAAGCATGCAGCTGGGAGAGAGAATAAAATGTATAACTGTTAATGACAGCAGGTTTGTCCACATCTTAGCCTCTGATCATCTTTATGTGGAATCCTCCCTATGTAATGCTGCCTGCATCAGTGTCTGTTTGCCATATTCCATGTGAACATGCTGTTTAACTGTCAGAAGTCTTTTTATATTTTTTTAGTTTCTATGTTTCACATTCAGGAATTGGCCTGACTTATTCCTTCCGCCCTGCTCCTCATTTCAGCTCACATATCCTCTTCTTCATAACAAAAGAATTTTCTTTTCTATTGTGAAAAACATGTCTGAAGCTGCTGATTTCTGGAATAACTTAGCTGGGGGGAGTCTTGAATGATACTTGGCCTTGTCTGAAAATAAATGTAGCCTGGTTAGTAATATGCTCAAAGACAGTGTCCAGTGCATTTTAAAGCAGAAGAACATGGCCCTGTTCAAGTTTAATGTGCAAGCTAAAATAAAATTAACCTTTATTGCTATTGTGCATTTGAGATGATTATTTATATTGTGGCAGTACCCCAAATGCGCTAGGAGCTTTCCAAACACAGAGAAAAATGAAGATTCTGCCCCCAAAAGCTTACAGTTTGAAAACAATCTTAGAAAGGAGTTAAAGTAAACAAGTTAGATCCCAATCCTGCTTATGCCGAAGTAAATGGGAGTTTACCAGGTCTTTAGGGCCTGATCTGAGAGCTACATTAGAGTGAATAGGAATTGCCGGAGTTCAGCACTTGTCAGGGTCAGGTCCATATTTTGTTCCATTTAAGGTATGACATGAATCTGTTAAATGAGCAGCGTGAACCATTTTACACAAGCATAGTAACGCGTTCCGGAACCACAAAGTATTGCAGCATAGTTCGCCTTTTTTCAGAAACTGATTGCTCTTCCTTCTTCCATATAGCCTGTAAGAATTTCTGGATAGAAATATGTTCCCTGTCTCAGCAGCAACTAGTTTCCTACATAGATGACCTTTGGTCCTCCACATGATAAACATTAGTAACAAGTGGATTCTTTGGATCAGAATCTGCGCTAATAGATCTGCGTAGACTCAGTCAAGTATACATCTAATGTGACATATGAAATAAATGCATATAAACAAGAATTAACTTGCAAGGTGCATGCTAAATCCAGGGATGAAAACAAAATGCCAATGATTTTGCCTCATTTTCAGTTGGAAGTCTATGTTTAATCATTCTTCTGGTTGAGATTTATGTCACTAGCGATTCATCGTTATCTATAACACACAAAAGCTTAGATTTTTTTAACTCATACAAACTCCAAGATTTGAACCTGCATCATTCCTGGGAATTGTCTCACATAGCAAAAAATCAAAGTGTGTTTTTGGAGGCATAGGCATAATGTGATACTGGCATTGGCTCCAGTATTCATTAACTCTAGTCTGGTTGACATTTGCAAATTATTAATTGGCCAAGAGATCTGAATCTTTATTCCTGTCTGGTTGTTCATGCTTTGCTATTAATTGCTTTATAGCACCATTCCTCTGGATGCTGTATCTATGTTTTTGTAGTCCATAAGTATACACAGAAATTGCAAAAGTCTTTCACCAATCCAATGAATATATTCCTGTATTAAATTGTTGTTTCTAAAAAGTACAGTTCTGTAGAACATACTTCAGCTCACCAGGATACCAAATTGTATAACTATAAACTCATGGAGGAAAAGTTAAGGTGACCCATTGTTTTTGCTGGAATGACAATATATTGCTCCAACATAATGAATCAACTTTATACAAGAACAAGACAACATAGATAAATGCAAGCTAGCAAGAGAGCCATTTTTTAATTTACAAAAATATAAAGAAAGCAGCACTACAATTTCTACCATTGCCAATGTAAGAATAAATCATCAAGCAAAGAGATAGCTACAGAAAATATCACAGAGAGAGCAACAAAAAGACAACATGCCACAGAATCATTCAGCTAATCAGCTAGTAGGG
The DNA here is from genome assembly GCF_965140295.1 of Lepidochelys olivacea. Lineage (NCBI taxonomy): Eukaryota > Metazoa > Chordata > Testudines > Cheloniidae > Lepidochelys > Lepidochelys olivacea. The sequence goes on along the minus strand of NC_140421.1, from coordinate 40,362,211 downwards.
TGTACAGTTAAGAGAGGACATTATATTAGCTGTCAGCATAGAGGCTGCTGGAACTCAGAACAAAGCAAAAGAACTAAACACAAGAACTGTAGGAGCTCCAGATTGCATCAGGACCAGCTGAAAGAATTCTCTTGCACCAGAATGTATTTATTATATGACACTGGAACATACAATGTAGTTCATTTGTGAGCAGTCCCCCCCAAAAGGCTATGGAGAAATCATATTAAAAACGTGTTCTGCGTCTGTCTTTTTGCAGGGACCACATGCAGTGGTCACAAGAGGAAGAAGAAAGAGCCAGAGAAAAAGCAACAGAGAACTCGCTTGTGCGAGTTCAACCGGAAGATCAAGGTACTGAACCCATAATTCCTAAGAAGTTCTAATGCTCCAAGAATGCTCTTTTTTTGTTTATATTTTTCCTTGATTAAATCCACTTTTTGTTCATTTACCTTTGTCCTATGAACCACGACAAACTTGTCCAAAAGCATTCACCTTTACCTAGCTATTCAATTATCCCTTTAAAGTATTTTCCCTTTCTCCAGGGCAACAGATCTCAGCCTAATATGATGAAATATGCAAATTGCAATTTCCAGAGTTGTGAATCCCGACCTTTACAATGCTTCAAATTGAAGCCCCCATCATTGCGTGTGCTGTCACCATAGGGAAAGGGAGTGAATTTGCAATCGTTGGGGGTGATGAAATCTAAAGTTCTCATGTACAATTTTCACATTTGCTTTTTAATTTGGTTGCAGATAAGCTTAGTGGGCTAGTGGATGCAGATAGCATTGTCTCTCAGGAGATCTGCGATGGATTTCTGGTCCCAGCTTTATGCCCTTGGCAGCTTGAGCTAGAAGTGCTTTAGAGACATTCTGCTCAGCCCCTGGGCAGAAGGTGTTTTCTCATGTCATTCAAAGGTGACTCCTGTGAACTAAGGAGATTCCTTGGCTGGCTATATATTCCCTCTTTCAGAGGGATGGTGAATTGAGGGAGTAAAGGAATTAAAATTTTCAGGGCTTTGCCCTGTCCCTAGAATACCTTCTTAGGGAAGTAAGCAAAGAGTGTGACACACACTGGTGGCATCATTATAGTGGAATTTCTACTCACAGTTGGATCTCACTGAATTCATATCCCGAATGATCCTGTTACCTACAATTGAAAACCAGCACTCCTCTCCACACATGCACGTTTTTGAAGCATTGGCATGCAGGAGGAGAGTAAGGCAGATTACACTGCATATTTTGATGAAAAAAATCAGCAATATAGATTTTTGCAGCACCTGGTGAAATGGACAGTGTTGATCAGGGGCAATTGGAGGGAGGTCTCCATGTACAGGAAATCCAGAATCCTGGGTTTGTTCTGTTTGGTTTTTGTACATTCCCAGAACTGGGGCATTAAATCTATCACAGCATTAATCTTGGAGGCCGATAATCTCTCTATTATTAGAAGGGTATTCTGAAAACAGTTATTTTTGTGTGCATTAAGGTGACAATGGGGGTTGCAGGTCTTGAACTTTGTCAAACTAGACTGTGTCATTATGACGTTACACACATTTTAATTGATAGCACACATTGGAGTGTGTTTGAATTACCTGTGAATACTTCTTCTGTAATGTGCTCTTCATTACTTTTAATACCTTGTGATTGCGGCTTTTTTTCTGACCCTTATTTCTTTGCTTCATAATACCCTGAGAATAGGGCATGCATTTCCCATCATGATGAATGGGAGTGATTCTCTGCACACCAGACTGAAAAATGACCCTATTCTACCGCCTTCCATGTCATCTTGCTCTTTTACATTCTCTCCATTCTCTCATTCTTTATCTAAATCCACAAAGATAATGTTTATCTTTTCAACTTCACATTTAATATTTTCATCCATTTATTGAAAACAGTTGAAAATGAGCCTGTCAAGTTTCCTCCCCCACTCTGAACTCTAGGGTACAGATGTGGGGACCTGCATGAAAACCTTCTAAGCTTACTTTTACCAGCTTAGGTTAAAACTTCCCCAAGGTACAAATTAATTTTATCCTTTGTCCTTGGAATAACCACTGCCACCACCAAACTCTAACTGGGTTTACTGGGAAACGTAGTTTGGACACGTCTTTCCCCCCCAAAATCCTCCCAACCCTTGCACCCCACTTCCTGGGAAAGGTTTGGTAAAAATCCTCACCAATTTGCATAGGTGACCACAGACCCAAACCCTTGGATCTGAGAACAATGAAAAAACATTCAGTTTTCTTACAAGAAGACTTTTAATAGAAATAGAAGTAAATAGAAGTAAAGGAATCACCTCTGTAAAATCAGGATGGTAGATACCTTACAGGGTAATTAGATTCAAAACACAGAGAATCCCTCTAGGCAAAACTGTAAGTTAGAAAAAAGACACAAAGACAGAAATAGTCATTCTATTCAGCACAGTTCTTTTCCCAGCCATTTAAAGAAATCATAGTCTAACACACACCTAGCTAGATTACTTACTAAAAGTTCTAAGACTCCATTCCTGTTCTATCCCCGGCAAAAGCAGCGTACCGACAGACACAGACCCTTTGTTTCTCTCCCTCCTCCCAGCTTTTGAAAGTATGTTGTCTCCTCATTGGTCATTTTGGTCAGGTGCCAGCGAGGTTACCTTTAGCTTCTTAACCCTTTACAGGTGAGAGGATTTTTCCTCTGGCCAGGAGGGATTTTAAAGGAGTTTACCCTTCCCTTTATATTTATGACAGAGCCCCGGTTGAAAACGTAACTGTGTACACAAGTGGTTGATGTAACATTCTTACTCCTCATCGAAAGTAAATTATAATTTAATTTACACTTGCTAGAAATAAAATAAGCACGTGTTTGCTTATTGCCAAGAAATGTAAGAATCCAAGGACATTTTCTATGAACGTCACTCTGTTTAAAACTTGAATTAGGCAAGCATTGCCAGTAATGTTTCCCCAAAAACTCCAGCTTGGTTCAGCAAGTGGATTACATTTTGGCCTATTTATATTAACAAGGAACTAGACTGAAGCTAATGAGCAGGTATTTTGGTGCCTTGGACACTGCAGTAAGGGGGAAAAAATGAGTTTCCTACAATACTGTAATATCACTAAAATAAAATAGCTGTGACAAGCCTCAGTCCATTAAAAATGAGGCAAAGTAACCAATTTCTGCAGGGTCCTAGTTTCAGAAGCTCAGTGCACCTAGTTTCAGAAGTAGGTTTTGGAAAGTGCTACAATTGGGCAGCTTGAGAAAATAAACAGAAGCGAGGAAAAACCATGACTCAGAAGCTAGGCTGACTGACATTTCTTACTTATGAAATTTTCAGAGATTAAGAAAGGAAAGTTAATAATTTAATTTAATTGGAAACTACATTACCCTTCTCTGTGCCTGAACCACAAAGAGAGACAGTCGCGCAGGAGCATTGTAGGTTGAATACACTCCTTTCTGATCAATTTATAAAGAAATTGTTAAATGAATTAATTTAATAATGATGGGTTCTGTCATATTGATAGGAAAACTAACTGGCAATAACACGATGCAGTGAAGGATGGATGTTTAAAAAAAAAACCAAAGACTGGCCAACAAACTACTGAACCTGAATTTTAAAGGCTTTAATTTTAAGCATTGTGCTCCTGTATTAAACATGCTATCAAATCTAGAAATCTTATAGGGAAGTTAAATGCAAGGTTTTTTAATTGTGTTTTGATCAGATATTTAGGGAAAATTGTGACTTTAACAAAGAGATGAAAGTAATTTAAGACTCTTTTGAGAAGGAGGCTTAGTTTTGCATTTTTATCAAGTTATCTATACAAGTGCAACATAGACTTTTGAAATCCAGTATGTTTTACCTCAATTAACTCTGTACTTGCAGTGTAAAACAACTCTGCACCATTAATGAGCATGACTAGGTCTTGCCCTTTAATAAAGAATTATGCAGATCTCTAGTACAGGGTATTCTGTCACCCTATTGGCACATCTCACTACCTCTCCTAAGCCAAACATCTCTAATGGCTGTTCTCAGCTTTATTTAACTTTGCAAAATTGGAGTGATTGTAGGCAATTTTGTTTTAAGATACAAAGGGAAATGACAGGAGAAATGTGATGTAGAACTAGTGGCCCTGTATGTATATATAGTATGTAATAGTTGTTAAATCATGTACTAGATATTAAATAAATTGCCTGAGAAATCAGAATTCTTGAACACAAAGGGCCAATTTTTAACAGCTCTATTTAAAGGGTTTGCAAAGTAAACAAGCATTCCTGTTACTCCTGCACATGTTGTTTTCTATAGCACATCAGTGATATGGTTAAAAGAGTATGGGCTGCTATTGGCCACATGCAATAACGCTGATCAGTGAATATGGCTCTGAAGGAGTGGATTTCTAATAGCATATATTTAGAGAGAGAACTGCAGTTAGCAAAACATTTGCAGTTGTTCATATAAATTCATAAGTCACAAAAGAGTATTAATTTCAATGTCATGTTTCTTAATTTAGGGGAAAGGGCAGAGACAGCTTAACTAAAATGATGCATTGCTTTTATAATTTGGCTTATGGCTTCTTTATTTCCTGAACAATGTACAGGTGCACGTTTGTTTGTGTGTGTGTGTGTGTGTGTATGTATACATGAGCTGTTACAGTAGATGAAAGCAGGTTTGCAAATTTGTGTATTAAAAATCCGTAGGTGTTTAGATTTTTATAATATTGCTTATGGATTTTTGGACGGGACAATATTAGAGCCATGGGACCAAATTTAGTGCAGTTGCATCAGCTTACACCAGGGATATTTATTTTTGGCCTCCAAACTAATATTTTAACTCAATGTTCTAATATTTGCTTGGTAATTTTGCATGTAATAACTTTGTCTGCAATATAGCTACACGCAAACCCATTTCCAGAGGCCCATATATCTTTCCCTATAGTTAATATAAAGTAAATATATCTCTTATTTATAAAAATGTAAGTATTAAGAGTTGGTTTATATGAAATAAAACGTAGGTAGGCAGGTTATTGTGCATTTTGGTGACATTCTCCTTGTGTGCGACTGAACAAAAATAGAATTAAAGATGCAGAAAGTGTGTTTCTATAGTCTTTATGCAGGTAAAATCCTTTTTAAATCCAGTAGGAGTTTTCCTTGAACACAGGTGAAAGGACTGGGCCCAAAGACTTGATATTTGATGTAAACAACACCATGTGGAGAGCATCAAATTTCTTAACCTGTATTTCTGCTATTAGCTAGTTTGATTTTTAAATGTCATATTGTTTTATTATGACAGTTAAGTGCCCATGCACCAATTTTTTTATTCCAGACAAATATGAAAGAGAAGCTAGTAAATACTGGAATGAATTCTACAAGACTCACAAGAATAACTTTTTCAAGGATCGTAACTGGCTGTTTCTGGAGTTTCCAGAAATTCTTCCAAAAGGAAGGAAAGATCAGATGAATAAAGAAGAAAAATATTGTTGTCATGTAAAACTGAATGCTACAAACAATTGCACAAATGTGGGCTTTCCTGCAATGTTTGAAGAAGGCGAAGATTATTGTCAGAACAATTTGGTGGATGGTTTAACTTCTGTGCAAGGACACGCATACAACAAAAGCCAAGCAGAACCTGTTACTGACAACAAACATGTTAAGAACTGTGAACAAGAACCTGTGAAGCAAGAATCCTTCCCTGGCAGTGGTGCTACCTATAGAATACTAGAGGTACTTTACTGCAGACATTCAACACATAATTTACAACTCCAAACGATGGCTTCAAATGTAGTGGTTGCTTAATAATTATCAAGGCAACAACTATTCAGAGTTCACAACACTACTTTTGCCTTGTGCCTGAAATTTTCAAAGGGACCTAAGAAAATTAGATGCGCAGTTCCCATTGAAAGTCATTGGGAGTTGTGCTTCTAATTCCCTTCGGCCTGTCTGAAAATCCCAGTTTAAAATATTTTGTTGTGTTTAAACCAATGCTGTGTGACAAAATAGCAAAATTGTACAAGAAAACTGTACAATTTCCTGTGCAGCTGCCCCTGGGAGAAGAATCTTTTCTGGGCATGGGAGAGAGTGTAGGACCTGATCCTGGCTCATAAGCGTAGCGGAAGAGTCAGTGCTTCTGAGAGTTGTGGTGTAAGGAGCAACAAAGCCATTTACCCCTTTTTTGCCTCTTTAATCACTGTAATGGTTTCAGTTAATTTGGGACTAAAACTCTGAGATATAGGCTTTATTTGATGGTTTAGTTAAATTTTTGTTTCTGCTTCAATTCCAGGTTGGTTGTGGTGCTGGAAACAGTGCTTTTCCTATTCTGAAAGTTATATGGTAAGCTGTGTCAGCCTCCCAAATACATGCCCAACATTAATGAAAAAAAAGTTTTAAGATAATCTTATGCTGTGAGAAATGCTGGATTCACGGTGCTAGACACCAGAGTCTTCTCGTTACCCACAGAACAGGGACAATGGCAGTAGCCATGTAAGTTATTCCCCATGGTGCTGAGCCAGTTATTCAGCTTTGATTTAGAAGGGAAAACATCTGGTGTTGAGGCGGTAGGTCAGTCTTCAGGCTCATTCAGGCCAACTGCTAACTAAAATGTCTGTCACTTGTGTTAGTTTGGGTGTTTACACCAGTCCAGTGGCATTGGACTGAGACCACCAACACTTGTCATACAGGTCACTGAACAGCCAACAGATAGTATCAACTTCTGGTTCCAAATTCAGAGGTGACAGAAATGATGGTGTATATTACACATTGGCAAGAGCTTGTGAGTGCTACCTTTGACTCCTTATGTCACTTCTGAATTTGGTCCATGTTCTCGATTAAAGCAGCTCAAGTTTTAATGACATAGAGACCCAAAGTTCCATATTGCATTACTTAATCCCCTAACCCCTCCATCCCATCCACATAGCTTTTGTCTTGAAAAAGGAAGTGTGGGAGAATGTTCTCCTTTCGGTGCACGTTCTTAGCTTTCACTGGAAACGATGTCCACACATCAGGGGAAGGGACAGACTCTTTTCTGCTCTCATCTCTGAAACTTTTGTGCAACACACTAATTGTTGTTCTGCAGACCAATACTAATAATTTACACTTTCGTAGTGACTTCAGTCCACTTCACACACATTGTTAGCCACAGCATTTCTGTGGTACAAGCACTATTGGGTCCATTTCACAGATGTGGGAATTCAGATACAGAGAGATTCAGGGCAGCTGGGAGCATGCTTCCCAGCCCAGGGAGACATACACACACTAGCTCTGCTCTAGCTAGCATGGTAAAAATAGCAGTGTGGCCACAGTGGCACAGGTGGTGACTCAGGTTAGCTGCCTGAATACAAACTGGTGGACCCCTGGCTACATACGAGGGTAGCCCGAGCTGTCACCACACTGCTTGTTGGTTTGAGCAGAGCTGGTGTGTGTCTGTCTGCCTGCCCATACTGGGAAGCACCTTCCCAGCTGCTATGTAGACATACCCTAAGTGGTGTGCCAAGGTCACACAGTGTGTTGCAGTGTTAACAAAAGAATCCAATCTCCAAACTACCAGACCTTAACCCCAAAACAATCCTTCTCCCCTAAACATCAGATTGTATTGTGAAAGGAGAAAGCCGCATTATCAATGAAAACAACAGAAGGTAGTGTTGTGTGGGAGAAAAGACATTATTAGGTACGTGTATGGGGAAAAACTCAAACTGGTGTGTATTATACAGGAGGCATTATTTGTACTGCAAAACTTGTTATAATTAATAGTCTTCCTATTAATCAGTATTTTACTCGGTGATCTCAGTTTTTATGCAAATCCTGCATGTGACCAGATAGGTGCATTAACGATATAGCATTTAGTATTTAAAACACAGAGGTGTAACTGAAGTCTGGATGTAGTTAAGAATCCATTGCAGTTAAGAGTCCGCATTGATTTCATATCTGAATTGATGGAAACATCTCTTATCTATTGGAGGGCACATCTTGTATCTAAGTACAATTCACACTATATTTGGCAATGTAAAATTGCCTTTTGTTTGCACAAAAGAATAGTAATACAATGTAGATGCACACTGTGCTTGAAAGAAAACCTTCCCCTTTCTTTGGAATATTTTTTTTTTAATGATCCAAAATTAAAAATAAAAAGGTATGGTACTTTACACAGTTAGTGCTTAGTGTTACCAGGCGTCCATTTTTTGACCGGAACGCCTGGTCGAAAAGGGACCTTGGCAGCTCCGGTCAGCACCACTGAAAGGGCCATTAAAAGTCCAGTCGGAGGTATAGCGGGGCTAAGGCAGGGTCCCTGTCTGCCCTGGCTCCGCGCAGCTCCCAGAACCGGCTGGCATTTCCCTCCAGCTCCTAGGCTGGCATTTCCCTCCCGCTCCCAGCATCGGCTCTGCAGCTCCCATTGGCCATGGTTCCCAGCCAGTGGGAGCTGCGGTGGCGGTGCCTGTGGGTAATGCATACCACGGAGAACCTCCTGGCCACACCTCTGCCTAGGGGCCAGACATGCTGGCCGTGAAATAACTGTCCAGACCAGAACTGTCCCTGTTGTTTGACAGAGGCTTTTCATGCAGCTTGCTTCCCACTTTCTGAGAAGAGAAGAGCTGTTTATACACATTGGTGAGTCAATTTGATAAGTGGGACTTGGTCAGTCAAAAACCCAGCTGCTTGCCCTCAGTCATGCTAGGGATTTCAGGTTCCACAAGATCTCATATCCAGTCTGGGACCTGTAATTCCACTGTTTGCCTGAATACATCTCATAAGTATTCACAGAGCTAAGGAGGGTTTTGCTCAGTAGTGAGATCAGGATTGGCTGCTCTTGGTCCAAGAGGGTTCTCCTGCTCAGCCCCCTTAGAGATATGGTCTGTTGAGCTGGGTATACAGCAGAATCTGCTGGGCACAGGGACACATTTTCTATTTGGTGAGACACCTTTTCCAAAATCTCCAGCACTTTAGGAGAGATGGCTTTTCTGAGGGCTAATCCTGTTCCTTAATTAGTGGGACTGCTGCTTGACTCACCCTCATTTACATTGATTGTTGAAGAGTTGAAAAAATCCTACCCTAAGTTCCTGACATCAGATGTTTTGATGTGAGGGAAATTTGCAACTGGCTTCGCAGTGAATGCGAGGGGAAGGGAAGCTAGCACTACAGGAAACCAACATGTATTTTGATGAAAAAAGGCCTAGGGTAATAGAAGGAAACAATCAAAACCACATAATCTGATCACAGCCAGCACAAATGACACCTGGGAACCCAAATGTCTTCAGAACAGTTAATAACTGTTAAGTAATTTCCTCGGTTGAAGCTGAAATAAATATTTTTCATGTTGCTAATTAAATTGCATGCACAGACCAGTGCCGGAAAAATCTCTGAGTGGAGTTGCAGAAACCCACAAAATGAGTGCAGAGTGAAATTGTGACCCATTATTGCATATTGATGCAATGCAGCACCTGGGTATTGTCACGAGTATTTGATGGCTCTCTGTGACTCCATCCAATGGTGTCTTCTTTCTCTTGTTTTTCAGTTCCACTTTCTTCCTAGCTTGGTGTCCCCCCTCCCAATTCCCACCCCACAAACTGTTGACAGATATTCCTACAGCTCTCGCCTGTTTGCTTAGTGCTGAGCAATATAAGGCATGTTGCTGAGACCAGTGAAAGGGATTTTGATCAAACCTGTGGAGTACCCCAAAGAGCTGCATGTGGTTAGTACAATAGCAGTTCTTTAATTGATGTTTGTTTTGTGTTCATAGCAATACCCCTGGAGCCTTTCTGTACTGCTGTGATTTTGCGTTGGGAGCAGTGGAGCTAGTAAAGGTATTTCAAGTGTTCACTTAGAAAGTGTGGTGTCATTCAGAAGGCTGCAAGGAGGCCATCCTGGTGAAATGGAGCACAATGGCTTTGACAACTTTGAACTGGAGGTTTTAATACTTCAAAGAACAAAGTCCTTCTCTGCAGAGAGAGGAATGAATACCACCAGTGGGCCTGTCTCTCGCCCTGAGCAAGATCCCAGAACAGAATCCGCTTTGAGAAATGTTTTACAAAACTGAATAATCGAAAAAACGTTTCTTGGGTCATGATAAATTGACTAACTACTGCTGTTCTCTCTGTGTTTCTCTTAATCTTTATCATTACAGTCACACTTGTCGTACAATTCAGCCTGGTGTTCTGCTTTTGTTCATGATGTGTGTGATGATTCCTTACCCTACCCTTTTCCAGATGAGATCCTGGATGTCATTCTCCTTGTCTTTGTGCTCTCTGCCATTCATCCTGACAGGTAAATGAAGACTAAAGGGCAAAGCAAATGTGTTAAAGCTCTTTTATCACTAGTGGTTTTCAAGAATATCAAAGTGAGATGATGAATCTTGAATTTATTATTTAGTAAGCTACATTATGTATAATGCAGGACATTTTAAATGCTGCTTTCCCCTTTTCCGAATCCAGGAGAGAAGCTGGTCAAACTACTTCATTAGTGAGCCTCCTGTCACTATCAAAATGAAATGAACCTCTTCTTGCAAGACATATACCTATTAAAGGTGACAGTGCTTCAAGAAAGTTACAAATTCAGAAACAGCCTACTAGTCTCCCAGAGGGAAATTATTCTTGGTGATCAAAAACAAATATCCTTTATTTAGCATCTTACAACATGTTGATAAAGACCCAGGCTACTGATTCATTAGTTGCACACAATTGCATAGATATTGGCCTCTTATGAAGAAGATCACTTAGCGTATCTGGCTTGTTTGGATTAGGCAAATTAATCTAATTTGTACTATATTGGGTTGGGAGCTATTAGCTTTATTACTGAAGCAACTCTCAATATCTAAAGAACCAGCTAACACTGACAAATTTTGAAAGAATATTCTTTCCCATGGGAAAAATACAAAAGGGTATATATTATTCACGCTTACTACTCAACTGCTCCTTTAACCAGACTGTACAAAGGGAAATGCATATTCCACATATAATGGTAAGTGTGTTGTTTTAAGAACTGCATTAAATATGGCCATCCATGCTCAGCAAACAGAACAATACTCACCTGAGTCAGTTGTACATTTGAGGACTGTTTTCTTGCCTGAATGGCTGAGTTATTAATCATTAGCTTTTGCAGAAAGATGATCTTTTCCAGAAAGCATATCTCTCCTTCCTGTTTGTGCAAAGATGAGCATATGAGTCATGTGCAGAAGAGTGTTTTGCTAAGCCTGGGTGCAGATTCCAAACACAATTCAGACAGTAGATTGAAATTTGTGTAAGTGCAGCAATAGTGGGGAAGATACCTGGCAAAATATATTTTTATCACACCTTTTGTCCACGGGAGCAATGATAAAATGCTCGCAGACAAAATTTCTGAGGGTGTTTTTCCCAGTAACCCTTAAGAGTACAATTCCCCTCCCCCGCCACCAAGATTAGCCAAATGAATGCTGACATGGGCGTTTATATGTGTATGTGCATACAGATTTCTGTGTGTAGATTTCTATGCAGTATAATCCAGTCTCCAAAAGTTTAAGTACTAAAAGATACTTACTTCATTACAATATCCCCTAGAAATAAAGTCATTGCATAAAAAAATTATAATCTAGACCCTTGTTGATTTTTATAACAATTGTCTAACAGCTTAAAATATAAGAAATGACAAGGAAAACCAAGAGAATGATACTGCAGAACCTTAAATAAAAACACTTGGGGGCCTGGGAAACGTAAGTTTCTGGGATGTATACATTCTCATTCAGCACCTTTGTTACTTGATGATTTATTAATGTTGTTAGCTATTGTGTTCTCATTTTAACAGTTGCTGTTCTTTTACTTTATAAAGCAACACTCTTCTTTTCTGCTAGCAGCCCCCCTTTTGAAATTGTTGTTCTCAAAAACAAGGTAATTTGGAAGCCATTAACCTTTCTCCATTCCAGGTGGTATTATACTGGGGCAAATTTTCAAAGGGTTCCTACTTCATGTGCATGTAGAATTTGTCAATATCCCCATGTGAGTGCACAGAACACGCATTTTCATGTGCAGAGTTTGTAATTCTGTGCCCACCTATCTGCTCTGAGATCTCTTATGCCCATTTGTACATGCAGCTGCCCCTTTTTTTGCTTGGGCAGAAACATGCAAATTTTGTGTATGAACAAAACAGAGGCCCTTTAAATGTTTGTCTTCCTCTATTTCTGAATTTAAGCACGGGATTTCTTTTAAAAGTGCATGTTTTCCTTTTTGGTGGTTTCTCTTAGCTCATAATTCTCCTTTTCTGCTGAGTTAGGGCCTGATCTTGCACCTTCAAAGTCAGTGGGAGAAAGACTGGGCTTCTTGCTAGATTGTGCTTCTAGGGATAGCCTTAAGCAATAGCCAGTGTGTGAGCTGGAGGAGCCCAGGAGGCACTGTACCCAAGAGATACCCCTTGGAGGTGCAGTGCCTCTATGCTCATATCTTGTATTAGAGGAGGATGTATCTCACAACAGCTCTTTTCAGGGTGCAACATACTCGCTCCTCCCCCACTTAGCACGCAGCCAGGTCCACTGGCTGGCTGGTAGGAGGAGCAGAGCCATTGCTTCCACACTTTCCATCCATTTGCTTGTGGGATGGAGGGGAGTGTCAGGAATGCAGCTACTGCCCTGCCCCCCTTCCAGGAGCTGTGTTGTGAGAGAGTCTTCTGTGGCCCTGCAGGGATGTAGGCAACCTTACCCCTGTGCAGCTGTGGAAGACCAGGGCACAATTGAGCCCTAAACGATGAGTGTTTTACATTTTAATCTGAGGTTTGCTCAATTTTAAACTCTTATCAGATTACATGCCTTGCAGAACACACAGTCCTTCTAAGAAAAAACGAGGAGTCCTTTTGGCACCTTAGAGACTAACCAATTTATTTGGTGCCACAAGGACTCATAGTTGTTTTTGCTGACACAGACTAACACAGCTACTGCTCTGATCCACCAAAATTTCAGGGCAAGAGGATGCTAGACTTTTCCCCTCTCTGCTTCCTGCCAGCATCTTCAGACAAGTTTCCCCTACCAAATTCCCCTCCATCGACAGATCTCAAACTCTTCCTTTTATTCCCCTGGGATTGGCATTCGTAATCCACTGTGTGTATGGTATAAATACCTAGATAGATAGCTGGATTAGAGAGAGAGCTTCTTGTCTGCTTCCTGCTCCAGAGTCTTTGATCTTCCTTTCCAAGAGAGACAGCCCAATCCACCCTATCCTGGCAGGTAGCCCAACCCATCCTACCTTGGTAGCTGGCTGTTCATTCAGTTGTATGCCATGCAACTGCCTGCTGCTTTACCTGTAACTCACTGCAGGTCCAGGCTTCCTCTGATCATGGGGGATCGGATCTCAAGAATCTTACTTTAATCCATCCTTGATGTTTTGCTAAAGAGGAGGAAAGGACTCATTTCCTCTCCCCCCATTTTATACTATTTAATAAAAGTTCCTTGTGCATTTTTGTGCCTTTGCATCTTTGTAAAAAAAAAAAATTGTTCTTCCTACTGAAGCTGTTTGTTAGTGTCTAGCATTTTTTGGTGATTGAAGACAGTCCCTTCTCACTGAGACCTCAGAAACTACATGTTGGACCTAGTGGCGAGAGAAAAGCAGTGTTTGGAGTTACACCAGTGTCACATTTTATTTTCTAAGGATGCAAGGAGTTGTAAGTAGACTGACCAAATTATTGAAACCTGGAGGGATGTTGTTATTTCGAGACTACGGAAGATACGATACATCTCAGCTTCGTTTTAAAAAAGGTATTTCCTAAGAGGCGTTTGTTTAGTATTTATTTTGCACATCTTTTAAAGGGACAGCCAGTCTTTCTATTCACAATTTTTGTCTTTTAGGCCGCTGTTTGTCAGAGAATTTTTATGTACGAGGAGACGGTACCAGAGTTTATTTCTTTACAGAAGGTAAAACAAATTTTAGTTTTATAGAAAAGTTCTGAGTGTCTCTTTAGATGACATGGGGTTCAAAGCCTCTTAAAAAGCCATTTAAGTAATTTTCCTAGCCCTTCAACTCTCCATTTTTCAAAAACATGAAGCTCATTTTTATGGAAGATCTTTTCTTTTACAACATCAGACTTTGATTCCCTTCCTCAGCTGTGTCATTGAAGCTGAAGTTATCATGCTTCAACTCTCTTAATTTAACAGTAGTTTGAGTGCCTCTTTACCCTGTATAAGTAAGTTACCTCTGCACTAGCATCATTGCTTTGTATCTGTCACTATCTCAGATTAATGAATGACCGCTACAGAGCTGGCAGAGGGAGCACACAATTGTTTTTATGGGACTAGTAAAAAGTTTTTTCCATTTTATTCTTTTTAAATTCCTAGGACTGGGTTGATCAATTTTAGCAAGAAGTAGGTCTATACTGGGATATTAACAGTTTTAACTAATTAGGTACCTTTATGATAATTCTTGGAGTATCCAAGACTATGAGTCACCTGATTACCTCCCTGCCTCCAGTGAGAGGGAGAATTGCTTGTGCTTAACTTTCAGCTCCCTGACACGTCCAGTCTGTTAGCCACCCAAACAATCTCTTCTGGGCTCTGCCAGCCCTAACTTTGCCTTGCAGGTAAACCATAGGTGCACATGAGTCCTTGATCCCCTTTGAAGCATTTCCCTGTAGTGTTCAACCCCTTATCCACTGAACACCCATAGTAACACCAGGCCTGCTGTCCCCAAGGAACAGTGTGCACACCATCTTGAATGATTCATAGAATAGAATATAGAATATCCGGGTTGGAAGGGACCTCAGGAGGTCATCTAGTCCAACTCCCTGCTCAAAGCAGGACCAATCCCCAATTTTTGCCCCAGATCCCTAAATGGCCCCCTCAAGGATTGAACTCACAACTCTGGGTTTAGCAGGTCAGTGCTCAAACCCTGAGTTGGAGGGTGGGATAGCTCAGTGATCAGCTCCTTGTACAACACCACAGCACTGAGATATTTATAGTGAAAACAATAAGAAGTTTATTATCAGCAATCAAGATTTAAGAGGTAGTGAGTAAGAAGAATAGAAATAGGTGGGTTATATAAAACAAAATCATAATACAATCCACAGAGACTAAATTTAATAGGCTAATCTCCAATCTAAATAAGTTTGTCTCACCCAGATGTCGTTTGCAGTGCTTCAGCCAAGCCTGGTTGTGATCCATTTTTCATTAATACATTTGCACTGGTCGATGACTTCCTAGGTGTAGGATAAAGGGTGTCTTCCTTGCCTTCATTTTATATTCCCTAAAGTTCATTGCTTGTACCTCAGAGTCTGGCCAATCCCCACCATAGGTTATTCTCTAGTGCACTGTCTCCCTGCTGACTTCATATCTCCTCTCTGACTTTGTATGTAAATGCCTTCCCTTTGTGTTAACTTATAGTTCTTAATTTGCACACAGACCAGCAGAGACAGGTGAATAAACATCCTTTGTCTGACAGAAACCTGTTTGTCAACTCTGCCTTAATACAGACTTGAGGAACATATTTTTAGTATACATACAAAACTCCTTACATAGTATTTGTACATACCTTGCACAACAGTATTAATGACCAGTGTAACCCTGGCTTTCGTTTAAGACCCCACATGATATTCTTTGGTGAACCAGAATGTTCATACCATAATCGGAATATTCCTGTAACTCCCTTGCCAGTTGGCACTGAGGCGTTTATGGGTCATAACCTTCAACCTACTTTTGATAGCATCCGCAATTTTACGCAGGTATAACTCTGACTTTCATGGTGCTAGCTCCTGGTGCCCTAACAAGGGCATGAGATCCAAAATCAGATCTCTTAAGGAAATAGCATTACGCAGCTAAACGGTGGTTCTTAGGAGCTGATTGTGTTCCCATGACCTATACATAGAGCAGTCTCAGTGTGTGGATCTTCCCCCTCCCACGGGTCTGTGGACATGCAAGTTTTACTACGTTTTGAGACCTCTGAAGAGTCTCACCTCTAATGCTTCCTTAAAGATCCTTCCTACTGTGAAAGATATGTTTGAAAATATCTTTGAAGTAAAAATGCTGGGACAGATAATGGACTGTTGATTTACTTCTGGCAGATCCTGACTGTCTCTGGCAGGTATCTCTGGCTTGAGTAGAATCACCCACAGCTCTGTGAATGACTGTTGGCCTCTTGGGGTTATTAGCAACCAGCAAAACCTGGCAGAGGAGGACTGGCCCTACACCCAGCAGCCAAGGATTTGGGGAACGCAAAGGGGAGTTTTATGCTGCCTATACCTCCCTGGCCTGCACTGTGTGCAGTACAGCCGGAGCCAAGGGTCTGGCCTGACAGCTGTGTAATATGAGACTGGGGAAGTGAGTAGGAGGGATTAAGATATTAGCTATGGTGCGGCGGGGAGGAGGTGGGGAGGATGTAGGGGGAACCCTAACATGCCATGAGATCTCTTAATCGTTAGCAGAAAATGAGGAGTGCCTACTGTGGTAAATTCGGGCTCCATTTATACAGCTTATGAAATCTGGTTGCTATTGTGAACTTGTGTTATTAAAAACTGCTGGGTCATGAGTGCCTGTATGTATGTGGATCCACCATTACTGACAGGTCCTGTAGCGGGTACACATGAGAGAATAACACTGGGGAATATTTAATGTTAATGATGGCACTTTGACCACACAGAGGCTATTCTAAAAAGCAGCTGCATCCTTAGAAAACCGGTTTTAGCTTCACCCCTTGAAGGTAGGAGCAGTGAAAAATTACCTAAAGGACAGAACAAAAGAAGTGGGGGTTGGGGCGGGATTTAAATAGCAAGCCACACAGGAACAGAGAGGTCCAGATAGGAAAAGAAAGCATGAGATAGGAGGGAGCAAAGTCACCCAGCATGTAGCAGCCTCCTGGGGGCAGTGGAGCCCTGCCCACTTTTCTGAGCCCAGATGGCCCCAAGGACTCTGGACAGCCCAAGGGACTCTAACTGCAGCCCCAAGAATGCCCTGTAGTGGGAAGGAAATTGCGGCAGGGTGTGTGGTGTTCATTGTTTTGTATGAGTTGTATTCTCTTGTTTTCTATGTGATTAAGTATAAAAGAGTATTAATGTGTTAGACTCTGTGCAAAGTGTGTGTTTGTGTTAACTGCTTTACAACTGCTGTATGCCCTTGAGGGAGTTAAATTGTTATCAGAAGCTTCAGACCTTTAAGGTGGAGTTCACAGGATGGGGTTCTAGGCTGCAGGTCTGTGCTCTGAGGCTTCATCTATACTACAGTACACACCACTGCCTGTGGCATGTAGCAACCTGCCTCAGCAAAAAGCAAGCTGCGCCCGCACTGCGGTGTGTAGCTACGAGTTTCAATGAGAGGCTGTGGCAGAGAGGAGGCAGCAGGTAAAACTCCCTGCTGTCAGAGCCCTTCACTGCATCAAGGAAAGGCTCTGTCGGGGGGAGGCAGTGGGAAAAGGTTCTGTCAGAGCTTTTCCTCCCTTCTGAAGTCTTTCTCTACTGTGGGGAAGGCTCCAGCAGCGGGGGACTGGCAAAGCCTTTCCCTGCTGCTGGAGCCTTTCATGGCGGTGAGGCCTTTCCCTGCGGCCTCCCCCCTGCGAGAACCTTTCCTCACCTCATGGAAGAGACTCTGGGAGAGGGCAAAGGTTCCAGCAGCAGGGAGCTGGTGGAGCCTTTCCCCGCCTCCTTTCCCTGCCAGAGCCTTTCTCCACTGGTGGAGTCTCTTCCTGCAGAGTGGAAAGGCTCCAGCTGTGGGACATCACATTGCTCAAAATGGCAGTGGAGCTGGAGAGGCAGGGCTTGGGTGAATAGAGAGCATAAGTGTCTTTTCTCCACTTGTCTACACTGGGCCTCTCTGGCTAAGCTGCTGTTTAAAAAAAATGAGAAGTCCTTGTGGCATCTTAGAGACTAACAAATTTATTTGGGCATAAGCTTTTGTGGGCTAAAACCCACTTCATCGGATGCATGGCGTGGAAAATACAGTAGGAAGGTAGATATACACAGAGAACATAAAAAAATGGGTGTTGCCATACCAACTGTAACGAGACCAATTAATTAAGGTGGGCTATTATCAGCAGGAAAAACAACAACAACCTTTTGTAGTGATAATCGGGATGGCCCATTTCAAAGAGTTGATAAGAAGGTGTGAGTAACAGTGGGGGGGGGGGAAATTAGCATGAGAAATAGTTTTTACTTTGTGTAATGATCCATCCACTCCCAGTCTTTATTCAAGCCTAATTTAATGGTGTCCCGTTTGCAAATTAATTCCAATTCTGCAGTTTCTCGTTGGAGTCTGTTTTTGAAGTTTTTTTGTTGAAGAATTGCAACTTTTAGGTCTGTAATTGAGTGACCAAAGAGACTGAAGTGTTCTCCGACTGGTTTTTGAATGTTGTAATTCTTGATGTCTGATTTGTGTCCATTTATTCTTTTGCATAGAGATTGTCCAGTTTGGCCAATGTACATGGCACAGGGGCATTGTTAACACATGATGGCATATATCACATTGGTAGATGTGCAGGTGAACAAGCCTCTTAAATACCTATTCAAGGGACACCATCATAGGACCTAATTACATCAGCCACACCATAAGAGGCTCGTTTTATACAGTAGTTTACTGTGAAAACCAAGGGGTACGTCTACATTGCAATAAAAGACCTGAAGCATGGCTGCGCCTGGCCCATGTCATCTGACTCAGGCTTGTGGGGCTAGGGCTGTGGGACTCTGAGACCCCATGAGGGGATTGTCAGAGCCCACGCTCCAGCCTGAGCCCAAATGTCTACTGTGCAATTTTTAGCCCTGCTGCCCAAGCCCCTGAGCCCTAGTTAATTGACCCAGGCTCTGGGACTTGGTGTTTTTTGTTGCAGTGTAGACATATCCAGAATTATCAAAATGTTGTATATTTGCCATCCTCAAATCCTGTGTAACTTAGAGCTCTGAAGAAAAGTTGTTATAAACTATGAGCAATATGATCTGGACCCCAGGTGTGAGATTTTATACCATATTATAACTCAGTGATGCCATAAAGGGGGTCTCTTTTACAGAAGGATTTCTCATGGACTGTTCTAGCTCTGGGTTATCAGATGATAAAGCAGAGCTGATTCCAGCTCTGATGAACTATGTGTTAAATTGGTAAATTCTTTAACTGGCTGCATCAGTTTGTTTTATAATTATAGTAATTCTACTTCTCATTTGTGGAACAGATGAAGTCCACAACATGTTTACCCTGGCTGGGTTAGTTGAAGTGCAGAATCTAGTTGATCGACGATTACAAGTCAACAGGAAGAAAAAAGTGAAAATGCAGCGAGTTTGGATACAAGGCAAGTTCCAAAAACCATTTCAGCCACCTCAGAATAGCCGCCGATCGGCACCCTCATAGCTAAATATATAGTATTCCCCAGAGACCAAAACAAGTGAGTGCACATATATTTCCTGTGGATCCTGTGTTAACTGCTGAAAAGGCAGGAAAAATGTTGAACTGAAAGCGTTTTCTTAAAAAAAGTGTACTTTTTTGTTGTTAAGGAGTGATGTGGGAAAATGTCTCTTGTCTTGCTTGTATACATAATAAAATGGCTGTGCATTAACCTATTCATATCTCAATGACCTCTTATTATTTGGTTTGAATAGTTGAACAATAATATTAATTTTGTGTCTGGGAGCATTGTGCTGGGAGATTTGTGTTAATTTATGTAGGTGGTGAATGAGTGTGTGCTCCAGTGAAAGGCCATGTCTGTTTGGGGTTCTTATGTATGCTGGTTGTGAGTGGTTGTGTTGATTTGTGTTTGTTGGGGCTGTACTGGAGATTTGTGTTGATTTTTGCAGGTGGCAGTTAGGCACACAGGAGTGGCATTTGGGCGAAGTAATCCACCATCTGTGTGGTCTCCCTCATACAACCAGTTAGGTTGTTGCATGTAAATTAGCTGCAGAGTAAGAATGGTGACTGGTTGAATTACCTCTGATATCACACTGGTTTAGGACTCTTGGCATGGCATAGACCAGGGGTGGGCAAACTTTTTGGCCTGAGGGCCACATCGGGGTGTGAAACTGTATGGAGGGCTGGATAGGGAAGGCTGTGCCTCCCCAAACAGCCTGGCCCCTGCCCCCTAGCCGACCCCTCCCACTTCCCACCCCCTGACTGCCCCCCTCAGAACTCTCTACCCATCCAACCCCGCCCCCCTATCTTTGTCCCCTGACTGCCCCTGCCCGGGACCCCACCCCTAACTGTCCCCCCGGGACTCTCCCCATCCAACCCCCCCCCCACTCCCTGTCCCCTGACAGCCCCGACCCCTATCCACACCCCTGCCCCTGACAGGCCCCCTCCCCCGGGATTCCCACGCCTATCCAACCCCCCGTTCCCCGTCCCTCCCCCCCCAGAACCTCTAACTATAAGGATAGTTAAGCACTGGAACAGGCAATTTAATGGGGCTATGGAGTCCCTGTCCTTGGAAACTTTTAAGAATAGGTTAGACACATGTATGCCAGGGTTGGTCTAGGTATACCTAATCCTGCCTCAGTGTAGGGTGATGGACTACATGAGCCTCTTGAAGTCCTTTCAAGCCCTACATTTCTGTGATTTCTTCCATTATGGTAGATGTGAAATGTCCCTAATTTGTCTAAATATTTTTATGTTACACTTTTAATGTATTCTGTCCAGGTAAGTTATTTTAAATATGTGACATAGGTCTGAGTTTTCCCCTCCCTCTCACAGCATATAGCATGGCAGAAGGTAGGAAATAATGCCCATTGCATCTTAATCTCTTCCATTCTTCTCAGTGCCAAAATGAAGTCTTTAAAACTTTTTATCTATCAAGAGCATTTTAACTCGCAGGAGTTATAGATGGAAAAGACCTTACTAGATCATCCAAACCATTTTCCTTCCCATTCATCTAAAATGTGCTTTTGTTTAAATTTCTAGACCCTTGTTAGGGCCTGGGGTAGATTACAGAAACATAAGTCCTTGTTTTCTACATTCACACAGAAGAATTTTATGGACTTGATCCTGTATTCCTGATAAACATGTAGCTCCTGCGGAAGTCAGTGGGAATTTTGTGTGCACTGTGCCTGCAATGTCTGGCACTAAATCATGTATCCACCATTGAGACTTAGCCACATGTAGGTTGAAAAATGGTAGCTCTATTACTGCACAGATATGCTACACCACTGTTCAGGACAAGAAGTGAAGAATATCACTTTTATTGTGAACTGTAATGGGGATCTTCAGGAGACAGAATGTAATTACCCCCAATTGAAATTTAACCAGGACACAGGGAGGGTAACATCCCTACCACTGCAAAAAGTGTTGTGAGATCTTTCCTGACCACAGCTGGTCAGCACCTCAGGACACCTCATGCAAAAGACAAATTGGTTAAAAAATGCAACAAATCAACACAATATAATCCATTATAATTGGCATAATCCATTTAACTGTATAATATGTTGTTTTGGCTGGGCAAGTTTATTGATCTTATTCGTGGAGGGATGAGCAGTCCACTGTATTAGTATATGATATTGTTTTGTTTAAAAATATTAATGTAATTTTTAATTGTTGCAAGGGCATCCAGAGCATGGGAAAGTGCCTTTTGGTTGAATGATTAACAGTGAAATAAACAAAATTATCTAATAATCTTTAAAATTTAGATTTATAATAAAATGTACTTTAAAACAATATTTTTCCACTTTAAAGGATGACAGATCATGTGCTCTAAATGAAAACTATAATCAGTAATTTAGTATCTAATCCTTATGCATTCATCTTTCAAACTCAGCAGGAGTCTCATGGTGACAAAACACTATGTGTCCAGTTTCAGAGGTTTTCCAGCTTGCCTCCCTCTGATATTTTAGGTTCAGTCTGCTAAGGACAAATATTCAACAGACTCCTTCTAAGTGTTCCATTAACATCTTTGAACGAGAGATGGATTGGCTCTGCATCACACGTCCTGTTAATATTAGTTTACTAGTCTGTAGTGCAGAAAAGTCTTTTCCATGTGTCTTCAGACGTATCCAGCTCTAATGTAATTCTTACCAATATATCATATTAATTCAGAAGATATCATCAACTCCAAAATATCTGCTATAATTTGTTGCCTTATAAATATCTTGGATATGTTAATGACACATTTGTGTAGTTTCAAAACAAGAAATATTAAACTTTTTTTGTTGATTGCTTTTAAAATACAGAATAACACCAAAAAGCCTAAAGGTAACTGCAGGTCATAATCAACAGGATCATAAGTCAGATAAAAATAGAATAACTGTAATGTATATAATATATGTAAAGCTCCTTAGGTGGTGACCTGAAAATCACACAAGAAAGGAATGTCAAAAATGAGACAACCCTCCATTTATGTGGGTGGAGCAGAGCATATTGCAGCCAAAATTGCTTATTTCTCCTGGTCTGAATCAGAAACAGCTCAGAAACAGCTGAAGGTTGCAAAATAGAGAAACCCATTGTGTGATGTATTATCACAATAGCGTAATGTAAACAACAGTAAAGTCAGTATAATAGATGCATCCAGGATATCGTATCATTATTCACAGAAGAGAGACGGGTTTCTGAGCCCTCACCCAATGTCTTAGAATCCAGACACAAAGCAATATGATCTTCACTGTAGGGAGATGCAAATAAGTTCCACAGAGCACACAAACATTTCACGTGGTTTTAAAAAGAAAAAACACCCTGAGAGACAGGTGCTTTTCAAAGCGAGTCCATGAGATATGACCACTTGAACTAGTATTTAAAGCAATAGACACCAATCCTTCCAGTCTTAGTCACTTAACATTCAGTGACAGAGGGCAAGAAGCAGGTGAGTGAATAACCAAACATCAGTGATATTTTAAAATGGTTTTGAACATATGTAACTTTGAATGCCATCCAGCCCGTGGAGTCCCCAAGGTCTCTTCTTTCTCCCTTTTGATTTTTGTCTGACCGGTAAGCATGGTGCAGTCTTGGCATCATAGTTTTTCTGTCAGATATTAACTACAAAACTAAGAAAAATTATTGTCTTCTAAAATGGCAAAATCAGTATTCACCGGCTTAGCGGGAGAGGTGAAGTTTTGAAGTAAAAGAATCTTTATTACTCTTGGCAGTGTTAAGGACCAGCTTACTTTTAAGAAAATCAGATAAGCCTCACAGATAAAAAGCAGTAAGGGATCCCAAGTTAGGTCCTGATCCTGCATACCTTGTACATTTAAGCTCCCATTGATATCAGATGTTATGTTCTAAAGTAAAGTAGCTCTTTGTTTTTCATTCAAGTCAGCAATATCTAATCTAAGGCATGATTCAGGCCTGTAACTAAACTGCACTGTAAATCAAGTCAGAGATTAAAGCTTCACTGTGTTCCTCCAGTCCCTAAATTTGGCTATGGGTTTTAGGCTATTGTACAATCTGCATAGTTTAGGAAAGAGTAAACATAAATACACATCTGCTGATACATTATATTAACTTGCTACACTATATTACTAATTCTATGCATGGCTGAAACAAAAA
Source organism: Lepidochelys olivacea (assembly GCF_965140295.1). NCBI lineage: Eukaryota > Metazoa > Chordata > Testudines > Cheloniidae > Lepidochelys > Lepidochelys olivacea. Next base: position 40,338,889 of record NC_140421.1, on the reverse strand, counting down.
GCATTTTCAGTTGTGGAAGTTCCTACGTGATGATGGTGGTGATCATCGTTAAACTCCAGAGGATGTTACAGTCTTATTTGTATGTGGGTAACATGGATTTTCCATAGGCTCAGATTAACAAAAACCCATTCACTCTGATTTAGATTGATATGCTGATAATGGATATAGGATCTGTGTGTGTGTGTGTGTGTACGTATATGTATATATATATATGTTTCTAGTTTTAACAAATATATGGCACCAGATGAAACAAAAACTTGCCTTTTCGGCATGATTGACCAGTTGAATTCTCTTGAGGCCTGGAACAATACAGGCTTCACTTATTGGCTGTTTCTGCTCCATGCATTGCAGTTAGAGTGCTGAATGGTGGCGGTTTCAGAAGCCATAGGATAGGCTAGTAAGTATAGGACTGTGGTTACTCCAATGGCAAAACAAATGATCAGAGTAATCTGAAATGTTATAAAAATTAATAAGGGGAGGAATGGAAGAAGTATGGCTGTCAATTAATTGCAGTTAACTCACGCAATTAACTAAAAAAAAATTAATCGCAATTAATTGCACTTATAACAATAGAATACCAATTGAAATTTATTAAATATTTTTGGATGTTTTTCTACATTTTCAATATTGATTTCAATTACAACAGAGAATACAAAGCACATGGTGCTCACTTTATATTATTGTTTTTTAGCAAATATATGCACTGTAAAAATTATAAACAAAAGAGTATTTTTCAATTCATCTCATACAAGTATTGAAGTGCAATCTCTTTATCATGAAAGTAACTTACAAATGCAAATTTTTTTTAGTTACATAACTGCACTCAAAAACAGAACAGTGTAAAACTTTAGAGCCTACAAGTGCACTCAGTCTTACCTCTTATTCTGCCAATTGCTGAGACAAACAAGTTTGTTTACATTGATGGGAGACACTGCTGCCTGCTTCTTATTTACAATGTCACCTGAAAGTGAGAACAGGTGTGTGCATGGCACTTTTGTAGCTGGTGTTGCAAGATATTTACATTCTAGATATGCTAAACATTCGTATACCCCTTCTATGCTTCAGCCACCATTCCAGAGGACATGCTTCCATGCTGATGATGCTCATTTCAAAAGTAATGCATCAATTAAATTTGTGACTGTACTCCTTGGGGGGAGAATTGCATGTCTCCTGCTCTGTTTTACTGCATTCTGCATATATTTCATGTTATAGTAGTTTCGGTTGAAGACCCAGCACATGTTCATTTTCAGAACACTTTCACAGCAGATTTGACAAAATGCAAAGAAGGTACCGATGTGAGATTTCTAAAAATAGCTACAGTGCTCAACCCAAGGTTTAAGAATCTGAAGTGCCGTCCAAACTCTGAGAGGGACAAGGTGTGGAACATGCTTTTAGAAGTCTTAAAAGAGCAACACTCTGACGTGGAAACTACAGAACCCAAACCACCAAAAAAGAAAATGAACCTTCTGCTGGTAGCATCTGAACTCAGATGATGAAAATGAATGCATCATTTTCAGTGATGCATCAGTCCGCACTGCTTTGCATTGTTAACAAACAGAACCCATCATCAGCATGGACACATGTCCTCTGGAATGGTGGTTGAAGCATGAAGGGACATAAGAATCTTTAGCGCGTCTGGCATGTAAATATTTTGCAATGCTAGCTACAACGATGCCATGCGAATGCCTGTTCTCACTTTCAGGTGACATTGTAAATGAGAAGCAGGCGGCATTATCTCCTGCAAATTGTAATCAACCTTGTTTGTCTGAGCAATTGGCTGACCAAGAAGTAGGACTGAGTGGACTTGTAGGCCCTGTGACAGGGTTGGGCCAGATGGCTATAGGAGAGTAATAGAAGGCAGATATATAAGCCCCAGGCTAAGTAGGTCCCTTTTCCCTGGGTAAGGTAACAGGGAAGGTTCCAGGACAATCAGGAACCTTCTGGAGATAATTAAGACAGGCTGATTAGAACACCTGCAGCCAATCAAGAAGCTGCTAGAATCAATTAAGGCAGGCTAATCAGGGCACCTGGGTTTTAAAAAGCTCACTTCAGTTTGTGGTGTGCGTGTGAGGAGCTGGGAGCAAGAGGCACTAGGAGCTGAGAGTGAGAACGTGGACTGTTGGAGGACTGAGTGTACAAGCATTATTAGACACCAGGAGGAAGGTCCTATGGTGAGGATAAAGAAGGTGTTGGGAGGAGGCCATGGGGAAGTAGCCCAGGGAGTTGTAGCTGTCGCACAGCTGTTCCAGGAGGCACTCTAGACAGCTGCATTCCACAGGGCCCTGGGCTGGAACCCGGAGTAGAGGGCGGGCCCAGGTTTCCCCCAAATCCTCCCGACTCCTGGTCAGACACAGGAGGAGTCGACCTGGACTGTGAATTCAGAAAAACAGCCGAGCTGAGGGCTGCTGTGAAGCTCCAAGGCGAGCAAATCCACCGATAAGCGCAAGACCCACCAAGGTAGAGCAGGAACTTTGTCACAGCTCTAAAGTTTTACATTGTTTTATTTTTGAATGCAGTTTTTTTAACATAATTCTACATTTGTAAGTTCAACTTTCATGTTAAAGAGATTGTACTACAGTACTTGTATGAGGTGAATTGAAAAATAATCTTTTGTTTTGTTTTTTACAGTGCAAATATTTGTAATAAAAATAAATATAAAGTGAGCACTGTACACTTTGTATTCTGTGTTGTAATTGAAATTAATATATTTGAAAATTTAGTAAACATCCCAAAATATTTAAAATAAATGGTATTTTATTGTTTAATGGTGCGATTAATAATGCAATTAATTTTTTTTATCGCACGATTAATTGCGATTAGTTTTTTTAATCGCTTGACAGCCCCAGGAAGAAGGCAGATGTTCTGTCCAGATGCAAACTGAAAACTCTTTAACCTGTATAATAACACTCCTTGTCTTGACTTTATGAAATTTAACTTTTTTTATGTAGTAATCAAGGATGTAGTCTCAAAGTATTTGCAGATACTCTAGTGTTGGTATTGAGAGTAGATGCTACCAGTATTGCCAAAGGGGAGGTCCAATGAAATGGTTGCAACAGTAGGCAGAAAGAAACCACAGAGAGAATTATAGGGGAAAGTGCAAACAACTCTAAGAATGGTTTATTAATTAATTTACAGGGAGAAGGAAAATGAGGGTGTAATGTACAGAATGTCCCTACTATAGAAAAAGGATGCTAATTGGAACAATAGTATTGATCTCTTGAAATCTGAGCTTGTTCTTTCATAAGGTACATGCCTCTTGTCCTTTTTTAAGAGGCACAAGCCTTTGTGTTTCAGCACATTTTTGGTCCTTGGCCTCATAAAGTTGCCAATGGGAACAGATAAGGGGCTTTGTTGGAAGATAAAGCATTTTTGCCATAGCAAAAACACTGTAGTAAAAATACCGAATTTGTAGTGTTCACAAACAGGCTGGAATCAGGCTTTGGTTTTTTGTTTGTTTTTGTCAGTGGGATGTACTTTTTGCCCAGCTTCCACATGCACCACATGGTAAGAGGAAAAAAAAGATCTAAAGACTCAATATCACGCAGGACCAACACCATCAAAGTTACCATGCAAACAAGTACAAAAGGCAGGTAAAGGTAGAAAAAATAACTAACATCTTCTAATAATTAACTTTAATTCTTAAGTGCCCTGTTTCTAAACAGATATAGCTAAAATCTCAGTTCCAATGAACAGCAGCTACATGCCTCTCTTTTTATAAAAACAAAGCCCACCCCATCTCATGAGAGCAAACAAAACCGATCATGCCCAGTGAGGTGACAGGGAGTCCAATAACACAAGGAAACCATTTCCAGTGTGTGAAAACTGTCCTGTGAAAAAAGTAGTATGTTAGTATGTAATTGAAGAGTGTACCATAATGCATATGCACAAGGGACCCAGATTAAGGTTGTATGGATGACCCTAATCCTAGCATTTCCTAACTTTTGAGTGCTTGACTCTACAAACTTAATAATTTTTTGACATAGGTTTTTTACATAAGAACATAAGAATGGCCATACTTGGTCAGACCAAAGGTCCATCAAGCCCAGTATCCTGTCTACCGACAGTGGCCAATGTCAGGTGCCCCAGAGGGAGTGAACCTACCAGGTAATGATCAAGTGATCTCTCTCCTGCCATCCATCTGCACCCTCTGAAAAACAGAGGCTAGGGACACCATTCCTTACCCATCCTGGCTAATAGCCATTAATGGACTTAACCTCCAGGAATTTATCCAGTTCTCTTTTAAACCCTGTTATAGTCCTAGCCTTCACAACCTCCTCAGGCAAGGAGTTCCACAGGTTGACTGTGTGCCGAGTGAAGAACTTCCTTTTATTTGTTTTAAATCTGCTCCCCATTAATTTCATTTGGTGGCCCCTAGTTCTTATATTATGGGAACAAGTAAATAACTTTTCCTTATTCACTTTCTCCGCACCACTCATGATTTTATATACCTCTATCATATCCCCCTTTAGTCTCCTCTTTTCCAAGCTGAAAAGTCCTAGCCTCTTTAATCTCTCTTCATATGGGACCCATTCCAAACCCCTGATCATTTTAGTTGTCCTTTTCTGAACCTTTTCTAATGCCAGTATATCTTTTTTGAGATGAGGGGACCACATCTGTATGCAGTATTCAAGATATGAGTGTACCATGGATTATATAAGGGCAATAAAATATTCTCCATCTTATTCTCTATCCCTTTTTTAATGATTCCTAACATCCCCTTTGCTTTTTTGACTGCTGCTGCACACTGCGTCGACATCTTCAGAGACCTATCCACGATGACTCCAAGATTTTTCTCCTGATTTGTTGTATCCAAATTAGCCCCCATCATATTGTATGTATAGTTGGGGTTATTTTTTCCAATGTGCATTACTTTACATTTATCCACATTAAATTTAATTTGCTATTTTTTTTGCCCAATCACTTAGTTTTGTGAGATCTTTTTGAAGTTCTTCACAGTCTGCTTTGGTCTTAACTATCTTGAGCAGTTCAGTATCATCTACAAACTTTGCCACCTCACTGTTTACCCCTTTCTTCAGATCATTTTATGAATAAATTGAATAGGATTGGTCCTAGGACTGACCCTTGGGGAACACCAGTAGTTACCCCTCTCCTGTCTGAAAATTTACCATTTATTCCTACCCTTTGTTCCCTGTCTTTTAACCAGTTCTCAATCCATAAAAGGATCTTCCCTCTTATTCCATGACGACTTAATTTACATAAGAGCCTTTGGTGAGGGACCTTGTCAAAGGCTTTCTGGAAATTTAAGTACACTATGTCCACTGGATCCCCCTTGTTCACGTGTTTGTTGACCACTTCAAAGAACTCTAATAGATTAATATATCTTCTTACTATATGTTCCATTCTATGCATCTGATGAAGTGGGCTGTAGCCCACGAAAGCTTATGCTCTAATAAATTTGTTAGTCTCTAAGGTGCCACAAGTACTCCTGTTCTTTCTAATAGATTAGTAAGATATGATTTCCCTTTTCAGAAACCGTGTTGACTTTTGCCCAACAATTTATGTTGTTTTATGGGTCTGACAAGTTTATTCTTTACTATTGTTTCAACTAATTTGCCCGGTACTGACGTTAGACTTACCGGTCTGTAATTGCCAGGATCACCTTTAGAGCCCTTTTTAAATATTGGTGTTACATTAGCTATTTTCCAATCATTGGGTACAGAAGCTGATTTAAAGGACAGGTTACAAACCATAGTTAATAGTTCCACAATTTCACATTTGAGTTCTTTCAGAACTCTTGGGTGAATGCCATCTGGTCCCGGTGACTTGTTACTGTTAAGTTTCTCAATTAATTCCAAAACCTCCTCTAGTGACAATTCAATCTGTGACAATTCCTCAGATTTGTCAGATTTTGTATTTACGTGTACGTATGTGTGTGTGTGTGGAGACAGAGAGAGAGAGAGAATGAATTTTAATACTGACTAAAACAGAGAGCTATTATCTAAAACTAATAAAAAAATTTCACCCACCTCCAAAGCGTATTCCCCCTTGGGCACTACTATATTTTGACTTTTATGGTGAAATATTATACGCCTTGCCTTTAGTCCATATGTATCGCAACGTATTTCAATGTATGGAATATTTTATTTGTTGTGCTTTATATGTGCCATATTATGTGTTCTTAAAACTGCAGGAAGGTTTATTATATACCTGCTTATTCTTTTGCCTTGGAAAAAAATGTTTTTCCATTTTTCAAGTAGAACTGTAAAGTTGCAGAAGCTAAAATCCTAACCTCCTGTGACACAAATGCAAAAAATAACAGAAATCTGTACACACTGATTGTTTGTTGAATTAAGGTAGAACAATTAAACTGATTCCATGTGTTCCATTTAAATCAATGCTGTATGTCCAGATGAGCACCTTGAAGTTCCTCCCAGTCCTGGCTTCAGTTACACCTGCATCTGTTCCACAGAACTTCAGTAAATATATATAAACTAAAAAAATTGTTTAAAAAGAAATCACAGCTGGACAGTCCTTGAGCCTTATGTGGGATTCTAACAGAGTTCTCACTAGCAGGAACATATCTTCAACATTTTTATTTTTAGAAAACAACAGCCAACCCAAACAGCAACATTGTTAATAAGAGACGCATCCAAAGGGCCTTACTTCTCAAGATCCCTCAGGAGTGTTAAACCTAATGCCTGTGTAACAAAGCCTTGTATCCTTCACATCATTTAGCTCACTGTGAGCCAAAGGCATCCCTGATGTAACGCCATTGAAAAGGGGGGGCGGGAGCAGTAAAGTGGCAAAATTTGCAGATGACCCACAATTATGTAGGTTAGCGATGTCTGTGAGGGATTGAGAAAGAGCTAGAAAAGCTAGGTGAAACGGGCAGTTCAGGGGAAAATGAAAGTCACTGTTGACAAATATAAGGTAATTAGTATTGCAAAGAGTAATCTGAGCTATTCATGTACCTTGTTGCATTCTAAATTAACCAAAACCACACAGGGAAAAGACCTGGATATTTTTATGCACAGCTCAATGAAAACCACTGCTCGGTGTGCATTGGCAGTTATAAAAGCAAACAAAATGTTAAGATGTATAAAGAATGGGATAAAAATAGTACTGAAAATATTGTGATGCCATTATGTAAATTCAGGGTATGGCTCATTTGGAATACTGTGTTCTGTTCAGGTCTCCTGATCTCAAAAAAGATATAGCAGTAATAGATGGTGAAAGTTATTAGAGTCGTGAAAAGACATTATATGAGGACAGAATGAAAAGATTAGAACTTTTTAATTTAGAAAGGAGATGAATAAGCAGGAACACACTAGAGGTGTATAAAGTCGTGCTTAGTATAGAGGTCAGTTGGGTGTTTCTAGTTACCCTTTCATATAATACAAGAACAAGGGGTTGTTCAATCAAATTGAAAGGCAACAAACTTAAACTAATAAAAAGAATTGTTTTTTAAGTAGTATACAATTAACCTGAGAAAGTCATTGTCACAAGATATCATTGGGGCTAGGAGTTTAGATGGATTTCAAAAATGGAGACTCCACAGGTACATGGAGAATGGAAAAATGTGAATTTACATTATTTAGGCTAAAAATAATTAGGAACATAAAGCTTTATTCTTTAGAGCATAAACCAATCACTAACTGTTAGGCTTAGGAAGAAACTTCTCCTATCGGCAGGATTATTCCATCATTTTCTAATACAGAACAAGATTTCTTGCACTTTTCTCTGAAGTATCTGGTACCATCCAGCATCAGAGCCAGGGGTACCATTGGCCTGATGCTATAGGGCAGTGGTTCCCAAACTTTTTCCGCCGCTTGTGCAGGGAAAGCCCCTGGCGGGCCGCGCCGGTTTGTTTACCTGCCGTGTCTGCAGGTTCGGCCGATCGCGGCTCCCAGCGGCCGCGGTTCACTGCTCCAGGCCAATGGGAGCTGCTGGAAGCAGCGTGGGCTGAGGGACGGACTGGCCGCCACTTCCAGCAGCTCCCATTGGCTTGGAGCAGTGAACTGCGGCCACTGGGAGCCGCGATTGGCCGAACCTGCGGACGCAGCAGATAAACAAACTGGCGTGACCTGCCAGGGGCTTTCCCTGCACAAGCGGCAGAACAAGTTTGGGAACGCACTGCTATAGGGTAATTCCTAAGCAAATGTTATTGAATTAAGGTAGAGGGGAAAGCACTATTTTAAAAAAATGGAAGTGAAGTCCTCTATATTCCAACAGGTAGTCTATATAGCAGCTAGTAGTCTATGTAAGTTGACAAATTCAGTACAGTGGCAGAAAAGAGGTACGTAACTGTCAGCTTCATTCTCCTGTGACTTATCACAAGTGTCACCATAAATAAATATTTAGACTACTCAAAAGTGAAGGGAATAAAAAGAAAAGTTGATTTGGTAAATGTATGTGCAATTGATTAATTATGCCTAGTTGAAGCTGACTGTGTTGGATGATTCAGATGTGCAGGCAAACATTCATTTTCTTTTTCTCTACTGTCAGACTTTCTCCGGTTTCTGTTTCCTTTCAAACAGCAAGTGCTGTTTAAATAGGTGAGCTGCATCTTTGGACTGTCAGTGCTGTTATGTTGTGTGAGATCTAGCAAATGGACTTTGGTTCTTGGTCACATGCTCAGGGTCTAACTAATCGTCATAGAATCGTAGGACTGGAAGGGACCTTGAGAGGCCAGTCCCCTGCACTCATGGTAAGGACTAAGTCTTTTCTAGACCACCCTGCCAAGTGTTTGTCTAACCTGCTCTCAAAAAATCTCCAATGAGGCAGATTCCACAACCTCCCTAGGCAATTTATTCTAGTGCCTGATAGTTAGGAAGTTTCTCCTAATATCCAACCTAAACCTTACTGTAATTTAAGCCCATTGTTTCTTGTCTTATCCTAGGAGATTAAGGAGAACAATTTTCCCCCCACCTTCTTGTGACAACCTTTTATGTACTTGAAAACTGCTATCATGTCTCCTCTTCTCCAGACTAAACAACCCCAATTTTTTCAATCTTTCCTCATAGGTCATGTGTTCTAGACCTTTAATCATTTTTGTTGCTCTTCTCCGTACTTTCTCTAATTTGTCCACATCTTTCCTGAAATGTGGAGCCCAGAACTGGTCACAATACTGCAGTTGAGGCCTAATCAGAGCAGAGTAGAGCAGAAGAATTACTTCTTGTGTCTTGTTTACAACACTCCGGCTAATACATCCCAGAATGATGTCTGCTTTTTTTGCAACAGTGTACTGTACTGTTCACTCATATTTAACTTGTGATGCATTATGACCCCCTAGATCCTTTTTTACAGTACTCCTTAAGCAGTCATTTCCCATTTTGTATGTGTGCAACAGATTGTTCCTTCCTAAGTGGTGTACTTTGCATTTGTCCTTATTGAATTTCATCCTATTTACTTCCAACCATTTCTCCAGTTTGTCCAGATCATTTTGAATTTTAATCCTATCCTCCAAAGCACTTTCCACCTTCCCAGTTTAGTAGTGTCTGCCAACTTTATAATGTGTACTCTTTATGCCTTTATCTAAATCATTGATGAAGATATTGAATAGAACCGGACCCAGAACCGATCCCTGCGGGACCCCACTCGTTATGCCCTTCCAGCTTGACTGCGAACCACTGATAGCTACTCTCTGAGAATGGTTTTCCAATCAGTTAGGCACCAACCTTTAGTAGCTCCATCCAGGGTGTATGTCCCTAATTTGTTTATGAGAAGGTCGTGCGAGACAGTATCAAAAGCCTTACTAAAGCCAAGATATGCCACAGCTACTGCTTTCCCCCTATCCACAAGGTGTGTTACCCTGCCAAAGAAAGCTATTAGGTTGGTTTGACATGATTTGTTTTTGACAAATCCATGCTGACTGTTACTTATCACCTTATTATCATGTAGGTGTTTCAAATTGATTGCTTAATTATTTCCTCATTATCTTTCCCGGTACTAAAGTTAAGATGACTAGTCTGTAGTTCCCCAGGTTGTCCATATTTCCTTTTTTATAGATGAGCCCTATATTTGCCCTTTTTCAGGCCTCTGGAGTTTCTCCCATCTTCCATGACTTCTTGAAGATAACCGCTAATGGCGCAGATATCTCCTCAGTCAGCTCCTTGAGTATTCTAGGTTGTATTTCATCAGACCCTGGTGACTTGAAGACATCTAATTTGTCTAAGTAATTTTTAACTTGTTCTTTCCCTGTTTTAGCCTCTGATCCTACCTCCTTTTCTTTGGCATTCACTGTGTTAAATGGCCAGTTGCTACTAACTTTTTGATGAAAACCGAAACAAAAAAATAATTGAGCACTTTTGCCATTTTCACATTTTCTGTTATTGTTTTTCTACCCTCATTGAGTAATGGACCTACCCAGTCCTTGGTCTTCCTCTTGCTTCTAATGTATTTGTGGTATGTTTTTTGTTACCCTTTATGTCTCTAGCTAGTTTAGTCTCGTTTTGTGCCTTGGCCTTTCTAATTTTGTCCCTACATACTTGTGTTATTTGTTTATATTCATCCTTCGTAATTTGACCTAGTTTCCACTTTTTGTAGGACTCTTTTTTGAGTTTCAGATCATTGAAGATTTTCTGGTTGAGCCAGGGTGTTTTCTTGGCATACTTCCTATCTTTCCTACAGACTGGGATAGTTTGCTCTTGTGCTCTTAATAATGTCTCTTTGAAAAAATGCCAATTATCTTGAACTGTTTTTCCCCTTAGACTTGCTTCCCATGGGATCTTACCTTCCATCTCCCTGAGTTTGCTAAAGTCTGCCTTCTTGAAATCCATTTTCTTTATTTATCATTTGTGGGGTTGGGAAGCAATTTTCCCTCTGGTCAAATTGGCAGTGACCTGGGGGTGGTTTTTGCTGCCTTCTGCAGCATGTGGGTGCAGGTCACTTGCCAGGATTATCTGGGTGTATATCACTTAGTAATTTCCAAGCCATTGCATGGGCCTTGGGCACCAGTGCAGCTCAGACACTCCTGTTCTCTGCCAGTGGCACATAATAGTCTAGTCTCCTGTGGGCTGTAATACTTTGGTCTAATTTCAGTTGGTGGGTTTAGTGTGTGGGTGCTGGGGGGTGTTGGTGGCCTGTGATATACAAGAGGTCAAACAAGATATAATGGTCCCTTCTGGCCTTAAGCTCCATGACGCTCATCTGAACCCACTAGTCTTATTTTTGGCCTTTAGTTCTTTACATGGAAAAATTTTTAGGGTGTTAATGTCTCTGTTTGCTTTACTGTCTGCCATATTGAGGATAATATTTAGATGTCATTCTGGAGAATCAGCCAGTTCAGTTTCCTCTGATGTTTGTTGTGGTTGACACAAATAAAAAAGCAACTTGGGTGGGAAGGTGGAAAGAAAGTGCTAGGGACTCCCAAAAGAAAGGATCACCCTTATCCTGGCACTTGGGTGACAAATCTTTTTGCAAAAGGTTATTTTTATTCTGAACTAGAGGTGAGCCAATTCTGCTAAAATTGAGTCTGGTTTTCAACTCCTCCCTCCGCAAATTTTGGAGGTGTTTGGATTCTGGTTCATCCCATTATAGAGAAAGGGCCTAATTGCAAAAATCTGATCTGAGTTTGGGTCCAGATTTCAAAGCTCCCTGTGTTTGGCAGAATCCAGAATTGGGGTTCTGGATAGGGCCTAATTATTTGACTTCAGGTATTTATTCCTGAATACCCATTTCAGAGTTCAGGGGTGTTTGGATCAAGATTCCTGTTCAGGATCATCTCTGTTCTTAACCATAACAGAAACTTGTTTTCATGTGATGTGTTTTTTATAGATATATAGATTATGTTATGAAATTAGCTGAGAAAAAAGTAACATATGGAATCCATGGACTCTGCTTATCATGCATAATGTTGGCACTGGAGGAAATATAAGTGAGGCATAGATTGACGGCTCAAATGGCACATTCTGCGATTATTGTTGTTATGCAATATTAACCCTTTATTTCACATTATCAACATGTGAGCTCATTGACAAGGTGAACAGTTCTCTCCACAGCTTTGGGGATTTACACAGGCTTATTTCCCATTGAAGTGAAATGCAGTGAATGAATGGAAATACTCCCACTGTGAAAGTTAAGAATGCAGTATTATCAACTATAGGCTTTCAAAAATCATGAGTCATGCTTCCCAAAATCATGAGACTGGCTACAAAATTATGAAGTTAAAAAAAAACGTGTGGTTCTTTTTGTTTGCTGTGTGGTTTCTGAGCCTGTAGCTTCCCTCGGGTCATGTTTTCAGACTTTTCTCTGCAATCATTACAGCAAGAAACTTACTTTTACAAAAATAAAAACTGACATTCTCTGATGGTCACTTGCCTCCAAGAACTGGGGCTTTAAGAAACAATGTCAAATATTGTGAGAGAGTCATGAGAGTTGACATGTGCATGTGTTTGGGGTCAGGCCCTATCTGAGATCAGGAACAAGCCTGAATCTCCTGAACAACCAGGAACTTTTTTGTGAGGTGGTGCTGTTCGCTGTTCATAGGGCAATCTGATGTGCACATCTTGACTCCCTTTTATACTAAAAAACTACTGTGTTGGGGGTGGAGGGCCCTTGGTTACAACATAGCAGTCCTCCAGCCTAGCACATTGTCCAACTTTTGCAGTGTATATAGCACTGGACCATGATTTAATCATTTTCCCAAGCCATGCTACAGTAGTGGGGTTTTAGCAGGGCACAAACTTGATTCAAACCCACCTACACTCCAGACTCAAACCTTCTTCAGTTGTCTTACCCGGTCCCTCAATTTCAGCGGCTATTACAGTGAGAGAGGAACCTTAGGCCTGGTCTATACTAGGGGGCGGAGCAGGCTAAGTTGGTCTAAGTTATGCAACTTTAGCTACGAAAATAGCATACCTAAAGTTGATGTACTTAGAGCTACTTATCACGGTGTCTTCACTGCGGTAGGTTGATGGCTGATGCTCCCCCATTGACTCCGCCTATGCTTCTCGCTCCGGTGGAGTACCAGAGTCGACGGGAGAGTGTTCGGCGGTCTATTTATTGCATCTGCACTAGACACGATAAATCGACCCCCAGTGGATCGATCACTCTGGAGGTAAGATTAGACATGGGCTAAGAGACCTTAGATCTGAAAATAGGCTAGAAGGCAATAAGGTTGGCAGAAAAATGGTGAAGGTCTTAGATTATCTGGGTATTTCTTCATGTATTTTCATTATTATGAAAACAAAATTCTAAATTAATTTGGGGAAAATCCTTGTTTTAGTTTTAGAAAATAGCTGTAGTGAATTTTCTCAGGGATTTTTAAAATCCATTTGTGGAACTTGCAGTGCCTGTGTAAACTCATGAGGGTCTGATGGAGTGGTTCATACAAAGTTAGGATAATCACTGTGAGTTTACGCACGTCCTAGCACTGACGCACTGAGCTGACAAAGCCATTTCAGAAAAACATTTCTATTAATTGTTGGTTTTGTAAGATGGTTTTGGTTTTCAGAATGATCGTTTTGAGAGAAAAATACTTGAGCCTCCTTTTCAATTTTTTTCTTTAAAAAACAAAAGAACAGAGTTTAGTTTAAAATAAATAGCACAATAGAATAAAAATAAGTGAAAGCTACATCCCTGGAATGAAACGCCTATGAATACTCAAGGGATGGATCTCATTAATCCTGGGTATAAGTGGGTGTAATGCCAATTGAGGGCTAAGCCTACTTACACTAGGGCTGAACTAGGCCCGGAGATGGTGAGTAGAATTGTCAAAATCCATCACTCTCATTCTCTCTGCATTTCTGTGACCTAACAACCAAAGAGTGTGTCAATAAAGCGTGAGGTGCTGAGACTATGATTGGTCATTGAGCATGATTTGATTTGAAATGAAAATAGTGACAAACACAATAATAATTTTATTCCATATAAATCAAATATCTCTTATCATTGTTCAAGAGCAAATATTAGTAGGCTAAATGAATACCACATGACAGTTACCAAACTGTGAAATAAGGTCTATTTTTAAACTGGAAAACTCTCACGTGCTCACAGAGAGAGAGAGAGAAAATACAAAATCACATTGGCAGTAAAGTCTACACTTTATTTTACTGACGTTTATGAGAAATCAATAGACATTTTCAGCAGAAGCCTTGTTTGTAACCTTATTTGTTTCTACATGTGCTTATTTTCAAAACAAATGAGAGCAGCTAAAAGGAACCTAAATGACAGACATCATGCATTAAAAAGTATTGAAGCTTTCAAGATATTTAACCAAGTACTAAACCAAACTGTTTCCTTCTTGCATCAATTGGCTGGAGAAAGAGTAAAGAAGTAGTAAATATTTGTTTTGCTTTGAAACAATAAAAGCCTAGTAACTTTTAAGGGGAGCTCAAAGGTTAATTTCAAAGGTAAAACCCCTCAATGCTTTGGTCCAGATTTTGGCAGTTGCACCAGTGTAAATCCAAAGGATTCTCAGTAAAGTCAGTGGAGATGCTCCGGACTTACACCAGCATAATCGTGATCAGAATCCGGACCAACATGTGCCCAAAGTATTTTAGAAAAGAAAGTTGAAGAAATAATGGGGACAGATTTATTTCACCTGTGAGATTTTGCAAAAATTAATCTTGTTAATCGCTCTCATTTAAAAGTTTCTTGCAAAGGGAAAAAATGGGTCTGTGTCCTGTTTTGCTTGTTTATGTTGTAAAAGGACGGAAAGTCTTGTGTAATAAAAAGTTTGGCTATTTTTCCCCCCTTGCATGTTTTTTATTTTAGGAATTTAGGCCTTGTCTATCCTGCAAACTATTTAAGTCACTGGAAAACTGATAGTAAGTACTATGACATCACAGCCAAGGAAATGAACCCTGATAAAATGAGATGGGAAGTGATTTTTTATTAAAGATATTTAAAATTCTTTCTTTCTGGTATTTCATAAATTCCTTTTTAACTCAAATGCCTGAGAATCTCTAGGGAGAAAATATGTTTATTTTAAAATATTCAACATCCCTTTAATTAGGGTCTGAGAGAACTTCTAAACTGCTTCTTTGAAACCCTCAGCAGGTGCTGCAGCAAAATTAGGGAAGATCAAATAAAAAATTAGCAGAAAAAATCCAAACACTTGTCAAAAACCTTTCAGGCTTTCTTCATATATCATAAAGAAGAAAAAAATGTACTAACCAATGTATTTTTTCTGCTTTTCGGATTAACTCCATACTACTATTACTAGGGAGACCATAACAAAAGGCAAAGAAGTCACCTACAAGAAAATACCTGGTAAAGTAATGGAGTTACTTTGGGGAAAATAAGACTCCCCTGGCCTAAGATGAATCTGGCCAATTTTCAAGGTAAAAGGGGATTTCTTGCTTGTAATTTAGGTGGATGAAAATAAGAATATGGCCCAAGATGAAACTTTAACTGGGGGCCCATGACCATCATAAGAATGTAGATTAGAGTGTGGCAAATATCATGTAGATAAGCTTACATGATACTAATCTTAAATGGCAAAGCCTACATGGTCCTGGTGGTATTGTTTAGAGAGCATGGAAATGCTCTGCTCATTTTTGAACTTTGAATGCACAGTTTGCATATATAGCAAGAATATGAACAATAACCTCAAAATGGAAGGGTGGTTCATGGAGAAAATGGTCAGTGGAAGGGATTTGGAGTTAATAATAAAATGATATTCTCAAGTCTTCATGGCAGACACCAACATACGGTAAAAAGGGAAGTCGACAAAATGGCTTTAGGGCAGTGGTTCCCAAACTTGTTCTGCCGCTTGTGCGGGGAAAGCCGATGTGGCCGAACCTGCGGACGCGGCAGTTAAACAAACCGGCCCGGCCCACCAGGGGCTTTCCCTGCACAAGCGGAGGAACAAGTTTGGGAACCACTGCCATAGGGATTGAGGCTGAAATCTTGTAAAAGTGTGATTGGGTTGCCAGAATGTTTTTGCTAATTGGAAGCAGTTCCTACTACCTCATCATTGCATCCAACCCATATAAGCTCCTATTAGGAGCCAACTTTTGGTCTTGTGCTGCTAACCAAATCTTGAAGAATTTGCATCTGTGCTCTCTGTCGCAAGGGCAGAAAAGGGAGCTGCTCAGCTTTCAGAGGAACATCATCCTGATCCATCTCCATCAGGTTTCTTGTTAAACTGAGCAGATCACTTCATTGATTCCATTTCCACAGCTACCACAATGTACTTTAATAAATATGTGCCCAGCCTAGACTTCGTGTCTGTTGCTTTGCTCCACGTGGTGGCCATTCAGAACTTCACAGCAGCATGAAGATAAAATTCAGATTCCCAGGCTCCAAAAGATCATGGCCTAAAAGAGCACTTCTGCTCGCTGCCATAGATGTATAGGGACTATCACACACAGCTCAGTTGTTCTGATTTCTTCCACTTGAGGAAAGTGTTACACACATTAGTCACTAATTTAGGGCAGGGCAGTCAAACTCATTTTCTGGAGAAGACTGACTGCCGTTTTTGGTTATGGACTGTGTTCTGGGGGGATAGATTTAGCACTCTATACTATATTCATCCCTAGCAGAATTCTCACTGAAGTCACCGATTGGTTTGCATAAGATCTAAAGTAGAATATGGCCTTTGTGCAGCAGCTAAACTTTTTGTTGTTATTTATTATGTGTTCAATAGCTTGTTATCCCATGCAGCGTCACTCAGTAGGAAAATTGCTTACTTTGTCTTCCCTTTGTTCCTCTCCCTCTTCCCTGTCTCTGCTCCTTCTCCCCTCTGTATTTTCTTCCCTGCAGCAACTCTGTATTTCCAACTCTCAGGGGCTTTGCTCCTATCCCCATCTGCTCAAATGAGCTGCAGTTAAATAATTAAAGTCATCACCAAACTTTAAAGTTAACACCCCAGTGAAATCAGGGAGTCCTGGTTCTGTACAAGGGCTCATAGTTGTTATGTAAATACAAATAATAATAACAATAATTGTTAGTGGGAAATAGTAGGGGGAAATAACACTTCCTAAATGCATTGGTTCAAGCTGTCTGCATACTCAGGAAGATATTACTGAATCAGTGACACTCAAGTCAAATTTGGAAGGTTTCCTTTGCAATTTCTTGAGGGCTAGAAATATACATTGTTAAAATTGGAAACTTAGACTTGGCAAACTCACAATATGCCAGGGTGTCCAGGTGTCTGGCATCCCTGTATTAGAATGTGTTTATCATAGAATTTATCCATTTAGCTTTCCTGCTTTGCCTATGAAACACATCATTTAAGACTTTAAAATAATTCCCATAATTACAAAGCAGTTAAAATAACTTAAATACTTCACTAGAAAGAATGTTTTAGACCGTGGAGAATAGGAAGGTCTAAGCTAAGGCCGCCACTGTTCATATTCCTGGGAATTGAGGGAAAGTGACTATATGGGAATTGCTCACCTGATCATCACATGATGATTCCTTTACATTTTTCTAGAGGAGGATAAAATCCCCCTGTGATTTCCACCAATCAGGTAGTTAGGTGTACACTATTCCCATTTGAACTTTTGTTTCCATTTTTTATTGTTTTACCACCTTCTCTCTTGAGTTAGGTCTTACATCCCAAGAGTTGATCATCAGTATGAGTTCTGAAGATGCCCTTTTGAGTGTTATGTGGTGAGACTAGACTTACCAGTTTAGTCTATGCTTACTGTACTAAATGTTCTAGAAATTTACTCCAGTCGACAAGCTACTGCCAAATAAGGCCCACAATAGCATCCGAGACTCAAACTACTAGACAGCACTTGGGATGACAGTACATTGGTGCATAACTTACCTCAAGTCAGTCATGTACATTACAGAGCAGCTGAACACAATTTTTTTTTAATGTAATGCCTTTCCTAATCATGTGATCCCAAAGCACCATGCAAAAAAGAAATAATTTTATATTAAAGGTGAAATTTTGGCTTTATTGAAGCCAAGGGAATTTTGCCATTCACTTCAGTGGCACCAGGATTTCACTTCTGGAGAGTAGTGACCGAGTAATCAAACCTGTAGCCGTTACGTGCTACTGCTCATGCTGAGCCTTAGACATTTGCACCTGTTTTATTGAGACAATGAATAAGGGCCTGCTCCTTCTGTACCTTTTTAGGTATTTAACAGTTACAGGGATGAAAACACAGGATCCTTCAGGTAAATGAAAGGGGAGGGGAAATTAAAACATGCACTGTTTGAATAGGAGTCAATGTTCTTTATACTTTTATCATCACTTCTTAAAACTAGCTTTTAACTTCTTACAAGAGCCTTAGTATGAGGGTAATTTTGGTGTTCAGACTAAATAGGGCAGAAGCAGCTCAGAGCTGGTAGCTGCACCTTATACAGAAGATCAGTACTAGAAGCAGCAGGATGAGTTAATAATACAAAGAATTCTTAAAGAAGAAACTAAACTGTTCTGTGTTCTCATTTATTAGACAGAGAAAAGGTTTCTCTTCAGTTTAAGAAACTAATTTAGTACCTGAATAATTTGCATTTAGAGAATCTGTGCCTTTCCTGTTCAGCTGGTTTGTTGATTCGATGTTAGATTTCTGTACTACTGCACAAATGTGGCATCTACAGTGCTTTGCCTAAATGAAAGACTATCCCTTGGAAACTGGTTCAGCTGCGTTACAGTTATGTTTAGTCTAATAGAGTTTGTGAAGGACTTTGAACTGAATGGTATAAACTCCCATGGCCATTGAGGAGCAGCTTTACCAACAACTCGGCTTGGCTGGGATTCTGGCGCATTAGGAGTTCCATTGTTTGATACAGCTCCTATGTCTATTAGCATGCTCCCATTCAAAATTCTTTGTGAGCTCAGATTTTAGTTATTTGTTATGATGGCATGGCCCGGCATGGCATTTACTTAATAATAATAATAATAATATTCACTCCTGCAGTACCTTTCATCCAGCTGAGAAATTAAGTAGAAGGCAGGTCTCTTGAATAGTTGTCTGAGGTCCCTGTCATTTCATCGGCAGCGTCTTGTGATAACTGGACTCCTATATTACTGAACAAAGATTTTGAAAATGAGTATGTTTACAAGCCAGAGAGGATGATCAAAATGTAGACTGAACTGATTATTTTTAACAGTGGGCAATGTGCATTGGCAGAAAATTCTTCTTGTCGATAGTGGTCATGAAAAGTATTGCCCTTGTAGTTAAGATAGAAATGTATAAATCTTGCAGGAATATGAGAGAAATCTAGCTGTCTGAATATACAAGCTATGTTAAATATGCCTGTTTCAGTCTTTTTTTAATTTCAGCACTTCTGTGTGGTCCTGTTGTAAATGTTTTAGAAAGTCAGTATGGATCCAGGACAGAACTTCAGTAGGTGATTGAAACCTTTAAAGTTTCAGGAATCTTTTCATCATTGCCTTGGGAAATATTCAGGGCACTTAATATATAATATAAAAATAATGTTGCAATCTAAGGTGGATCAAGTATGTGACTAAACTTCATCAGTGATTTGTGGGAAAATATTACCTTTAAACACTTAAAATTACAATGTAATTTACAGGCCTCCATACCCACCTATATCAATCATAAAATAAAAATCAGACTGTGGATTCCCTTACTCAGAATGGTGAACAGTGACTTTAATGAGACTACTTATATAAGTAACTGATCACCAGTGCAAGTAAGGAGATCAGAGTTTAGCTCTTCTGTGGGGGGAAAAAAGGTAGAATGTTTTGTCAATGGGAAGGAGGCTCCGATTTTTGCATAGCAACTGAATGCTGTATTAACTCTGTTGTCTTTATGATGGTTTACAATATAAGTACAATTGCTCTCCTGATCCAAGGAGTCTAGGATCTGGTGAATATTATCATTGTACACTAGGCTCAGCCACTGACATGGTGGTCTCCTAATGGCTCCTTCTTCCCCATCACCCACACAGATCTCCATAGTTTTTTTGACACCGTGCATCAGATGAAGACAGAGGGGTAGAAATTTGAGTGCTGATGGCAGAAAACATTGATTGGTTGGTGCAGAAAGGAAAAAATAAAAATAAAAAAAGGGTTAGAAAAAGGAATCCTACCAAAATTGGAAACATATGGACTGATTGCTAATGAGTACAAAAAATAGCACAAACATGTAGGGACAAAATCAGAAAGGCTAAGACACAAAAGGAGTTATACATAGCAAGGGTATAAAAGACAATAAGAAAAGATTCTTTAAATACATTAGGAGCAGGAGAAAGATGAAGAAAATTTTAGGTCCTCTACTTAGTGAGGAAAGAGAGCTAAGAACTGATGACATCAAGAAAGCTGAGGTGTTAATGCCTATTTTGCTTTAGTCTTCACTTAAAAGGTTAATGGTGACCAGATACTTAATCTAATTAATATTAACAGCAAGGGGGAAGGAATGCAAGACAATAAAGGAAAAGAGCAGGTCAAGTGGGCAGGGCCTAATGAAATTCATCCTAGGGATCATAGAATCATAGAATCTCAGGGTTGGAAGGGACCTCAGGAGGTCATCTAGTCCAACCCCCTGCTCAAAGCAGGACCAATCCCCAATTAAATCACCAGCGCTTTTACTTAAGGAATTAGCTGAAGCAATCTCTGAACTGTTAGCAATTATTTTTGAGAACTCATGGAGGATGGGTGAGGACCCAGAGGTCTGGAAAAGGGGAAACATAGTACCTATCTTTAATAAGGGCAACAAAGAGGACCTGCGGAATTATGAATCATCAGCCTAATAGTGATACCTGGAAAGATACTGAAACAAATATTTAACAATCAATTTGTAAGCACCTAGAGGATAATAGGGTTATAAGGAATAGCCAGCATGGATTCATCAAGATCATGCCAAACCAACCTATTTTGTTTCTCCAACAGGGTTAGTGGCCTAATGGATAAGCAGAAGCTGTAGATGCGATATATGTAGATTTTATTAAGGCTTTTGGCACAGTCCCACGTGACATGTTCATAAGCAAACTCACGAAATGCGGTCTAGATTAAATTATTATAAGGTGGGTACACAACTGGTTGAAATACTGTACTCAGAGGAGTTGTTAATGGCTTGCTGTCATACTGGAAGGACATATCTAATGGGGTCCCGCAGGGGTCATCCTGTGTCTAATATTAAATATTTACATTAATGACTTGGATAATGAAGCTGGGAGGGATGCAAGCACTTTGGAGGATAGGATTAGAATTTAAAATGACCTTGACAAATTGGAAATGTTGTCTGAACTCAACAAGATGAAATTCAATACAGATAAATGCAAAGTACTTAACTTAGGAAGGAAAAATCAAATTAATAACTACAAGATGGAGAATAACTGGCTAAGTGGTAGTACTGCTAAATAAAATCTGAGGGTTATAGTGGATCACAAATGAATATGAATGAACAGTATGATGCAGTTGCAAAAAAGGCTAATATTCTGGGATGTATTAACAGGAGTGTTGTACGTAAGACGTGGTAGGTAATTGTCCCATTCTACTCAGCGATGGTGAGGCCTTCGCTGGAGTATGGTATCCAGTTCTGGCCTGAATCCAGATTGTGTTGGGTCTAGGATAATAGCTTCAAATATATGAGCTTGTAGATGCTGGCGAGCTTCTCTGTGGTGAGCTGCTCGGGAACGGAACGTTTGACACTGAGCAGTAGTTGGCTGGAATTGATATTTCCAGTATGGGTTTCTTTGGTGTTGGTCAGATTATTGCGTGTTTGAAGGAGGAAGGGAAGGTTCCTTCCCTGAATGAGACATTGGCTATTTCAGTCTGGAGTGGCACCAGTTGCTTGTGACTCTTTCACAAGTCAGGACGAGCACTGGTTGGATTTACATGTCTTGGGTTGTGACTTCCTTATGAGTTAATGTACTGAACTCCAGAAATGCAGGTGGCCTATTGATTGGTGAGTGGGTACAGACAGAGCAGATCCAGATTGTTTGGGAAGCTTTCCTGATTGTCCATGATATAGAGGCACTGATTGATGATATTCTGTCAATGAATAAAGACCAGAAATGGTACTGGATTTAAGGGACTAACTACAAGGGGGTTTCTTTGTACTCTGTAAAAGTAGTTAATAAATGGGACCCACAAAGGGACTTCTTGTTCTCAGTTCCTGGCTCTGAGTAAATCATTGCAGACCACAAGAGGGGGCAAAAGAGGGCAGCCAAACAGCAAGCTCATGCTGTGCCGCAAGAGGGGATGTTTGAGGGCACCACCCCATCACAATACCTTTTTTAAAAAATCTGAAACACTCCACGGCACACACTTCTCCCTTTGGGGAGAGAATCAGAGAGCAAACACATGATAGATGTTAGTCACATTGCTTAATACACTACTGGAAGGCGCTTGGTTACTAAAAGCACAAGATGAGAATTTATATGGAATGGAATAGAACCTGATTTATATAACACTTAATTTTTTAATTCTGTGTTTTGTTTATCTACAAAGCATGGCATAAATAAATGAATATAGACACTTTAGCATATGCTATCCCTATTCACAAATGACCTGAGAGCTTCATTTTAGGCTAAACTATACAGAAAAATTCACAATTGACTTTTCTTATATAAATTGGAACATTGATTTCTGGGTGCATTGTGGGACTCTCATCAAACAAGAAAATGAAAACAGTGGGTAGAATAAGAGAATAGGGCTAGAGCTGGCACAAATCAGCAAGGAACACAAACGAATCAGAGAGTCATATATTATCCAGAGTACACATCATTATGGGAACCCTGGTCAGCATCACCTCCATTGCGATGCGTGACATTTTCTTATGATGGACCACATTATCACAAGAAGAGTTGGCTGGCACTTAGCTTCGGTGATGGGATGTACCAGGCATTTGCTGCCTCCTGCCAGAAATCCCACTGCTTTGGTGCACCCCACCCCAGGAAGAAGCCCTTCAGGAAGATAAGTGCAGAGCCTTTTAGACCTCCTGCATTGCCTAGAAAGGTCTCCCAGGGTCAGCTACTGGTGAAACAAACGAAAGTTGGTCCTCCAGTGGCTAGAAGGCCTGGGAGCAGGCAGTAGCCTGATAGGGTCCAGCAGGCAAATGAAAAGGGCTGGCTGCTTCCATTGAATGGTAGTTCCTGCGGGAAGTCAAGGGATGGAGATTGGGTCCTCTACCATAATCCAAGAAGCCAAGCTGGGTCAGAGTCCATTGCTGACTGCACTTTGCATTTAGGTCAATGAGAGACTTTTTGGTTTTCTCTGAGTGTAAAGCCCAGGCAGGCTAACCTGATTTAGACATTGGTCAGGCTATTGAAAACTAGGGGAGCTCACGTTTTGGGACACCTGCTGGCTCAGGTGAGCAAGTGACAGTCTTCTTTTGAAGTTAGAAGTTAAATTACATGGTGGTTAAACAACAGGCACAGATGATATGGTTATTAAAATGGCAGCAGCCATCAACACCCTGTCTACACAAGGGCTCCAGCCATTGCTACCACGGGTGGAACTGCCCTGGTAATATAGAGTGGGAATTTTTAATAAAAACTGTCAGGTGAGAACCAGGCTGTCTACATGGGCCTGACAATCAAGTTTAATGACCAGCTTTAGCAGTTTAAGCTCGGCTGTCGCTGTAACAAGGTCTAATCGTTGGCTGGTTAGTGGGAACTGTTACTACAGTGCTACTCATTTTTAAGTATCTAAACTACAGGTACCCACAGTACATTTTATAAGATCATATAGATCAGTGCTACTTAAAGTGGTGGTCCGCGGACCAGTGGCGGTCCGTGAGCCATCGGCTGCCGGTCTGCGCGCACATTGGGGAAAAAAATTGCCGGTCCCCCACAGCAGATAGCTTGAGAAGCACTGATCTAGATCATTTGTTCCCTTAGATTATGAAACCTTACCCAGATTACACCACCAGAGACAGATGTAGCTTCGTTACTTCAGGAAGAGCTGAACAGGGTGGGTGAGCGTTTCTCTGGAAGGCTGAAGATGAGGTGAGGATAACTTCTGAATTGCAGTGAATTGGTATAAAGTACTGTACCTGCAGAGTTGTAGCGTGTTGAGTTTTGCAAAACATTTGTGTAAAGCAAGGGGGTAAATTTTCCCCAAGGAAAGGAATGAGGATGTAGAAAGTGCTACTACAACTCTTCATGCAGAAACACTTACAGTGAAACCCTGGCACTATTGACGTCAAAGGAAGCTTTGCCATGAACGAAAATAGGGCCAGGATTTTGCCCTTAGGGTGCAGCCCTGCTGCTAGTATCACCTAACTTAATCCGTGTGTTGCTAATATTTTGTCAATGTAGTAACAAAGAGAGAAGATAACAATTAACTGTTTGCCAGAAGCTGGAAATGGATGACGGGTTGGATCACTTGATGATTACGTGCTCTGTTCATTCCCTCTGGGGCACCTGGCATTGGCCACTATTGGAAGACTGGATACTGGGCTAGATAGACCTTTGTCTGACCCAGTATGGCTGTTCTTATGTAAATGACCTCCATGGTCAATACTAGCTGTGGTAGGAGCAAAATAAAGCAGTGTATTAATTTTAGTCACCACTTCCTGGTTATGTATGATGCTCGATTATTTCCTCAAATTTGGATGGGGTAGGCATGGGAGGAATGAGGATATTTTTATGGTCATCAGTTATTTTGAGGTACTCCTTGGAGTTCATCACAGTATTTCAGATATGATGCAGTTTCTTCTTGTTTATCAGTAATAACCTCACATTTTATAATAAACCTCCTAAAACCCTTCATGTTCATGTATCATCTTATTTCTTAGATTTCCTTGTCATCTTCTGTTTAGTAATTTTTCTCTGATTCTCCAACGCTAGGTTGCTTTCATAAGGTCTTGCCTTTTGAAAACCAAATATTATTAATTACACATTTCTATTTTGCACCCTCCACCCACTGAACTCAAGGAAAAGCCCCTCTCTAAATATTACTGCAGGTAAGATTAATGCTTTCCCATTTTAGTATGGCTGATTGAAAAGGGTCATACGTGACCTCAGCTCAGAATATAGCTCCTTAGCATGTTTGCATGAGAAGGAACTTTATAAATGAGATTCTATTGCATGGGGGTATCCTGTCCCCTCCCTATGTAACTGTTACCAGTAGTCAATTTCCAAAATTTAGGTCAGCCACCCTTTGCAAAAATGGACTTCTACTTTGTGCCTCTCATTGCTCCTCTCGGCTGAATTAATGATCTGAGCAGCACTTCTTCTTCCTCTCTGAATGCTGTTTGGGTGCTTGCTGCAACAGCAATGTACTTTACCTCCTGCTGAACTCTGAGACACTGCCACAATAACAGCTATAATGGGTGCTTTAATGTACTGTGTTCTGTTTTCTTCCAAATTATAGAGAATCCTATACATCAGTGTTAGCTTTGCTTAGCTTGTGTTTGATTATATAGCTGGAATCAGTTGATTCTAAGACTGACTGTTGTCCTGTGGCATCAAACTTGGCTGTGATTATTATCTACATTAGGGAACTGTTATATGTCAGTGTAAATGATGAAATAAGGCTCATAATAAAGCTAGCCTCTAAATTGCTTTGTAGTGACCCACTTCAAGAACCTTAAGCTTTCCTGAGTGCAAATGGAAATTCTCCCTTCCAGCTCATGAAAGGATGAATGCTCCACCTTTGGGTTGTGGTGAGGAAAGCTGAGAAAAGGGGTATACTGGATAATTTTCCAGTCAAAACTGGATAAATTTTAGAAGCCCAAAGAGATGGGGTAATGAAGAAAGATGTCATTGGCTTCTGAGTCTTGCAGAAAAAATTGAGGTTCTCCTCAAGAATGGGTCAAATTAATCCCTAATGTAACTGCATTTAATGGAGGTTATAATTCAGAAATGTTCATTTTGGTGTTCTATTTCACACCTGAATATTCAATATCCTCAAATCTTGTCTTTTATATATTGTGCTGAATAGTCTAAATTTTCCTATACAAACAGGCAATATCTTGAGTTGTCCCAGAAATGCTTCATGGATTCAAGCTGACTGTTAATCAATTTTCTGTACATACACAATTTAGGTGTTTTCCTCTAATGTCTGGAACACACAGTACTAGATTTATCCCTGGCACAACTGTCGTCTCAGACCACACTTAGAATGATTGATTCTGGACACCTCATTATCAGAATGGTGTCAACAAATGGGAGGGAATTCAGAAAAGTCCCAAAAAGGGATTGACATACAAGGCAAGATTAAAAGAATGACATATGAGTACTTTGGGTAAATGATAGTCAAAGCAGTATGGACTCTAGCAGTTAATGGGCAACATAACTTTCTTATATAATACATAAATGGAGCAAACCTCAAGAAGAGGCAAGAATTTTAAGGATGAGGTATTAGGAGCAAAGGGATAAAATAAAGATCATTAACAATGATAGAATGTAAGGAAAAATGTCCTAATGATGAATCATAGAAGATTAGGGTTGAAAGAGACCTCAGGAGGTCATCTAGTCCAACCCCCTGCTCAAAGCAGGACCAACACCAACTAAATCATGAAGTCTGTTCATCTGCAGAATAGCCTTCCAAGTGAACAAATAGAAGTCCCATTAATTGAAACCTCACAAAGCTGTAGAAAATATTATTTAAAAAATCCTGCACTGGTCAGGGGATGGACTGGATGACCTATGAGGTCTTTCCCATCTCTAATTTGCATTATTATTATGTGCTACTTCTTGCCTGATTTCGTTTGCTTTGAGGCTGCTATGAAACACTACTGAACAGCCATCAAGCAGATTAAAAATGAAAGATGAATGAGTCCCTTTTGACCTTTGAGCCTCTTTGATTAGGTGCTGGTAAAAGTCAGTGGCACCTGCATACTGTAGCATGTGTTTAATATCTGCTCTTGCTCTCTGGGTAGGTTTGCAAATTTGAGTCCTTGACTTATGACCTTGTTTACAGATTCTTCTACCACAATATGAGCTATCCTCTGACTACAGTCCACAAGGCTGTATTCACAAAATCCCTATTTGCAGCCATACTAATAACAAGCAATACTCCAAGCCAAAGCTGCAGTAATAAAGGTAGTGGTTCATGGACTCAACATCATCTTGAATGAATCACAGTTATTTTGAAGCTATCCTGGAGCGATGGGAGAGGGAAAAATGTCTTCCATCCAGTAGATTTCTTATCCCAAATGACCAGTTTTTATTTATATAATGTTTGGATTTTGCACAACCTCTTTACTGCTTTTCTTGGGCTGGCTGGATATTTAGTTCCAAAGGTGACCAAGGGAGAGCCATATATGACACCCATTTAATCTCTTTCTTCCCATCTGTACTAAGTAAAATAGAGGCAAATGGCTGCCAGTCTCAGGAACAAACCAGGGAAGAAGCCACATGTCCCAAAAAAGAAGAATCCTCTCACCCTCCCTGAGGCTTTTGCTCTCCCTAACTCTAACCCAGTCTAGTGTTGAGAAGTAAACTGGATCATAAAGAGAGAGAGAATATACAATAAACTCTTCAGTGGAGCAGAGGGGTAGCCTTGAACCATTTCACTCCTGTTAGCTTGGGTTTTAAGTTAGATGCAGGATTCTGGGAATGTTGTATTTTCCTGTACTGGCCAGTCTTACACACGAATTGCATCTTTGCCTCTGCCACTGCTGATCAGAAGCAGCAGAATGAAATGGATGTAATTCTGATGAATGTACTGAATAGCTCTTGCTGGTGAATTAGCTATGGGAACACATTGAGAATATGAGTTGGTGAAAAGATGAGAGAGAAACAATTTCACTGTGATGCCGCTCCAGGCTATATGCAATATAACTCATCCCTAGAGGAGGTGTGGGAAGGAAAGGGACCCAAAATGCAATTACAATTTGAGCTGGTTTAAAAGGAAGCAATTCTAAAAGTATGTACACCCACAAGAACCTGTATTTATATGCACGAATTATCATTTTGTGTGCACAAACTGGATAACTATTTACTTATGATTTTTGCATGCACAAATGCACAGTATAGCTGAAGCTATTGTGGTTTCCTTTGACATTTTCCCCAAATAGTTGTTATAGTAACCATTGTAATAATATTGTTATGTTATTAGAATGTCTTGTTGTTTTATGTTGGAGTCTGCTTTTCCATATCTTTTAAACAAGCTTGAAAAAAATCCTATATTCTAGCACACGGATAAACTAAAATCCAGTTCAGGCAAGTGAAAAAGTAATGACCTGGAGTCTGCCAGAGAAACTGCTGAAAAACCTTCTCACATTACTGCACTTATAAATCCTGGGTGCAGTAGTGTATTTGGAAATTAAAGCTGGCCTCTTACTCAGTAGCCTTGCAAATGTGACCCAGTGGCAGAGGAAATGGATGTTCTTCGAGTGCTTGCTCATGTCCATTCCATGCTAGGTGTGTGCACACCGTGTGCACAGTTGCTGGAGATTTTTCTCTCAGTGGTATTCATAGGCCTAGCTCTAGTGCCCTCTGGAGCTGTGCACATATGTGCTGGTATAAGGTGCCCTGCTGGCCCCGCACCCTCTCAGTTCCTTCTTATTGCCCATGATGGTGGCCTGGAACAATCCTTGCTCCCAGTGGTTTGGACTTTCCTGTCATATATTGTAGTTACTTACATAGTTCTTAGTTAGTGTTAGTGCATATAGTAGTGATAATAGTTGTCCCTATTGTTGAGGGAGTTTTGTTCCAGGGGCTGGGCATGCACCAGACCCTGTGCTTCAAACCTGTACCTCCTATGGCAAGCTGATGCCAGTGAGTGGCTGTCTAAGATGCCTCAGGGAAACACATTAAAGAGAAGTGCCAGATCTTCAGACTGCACACTCAAAAGAACAGAGACATTCATTTAGGCCTTACTCATGGACCAGCTCTCGGACCAGTCTTGGAGCTGAGCTGCTCTGAATTGATGTTGAGCACTTTGGCTTCCATGCTCCTGGCACTGTTCTCCGTCCCTGGTGCCAAGGAAGAAGCATAAGAAACAGCGCAACAAGAGAAGGTGCTCTCTGTGCTGAAGAGGGACAAAGGCGGACTGACCAGTGTACTGAGACCCGAACTGGGCCACTCATCCTCCCCAGAGGCACTGTTAGCACCAGCAACTCTGCCTAGACCGTTGAGTCTAGTCTGGGACCTGCCTCCAACTCCTGGGAGCGACCATGTGCCTGTGGACCCCTACAACCCCATAGGCTTTCCAGGTGGCAAAGGACCTGATGTCCCTCCCGATCCCGCAAGGCTCCCTGCCAACTAAAGTGACCGGGGGTGGAAGGGAACAAGGGGCGGGGAGGTCCACCATAGCACTGTCCAGGGGCAAACCCCTCATGGTCCCTGTCAAGGTTCCTCCCCCACTCTGAACTCTAGGGTACAGATGTGGGGACCTGCATGAAAACCTCCTAAGCTTATCTTTATCAGCTTAGGTCAAAACTTCCCCAAGGTACAAAATATTACCCCTTGGACAGGCCGCTACCACCACCAAACTAATACTGGTTACTGGGGAAGAGCTGTTTGGACGCGTCCTTCCCCCCAAAATACTTCCCAAAACCTTGCACCCCACTTCCTGGACAAGGTTTGGTAAAAAGCCTCACCAATTTGTCTAGGTGACTACAGACCCAGACCCTTGGATCTTAAGAACAATGAACAATCCTCCCAACACTTGCACCCCCCCTTTCCTGGGAAATGTTGGATAAAAAGCCTCACCAATTTGCATAGGTGACCACAAACCCAAACCCTTGGATCTGAGAACAATGAAAAAGCATTCAGTGTTTTACAAGAAGACTTTTAATAAAAAATAGAAGTAAATAGAAATAAAGAAATCCCCCCTGTAAAATCAGGATGGTATATATCTTACAGGGTAATTAGATTCAAAAACATAGAGAACCCCTCTAGGCAAAACCTTAAGTTACAAAAAAGATACACAGACAGAAATAGTTATTCTATTCAGCACAATTCTTTTCTCAGCCATTTAAAGAAATCATAATCTAACACATACCTAGCTAGATTACTTACTAAAAGTTCTAAGACTCCATTCCTGTTCTGTCCCCGGCCAAGACGACTACAGACAGACACAGACCCTTTGTTTCTCTCCCTCCTCCCAGCTTTTGAAAGTATCTTGTCTCCTCATTGGTCATTTTGGTCAGGTGCCAGCGAGGTTACCTTTAGCTTCTTAACCCTTTACAGGTGAGAGGAGCTTTCCCCTGGCCAGGAGGGATTTCAAAGGGGTTTACCCTTCCCTTTATATTTATGACACGCCCCCCAAATCTCAGCTAGGGTGAAACACTGGCTGGGATTTCTTCCTGGAGCTCTAGGAAAACAGAGTTAATAAGACACATGCATCTCTAAATATACTACCAAGTACATAAAGACTAACAATATTTTCCACATCTCAAGGACGATTTTAACCAGTTGATTCTGGGAAACTTTCACGGGAGAGTGCATCAGCCACTTTGTTAGAAGCTCCTGAGATGTGTTGGATGTCGAAATCAAAATCTTGGAGAGCTAAACTCCACCGAAGAAGTTTTTTGTTAGTTTCTTTGACGGTGTGAAGCCACTTTAGTGCAGCATGGTCGGTTTGCAGGTGGAAACGCCGTCCCCAAACATATGGGCGTAGCTTTTCCAGAGCGTAGACAATGGCATAACATTCTTTTTCAGTGACTGACCAGCTGCTTTCCCTCTCAGACAGTTTTTTGCTGAGAAACACTACAGGGTGGAATTCTTGATCAGGTCCTTTCTGCATTAAAACTGCTCCCACACCACGCTCGGATGCATCTGTGGTTACTAGGAACGGTTTGTCAAAGTCTGGGGCCCTTAGTACAGGGTCAGACATGAGTGTCGCTTTAAGCTTGTTAAAGGCCTTCTGACACTTTCCGGTCCACTGAACAGCATTTGGCTGTTTCTTTTTGGTTAGGTCTGTCAGTGGGGCAGCGATTTGGCTGTAGTGCGGTACAAATCGTCTGTAATAACCGGCCAAGCCTAAGAAGGATTGAACCTGTTTCTTTGACTTTGGGACAGGCCACTTTTGGATAGCATCCACTTTGGCCTGTAGGGGGCTGATAGTTCCTTGACCCACCTGGTGTCCAAGGTAAGTCACTCTGTTTAGGCCTATTTGACACTTCTTAGCCTTAACAGTTAGTCCTGCCTCCCTTATGCGCTCAAGGACTTTTTGTAGATGTTCCAGGTGGTCTGCCCAGGAATCCGAAAATATGGCCACATCGTCAAGGTAGGCGACTGCATATTCTCCTAATCCCGCTAGGAGACCATCTACAAGTCTTTGGAAAGTGGCGGGTGCATTTCGCAGCCCGAAAGGGAGTACATTAAATTCATACAGCCCGAGATGTGTGATGAAGGCTGACCTTTCCTTGGCAGATTCATTTAGCGGTACCTGCCAGTACCCCTTGGTTAAGTCCAAGGTAGAGATGAACTGGGCCCTTCCCAGTTTCTCTAATAGTTCATCTGTGCGTGGCATGGGATAGTTGTCTGGGCGAGTTACAGCATTTAGCTTACGGTAGTCCACGCAAAAACGTATTTCCCCATCTGGTTTGGGAACTAGAACCACTGGAGATGCCCATGCACTTTCAGAGGGGCGGATTACACCCATCTGTAACATATCCTGGATCTCCCGTTCTATAGCAGTTTTAGCTTGAGGAGACACCCGGTAAGGTTGGACCCTAATTGGGTGAGCATTACCTGTGTCAATGGAGTGGTATGCCCGTTCAGTCAGTCCTGGGGTGGCTGAGAACGTTGGCGCGTAGCTAGTGCACAGCTCCTGGATCTGCTGTCGCTGCATACGCCCAAGGGTCATGGAGAGGTTCACCTCTTCCACACCACCAGCACATTTCCCTTCGTAGTAGACACCTTCAGGCCACTCAGCGTCGTCTCCTCCCTGGGCTGTAAACTGACAAACTTTTAATTCTTTGGAATAAAAGGGCTTTAGAGAATTAATATGATACACCTTAGGCTTTCGGTTGGAGGTGGGGAATGCTATGAGATAATTAACAGCTCCCAGGCGCTCCTGGACCACGAATGGCCCTTCCCACGATGCTTCCATTTTATGGGCCTGGAGCGCCTTTAAGACCATGACCTGGTCTCCTACTTTGAAG
The DNA here is from genome assembly GCF_965140295.1 of Lepidochelys olivacea. Lineage (NCBI taxonomy): Eukaryota > Metazoa > Chordata > Testudines > Cheloniidae > Lepidochelys > Lepidochelys olivacea. The sequence continues at coordinate 40,307,054 of NC_140421.1, read as the reverse complement.
GAACGCTCTCTGGCATGTTTATCATACCAGGCTTTTTGCTCTTTTTGAGCATCCTGTAAGTTTTCTCTAGCAAGGGCTAAAGAGGTTCGGAGGGTGTTTTGTAGGTTGGTTACAAAGTCCAGAATGTTAGTTCCTGGAGAAGGTGTAAATCCCTCCCATTGCTGCTTCACCAACTGCAATGGCCCCTTAACCTCACGGCCATATACAAGTTCAAATGGGGAAAACCCTAAACTGGGATGTGGTACAGCTCTGTAGGCAAAGAGCAACTGCTGCAATACTAGGTCCCAATCATTGGAGTGCTCATTTACGAATTTACGTATCATGGCCCCCAAAGTTCCATTAAACTTCTCCACCATGCCATTTGTTTGATGATGGTAAGGAGTGGCAACCAAGTGATTTACCCCATGAGCTTCCCAAAGGTTTTTCATAGTTCCTGCCAGGAAATTAGTCCCTGCATCTGTGAGGATGTCGGAGGGCCAACCTACCCTGGCAAAAATGTCTGCTAGTGCCTGGCACACACTTTTAGCCCTGGTGTTGCTTAGAGCTACTGCTTCCGGCCATCGGGTGGCAAAATCCATGAAAGTCAGTATGTACTGCTTTCCTCTGGGTGTCTTTTTCGGAAAAGGACCCAGAATATCCACAGCTACTCGCTGAAATGGAACTTCAATGATGGGGAGTGGCTGGAGAGGAGCTTTGACCTGGTCTTGGGGTTTTCCCACTCTTTGGCACACCTCACAAGACTGGACATAGGTAGAAACATCCTTGCCCATTTCCTCCCAGTGGAATGACCCCCCCAAACGGTCTTTGGTCCTGTTCACCCCAGCATGGCCACTAGGGTGATCATGGGCTAAGCTCAAGAGCTTGGCCCGGTATTTAGTTGGAACTACCAACTGTCTCTGAGGATGCCAGTCTTCCTGGTGTCCCCCAGAAAGAGTTTCCTTGTATAAAAGTCCTCTTTCTACAACAAACCTGGATCGATTAGAAGAGCTGAGAGGCGGTGGGTTGCTCCGTGCCGCCGTCCAAGCTCTCTGGAGGCTTTCATCTGTTTCCTGTTCGGTCTGGAACTGTTCCCTTGATGCTGGAGACATCAGTTCCTCATGGGATTGTGGACCTAGGCTTGGTCCCTCTGGAAGCGATATAGGGGATGGAGCTGTTTCTGTTGACTGTGAACCGCTCTCCGCTGGTGCACTATGTTGGGATTCAGGCTCCGGCTGAGCCTCTTGTGTAGGGTTATCGGCTGCTGCCAGTTCAGTTTCGGTGGGGCCCTCTGGTGTTGAGGTTGCAAGTACTGGATTCAGTGCTGACACGGGGTCTGGTGTTGGTTGTTCGGCTGGTTCCGGTTCTGGGACTGGTTCCGTCTGGGTCTCTGGGACTGGATCCACTACTGCTGTTGCAGACATTGGCCTGGGGTCCAGGTCCATCACCTCTGACTGGGTCCTGATAGAAGTTTCCGGAACAGAGCTAGGCCTCACGGCTTGTTTAGCCTGGTTGCGGGTGACCATTCCCACCCTCTTGGCCTGCTTCACATGATTGGCCAAGTCTTCCCCCAACAGCATGGGGATGGGATAATCATCATAGACTGCAAAAGTCCACATTCCTGACCAGCCCTTGTACTGGACAGGCAACTTGGCTGTAGGCAAATTGAAAGAGTTGGACTTGAAGGGTTGAATCGTCACTTGGATCTCTGGGTTGATTAAATTGGGGTCCACTAAGGAAGCATGGATAGCTGACACTTGTGCTCCGGTGTCCCTCCACGCGGTGACCTTCTTCCCACCCACACTCACAGTTTCCCTCCGCTCCAAGGGTATCTGGGAGGTATCTGGGCCTGTGGACCTCTGGTGTGATTCCGGTGCAATGAACTGTAATCTGTTGGGGTTCTTGGGCAGTTGGCCTTTACATGCCCCAGCTCGTTACACTTAAAACATCGTCCAGCTGACGGGTCACTGGGGCGAGGAGGGTTGCTGGAGAACGGGGTGGTGGGACGATAAGGGGTCTGGAGGGTTCTTTGGGAGGTAGGTGGGGCTTTGGGCGGCCCCCGGTAATAGGGTGTGGTCTGGGGTGGTCCCTTCTGGTCTCCGCTCCAACTGCGACCAGTTTTCTTCTTCTCTGCCACCTCCACCCATCTGGCTCCAATCTCTCCTGCCTCAATTACAGTTTTGGGTTTCCCATCTAGGATGTATCTTTCTATTTCCTCAGGAACACCCTCTAAGAATTGTTCCATTTGCATTAGGAAGGGCAAATTTACTGGAGATTCAACACTTGCTCCTGATATCCAGGCATCCCAATGTTTTACAATGTGGTAGGCATGTCGGGTAAATGACATGTCTGGTTTCCACCTTAGGGCTCTGAACCTCCGACGAGACTGCTCGGGTGTTATCCCCATTCTGACTCTCGCCTTGGATTTAAACAGTTCATACTTGTTCATGTGTTCTTTAGGCATTTCAGCTGCCACCTCAGCTAAGGGTCCACTGAGCTGCGGCCTCAGCTCTACCATGTATTGGTCAGTAGAGATGTTGTACCCAAGGCAGGCCCTTTCGAAGTTTTCTAAGAAGGCCTCAGTATCATCACCTGCCTTGTAGGTGGGGAACTTTCTGGGATGGGAAGTGGTACCTGGAGAAGGATTGCTAGGGTTTGTTGGTATATTCTGCTGGGCCTTTATCCTCTCCATCTCCTCCACATGCTTCCTCTCTTTTTCCTTCTCCTCCTTCTTCAGCCGCATGAGTTCTATCTGTCTTTCATGTTCCCTTTGTTTTTCCTCAGCCTGAAATTTGGCTAATTCCAGCTGTAGTCGAGCTGAGGATTTGGCCATTCTAACCTCTCTGTTTTTAACTAACTTTACACCCGAGGTTTAGAAATAAACAAACAAAACTTGGCTGTAAAATTTTGCTGTGCTGGAATAGAATACCTATTCTCTGATAGTGATTGTCAGCCTACAGAAAAGACAATTCCCTTGTCTCTGCTCTGGGCTCAAATTAAAGCAAAAAACCTCCAACTACTTGGGAAACTGCTTACCCAGCCCAAAGAAAAAAAAAAATTTCTTTTCAAACCTGTGCTCCTTGTAAAACAAAAAAAATCAAAATCCTAAAAAAAACCCTGCCACTTTTGTCTCCAGGCAAATGGGTAGAGCACACACCCCCTATTTACTTTTAGGAAGAAAAGAAAAAAAAAAACCTCTGGGTTGGAAGACTGTGAATTTCCCTGCAGGAGTTAAGTACCCTGCCTCCAGGCAAGAAAACCTGCAATTCACAAGATAATCCCCTTTTGTCTCTGCTTGGCCACAAAGCAGAGAGAAACCAAGCTGCTTTCAGTTTCAAAGCTGCCTTCTGGACTTCCTAAAAATTCCTTTTTAAAATCTGTATTTCTAGTTCAAAAAATCTCAACTGGATCTCAAAATGATTTCAGGTTAATCCCACCACTGTGCCACCATGTCAAGGTTCCTCCCCCACTCTGAACTCTAGGGTACAGATGTGGGGACCTGCATGAAAACCTCCTAAGCTTATCTTTACCAGCTTAGGTCAAAACTTCCCCAAGGTACAAAATATTACCCCTTGGACAGGCCGCTACCACCACCAAACTAATACTGGTTACTGGGGAAGAGCTGTTTGGACGCGTCCTTCCCCCCAAAATACTTCCCAAAACCTTGCACCCCACTTCCTGGACAAGGTTTGGTAAAAAGCCTCACCAATTTGTCTAGGTGACTACAGACCCAGACCCTTGGATCTTAAGAACAATGAACAATCCTCCCAACACTTGCACCCCCCCTTTCCTGGGAAATGTTGGATAAAAAGCCTCACCAATTTGCATAGGTGACCACAAACCCAAACCCTTGGATCTGAGAACAATGAAAAAGCATTCAGTGTTTTACAAGAAGACTTTTAATAAAAAATAGAAGTAAATAGAAATAAAGAAATCCCCCCTGTAAAATCAGGATGGTATATATCTTACAGGGTAATTAGATTCAAAAACATAGAGAACCCCTCTAGGCAAAACCTTAAGTTACAAAAAAGATACACAGACAGAAATAGTTATTCTATTCAGCACAATTCTTTTCTCAGCCATTTAAAGAAATCATAATCTAACACATACCTAGCTAGATTACTTACTAAAAGTTCTAAGACTCCATTCCTGTTCTGTCCCCGGCCAAGACGACTACAGACAGACACAGACCCTTTGTTTCTCTCCCTCCTCCCAGCTTTTGAAAGTATCTTGTCTCCTCATTGGTCATTTTGGTCAGGTGCCAGCGAGGTTACCTTTAGCTTCTTAACCCTTTACAGGTGAGAGGAGCTTTCCCCTGGCCAGGAGGGATTTCAAAGGGGTTTACCCTTCCCTTTATATTTATGACAGTCCCAATACAGCGATTTCCAACCCGCCACTGGTCCCCAGGTGACCGGCACTGCCCAGAGACAGACACAGGTACTATCGCGCCATAGTCTTCAAAAGAATCCTCTTCAGAGTCTGAAGGGGAATCCTTTGCTCCATCTAAGTCCTACCGGTACCTGAGCTACTCACTGGGGTTTGGTACCAGCCCCCTGGCTGACGCATGGCCACTGGCCAATGCAGTGGCAGTATTGGAACTTGTGGGGGTTTCCCCTGGTACCAGGCCCCCCTTCCTACCACCCACACTCAGTGGAGTCCGAGAGGTGTGTCTGGCACCGGACCCTGACTCCAGTACCACCCCTGGTGCCGATGTCCAGGAAATGACCCCAATGAACGTGGTGCAGGTGGAGGAAGAGGAGGCAGGCCCTCTTCCAGTATAGGCCTCTTCCTCACCATCCCTGGATAAGGCAGTTGCAGGCTCTAATAATCCACTCCCACCGGACGACTTCAGAGCCCACCAAGAGCTCCTGAAAAAGGTCACTGCAAACTTGGGACTGGAAGTCAAGGAGCTCAAGGAGTCTACATGTAGCCTAATTGACATCCTGGCTGCAGCAGCTCCCTCCAGAGTGGCCCTGCCTGTTAACAAGATGGTGATGGGACCCATCAGGGCACTATGGCAGACTCTTCCTTCTCTGCCCCCCCACCTAAAAAGGGCAGAGAAGAAGTACTATGTCCCAGCCACTGGGTATGAATACCTTTACTCGCATCCCCACCCCCACCTGGGTCCCTGATAGTGTCAGTGGCGAATGAGCAGGACAGACTGGGTAGTCGAGTGCTACCCCCAAAAATAAAGAGATTGGACCTGTGCTGATGCAAGTTTTATTTGACAGGTAGCCTCCAGTTGCATATCTTCAACTAGCAGGCTCTACTGCGGAGGTTCAATTTTAACCTATGGGACTCACTGTCCAAATATAAAGATTCCCTGCTGCAGGAGTTCACGGCCATCCTAGAGGAGAGCAAGGCAGTGGCCAGGACCTCTCTCCAGGTGGCTCCAAATGCAGCCAACTCAGCAACCAGGACCATGGCATCAGCAGTCACCATGAGGCGCTGTTCATGGCTCCAATCATCGGGCCTCCCTCATGAAGTGCAGCAGTCTGTCCAGGACCTCCCCTTTGAGGGTACCTCCCTGTTCTCCACACAGACAGACTCCAAGCTTCAGCCCTGTGCCAGGATCTTCGGCTGTGGGACTTCTACGAAAAACACGCCATTCACCTCAAGGCTTCATGTCTTTTGGGAGCCCAAAATGCACTGGCAGATTGCCTCAGCAGATCCTTTTCCTTTCACCATGAATGGTCTCTTCATCCAGAGATCCTCAGTGTCATCTTCCAGAAGTGGGGGCCTCCCCAGGTGGACCTGTTTGCCACCAGGCTCCCTCTCCGATGTCTTCCTGCTTTTGTGGGCAAACCACCTACTATACGCCTTCCACCAATCCCCTTGGTTCACAAAATCCTCTTAAAAATCAAATGGGACAAGGTGAAGGTTATCCTGATAGCTCTGACACCAGTATTGGTTCAGTATACTTCTGGACCTCTCAGTGGCAGCTCCACTCATGCTCTCACCTCTCCCAGACTTGATTTGACAAGGCCAGGTCGGTTGCTTCACCGAAACCTTGTCTCCTCTTCATCTGATGGCATGGTTGCTCCGTGGCTGAACCCTGAAGAGCAGGTCTGTTCGGAACAGGTTTGGCAAGTCTTGCTAGGTAGCAGAAAGTCTTCCATCAGGGCTACCTACTTGGCCAAGTGGAAACATTTCACTTGTTGGGCCTCCAAACAGAATTTTTCTCCATCCATCTTCACGGCAGTCTATCTTGGACTATCTGTTCCATCTAAAACATCAAGGTCTGGCTCTCTCATTTATTAAGGTTCATGTGACAACCATCTTAGCCTTCTACCTGGCAGGGCATGGCAGATCAGGGTTCTCTCATGAGATGATAATTAGGTTTCTCAAGGGGCTGGAAAGACTCTACCCTCAGGTTTGTGATCCGATCTCCCCCGGGATTTAAATCTGGTCCTGTCAAGGATCACAGGGCCTCCCTTTCAGCGATTAGCATTGTGCCCCATACTCTTTCTCTCTTGGAAGATTGCCTTCCTGGTGGAGATTACCTTGGCCAGAAGGGTCTCTGAAATCAAAGTCCTGACATCAGAACCTCCTTATGCAATGTTCTTCAAGGACAAGGTCCAGCTGCGCCCCCATCCGGATTTCCTACCAAAGGTGATGTAGCAGTTCCACAACAATCAGGACATTTTTCTTCCTGTCTTCTTTCCAAAACCTCACAAGACCACTGAGGAACGTTGGGTTCATATGTTGGATGTTAGGTGAGCCCTCGCTTTCTATATTAAGAGAACTGAGTCCTTCCGCAGGTACCCTTGCGCATGTACCAATCCAGGACATCTGCAGAGCTGCAACATGATTGTCAGTTCAGACCTTTGCTTCCCTCTATGCCATCATCCAACAGGCCTGTGACGATGCCAGTTTCAGGAGAGAAGTGTTGCAATCAGCATGTCTATGAACTCTGAGCACATCTCTGGACATGAGTGGACAGGAGTGAGCACTCGAAGAAAAAACGGTTACTAACCTTTTGTAACTGTTGTTCTTTGAACTCTCTTCCGAGTTACTTACAAGAAGGAACTGAGAGGGTGCGGGGCCGACAGCACCCCTTATACTGGTGCATAACACGCTTGGCTCCAGAGGGCACTAGAGCCGGTCTTACAGATACCACTGTGGAAAAAATCTCCAGCAGCTGTGCACGCGGTGTCAACACACTTAGCATAGAATGGATATGAGCAAAACATCTTGAAGAACAACAGTTACGAAAGGTTAGTAACCTTTTTTTTTTCCCTTTCTGTCTTACTACTTTGCTAAATTCCTTCTCTGCCTCCACTTAACTAGTTGTGCCTAATACCAGCTTTCAGGAAATACACACATCATACATGGCTATAAAAAGATGTGGTAGTATAATCTGAGGTCCATACTGTTCTTGGTTAAGTTATTTGGGGGGGAGGGGGGAGTTGCTAGCTTGTTTTAAACAGTTGACAACATTTTAGTAAGCCTGCCAGCCTGTCAAGGCTCATCAGAATTCTCCTGCAGGGTTTAGGGTTAGGGGTTAGGGTTAGGGTAAAACAAATTGATAATTGGGACCTTTCCACTGTATGTGGCCACACATCTAATGTTTTGAATTAGAATTCCTCTATTTACTGTCTTGTTGTCTCCTTGTATCCCACTAAGTACAAATCTAGGATGAAAGACCAAATAATGAGGAATTAGATTTAGTGTTTTGTTTTGAGCTATGATTTGAAGGTTGGTTGGAACACATGAAAAACCTATTGTGGTGCAGTGTGTTTTGTAAATTACTACAAGCCCCAGGTTTCAAAACCTTGCCATTTTGGGGTTATTGGAAAGTAATAAAGAAAATCTTCTAAAATGTTAATGGAATAGAGTCTCTCTTTCATGGTTGGATAACTAAAAAATGACCTTTTGCCATTTATGAAAAAACAGTTTTGAAACCTGGGATAAGGCTAAGTTCACCCAATGGTGCTTTTGTTTCTTTAAAAGAGTATCAGCAACTCTCAGGATGAACCTGTCATCTCAACTGTAACTATACGTTGACACTTTGTGCTTGTGTATATGTATATAGATTGATATTATCTGAATACCAGTAACTGATACACAACACTACTGTATATAAAGTTGAGAGTTTCTGATGACAGCATGTTAATCACAAGAGTAAAGCTCATGTGGTTTATGATATCATCATAATCCTGAGGTGCTGACATACTCTTATTCACAGTTTTCCTGTGGGGTGTTTTTAGTTACTATATGTATCACTTATATTTTTTCTTGTTAAAATCTTATATATTAAGCTTATTTACAAGTGTCCCATTGTTTTTTCCCCCTTTTTAAATTAACCCAATTAATCATGAATCCATAAAAATTAAAATACTCTGTACCTTCCTATTTATTTTAAAAATATTTATTCTTACTTGATTTCAGAATACATATCAAATTCAGGGCAGTGGAATTGTGCTTTCAGAGACAATTCAACTAATTAAGAACACAGTTTAGTTAATGTGAACACTGTAATATAACTTCTTCCATGTGCCTAGTTATTTCCATCAATGTGCCATTGTCAGTTCTTCATTTTAGTGAAGTGGGTTTTGAATGAGGCAGTTCCAAAGACAAATCCATGCACAAATGGTGTGAGCTGAGTTTAAGGTTAAAAACCAGACAACTCTTGATGCCCAAAATCAAAGATTACTGGAGTCAGAGAAGCAGCATCAGTGTTGTGTTCTTGAATGTCTATTATCTATTGCTGAATATCTATCGACAAACAATCTTGCTTTTAGAGGAAGCGTTGAGAAATTATACTAGCCCAAAAATGGCAATTTTTGGGCCTTGTACAACTGCTGGGAAAATTGGACAAAGTGATGAATGAACATTTCCAAAGAGTAACTGAAAATGAAATACATGATCACTATTTGGGACCAAGAATTCAAAATAAACTGATCATGCTAATGAGGGGTAAAGTGAGAGACAAAATTGTTTCATTGGTTTCTTTGGCAAAATATTTTGCCATAATTCTAGATTGCACTCCGGACATAAGTCATAAAGAACAGATGTCATTAGTAGTGAGATTTGTCGACATTAGTGATTCAACACAGATTACAATTAAGGAATCATTTATCACATTTTTAGAAGTAGAAGACACTACAGGTTTTGTACTTCTTCAAGCTCTCCTTGATGAACTAAAATGAATGGGATTGTCCATAATGAACATTAGAGGACAAGGCTACGATAATGGCACCAATATGAGAAGATGCATTTCTGGCATGCAGACTAGATTGCTGGCAGAAAATCCACGAGCCTTTTTTGTTCCGTGTGAATGCCACAGCCTTAATTTGATTTTGTGTGATATGGCCAAGTCTTCTGTAGAAGCTATTTCTTTTTTTGGTTTGCTGCAACACATTTACGTGCTCTTTTCGGCTTCCACTCAGTGATGGCAAATATTCAAAGCACATGTCAATGGTATTACCGTTAAGTCTCTATCTGAGACATGCTGGGAAAGCAGAGTAAAATGTGTAAAAAAGTTGAGATATCAATCCGAAGAAATTTACGAAGTACTGGTTGCTATTTCAGAAGAAGCCAGAGATTCAAAATCTAAAAGTGAAGCACAGTCATTGGCCTCTGAAATATTCAGCTTCAAGTTTCTAACATCTGTTGTAATCTGGTATGACATTCTTGTTAAAATCTCAAGTGTAAGCAAAATAATGCAGAGTCCAGTGATGCAGCTTGATTCAATACTTACCTTACTAAACAACACACAAGACTTTTTAGTGAAATACAGAGAAAATTGATTCAAAAAAGCACAGGTCACAGCAAGAGAGTTTGCAGAGGCACCCAGTGTAGAACCAAAATTTCCATTTCTTGTCCAAAGTGACAAGAGTTTCAAGGAAAAAACGGCAAGCAGAATATGAAGGAGCAGATGAGCCCATAGAAGATCCAGAAAAGAAACAGAGGTTGAATTTTTTAATGTTGTGATGGTTAAAGCAATATCTGCCATTGATGAAAAATTTAATACTTTACAAGGAAATCATGAACAGTTTGGATTTTTGTATGACATGACTAAATTCAATGAAATAGGAAAACGAGAGCAGCTAATGACAAAGTGCAAGAAACCTTGAGAGCCTCCTGAAACACAGTGATAGTTTTGATTTAAATGGACTTCAACTGTACGAAGAATTGAGTACATTATCACCAATGTTGCCACATGCAAAGTCGTTGATGAACACTGTACAGTTTATTCATACCAGCAAACTTGTTGACATATATCCTAATATGTACATTGCCACTTGTATTCAGCTGATAATTCCTGTAACAGTAGCATCAGGAGAACGGAGTTTCTAAAAACTAAAGCTCATTAAAAACTATCTCCGCTCTACAATGAGTCAGGAACACTTGATTGGTCTTGCTATTCTTGCAATCGAACAAGACATCACTTTGTCATACAATGACATTATTACTGATTTTGCAGACAAAAAAGCCAGAAAGATTGCTTTTAATTAAAAACAAATCCTTGTTTCAGTACCTCTTCATAGAAATTTCCAATAAAATGTTGACAAATTTAAAAAATTATCTTATTTGAATCATTCTGTCAATAAATCAGAATTTTTTCTATAGCGCTACTTCTTTAGTTCAAGTATAGTACATAAGCATTATACTGTGCTTAATTTGTTTAAACTGGTTTTAATAAAGTGCATGTGGCAAGTTTTCCAATACTGTAAGCTTATGTTTGTGTTGCTAAGAGCAAATCTGGCATAGGGGCACCAGTTTAATAATACTGCATAGGGCACCATAAATCCTAAGGATGGCCCTGAGTGCACGGTAGAATACTAAATGTGTGTGACATTAAATGTTTTTGTCACAGTAGCTCATAAGTTTAACAGTTTTTGAACCTGATTCTCTTTTGTGCTATGGCGCCTTTGCACCTAGGGGCTTTGTATTTAAATGCAAAAGGAAACGGCAGGTAGAAAAAATCATATTTAGAAAGAATTTGAGCAAAACAATGTTTTTTATTTATTTTTTTCTTAAAGCAATTTGTAAAAATCAGATAGGACATCCTAGTAGTATGACATTGAAATGTCAGTTTTAAAAACAGCATTGATAATGAAATTAATTATAACATTTAATTTAAAATTGTACTAGTACAAATTTTCAAATTAGCTTAGGCTTTGTAAAACTGTCTTAAAGCAGTTATTTTTAAAGGTAATTCAAATCTTGTTTAAAATCAGTAATTTAAATCTCCTGGAATTAGAGCTATCTACCCTGAATCCATATATTACAGTATATACATTATACAATTAGCATATAATACTTGATAGGCAGCTGTGAGTTACAAGGAAATCGTGACCCCAGAAATTACATAAATAATAAATACTCTTATTAAATATACCAGTGTACCAAAATTAAAATAAACAATCATAATTTAAAAAATAAATAAAATCATATTAAAATGTGTCTATTTCTTAATCACAAAATAAATGCATTATACACAAACACACACACATTTTTACTATGTAAGTGGAGATAAATGAGATGTTTCTTTTCTTGCTTGAAGTGCTTCTTATCTGGATCTGTCAATCTGCTTTCACTGATGCCCAAAATTTCAAGTCCATAGTTGTTTATCTCCCTCATGATCTGTGACATCTTTGGTGTTTGAAACATTATTCTCATGCTCCAGTAATTTACTTTATCTAGGCTTGGGACCAGCAGCCACATCAAGGTGCAGCAAAGCTTAGAGAAGAACAGGCTCGATTCAGGCCCAAGGGATCCCATGTAAATTAGCTAGTCACACTTAGGACATCACAGAAGAATGTGTAGAATAGGCAGCTCTCCTTATCATCAATTTACCTGATTTTTCAAAAGGCATTTGCCAGCCTGAACAGACTTACATTGTAGAGTATTATTCTGTCCTATGGAATCTGAACTAAAGTTATCAACATCATCAAGGCCATATACAGAAATGTAAAGTGCTCTGTAAAGGTGGACAACCAGACAACAGAATGGTTCAGCATGGATACTGGTCTGAAACAGGGCTGTGTTTCATCTTGCTGTTGTTTGGCATTGCTATAGACTGGATAATGAAGAAGTATATTAGCAACACAAACACTGGTATAGCCTGGGTAGATGGCAAATACCTGGACTTTGCTGATGGTATTGCGCTACTGAATGACACCTCTGAAAAGTTACAAGTAAAGACAAACAACTTGGCAAAAACAGCAGGCCACGCAGGGCTCAGAATTAGTTATGCTAAAATAAAGATCCTGGAAACCCAGACATCAAGCAGTAACATCACATTACTAGGCAAAAATATCAAGAAGGTAGAAACTACCTGGTCAGCATCGGCTTGGTCAATGGCGACTCCAAGAAGGAATTGATATCAAGGATAAGAAAGCATTTACCACAGCATTTACTAAACTCAACAATGTATGGAAATCAAAGGTATATAGCACAAGAACAGATCTCAGAATTTTCAATTCAGATGTAATCTCAGGTCTAACATAAGAATTTTGGAAGCTAGAGATCTCCCAAAATGTTATACAGAAAACTAGATGCCTTTGAAAATAGTTGCCTACAAAATATTCTGGGCATTGGTTGAAAAGATTTCATAACCCAACAAAGAGAGCCAAGAAATTACTGAACCAGCAGCTTGTTTCCACAGAATCAGAAGAAAGAGCTGAACATTTGATCTTGACACAGTGGCGAATTAAAGATGGATACATGGATGGATTTTTAGCAATAAGCTTCAACTTTTAGTAAATTTGGACACAGAAAGGGACGCTACCTGTCTATCACCCATAATTTCCTATACCAGGCATTTAAGTGATTCCAGTGCAGGGGTTATAAGGGTTCTACCATATAAACTATAACTCAGGGTAGGCTCTCCTAAGCCTATTGCTAAGGATCAGCTCACTATGAGTCCTACCAGTCCTCAGTCCATGAGTAGGGCCCCACCAAATTCACGGTCAATTTTGGTCAATTTTACAGTCATAGGATTTTAAAAATCGTAAATTTCATTTCAGCTATTTAAATCTGAAATTTCATGGCGTTGTAATTTTAGGGGTCCTGATCCAAAAAGGAGTTGTGGAGGGGTTGCAAAGTTATTGTGTGGGGGGGTATGGTACTGCTACCCTTACTTCTGCACTGTTGCTGGCGGCACCGCTGCCTTCAGAGCTGGGCAGCTGGAGAGCAGTAGCTGCTGGCCAGGGGCCCACCTCTGAAGGCAGAGCCACCGCCAGCAGCAGCGCAGAAGTAAGGATGGCATGGTATGGTATTGCCACCCTTACTTCTGTGCTGCTGCTGGCAGGGTTCTGCCTTCAGAGCTGGGTTCCTGGCCAATAGCCGCTGCTCTCCAGCTGTTCAACTCTGTGGGCAGTGCAGAAGTAAGCATGACAATACCGTGACCCTGATAAAATAATCTTGCAACCCCCCTACAGCTCCCTTTTGGGTCAGGACCCCCAATCTGAGAAATGCTGGTCTCCCCCATGTAATCTGTATAGTATAGGGTAAAAGCACACAGAAGACCAGATTTCACAGTCTGTGATGCGTTTACCATGGCCGTGAATTTGGTAGGGAGACAGAGGGCACACAAGCGTGAGGACCTTGGCCCACGAGGGCCACAAGTCTCTCACCCTATCCCATGAGCCCAAGGCCCATCAGCAACATCCTAGGTCTTTTACCTCTGGAAACTGTTCATTTTATCCTTTTAATTGTACTGGAAAGCAGCCGCAAGTTGCGATGAATTAACAGCTCAACCAACTACTGTAGTTAGTGCTGCATGTACTCTAGATGCCAACACACAGATTCCCACATGGAGTTATCAAGTGGGAAGCCAAGTGGTGTGAGGAAATGCCCAAAAGAAGCCCTAAGAAGAACGCTGAGCAGGGAGGGCAGAACAATTAATCTCAACACCGTAGAGCAGATGGAAGAGATTAATTTCTGGACTGTGTGCCAATATGGGTGAGGGAAGGATGCAATATATATAATGCAAATGGGGATAAATTGCCAAACTAGGTAATAACTGTATATATCATATACATTTGACATTATTACCTCCAGTCATGTCTATTAACCCATCTGTGCCAGGGCTAATTACATTCCAAAACTCTAAGCAGCCTTCCAATAGTTGTCATTTAAAAAAAAACAAAAATCAAACTCATCTTGTCATCTTGCCACAGAAATGTTTCTTCTCCATCCCCAATCCCACATGAATGTGGAGTTTCCCCCCTACTCTAAGGTATAGGTTTAATAGCCACACTCAGCCCAGAGTCAGTGATATTTTAAGGTCCTCATTTTTTTCTGTTACTTTCATAAAAATTATAATTAATTAGTACTAAGGGTGTCCCGGTGAAGATCTGAAAAATCCCCTTTTCTACTACATAAACTTTCCCCAACATCTCTGCTGCCTCCATATGAAGTCTCTCTCTTGACCCTTGGTAACTGTAGAATTATCAGCAATAATGGTGAAGGGTGTTGGAGTAGGAAGAGAACTCTCTCAGCAGCTGGCCCATGGACATGGAATACACTTCCTCAAGAAGAAGTGGTGTTTTATGCACGAAAGCTTATGCCCAAATAAATCTGTTAGTCTTTAAGGTGCCACCAGACTCCTTAATGTTTTTGTGGATACAGACTAACATGGCTACCTCCTGATACTACAAGAGAAGCTGAGGATAAATGTGGAGTTTACCATACCTTAATGTTTAAAATAAAGTCAGTTTATGTTAAGAATGTTTGTTAAAGTTCTGCAAAAAGAAAAGGAGTACTTGTGGCACCTTAGAGACTGACAAATTTATTTGAGCATAAGCTTTCGTGAGCTACAGCTCACTTCATCAGATGCATCCTAGGTCTGCATCTGATGAAGTGAGCTGTAACTCATGAAAGCTTATGCTCAAATAAATTTGTTAGTCTCTAAGGTGCCACAAGTACTCCTTTTCTTTTTGCAGATACAGACTAACACGGCTGCTACTCTGAAACCTGTTAAAGTTCTGTAACTGTGCGCTTTTATCGGAGTATACTGTTAGCCTCACTGGTGTAATGTGTGCAGTGAGACCAAGCTTCAACTCCCTCTCTCCCTTGTTCCCTGTGCAGGTTGTTAACCTCTTCATTGCTTGAGTTAGTGTTAGGTACAAAACATCCCCCCAACCATTCCCCTCACCCAGTGCTGGCTACCTCCTCTTACACTCTTTTGGCTTAAAATACAACCTCCTTACAGTAATGGGCAGTTAGTCACACAACTAGTCCCACTGTCAACCGCGTTACTAACTCCCACAATTTATCATAAGCCTCGTGTGTTTTAATATTTTTCTGAAAGTCCCAGCTGCTGAAATACGATGTTGCATGGGAAACTCAGCTTTCATTAAAAAAACAACAACAAAAAAAGGTGAGATTCTAGCCCTCAGGGTTGTGAAGAAAAGGATGAAAATATACAAGTGCAGCCTGCAAGGTAGGAGGGTCCCAGAGCTTGGGCTGCAGCCTGAGCACACACATCTACACCACAACTAAACAACCCCTTAGCGCGAGCCCCGTGAGCTTAGCTGCGGGTTTAGCTTAGCTGCGGGTTTTTAATTGCAGTGAATGTTTAATTATTTATCCACAGTGAAACAGCCTCAGTAGGAAGGACTGGATGAGACCCACATCAGAATATCTCATAGCCCCATGTTTAAGGTGCTCTCCTGAAGGGTGGGAGACCCCTGTTCAAATTTTTTGTCCCCATCAGGCTGAGAAGGGAATTGAGTCTGGGTTATCTCCCGCATCCCAAGTGAGTTTTCTAACCACTGGGCTAAAAGTTATAAGGTAGGAGGTGGCGGCATCACACCACCTCCTTCTCCTCCTCTGGCTGTTCTGTGTGGAATTAGGCAGGTGCCTAATTCATTCCTGCAAGAAATGGCTTAACTGCCTAAGCTCCCGGACTCCAAGAGATGGTTTCCTCAGTGGGGATACCAAGCAGTGAGAGGTGCCCCCTGAAGCCTAAATTTAGGTGTCTAACTGCATTTAAGCACTGCTATACAACTTCTTTGTATGCATGTTAATAATTTTCTGTTAATCTTCCTCGTTAAAGGGAAAATATAAATATAAATCTACTATATGGCCACTTTTATTTAAGCTTGAGTTTGTTAAAATGTCAGAATACTTCTATTTCTGCAAGAATTTTTTTTTCCAGATGTCACTGAAGAGTGTATGTCCTGGAGCAGTCCTAATGTACCAAGAAACCATGTTACTTTTTATTTCAGATTAATACATCATCCTTAAGAAATCTGCAGCTCTGTTGTGTGCTGACATGAGGTGAGGATCTTAGACAGTTTGAGAGGTGTCACTTAGAAAGTGAGGGGAAAAGATCTGTAACGTCCCTGGGATGTACAGATCTGAAATCAAACTTGCTACATATATAGTTTCAGAGTAACAGCCATGTTAGTCTGTATTCGCAAAAAGAAAAGGAGTACTTGTGGCACCTTAGAGACTAACCAATTTATTTGAGCATAAGCTTTCGTGAGCTACAGCTCACTTCATCGGATGCATACTGTGGAAAATACAGAAGATGTTTGTTTTTATACACACAAATCATGAAAAAATGGGTGTTTATCACTACAAAAGGTTTTCTCTCCCCCCACCCCACTCTCCTCCTGGTAATAGCTTATGTAAAGTGATCACTCTCCTTACAATGTGTATGATAACCAAGGTGGGCCATTTCCAGCACAAATCCAGGGTTTAACAAGAACGTCTGAGGCGGGGTGGGGGGGTTAGGAAAACAAGGGGAAATAGGTTACCTTGCATAATGACTTAGCCACTCCCAGTCTCTATTCAAGCCTAAGTTAATTGTATCCAATTTGAAAATGAATTCCAATTCAGCAGTCTCTCGCTGGAGTCTGGATTTGAAGTTTTTCTGTTGTAATATCGCAACTTTCATGTCTGTAATCGCGTGACCAGAGAGATTGAAGTGTTCTCCGACTGGTTTATGAATGTTATTATTCTTGACATCTGATTTGTGTCCATTTATTCTTTTACGTAGAGACTGTCCAGTTTGACCAATGTACATGGCAGAGGGGCATTGCTGGCACATGATGGCATATATCACATTGGTAGATGTGCAGGTGAACGAGCCTCTGATAGTGTGGCTGATGTTATTAGGCCCTGTGATGGTGTCCCCTGAATAGATATGTGGGCACAGTTGGCAACGGACTTTGTTGCAAGGATAGGTTCCTGGGTTAGTGGTTCTGTTGTGTGGTATGTGGTTGCTGGTGAGTATTTTCTTCAGGTTTGGGGGCTGTCTGTAGGCAAGGACTGGCCTGTCTCCCAAGATTTGTGAGAGTGTTGGGTCATCCTTCAGGATAGGTTGTAGATCCTTGATAATGCATTGGAGGGGGTTTAGTTGGGGGCTGAAGGTGACGGCTAGTGGCGTTCTGTTATTTTCTTTGTTAGGCCTGTCCTGTAGTAGGTGACTTCTGGGAACTCTTCTGGCTCTATCAATCTGTTTCTTCACTTCCGCAGGTGGGTATTGTAGTTGTAAGAATGCTTGATAGAGATCTTGTAGGTGTTTGTCTCTGTCAGAGGGGTTGGAGCAAATGCGGTTGTATTGCAGAGCTTGGCTGTAGACAATGGATCATGTGGTGTGGTCAGGGTGAAAGCTGGAGGCATGTAGGTAGGAATAGCAGTCAGTAGGTTTCCGGTATAGGGTGGTGTTTATGTGGCCATCATTTATTAGCACTGTAGTGTCCAGGAAGTGGATCTCTTATGTGGACTGGACCAGGCTGAGGTTGATGGTGGGATGGAAATTGTTGAAATCATGGTGGAATTCCTCAAGAGCTTCTTTTCCCTGGGTCCAGATGATGAAGATGGCATCAATATAGTGCAAGTAGAGTAGGGGCGTTAGGGGACGAGAGCTGAGGAAGCGTTGTTCTAAGTCAGCCATAAAAATGTTGGCATACTGTGGGGCCATGCGGGTACCCATAGTAGTGCCGCTGATTTGAAAGTATACATTGTCCCCAAATGTCCCCATCTTGGCTAATAGACGTTCTTGTTAAACCCTGGATTTGTGCTGGAAATGGCCCACCTTGATTATCATACACATTGTAAGGAGAGTGATCACTTTACATAAGCTATTACCAGCAGGAGAGTGGGGTGGGGGGAGAGAAAACCTTTTGTAGTGATAAACACCCATTTTTTCATGATTTGTGTGTATAAAAACAAACATCTTCTGTATTTTCCACAGTATGTATCCGATGAAGTGAGCTGTAGCTCACGAAAGCTTATGCTTAAATAAATTAGTTAGTCTCTAAGGTGCCACAAGTACTCCTTTTCTTTTTACATATATAGTATACTCCTCACCTCCTACTGGATATAAACATCCTCACAAATACAAGAGTAACTGGGATGGAGACTAGAGGACCAGGAAATAAGACTTCTTCACACATTTATGGAACAATTACAAAATAACTATGAAGAAATTATGAAACTGCAGTTTGCATGCCTGGTTACATAAGAATGGTCACAGTGGGTCAGACCAATGTTCCTTCTATCCCAGTAACCTGTCGTTGACAGTGGCCAGTACCAGACATTTCAGAGGGAATGAACAGAACAGGGCAATTTCAAGGGATCCATCCTCTGTTGTCCAGTCCCAGCTTCTGGCAGTTGGAGGTTTAGGGACACCAAGAGTATGGGGTTGCATCCTTGTCCATCTTGGCTAATAGCCATTTATGGACCTATCCTCCATGAATTTACCTAATCCTTTTTTGAACCTCGTTATACTTTTGACCTTCACAACATCCCATCACAATGAGTTCCATAGGTTGACTGTGTGTTGTGTAAAGTACTTCCTTTTCTTTGTTTTAATCCTGCAGCCTATTAATTTAATTGGGTGACGCCTTGTTCTTGTTACGTGAAGGAGTAAGTGATATTTCCCTATTCACTCTCTCCATACCATTCATAATTTTATAGATCTCTCTCATATCCCCTTTTAATCATCTCTTTTCTAAGATGAACAGTCCCAGTCTTTTTAAGCTTGCCTCATAGATGAAGATGGTTGTCTGTGTCTGGCATGGTAGCCTTGAGAATCATGGCATTAATAATCAAAGCTGTACTCGGCAGTAAGTTACATGTACAAATTAGAAACTACTAACACTGAATTCCCTATATACCCCAAACTCTTACTGAAGTCCATGGGAGTTTTGGGTGTGCAGGGAATGAGGAATTAGGCCTTATGTTTGTAGCTGTGCCTTAATACCAACTACTCAATACATTTAAATATATTAATACTGTATTAGATATAGATTAAAAAAAATAAAAATCATATCTACAAATTATATACAGTACTGACATACCATACCAGACCATTATTGTTGTTGCTAAATATTTATACTATTGTAGCACCGAGAGGCCCCCAACAGGATTGAGACTCCCTTGTTCTAGGTGCTGCACAAACACATAAGACATGGTTCTTGCCCTGCAGCATTTATAATCTAAGAATACATAAAAAGAAAAGGCGTACCTGTGGCACCTTAGAGACTAACCAATTTATTTGAGCATAAGCTTTTGTGAGCTACAGCTCACTTCATCGGATGCATAAAAGTGGAAAATGCATGTTTTTATACACACAGATCATGAAAAAATGAGTGTTTATCACTTCAAAAGGTTTTCTCTCCCCCCACCCCACTCTCCTGCTGGTAATAGCTTATCTAAAGTGATCACTCTCCTTACAATGTGTATGATAATCAAGGTGGGCCATTTCCAGCACAAATCCAGGGTTTAACAAGAACGTCTGAGGAGGGGGGGGGGTTGGAAAAAACAAGGGGAAATAGTTTACTTTGCATAATGACTTAGCCACTCCCATTCTCTATTCAAGCCTAAGTTAATTGTATCCAATTTGCAAATGAATTCCAATTCAGCAGTCTCTCGCTGGAGTCTGGATTTGAAGTTTTTCTGTTGTAATATCGCAACTTTCATGTCTGTAATCGCGTGACCAGAGAGATTGAAGTGTTCTCCGACTGGTTTATGAATGTTATTATTCTTGACATCTGATTTGTGTCCATTTATTCTTTTATGTAGAGACTGTCCAGTTTGACCAATGTACATGGCAGAGGGGCATTGCTGGCACATGATGGCATATATCACATTGGTGGATGTGCAGGTGAACGAGCCTCTGATAGTGTGGCTGATGTTATTCGGCCCTGTGATGGTCCCCTGAATAGATATGTGGGCACAGTTGGCAACGGGCTTTGTTGCAAGGATAGGTTCCTGGGTTAGTGGTTCTGTTGTGTGGTATGTAGTTGCTGGTGAGTATTTGCTTCAGGTTGGGGGGCTGTCTGTAGGCAAGGACTGGCCCGTCTCCCAAGATTTGTGAGAGTGATGGGTCGTCCTTCAGGATAGGTTGTTGATCCTTGATAATGCGTTGGAGAGGTTTTAGTTGGGGGCTGAAGGTAACAGCTAGTGGCGTTCTGTTATTTTCTTTGTTAGGCCTGTCCTGTGGTAGGTGACTTCTGAGTATTCTTCTGGCTCTGTCAATCTGTTTCTGATAAAGGGTCTGAGGAAAGGGAAACTAATATATGCAATCTGTGAATACATTTGGATTATCTTTATTATTATAATTAGACAAAGTATCCACTATCTGTATCTGCCCCTCAAGCCATCATTAACTGTCTGATTTCTCATAGGCATGGAAGCAGAGATGGGTTTTGAGAAGAGACAAGGAGGAAAATGTTGTGGCGTTGTGGGATGGAATTCCATGCACATATGTGGATAGGTGGTGATGGTGAGGTGTGTGTATGGGAGAGTCAGTGCAGCAGGTAGGGCTGTGTTAGGGGCATATGGGAAGGTAGTGGTGAGGTGTGTGAATGTGGGGGTGTCAATGCAGGAGGCACAACTGCACTGTGCAGGATCAGTGCAGCAGACACAACTGTGTTAGGCAGAGGGGTGATAGGGTCCATGCAGCAGACACAACTGTATTATGTGGCTGTGTGGGGCAAGGATGGTAGGGTGGGGGGGGGGGTGTCAGTGCAGCAAACAGGGCTGTGTAAATTGAGGAGGGCTGCCGCAGGCAGGGCTATTAGGTACATGGGGGTGATCAATGTAGCAGGCATGCCTGTGTGAGGTGTGGGTGGCTGTGTGTGTGGGGGGGGGTCAGTGTGAGCTATGGGAGGTTGTGTGTGTGTGTGAGGGTAAGTACAGGAGGCAGGGTGGGGTGGTCTGTAGTGCATGTTGGGGGTCAGTGCAGCAGGCAGGGGGGGTGAGGGGTTAGAGTGTGCATGGGTCAGTGCAGCAGGCAGGGGGGTGTGAAGAGTTGTAGTGTGCGTGTGTGGGGCACCAGTGCAGCAGGCAGGGCTCTGAGATGGGGGATTCTGTACATGGGGGGGGGGTCAGTACAGCAGGCAGGGTTGTGTGAGGGGGTCAGTACAGGAGGCAGGGTGGTGTGAGGAGCTGTAGTGTGTATGTGGGGGTTCAGTGCAGCAGGCAGCGTGGGGAGGGGCTGCAGTGTGTGTGTGGGTTCAGTACAGCAGCCCGGGCTGTCCTGTGGAGGGGGGTGAAGGGGTGTAGTGTGTGTGTGGGGGGAGGGGGGGAGGTCAGTGCAGCAGCCAGGGCAGTGAGGGGCTGTAGTGTAGTGTATTGTGTGTGTGTGTGTGTGTGTGGGGGGGGGTGTCAGTGCCCCTGCCGGCGGGGTGAGACCGGGCAGTGCCGGCCAAGCGGCCGGCAGGGGCAGGTGTACGTGCGGGTTCCCTACCCTGCCCGGCGCGCCAGAGGTGCGCGGCGCTCGCTGCTGGTGGTGTTTGCGCATGACCCCTCCCCGCCCGCCTGCTCCCTCCCTCCCTCCCTCCTGGTGGCGGAGGTTAGCCTGAGCCTCAGACACAGGCGGCTGCTCGGCGGCGGCGGCCGCGGCGACGCAGTGCAGAGGTGCGGGCAGGTTGCGCCGGCCCTGAGCCCTGTCTCCTTCGCGCCCCGCCTCTCTCCGGAGCCCTCTCCCCGCGGCGGCCTCCTCTCCCCGGTGTCGGGCCGGCCCCCCGGCCATGAGCGCGGCGCTGGGTGTCCCCCCGCCGCGCCGCCTCCCCCGCCGCCCCCGGCGGCTGCCGGGCTCCAGGAAAGTAGCTTGATGAGTGTCCAAAGTAGCAGTGGAAGTTTGGAGGGGCCGCCATCTTGGTCCCGGCTCTCCACGTCCCCACCGAGCCTGCAGGGCTGCTCCTCGGCGGCGGCCTCCCTGCTGCACAGCGCGCCGCCCGGCAAGCCGCCCAAGGAAGGTAAATAGCGCGCTCAGTGCCCATGGCGCTGCGAGGGGGGCTCGGCCCTCGGGGAGGGGCCCAGCCGCCGCCGCCGGAGGCCAGTCCCAGGCTCGTAGGGCCGGGTGCGCCGTGAATGGGGGTGAGGGCCGGCGAGAGACTTGTCCTCCTTGCAGGGGTATTTCCTCTTCAGTACAGGGGGGACCCCCAGATCCTGCCGTGCGGGACCCTCCCTTCTCCTGAGGGACAATCGGGAGACACCCCCTGGTCCCTAAATCCAGCAATCTCTCTCCCATCCCTGTTTGTTAGCAGTAAAAGCGTTTTGATATTCTCCTCCCCCCCCACCTTTTCCAGGGCTACGGAGGGGGATTGATTAATGTTTGTTCATTTCTTTGACAATCCTTATAGAAGGGGCTAAGTGTTAATTTTTCATCCCTTCGCTGTGATTTTTATGGCAGAGACTTGCATCCTCTGTTCCTTTCCTTTCCAAATTTTATTCTCCACCTCATATTACAAAGTAAAAGTGATTTGTTAGATGTACTGGGTGAATGTGGCTGTTGTTGCTTAATGGAAAGGGTCGGGTCCTTTTGGCATCATGGAGGTGGAGTAGAAAAAGAGACCGAGATCAAGGAATTTGTTCCCATCGGGGAGACACTTTTCTGAGCAGCTAATTTGGAAGACAAAAGTGACACGAGACCTTAAAACCACCACAGAATGACTGCAACTTTCTCCTCTCCTCCATCACATCTTAGATGATATTTTTCTACTCCCTCCCCTGCTCCTCCCCTCTTGTGTTATACCGACAGTGAGAGCAGGGTGTTGTGGGTGTTTTCAGGGAATATCTGTATGAAGGTTACGTGCAAACAAGTCTCTTTTTATTCTGTTTGTTATTGTCCATTTTTCTTCCTTGCACTTGAAATACATTGCCACAAGATGTAGCAATTATACAGCTAGTGAAATGCTCAGTGCTTTTAACTAAAATGACTGCTTGCTGTATACCAGTTACTGCTGGAGAAGTTTTATACCCAAATGCGTATATTTGGAAAGGAAAAAATATGCATATTAAGCAGTTGTATAATTTGACTTGGATGTTTGATTCAGTACTGAAGGCCTCAGAATATTGAGTGCTTCTGTTGTCTTGTACAGAGAACTCTGGTAGCCATGCTCAGAACTTTCAAACTTAAAATAGGCTAATAAGGTCTTAGAGAGAAATTGGATAGCTTCATTTAGAGGACACTTGTGCAGTACTACAAGTTTTATCAGTGAACAATTTAAAGACTTGACAATGTGTTCAGCCCCTTGAAAATGTTTAAGAATGAGTGTGTTCTCAGTCTCCATGCCAGTAGTTGTTAGACTTGCATCATTCCTTGTGACTTTTGCACATGCTCCTAGATCTGAGATTGGCATGAATACCCCCCAGAAGATATATGGAAAGGTTGGATGTATGGCATTACGTTAAAGGTGCCGAGTAAAGTGGCAAGAATTTTGTACTCTTGCCTCCTCAAGCTGAATCTTTAATAAGAGAAGACAGTGGTTTGTGTTTTATATATATAAAAATGTTTGGACTAGATTTACCGGGCTTAGAATTGTACATATTTTACTTTGTGAATTTTTTTAGGCAATATATTTTTGGATGCATTTATTCACCTGTCATAATTGGGATACTTGGTGTATAAATCTTAAATTACTGTTGCAGTGTTAAGTTTGTAATTCTTTTTTGTTAATGAGTGAGCAACATTACAAGTGCTGCTTGAACAGCCTTGACAAAAACAATACACAGAAGCATAATTTTACATTTATATTTCTTAGCATTTAAAACTGGTTAACAGTATTACTATTTTTTCTGGCTACTGTAATTTAGGTTGTGCAGTTCAGAGGTTAGAGAGCAACTACAAAACCTGCTCTGTGCTTCAACGTAGCATAGTGTATTTATGTACTATAGAAATATCATTTATTCCCTGTGTGAAAACAGCAGACTCTGCTTTTGCCTCTTTCTTACTGTAGAGCTACTGAATTATTTCTGTCGTTTAAAAGAATGTGAGATATAAACAGTCTTTGGGGTTGGTTTTTTTAATATAAATCTCTACCCATTGGGCATTAACACTACACCTTACATTAACGCAAAGGAAACTTGCATGTCAGAAGAGCGTCGCATCAAGGTAATACGTCCTATAAAATAAAAATTAGCTATTTAACAATAGACTTGCACTATTTTCCATTTATGCACATCAGTAAGCTCTATAAATGAGTGATGGTTAGAAAGTTCTGTTAGGTAATAGATTCATAGCTGTTTTTTCTCCCATTGATTAGTGCTTGTAGTTCCCAGTGATGTTAATGCAAGTTACTTACAGAATCGTAGAACTGGAAGGGACCTCGAGAGGTCATCTAGTCCAGTTCTACTTGCTTGTCTCAAGTAGAGCTTGAACCTGCATGTCCACGCTAGGTTAGGGGGTCTGTTTATATTTTGTATATGTTTGTGTAAATAATAATTTAGGTTGGCTGATACTATCAGGTATGACGCACTCAATATTAAAATGAGCTTTGCGTCCAGTTCAGATGTGTTGATGTAACTCCAGTCCAAGTGAGAGTTGTGCCTATGCATTTGAAGGCAGCATGGGAACTTTATTGGGTACGTCATTCATGCTTTGATTTATCCAACCAGTCTATATGATTCATTTTGAAAGTTGAGCCTCCCCAAATCACATGCACTGGCTCCTAAAGTGTCTAATTCATTAACAACAAAATAATAATAAAACTGACATTCAGAGTTCAGAAGTTCCAAAAATGTTCTCTGAAGCTCTTGTACAGACTCCATCATGACATTTTTTTAATGTAATTATGTCCCAAGAAATTATCTTAAAAGACATGCTTACATCTAAGGAGCTGATCCTCTAAAATCCTGTCATCGCCCTTTCCTATTTGCATATATGTGTAATCAGTACTTGTAGATGCATGTTATTTACATATATCAAACCTTAACTCTATCTCTTGTATATATGCATTATAGTTTTTAATCGGTATGTGCTATTTCTCAATAATACCACATATCACAACTTTTCTACCACTTCTGATACGCATGTGTACTGTCTTACAGTACTGTATACTGCTGTGTATTACAGTAACTTGTATGTGAGATGCTTGATACAATATATATGGGAGTCCTACAAGATGCACCTTCAAGAATATAAAACTATTATTTTGCATTATTTGAGATATAGTATGTGATTATGTAACTAAAGCTTAATACGTAAATAATAATACGTAAAACCAGTACAGATTTAAGGTAGCGCTATAACCTTAAATTTGGAAATGTTGATTATTTTTTTAATGCTGTAGCTATGACTAGCATTCTTTTAAAGTTTTTATTTTTTTTTGGTTGGAACACCCTATTTTGTGCCATTTACTAGGTATGTAGGAAGGAGACACTTGGTTGTGCAAGTTATAGTCTACAAGGTATGCAGCGGCTGAGGGTGATGGAATATAGTTGAATACCTTATGTTTGCTGTTTTTTTGTGTATCACACAACATCTGTTACTTAAGTACTTACCAGATATTGCTGTTGGTAATGAAAACTTCAGTAAAAAACAAAAGGCCAGATTCTGCTCTAAATTACAGTGGTATACAAGTGTTGTATATCTGAAAATCGCCAGTATAATGTAGTAGAATTGGACCAAAATTTAATGCACATGATTTATTAGTTAGGCAGAAATGTAAGTTTTGTATGTATTAAATTGATACAACTTTGCAAATACTTAAAGACATTTGAGGAGTTCCTATAAAAATACTGACAGACTTTGGCAATTTTTTCCCCAAGAAGTTTCTTGACAAATATTAATACTTATTATTATTCGTATTCCTATAGCACCCATGCTATGCTAGGTGCTGTCCGTACAAACATGAAAACTCAGTCCCTTCCCTGAAGAGTACCCAATCTTGGCAGTGTTCCCAAATGCAGGTTTGCCTTGTGCATGGTACATATAGAGCAGGGGTTCTCAACTGGGGTTCGTGAGGTTATTACCTAGGGGGTCGCAAGCTGTCAGCCTCCACCCCAAATCCCACTTTGCCTCCAGCATTTATAACGGTGTTAAATATATAAAAAAGTGTTTTAATTTTTGGGGGGGGTCTGACTCAGAGGCTTGCTATGTGAAGGGGGTCACCACTACAAAAGTTTGAGAACCACTAATACAGAGTGTTGAACATAAAGGTATGAACATAAAGGCAGCCTGTTCATAGTGGTTCCTTGTCTAAATTAAATTTTAAATACATGTATACTTGGGCAACTTTCAGGGATTTTTTTCTCCGTTATTACTTGTGTGAAGTTTAAAACTCAACAACTGCAAATTAGTTACGGGTAAATTCTTAGCAAGTCCACTGTCTCTTGTTGTTTTTTGACATCTAGTGGGAGATGCGTTTTGAGTTTTGAATTGTTTTATTTTACTTTGACTTTGAAGAAATCAGTTGACATAAGGCAATGCAACAAATCTGGGAGGTAATTCAGATTTCACGGTGATACTTTGCTTTTACTTTGTTTTAAAATGTGAATGAATGTAACACTCATGAAAGAAAAGGTTTAATGTTAGTACTGGCTTATGCTTCCCTACATATTTTTACCAGTGTGCTCATCTTCTTGTTTTAGGTTTCCCATTAACAAGCTGACAGTCATGCCATATCATGTGGATTTGTGATGTGTACAAAATGAGGAATGGGAAAGGTCACTAAAATCATTTGTATCTTTGCCCTTTATGGGGGTGGGATACAGCA
Organism: Lepidochelys olivacea; assembly: GCF_965140295.1. Lineage (NCBI taxonomy): Eukaryota > Metazoa > Chordata > Testudines > Cheloniidae > Lepidochelys > Lepidochelys olivacea. The sequence goes on along the minus strand of NC_140421.1, from coordinate 40,280,166 downwards.
GGTGCATTACAGGAGTTCTTACCTGACCAAATCCTCTGCTTCTGCTGGCTTCCAACTTGTAGCCAGCTACACTTTCCCCTTTTCTGTACACCTTTGGAGGAAAGTACTAACACTTCAAACTTTAGGAAGTCAAAACGAGGGGAGCTACATTCTTATGTCCTTTCTGTAGGAAATGAGCCTCTATCTTGAGTAAGTATCTTGGGTACTTACATAGATTTGCAAGTGTCGGGCTCTCTTTCTGTTGACCTTAGGTTTTTGCCAAATAGATCCCCCTCAGGATATAGATGGAGACTTTTGTAAGTATTCAATATTGTGTGGCCAGCAGCCAAGGAGATGTCTTCCCCTTTCCTCCACAGTTTCTCTCTGGACTTTTGTGGATCTTCTAGGATTTCCAGGATTAGGGCTCTTATCCAGTGTCCCTTAATATAATTTGTACAAAAATTAAAAAACAACCAATCACCTATGGGAAATTTCATTAAGATGAAGGTAAGGCTGCAGGTAGTCCACATCATTGGTTTGAGTAAATGTTACCTTTCAAGAATGTTAATTTGACCAGTACACACACAAACTTCAGAAAAACCCAGCAAATTCAGAATTAAGATTAAATTTACAAAAAAACAAAACCTTTGGAAGTATGGAAATTCATAGTGAAGGTAGCCAAGTTATGTTAACTCTGCCTCATGTTGATTCTAGGCTACTATTTTTCCTTCTTTGCATGTAGAGCATAAAAACTTGGCAGTACAGAACACTGCACTCTATAACTTTGATATGGTTTTTCTTATACAGTAACTAAAATCTAGCACATAATATTTAAATGTAGTTGAATTGACATTCTTGGCCTATATTCTATAGAATGTAAGGCATTATGTTACGAGATAATTTTATTAGTACAGCACCTTGTGCATCATTAAAAGTGATGTGCATCTATCTGAGCTAAACTTTCACCACCTATTGTTAAGTGCTCAGTACTATAAATAAACAAGTTAAGAGGAACTGTCAAGGTTCCTTCCCCACTCTGAACTCTAGGGTACAGATGTGGGGACCTGCATGAAAAACCCCCTAAGCTGATTTTTACCAGCTTAGGTTAAAACTTCCCCAAGGTACAAACTATTTTACCTTTTGCCCCTGGACTTTATTGCTGCCACCACCAAGAGTCTAACAAGTATATAACAGGGAAAGAGCCCGCTTGGAAACGCCTTTCCCCCCAAAATCCTCCCAAACCCTACACCCCCTTTCCTGGGGAAGACTTGATAAAAATCCTCACCAATTTGCATAGGTGAACACAGACCCAAACCGTTGGATCTTAAAAACAATGAAAAAGCAATGAGGTTCTTAAAAGAAGACTTTTAATTGAAGAAAAAAGTAAAAGAATCACCTCTGTAAAATCAGGATGGTAAATACCTTACAGGGTAATCAGATTCAAAACATAGAGAATCCTTCTAGGCAAAACCTTAAGTTACAAAAAGACACAAAAACAGGAATATACATTCCATTCAGCCCAACTTATTTTATCAGCCATTTAAACAAAACAGAATCTAACGCATATCTAACTAGATTGCTTATTAGCCCTTTACAGAGTTCTGACCTGCATTTCTGCTCTGGTCCCGGCAAAAGCAACACACAGACAGAGAGAACCCTTTGTTTCCCCCGCCACCTTCAGCTTTGAAAGTATCTTGACTCCTCATTGGTCATTTTGGTCAGGTGCCAGCAAGGTTATCCTAGCTTCTTAACCCTTTACAGGTGAAACGGTTTTTTCCTCTGGCCAGGAGGGATTTAAAGGTGTTTACCCTTCCCTTTATATTTATGATGAACATACTAGATGACTTTGAAAAATGGTGTTAATATTCTGTGCACAAAGTGCAGGCATTAAGTGGATTCACTTAAGAGTGGTAATATACACTTCAAATAAATTTGCTTCTAAGTTGTCTTATCTGCTGCTCAGTGTTAATTTTAAGCGTATCACTAACTGAAAGCTTAGGCCTTGTGTACACACAGTTTTTATACTGGTTTAACAGTTTCAGGTAGGGTTGATTTTTTTGTTTTACCAAAATAGTTAAATTGATAGAACATTACAGCTGTGTCTAGAGGTTATAAATGCTCTTTTATACCGGTATAACTGCACCCACGCTAAGGGGTTGTAATGCTTTATACCTGTACAGTTAAATTGGAACAATCTTGTGTGTAGACATGACTCTACTCAGTCGTCTTTCAGGTACTAGCTACCGCAAATATTTGTTGCTTCCTGAAACACAATGCAAGGATAAGAATGTCATAACAGAACTTTGTGATGTCAGTACCTTAAACTCTATTGCACTATCCGTTTTGTTGTTTTTTTTCCAGCAAAGGGGAACATTTTTCTTTCTTCTACTGACTTAATTACAGATGACCGCTTATTTTAAAGGTAATATAATGTGCAAATATCTTTCAGAATGAAAAATCATGAGAACTATACTACGCATTCTGCATGCCACCAGACACAGAGTTAAAAGTTAAATTTAAAGTTAAATTTCACATTATTTTTTGAAGATCAACAAAGCCCAATCATACTATGTACTAGTGGGTCTTGCTTGGTATTAGAGTCCAGCATGCACTTTACCGGCATTTTCAAATAAATAATCGTTGATGGCTGCTTGACATAATAATCTGCCCAAAGTAATACTGAAACTAACCCCATTGAAGAGGTCACTGTGAGTATTATGTTATCCCAAATCCTTTTAGATACTTGGTAATTTTCTGAGCCTTCTCTATACTAGAAGGAGTTTGCTAGAATAGCTTGTATCCATCCCCTAAACAAGTCCTTTGTTGGTATCTCTTATTTTTCTTATTTAGAAGCGTCTACACTAAGTCTTATATCAGCAAAAGCTGTCAGTGAAAAATCACGCCCCCCCCCCCGACCAACATAGCTTTGCCGTTTTAAAGTTTTAAGTATAAATCAGGCCTCAGACATATATGATATAGACACTCCAAGCACTGTGGTTAACAAATTTAACTTTTGGTGGCTTCCCAGTAAACATTCACATGCTTCTAGTAGGTACAGGAGAATTGTTCAGTACGACTGGCTGGAGAGAGGATGCTCATACCCTAGGTATAAATCTTAAAGGTTAATTACAAAAAGAAAGTAAAGAACTTCCAGACTACATATGTAAAGGCAACCCAAAAGAAGAATACCAAAGGTTCTTTGCCTTAAATGCCCAAGCTGCTGCTTGTAGCCCACATGATTCGGAGAGAAAGAAACAGTAGTAGACCCTTGGTTTCAGCTTTGGTGGTGGTGTGCTTCTGGTGCTCCGATGGTTACATCAGGGGCTCCTCTGTTGTCACTCTGCCATCCACTCAATTGTTGGTCTGTGTCCACTGCTGAATGGCTTCTGCTTCTGGGCAGGACAAGACTATGTGACACACCCTGTTCCCTACACTCCTTTGGCTGAGGCTGGCTTAACTCCCTGCCTGCTACTCGATTCCCCCAACCCCCTCTCCTCTGCACTAGATTTTCTATTTCTCAGCAGTTCCACTGAGTCTGTTCCAACCCCCTATCTATTAAGCTACCAAGCCTCCTTGCTGGGTTGCTGTCCCTTTCTCAGCCTTGTACTCGGCCATGCTCTTTTCATGCCCCCCAAAAAAAGGAGTACTTGTGGCACCCAAGACTCCCAGAGACCCTCTGATCCTCCTAGTCCTAGCTATTCTAGGCTCTGTCTGTGACTATTTATCAGGCATTGCTACCTTGCCTTCCTGCTGCTGTCTCAAGCCTGCTGCTTACATGCAACTGGCCTTCAGGCAATTCCTGGTTCTTTTGTGCCTTGTTTCCTCCATCTGGTCACTTGAGACCCCAAATATACTCTACTGTCTTGTTAATGATTTGGGTCTCTGCCCTGGATGACCAGAAGCCAAATCCTGTCTATCCAAGTTATTCTAAATACAGGTAATGGGAGAGGATGCATCCAATAATGAATCAGCAGCTCATTACAAATCAGGTAACACATTAAAAACAAAATAAAGTATCCCAGAGTTCTCTTTTTAACTTTATTTTAAGATTAATTAAAAAACTAAACATAATTGAAAATTATAGTGAAAAAGGGGTTTACTCTTTTTGGCAGGCAAGTGAATATTATCTTGTAAGATGGCTTATTTGGCATTGGTGACTTAACATGACAAAATTTCTTGTAAATTACATTGTTGTAATTACCCATTGTGCTTATACAAAACTTTAAGGAGAGCCATTCTCTTAAACAACACAACAAATCTCATGTCTGCTCTGCATCTTTTAAGGGTCGAAGTCTTTAAATCATGATTTGAGGACTTCAGTAATTCAGCCAGAAGTTATGGGTCAATTACAGGAGTGAGTGGGCGAGGCTCTTCGGCCTGTAAAGTGCAGGAGGTCAGAACTGATGGTCCCTACTGGACTTTCTATGAGGGTATAATAACTCTTTTGAAGTAGTTCTGCTTTTTAACGTACTTTGCAAATATTTCTTCATACGTCGTATGTAAAAATATATTTTAAAGCCATTATACTGGAGGTTCTTTACCTTTTTGCAAAATGCATTCGATCTGATGGATAATGAACAAATTGCCTAGTTGGGAGACTAGAGATTTGCTTATGGTTTGTTTGGGGTTTTTTTGGCTGGGGGGTGGGGAGACCCAATTACCTCAGATGTGGTCTAGTGACAGCTTAAAATAGATAATTGATTAAATGATTAGGTACCCCCAAAGGAAATGTGTAATATTTTGAAAAATCAAAAAAATCCATAAAAGCACAAATGAGGTCATACAAGCCATCTAACATTTACTGATTGGGGCTAAAGAACTGGCCCCATTGATTGCAAGTGTACAGATCATTCATGATATTCTCTTCGGCTGCCAAAATGAATGGGGAACATATAAGCCATCTTGGATCCCAAAATGTTCAACAGATTCTCCTAAAAATAAATAAGTTCATGATGGAGATCTTAAAATGTGTAATAGCAGCTTTAAACTCTTGTGATTTCCTTTCATTGATAGACTTGTAATAAGTGTATCTCCACATTTCCATTGAGGGTGTGTCCTCACAAGTTACTTGCACTTCTGCTACCACTGAACGTGCTTCCAGTACAGGGTCCTTTCTTCTGGTCTATTGACCTCGTGTCGGGATTTTATCTAGGCCTTGCTTGAAGCCCTGTGTGAACACAGAATCCATGCCTGCCTGTTTCTGGACAACTTACTCATCAACTTGCTGCAGAGTGAGAAACTGATCGTAGATTTGTGATCCAAGAAAGATATGGAAGGGTGTGCCTTTGTTATGTGAAGAGCAACTAAAGTCTACCCAGATAAGTCTGAAGTCTACAGAAAGTTGTCTGCACTGCACCAGCCAGTAGTCAGAACCAAAAAAGACACCAAGGCTTCTGTGGTAAGGTGGATCAAAGCACTCAGCTTGGAATCAGTTTTACTCAAAAACTTCATATATTATTCTACTGAGAGCTGCAGATGAAAGATAAAATTTCAGGAGGGATTGTCGACTATTTAGAGAGCTAGCTTGGGAATCAGAAAACCTGCTTTGCCATAGACTTCCTCTGTGACTTGGGGCAAGTAACTGGGTGTGTCTGTTCCCCATCTGTAAGATGGGGGTAAGAGTACTTCCCCATCTCACTGAAGTGTTGAGGAGAAATACAGCAAGAGATTGTTAGCTGCTCAAATTCTGTGATAAGAACTATATAAGTATCTATGTGAGGTAGAAAGGTGTCAGGACCACATTGTCATCTTTCATACTCATCTCTCTGCACATTCTCAAGATGCTGCAGTGTAGATATCATGTCCTCTGAAGACACAATATTTGGCAGGGGAGTCCTTCTGAATGTGTGATGCTTTTAGTAATCTCTGACTTCTCTATTGATACCGTTTATTGCACATAGTTGTTCAACTAATCTTTTCTTTCCCAGGATGACTTTTACTGCTGTGAACATCCCTCAGTTAAGTTGTTGGACACGAAAAGGACAGAGACGGGTAAATTAGTTCTTGCCAAAGAATTTCTTGTATTCTTCATATCTCAAAGTGACTCTCTCTTGGAAGTTATTTCTAAGGAGAGAAAGATTTAAGGTGTGTTTTCTTTAGATCTGTTGCCAATAGGTGAAGGTTTTCTTGCAAACAGGTATTAGTTTAATTTTATAGCTATATTGAGTATTTTGGTTAATTAGAATTGTAGTATTTTAAAACTATAGAAGTTTGTGTACTGGGAACAGATCAGAAAGATAACGGTGCTGTGCCTCTTCTAGGACAGAATGTCTGGAGTGTCGCCAGTTACCTACCAAGGAGGGAGAAGGAAATTCATTGTTAAAATTGTGGAATATAAAGGGTCCAAGAAAGGACATGTTCAAGAAAGAACAAATTTTCCCTTCTTTAGTGTTCTCTAGTGCTTTAAAATACAGTGAAATCTTATAAGTAATAGAAATAATTATTTTTAAAATTTCCATTTAAGACCAGGGCATTTACAGTTGCTCTTCATTAAATTATATTTGATATTTTGAATCTATTGGTTTTGTTGAAGGTATTGTCTGAAGATGGAGCATGGAAGGCTTTTTTTTTTCAGTAAAACGTATTATTATTTATTATAGGAGAATTCTCTATTCTGATAAACAAATGATTTAGCCTGCAGTCCGTTTCGAAAAATATCTTTACTATACGGAAGCAGTAAATTACAAAATGTTGAATAACTCCAACAAATACTGAATCACGAGACGAGGGGTCGGCAACCTTTCAAAGAAGAGGAGTCATTTTTTTGTTTTTCTCTTTGACCAAAATATTTTGAGAGCAGCATCACACACAAAGCTACTTGTAGAGTTAGAATTTATCAACTAATAATAATTAAACATATTAAAGTTGCTACTACTCACCAATACTTTTAATGTGACTTCTGCCATTTGAATTTGAATACAAACAGGAGTGGGCTCCGGGCTGGGGCAGGGGATTGGGGTGCAGGACGGGGTGCAGGAGGTGGTTCTGACCTGGGGCAGAGGGTTGAGGTGTGGGGGCGGGTGCAAGATGCAGACTCTGGCCGGGAGGTGCTTACCAGGTGGCTCCCGGCTGACGGCGCAGCAGGGCTCTGGCCCCATGCTGCACCTGGAAGCGGCTGGCTGCTGGCACATCTCTGTGCACCACTGATAGTGGGGGAGTTGGCTCTGTGCTCTGCCCCCACCCCCAGCACCGTCATCACAGCTGGCCAATGGGAATTGCGGGGGCGGTGCTTGAGGGCGCAGGCAGCGCACAGAGACCTGCTGCTCCCTCCCCACAAGGGGCACACAGAGATGTGCCAGCAGCCAGCCGCTCCCGGGAGCGGCGTGGGGCCAGAGCCCTTCTGCGCTGCCAGCTGGGAGCCACCTCTGGTAAGTGCCTCCCAGCCAGAGCCTGCACCTTGCATCCCCTCAAAAAACAGCTGCCTGCAAGGAGGCAGCCAAAGAGACACATGCTGCTCCAGAGCCGCAGGTTGCCGACCCCTGCACTAGACCTAAACTAGCAAAATATGTATGGCGATAGCTATTAAGGATTTAAATTGGTTTCATTAGAGACTCGACTGATTTATATTTGAACAATAATAGCAAAAGAAACTGTATGCTGTGGTGGTTTTTGTTAGCATGTGCCACATATTTTGAAGGTTTTCAATGAGTAGGCTTTGCCTTATATGCATATTAATTTTGATAAAGTGTTGTCGTCAATAAAAATCGTGCCTTTTTCTGAAGCGGCATCTAATACCTGTTTTACTCTTGCTTTGTTGGAATGTTCTTGGAATTGATGTAACAATAATGTAGCAAGAATTGTATGATTCACAAAAGGGAAAACTCCAGTATGCTTTCATTTAATTTTATTCTATCAAAATTTGATTTTGTATTCTGAGGATGAAAACGACACTTCATGAGGGAAGGAGGTAAGTAAATGTGCCTGTCTCCCTAATCTTCATTCCTTTTTGTTGTTACTTGTTCAGCAATTTCCACTTGCCCACTGTATGTGGTACTCTATTATCAGGGCCTGGAATATTTGCCAGATGCCTACTAGCCAAAAGTAGATAGGAAAGATGAGTAGGGTGTCCCCAGTTGTCCTCTGTCTCTTTTTCAATTGGCAAATGTTGGTTGTTAAACTATCCCTCTTCTGCTTGACAGTTTTTATGTAATTATCCTTAATTAGTTCTCAGGTTTTTAGTAATTTTAATAACTTTTTTGTCCATTCAACAGCCACTTAAAATGATAAATCCAGAGAGCAAGCCTTGTTTAAGAGGAGTATATGACAAAATGTTTTATAAATCTTTGTATCATGTGCCCCTAAGTTGTTCTTCATGTCTTAGGGCTTCAGCCTTGTATGCTAGGACATGGGCCAGTCTTCTCGCACCTGTTCAGTCTGTGCCTGATTCACGCCAAGGTGAATGTGGGCCACCTCCTCCTTGGATGTCACTGGGGGGAAGGGGGAGAAAGGCAGAAGATCTCAGACTCGTTCAGATGTTTTGGTTTGGAAAATTTTCAGTGCAGTTGAATGACACTTTCGAAAATGAGTCTTGCTCTAAAGGCAGACAAAGATAAAGGCGTGAACAAAGATTAAATTAAGAGAGCCTGACTAATCAGCCAATCTATAATTTAAGCTATCACCTATCTAATAACTATTACAGCCTAGTTGCTGCTGGAGCGACAGAGGAGTGGACCAGCTGTGGTTCACTTTGGGTATGTTTACATGGCAAACAAACACTCTTGGCTGTCCCATGCCATCTGACTCAGGCTCATGGGGCTTGGGCTGTGGGGCTGTTGCACTGCTGTGTAGATTTCTGGGATAAGACCCAATCCTGAGACAGTCCTAGAGCCCGTGCTCCAGCCTGAGCCTGGAAGTCTACCCAGCAGTGAAACAGCCCTGCAGCTCAAGCCCTGTGAGCCTGAGTCGCCTGGCCCAGGCCTGCCATGAGTGTCTAGTTGCTGTGTGTGGGGCTAGGCACACATTTAAGACTGAGCACATGGCATGAGTTGCCCATCCCTGCCGCTGGGGACAACATATGATACAGGAGCGCCTTCTACCTCCACCTAATAGCTGTGTCAGTCTTCCCTCAACTATAGCATGGGCTCAGCAGTCCATCTACCCCTTCTCCTGCTACTAACTAACGTAGTTTGTTCTGTAGATTAAGTGGTAGAAGTCTGTGCTATAGAGCTGAAGGTTCAGGATTCAAAGAGTACTGATGATGTGAGATGTAGGAGTTGTTACAGTTGTACATCATAACATTTTTACCTTTCTCCTTTTAAAACAAACAGAAATGCCATTAAAAGAAAGCTATTTAGGTTGCGACGTCAAACATTTGAAAACTAGGAAATTCCAGATTCTGTTGCCCATACAACCTTAACTCTGCTCTTTTTGTGTACGCATTATGGAGACTCTAATTAACCCAAACTCGTCACATACTGTTGTTCTTCACAGTGCTTCATTCAGTGCACAGGATGGACTGTTCTCGGAAAACGAATTGGTGCCATGTTGTGAATGAAGCTATTGTCTCTGGGATTCCTACTCTAGAAATTGGAATGTGTGAATTTGAGAATTAGGTGGGGCCAGGAGGAAGAGAGAGGATGGTCTTATGGTTAAGACAGGTGAATGCCACACACAACTTGGTTCTGTCCTTTTTTCTGCCACTGACTTTCTGTGGTGAAGCTGAGCAAGTCACTTAAACTAAAATGTTGGCAAGTAGTCACTAATTGTGGTGGTCTTTTTTTTTCTGGATGCCCTGAGCACTGAATTTTCAGAAATGCTGAGTGCCTGCACCAGAGGTCAGTGGGAGCTGTGGATACTCAGAACCTGTGGTAATTCTGCATTGGGGACTGGAGGAATGAGTGCAGGATTGAGTCAGTAGGTTTTAAGTTGTAAACTAAGCTTTTTCACTGTGTGGCCTTAGGCATATCTCTGTTTTCCCCTCTGCAAAATGGGAGTAATACTCTTATCTCACAGGGGAGAGCTGTATATAAATGTTTTAATATTTGAAGCGCTTGGATGCTGCAGTGATAAATGCCTTAGAAAAGACTGAGTAAATGAATAATTCCACATTCAGTGCAGAGTTAGGAGGGTGCACAAGTAAGTAAGGCAGGGCCTCTCACTGAATGATGAGGCTTAAAAGTATTGAACTGATGCCTTATTTCCTGTACACTAAGTGAGGAAAGACCCCTGTTGGGGGGGGGTCGGGGGGAGTATGGAGTATTTTAGAATGATTTATACATATGCACAAGGGGACAGAATTAAGGTTGTGTGGGCAACCTAACTTTCAAGTGGTTGACTTTGCAACCTAACTAATGTTCTTTTAACATAGGTGTTTTTAATATGTTATGTACTACATATGTCATACAAATGGTTATAAATGAAAATAATTGAAAGTTGATTGAGCCACATGAACTTCAGTTTAAAATGGTGGTAGTTTTAAAAGTAAAGTAATCCATTAGCCTTACAGTTGCAATTAGAGATGGTGTAATAAGACTTTTTTTCTGTAGTGTGCGTTTGAGAGTTTTGATGTGTACACCTGAGTTTTAAAGTTAGTCAAATACTGAAAATGATGGTGTATTTTTGCTTCTGCTCTAAAATAATAATTGATCTAGTATCTCTCCTGAACTATAAATAATTTTCATATACATTGTTGGAATAAAATATACCAATAATAATTTTCATATACATTTTTTATGAGTCTTTTCTGCTGTGGCTCTGTCTTTCCTCCACAGTGGGGGAAATGTAGACATATCAAAGTTTTATGACATTACCTCTTTCTTCTGCTTGCCAGATGACTTTATTTCCCCTGTCTGCCCTTTCTGAGAGAAGGAACGATTGTTGTATTTGTTAGACAGGACATGAACATGGGGCCTGCGCCATTTTAAACTCTGACAGAAGAGCCTTTTCATGGTAAATACTGACTTGAACATTCAAAACTTCTGACTTGTCTCCTGAAAATGTACAGAAAATGTGTTTGGCTGGTAGTGGTTTCCAGTGACCCTTTGGTCAGATGTTCATTCTTGCTGTCAGCATTGCTCTGGATTTTAAAGATCTTTCAGCATCCAAACAGAAATTGGGACAGATGATGAGTTCTGTGTTAACAGATAGTGACATATGTTACAGCCCCAAAAAAGCCTAAATTTATTCTGAATTGGTCCGAGTCTTGACCTCTCAGTTGAAATGGTTTTGTGGCTAGTGCATTGGGCTGGGACTCAGGAGGTCTGGGTTCTTTTCCTAGGTCAGCCACAGACTTCCTATATGACTTGGGGAAAGTCCCTTAGTCTCTCCTCTTGTGTATCACTTTCCCATCTGTAAAATGGGGATGTGTTCCTTCCCTATACGGTAAACTCATTGTTTGTTGGATCCTCAGATACTCTCTTGGTAAGCATCATAAAAATAATTGATAAAATAGTTCTTCCTGATTGTGGTGAGTGGAATGCAACACTACTGCTTCAGTATGTTATGAAATGCTATAAAACAAAACTAAGGATATTTTATGCACTTTTTAGTTCCCTGAGAGGCAGTCATGTCCCATAGACTCATAATGTGTGTACTCATTTTCATTTTCTGCTGTGATGGCCTTTTCTAATCTGTCCCCTGTCTCAGTAAAGTACAGTCATAGTAGCAGTACTTCTGAAGTAACTTACCTTTATCCAAGTGTTCCTGAAGACTCCAAATAAAGTGAAGATGTTCTCAGTTCAGGAATAAGTTGTTGTGACCCTCGGTGATTCAGCATGCAGTTCCTGTTTGAGGACTCTCATTGCAGGGAGCACAGATGGAAATGACTGTTCTTTCTTTTACGAGGGGCCTGAGAGGAGGAAGTTTTATCATTGTACAAAACACAGAAAATGAAATGGTCATGGACATGCCCAGTGCCCCAGCCCCATGGTTCTTGGTACTTCCCAAGTTGCTGCCAGAACTGACAACTATCTTGAATAAAGACTTCCCTAGAAGTGCTTGGTTAGAGTAGACACTTGGCACCTCTTCTTCCTCCATCAGCACCTCCGCTCATATGCTATTATTAAAATAGACAGTGGAGATGTTTTTTGAGAGTGCAGAATGTTTGAACTCCCTAAATGTTTAGAGATAAGTCCTCTAGATAGTGAGAGCTAACTGGAACTTAACTTTCTGTCATCACTGTCTTTGGCTACACTAGGAGCTAAGTATATTTTTAATGTGTTAACTTGTCAGCTAACACGTTCTAATGTATTTTCCTACTGTAGACATGGCCAGTCTCTGCTATTCTATTGTAATCCTTGATGATGCTGAAAATACACCTTAAGTCCTTGTGCCAAATCAGAAAGTTTCTCCCTTTGGTTACCTAGTTGTGTTGTAGGCAGTGCATAATAATCCAAAAAACTGCTGCAGGTAAGCAATCTGGATGAAAGAGTGGGTGGGGAAAAAATGGCATCAGCTGTTAAACTACAACACAAATTCCAAGAACAACATAGGACGCTACTGCTTGTGGAAAACATACTCTGGGTGTGTGCATCTAGTTTATACAAGTTCATAGTGTTCCCTTCTGTTGGTCCTTTGTAAGACTCATTCAAAAGTACCATGTAGCCAAAAATCTGCTAAAATTGAGGAATATATTTTTAGCAAATGTTTCATTATTTGTAATTTTCACAGCTTTCTCAGTTCAGTATAGTTCTTCACAAGTAGGAACACTTCCAAGAGGGATGTTTCTTCTTGGTGTTTCTCTCTCGCAGGGTGTTGTATTGTTATTGTCTTAGATGCAGAAAGGTTGGAGAGCAAGTTCAGAATGTAGTTGGGACCCTGAAGATGAGGAAAAGAGAGGGAAATATATGCTTTCATACCATTATCCCTAACCAGATCAGTCTCAGTATTGTTCTCAAGAACAGAGAAGAGATTACTGAATCTGGAATGATATCTTAAATATCAGGATTCCTACACCCAATATGATCATTCTTCCCTTTTGGCCACTGCACATGTTTTTGTGTGCTGCTACTCCCAGGATATAATTTGTTGGTCTCTCTCTAGTCCAGTAATAGCAGTGGAGAAAGATAAAAGTACAAATAATTTTGATCTTCATACTGCAACCTTATGTCTTCTGTGTTATCAAGCGGTAACAATTCTGTGGAAATAGCATGTTACTGATGTTATGTGAGTCTGTCTTTATATTCTTCTAATCAACTATTTCCTGCACTCAAGCTAAACATTATTCAACAGACTCAGGAAGGACCTTGTCGTGGTTCTGTTGCTCATAGCATTATTTGCTATGCTAACGCTTCCTGTGCATGCTGCAAAAAGAGGCACCTTGAAGTTTGGGAATAGGGCAGACAGACACATAATGTTGGATCTTCTATACTCTTCCGCATCGTCTCTGTATTCGCCTTTTTATGCTTACTGATTTATTTGGGGCCTCTGTTATTGGGATGGCCAAACCATTGCAAAGAAGTATGGAACATGATTTAGTGATTTGAGGTGTGGGGTAGGAAAGCATGCCCAGTGAAGAATTTCTCTAGAAAAAGCCAGCTTAAAGAAGTGTCTGTCTAAAAACTGACTTTAGTTTTTAGCCAGAACCATTTGCCAAAACAAAACAGAAGTAGACTCTTCTTTTTTTACATAGAGGAAAAATAACACTTAAATGAGGCACAATATCTCAGAATTTCAATGAATTATGAATCTTTCCAAAAGACACTTAATATTTTTCAGAGCCAGCAACCATTGTCAGATTCAGTCTTAAAAGCATCTCTACTATGTGCTGTTCGTGAAAGTACATCAGGTACTGGATCAGAATTTTTATTTCAAAGGTGCTGGAGCTAGCCTTATTCTTCCTACTTCCATGATGGTCCTGCCACCTGGTTTAGTGCTTATCTTTCCATATGTTGTAGCAGAGGTGTAGAAATGTGTGCAGAATCTGAAATAAGGTATTCTTGGCTCCTGAAATCAAAGTATGCAGAAAATTTTGATCCCAAGTAATGCAAACTAGAAAAAGAGCAGCAGACTTGGTGGAAATTGAAGTAACAGTTATTTTGCACTCTGAGGGATTAGAACCAACTTTCCCTCAGTGTGGTAGCTATAGGGTATTTATTCTGTGCATTTGGGTTTTTTTTTTTATAGTTTTGTATTATGTCTCTCCTCTATTCCCTACTTCTTGGTATAAGAACAGAGGCTGGAGAAAAAGATTTGTATTATCTTGTGACTGTTGAACTAAAAATTAGTTTTGGGATAGAAAATGGGACAGAAACTGCTCTGAAAGCTGGCAGTTGAGTTTACTATTTCAGAGTGTCTGGAGAATGAAAAGCCACATCAGGGGATGCCAGTGAAATTATGAAAGGAAAAAATACTAAAATTACATTATTCTTGAAAATCTGTGAATGTTGTAGAACAGTGATCATCTAACACCCTAACAAAAGATAAGAACGTGACTAGAAAACTGGCATTAAATATGCATGTCTCATAAGCAAATGTAGGAAATAAGTCTATTCTTTATTCTTAAGTGTGTGTGTGAGAGTCACTTGACTCAATTAGCTGAGCTTACTATAATGATGCAAAAAGTTTGTGGCCATGAAGAGACCTGAGAGTTCTTTTACTCAGTATTTGGGAGAAGGACTGTCAAATTCAGAAATAAGAGCTAAGGACGATGAAGGCAATTCTTTTGGTCTCTACTGGACAGACAGATGCTGGCTGTGTAAGCACTTGATGAAGTAACTTCTGCTGACTATTGCCGTCTGACAACTTTTACAGTAGTCAAAATGGAGACAACAATGTAAAGTGGGTGGCTGTCCAGGAGGCAAGGGGAGGAGAACTCAGTTAAAGGGACTGCTTTTTAATTTTTTTCTCAGTGTTGGTCTGCTGGCATTCTGCATGTGGTGTTCATCCATAATAATTCCCTGGAGACAGAACTGTTAGAGGCTTATTCCTTCCCTCATCCTCACTGACCTGCTCCTGTCTAATTAACCTTTCATTGCAGATTTTTGGTTGGAAAACTGGAATGAGGAACTGGCAGCAGAAATGTGGGTTACGTGAGGAGTGCGGGCTAGAGATCAGTTAAGAGTTTCCAGCATCAAGGAATTGGTTTGGGTTGTAGCTTGCTCTGCAAAAATGACTGCTTTTCCTAATGTTGGAAGCTTTCTCCAGTTTCTGTTGCCTACTCCAGCTCTAGCAAACTGCTGAAAAAATGAGAACCGCCAATTTCTAAATGGCCAGAATTATTAATAAACTAAAAAAAAATCACTTGAACCAGTTTCAAAATGTAGCTACTAAAAGCTTAAAATGTAATGTTTCTTCAAAAAAAATGCCCCAGAGAATTTTATTCCATGCTTTCAGTGCAAGAAAGATGAATATAGAACTATATACTGCCTGACTTCCAGAAGTGTTAAGTGCTCAAATTTCCAGTTGACTTCATCAGGAGTTAGATGGGCTCAGTAGCTCTGAAAATCAAGCAACAGGTTTCTCTTTGTATACAGATACACATTACAACTGGTTTAAGTCACTGATTGGATGCAAACTGGTTAAATTGCACATCAGTTCAATTCTGTTTGTTCAAGATAGATATGGATTTAATAATGACAACTCAGACCTGTTCTTACATTTTGTGTCAACGAGTGCCCCTGTGCTTTAATGCACTCTATGGAGTATGCTTTTCTTTTGTGATTATTTTTCCCCCAAATATGGATACTGTTTCAAACAAAAAAGGGCCCCGCTTATTTTACCCTTCTCCAGAAGCTTCATGTAGACTGCATGACTGATCAGATATTTCCACCTGTACTAAACATCTGTTTGCCCCCCCCCCCCAAAGAAGATAATTAGGGTCTTTTTCATAGTTGAAATTATTTCCTAGAACAGCATATTTTGAAAGCTATATACATTTAGAAAGTAAAGATCATTCAGGAAAGAAGTGCAGACTTTTTGGGAATGTAAGTTACAATAAGCAGTTTTTCTCATACAGAAACCACAAGCTAGAACATACCGGTACATAACTAATGTTGATGTCTTTAACTTGGAGTGGTAAGTTACATTGAAATTCAAGTTAGGAACACAGGTCTATCTTATCCATCCTTTCTTTTGGGGCAAGAACACCTTTTCCACAAGCTGCTCGTACATTCACTTTGTATCTGCTTTGCCTCTGTGAATTGCTAGTGGAAAAATAGCCAACATACTCCTTCACCACTTTGAAATGCTTTTGAGTATGTTTTGTTTTTGTTTTTAAAAAGTGCTAGACTTCACAGTACTTAAAGATTTGAGTTTTAAAGGGAGGTTGGCCACTGGTCCACTGAGGTCTGAACCCTGTTTCTGCATAGAGCTGGGTGACGTATTTTAATCAAATAGCTTATTTGCTGAAAAATTCAGTTTCAAGTAGTCTGAAACTATTCATAGAATCATCGAATCGTAGAACAGGAAGGGCCCTCGAGAGGTCATTTAGTCCAGTCCCGTGCACTCATGGCAGGACTAAGTATTATCTAGACCATCTTTGACAGATATTTGCCTAACCTGCTGTCGCGGGGGCTGATACACCCCATCACCCCGTGGGGGTGGCGGAGAAGTGCATCACAGCCCCGCGATCGAGTCTGAAAGGTTGCCCCGTGTCTCTGGGCTGCGCGGCTTAGTGGCCTTAGTCCTTAATATGGCTCTTGCTAGCAGGGTGGTGCGGCCTAATGGCTAGAGCTAATACTACAGTCCTTGCTGTCAGGGCAATGCAGCCTACTGGCCAGAGTCAGTACTGCAGCCCTTGCTGTCAGAGTCAATACTGGTGAGTTGGGTCACCACTCTGGGGTGGGTGGTGGCCAGGATAGGGAGACCCTGACCTGCCCTCTCCACCAGGTCCCAACCCAGGGTCCTATTGGTGGTGGGGTTACCTGCCACCAGCTCAGCAGTGGTCCTGCTGAAACACGCCGAGTCTTGGTCTGGTTCTGTAACCGTTTCCCCTGAAGATTTCTTGAGTCACTTGCTACCCAAATCACTACAGTTCGCCATCTCTGGGACTCTGATCTCTCCACCCCCTGTGGTGTCCCAAGCCTGGGTGTCAGAGTCAGTTGCCGTCTGGCTGGCCTCTGCGTGTTGGAGTGCAGGCGGTCCTCTCCCAGGACCTATGGACGCGCCTCCTTCCCTGCCAGTGGTCAGCCCAAACTGAGCTGCTCCGCTGCCTTTTGTATCCTGGCTCCTTGGCTAAGAGAGAAGGGTTAACTCCTGCTGTACCATTGTAGGGCTGATACACCCCATCATACCTGCTCTTAAAAATCTCCAATGATGGAGATTCTACATCCTCCCTAGGCAATTTATTCCAGTACTTAGCCACCCTGACAGGAAGTTTTTCCTAATGTCCAACCTAAACCATCCTTGCTGCAATTTAAGCCATTGCTTCTTGTCCTTTCCTCAGAGGTTAAGGAGAACAATTTTTCTCCCTTCTGCTTGTTTTAGTTACTTGAAAACTGTCATGTCCCCTCTGTCTTATCTCCTGAGCGAACAAACCCCATTTTTTCAATCTTTCCTCATAAATTATGTTTTCTAGACCTTTAATCACTTTTGTTGCTCCTCTCTGGATTTTCTCCAATTTGTCCACATCTTTCCTGAAATGTGGCACCCAGAACTGGACTCAATATTCTAGTGAGGCCTAATCAGCATGGAGTAGAGCGGAAGAATTACTGCTCATGTCTTGCTTGCATCACTCCTGCTAATACATTCCAGAATGTTTCCTTTTTTTTTGTAACAGTGTTAAACCATTCACTTGTATTTCATGAGTTCATGTTGTTTGCTATAAAGTTTCGACTGAATGAATGAAAAAAAAATTGAAAAGTTTTGGTAACGTCAGAACAAAAGATTTTGTTTAGGCCTGAGTTAAAAAGTTTTGTTTTGATTTCAGGAATTCTGCCAAAAGCAAAGTAAGTTAAGATTCACAAAACGACCAGAGGAGGTAGTGGTCTTGCTCCTGCCACCTCTTATAAGATTTAACTTAGTGGTTAGAAGAAAAGGAGTACTTGTGGCACCTTAGAGACTATGTATCCGATGCATCCGATGAAGTGAGCTGTAGCTCACGAAAGCTCATGCTCAAATAAATTGGTTAGTCTCTAAGGTGCCACAAGTACTCCTTTTCTTTTTGCGAATACAGACTAACACGGCTGTTACTCTGAAACCTTAGTGGTTAGGACACTTACCTGGGATTTGGGAGACAATCTGTAGGCCTGATGTGGAGAAAGTATTGCACGTTGCAGGAGAATGTCCTAACCACTGGTCTATGTGGGCTATGGAATATTCTGATAAGGGACTTTTTCAATCTCTCTGGTTGAAGCTGTTCCACTTTGAATAAATACTTAACAAGTCATTGGAGCAGGGACATGAATTTGGGTCTCCCACATCCTAGGTGAATTCTGTAACCACCAGATTGTAGGGGCATTCTTGGTTCTTTTCCTGTCCTAATGACGATTCATTTGTCATCCATAGTTGTAGTTCATAGTTGCTTGTGACCTCTGAAACATAATTGCCAGGGAACCAGAAAAATCCATTATTCTCCTAGTTCTAATTCTTCGTTTAGGTAGGTTTCCTTGTCTGGGGGTTAGCCTGTTAAGAAGGCATCACTGTTTGTTAGGGCTACATCACTACTACTGCACAGTTGCTTGCTATGTTTTTGGTTTGATTATAATGTATGTGCAGACATGGTAAGCTGCAGTGGTCTTTTCCACAAACCCTTTTCTTCATGGCAGGACAGGTTAACCTTGTGAAATGAAGACATTCATTGAAGATGGTTTTGAGACTGTTGGGTAGGGGGATTGAAATGAAAATAGGTTGATTTGAGGCTAGCTGCTCAAAAGGCCAAAAAGAAGCTATTGTGTATATAGTAATAGTGGTGGTTGTTTGGGTGTCTCTCTTGTTTAGATTGCCTTGGTGGGCTGCTCTGGAAGTTCTTTTTTGGGCATTCAGCTGTGGCAACTGTCACATTAGTGATTACCTCAGGTGGCGTAGATCACTGAACAATGCTATCACTTGATTACAGTGGACTGTAAAGAGATTTAATTGTAGGGCATGGGCCCTTGGATCAAAATGCTAGTTGTAGAAAGAGGGAGACAGCAGGAAAGACTATGTATTAAGTGTAAACCAGGGTCAAATGTTGCACTGGGTTTCACCTTATGTTTCTTTTTGGGTGTCTGTATGTACATGGACCCAGCTCTGTGTGTCACACCTCTTAATGCAGGGTTGATGCTTATTAAAGTTACCACCAATCATGATATAATTAAGGGTGAAGCCTCCAAATTTGCATGTCCAGCGGAGACTTGATTGCTTGCCATTACCTGTGTTGGCAGAATTGTGTCAGGCCCAGTATGTTGTTCAGCATAGACAGGATTGCTTGTAAAGCTGAGTGCTGTTTGCGTCTCTGTGTGTGTATATGTCTGATTCAGATGTCCATCTCATTTATAAGTCTTTGGGATTGAGATAAAATGGGTCTAGTGTTAGTCTCCAGGATATTTCACTGCATATCAGAATGCCATTTTGAGCTCTGTAATGGTGCAGGTGATGAACTATTTTAGGTTACTATAGTGTCCATACAAATGACGGCTCTTCTGAGTTAGCTCATGATCTCATGGACACCATGGCAACCACTGGACTATCTCATTTGTCTTCTGACTTCCATTTGTGTAACTTGAGTACAAGCTGAACTTTATGTTCAGATTTGGTTTGGAGACTTGTGCGCAGCAGGTTACATCCTCAGCATGGACTGACTGACTGCATCCTTCAGTTTAGTGCTGGAAAGTATCGTCCTCATCAGGGTAATGGAACTTTTTTGATGATCCATCAGAGTTTAATAAGATCAATGGTGCTTCCTGGGGGATCTGAGCGAATACTTTTCAGTTGACAGTTGTATCAATGACCTGGGAGGACTTTAATAACTAACCTCAGATAGGAAACAGAGTATTTATAAATATTGTAAGTTCATTCCATAAGTAACCAGGATATATAAATGGTCTGCAAGAGATGAAATGAGAGAGAAGATGGCTGGTTTGCCATCTGGTTAATTAAAGCATAAAGGTATGATTGGCGGGGTTGGGTTTTTTTTGTTTTTTTTTTAAGCGTTATGCAGTGGATTTGTAAGAAGCAGAATTTTTTT
Source organism: Lepidochelys olivacea (assembly GCF_965140295.1). Taxonomy (NCBI): domain Eukaryota; kingdom Metazoa; phylum Chordata; order Testudines; family Cheloniidae; genus Lepidochelys; species Lepidochelys olivacea. Next base: position 40,260,146 of record NC_140421.1, on the reverse strand, counting down.
TTTCTTCACCACTAAAACACCTGAAAAGTCCTGCATTAGTTTGGGTTTTCTGTACTTGGTACATAGCCAAGTTTACCTTGTTGCTTTTCATGTTATTTTGATAATTTGCTTAGGTCTAGATTGAGTTGTTTGCCTCTCTCTAAGCATAGCAAGTTGAACCAATGGGTTTCTTTTAAACACAGTCTACTTAATTTCCTTCTGATTTTGGGCATCTTATTGCTGTTCTTTGGTCTTTTATCATACAGAATAATTTTCCACATTAAAATGACATAATCAACTTCAAATCTAGTCAGTTTCAGGCACTACACCTGCCCAAGTCCTGTTTCCAGTTTTTGTGGATTTTGTTTTTGTTTTTAAAATGCTTTGCTGATTCTACTTGCTTTGTGAAATATCTGGTTATAAAAGGGAAACAGCAAACTGTCTATACACCAATTGCTGTGAAAGCATAAAGTAAATAAACAAAAATAGAAGTATTTTCTCTAAAACTTCAATTACAATAATCTTAGATGTTACAAGTAACAAGGTATGTAAATATTTTTGAGACAGAAATGTGACTTTCAAATTGTTGGTTTTAAGCAAGGAATGCTGTTATGATCAATATGATTTATTAAATTAGCTGAAAACACTATAAGTAGAATTTTATGCCCTCAGTCACTTGACATGTACATTTCTTCACATCCTTGACTTTTTTCTTTCAGCCAGAGTTGTTGCTTCATTGATCTGCCAATAAGTGGTTATGTTTGTCCTGAACTTAAATCTAGTAAAGCAGCTGCTGTTTACTTGTTTCTTTCTCCTGTGCATAAACTTTGGATAACATTTGATGTTAATACTTTTTTTGTTGATATAAGGCTTATTATGGAAAATAATACTGCAATTGGATATTGCACTTTTCTTGCAGCAATGGGGATTATGTATTATCCCCTTTTAAAGATGGGGAAATGGAGGCACAGAGAAGTTAAAACCTGGTCTACACTTAAAACTTATATTAGAATAGTTACGATGTTCAGAGATGTTAAAAAACCACATACCTGGTCAGATAGTATGCCAACAGCCTCCCCTTGTCCCCTCCTGGTAGGTGCAGATATGCTGATAGAAGAAGAGGGCTTCTATAGACAGAGCTGAGGTCATTGGGAGAAGGTGTATGCCTATACCAGCAGAACTCCTCCTCCTGTCAGCATTCTCTGCATCTACACGAGGGGACTGTGCTGGCATAGCTATGCCAACATGGTGGCTACATTACAGAGCCTAAGTGACTTCCTCAGATTATACAGCAGACTAGTAACTTGGGGGTAGAACATTCATCACTGGATTCACAGTCCCATGCTCTAGCCTTTTGGTGAGCCATACATATTATATAACTATTTAACAGAGAACTTTTTGGAATGAGGTTTGAGTTGCCAAACCAAAGCATTTGTTCAGATTTTTCCTGTATATTATGGAAGTATAATTAATTCTTCTGATTTGTCTCGCTTCCTTAATGCATTTAAGGTGACCCCTTGTGTATCTTTTTGTTGAAAGAGGACAAATGAGTGCTGTAGTGTCACTGATTGGAGCCATGACCTTCAGACTGCAGAATGGATTAAAAGGTTCTTAATGTTTAATGTGCAAAATTAACTATCTTAAAAATTAAAGCACAGTATCAAATAGCATAAGCCCAAAGTTATGTTCTGTTTCTTTTCCACTGTGGTCAGAGGGGCAGAAGTAACTTTTCCAGCACAAGGTAGGGGTATGTCTACACTAGAAGCGCTACAGCTGCACCAAGGGACTGCACCACCGCAGTGTAGGTTTTTCTGTTGGTGTAGTAAATCTACTCCCTTGAGAGGCGGTAGCTAGTTCAATGGAAGAATTTTTCTGGTTGACCCAGTGTTGACCTAGCTACGTCTGCTATGGGGTTTAGGTTGACTTAACTACATTGTGCAGGTCATGACATTTTTCCACAGCACTGAGCAGTATATGTAGATCAACCTAATTTTTAGATGTAAACCAGGCCTAAGGAGCAGGTGAAATAGGGACCTTGAGAGTTGGCTAGCTTCATAGTCCTGCTGTGATTTTTTTTTTTTTTTTTTGCTACTTTTATGAAAGTGAAATTGACTCATTTTCACTTTCAGGCTGAAGTGCAAAAAGTAAATAGAATAAAAATAAATGTTGAAATTACTAACTTTATTCTCAGTTATATTTACATTATCTTTAAGAAACAATGGCTGTAAACTAGATCTTTTGAAGATTTTTTAAAATTTTCCTCCTGTAGATAGGCTGGTAATGCTGTTCTGAGCTGGCAAACTCATTTTGACAAACTTCTTTGCTTTTGAGATTTTACGTGGGTAGAAGTTAACTAAAAGTTGTGTGGTCACTACACAACTTTTTACCTAGTCAACAGTCTTCCCTGAGGTCAGAACAAGTACTCAGGTTGCTCCCACTGTAACTGGAATGGAGAGTGGAATATAGGTGCAGAATAAACTATTACTGGGTTGTTTTGGAAGTGCAGGGTGGGGGTGGGGGGAGAATGACTGAAAGGTATATTTTAATTGTAGGCTGAAGACGAAGTTAAATTTTTATCCTTGTTAGCATCATTTCAACTTTGTACTTAGCAAATGAGGAACCATCAATTCAACATTGAGTAATAATAGCCAGTATTCAGTACTGGATTCTTGTTTTCCTAAATCCTCTAGAACAGAGAATAGCTATTCCTGTCTAAACTTCCCTTGTCTCCCACAAAAACAGCTTCAAGCCTCCTTAGGGAAGGCAGCCTCAGAGTTTGAGCAACGTTGGAATATTAAAATGTTTACGACAGATAATCATCAGTTCTTCTCTGACACTCAGAGATGAGCAAAGATATTTTAAGAATTTTATACATCACATGGACCTCTCTACTCATGCATAAGAAATATAACCTGAAGTGAGAGAGTGTCAAGTTGACTTGTCCAGAGTGTTTTCAGAAACAGCTGCCTAATGGAAGTGATTGAAACTTTGGCAGAATTAGAATTAACTGTCCTTGCCATTGTTTACCATAAGTGCTTGTTTGGTGGTGGTTAGAAATGAGCATGCCTTTTAAATCTTCCTTAAAAGCAGCTGATAATTTAACTGCTTGTTGTAATAATGCTCTCTGTACTCCTGTGAACACCATCAATGAAGTGCAGTGAAGCTTGGGAGCTTTCATTTATTTTTCTAGTCATTGATCTGGGTAAATTTTTGTTTGTCGTCAAAGGCTAGTTTTTGACATTTTCTAAATGAGGTCAAGACTAGTAAATACCTTCTAAATTGTTGCTATAGGCAGCAATGTGGATGTGGTAATGGTGAATTCATTTTGATTTAAAAAAAAAAAGTTGGTTTCACCATCTTTTAATAATTACACACAAAACACCTACATTAAAAAAACAGTATTTAGGTTGCAAAGTCAAGCAGTTAGGAAATGCCAGAATTAAGGTTGCATGTGAAACCTTAATTTGGCCCATTTCTATGTATACTATGATACAGTCTATAATTACAAGATCACATGCTATTTTTTTTCCACAGGGCCCTTGCCTCATTCAGGATGGACTCTACAGAATTTATGAGCAGCTGTCTGATACTTTATCGCAGGGGTTCTCAAACTAGGGGTTGGGACCCCTGAAGGGGTCGTGAGGTTATTACATGGGGGGTTGCAAGCTGTCAGCCTCCACCCCAGACCCCACTTTGCCTCCAGCATTTATAATGGTGTTAAATATATAAAAAAGTTTTTAATTTGTAAGGGGGGGGGTCGTACTCAGAGGCTTGCTATGTGAAAGGGGTCACCATTACAAAAGTTTGAGAACCACTGCTTTTATCGTCTAATTACTCAGTGTGTGTGATCCTCTGGCCTTATTTGCCAAATACTATTCAAACCCTTCCTAAAAGACAAACTTATTAATTTCCTTCCAGGTTTTTCTATAGCACTCATATTGTATCTGCCTCACAAACATTTGTTTATTTATCTTCATAAAACCTGTGAAGCAAGGGGGTATGATTCTCCCCATTTTACAGGTGGGAAGCTGAGGCACAGAGCGATTAATACCCAAAGTATTCACTGATTTTGGGTGCCCATTTTGAGACACGATGTGTCCTGGTTTTTCAATGTTCTTTCAGAGCTCTGATTGACTTCAGTTACATCTGTGAGGGCTCAGCACTTCTGCAAATCAGACCTCATGGTCTCAAGCTGGGCACTTGGCAAATGAGGAACACACAGTTAGTCACCACCTGTGAAAAACTTGCTTAGCATCACACAGACACGGGAACTCTGTGGCACAGGCCGCATTGAATCCAGTTCTCCAGAGCAGCATTCAGCTGCCTTCACCATAAAGAACATCCTTTCTCTTTCTGCAGTCCCCTGCCTCATGCATTGCATATCTTTCAACTTCTGCAGCAAATGAGGCTGGGTCCTGCAGCTGACAACCTTCTTTACTACTTCACCTTAATCTTTTACTATTTCATCCCCAGAACAAATCCAGTCTGTGCCCTGAATGAGGCAGGGCTATTATGAGTAAAGCCACATCTTTTCCCGGAGCTTCATTCTTGAAAACATCTGAATCATTTTGACTGAAATTTTTCAAAAGTTCAGCCTGAGGCAAATGTCCAGCAGGGAAAAGTCAGCCCAAATGGTTAAAGTCTGAGAAAGTTATATGCAACTGAAAACAGGGTCTTGCAATGGTAAGTGTCAGGTAACCTTAATCGGTGCTGCTACCAGTCCGGCTTATATAAAAGCACCAAGCATGGGGAAGTTGTTAATCTTCGAATTTTGTCCAGCTCTTGTATAAGATTGCCTCCACAAATTCATTATACTGTTTAGATTGCATATAGAATCCCTAAATAATATTTGGTATCACATATTTGGTGAATATTGCTTCATGACTCTGTAAACTCAGGTTTTTTTGCCTTGCATGTATATGTATGTCTAAAACAGTCATTTTCACATCCTCATCCGACATAAGTCAATATTAGCACTAGTGAATAGTTTAGCTCAATCAGCTGCAGAAGTTTTTTGGATTTGAGAAGTACCAGTTCCTGTTGCCTGTCAGTGTAATATTTGGAGGACACACCCATCAGTTTCAGATTTGCAGATTCTGAATTTGCAGAAACTATGATAGGTCTTCTGACTGTACAGGAAATTTATGAAATCAGTAGCCTCTCCCTGTTAACTCCTTTTTGTCAAGCAATAATCTACCATTTCATCACCATTGTGTATCCCAGCAGAGACTGAAACATATCAAAATGTTTGAGAATTTATCAAATCAAAGTCAACAGGTCATTATAAATCAACCAATTTCCAATGAGCGCCAATTTGACCACCACCAGTTTTAATCCATATAATTTTAGGGATGTATATTAGATTGCAGAACCAAGAGCTGGTGTCCCCTCTTTTGCAGAGTACACAGTCAAAATAATACACAGGCTAGTGGTGATGACTTTCTCCTGGCTTTTTTTTTTTTTTTTAAATGCTGCATTCTGCTGCATCTGGAACTAAACAAAGGAAGAAGATTCCAGCCAAGCAGTCCAATAAGATATAATTTTACAAAGTTTCTGGAACTCATTCTCTTGTAAACTTCCTTTTCACAATTCCCTATTTAGGGTGTGCATGAGAAGTTAAAACATTAATGAAAAGCATTTTTTCTTCTTTTAATACAAAACTTTCAGATTTAAAATCTGAAGTGTAATGTGTACACACAAGCTTGTGAATATTTTAGGGCTGTCAAGCAATTAAAAAAAATTAATTGTGATTAATCGCACAATTAAAAAAAATTGTTAATAGAATACCATTTATTTAAATATTTTGGATGTTTTCTACATTTTCAATTATATTGATTTCAGTTACAACATAGAATACAAAGTGTACAGTGCTCACTTTATATTTATTTTTTATTACAAATATTTGTACTGTAAAAAACAAAAGAAATAGTGTATTTCAGTTTACTTAATACAAGTACTGTAGTGCAATCTCGTGATCATAAAAGTTGAATTTACAAATGTAGACTTATGTATAAAAAAAAACTGCATTCAAAAATAAAACCGTTTAAAACTTTACAGCCTACAAGTCCACTCAGTCCTACTTCAGCCAGTTTACATGCCAGATGCACTAAAGATTCATATGTCCCTTCATGCTTTAACCACCATTCTAGAGGACATGGGTCCATGCTGATGACTGGTTCTGCTCAGTAATGATCCAAAGCAGCGTGAACAGACGCATGTTCGTTTTCATCATCTGAGTCAGATGCCCCCAGCAGAAGGTTGATTTTCTTTTTTGGTGGTTCAGGTTTTGTAGTTTCCGCATCTGAGTGTTGGTCTTTTAAGACTTCTGAAAGTATGCTCCACACCTTGTCCCTCTCAGATTTTGGATGGCACTTCGGATTCTTAAACTTTGGGTCGAGTGCTGTAGCTATTTTTAGAAATCTCACATTGGTGTCTTCTTTGCGTTTTGTCAAATCTGCTGTGAAAGTGTTCTTAAAACGAACATGTGCTAGGTCATCATCTGAGACTGCTATAACATGACGTATATGCCAGAATGTGGGTAAAACAGAACAGGAGACATACAGTTCCCCCCCAAGGAGTTCAGTCACCAATTTAATTAACGCGCATCATCAGCATGGAAGCATGTCCTCTGGTATGGTGGCCAAAGCATGAAGGAGTATACGAATGTTTAGAATATCTGGCATGTAAATATCTTGCAATGCTGGCTTCAAAAGTGCCATGCGAACGTCTGTTCTCACTTTCAGGTGATGTAAATAAGAAGCAGGCAGCGGTATCTCCCTTAAATGTAAACAATCTTGTCTGTCTTAGCGATTGGCTGAACAAGAAGTAGGACTGAGTGGACTTGTAGGAGGCTCTAACTTTTTATATTGTTTTTGAGTGCAGTTATGTAACAAAAAAAAATCTATATTTGTAAGTTACGCTTTTACGATAAAGAGATTGCACTACAATACTCGTATGAGGTGAATTGAATAATACTATTTTTTATCATTTTTACAGTGCAAATATTTGTAATAGAAAATAATATAAAGTGATCACTGTACACTTTGTATTCTGTGTTGTAATAGAAATCAATATATTTCAAAATGTAGAAAAACATTCAAATATTTAATAAATTTCAATTGGTATTCTATTGTTTAACAGTGCGATTAATTGCAATTAATTTTTTTAATTGAAGTTAACTTTTTTTGAGTTAATCGCGTGAGTTAATTGCAATTAATCGGCAGCTCGAGAATATTTGTTTTACATTTAAAAAAATAATTTCTCCCTCTCCAGGTTTGTGTTTTGGTATGAGGATTTTTTTTTGTTTTGTTTTTCACACTACCATGGAGTATATCCTCTTAGGAAGCACGTACCCACAGCAGATGTCAACATTCATCCTAGTAATCACAGTGATAACTGTGAAACCACAATTTCCCCCATAACTTAGATGAGAAAATAACTTTTTCAGATCTAGGAATGTACAATAAATGTAGCTTAGATGTTAACTCCTTTAAGGGCAACCAGTGTAATGTTCAAGTATCTGCAGCACCATACTCCCGACTATCGAGGGGTAGCCGTGTTAGTCTGTATCCACAAAAACAATAAGGAGTCCGGTGACACCTTAAAGACTAACAGATTTATTTGGGCATAAGCCTTCGTGGGTAAAAAACCCACTTCTTCAGATGCATGGAGTGAAAATTACAGTTGCAGGCATTATTTTATTATTATATTATATTATTTGGGCACGAAAGCTTATACCCAAATAAATCTGTTTGTCTTTAAAGTGCCACCATACTCCCAACTGTGTGTTGTTAATCCCCAGAATTGTCTTGGAAATGAATGATAGCATTGCTGTTGAGTATAACACTGACAAAGTACTAATTAATACTTTTCAAACCTTTGGCACTAATTTTTCTTTATACTCTTCCTTGTGTGTCTTCTTCCTTCTCCTATTCCTTTCTTTTTTATGTTCTAGTTTGAGATGTTTACAGCACTGTTGGCTCTATGAAGATTTTGTTCTCTTTCAGCATGAATGTTGAGAGGGAAAAGACAAAGATGTCCTAAGGGAAGAAAATATTGGAATGGAAAAATGGATCCTGACTCCTGACCTCATCCAAATTTACCCTGCCTGTTTTTGCAGTTGTTCTGTGCTTCATGTGTTGATTTTTAGGGAGTATGCTGCTGAGAACTGTCATTGTCCTGAAGCAGATCATTATCTAGCCTAAAGGTGACACCATGTAGAGGAGCTAGTCGTAGGAGGAAGTAAGGTGGATTGGGTAGGAGTTGGGGCATTGCGGCTGAAGAGTGATCACAGGTGTGGGAGAGCTCTCTTTTGAGACAAGAACTGAAGTAAGAAATTGGAGTGGCAAAGGAGAATTGGCTGTAGGCACAGAGTGGGAAACAGATTTTTCAGGTTGCCTATCCTTCACCCTAGACAAGAACTTCATCCAAGTTAAAATACAGGCATAGTCAGAAAAATAAGTAGTAATGATCTGATGGTCCTCCATATTTATTTTGAGTCACTTCTTGATTTTCTTATCTTACACACTTTCTTAACTTTCAATTCAAATAATGGTGTTCTAGCTGCCAGAATTGCACGCTCGGTGTTAGGGCTAGTCTACACAGGCAACGCTAAATCGTTGCCATGGCAGTGCTTTAACATGCCTTGTGTGGTCGTGGCGCTGTTAATTGCCAGTGTAGACAAGCCCTTAGACTTGAATATCAAGCTATGGTCTCTGCCTCTTACACGTTACCAGTAATAAAGATTTGAGAATTAAATCTTAACTGATAATGTCATGGATTATGCATAAGGCTGTGCAGAATCCAGTTCACTCTTCCATAGCTGTATTTGCTTTGCAGTGCTATCAGTGGTAAGAAGTGGTTAGTTATTTCTATTTTAGTGGAAAAGCTGGTGCTCCTTGCTACTGGTAAAATGTGTGCTGTAGATTTTGGTTATCTAACTATTATAGTGGTACCAGGTATATATATATTTTGAAGTTGTAGAGACTTCATGTTGCTGTCCGCCTCCTTCACTGCTAATTTGGTCAAGTGGGATGACTTGACTCCTGAATTCCCAGTACTGGATAATTATGGCCTTGGGATTGTGATTCACTTCCAAGTGTGCTGATAAGTGAGCGGCTGCATTTTATTGCTGCTATCTTGGTTTTGAACTTTTCCTTCTTGTATTACTTCTGCTTGGCTTCACGCCATTCTACTGCCATCACCATCTCATTTTCTTGCAACATCAGTAATTCTCTCTCATATAAACATGCTTTTCTTTTAGGAAAAGGAAGTTTTTCAAGATTCTTTTTGACAGCCCAGGCCAGCTTGGTTTTCTCTCACCTTCACTGCCCCACCGTGCAACCCAAGTGTTGTATTTGGAGTGGTCCTGCTTCTTAGTAAAAAACCTGTTCTTACACTTGTTTAGACTTAAGTTTTATTTGATGAAGAGTAAGAATCTAGATAGAGAGCTGGTGGTAAAAATTTCATTTTGTAGCCTAATAGTTAGAAGTTTTGAAAATCTGTCTTAGCTGTAAGAAGTAAAGAAAAAAGGGTCCTTCCGGGCACTGTGCAAGGCACATCTGCTCTTCCAGTCTTCGCTGGTTGAGATGATGGGTGTTCATTGAAGATCTGGAGTTGTTAGCAATGAGTCTTCTGTTGAGATTGAGCCATTTTGTAAATGTGTCTAGTTGAATTACTCTTGTACAGTGTTATGTATGTGCTTAGAGACTTGGTCTGCTTATTTGAAAGAACTATTTAAAATATTTAGTATGAAGTCTGAAAAAAATTAAATGGTTATGTCACCATCATTGGGGTAGTAAATAACAGAAAATGTGATGGAGGGCAGATGAAAAGGCAACCAACATCAAATCCAAATTATTCAATCGTGTACCCAGCAATTTCATTCCTACTTCAACACCACTCTACTGAATTTTCCCCATTGCCCCCAAACAAACTTAAGGTAATTGGAGAGCAGTTGGAATTCTTCTAGCTAGATTGTGGTTACATATGTCCTCTGACAGTAGTTTACAAGCATTTACGTTGGAGTTTAAGATCTCCAGAGACCTCAGAAGGCTTATTGCAGCTTTGAGGAAACAAGTAAGCAATTTATTTGTGCAACTGCTGCCTAAAGGATCATGGAGCAAGCCTAACTATTCTTGGAAAACTAAGTGGAATCTGGAAATGAATGCTTCCTTTTAAAATGCAAGGTATTGAAGTAGAAAGTATTTCAGTAGAACTAGAAAGGATAGGCACTGGTAGCCAGCAGCAGTGTTCTTCCGTTCTACTATTATCAGGAAGGTTTGGATTAGATTTTTTTGTTTTGATCTAACTCTCCTGAGGTGAAAATGGAGTATTCTGGCTGAACTGATTGTGTTTTATGTTCTGAGCCCGCCACAAAGGAACAACTGAAATAAGGTCTGAAAGAGTCCTATTCAGCCCCTGATGTGCATGGGATTTTAACTCTGTGTGTGTGGGGTGGGGAGAGGAGGACTGGGTGTGATCTTCTGTGGTGTGGATGACTCATTGTCTACCAATTAGTATTTCTCATTGCTAGGATAACACAATTAAATGCATGTGGTTAACAGATATTTTAAGATCCTATAAGCATTATTACCATATACTTATATAAAAAGCCTCAAATGCACAATTATAATAAAATAAGGATATTATAATGTCTGATATACATAATATAGTCATTGCTTATTAATGATTTATAATTGTTAGGATTATCTTGGTATTCATTACTTTGAACTTTGGTAGTGATTCTCAAATAATCCAGTAGATCAAAACATTGATGGTCCTGCTCCACTATAAAGTAGGTCATTTTCTAAACTACAGTTATTTATTTTAAAATGTTTTAGTGCCCTTACACTTATAAAACGTACACTCTCCATACATTTGGATAGTAAAGCAAAAGAGCAATTGTGTAACTGTACCTGCCTAACAAACTTATGCTGCTTCTGTTTCTTGCCATTTAAACTCTCTGCTTTTCATAACTGTGCTTTATGATATGTTTCAGAGGAATAAATTCTCACTGTGAGGGTGGGTCATTAGAATACACGTAAAGATATGTAGGTACATCTGAAAGCGTGTGCTGCTTTTAGAAACCAGCTTATCACATAGTTTGAGGAGCTCACCATTATTTTCTCGGGTACATTGGCCAAACCGGACAGTCCCTATGTAAAAGAATAAATGGACACAAATCGGACATCAGGAATGGTAACGTACAAAAGCCAGTAGGAGAACACTTCTATCTTCCTGGACATTCTATAACAGATCTGAAAGTAGCCATACTTGAACAAAAAAACTTCAGAAACAGACTTCAAAGAGAAACAGCAGAACTAAAATTCATTTGCAAATTTAACACCATTAATTTGGGCTTGAATAGGGACTGGGAGTGGTTGGCTCATTACAGAAGCAGCTTTGCTTCTCCTGGAATTGACATCTCCTCATCTATTATTGGGAGTGGACTACATCCACCCTGATCGAATTGGCCCTGTCAACACTAGTTCTCCACTTGTGAGGTAACTCCCTTCTCTTCATGTGTCCGTATATTTATGACTGCATCTGTAATTTTCACTCCATGCATCTGAAGAAGTGGGGGTTTTACCCACGAAAGCTTACGCTCAAATAAATCTGTTAGTCTTTAAGGTGCCACCAGACTCATTATTTTCTTTAAAAAGAAAAGGATTACTTGTGGCACCTTAGAGACTAACCAATTTATTTGAGCATAAGCTTTCGTGAGCTACAGCTCACTTCATCGGGTGCATACTCTGGAAAGTGTAGAAGATCTTTTTATACACACAAAGCATGAAAAAATACCTCCCCCCACCCCACTCTCCTGCTGGTAATAGCTTATCTAAAGTGATCACTCTCCTTACAATGTGTATGATAATCAAGTTGGGCCATTTCCACCACAAATCTAGGGTTTAACAAGAACATCTGGTGTGTGTGGGGGGGGGGGGCATCAACCTCAGCCTGGTCCAGTCCACACAAGAGATCCACTTTCTGGACACTCCAGTGCTAATAAGTGATGGTCACATAAACACCACCCTATACTGGAAACCTACTGACCGCTATTCCTACCTACATGCCTCCAGCTTTCACCCTGACCACACCACAGGATCCATTGTCTACAGCCAAGCTCTGCGATGCAACTGCATTTGCTCCAACCCCTCAGACAGAGACAAACACCTACAAGATCTCTATCAAGCATTCTTACAACTACAATACCCACCTACGGAAGTGAAGAAACAGATTGATAGAGCCAGAAGAGTTCCCAGAAGTCACCTACTACAGGACAGGCCTAACAAAGAAAATAACAGAACGCCACTAGCCATCACCTTCAGCCCCCAACTAAAACCCCTCCAACGCATTATTAAGGATCTACAACCTATCCTGAAGGATGACCCAACACTCTCACAAATCTTGAGAGACAGGCTAGTCCTTGCCTACAGACAGCCCCCCAACCTGAAGCAAATACTTACCAGCAACCGCATACCACACAGCAGAACCACTAACCCAGGAACCTATCCTTGCAACAAAGCCCGTTGCCAACTGTGCCCACATGTCTATTCAGGGGACACCATCACAGGGCCTAATAACATCAGCCACACTATCAGAGGCTTGTTCACCTGCACATCTACCAATGTGATATATGCCATCATGTGCCAGCAATGCCTCTCTGCCATGTACATTGGTCAAACTGGACAGTCTCTACGTAAAAGAATAAATGGACACAAATCAGATGTCAAGAATTATAACATTCATAAACCAGTTGGAGAACACTTCAATCTCTCTGGTCACGCGATTACAGACATGAAAGTTGCGATATTACAACAAAAAAAACTTCAAATCCAGACTCCAGCGAGAGACTGCTGAATTGGAATTCATTTTCAAATTGGATACAATTAACTTAGGCTTGAATAGACACTGGGAGTGGCTAAGTCATTATGCAAGGTAACCTATTTCCCCTTGTTTTCCTAACCCCCCCCACCCCGCCGCAGTTGTTCTTGTTAAACCCTGGATTTGTGCTGGAAATGGCCCACCTTGGTTATCATACACATTGTAAGGAGAGTGATCACTTTAGATAAACTATTACCAGCAGGAGAGTGGGATGGGGGGAGGTATTTTTTCATGCTTTGTGTGTATAAAAAGATCTTCTACACTTTCCAGAGTATGCACCCGATGAAGTGAGCTGTAGCTCACGAAAGCTTATGCTCAAATAAATTGGTTAGTCTCTAAGGTGCCACAAGTAAGTCTTTTCTTTTTGCGAATACAGACTAACACAGCTGTTACTCTGAAACCTGTCATTATTTTCTTTGACATGATTGCAAACAGTACAGTACACAAGATAAGAATGCTTGAAGGGCAAACAATTTTAAGAGGATTCCTGTTTAATTAGTTTTATTATAGTAGTGCCTAGAGACTCCAGTAGATATTAGATTGTGCTTAAATGTGGTAAAACACAATCCTTGCCCTGAAGAACTTCTAGATAGTCATGACAGACAAAGGGTGGGAGAAAACATGTCAGCTAAACTTGCTTATATCTAATCAGTTAAGATCAGGGTGGATTTGATTTAAATCATGTTAGGAAGACTCGATTTAATCATGGATTTCTACATAAAAGTGTATTATTGTTGGTTGTTATAACCTTTAATACATATTCTCACAACTCAGAGATAGGTGTAGGTTTCATTTTCAGAAGACACACGCTATACATTTTTAAAGTGATTTATTTTGAAAACATTTCAGATTAGTTTTCCAGCTATATCAGAAAATGAATGATCAGTTATTTCATTTACCAAAGATAATTGAAGCAGATATTTATGAAGTCATTGGGAGATGAACTATCTCCAATTCAACAGGTTAATCATTAATATGTGGAGGATTTTCTTGCAATGCTGTATTAGGAGGAGAACATCACCAGTCAGACATTTAAATTGTTTTATTTAAGTAAAACAACAACGTTATGTATTCTGGATTTTTTCTTCAACAGCAAACAGAATATTTTAGCAAAACAAGCATATGCATTTTTGAATTTAGTTAAACATTCGAGATTTTTAAAATCAGGTTTGTTTTGGTTAAAATTATTTTTAACTAAAATAGTTAACTGAAATATTTTTAAAAAAAAATCAACTGTGTCAGCCAGGTCAACATGAGAAACTTAAAATATTGGCTTCTGCAGCTAACTCTAGTTGTCTTCACCTTTATTTTCCTGTTTGTTCATAATCTGGAAAAGAAAAACAAGTTTTCCTGCTTTTTCAGGTCCCAAACGATTTCTCAGTTGGGAATGAATTAGTCCAAAGGAAGAAAATATTCTTTCTTCACCAGCAGCAGAAGCCACTGCTGTTAATAGTGAGATTATCACTTCAACAGTCTCTGAATCCTAGTGCTTAAGTGACTCCACCAATTCACTGGTGTGACTTTCTTTAAAACATCATCAGCAAACATATATTTCTTGAATGGTTCACTCTCAGCTCTGAAGTTTATTATAGTTAGCATTATGGAGGGATGATTGCTGGATGTCCATGTCATAGCCAACTCCTCTTCTTCAGCAGTTAAGGTTTGACCCTGGTACCAAGTTGTCAAGATTCCTTCCCCACTCTGAAGTCTAGGGTACAGATGTGGGGACCTGCATGAAAACCCCCTAAGCTTATTTTTACCAGCTTAGGTTAAAACTTCCCCAAGGTACAAACTATTTTACCTTTTGCCCTTGGACTTTATTGCTGCCACCACCAAGCGTCTAACAGATATATAACCAGGAAAGAGCCCGCTTGGAAACGTCTTTCCCCCCAAAATCCTTCCCAAACCCTTCACCCCCTTTCCTAGGGAAGGCTTGATAAAAATCCTCACCAATTTGCATTGGTGAACACAGACTCAAACCCTTGGATCTTAAGAACAATGAAAAACCAATGAGGTTCTTAAAAGAAGACTTTTAATTGAAGAAAAAAAGTAAAAGAATCATCTCTGTAAAATCGGGATGGTAAATACTGTACAGGGTAATCAGATTCAAAACATAGAGAATCCCTCAAGGCAAAGCCTTAAGTTACAAAAAGACACACAAACAGGAATATACATTCCATTCAGCACAGCTATTTTATCAGCCATTTAACTAAAACAGAAGCTAAGGCATATCTAGCTAGATTACTTACTAAGTTCTAAGACTCCATTCCTGTTCTGTTCTCGGCAAAAGCATCACACAGACAGAGAGCCTTTGTTTCTCCCCCCCTCCAGCTTTGAAAGTATCTTGTCTCCTCATTGGTCATTTTGGTCAGGTGCCAGCGAGGTTATCCTAGCTTCTTAACCCTTTACAGGTGAAAGGGTTTTTCCTCTAGCCAGGACGGTTATAAAGGTGTTTACCCTTCCCTTTATATTTATGACATGAGTATTGAGAATATTTGCAAGAAAATGAGCTGAAAATAGTGCTTGTCCCATTCATTTTTTTTAATGCTTGTAATTTAACTCTGTCATTGCATATTTTTCTTTTTAAGATCTCACTCAGTCCATTCCAAATTTCAACAGCATCATCAATAAGAGAGCTATATCCCTGCATTTTGTTCAAGGCTACAGAAATATGCTGTAGGGTACGTAGCATGCGTTCAACATTTCTCTTAAGCCCAATGTTGAGAACTTTGGCTGTGACAGTGCCATCTATTTTGTCACGATTTTGTTCACAAACTGTCATCAGATTAGGCCAGTTCTTGATATCGTGCTGAAACCAGTCCACTACTGAGTTCCATTGCATGTCTTGTGGGAGGGTTATGTTGGTTCCTCCCACTTTTTTCAGAGCAGCTGCTGCAAAGTGGTTGTTTTGGAATTATTTTGCAATTTCAACATTAACCTTTATTTCTAAAAAACTGAAGTCTTTGGCTAGGAGGTGAAGCAAATGAGCACTGCAACTGTATGTTATTATCTTGGGACTCTCTTCTAAATAATTTCTTCTCATCTTGCCGGATACATTTGCAGCATTGTTTGTGACCAAGCTGTGTACTAGACATTTGAATTTTTTTTTCACAGTTTGTTTAGCTTTTACTTCTACTACTTGTAAGTATTCTGCTATGTGTGCATTTCCTGATGTATCAGTTGTTTCTGTAAGGAAGACATTTCCTTCTTCTGTTGCCACAGAAGCACAAACAACAGGATCATTGTGGACATTGCTCCACCCATCAAGACTCAGGTTAACAATTTTACCCTCTAGACCTTTTGCACACTGCTCAATTACTCTTTCATACACTTTATCTAGCAATTTGCCTGCGACATCTGCTCTGTTAGGTGGACTGTATGCTGGTCTTAATGACTGAACCACATTAATAAAGTGTGAGTTCCCAATCATATGGAAAGGAGAGTTTGTTGCATAAACAAACCGGGCAATTTTTTCATCTATTACCTCTTTTTTGTAATCTGCTGGTTTTTATCACAAACTTATCTATGGTTATCTAAGGTACAAATAAGTGATGGTCACGTTAACACCACCCTATACCGAAAACCCACCGACCACCATGCCCCAGCTTCCATCCCGGACACACCACATGATCCATTGTCTACAGCCAAGCACTGAGGTACAACTGCATTTGCTCCAACACCTACAAGATCTTCGCCAAGCATTCTCAAAAATACGATACCCACACGAGGAAATAAGGAAACAGATCAACAGAGCCAGACATGTACCCAGAAGCCTCCTGCTGCAAGACAAGCCCAAGAAAGAAACCAACCGAACTCCACTGGCCATCACATAAAGTCCTCAGCTAAAATCTCTCCAACGTATTATCAGTGATCTACAACCCATCCTGGACAACAATCCCTCACTTTCACAGGCCTTGGGAGGCAGGCCAGTCCTCGCCCACAGACAACCCACCAACCTGAAGCATATTCTTACCAGCAACTACATACCGCACCATAGTAACTCTAACTCAGGAACCAATCCATGCAACAAACCTCGATGCCAATTCTGCCTACATATCTACACCAGCGACACCATCACAGAACCTAACTAGATCAGCCACACCATCACCGGTTCATTCACCTGCACGTCCACCAATGTAATATACGCCATCATGTGCCAGCAATGCCCCTCTGGTATGTATATCGGCCAAACTCGACAGTCCCTACGTAAAAGGATAAATGGACACAAATCGGATATTAGGAATGGCAATATACAAAAAGCTGTAGGAGAACACTTCAACCTCCCTGGACACACAATAGCAGATTTAAAGGTAGCCATCCTGCAGCAAAAAAAACTTCAGGACGAGACTTCAAAGAGAAACAGTTGAGCTTCAGTTCATTTGCAAATTTGACACCATCAGTTCAGGATTAAACAAAGACTGTGAATGGCTAGCCAGCTACAAAATCAATTTCTTCCTCCTTGGTGTTCACACCTCAACTGCTAGAGGAGGGCCTCATCCTCCCTGATTGAACTAACCTCGTTATCCCTAGCCTGATTCTTGCTTGCGTATTTATACCTGCCTCTGGAAATTTCCACTACAAGCATCTGATGAAGAGGGTATTCACCCACGAAAGCTTATGCTCTAATACGTCTATTAGTCTATAAGGTGCCACAGGACTCTTTGCTGCTTTTACAGATCCAGAGTAACATGGCTACCCCTCTGATACTTGACACCATGCAAGGCACTGTATTTAGCCGTATATCATCTTCAACAGACAGATATCATCTTCCTTTCCAAATGTAAACGGATGGACATCATACCAAATGGACTGAAGCTGAAAAATCCATTGCTATCTACATACTGCACAGACCACAGTGAGAGATTATGCCACACACTAGCAAAGAAACTGAAGAACCACCTGATAAGCATCCTATACAGCAAACAGGAAAACATCAAAAAGGAGCTCTCCAACCTGGAGACTCTCATAAATAACCAACCTTCCATACAAACGGACTTTACTAAAATAAGACAGGAGATCCACATTACACACTTCACCTCTCTACAAAGGAAAAAGGACGGTAAGCTGTCTAAAATCATACCTGCCACATGGGGTCACAACAGTGGTACCCCTAACTCACCCAGCAATATCGTCAACCTATCCAGCTACACACTCAGCCTGGCAGGATAGTCTTCAGAATCCTATATGTTGAAGATGGAGTCTCCTTAACAAAATAAGTTGTTGCAGTTATTTCATTATTATTACCATACTGCTAATTTAGTATTACACATTGCATTCCCTGACACTCTATACTACTACAAAGGTGAAATTGTAAAAGGAAGATCTGCCTATTTCAGCTATTTATTTTTTATCACAACTGCATCTAAAATTATAGTACCAGAGAGTAACAACTATATTTTTTGCTCAAACGTGAGAATTCAAGAATAGTCCAGAAGGAAGACAGGCAGTCCTTAAGAAAGAAGTACGAAATAAAAAAGTTTACCAACCTGAATATCCTGTATGTTCAGACATGTTCCTTTCATCATCTTCAACACAGCTTCCTCCTGAGAAGGAACACTTCTCATGATGTTTCATTTGGGCAACCAGGCCTTGCATTTTTTGTTTCACTGTTTGCATTTTACACGCATACCTGTCTTACCTGCAGGTAGAGTAACTTCATTAAAATATTCCCAAACTGGATCTTTTTTACAGCCTGCTGCCATTACAGGTTTTCCCTTTTAGTGAGAGATGGTAGATCTCAAATCAATGAATGCTACACTCAGAAAAACCTCAAGACTTCTGAAATATGCTGCTCAAACAGTTTCACTTTTGTTTCTACTGCCTGTCCCTCCCTTCTCACATTTATCTCCAGACTTCTTCTCCTTGTCCAGATCTATTCTGCCCCCAACAATCTTCTGTTCATTGAACTTTCTGAAACTTTGCACTTTTAGAGAGAGGTAAGGGATTGACTCTGTGTACAAAACTTTGCAGAGGGACAATAGGGTTGAGGTCTGTTATTTCTCACCTCTATATATTTATTTAAGAACATTTTTGCTGTTAACAAGCATGTTATCTCTGGAGACCCAAATCCACAGTTTGAGAACTGCAAAATTACGCATCTCTGATGGTCTCTTCTAGACTGAGCCCCATTGGGTAGGTAGAAAGATTAACCTAAATAATCTATACAGAAGTCCCTGGAACCCCATAAGATTGGGTCCCTAATCCATGAATTATTGGAACGTATTTAAAAAATGTTCTTAAACATTACATGAATATATTGTCTCATACTATAAAATTAGAATTTATAATCCCTATTCCATAATGAGATATCTTTGAGCTATAATGTATCTTAATTAAAACGATCCTCAAAAAGCATTTTATCAAAAACATTCAATTTTTATGTATTTTTAAATAATTGATTTTTATCCACCCTGGTTAAGATTAACCTTTAAGTATTTTCTAGAGAAACCGTACACATATATCAGCACCTCCTTCATCTTTACAGAGGATAAAGTTTTATTGGAAGAAGTTGTCTAATGGTTTTTGGTGTTTTCAAAGAAATTAAAAGCTAAATACGTTTTAGATGGGATGTGATGTATTGGTGAAAAAGGCTTGATAAAAGTTATTACTGTAAAGCTATAGTTCACTTTTCTTACATATTTCACTTTTTATATTAGCGTGTCAACAAAGTGAACAGTTAAACTTGGGAAAAATCTTGTAAGTGAAATTTGAATGTATTAAAGATAAACTTGCCTATTTTAGTGAGGTTGTTTTTGGGGTAGGAGGGAGGGAAGTCAGCTTCTGTGACCAACAGGTCCTTCTCAGGTATAGCTTCCATTACGAATAGTGTGTATTAAGTCAGTTATTCTTCCAAGAAGGTAAATTGGTTAAGTTGTCTTTACTGTTCAGATTTCTGTAAGGTGTACCAGATTGCTATAATATGTAGAACTTAAATTTTTTTTTTATAAATGGTCTTCCATATCCTGCATTGTACATGTGTTCCTTAATCTGTTTAAATTACAATGTTCTTAAAATTGAAAAAATAGCCTTTTTGTTTTGCTTTGTAAACTGAATAAATTATAGCCTAGTTATTAAAGATACTGAGGACTTACAGATACCACTTGAAATCAACTTAAGTTTTAGGTGCTCAACACCTTTGAAAAATCAAGCCAGAAATAAAATAAATATTTTAAGAGAAGAATTTGTAACAGCTTTTTTTTTAGTAAATGTAAGTGAAAATTGAAAGTGTTACATTTTTAAAATGGTGATTAAACAGTGTAGGGATATTTTTGGAGAGAGAGGAGATTTTCTAGGCCCAGTATGATGATAAATATGAATAAAATAAAGGGCCTTTCATAATCTAAATTCCTGAGGCAGCACTATGACTGCTAGAAAGCCAATTATAGTATTCTCCTGCACCACTGCCAAAAAAAAAAGGGGGGGGGGCTCAATGTGTACATATTTGGTGAAAAAACACTTGTGATTTACTTCACATATCTACTGCACTTTGTAAGGCTATGCCAACAACAGACTTCCTGAGTGTGTCTGCTTCCTGGCTGTCTAATTTCAGCACATATGCAAAGTTAAGCACGTGTACTATGAAGGAATATTTGGTTTTTTTTGAGTCCTTATGTGGTTTCTCATTCCATAAGAGTAGTTCTTGGTAGTAGAATCCTCAGTAAAGAAGAGAGACAATAACATTACATTCTTTGATGATCTTTCATCATATTTTCTTACAGTCTTATGTTGGGACAGTGAAGGAAAAACACCAAGGAAGAGATTAAGGCGATCTGAATTGGCAAAATAAGTGTCAGCACATTCCCTGTCAACAAAAATCAGCTGTGGTTTTGCACTGACACACACTCCACCTCGGCCAAATAGTCAACCCTGCATGGGTATAGATTAATCAAAATGAGCAGCCTGGGCACAAAAGGGTGCAGGACAGAAAAGTCTGTTTAATTGTTCTACAGTAAAGGGTTGTGTCTTATATACAGGGATTACTAATGCTAAATAAATAGTTCAATTAAATACATACGCAAATAATACAAACTAATTGTGCCTTATGCTCAGGTTAACGTGGGAATCTTTGTTTCTTAATTTCATCTTTAACAACAACAACCCTGTCTGCTCCTCCCCCACACATGCACATTTTCAAAATCTTCTCATCTGGGGCTTGGGCTGTGGGGCTGTTCCATTGCTGTGTAGACTTCCAGGCTCAGGTTGGAGCCTAGACTCTAAGACCCTGCAAGGTGGGAGTGTCTCAGAAATTGGGCTCCAGCATAAGCCTGGAAGTCTACACAGCAATGAAACAGCCCCAGCCCGATCCCTAGAAGCCAGGTATGCTGTCTAGGATTTTATTTCTCTATTGATACAACACCAGGTAACCATGTGCGATCAGTTTATTAATCAAAGATAGATCAGCATAATACAGAAAGGTTAGTACATTACCAGTCTGGAGAACAGGTTTGCAGTGGTTACGTCTTCGCTCTGTCTCAAGTTGTGAGGTTATTTTGGGTGTGAAAAATGGCTAGAATCGTGATGGTCAGATCAGTCACGTGTCTAGTTGGTGTGGAGACATACCCTATATAGATTCTGGTTGACCAAAACTATTTGCAGATTTGAGATGAATTCAGCAAATAGTTTCAGAGGAAGGGAAAAAAAAGGAAGAAAAAGATTTTGGAAATCTCAAAACATTTCTTTTTCGACTTTTTGTTTAAGCAAGAAATTTCATTTAGGAATTTACCACCTTTTCATTAAAAAAGAATACAAAATGTCCCCCCACCTCCAAAAACAAAATAAAATGAAAAACTGGAAAAAAATGTTTTGGGCCAGTCTAAAGTGTTTTATTTGATCGAAAAGTACATTTTTCCCCGACAAAATGAAAAAAAAAACAACCTATTTTTTTGTTTTGTGTTAGTCTGAAACAGAAGTTTTTCAATTTTTTTTTTTCAGGTTGACAACCAAACCAAAAAATTGGTTATTCCCACAGGCCTATTAAAAACTAGGTGTGCAAAGATGAGATCTACTAATTCTAATTCTAAAATCCAAAAACCATCAGTTCAGTTCACAAACTACAGATAATACTTGCTTTGTTTAATAAATCGTTAGTCTTAAAAGCAAAGTATGTTTTGTTAAACAATTTTTCTTATTTAGTCATCACATTTTAAGGTAGTTTAATCTAACTAATTTTTTAAAATATGCTTTTTAAAACATTTTTAATTGAATTCTAATTTCCATCCAAATAGAGCATGATGAAAATCATGAGTAAAAATATCAGTCTAATAAATCAGAAATGCATCATTCACCATTTTCTAATATAATAAAAATGTCAATATTAAGACTCTTAAGTAAATGTATGTTAAACTAATATAATTGCTGAAATAAATGTGTAGGTACAGCATAGCCTCCTGGTTAGCAAAAGTGCCAAATTTAGTGTAAAGGCTATATTTCATTGCAAATCAACATGTTTTAATGGTTACTAACAATAAGAAACAACCTTTCTTCAGGAAAATAACAGAAAAGTACAAATGCAAAACAACTTTAACATCAATTATTTAAATTAAGGTTTTCTAAGTTGTATTGGACCATGGGCAGAGCTGGTGGAAGGGGTTATTGGTTCTTTGATGCTCAAATACATTTGTTAGTCTCTAAGGTGCCACAAGTACTCCTTTCCTTTTTGTGGATACAGACTAACACAGCTACTACTCTGAAACTTGATCTAGACAATTACTGAGGTGGTTGAAGTTGCTGGATCTGCTAACATGATAAAGGGGCTCCTTTTGTCTCCTGTTTTCCTCTTCTGGATTTCTGATTTTCACCAAAATTAATGGAGTTCAGTATAGAATATTCCTTGAAATTTTGGAATTGGTTAGATGTTCACAAGTTACTGTATAATAGACAGATATGCCCTTGAGCTGAGTGTGAGACCTCGCTTCATGCAGCTTGTTATGGTCTATACTATAGTGAAGATTTTGTATAATTATTTGGAAACTTTCTTGTGCAAGCAAGTTTGTTATAGAATATAACTAATTAAAATTATTTCTTAGGTGCAATGGATGAGCTTCATAGCCTGGACCCAAGAAGGCAAGAATTGTTAGAGGCCAGATTTACAGGAGTAGTGAGTGGCAGCACTGGGAGTACTGGAAGTTGCAGTGTTGGAGCTAAAGTAAGTAGAATTGGGTGGCTATTTAAACCTCTCTGTGAAATGTTAATTTAATTTTAATTTAAGAAAATATACTATCTATAAAACATACACCATGTATAACAATGAGTCTCATCAGAAAATGCTGTAGCCTATCTGGGGTAGGTTGGCATGATTTATTTTCTAGTTTAGTCTCTTATTCCAGTAAAAACATTGGCTTATGGGTTCCATATACTTTATAAAAGTTTTTCTTTTGGTAGGATGTGCAAGGGTCACTGTGAAAATGGGATATATGACTCCTCTAGGACAGCTTTCATTTTGGGAGAGAGAATGAAGGGGTATTCCTTTACATATGTACCTCCCGCACATCCTCATTTTTCCACTGTCTGAAACCAGCAAGACACACAGGAGTTGCACCTAAGTACATCTGTGTTTCCTGTTCAAGCAATTAGTTGAGATTCTAGAACTTTCCTCTTCTCTTGATGGGCAGTTTCCCTTATTTCCTGGGAAGAACAGTTATGAAAAGGCTATCTCTATCTAACTGCTGCAAAAGAGTTGTTAGAAGTTTGCAGAACATAAGGTGAAAACCATAATAAATAGATTCTTAAAATGAGTGCTCCTGGTTGGTTTCTGTGTCCAAATACACAAATGTCAGAGGAACACCAGATATGACATGAAAAAGAACTACCTGAAGATGTTCCTAGATAACAAGGAAGATCCCTGAGAAAAGCCTACCAATTCTATTTATTCTGGTTATGTTTCAACAGGAACTTCAATTCACAAGTCATGATCTAGTCTGAGGTCAGTCTCATTCTGCAAACTGGCTGAATAATGGATCAGTGATCCAGTGTCTCCAAGATGAGCACTTGCTCTGGCAAGAGTTATAATTTTGCATCATAATATTTCTGCACAGCCTTGCTTTTGAGTATTGGATTTGTGGAAGAAAAGAGAACAATCCATTGATCAAGGAGGTAGAAAATGGACAGCCTAACAGATATCAAATGCATTGGCAATAGGGCAAGCGTTTCCACTAAAGGGCTTTCTGGAATTCTTTGTCAAACAGATCTCTGAATAGATATAAACCAGGCCAAGAAAAGACCTGTTTTACATTACTTCTCAGGCTGCATGACTTCATACATTTTTATAACCCAAGGATATTTATGGTTTAACTTCTTATTTTTTCTTGGCAGTCGAATCCTTTTATATAGGGGAAACTATTTCCATTTAAAGAGTAGGAAAATACTGGCAATAAGTTGTAGTTTTCAGATAAAAGAGGAGGGTTCTGCCATTAGGTTTGAAACCCACTCTAGTAAAACCTTTCTGCAACAGAAACATCTCAGTCAAAGCATAACTTGAGGACGTTAGATGATGGGGCTGAAAACTCAAGTATGACAGATGTCAGTGAAAACCAAAAGGAAGCTGAGAATCTTGATAATCCTGACGATCAAATTTGTAACAAGAATAGGTATGCGGAATGTGTGTACTTTGCACAATACAGGAAAGCTGGCACGGGTTACATGAGAGGGAAAAAAAAATGATCTGAACGTACTGGATGTCTGTGAGAGGAGATGGGCGAGGAGAGGCAAGATGGTATGTGTGCTTCAATATTATACTCAGGAGGAGGAATGTATTAAGTGTAGGAATTATGCTGGATAACATCACAGCAAAGACACTGTTGGCTTGGGAGCCAGTGAAAGACACAATAACCGCCAGGCTGTGAAAAAGACGCCCCTGTAATAATAGGGCACCGTAGATGGTGGTTAGTGGAGATGTTGCACAACTTTGACTTTGCCAGCAACGTTGCTTTACTAACTATAATGTGGAACTGAATGATTGTTCTTACATCAGAGGTAGAATAGGAAGCAGCAAAAATTGGATTGGAATTAAAGAAAACCAAGATCATGAATGTAGGAAGCCAGACAACAGGTGCGAAAGTGCAAGTGGATGGAAAAGAAATTGAACAGGTGGTAGAGTTTTGCTATCTGGGCAATGTGATGACATTTGAGGGTGGCTTCGATAAGGATATTTATATGTGATTAGGAAAAGCAGACATCGCTTTTGGAAAGATGAACAATATCTGGTCAAACAGGTCTCCACGCCAAACTAAAGATGAGATTATATCATGCAATTGTACTGAGAATGCTACGGTATGGAGCAAAGAGTTGGCCAATGATCGTGGCTAACAAAAAAAGATTGGAGGCTGCCCATCACAGATGATTGGGAAAGATTCTATATGTTTCATGGAAAGACATCATAACAAATGTGAGGGTATGGGAACTGACAGCAGGACGTTCTAGAAAATACCAAAGAAAGAAGCCTCAGGTGGTTGTGATGTGCATTGTATTTAAGATGGGAAGTGTTGAATTGAGCAAGTGTTGAATTGATTAAAGAAGGGAGAAAAAAGAAAATGAAGAAAGTCAGGGAAGAACTAGTAGAAGACAGTGACAGAGGATATTGAATGCACTGACAATTACCTAGGAAGAAGTACCAGACCTAGTAAGAGATCATAATCAGTAGAGGAACTGGGCTGCCTGATGTCAGTGGCACTGGAGGAACTAAGGTCTAAGGTAAGATAAGGTTCCTGGTGTTATGTGGCTATTAGATAGCTTTTGGTGGTTTTTTTTTATTCTCTCAGAATCCTAATCTCAAGACAAGAAGACTACAGTCCTTACAAAAAGAAAGAATTGTTAACTCTCTCTTCACATCTACTAGCCTTAGTTGGTATATAAATGCATACTCTGGAGTCAGAGCTTTCAAAAAGTGTCTATCAGATACTTTGCTGGTCCAAAATAAGGCTGGAGGAATGTGGATCATTCTAGAGGTTTAACTTTTTTTTTTTTTTTAGGAAAGCCTTTCAAAATGATAACTTGATTCTGTATCTGACATACTTCTTGGGCCATGTCTACACTACCACTTACGTTGGCAAAACTTACGTCACCCAGGGGTATGAAAACACATCTCGAGTGACATAAGTTTCGCCAGCATAAGGGATAGTGTGCATAGAGCTATGTCGGTGGGCTTGCTTCTCCCATGGACATAGCTTCCACCGCTTGTTGGGAGTGGTATAATTATGTGGATGAGAGTTCTCTCCCGTTGGCGTAGAGCTGCTACATGAGAGATCTTAATAGCAGTGCAGCTTCATTGGTACAGCTGTGCTGCTGTAAGCTCTCTGGTATTAACACATCCTCATTCTTAACCTCTTAATCATTTAAGTGGTTTCCTTACAGGTGTTATATTGGCGTGACTGTTTCATGAGTTAGTGATCTGTCCTATAAATTATGTTCGTGCATTCTTTTCAGAGAGGATGTGTACATACAGTTGTTTACTTTCCAATTTTGTTACCAAACTACATTGTTCAGAAAAGCTTTAGAAGCAATTAAGAAACAGAATTTACTGTGCTGGAGCACACCATTTGTCCATCAAATCTGGTATTCTGCTTGCAGGTCATATTGTCTCTGCAGGTGATCACTGTGTCTTGAAGCATGAAATTTGTTTACCCTTACTTTGCATAACTGCAAATACTGTAATTTATTAGCTGTTTTAAAAATCTGAACATAGTATATGATATATTATTTTTCTCAATAGGCCTCAACAAATAATGAAAGTTCTAATCACAGTTTTGGAAGCTTGGGATCTCTAAGCGATAAAGAATCGGAGGTATGTATGTTTACAAAATTAATTACAAGTACAATATTTTAATGCAAACAAAATACTTATATGTTCTATTGTAGTTGACACTTTTATATGTAAGCTTCTTAAAGAAAATATAATATTTCTATATATACAAGAAGATTAAAAAGTGCATGTAGTGGTAAAAGCTGAAATTTGTTACACCTTTGGACCAAACTAATTTTTTTGAGATGGAGATGTGTATGGTAAGACTTCATAAAAGTGCTGTCATGGAGTGTCCTCCTTGGAGTGCCCTCCTACAGCTGGCTGCAGCATGACAGACATGCCTGCCTCAGTTTCCCCTTTCATAGTCCCAGAAATAGTCCAAATAGTCTTCCAAAGTATAACTATAGCCTTTGGGGTTCATTTTATTATAAAAGTTCCATGCACATAAACCATAAGAAAACAAGTCCCAATGCCAAGTTCTACAGTTACAGTCCTGTCTCCACACAGTACATCAAGTAGAGCCCCAGCGTCCCTCATCAGTGCCCTGGCTATCCAGTGCAACCCCAGTGTCCCTCACCGTGTCCTGGGTCTCCAGCACAGTCCCAGTGTTCTTAATCAGGCCTGGGGTGTCAGCCTTCTCTGGTTTTGAGAGCCAGCAGGAACCTTTCTCTGCTGCATTCAGCCTTCAGCCCTCTCCAGCCTTTTCTGACGGTGGCTTTCTCACCCAGGAAGGATAGCTGGGCTTCCATGGGCTTCCAAGCCCTCAGCCCTTTTCAGCTTCCCAGCACTGGCTTTGACTTCTGATAGTCAGCAGGCTAATCCCTTTGTTGGCTTCCTTGATAATTCCTCCCTCTTTCCAGGGAGTCTCCTGACTGGCATCCTTAACTCACTAGGTCTCCCTCTTGCTGGGGCTCTTCCTCCCTCAGATTCTCCCAGTTTCTTTATAGTACCATGTGCTGCCTGGCTCTCTTAACTGGCCAAACTGTGGGCACCTGTTCAGGCACTGGAAAGCTGGACCCTGCTTAATTTAGTGGGGCCAGCCATCCTGTAAAAACCTCCTTTGGACCTGTGTTCAGAGAATTTTCACTTTTTAGCTTATGTTGGTTCTGCATTGTATCATGAAAGGTTAACTACATTTTATATATAAATAATAACTGTATTTTATCTCAGGCCTGTTATTAAAAAAAAGGGAGAGATTCTGTGCTATGCCTCTAAGAGCAGCTGGGGGAAAGATTAAGACCACCTATGTGCCTTCCTGATCCTGGGAGGCTTTGGGGAGGTGAGGCCCCTAGCATAACTCAAACAGCTCTGGAGGATCTGTCTGAGTTACAACGTCCTTGGGTTTCCCTGTGCGTTGGAGTGCTGTCCAGAAACTGCATAACTCTGAGTGCTGTGGCCCTGTCATTGAAATGCCCTTATGTTAGGACTCGCAGGTGAGAGCGGGGGCCTCAAAGTGGTGGTCTTCACAATGCATGCACTCGGGAAATCCCCCCTTTAGAGCACTTGCATACCACTTCAGCCCTTTTACCACTGGGGGGGACAGCATGAGGGTTAGACTCTCGCCCCAAGACTTGATATATAGCGATGTTACATAATGATTAAGATTAAGATTCTGTCGCAGGTATTTTTAATAAGAGTCAGGGAAAGGTCGCAGGCAATAAACAAATATTCACAGAAGCCTGCAGCCTGTCCCGGACTTTTAATAAAAATACCTTGTGGGGGACAGGGACAAACAGAGCGCTGACCGCTGCTGCTCCAGCCCCAGAGGGGCTGACCCAATCCCAGCTACTGCTCCAGTGGGTGGGGGACCGGTCAGCTGTTCCGGTGGCCCTGCTCCAGAAGTCCTGGACGCTCTGGAAAGTTATGGAATCCGTGACCCACGTGACTGTCATATCCTTCATGAAGATAAATTCATATTTTGGAATTAAGAATGGTGTGTATAGCTTGCTAAATTTTTACCTTAAGGCAGTAAAACTTTCACCAGCACAGGGAAACCTCCTTAGCCACTGTTTAGTTGTAGCTGTGTAAATACTCTTAAAACTTAATTAGTTTGCCAGTATTTATTATTCTGAGAAATACAGAAATGTGTTCAAAGATCAGACATTAGATCACTTTCCACTTCTAAAACCCTTTTTCTTCATAGTTTACAATATCTATAGCATCTGAAACCAAAATTTTTACCACCTTTATTTTTTTTCTTTTTGTGTGGTGTGTAAACTAGTTTTCTTATTGTAAGGATGAGTTTCTGGAGTTTTGGCAGCATTTTTTCCCCAAAAAGTGTTTTATAGGAAAAATTGTAGGTTTTTTCATGTTGGGAGGAATACCTATATAAAAATTACATGGACTTTGTAAATGAGATATAAAAGAGTGGAGAAGAGCAGGAGTAAATTTGCACCTGTCATGCTTTGAATGTTTTTTAATATCGTTCAAATTAGAAACAGCTTTGACTTTTTCCACATATGAAGTGAGGTACTGAACTTTTAGTCTGTAATTTCAAACATAAACTCTTTCTGCTGCTGGCTCATTAGCCCTATAAAAATGACAAATCAATTTTCAGAATTATTCCAACACTGCTAGTTCAGTTGTCTCCCTCATCTCTCCAGTCTTTGCCTTGAATCACTGTGAAAATATATTGCGTATCACTAAAGGTTAGTGCACTTCTGACATTCTGACCAAATGTGGGGTCAGTCAGTTGCCATTAATGGAGAGAGAGACAGAGCACTGGAAAGGACATTGTTGCGCCAAGTGGTTTTTGGATATCTAACTCTCTGTTGCCCATCTTATATTAGTATAGTTGTATGGACCCTCACACTCCAGAATAGTGTGGCAGAGGGCTCTGACTCATTGGGGATTCCCTTTTCCAGAGAAAATCTGCAGTCAGCATGAAGGACAGTGCAAGTGATGGAATCTTCTCTTATAGTAAATTCGCATTTGATAAATATTAGTGGGTCTCTTGTGCACCACGTGCTCCAGTACAGTTAATCTGTACTTTTTTAATTGGACCTTGTGATGGGGATGTACTAGGCCCTTCAAGGCTCCCTACTGGACTTAACCACATAACAGTTATAAATAGTTTTTAGTTCTTAAATAACCTATTGATTGATAGTTTTAGAACAGAATCAGATTACAGCCCCTTCCCCCTCCCCCATGGTCCAATGTTCAGGTACCGGACTATGCTCAGAATTCCATGCTTCAAACTATGCATCTCCTGCCCGCAATCCTTCTTGGTCAGTGATGACTATCAGTGCTCTGTCTACTGCCTGGAGGAAGCTCACATTGTGGCTCAGTACAGTGTTTGCCAGTCTTTCCCCAGTTGTACCTGAGAAAGTGGGCACTTCGCCTCCGCAAGTATCTCCTGGACATGGCCATTAGACCACAATCAGACCCAGGCCAGGGAACTCCCCCATACAACATCCTGAATCAGCAAGGAGAGTGCCTCCTGCTGAAAAGTCCGCCTCTGGTGCTGGAGAATCCTCTCCCACAGATTCTGTGACAGTGCCTAGTTAGGAAGCACTGTCATAAACATGGGACTAAGTCTTCCTCTAAGTCCACTTCAGAAAAATCAGACATCCCATCCACCAGCATTGCCTCTGAGGACTCAGTACGTACTGTCTTAAGTCCCAGAAACTTTGGGCTCCACTGGCTCCAGGCCGTGTTCCATCGGTACCACCATTTCCAGCTCTTCACAAGACCCAGGACCCCCGTCACCTGCAAAGACAAAGTTTCCTTACACGTACACCCCAAATTTATCCCTGTAGTAGTTAGTTTCACCTTAATTAATCCATTCATTTAACTTTCATTCTTTCTGAAACTGCACACTCCCTCGATGTGTGATGAGCTTTGGCCTTTTACCTGAAGAGAACAAGACCAATCAGGACGTCCCTGAGACTGTTTATTGCGATAACAGAGAGAGCTGGGGGCATGTCATCTCCACCCAGAGAATTTCTAAATTGGTATCCGGGTGCATTCTACATTGGTATCCAGGTGCATTCTTCTGTCAACTCTTGAATCTTCCTCCCCCTACAGGGGTATGAGCTCACTCCACAGAGCACAGCAATCATGGCATCTCTTCAGGATATACCCTCCTAGACCTCTGTAAAGCTGCTATGTGGAGTTCCATCCACACATTTTAAAAGCATTACGCCCTGGTGCAGGACTTGGCTGCTGATGCCTCCTTTGGAACGGTGGTCCTCTGCTCAAACTTACTGTCCTGATCCTTGCACCCTCCTCCTACTTAGGTATTGCTTGTCAGTCACCCACAGTGGAGTACAATAGGGACCATCACTTGAAGAAGTGGTTACTTACCTATAACTGGAGGTTCGTTGAAATGTGTGGTCCCTGTGTGTATTCCACTACCTGCCCTCCTTCCCTTCTGCTTTGGATCTTTCTGATTCATGGTGGAGAAGGAACTGAAGAGGTGGTTGATCTGCCCTGTCCTTTATTGCCTTGATCAGAAGCATGAGATGAGCCTGGGTGCATGCACAGACCAACAGATACTATTTTCAAAGTTCTCTGATTCTGGGTGCATGATGCGCATGTCTAACCCACAGTGGAATACAGGTAGGCACCACACATCTAGAAGAACCTCCAGTTATAGATATAATCTTCTTTTTCACAGTACACAAAGGTTCAGACATGTATTAGGTTGCAGGATGCTGAATAAGTTCCACCTTGTCTAGACTGGAAATTTGTCCTGCTTACAGCCATAATCGGTCTGCCATTAGTTTAACTGCACTGGTATAACCCTTAAAATGGACAAGCAAAGCCACTACTTGCATCACTGGAGCTCACCCCATTTTTAATATGGGTAGGCTTGCCTGCTGTAAATAGCTAGCTTTGACTATCTACACCAGATATTGCAATGGGTAGCAATACCGATGGCTATAATCCGGGCAAATCTCCAGTCTAGACAAGTCCTTTATCTAGTATGCACCAAACCTAAGTATGGGTATCTTGAACTCTTTGGCTGGAATGATAGGTTGCTTAATCTGAATTGTTGTCACATGTTGTATTGCTAATTAGAAGCATTGCTGGTTAGCTAGGAGTGCTTTCATTTTAGGAGAAGTTTCATCATGTCCAGGTAACTTAAACCTTAAGGAACTGTGTTTTCATAATTAACAAGGTAGAGAGCTCAGATTCTGCCTAAGCTGCTGAAGCTTATTTCAGTTGTCTAGTAAGTGTGTGTCCCTTCCAAAACAGGTTCCCCAAGATGGCTGTAGTATACCAAGTTTACCAGTCACAAAGAGGATGTAGATCCTAAGTCTGACATTGTTTGTTTGTTCACCCCTTTTAATAATTTTGCTAGCCAGATAAATTTTGTATCTTGTCCTTCCAGGATGCATTTTCTTGGCATTAATAAATAGACGATTTTCTTGGCCAGAGGGGTGTGACTGCCTATACTTTTTATTTATGGTTTTTCACAAGAACAAAACACTCAATTTTCTGCTGTGGCAGTCTACTTAAGAAAAAAGTCTTAATTCTCTGGCTTTTTTTGTCCATCTTTCTGGCAAAGGAGAAAGATATAGCATTACAATATTGCTTTCACATTTTATCTGGTTAGATAGAATTAGAGGGTGGCATAGATCTAGCTCTGATCTTTGTTTATTTTGTTTGAATCCCCTGAGAGCGATTGTGTAACTTCCAGAGTACTGGTAAGCAAAAATTGCCCAACTTTCAGTTATAGAGCCTTTTGGCTAACTGACAGCCGTGCAAACTCAATGTTGTGTCTAAAAGTTCTGCTATGTTCATTCTGGCTTGTGCATCATAACTAGTTAGAGAATCTTTGGGACACTGTCTATAATTGGGCTAAACAGGTTAATTTAAGGCCCAGTTTGACCTCTAGTTGATATTTAAACAGTTCTGTTGGTGACACACGGGTTAGACTAGTGTTCATCCTCCCAAAGCAGTACTGGTTCTTAAGTGCTAAAAAGAGTAAAAACTACTAACAATGTAAGTAAAAAAAAAAAAGAGAGAGAGACAGACAGACAGCAGAAAAACTTTTGAATGTATGCCAGGAGCAAATCTGACAGGTAAGAAGTTTCTATTTTAAAATTTCTTTTCTCACTATAATTGCATGTTGAAGATCTTGCATTGTCTGAGACATGGAGCATGATCTACTTGGGTAGTATCTCAGTTTTTCAAATAGAAAATTTCATTAAATTTTTATAATCTATTTACCTCTTTCTAGTTAATCTTGAAGGAAATTTGTAAACAATTCTAGAAAGCAACTGCTAGTTGTAGAAATGCCTAATTAACTTTTTAATGGCACTACTTGGAGAACTATTAACAGCTATACAAAGAAATTAATGGTGCTGCCTGGTAACTCTCTTTGAACAATATTGCAGTGGTATAGGTTGGAAGTTAAGGGAGATGACAGTGGAAGTGTTCCATTGCACGCTGGAAATTATGCTACGTTGTTGCAATTCTGTGAAAGAAAAACATAATCCTATATCAGGGTGGTGCCTATTATCTAGGACAGAGCTTCCCAAACTTTTCTTGTTGCGTGTCCCCTTCCAGTAGTACCAGCTGCCCACAAACCTCTACCCTTCTCATCACTGGTACTTTGTGTTTTTTTCTAAACACTACCTGTCTTTAACCATCTGTCCATATTTCACTGTTACATAAAGATATAGTTATAGTGCAGGGGTAGGCAACCTATGGGACGCCTGCCGAAGGTGGCACGCAAGCTGATTTTCAGTGGCACTCGCACTGTCTGGGTCCTGGCCATTGGTCCGGGAGGTTCTGCATTTTAATTTAATTTTAAATGAAGCTTCTTAAACATTTTAAAAACCTTATTTACTTTACATACAACAATAGTTTAGTTCTATATTATAGACTTATAGAAAGAGACCTTCTAAAAATGTTAAAATGTATTACTGAAACGCGAAATCTTACATTAGAGTGAACAAATGAAGACTCGGCACATCACTTCTGAAAGGTTGCTGACCCCTGTTATAGTGTGACATACAACCAAAAAAAAAAAAACCCCCGGACTAAGTTCTGAGCTCTGCTAGGCTGGACAATTGCTGGGTAACTAAACCTGCGCTGTATGGTGATTGGAGGTGGGGGCTCTGTACATCTGTGTTCTCATTGTTACATTTTGAAGTAAATTAACTACCATATTTATATACAACAAATTCCCACTGAGTTTTAAAGCTTTGTCTCAGTAGCCTATTATGAAAATGCAATAAGTAAGGGCTTCAGTCATGAGAAGCGGGGCTCAGGTTACACACACCCCTCCCGCACAGGGCTGAAGCCCTGGGGTAGGGTGACCATCCATCCCGTTTTTTGGGACTTTTTCTTATATAGGCGCCTTTTACCCCCCCACCCTTTGTCCCGTTTTTTCACAGTTGCTATCTGGTAACCCTACCCTGGGGCTTTGGTCCCCCCACTGCCCTGGGTGGTGGGGCTCGGGCTTTGGCCCCCACGATCCTCCTGGGATCGTGTAGTAATTTTTGTTGTCAGAAGGGGGTCACGGTGCAATGAAGTTTGAGAACCGCTGCCATAGATTATTTGTATGCCTCAGAAACACTGATGAATTTATCCTCAGAACATTCTTGTGAAGTAGGAAGGTCAATTATCCTCAATTTACATATAGGGAACTGAGACACACAGAATAAGTGATTGATCCAAGGTCACACAAGAAGTCTGTGGCAGAACTGGGAATTCAACCCAGATCTTCTGACACAAAGTACAGTGCCTTAATCACAAGGCCGTATTTCCAAGGCTGTGGTGATTATTTCTAAATTGTAAAGTACCTTTGTATATTGGATTCTTAAAAAAAAGTAACAAAAAAGCCCCCAAAATTCAGCAACCACACATTTTAAAAAAAAAAAAATTTAAAGGGCCCTAAGCAGAGCTATTCACTGCGTTATGTCTCCTGCTGGAGGTTCCTTCCATGTTCTCTGAAAGATGATTTCTGGATTTCTGCCATGCCAAGTCTTTATTTTTTGCAGCTGTGATGATTCATAAAAAAATTAAGTGGAGGATGTCTTTACATTTTGAATGAGCAATCAGAAAAATGGTGGCACTAAATAAAGGAATGTGCTTTCTTGACCCATTTTTCAAAAGGTGTTACATTCTCTTCAAAGAGTTTGTAGTTATGCCAGATATTATGATGAGAGATTGTAACATTTTACTCCTTTAAGTAACATCTGGTTTGTTTTCACACTAAATGTAATATTTTAAAAGAATAAATTTAAACTTTTAATGTTACATAAAAGGGTTTTTGAAATGGTGTCATAAGAGTTGGTTATGGTAGACAATTTGTCATATGAAAGGTAAAGTAGGAGCTTGAAGATATATTCATAAGGTGAGCGGTGCTTCCCTTTGTGATGCTGAGACCTTAACTGTATTGCAACAGATTGTGAAAAATAATGTAGAAATTTAGATCTTGATTAGAAATGCAATACTAATATTAGTTTATGTAGTGAGAATGTTAGTTTATTATCAAACTCTGATGCAGTACTGATGCAATCACGCTATGCTTTGTTAGTGATAACGTGGTATATAAAAATATATCTGTATTTGACATCTTTAAATTTCTCAATGCATGACATACTTTTCCTTTCTTTTTTCCAGTGTATATTTATCTCCTGTTTTGTATGCCAGGCAAGGATGCAGAAAATATAGTAGAATTTAGAAATTAATCATTTTTCTATGTCACTAATACGAGTATTAAAATCTAGGATTTTTGAATAGCAGAATTTTAATAGAGATGCCTTGCAAATATAGGTTCTGATCTGCATGGGTGGACCTCAGTTAATTTGGTTGGATTCCACCCATGCGGATCAGATTGCAGATTTGGTGTGACAATGAAAAGACAATTTAGTAAATGCTGTATTTCTTGTACTACTTTGATAGAAAATAGTCACATATAATTTTACTGAATGTTTGTTCCTGAAAACTATACCTGTATTTCAGTGTCCTTTTACATGTGAATGACATAAGTTTACTAGATTCTGTTCACATTTAAGGTATGTAGATTTTGATTGGAGTACAGATTGGCTATGTGCAATTTATGGTTAATCTTAAACCGAGTTCTGTGGATTTTGAGTGCTTCTGATAGTGTATGAATACCTTGGTCTTTCCCACCATTATAAGTTTGTATTTTCTATTCTCTGCAGATAAAGAATTCTTTAAAACTCTTTTTATAGTCTTTGGCTGTAAATCTGAGTGGTGAAGGGGGTAAGATTTAGGGGGGAAAGTAAATTTAAAAAAATATAAACACATTAATTATACATAGGAAAAATTTAATGATTATTAAAAACTGAAAATCTCAGCACCATTAAGTGCTGTAGAGAGGGAAAGACATTACATATTTAAGACACAAATAGTACAAATTGGTGGTTTTCCACATTTTTTCTTTGAAAAAATTCTATATGCTACTATGAATTGTTCTGCAAGTAAATATAAAATATTTATATAGATCTGTATTTCTATCTTAACCCACAATTTTGGAAAGAGAGAATAATTATTTTAGAGACAGACTATTACAAATGAATACGTTTTATAAAAGGAAATATTAAGGCCAAAATTAAAAACTATCAAGCCAAGACAGAAACAAGTGGTAAACCACAAAATACACAGGTAAACTAGGGCCTGAACCACATGAAGTATAGGGGTCTTGCAATATGCCAGGTTTGTGTTTTTCTTCATAGTTCTGGAATCTGATATTGGTGGCTTTCTAAAAATGTTTTTTCTTGT
The DNA here is from genome assembly GCF_965140295.1 of Lepidochelys olivacea. Lineage (NCBI taxonomy): Eukaryota > Metazoa > Chordata > Testudines > Cheloniidae > Lepidochelys > Lepidochelys olivacea. The sequence goes on along the minus strand of NC_140421.1, from coordinate 40,223,842 downwards.
TTGTAAGTTTTGCTGAAGTTTTATATGTGAAGGCAGCTTTATTATTTGGGAAGTGTTCACCAAGAAGATATTTCCCCAGCTCCATAGCTCTTGAATTTGTTGTAGTTCGTATGGTTCCATTAGAAGATGAAAGGTGCTGCTTGTTTTCTGGAAAACATTTTGTGGTGATTTGAGCTGATATGCCCAAGTTTTGCGTACGCATTGTGCATTATCATATGAATATTGTATTTACCAAAGTGAAAATTACCTCCAGTATAATTTTAGACATCTTATTAGAGTGCTAATACTGTTTGCAGTTTACGGTTAAACTAAACAAAACGAATGAAAAGGATTAAAAGAAAATTGAAATATTTTTCTACAAATCACTGGAGTTTTGATTTTTCAAAATGAAATTTAAATTCCTACAGAGGTTTATAGATGAGAAAGCTGATAGTTATTCTGCAATTGGAAAATTAACTTTTTGGGAAATTTGAAATGATTATGTAGACATATTTAATAGTTGTAAAGAATGTACAGTTTTAAAAAAATATACTTTGGCTATTTAAGATGCTGTATTAAAATGCTAATAATGGAATAACAAATTTGAGAATAAAATCACTTAACTATTTTCCAACAAAACTGAAAGCAGAAAAGGAAAGAGGAAAAGATTACTTTTTAATGTCATCAATACTTGGTTAAATCTTGTCAATTTATCACTTAACATTAACTTGCTTTGTTCGCAGAATGTTCATTAAATGTTTAGACTGAACATAACTTTAGATAACAGTGCATCACTCAACAGCATAATATAGAGAAGCATTTGTAAGCATCATGTTTCTGCAGAAAGATATGTTTTGAAAATAGCTTTGACAAACTTTTATTCTTATATCAAAACTGTGCAGTATATGGAAGTCAGTAGTGTCCAGAGCTGTCAGCCCGGACTTGGGCCCCTTTCAACTGGGCAGTGTACAAATATAGTAAAAAAGCAGATTTTGACCATAACACCTTATCTCATTTAAAACTATAGTAGAACCTCAGTTACGAACATCAGAGTTATGAACTGATAGATTAACCACGCACCTCATTAGAAACTGGAAGCATGCAATCAGGTAGCAGCAGAGACCAAAAAAAAATACAGTATCGTGTTAAACATAAGCTACTAAAAATATAAAGGGAACGTTTAAAAAAAAGATTGACATGGTAAGGAAGCGGTTTCTGTGCTTGTTTCATTTAAATTAAGGTAGTTAAAATAAACATTTTTTCTTCTGCATAGTAAAGTTTCAAAGCTGTGTTAAGTCAAGGTTCATTTGTGAACTTTTGAAAGAACAGTCATAATGTTTTGTTCATAGTTACAAACATTTCAGAGTTACAAATAACCTCCATGCTCAAGGTGTTCATACCTCTGATGTTCTAGTCTAAACACAACAAACAGGTGTAATAAACCTTATGAAGGGAAGGAGTACAAGAGTAAGTACTCATATTGTCATCTTTTTCCTTCAGTTAAAATCTGAAATGGTATTCCGGCTGAACTGAGACCATGTTTTATGAATGAGACTTTTTATTTATTGCATGTAACAATAATAGAAATAAGTAGAGCTGTTGCTGGATCAGATTCTTTTGCATTTAAAGACATTAATTTGCTTTTTGTAGACTCCGGAGAAGAAACAATCAGAACCTTCCAGGGGAAGAAAGAGGAAAGCAGAGAATCAGAGTGAAAGCAGCCAAGGTACACCAAACATTTTTTGAATTATAGCAAATCAGTTAGGTATTACATGCATTTAGTCAAATTATATTTGCTTGAACACATAAAATTTAGGGTTTGTCTGCACAGTCCTGCAGTGCAAACTATGGGGGTATGAATTGCAGTGCACAGTAAAGTGTTATACTGTAACTGTCCTGTGTAGACCCTGCTAGCGCAAACTAGAAGGTTCCTAGTTCATGTTTCAAACAGGACTACATCAACGTAAACCAGGTATCTTTTAGTTCATACTAGCAGAGTCTACACAGGACAGTTACAGTGCAACATTTTAGCACTCACTACAGTTCATGCCGGGTAGTCTGCACTGTGGGGCTGTGTAGACAAGTCCTTAGACAGCCTTACAGAGTTCTACACTCATTGCCTGAGACAAGTGGTGATTTTAACTGGTGAATAAAATATATCTTTTTCCCCATTATCAGTCTTGGGTAGGTACAGGCAAGTACATTCTGTATCTGAGCTGTTAATTGTGTAAAAGAATTTTGTATGGCTGCACTTAGCTCTTGCCATAATTCTTCTCACTAGTATGCCTCTGCAGTTCCTTTTCTTATTCCAGCTGATGAGCAGGAATTCATGCTTTTAAAGTTTTCATTTGCTTGCTCTTCAGATAAATTTCCATTATCCTGAGTGACCTTTTTCCATCCAACAAATGTTCATAGGGGAGGATTAAATAGTTGGGGGATCACTAGAATGAAATAGATGACTTACATCTGATATGACTTGACTTTGACTTGAATCAAGCCATAACTGTTACTATCCAGTGGCTGTTTGGCCTTTGTGAAATGTGTGGTGCTCTCAGTCCATTTCCTAGTGGACAATATATATACTTGTTCCTCAAAACACTGTCATGATACTTACCATTTGGTACTGTTTTAGACAAGTATGTGGTTCATTGAAATATCCTGTCCCATTTTAAGGTGACTTCTTTAGGGCAGGAATGGTGGAGACTCATAAGTCTCTGGGTACTATCTAGCATATAAAGAAAAAGTAGTTGTGAGAATGGGGCTTATTTTATTGTTTTGGTGTTCCATTTGAACTAATAAATATCCCTTTAAATGCAAATATATAAGCCAGGAGCTAGGAGCATTGTTCATTTGCCTCTTGGTCATTTACTGTGTTTTTTATTTTGTCTTTGTGGTTGGTTCTTGTCCTGCCTCTGAGTTGATACTTGAATACTTTACCTGTTCTAATCACTGGTAGGCCTTTTGAACTGGCAGTTCAAACTACGTAGAAATAATTCTAATGATCAAGATTGCTATTTTAAAATACTGTGGCTTAGCTGCCACTTGCGCCTGATTTTCCAGCCAAGGGTATGTATTCCATTCTGAGCTGAGTGGTGTAGGTTTTAGACTCGTTGGTGATGTACACCTGGGCAATCAGCAAACTGGGACTCTGGCAGCTGAGGGAATAGAATATCAACTGATTAAAAGGAAATTAGAGCCAACTGTGAGGGCTTATGGGGTTTGTTCATAAAGACAATGTAGTTGGATGTTCCCCTTCCCTTTACCAGAGTGATTGATAAAGCATGACCAGCCCAGGAAATTACTTGGGAAGGAGAAGGGGTTTGGGGTCTTTAAATACAGAGCCTTCTTGGGAGCAAAGATAAAGAACTCCTTCAAATGGATGTTTGGTATTTTTCGATTGGAGAAATTTATTAATTTGTGACTGCATAGTTTAATGTTAACATAGTTTTAAGTCACTTGATAAATCACAGTCACTTGTTTGGGTATGAAAACTTATGTCTCTGGGACTGATTTCTATTAAATATCTCTGGTCTGCTTGAAGCTACAGTGGCAATATTTCACACATACAGATAAATAAGTTGGGAGTTTTTCTTGTAATGTCTTGCCAAGACCTGAATTTTGGGTTTTATATGTTCGGTGCAATAGCTGATGACATCACCGACATATAAAACAATGGAGGCAGCTGCATTCCTTATAATGCTTTAGATGTTAATGTTGTTAACTGTTACAGAAGATACTCTGAAAACTAGAATAAATAAATTAAATAACTGGCTTGCATTATAAAACAATATTTTTATCCATTTCTTTTAATACTTAAATTATTCTAGGAAATTTTTTAGTATTGTCCTCAAGATTAGTTTCTCCTCTAGCTACTTATGCATGGTGTAAAGTATAATGCAGGCAGTCTAACTTTGTCTTGCAATATTTTTTTTCGTACATTTTTCAGGGAAGTGTAGGCTGTCCCTTCCCATGTTAAGCCAAAAAAGCAAAGTGTAAGATATGTTGCTTTAAAATATTTCTGTTTAGGTGATCATTTTGATTTGACTGTTTACTGCTATTTAAATGTATAATTTATTTTGTTCTTAAAAAAAAAAAAGTTTCAGACAATCTGACACTCTCCTCTCACTTGACTCTTTTGGTCTCTTAACTGTTGTGGTACAGTCACCTCACAGAGGCTTTGCCTATTATAAACTTTTTTGGAAAATTTCCCACAGCTGCTTTTCTAGTGCTCCCATCATTGCTGCCCCTCATGGAGTGGAACAAGTGGTAGTAAAAGCAGGAAATTTTAACCATTTCTTAGAGCAGACAACCTGGTAATAAAAGCTCTTATGCCCTGGTTACCATTTTGTTACTGCCCATAGAACTTTATAACTACAATGTATCCTAATGTAGACAAGGCAGTAGCGTCCTCCATGCTAGATAGGACAGAATTTCAAATGTGAAAAACAAGCAGAAAAATATCTGTTTGTAGCATAGGATCACCTTTCTGGCCTTCCTTATGCATTATAAAGAAGCAAAGGCACAAAGCCCAGTTTTTTTCCTTACAGATCACTTTTAATGTTTCTCAGCTGACAAACTCCTTTCTTACCCATCCAGGTCAGCTTTTAGATAATTGGCAAGACTGGTATGGATATGGGGAAAGTGATAAAATGGTGCATTTGTTTAAAAATGTAATAAACCATCTCCTTCTTTACTGAAACCATGAAGAGTAGGGGGTAGGTAAGTGTAGGGAAATGGCTTTTATGAAAGAGACACTTGCAGTATGTGCTGGAATTCACTAAACTGTGTCATTAAATGCCATCTTGCTTAATTAGGGTGATTCTAAGGGAACAGGTTTGTTTAATATGTTTCAAAAACTGTAAGAATTGGTTAATGGCAGAATAAGTCAATATAAGTTGCATTGTACACTGTAATAACTTCATGTGTTGTCGAGCTAGTTATCACTGAGTTGTCCCTCAGCATGATAATTACAATACATAATTACAAATGCTGTTGTGTTCTGTTCAGGTGTGTACAGATTTGTTAGCATAAGTTTCCTTCTGGTTCTTTCCTTCGTTCGCATCTTTCTGTTTTCCTGGTCTCTTATGGCTTCTCAATAAACCATCTTGCCCCTAATATGTCTAAATATATAATGATTTGAATGCTTTGTAAAGGCAATTAATGGAAATAAAGGAATATCTCCTAGCATAATGTATTTCTAGGTGTGTCTGATAATAGGTTTGAGTGCTTAATTTGAAACAGCTGTATGTCTACTGTGGTGTGACAATTAATGGGGTCTACAGTAGTTGTAAGAGACAGCTGCACCTTCATGATAGTGCTTACGTGAAACCAATGAACAAAAACCTCTAGAAGCTTAATGGCTGAAATATCAAATGCATTTTTTGTGGAAAACAAATGCATATGTATTTCTTTTTTAAAGTAAATTTTCTGTGGCTTGGTTCCCCAGTGTGGTTCCGCAGTTCTTCTCTTCTGGTGTCAGGAAGTGGAATAGCAAAAGATAGGCAGTCTCCCTCCCCTTTAAGGCACTGTTCCCAGTCTCTTCCTTCCTCTCAGTGAGGAAAACAAAAAACGCTTCACACTGATGTATTGTCTTTAGACTTCAAGCACAGGCACTATGAAAAATAGCACAGAGGAAACAGACAGACTCCCTCGAAGTGGAAAGTGTAGCCTGAGAGTGGGTGCTTCCTGCAGATCATCACTGCAAGGCTGGTGGGTCTGAATTGTCTAGTCAGCAATTCAGCAGTCCCCTGTCTTGCCAGTGGGAGCAAACCTGTATTGCGTGGCTTTCCCTCGCTTTTAGAGCACTCCCACTAGATTCATTTTAGAGAAAATGCCTAGAAGAGCAGGGGAAAAAGAGCTATGGTGCTTCATCCAGGTCCCTTACCTATTCCTTCCTTTGTTCTGAGGGGGAGGCAGAGATGCTTAATCTTGAGACCATTGCATGGACCAAAAAGAATACAAAGCCCTCCTGCTCTCTGTATGGAAGGACTCTACCCTAATTTACCCCAAGCAGTTCACTACACTCACTCCTTTGTGGAGCTTTTCTCTTCCACTCCCTCCTCAGTAACCTACCTTCTCTCTTTAGGCTCCACTAGAGATGCATAATGAGGACCCATCCCACTGGGACAGGTTCCTTAGGTTTATGTCCTATCTTAGGCCTCCTGTGAAGTCCCTGAGTCCTCAATAGGGTGCTCAGTGCTTTGCTCAAATCTTGTTGAATTCTTAGCTTTGGTGCTTCTTACTGTGCTTTCCTTGAAAGTGGAATTCCTTAGTCGAGGTCGCCTTCACCTGACAGGGCTTATGGCATTTGTTTGCCATCAACACTGTCTTGTTTTTCTTAAGGAAAAATTAATGCTTTGCACTTGTTACAGCTTCCTTACCAAAGCAGTTTCTTCTTTTCACCTGAACCAGGAGATTTCCCACCCCCACCCCCCAACCCCAACTTCTGTCTGATCACCAAAGCCCAGAGAAAATCCCCTGACACTGTGTGGATATATGTGGGACAGTGAAGGTGTACCCTGTCTCAAACACAGGAGTTCAGAAAGTCTCATTCCCTCTTCGTGCTCCGAGAGTCCCTGCAATGGTTTAAAGGCTCTGATTAACTTCCCCTGCTGGAATCTGTTGTTGCATTTGGAGACTCTCCTGCATCTGTTCTGTCAAAGCCGTGTCTACTTCCATAGCTGAGAAAGAAACCTCCATAGATGACTATGCATGGCAAAGACTCGCAGCTCTGTCTGCAGTCACCTTCACCAAGCACTAGAGACTGGATCTGTCCTCTTGGTCAGAGCATTCTAGTCATTCCTCTGAAGATTTATGACTGACTTGCAAGGGGAAAAGAGCTGCTATCATCTCCACAAGGTGATACTCATTCTTTCTACTCTCTGTTCAGCCCCTTTGCATCTTTATATTGCCCCAGCTATCACAGCCTACTGAGTTAGCTGGTCAGTAATTTATTGTTGCCTCCGTAAATTGTTACTGTACTTCTAGTTAGATTTTGTCCTCACTGTTTTTGCCCACTCAGGTTCAAGAACTGAGCAAAGGGACTAGTATAGAAAGTGAGTTGTAGGCTAACCAGATTTGACATTTTTGGCAAATCATTAACTGGTGAGCCTGGAGACAGAGTGCCTAAAAGGTGGAGGAGCTTGGCACCAAAACTCTTGCCTGCCGACGTTAATGATGAACATCTCATCATGTTAGTTAGGGATAGTCTTGTGGCTAAGGCACTGGAGTAGGAATTAGGAGATATGATTTAATTCCTGGCTTCTCTGCTACAGACGTCTGGTGAGAGTTGAACAGGCCATTCTCTCTGTGCCTCAGTTTCCCATTTGTGTGTTTTTTTTTTTTTTTAAAAAAAAAGCATAATTATACTTCATTGCCGTATGTGGATGATGTGAAAATAAATTAGTCAAAGTGCATGGAGTTCTCAGATGCTGTGCTGATGGGATGCCATATGAATATCTAGATAGAAAGATCACACATTGGCTCACCAAGCTGCAGAAAACTGCTTAGCAGATTCTAAGACTTTATTTGACATACTGTATACTTTTCACCTCCATAGTAAGTATAGCGGTCTATTTTTGTCACTTCTAACGTCTTTAATTTTTTCTTTAACTTCAGGGAAAAGTATTGGGGGACGTGGTCACAAAATTAGTGACTATTTTGAAGTAAGTTTTTTATTTATTTTGAAAATTATTTTTTTGACTTCTTTAAGGTTGGAAGTAACTGTTTAAGATACTAAATTTAGTTAAATTCACAAGCATAAATGTAAAGAGTACTGCACTACTCAGGCAACAGATTTGTTTAGATTGTCACCTGCCTTGATTTAGAAACACAAAATGCATGGCTTTCTATACAAAAGTAACACATACAAGTCATGTCTACACCGTGAGCTAGCAATGTCTTTTAAATGTTACATTATTTTTACTAGTGTGGACAGGAGCTCAGTCTTTGAGAGAATAGTGATCTTTAATAGACCTTTTTATTTTTAGATCTAACAGTTATGGTGGGATGTTATCTTGGTCTTGCTGGAGCTGAAAAAGGATGAGGGGAATGGATGGTTTAAAATGAGTAGTTTTTAAAACATCTTTGGAGCTGTTTGTAAAATTTATATTTAAAAATTAAAGCTACATCTTAAATAGTGGTTTTTGGGTTTTTTTTTTTTTGTTTTTTGTCTTTTTTGCACTCTCTTCCCTTTAGACGTGTAGGTTGTGCAGTAATACAGTTAATGATACTTTTTTTTTTTGCCTTACAGTCGATTTTCGATAAGAATGTTAACTAATTCTTTGGCCATGTTTCCTCTTCAGTACCAAGGTGGAAACGGCTCCAGTCCTGTAAGAGGCATATCTCCTGCAATCCGTTCTCCTCAAAATTCACATTCACATTCCGCCCCTTCTTCTGTAAGTTTGAACTATTAATCTGTTCAATTTCAGCATTCAGTTCAAAAGTTTTCAGTCAGTGAAAATAGCCTTAATTGGGAATCACTGATTATAAATAATCACTGTAAATAGTGAAACTTTCTAAACTTACTTTCAGAAAGAAATCTATAATACTACTTGTTTGGTTCAAGAAATAAAGTTCAAATTTTTAAAAATGCTTTCAGTAAATTTTAGGTGTATAAACTAGAATTACTGTCTGATTGAAACATTGTTGTAAAATCGGAAGGGAAGCTCCAAGTTAATTATTACACTGTATAACTTCAGGTAACTGGTCACCAGGTATGGGTGGTTGTTGAATTCCAAGTCATTTATTTAAAATAAATTCATAACTTTTTCACTAAGTAATTTCAAAAACAGGACATAATAGCATCTGTTCACAAATACCCTACACACATTAAAAAAAATATTTCTTACTCCTTTTTGCTAGGAAGGAATAGTGAAAAATCCAGGTTGTTTTGTTATAAACAAAGATGCTGATAAACCAACAGATTCTAGTTAAATTTAAATACATGACTACTGTATCCCGTATAATTCTCCTTACTAGTAATGTTTTGAAATGTGAAAGTTGGGATTTAATTTGAAAATAAATAGTTTCCGCTCATATACAGGCTTGCAGTGTTAATGTTGGACTTGCCTTTGTTTAACTCCGGGTGGAAGGACCATTTCTGGACAACTACACTTTATTCTACTTGCTATCAGCTTCAGAATTTGAACTCCAAATTTCCCTTACGCTCTGTTGCTCAGGAAATGTTTTTGAGTTTTGCTATGTATTAGGGCTGTCGATTAATCACAGTTAACTTATGCAATTAACTCAAAAAAATTAACTGTGATTAAAAAAATTAACCGCGATTAATCTCACTGTTAATAGAATACCAATAAAATTTATTAAATATTTATGGATGTTTTTCAACATTTTCAAAAATATTGATTTCCATTACAGCACAGAATACAAAGTGTACAGTGCTCACTTTATATTTTTATTACAAATATTTGCACTGTAAAAATGATAAACCCAAAAGAAATAGTATTTTTCAAATCACCTCATACAAGTCTTGTAGTGCAGTCTCTTTATTGTGAAAGTGTAACTTACAAATGTAGATTTTTGTTGTTGTTACATAATTTCATTCAAAAACAAAACAATGTAAAACTTTAGAGCCTACAAGTCCACGCAATCCTACTACTTGTTCAGCCAATGGCTAAGACAAACAAATTTGTTTACATTTACGGGTGATACTGCTGCCTGCTTCTTATTTACAAAGTCACCTGAAAGTGAAGTGCCAGGCGTTCGCATGGCACTTTTGTAGCCAGTGTTGCAAGGTATTTACGTGCCATATATGCTAACATTCGTATGTCCCTTCATGCTTCAGCCACCATTCCAGAGGACTTGCTTCCATGCTGCTGATGATCATTTAAAAAAAACAGTGCGTTGTGACTGAACTCCTTGGGGGAGAATTGTATGTCCCCATCTCTGTTTTACCCTCATTCGGCCATATATTTCCTGTTATAGCAGTCTCGGATGATGACCCAGCACATGTTGTTTGTTTTATGAACACTGTCACTTCAGTTAGGACAAAACGCAAGGAAGGTACCAATGTGAGATTTCTAAAAATAGCTACAGCACTCGACCCAGGGTTTAAGAATCTGAAGGGCTGTCCAAAATCTGAGAGGGATGAGGTGTGGAGCATGCTTTTAGGACTCTTAAAAGAGCAACACTCCGATGCTGAAAGTACCTAACCCGAAACACACACACACACACAAAATTAACCTTCTGCTGGTGGCATCTGACTCATGATGTTGAAAACGGACCGATGAATGTTCACTCTGCTTTGGATTGTTATCGAGCAGAACCCGTCATCAGCATAGATGCATATCCTCTGGAATGGTGGTTGAAGCATGAAGGGACATATGAATCTTTAACGTATCTGGCACGTAAATATCTTACAATGCAGGTTACAACAGTGCCATGTGAATGCCTGTTCTCACTTTCAGGTGTCATTGTTGTGATGTGTTTGGTCACAGAGACCCCCTTGGGACTGTCACCTGATGTGCTGAAATGACCTCTGAGCCCATTTTCCCTGATGGCTTGCGACTCCAGAACCGTGCCTTGTTGAGCCAGACACTTTAGTCAGCTGCAACAGAGACCCATGCCTGAACCGCGCCTCCAAAGCTGCAGGCTTTAATTGAAAACCATTCAACAGGTTACCTGTCTCCAGCACCCAGAAACGCAGCTCCCAATGGGATCCAAACCCCAAATAAATCCATTTCACTCTGTATAAAGCTTATACAGGGTAAACTCATAAATTGTCCGCCCTTTATAACACTGATAGAGAGAGATGCACAGCTGTTTGCTCCACCAGGTATTAATCACTTAATCTGGGTTTAATAATAAACAAAAGTGATTTTATTAAATAAAAAAAGTAGGATTTAAGTGGTTTCAAGTAATAACAGACAGAACAAAGTAAGTTACCAAGCAAAATAAAACAAAGCACACAAGTCTAAGCCCAATACATTAGGAAACTCAATACAGGTAAATTTCACCCTCAGAGATGTTCCAATAAGCTTCTTTCACAGACTAGACTCCTCTTAGTCTCGGCCCAATCCTTTCCCTGGTACAGTCCTTGTTCCAGCTCAGGTGGTAGCTAGGGGATTTCTCATGATTGGCAACCCTTTTTGTTCTTTTCCACCCCCTTTTATAGCTTTGGCACAAGGCGGGAATCCTTTGTCTCTCTCTGGGTTCCCACCCTCCTTCTAAATGGAAAAGCACCAGGTTTAAGATGGATTCCAGTACCAGGTGACATGATCACATGTCACTGTAAGACTTCATTATCCATTCTTTCAGGGTTGGCCTGCACGTACCCAGGAGGGTTTGTGAGTAAACAGAACCATTCGCAACCAGTTGTTCTAGCTAATGGGAACCATCAAGATCCTAAGCCACCATTAATGGCCCACACTTTGCATAATTATATTAGGACCTCAGAGTTAACTTCATATTTCTAGTTTAGATACACAAATGATACATACATACAAATAGGATGAACACACTCAGTGGATTATAAGATTTGTAATGATACCTTACAAGAGACCTTTTGCATAAAGCAAATTCCAGTTACATTATATTCGCATTTCAAGCATATTTTCATATAGCATATGGAGTGCAACGTCACAATTTGTAAACAAGAAGCAGGCACCATTATTTCCTGCAAATGTAACCAAACTTGTTTGTCTGAGCGGTTGGCTGAAGTAGGACTGAGTGGACTTGTAGGCTCTACAGTTTTACATTGTGTTGTTTCTGAATGCAGGTTTTTTTGTACATAATTCTACGTTTGTAAGTTCAACTTTCATGATAAAGAGATTGCAATACAGTATTTGTGTTAGGAGAATTGAAATATGCTATTTCTTTTTTTACAGTGCAAATATTTGTATTCAAAAATAAATAGAAAGTGAGCACTGTACACTTTGTATTCTGTGTTGTAATTGAAATCAATATATTTGAAAATGTAGAAAATATCCAAAAATATTTAAATAAATGGTATTTTATTATTAACAGTGCGATTAATCGCGATTAATTTTTTTAATTGCTTGATAGCCCTTCTCTCTCTCTGAATGTGTGTGTGTGTGTGTGTGTGTATAGCCCTTCTCTCTCTCCTTCCCCAAAAAGTGATTTCTCTTAGAGGTTTCAGACTGTTGTCTCAGTGATGTCTGGTTCCATAATATACTACAGGTTTCCCCTGTTCTGGGCCCTCTGATGTCAGAGAAGCCCTCCAAAACTAAAGGAAACCCAGCTTAGTTATTTTTGAGTTGTCAAACTTAGTCTAAGGCTTTATATACACTGGAAACTGAAAAAAATACACACACACACACCCCCGAACGACAAAAGTTTGGCCGACGAAAAGCACTAGTGTGAACAGCACTTTGTTGGCAGGAACGCTCTCCTGCCGACAAAGCTACCGCTGCTCATTGAGGGTGTAAGTTTTTTGTCGGTGGGAGAGCTCTCTCCCACCAACAAACAGTAGCTTCACTGCGCGCCTTTTAGTGGCACAACTGTAGCAGCACAGCCATGTCACTAAAAAGTGCGTAGTGTAGACAAAGCCTCACAAAAATCTAGCTGAGGGACATTGGAAAAGGATGCAAACTTATGATACTAGTTGCTACCAGACAAAAGTTGGTAGACTTGGTATACAAGAGTCATTATTAGATCAGCTTTGTTCATACTATCTAACTGCTGTGGTTGATGCCAATTTTTTTTTTTTTGAGCATTAGTGTGAATTGATATGTATTGTGACTGTTTCTGCAAACTTTATTCTATTCCTCTTAAGGTAAGTAACGGTCTTTAGAAATTTTCTAATAGCTCCTATTCCACAGAGAGTAAGACTAAATCTGTCATCCTTTTCCCTAGGAATGGGATCTAATCTTAGTTCTTTTAGAGTATGTTGCACCTCTCCAAAATACATATGTCATTAATTGCATAGTGAATAGCTAGATGCAATACTCCAAAGATAGATCGGTCATATAGTTAAAAAGTATGGTCTTTCCTTGTTTTGTATTTTAGCTTGCTAATTACAACCAATGGTCAAGTAGTTATTCTCACAGGATTTTGAGATACACATTCAAAATTCTTTCACTTTGCAATCTGAGTATTTCAATTTGAAACTGATATCTTTTGTTTATGTATTTTAGGTTCAACAGAATAGTCCTTCTCCTACGGCATTAGCTTTTGTGGACCACCCTGTTACACAGCCAAAACAGTTATCATTTAAAATCACTCAGGTAAACACTTTTGTGTAGACACTTCCCATGTTCTTTTTAGAATACATGAAAACATTGATCAGTGACCATTTATTTCCGTGCCTGATAACTGGTTCAAGACCAGTAATTACAAAATTTACAGGTTCTGCAAGCATTTGTAGTGGTCTGCAAAAACACTTCTGTCCTTGATAAATTTTGAGCTGCTAGTCATTCTGATTACCATCTTGCTTTTTATGCTCATATAGCACTTCATGAACCATTAGAGTTAGATGAATGCTTTGTACCTTTTGCTCAAGATTCAGGTTGTCATGTGATCTTAAGTGTTGGTTTCTAGCTCTATCAGTATTTAAGATAGCAACCACTGTGGCAATGAGATATGGTCAGATACAACATGGCCTTTCAGAGCTAAAAGTCAAAGTTCTTTGTCAATGAAAATGGCAATCCTTTTTATGCCCTGAAGCACCCTTATTGTTGAACCGCTGTTTCGTCTGGCATGTCCAGCCCAATCCTCTGACCCTCTCTCCTTCACAGTTGGTTAGTTTAAAACTTCCTTACTTAGAGGGATACCATTTCAGACCAAACAGATACAATTTAACATAGTATTATTAGTAGACTTTTTCATTCAAGCCATTTCGTGTTTATCCCTTACTGAAAAAGAAAATTAATTGCTCTTTAATAGATTGGCTTTCAATTAATGAAGAACTTTATCAGTTAAAGTGGTTTGTCGAAACTCTTAACTCAACCCAGCCTATTAATTGGCAAAGACAATTACAATAATTTAAAATAATTAACAACATTGATGCAAAAATGAGGAAAATCATGTGTTACAGCTGCCAAAGAATGGAATTAAATATTTGAAAATGTTTTTGTTTAGACTGATCTCACGATGCTGAAATTAGCTGCACTGGAAAGTAATAAAAATCAAGACTTGGAAAAGAAAGAAGGTCGTATAGATGATTTGCTCAGGGTAAGTGTAAAAGACTGAATAAAAGATGTCTATTTAAAATTTCGGTTAGTGATGGTATATAGAAAATATTTGTACTACCATATAAAGCTGAAAATATATTAAAGTTTTAATATAAACATATGACAGAAAACACCAGATCTGTAAAGATTAAAATATTCTATAAAATCTGCATAAATGCTTTTTCTGAGAAGCAGCATATACTATAAGCTCACTTCATCCGATGAAGTGAGCAGTAGCTCACGAAAGCTTATGCTCTAATAAATTTGTTAGTCTCTAAGGTGCCACAAGTACTCCTTTTCTTTTTATGGATACAGACTAACACAGCTGCTACTCTGAAACCTAGCATATACTATGTGATAACTAAGTGCATGAATCTCATTTTTTTTTCTGCTTCAGCATTTAAAAGAAACATGTCTTTGGCACATCTAACTATTAAACATGGTTATAGACTTCTTGAGGCTCCAGACAAGGGTGATATTGTATAAGGCAGTTGTTAATTTAATTTCTTTGGCTTTTTACAAATCTTGATATATTTTCACATGACATATTTCTTGCTTTAATTGTAAAGTAAAGCATTCCTCAGTAGGACAACTTATTACTGCCTACGTTTTCAAGATTACCATGACAGAAGTACCGTGGGCACAAAATAACTGCCTATAATGAGAAAAAAATGAAGTACTTTGGAAAGTTCCTGTACTAGAGTAAGGGGGGTTGGGGTGGTTATACTCCAAAAGTAGTTGGGTTGCAGAGGTAACTATATCAACAACTAGACAAACAGGATGTGACAAAAAGCAGACAACAGTGCGCAGATACAACAAATAGAAGTCTTTAAAGGAGATGAGTGAAAGGGATTGTAATAACTTCACAAATTGTATATATCTTATCTAATTTGTGTTCATGAAATCTTGTATGTTTCTGTTTTTACCTGCTAAGCAGTGTAGAAGTAATAAAGATAACATTGCAAAAATTCTAGTATGTTATAGCTAGAACAACATAACTTCAGTCTTCTGAGGTCATAATGTGAATACAAAGAGCATGCTTTAAACTTTTTACTCCCTTCCACTCCTCAGATATTTTTTTAATTTGTCAGTGTGAATTTTTATTTTACTGCGGGTTATGAAAGAGATTATTGTATTTCCATTTGATTCCTGTATGAAATCCTTTATCTGAAGAGGAACTGGAGCTAGAATTGAGCTTCCTATTTAATATTGGAAGGGTGGAAAAGTACTAGTGCTAATGTACTAGATAAGATGTATTTATTTACATATTTTATCTGATAAAATGCATCTGACACTTAAATATGAAGATACAGTTCAAACCTGTGTAATGTTAGGTATCATTCTGGTATTCAGCTTCCAATGATCATGGATCCCCTTCTTTGGGGGAGGGGGAAAAATAAAGCCACCTCTATACAGACCTGATGAGGCTGATGTACTGAGAATAAGGTTGTTTTGTTTATATATTTGTATATATGTAGGCATTCTGCTTTAGTGCATGTCACTGAAGATATACATTTGTATTGATAATAGTTATATGTTTTTGATTTGTAGTATTTTCCATAAAATAACACTGATCTGAAATATAACTTTTTTTTCATATTGTTCTTAGGCTAACTGTGATCTTAGAAGACAAATAGATGAACAACAAAAGCTACTTGAAAAATATAAAGAAAGGTTAAACAAATGCATTTCAATGAGCAAGAAACTTCTGATTGAAAAGGTAAGGTTGAACACTGTTTTTTCAGTGTGTGTGGTGGAAAGCACTATAGATAGTTACCTATGGAGTGCCGTTATTAAACTCTCCACCCCATTTTCACTTGCTCGTAACTTTCTGTTTGGACTGAAACTTTCTACGTTTTTGTTTTCTATGTTCTCAGTCCAGAACTAATTAATTTTAAATTTGAGAAAAATACCTTCAGCCATTTTTGAAATATGGAAGAGTAGAAAAAATGCATTTTTGAACATAAATGTTTGTTTGCTCACTAATAATTCAATCACTGTTGACCATAAAATATATGACGTTAGCATGTGGCTTTTCCTCTAGGTGACATTCAACCTTTTTGTGAATTTTGGGCAAACTGTTTTAAAATAAATGTACAGGTGATTGAAAATCACTTCTGAACATGCTCAGTGGGGACATTCTTTTTGTGAAAAGCACATAAGAGAGCTAGGAGAATTTCTACTGTAAATAGATCGACTGCTACCTTCCATTTTCAGCTTAATATTAAGAGCAGCAAAAGCAGGTACTTACCCCTCTGCCATCCCATTCACCTAAATGAGATATGAAATTCAAATTTAATGCTAACATTCTTAAACACTAGCAATACTGCTTTTCTTAAAAACAACCCCAAAAAGTCAAGGAAAATGAATGGAAAAATTAGTTTAATGCAATGAATACAAGACAAGTCAGGACGTTAAGAAAAGAAACTAAATTTTTCCTTAAATCTGCTGCAAGAGACTGTGGAAGAATTCCCACAATGCAGGGTCACCCCGAATGCCTATACTGTCACCATTGCTAGCTCCAGCATCAGGGTATGCTGAGAACAGGATGTAGCAGGCCTGTTGTTCATCATACTAGGGGGAGTGTGGGCTGCTCTGGAGTGTAGAGCATCCCATAGACAGCTCTTGTGCTGGGGACACACCAGCCTGCTGAGCAGCCCTGAATTGTGACAGTGTAAAGGTAGCTCAAATTCCCCCTGCCTTCTTCCCTCATTCTTTGAATTCCATGTAACATTTGCAAGTAAAGTCAAGATTGGGTTTTCTGGCTCATGTATCATTATGAATAATAACTAAATTCTGATAATGTATAAGCCAGAAAAAATAACATGTATCAGTTCTGCAGAGGTAATTGGAATATGAGTAGTTGAAACTTATTTCCATCCATCATTCTTTTACCTACTACTCAAAAAAAGACATTAGAGAGAGGACTGTGTTTTTTGCTAACTTGTAAACACTTTAGAAAAACTGAATGGTAATATTTTGATTTTCTTAGAGCACACAAGAAAAGCTGGCAAGCAGAGAGAAGAGTATGCAAGACAGACTACGCCTCGGGCATTTTACAACAGTTCGACATGGTGCTTCATTTACTGAACAGTGGACAGATGGCTTTGCATTTCAAAATCTTGTGAAGTTAGTCAATGTTATGTTTTTAAAATTCTCAGTAATTGTCAGTTCCCTCCAGTGGATTTTTTTTTTATTACTAAGAGCTTCTAGGATTGGAGCTGCTTTTCATATGTAGTATTTCACTTTGCTTTTTGAAGTTTCAGAATACAGTACAGAACTCCCTTAATCAACCAACAGAATGTAGAATGCTAAATCCTGTTGTTTTTGAAAGAAGATGATTGGGCCTCTCTTGATTTTAACAAGCCTTAGAACAAGTGTGAATTTACTAACTGAGCAGCATTTCATTAATCATCACAATTGATAGAAAAAGTTGTAAACCTAGATCAGTGATTCTCAAACTGTGGTCCACCGACTACTGGTGGTCAGTGGAACAGTTGATGGTCTGTGGAGGGCTTGCTGGTCACGTGGTGCTGGCTCCACATCCTTCATTATAGCAGCTTCTACAGACATCCAGGCTCTTCATTGCAATGAAGGAGGAGCGAGAAGGAGGAGCAAACCTAGCAGCCGCCACTAGGGGCTGCTGCTAGCATAAGCGGATGGGGGAAAGGAGCCTGTAGCCGCCAGCAGGAAAAGAGCTGCCTCAACAAGGTACTTCAGCAGAGAATGGGGCAGAGAAGGAGCTTGGGGAGATGGGGCAGAGGGTGGAGCTATGGAGTGGGAGGAAGAAACTAATTCATGACTTCAGATACATGCTTTGGAAAGTAAACTGATTTGACCTTTACATTGTTAAGTATTAATGTGTTCACTAGAAACTCTAGTTTTCTCAAGAAAGATGTGGGAATGCAGATGGGATTGTGATTGGGCAGGGATTTGGTCTGTGACGACACTCTTCAGAAATGGGTCCACACTAAATGTTTGAGAACCCCTGACCTAGTTAATATCTAATGATTTAGCTTTTACAGTCTTCCTTATGTGTTTTGTCCATACATACAATAGTTATTTATTGTGTAACCCAACTGATTATTTATTTAGGAAGGTCAGCTCAGCTAAAGTATCTGATTGGTAAAACAACCATATTAATATTCTGCATTGACATCTCTGACTTTTTCTTTTCTTTTGGTGTTGGTTGTAAGTGATAATGTCCACTTTGTCAGAATACCATTTGTTTCCAATCTGGAAAATCAAGTATGTATGTTACACTTTTGGAAACCTATTACAAAAGAAAATTATACCAACATGTTTCCAAAACTTTGTGAGAATACTCCTTCCTAATAGGGAACATTTGATTTCTCTTTAACATACTCTGAAATACTCTTACTCTTCATTTGTACAAAAATGATTACTGATAGAAAAAGTACAACCTTTTCAATTACCCTCCTCTTGCCAAATTGCAAATCTGTAGCGTATTATCCGACAAAGAATACACCAAGAAACAAACATACAAAATAAAATCAAATCATGCAAATTCTTCTTCTGATCCCCAAAATAAATATTCACATTTACAGTGCCTAGTTAAGAATGCCTCACGAGCTTTTCATTTTTACCAAGAAAAGAGTTCGTGGTAATTCAGTGGATTAGAATCCATCGTTGCCATTATTAGAAGCCTGCTTTTTAAAATGTTATTAGCTGTAAAAATATTAATAATTAATGCAATATTTTTGGTTTTACAGGCAGCAAGAATGGGTGAATCAACAAAGGGAAGATATCGAAAGGCAAAGAAAGCTCCTAGCCAAACGAAAACCTCCATCTACAAATAATTCTCAAGCACCATCTGCCAATTCGGAACCAAAACAGAGGAAAAATAAAGCTGTCAATGGGGCAGAAAATGATCCCTTTCTTAGACCCAGTTTACCACAGCTGTAAGTTTACCAATTCAATCAATCTTTTTCATCGTTTCCTAGGTGTTGTCCATTTTGTTTGCAGCGCAAGTAGTGGCATAACCCCAACAGTTATGCCATATGCCAGCAAGTTAGGGACTTACTCTGTTCTCACTGATGGCTTGTCTAAATTGAGGAAACTTGCACCAAAATCTATGTAGCTGCAATGTATCATTGCAATCTTGGGTAAATTGCATCAGTCTGTTTTGCCTTGATGCGATGTGTCTACTGGTCTCTAATTAGACATGCCTAATTCTAGTATTCTACGCTTGTAACTCCACTGATTTCAGTGGAGTTAGCCTTCTTCTCCTTTCAGTTAAATTGATGTAAAGAAGGCTTTGGTGACCAATTCAGCTTCGACTGAAGAAGATAATAGTCTTTCAATTGGCTTCGAAAGGAGTTGGATACGTCCTGTAGTATCTGAAGGCCTGCATCTAAATTAATAATGCGCTAAAAAAAAGTAAATGATCTTGCATCTTTTCTTCTAATTTAAATACTTTAGTGCTGGTTTAATGGACACCATCAATTTAAGAATTACCCTTCTGTCTGAAAATTTTTTACCTACTATGGAAAGAGATTGAAAAAAAGTAAACTTTGCTTTTTTTCAATTTGTTTACTTTGTTTTTGATTGCATTTCATCATATATACTGTATATTCATTATCACTATCTCCCTGTATAATTTCTCCTCTTTTGTTTGAGTTTTCCATACAACATCAGAAGGGAAGCACATTTTTACAAATATGATAATGTGGTTATTAAACTACAAAAAGTTGGCCAGCGCACCAGGAGAAGTACTTCAAAGTTCTTTTAAACTACTATTTTGAAATTGGCTAGATCCCAGGTTGATTGTGATCATTAATCATCAGAAAAATCATTATTTTAAATATTTACAATTATAACAATGTTCATCTTTTTCTGATTATCAAATCCAATATCCCCTTCACCTCTGCATCATTTGTTTCTGGCACATTTTGCACATGGTGGCAGAAGAATTGAGACTAAAAGGGGGCTGCAACAGGATTTAGAACTGACAGACCTTTAAGTTAATACTGATTGTGGTTTGTTTCTAAAAGTGATGCTTCTCAGAAAGTTTACTGTAGGAAGGCTGTTCAGAGATGCTAATTTAAAACACAAAAACCCTTAAATTTTCATATATAACTAAGTGAGCTGTAGCTCACGAAAGCTCATGCTCAAATAAATTGGTTAGTCTCTAAGGTGCCACAAGTACTCCTTTTCTTTTTGCGAATACAGACTAACACGGCTGTTACTCTGAAACCTGTCACTTAAGAAGTGCTTCTTTCTCATATAAATGCTTCCCTCTGCAGCTGTATTCTGATGTTTTCTTTTGAAATACTGCTGGAACTAAAATGGGCTCTTCTCTAGAATATTTGTTTTCAGGGGAACTAGCTATTTCTTCTTCCACAGTTTGTCAATCCCTAACTCTTTGTTCCACTTAAGAAAAAGGAATACATACACTGGGATCTGTAAATCTTGTGTTGTGTTTGTAGAGACTTTAGCATTCTTGTTGTTTTATAAGATCTGCAGGGCAGCTCTGTAGTCACTTTTACTTTCTACCATACAAACAAAGCTTGTGCCAATGTAAATGTTCTATATATTAAAAGCCAAGCAATTGTTACTGTTACTCTTAGCCATGAATATACCTGACCAGTGTATTTGGCTAAGTCTTTTTAGTCTATATTCATGTTAAATTTTCTGAGATTTTCTGCTACTTTAGTAGATGATTAATTAGTAGATGATAAATTTTGCTTCAGTTGCATGTTTCACAAGAGCATTGCATATTTAATTGTACCGTGAATCTCTCTTGTCCAATTTGTTCCAGATTCACAAATAGCTATTCCTATCCTTCCTTCACAATATTCTCAAATTAATTATATTTACAATTTTCAAGTTCACATTTAATTTAGGTTTGATTAAGCAGATTAAATTGAATACAAATTGAGCATTGAAGACTTCTTTTGACAACTATATATCCAATAAGTTAATTGCAGTTTGTTTTTTATATTTTAGTAATCAAATGGTAGTTTACACATATTAATCATGATTGAATCAAGACTAGCTGTGCATTTGTATACGTTAATTTGGTCCTGATATAACTGCTGTTTTATGTATAACACTGCCTGCCTATTTTGTCTTTGTTGAACAATTGTGTGTTGCTGGGGTCCTTTATGCGACCTGGGATCACCAGAACACAAGGGCCTCTTGTGTTCCTTTGCCAGGAGCTTTAGGGGTTTTTCAAACTTTTAATTAGGATTTGTTGTAGTCTTGTTAGTGTGATACCTCTTCTTGTCTGAAAGATACCTACAGTAAAACTGCTGTTCCCCATTACAGAGCTAGACAGATAACACATGTCCATGTGTTAAAACAATTATTAATTGTGCTTTTTCCAGTCTAGTATTCAGTATTCATTTACTCTTTCTGATCTCCATTACTGCATTCATATTGTGCTCATCAGTGTGCCCACATCACTCTGAGAATAATAGTTCTAATTAGCCCATAGCCGAAGGGAAGAGGCTTTATTTATACCTAACGGAGGGAAGTACAGAATTGCTGAGATTAATTAACTAAAACAGAGTCCCTCTGGCACCACCTTATTTAGTTTTGACAATGGCGTAGCTTCTTGTGTAGAGAAAAACAAATATTTTTTTAGCTTGGTTACAAAAAAGTGTGATTGAAACGAGGGTTGAAAACAGCTTTTTGTATATGAACAGTTTTTTAAAACAGTTTTCAAAACCAATAGAAGGTGATGGCTGTGGCTTTGCCAGTGACAGGTCATTTTCCTGATGTAGTTGGATGATTAAAGGAATAACAACTTACCATGTTTGTCTAATGAGTTTGAAAGTGAATCAAAGTATTCATCAAGATGGCAACTGACCACCTGAAGAAACCCTCAATGCTTGTGTTTAGATGCAATTGACTAAATGAGCAGCGCAATGTAAACACTATCCTTGTCTGCCAGAGCTCTTAGTAATTTTTGGTGTCCCAAGTGGTTAATGGTTCCATGTGAGATTTCTTTATTACCGAACAAGCAATTTTTTATAATCTCACTTAATTGGCATCAGTTGAAATGTACCTCAACAACTGTTAACTTGAAGTGCACAGATAAACTCCTCAACTCTTTAAAAAAAAATCTATCCCAAATTTAATTCTACTTCAAGTGAGGCAATTAAGTGTTTAATGCCAGCCCCCAGTGTTTGAATTTCTGGAAACAGCCATTATGTGCCCATCTATAAAAAATTACAGACCAGTCATTTTAACTTCTGTACCTGGAAAGATAATGGAGCAAATAATTAAGCAATCAATTTGCAAACATCTAGATGATAGTCAGGTGATAAGTAACCATCACCATGGATTTGTCAAAAACAAATTGTGTCAAAGCAGCCTGATAGCTTTCTTTGACAGGATAACAAGCCTTGTGGATAGGGAGGGAAGTGGTATACATGGTATATCTTGATTTTAGTAAAGCTTTTGGTAGAGTCCCTCATGGCCTTCTCATAAATAAACTAGGGAAATACAACCTAGATGGAGTTACTATAAGGTGGGTGCATAACTGGTTGGAAAATCGTTCTCAGAGAGTAGTTATCAAGTTGTTCAAAGTCATGCTGGAAGGGCATAATGAGTGGGGTCCCTCAGGGATCATTTCTGGGTCTGGTTCTGTTCAGTATCTTCATCAGTGATTTAGATAATGGCATACAGAGTACACTTATAAAGTTTATGGATGACACAAAGCTGGGAGGGTTTGCAAGAGCTTTGGAGGATAAGATTAAACTTCAAAATGATCTGGACAAACTGGAGAAATGGTCTGAAATAGGATGAAATTCAGTAAGGACAAATGCAAAGTATTTCATTTAGGAAGGAACAATTAGTTGCACACACAAAATGGGAAATGACTGCCTAGGAAGGAGTACTGCGGAAAGGGATCTGGGAGTCATAGGGGACCACAAGCTAAATATGAGTCAACTGTGTAATGCTCTTCGCAAAAAAAGTGAACACCATTCTGGGATATATTAGCAGGAGTATTGTAAGCAAGACCAAACCAAAAAAAAAAGTAGTAATTCTGCTCTGCTCTGCTCTGCTCTGCTCTGCTCTGCTCTGCTCTGCTCTGATTAGGCCTCAACTGGAGTAACATTTCAGGAAGGATGTGGACAAATTGGAGAGAGACCAAAGAAGAGCAACAAAAATGATTAAAGGTCTGGAAAACATGACCTATGAGGGAAAATTGAAAAAATTGGGTCATTACAAAAAACTAATTTTACCATACTAATTTTCCCCTACTGTTACTCGCAGCTTCTTATCAACTGTTTTAAATGGGCCACCCTCGTTACCACTACAAAAGTGATTTTTCCTCCCTTGGTATTCTATTGTTAATTCAATTGTCTTGTTAGACTGATCCCCCCACTTGGTGTATGTGTGTTTGTGTGTGTACACACACACATGCGTATATATGTATGTGCGTGTATATGTATGTGTTTGTGTGTGTGTGTGTATACACACACACACACACACACGTACAAACACACATACATATATACCTGCTACTGTATTTTCTACTCCATGCATCTGATGAAGTGGGTTCCAGCCCACAAAAGCTTCTGCCCAAATAAATTTGTTAGTCTCTAAGCCCTGGTCTACACTAGGACTTTAGGTTGAATTTAGCAGCGTTAAATCGATGTAAACCTGCACCCATCCACACGATGAAGCCCTTTTTTTCGACTTAAAGTGCTCTTAAAATCGATGTCCTTACTCCACCCCTGACAAGTGGATTAGCGCTTAAATTGGCCTTGCTGGGTCGAATTTGGGGGTACTGTGGACACAATTCGACGGTGTTGGCCTCCAGGAGCTATCCCAGAGTGCTCCATTGTGACCACTCTGGACAGCACTCTCAACTCAGATGCACTGGCCAGGTAGACAGGAAAAGAACCGTGAACTTTTGAATCTCATTTCCTGTTTGGTGTTGAATGTGATTTAATGTGCTCCTAATTGCCAAAGTGAGCTGAGCGGCCTCCATGCTTGCCTTGGTATGGCGTCCGCACAGAAAAAAGGCGTGGAACGATTGTCTGCTGCTGCTTTCACGGAGGGAGGGAGGGAATGGGGGCCTGACGATATGTACCCAGAACCACCCATGACAATGTTTTAGCCCCATCAGGCATTGGGCTCTCAACCCAGAATTCCAATGGGCAGCGGAGACTGCGGGAACTGTGGGATAGCTACCCACAGTGCAACACTCCGGAAGTCGACGCTTGCCTCGGTACTGTGGAAGCACTCCGCCGAGTTAATGCACTTAATGCACTTAGAGCATTTTCTGTGGGGCCGCACACACTCGAATATATAAAACCGATTTCTAAAAAACCGACTTCTATAAATTCGACCTAATTTCGTAGTGTAGACATACACTAAGGTGCCACAAGGACTCCTCGTTGTTTTTGCTGATACAGACTTAGCCCGGCTACCACTCTGAATCCTGAAAAAAATTGGGTTTGTTTAGTCTGGAAAAGAGAAGACTGACGGGGGACATAACAGTGTTCAAGTATGTAAAAAGCTTGTTACAAAGGAGGAGGAAGAAAAATTGTTTTTCTTAACCTCTAAGGATAGGACAAGAAGCAATGGGCTGAAATTGCAGCAAGTGAGCTTTAGGTTGGACATTAGGAAAACTTCCCAACTGTCAGAGTGATTAAGCACTGGAATAAATTGCTTCGGGAGGTTGTGGAATCTCCATCACAGGAGATTTTTAAGAGCAGGTTAGATAAACACCTGTCAGGAGTGGTCTAGATAATTAGTCCTGCCACAAGTGCAGGGGACTGGACTAGATGACCTCTCAAGGTCCCTTCCAGTTCTCTGATTCTGTGTTCTTCAGATGAGTAATAAATTATTGCTTTTAGAAAGAACAATTTTTTACATAGTGACTTCCTCCCTTCACTTTTCAGCTTTATCTGTTTTGGTGCTGGTGATTTCCTAACCATCACTTCCTCTGTCACTCCATTTATTCAGTGGCAGTGTCTCATGCAAATACTTCAGATTCGATCCCTGTGTCTAATTTAAAATGTTTGTAGGAGGGGATACTAAGCTGTCAGTTATGCTAATCTAATTGAACAAACTTGTTTAGAGCGAACATTCTGTTGAGCATGGAGGAAGTAGAAAATATATTCAGCAATTTTTTCAGAATTACATGTTTAAGCACCAACAATGTGCCTGGGTCTTTACAGGACAAATAAAGACAGCCCTTGCCCCAAGCAGCTTAGTCTATAAGACAAACAGAGATAAGATGCATCCGATGAAGTGAGCTGAGCTGTAGCTCACAAAAGCTCATGCTCAAATAAATTGGTTAGTCTCTAAGGTGCCACAAGTACTCCTTTTCTTTTTGTGAATACAGACTAACACGGCTGTTACTCTGAAACCAGAGATAAGACCCAGAGCAGATGTTGAATTAGAACATTACGGGTGAGATTTTTGAAAATGCATAGCATTGGCCTAGCTCTGTAAAAACCTCCAATAGAGTTAGGCTAGCTCTGGAGCACTTCTAAAAATTCCATCCTAAAACATTTTCTTTTTGTTGTGTAAGGAAGGTATGAGCAGATGTATTTGAACATTTTGTTGTATTCATATCCCCACTTTTTTTTTTTTCTTGGGGGGAGGTTGAGAGGAGAGATCATTATACTAGTAGCACCATGGTGGTTGTGATCCACTATAGATTATGTTTAAGGCTGCGAGTCTGTCATGGAGGTCACATAATCTGTTACTTCCATAACTTCTGCAGTGGCTGGTGCTGGCTCAGGGGCTGCCTGAGGCAGGCAGCCCCGGGCCAGCAGCAGCAATTTGGGTGTGTGGGAGGAGGCTACGGACAGGAGGTTGGGGGGCACTTACCATGTGGTGGGAGGCTCTCACTGGCATGACCCTGGAGTGCCTAGGTGACTGGGGGGGGGAGGCGCTCCGTACTGCCTGCCCCCGCAGCTCCCATTGGCTGTGGTTCCCGGCCAATGGGAACTGTAGCAGCCAGCGCTTGTACTCCTCTACCAGCTAGGAGCCGCAGGGATGCAGAGCCAGGTAAGGAGCCCCTGCCAGCCCCGGGCCACCTCCCCCAGCACCTGCAGGATCTCCGGACCACCCGTGCCTCTTTCCCATCCCCTTTCCCTCCCCCCACTCATTTTTAGTCACAGGTATTTTTGGTAAAAGTCATGGACGGGTCATGGGCCGTGAATTTTTGTTTACTGCCCGTGACCTGTCCATGACTTACTAAAAATACCTGTGACTAAAACATAGCCTTAATTATGTTGCATCACAATTTCTGTTTTAACTCCTTGTCTTCAGTCATTCACTTCTGAAATTTTCAGGTTTTAGCTGAAATTTTCCTTAATAGGTCTGTGCCTGGTGATTATTTTTGATAAGAGAAAAATCACTGAGCTGTTCTTGCATGAGAGGAGAATGAAGAGAAATATGTCAGTCAAATAGGGGTACTCCTCAGTATTTTTGTCAAGAGTTTTGAAATCTATCTATGAAAGAGACTATCTAAATTATGTGGCCCATCTAACAAATAGAAAAACTAAACCTGAAAATTTGGGTGACTTGCCTGGGCAGTACAATGATGTAGTGGCCTATAAACCAAAAAAACCTGACACAAGGTACGTTGTTAGAACTTAACATGTGATAAATAGGAGTAATATTGCTATTAAAGTTTCTATAAACTAATGTGTGAGGGGTAGCACACTTTAATGTTCAAATAAGGAATACTTAACCTACTTCTAGCAAGTCACCGTTTTTGAATCCAGGTGGGAACGAGGTTTGTCTCTTCACCAGTAATCTAACACAAATTAAACTAATTGTGCCTACAGTAAAATTTAGCATTTCATAAGCTTCTCTGAAAAATTGTCAACAGTTTTAAATTGCTTATGCATCATGCAGCGCCTCTAACCACATTAAATTTGTAAATAAAATATACTGTAAGAAAAACAGTTGTTTACTGGGCATAGTGTGAAAGGATGGAGAGAGTCTGGCTTGAAATGGTAATATATTTTCAAGGTGACCTCAGCATATTCATACTTCTGAGTTGTGCCTCTCAAGGGTTACTGAGCTTCAGAAATATCCTGTAAAGCAGTGCCTATTGGAGCTATACAAACTTCTTATCCTGGCTCTGCACGTAGGTACCCAAGATTATGAAAGGACCAGGTTTCCTAAATTGCCTTAGTTCCTTCCTTTTTTCAGCTAGCTGTGGCTGAAGGACTTTCACTCAGTGCCCAGAGTGATTTCTGGAGGATTTGATATAAAACTTACGTTTCCAGTGATTAGTTTGTGTTTGTGCCTTTATTCTAGATCAGGGGGTTCTCTTACTTTCTTATTGTGGCCTCCAAGTACTTTCATAAGAACAGCAGATTTAGGTGGTAAGCATTGTGTCTCTCCATGTTTCTAGAAGTAGACACGCAAACCAATAGTTTGTTCTTGCCATGATGTGTGTAGGGTCATCATATCTTGACTCCTTTGGGCAGCCGAGGCTCTTTGCCTTTCTACTCAAGGAAACTTAACAAATCCAGTCCCTATATCAGACACTGGACATGGACCTTGTGGAGAAATCTCAGTCAGGGCCTTTCTTCTGTGAGTGTCTGGCTCAGCCTTGGTGCTGTCTTGTGCAGCTGGCAGGTTCATCGTGACAGTTCTTGGAACTGGAGTGGTTGGTTTGTCCAGGGCTCATGTTCTCACTTGTGCTCACTTCTCTGGCCTATTGGGACAAGCCATTTGAGGCTCCATTCATTTGCTCTCCAGTTAGCATGTGGGCTATATGACCTTAATGACAGGATATCCTCTCCCTTGTGGGTTTGAAGAAGGTCAGACATAAAACCTATTGCTAGTCACCCATCTGCTGCTCTCAGACAGCTAAGGTTTTTTCTTCACTGCCACTTCCTCTACTGCCCACACCAGTATCTGTAAAATTGTCCCCTCGGTTGGTGTGCATAACTGCCTTTCACCCAACAAAGAAGAAGTTGTCGGGCACTTTGAAACAACATTGTCTTAAAAGGAGGATTGCTTCTTCCTCAAATTTTCCTGGGGACGTGGCCACGTCCTTGTTTGTTTGCCCCCTGATATCAGCCGGTTTCACGAGATGTTAGAACGTATGACTGAAGCTCTGAAATTCAGATGTCCGTAGATAGCCTTTTTAACTGTTCGAATGAAATCCAGCAGTACTAAGAGAAAGAGGGTCTTGCTACATTAATAATGAGCTACTGGACCCTGCTAAAGACATCTGATTGATTCCAATGTCAATCCCAACCATATTTAAAAAAAGGCAGCGACAATAAGGAATTCCAGTATTTCTGTACCTATATTGGCTCATTAGTGGTGTCAGTAGTAATTGAAAGATTGACAAAAATCCAAGATAATTTTTACCTTTCTACTGGGTAAGGACACCAAAAAGCTTGACTTTTGGTGAGAGATGTTTAGTAAATTTCTCTGGGGATCTGTGTGGCTAGGTACCAATTGCATCTTTGGGAAGAGATGTGTCTTCTCATTGACCACCTTTCTGACAAGTAGAAAAATGCTCTAAGATGGTGACTGAAAAGTGTTCAGTGTCCTAGCATGTCTTACAGGCATGACATGTCAGATGCTTTAATTCTTATGGTGGCATTAGTTGTTTTTCCTCAGTACTCCTATGTTGTTCTAAGGCTCAGATCTGTGGAGACCTACTCCTATTTGATGGGGAGATCCCTTGCAATTTTAAGATGAACAAGGTGCTTCAAAGAATAGAAGACTCCAAAGTATAACAGCAGTAAGTCTCGGGAAGTCCTTCCATCAGTCCTGACGAGGGAGAACTCTTTTTGGTATTAGAGACCTTACATGACATTCTGAAATTCCGGCCTCACTTCTGGAAGGTGCAGACTTTGCAGTATCAGAAGAAACAGTGGAAAGTATGTCAGGCAGTGAGCTGATTAATCTTCTTCCACTCTTTTTGTCATCTTTGGGATCAAGCCTTCAGATTTGACACATTGAATGAGAACTGAGAGGTGGTTTTAACTTTGGTTTTTCTCCATTTCCCCTTCTTTTGAGGATCTTTTTAGTCTGTTTCCTTGCAGTTTTGAGTGGAATTACTACAACTCACTGGGTAGTTGAGGTTGTTCAACTTGGATGCATGATGCAGTTCTGCTCCATGCTACTTCCTAACTACCTTCCCTAATTTCTATGATTGGAGACAATGATCTGGAAATCCTGAGTCTTAAACTAGATTCTTTCAAACTGTCTATGGATTCCTTTGTGGTAGTGCACTGAGTGACATATTTTGAGAACCAAGCACTGAGGCAATTGCTAAGATTTTGGGATGGGAGATGGTCAAGGAGAAGATCTCGTACTAAGTAGTGGTCTCCTGAATGGGAAGTGGTCCTAGCATAAACAATTAATGTTTCAGAGTACCAGATAGATTTCTATAAATAATGGAATGACATATTATTTAAAAAAAAAAAAAATCCAGACACAATTTTAAATGTGATGTTGTGTTGGTAGTTATAAATGGTAAATAAAGAATGCTATTTATTGTTGTTTGACAAATACATTAAAATATGAATATTTCTGTATCTTTTATAAGATAGTAAAATCTATAACTGTATATTATTATTTTTGCAGATTGACTCTAGCAGAATATCATGAACAGGAAGAAATTTTCAAACTTAGATTAGGACATCTTAAAAAGGTATGTGTAGTCATTTGCTCTGTGATTTTTGCTGCTATGCATCAAAGTGCAAAAACTAATACTGTCACAGTGTAAAAAGAGCTTGTTAGAGCTGTCTTACAAAATTGATTACCAGTAAGCAATGAAGAGTTCTGTATATGCTGAATAATGACTTTATTCCTTCCTGTTCCCTAATGTGGCATATTCTGGAGTATTGGAGAGACAGCATGCTTAGCTTCATGAAGTACTGAGTACATTGTATCAGTCTGCACTGACCTCTTGGATCAATGCAAATAATGAAGCAAGCAATTTACAAATACCTAGAAGATGATAAGGTGATAAATAACAGTCAGCATGGATTTGTCAAGAACAAATCATGTCAAACCAACCTGATAGCTTTCTTTGACAGGGTAACACGCCTTGGGGGTGGGGAGGAAGTGGAAGATGTGGTGTATCTTGACTTCAGTAAGGCTTTTGATGCTGTCTCGCATTACCTTCTCATAAACAAACTCGGGAAATACGACCTAGATGGAGCTACTATATGGTGGATGCGTAACTGGTTGGAAAATCGTTCCCAGAAAGTAGTTATAAGTGGTTCACAGTCATGTTGGAAGGGCATAATGAGTGGGGTCCTGCAGGGATTGGTTCTAGGTCCAGTTCTGTTCAATATCTTCATAAATAATTTAGATAATGGGATACAGAGTACACTTACAAAGTTTGTGGACGATACGAAGCTGGGAGGGGTTGCAAGTGCTTTGGAGGATAGGATTAAAATTCAAAATGATCTGGAGAAGTGGTGTGAAGTAAATGGGATGATATTCAATAAGGACAAATGGAAAGTACTCCACTTGAAGGAGGAACAATGAGTTACACACATATGAAATGGGAAGTGACTGCCTAGGATGGAGTACTGCGGAAAGGGATCTGGGGGTCAGAGTGGATCACAAGCTAAATATGAGTCAACAGTGTAATGCTGTTGCAAAAAAAGCAAGCATCGTTCTGGGATGTATTAGCAGGAGTATTGTAAGTAAGACACAAGAAGTAATTCTTCCGTTCTACTCTGTGCTGATTAGGTCTCAATTGGAGTATTGTGTCCAGTTCTGGAAAGATGTGGATAAGTTGGAGAAAGTCCAGAGAAGAGCAACAAAAATGACTAAAGGTCTAGAAAACATGACCTGTGAGGGAAGGTTGAAAAAATTGGGTTTCTGTAGTCTGAAGAAGAGAAGACTGAGAGGAGACATGATAATAGTTTTCAAGTACATAAAAGGTTGTTACAAGGAGGAGGGAGAAATATTTTTCTTCTTAACCTCTGAGGATAGGACAAGAAGCAAGGGGCTGAAATTGCAGCCAGGGTGGTTTAGGTTGGACATTGGGAAAAACTTTCTAAGTGTCAGAGTTGTTAAGCACTGGAATAAATTGCCTAGGGAAGTTGTGGAATCTCCATCATTGGGGATTTTTAAGAGCAGGTTGGACAAACACCTGTCAGGGATGGTCTAGATAATACTTAGTCCTGCCTTGAGTGCCGGGGACTGGACTAGATGACCTCTCGAGGTCCCTTCCAGTTCTATGATTCTATAATGTAGGGATATTATTGTTTTCTGGTCACTGAGTGAAGGAAGGTTGACTCAATGGGTAGAGCTTATCAAATGAGACTGGTACGGACAGGGCAACTTTTAATCTTTGTTTGGCATTAATGGTATTTGCTGCATATACATTTTATCAGCTATGTAACAATACATTAAATATGAAATATCAATATACGAAATACTACTGTTATCTTTCTGTAGGCCCCACAGATGAGGTCACTGGGAATTGAGGGGACTCAGCTTCCTGCAGTGAGATGCTCCATACCTCGTTGTCCCTTCCACTAAATCACATTTCTGATCTCTGCTTAGGAAAAGGGCATATTACTCCAGTTCTTAGTTTCAATGCAAGATGCAGTGAATAAGGCTACAGTTCCCTCATGCGTATTTTTAGTAAAAATCAGGGACAGGTTGTGGGCAATAAACACAGTTTCACAGAAGCCTAAGACTTGTCCCTGACTTTTACTAAAAATACCCGAGAGGGGGGAGCGGGGAAGGACAACAAACAGAGCACTGCTGGGGCTTGTAGCTACTTCAGCCCCCTGCTGCAGCTGCAGCCCCATGGGGGTTGACCCAAACCCAGCCGCTGCTCCAGCGGCCCTGGAGACTGCTACTGATCAGTTGTTTTGGCACCATTCCCCCCAGCTGTTCCCAGTGTGTTTTCCTCGGGGCTGACAGCTGCTCCAGCCTTGCCCCAGAAGAAGTCACAGAAGTCCTGGAAAGTCATGGAATCTGTGACCTCTGTGACAGAATCGTAGCCCTAGCAAAGAATGTTATACACATACTACAATTAGAATAGTTAATGTGAAAAAATTAGAATGGAAATAGCAAGATAGTTGGTAACCAGGCAGTGTTCTATTTGTGCAAATAAAATTTCTTGTCTCTCCCCTCTGGCTGTCTTTGTGTCCAGAATTGCCACATTTCAGCCTGAAGGAAGATTAAGAATTTCTCTTTTGTTTAAAAATGTTTAAGCCCAGATTATGCTAACTGATTTGGTGTTACGATGCTTTGTGTGCTCTAGTGTCACACCTCTGAATGTTGCAATCTGTCAAGTTTGTATTGTGTACAGAGGAAACAATGCTGTGGAAGTAAATATTTTGTGTTGGCAATATCCTTTCCATAATTCCAGGTGCGCTGATATGCTTTATTCTTGTTATGAACTTCCTCTGTTAGAATAATTCGTGAATTCAGCCGTTCCTTTAACAATGTGTTTTAAAGTAAAAATGAAAATTGATTTAAGGTCAAATATCTTTGCTGAATATCTTGACTAAGCAAGTTGTCAGGGGCATTCAGCACAGAAATAAGTTTTACAAACCATTTATTTTCAGTTGTATTTATCATTTGAAAATGGAAATGATATCTGTCATATTGTGACTAAAGTTGAAGCTCTCTGTGAATCCTCATGATACTTTTTGACTCAGTAAAGATCTGAGAATGCTGTAACATTTTGTAACATAAATACCATGGATAAACTAGGTTGCAATGACAGTTTTGATATTTATGTCACATTCTGGAATAGCTTCAATCAGACAGGAAATGCAAAGAGGGTGTCACAAAGGAAGGAAAGGGGGGTTTTAAAATGTTAAAATACATATCCCCTTTGAAAATTCCCATATAATTTGATTAGTGGAGTCATTAAACACAAAAATTCAGGCTTAGTTATTATTCATTCCTCCTTGGCAGAGTACCGTTAATGGTCTCTCTGATCTGGGTGTCTGATCTACATTTTCCAATATCACTGTTTTTTTGACATTCATTTCTGTCTTGGCATGGTTACTTTTTTATTTGTTTCTTAAACATTTTTCTTGAAAAATAGAAGAAAATATATTTAGTTTTAATTAATCAGCATAAATGTATTTGACTCTGTTCTTGTGGTTAAAAAGCAAATTGGAAGCACTTACTGTTCTTGGAGGAGGCATGTTTTTAGACTTCATTCTGGGGAGGAAATGCTTTTTGTCAGTCAGTGACTCAGCAACAGTTGAGTAGTTTTAGATAGATTGTTTAAAAAGCATTTAAGGCCCCACTGCTACAAAGGTTTACACACATGCCTAACTTTACTCATGTGAGCAGTTCCTTTGTTAAACAGAGGGACCATTCAAATGGGAAAAGCTAAGCATATGCTTAAAAATTACAAACTATTTTACTTGTAAATAATTCTGTGTTTCGTTTTAGAATCGAGTAATATACCTGGTCTGGTAGTTTGAAGCTAATGCAGCAACACAGGAGAACTAAAATGAAAGCTTAAATCCAATGTATATGTGTCTACTGATCGTTTTCCTTGCAGGTAGACATTTTGAAGTTTCACTAAAATTTCTCAATTTACTTCATATTAAAATTAATTGTAAGTCAAGGATATCGTCAAAATCACCAAAGTGGAACTTACAGTTTAAAACAAAAAAAAAAAAAGTAGATTTTCAGATTTTATTTTTCACACCAAACTCAAGGTTTCTAGACTTTTCTTTGCATTGATTTTATATATACATTATTATATTTACATTTTGTACATTTGAATTCTATATATAAGCAAGTATATGTCCATGTTCACTAATGGCTCAGTTTAAAAATACAGCTAAATTAATCAGTGGCAGAATAAGTGTGTGTGTGTCTGTCTGTCTGTAAAAAGTAATATTAGAAAAATATTTATTTGTAACTCTATAATGTGCTAGATGTCCTTTTTTAGAAAAAATAATCAGTCTCCTTTTTGCTTTTCATTTTATCTTCACTTTTATTGGTTCTTCTCATCTCCTAGTGTTCCCTAGATATGTGTTTCTCTGCCACCATAACTCTTCCTTATTTCCATCTGCATGCCTTCTCCATCTGGTTCTTTGCTGCCTGGTCCTCCTTCCCTTCACTCTCTAAATGCTTTCATGTTGCTCCTTTCTTTGCTCCCCTGGGTGTGGTGCTTACAAATGGTCCTCTTGTTTCCCAGCTCCTCAAGAAATGTCTCTCCTGCTAGATCCTCATGGCTCTTGTTCTTATGTTTTTACATAGCTGGTTCTTCCTTGTTTACAGGTATTCAAAACCTTAGTGTCTGAAGTAACATCTGGAAACTGTGAGACCAGCCAATTCTCTTTGGCCTAACACTGGTCTAATGAACCACATTTTGAGAACCACTGAGTTGCATAATATATGAACAGAACTCCAAAAGAGGCAAACAGGATCCCCCCTCCCCGTAGTCTCTGAGAATAACACTGGCAAGAAGAGACAAATAGGGTTTTTTTAAGAATGGGTGTGTGTCAAATTCTTTATAGAAGACTAATGGCTTATGAGAAGCTGCATATCATTTCAGGATATTCACCTGAGAGCTGCCAGGGTGAAGCTAAATATGAAAAAAATGGCTTGTTAACATACAAACAGGAAAATGCAAATAGTATTGTATACTAGGAAAAACCAATACTCCACTTAGTTTTGCCAGCAGAAGAGGTACCTTGCACTAGTCCAACTGCTGAAAATTGGGGATTTGGTCCTTCTTATCATTGAAAATTTATCTTGCAGATAGTTTTTTGTCCTGTCTGTGATGGGGAGGGATTCTTGATTCCATTGGCAGTCTTTTGATTGATCTGTGTCTTAAGACTGTTGGAGATATATTCATTTAATTTATATTCCAGATAGCAACAACATAGATTTGAGTCAATTATGCAGTATAGGTAATACTTCTTTCCTAGGGGGTAATTTTTCTTAGCGGGTATCATCTTAGAGTAATTCCATAATTACTTGCTTTTGTGTATGGATTGATTTCCAGTCCGCTTTGTAATTATAAAGGTTAGCCAGAGAGGCAGTTATTCTAGAAGTAAGGTATTATCCATTCTTTCTAAATTACGTTCCAATTAATTTAAACTTTCTAAGCAGAACTATCTAGAGTGGAAAACTAACAAACAGTACAGGGAAAATATGAAAACATTGTCTCTGACATTTTCTGTTGAACAAGCGTAGACCAATTTACCAATAAATTTATTCTAATGTTTCACATTATAAGCTTGTAGTTGCAAAGAGAGGTATTCTGTTCCCTTCGTGGGTCATTCCACTGAGGCAAGGCTGTCAACTCTCCCCCCAGTTCATGCAAGTCTAACTCTGTGGAAACAATGGTGCTCAGTAATCTGGCAGAATCACACGTTGTATTGTCACAATTATGAAGTGATATTCACCCAAGAATTCTGAAGGAACTCAAATGTGAAATTGCAGAATTACTAACTGTAGTCTGTAACCTACCATTTAAATCAGCTTCTGTACCAAATGACTGGAAGATAGCTAAATGTGACACAAATTTTTAAAAAGGGCTCCAGAGGTGATCCGGACAATTCCAGGCCAGTAAGCCTGACTTCAGTACCAGGCAAACTGGTTGAAACTATAGTAAAGAACAAAATTGTCAGACACATAGATGAACATAATTTGTTGGGGAAGAGTCAACATGGTTTTTATAAAGGGAAAGTATGCCTCCCCAATCTGCTAGAATTCTTTTAGAGGGTCAACAAGCATGTGGACAAGGGGATCCAGTGGATATAGTGTACTTAGATTTTCAGAAAACCTTTGACAAGGTCTCTCACCAAAGGCTCTTAAGCAAAGTAAGCTGTCATGGGATAAGAGGGAAGGTCCTCTCATGGACTGGTAACTGGCTAAAAGATAGGAAACAAAGTGTAGGAATAAATGGTCAGTTTTCAGACTAGAGAGAGGTAAATAGTGGTGATCCCCAGGGGTATATACTGGGACCAGTCCTATTCAGCATTCATAAATGATCTGGAAAAAGGGGTAAACAGTGAGGTGGGGAAATTTTCAGATAATACAAAACTACTCAAGATAGTTAAGACCCAGGAAGACTGCAAAGAGCTACAAAAGGATCTCTCAAAACTCGGTGACTGGGCAACAAAATGGCAAATGAAATGTAATGTTGATAAATGCAAAGTTATGCACATTGGAAAACATCCCAACTATACATATAAAATGATGGGGTCTAAATTAGCTGTTACCACTCAAGAAAGAGATCTTGGAGTCATTGTGGTTAGGTTTCTGAAAACATCCACTCAATGTGCAGCGGCAGTCAAAAAAGAGAGCAGAATGTTGGGAATCATTAAGAAAGGAATAGATAATAAGACAAAAAGTATCATGTGTCCTCTATATAAATCCATGGTACGCCCACATCTTGAATACTGTGTACAGATGTGGTCGCCCCATCTCAAAAAAGATATATTGGGTTTGGAAAAGGTTCAGAAAAGGGCAACAAAATGATTAGGGGTATGGAGTGGCTT
Organism: Lepidochelys olivacea; assembly: GCF_965140295.1. Taxonomy (NCBI): domain Eukaryota; kingdom Metazoa; phylum Chordata; order Testudines; family Cheloniidae; genus Lepidochelys; species Lepidochelys olivacea. The sequence continues at coordinate 40,187,286 of NC_140421.1, read as the reverse complement.
CCGTATGAGGAGAGATTAGTAAGACTGGGACTTTTCAGCTTGGAAAAGAGACGACTAAGGGGGAATATGATAGAGGTCTATAAAATCATGACTTGTGTGGAGAAAGTAAAAAAGGAGGTGTTAATAGGGGTCACCAAATGAAATTCATAGGCAGCAGGTTTAAAACAAACAAAAGGAAATATTTCTTCACACAACACACAGTCAACCTGTGGAACTCTTTGCCAGAGGATATTGTGAAGGCCAAGACTGTTATAGGGTTCAAAAAAGAACTAGAAAATTCATGGAGGATAGATCCATCAATGGTTATTAGCCAGGATGGGCAGGGATGGTGTCCCTAGCCTCTGTTTGCCAGAAGTTGGGAATGAGCGACAGCGAATGGATCGCTTGATGATTACCTGTTCATTCCCTCTGGGGCACCTGGCATTGGCCACTGTTGGAAGACAGGACACTGGCTAGATGGACCTTTGGTCTGACCCAGTATGGCTTATGAACACAGTATGTCAGTGGTTCTCAAACTTTTGTACCAGTGACCCCTTTCACATAGCAAGCCTCTGAGTGTGACCCCCCCTTATAAATTAAAAACACATTTTTATATATTTAACACCATTATAAATGCTGGAGGAAACGCACGGTTTGGGGTGGAGGCTGACCACTCCCAATCCCCCCCAGCCCCTGCCCATGTAATAACCTCATGACCTCCTGAGGGGTCCTGATCCCCAGTTTGAGAACCCCTGCAGTATGTCAGTAGATAAAATATAATGTAGACACTGTGCTAAATAACTGTAATGAACATTTCACAATCTTAAAGAAAAAAAATTGTAGGCTGGTACTTTTAATGTCCCATGTTCACCTATTTTTTGAAAATGAATAGTTCATTATCTGCCAGTATTGATTTCCAGGTTTTATGATGCTCATTCTCTATTAACATAAACAGGATTTCAGATATCATTTCCCTGTTTTTTTGAGGAGTCCCATTTTAAAAGCACTTCTTACTGCTGCTCAGAAATTCTCAAAATCCTTGACTCCCAGTTTGGCTGTGTTAAATATAACAGCTTTGTTCATACCCAACTCTTGTGCTAGACATTACAACATGTGTGAAAGGTGGAGTAGAGTGCATACCAGTGTGATTTTTGTTTTCATTTTAGGACAAAAATGTAAAAATACTGAAGAATATTTTTTGAATCTACCTTTTTTTGAAAGTAGTAATAAAGTTCTAAACTTTCTGTTCACAGTGCTTATTCAGAAATAGTTTAGAAGTACCTTAATCTGAGATGTTTCAGAGGCACAGCCGTGTTAGTCTGTATTCGCAAAAAGAAAATGAGTACTTGTGGCACCTTAAAAATAAATTTGTTAGTCTCTAAGGTGCCACAAGTACTCCTTTTCTTAATCTGAGATGTGTGCAAAATACTACTGGATGGGAACACTAAGAAAGCTAATAAAGAGTGTATTCCATTGACAGCGCAATAGTCATAGTAATAGGATGATGATGCTGGTGCAATGACTTCATATTTCAGTTAAATTTTAAACTTGTTAAACTCATTTTCTACTTGTAGGAAGCATATTTACTGATGCTAGAACATCAGTTATTAATATCTGTCTTTCTGCAAGTTAAGCACCATTAAATTGTGTACTTGTACTACGGGATATAAATCAGTGATACTCGAGAGCCACAATAGTGTGAATTCATTGTAGCGTGTATGTGTGTGTGTGTGTGTATGAAACAATGAATGTGTGTGTGTCTGTGTGTGTGTATATATATATAAAATTCCCAAAGCAAATAAGTTAATAACAAAGTGCAAATTGATAACTTAATTTGTTAATAACATAGTAAAAGCATCCTGATTTAATTATTAACCAATCTAAGTTATTAACCAGTCACACAGTGTTTTAATATCATGTGCTGCAAAGAGCTGCATTAAAGAGACACATTAGAGAGCCACTTGTGGCTTGTGAGCCTCCGTCTGAGTATCACTGATATAAATTAATTGTAACTAAAGGATGTTTGAATAGGCAAGTATGGAGAGTACCGATGAGATTTTCAAAGGTGCTTAAATTAGGGGTTTTGCTCCTGATGCACCTAGGTGCCTTTGAAAATCCCACCGTAAGTCTTTGACAACATACATTCAGCATTTGTGATCTCGATAACACATAAACGGGAGAACTCTGAAATTACAAAAATATTCTTTGATCAGTGTTACAGATCAAATGCTTAATTAAATAATATTTAGATTATTATGAATATTATTGCCTAGTCTTGCTTTGTTTCACACTTGAGCTTTAAAATATTTTAAAGCATCTTTTCTAAAACTGCACGTATCTCAATTTTTTTTTTCACATTATACATCAATTTCAGACCCAGATAATCTCTCTCCCTGGCTGAGGTACAAAACCAGCTGCCACTCGATTTGAGTAGCATCCCCACAGTACAGGACAAAACTGAACATCCCATTACTTATAGGTTTCATGGAGAGAAGGATTCCTTGAAATTGGCTTAAACCTTATCTCTATGAATTGTTCAGGTATTAAGAGAAAAGCAGTTCAGTTTTCTGGTTCAGCAGCGTTTTGTAATGTAATGTTCCTCCATCACTACCAGTATTGATGCCTGGGTAAAAATATCCTTTTCAAACAGTGAGTAAATTGAGCTTTTATAGTTCATTCATTTCATTTGCAGGAAGAAGCCGAAATACAAGCAGAACTCGAACGTTTGGAAAGAGTTCGAAATCTTCACATACGAGAACTCAAAAGAATAAACAATGAAGACAATTCACAGTAAGCCACTAGATTTTAATTTTGCATGTTTATTCTTAAAATAGTAGTTTAATGTAGTTTAAAAACCACCTTCACCAAAATTGAACAGGATATACTATAACTTTTTATTAGGTGTTCTCTCTTTTTATATTTATCTTGCCTTAAATGGACTGTAATTTTACCTAAAAATAATGGTTATAATATAATTTACAAGGCATATGAGGGATTGAGCATGTAGAGCTGAAAATGCAGAAAATCTAAAACTTGCTACATCACGGTTCTGACATAAAGAATAGTTATGAGGGAGTCTAAAGCAACCCACTCATCTGAAAGTAATGCCTGTAGACATGGTGAAATCTTGATGCACTTGTGGAAATTTTATGTTGGTGTAACACTGTATTCAGCTCTATTGCGGTATTGTTCACATATTTATCAAAGCTCCAAAAAGCCCAAAAAAGCAAATGACTTAAGTCAAGTATATATTACTGATACCTATTACAGCATTTGAATTTGTGTGGTAATCGATTGTAAGATAAAACTTGCATCTAGAATTAACTGTGACTCTATATATTACATAACTGAGTAAAGTGAGCTCCTCTATAATGGTAGAGGATACCAAAAGTTTAATTTTATGTTTACTGTTTTGTCTATAATGAAACTACATATATGGTTTCAGCACTTCCAAAAGTGTTAAAGTCCACAAATGGATGAGTTTTTAATCAATAATATTTTTAATGGTTGCCATATGCTGTGAAAAGTGTGGTTGCTGTGAAGCTGTAGCATTAGGGCCATATTTTGCCATTGTTTTGAATTCAAGAAGTAACTGACATTGATGTTTTGCATAAAAACCAATGGCACAACAGTGTCCTTTATTAAAGACAAAAATTCTAGACATTAGGTGGCTGTCCAATGTGTAGAACTCAGATGCACTGAACATTTGGTTAACTGAAGAAGAAAGCATACTTAAAATAAAGAAGCAGGATTAACAAGAAGGAACTTACTGATTCTTGGAGAATGGCAGGTTTTGGCTATCCTATGCAGTAGTACCTGGTATGGTTGCCAATTCTGGTTGGACGAATTCCTGGAGATTTCACCACATGACATAATCTTTCATTAAAGATTAATCTTTAAATCCTGGAGACTTGGCAACCCTAGTACCTGGATAGAAAAGCCCAAACTGTGCTTCCTGTTCTGAAATTGAGAACAGTACCTGTCACACAGGCTCTGTAGGAGTCCATGTACGTCAGTGCTGATTTTCTGCAGTAGATGATTATAAATTCTGTGTTGGAAAATGAAAAACTTCCTATCTTGGGTATGTGTTGGGTGGATGGAAGTATGAGTGTACCATCACTTAAAAAATAGATTGGATCCTCTGTTTCTGGTGCTCCTGGAGGACACTGTGTCCCTAGAGCTTTGAAATCAACCTCACTGTTATATATGATACCCTGAATTTGGTTGGTGGTACGTATAACTATCTGCTTTTAAAGTGTTTTGTTTTTCTTAGACAAAAGTTTTCATGAACATACAAATAAATTTTGATAATGAGAAATGAAACTTTTGATGTTTCATAGATGGCCACAGTAGATAGTAATGTACTTGTTACTTCTAGTAACTACATGTTACTATGGCTATGCCCGAACACATACTTCAACCCACACTTTTATGTAAACATAAAAACCCAACTACTGGCAAATCCTAACATGCAAGGCCTTACATAAATTCTGCAGAAAACTAAGGAAGCAGTCCCAGATCAGAGAGAGAAAAGTACATAGCAGTGTCTCACCACTATGGCTCCATGTCTAGTTGGCAGCCGGTGTCAAGTGGAGTGCCCCAGGGGTTGGTCCTGGGGCCGGTTTTGTTCAATATCTTCATAAATGATCTGGAAGATGGTGTGGATTGCACTCTCAGCAAATTTACGGATGATACTAAACTAGGAGGAGTGGTAGATACGCTGGAGGGCAGGGATAGGACACAGAGGGACCTAGACAAATTAGAAGATTGGGCCAAAAGAAATCTGATGAGGTTCAATAAGGATAAGTGCAGGGTCCTGCACTTAGGACAGAAGAACCCAATGCACCGCTACAGACTGGGGCCCAAATGGCTAGGCAGCGGTTCTGCGGAAAAGGACCTAGGGGTGACAGTGGACGAGAAGCTGGATATGAGTCAGCAGTGTGCCCTTGTTGCCAAGAAGGCCAATGGCATTTTGGGATGTATAAGTAGGGGCATAGCGAGCAGATCGAGGGACGTGATTGTCCCCCTCTATTCGACATTGGTGAGGCCTCATCTGGAGTACTGTGTCCAGTTTTGGGCCCCACACTACAAGAAGGATGTGGATAAATTGGAGAGAGTCCAGTGAAGGGCAACAAAAATGATTAGGGGTCTGGAACACCTGACTTATGAGGAGAGGCTGAGGGAACTGGGATTGTTTAGTCTGCAGAAGAGAAGAATGAGGGGGGATTTGTTAGCTGCTTTCAACTACCTGAAAGGGGGTTCCAGAGAGGATGGTTCTAGATTATTCTCAGTGGTAGAAGAGGACAGGACAAGGAGTAATGGTCTCAAGTTGCAGTGGGGGAGGTTTAGGTTGGATATTAGGAAAAACTTTTTCACTAGGAGGGTGGTGAAACACTGGAATGCGTTGCCTAGGGAGGTGGTGGAATCTCCTTCCTTAGAAGTTTTTAAGGTCAGGCTTGACAAAGCCCTGGCTGGGATGATTTAATTGGGGATTGGTCCTGCTTCGAGCAGGGGGTTGGACTAGATGACCTCCTGAGGTCCCTTCCAACCCTGATATTCTATGATTCTATGCTGGAAACAACATGGTGAGAGGATTCTTAATACACATGTGGTGGGTGCACAATAGCTCCAGCTACAACAAATACAAGAATCATACCTACTCGGATTATTCTTATCATGGATCTCTGTCATAACCGCTGTACTCATCTGATCAACAGTTAAAAACAAAATTGCACACTTTATGAAGGAGAAATACACATACCCCGTCCCATCTTACAAAGCCTGATGGATTCAGGGAGTTTGTTACAGTATGGGCATGGGTAAACTGAATTTCTCCTATTGGGATCCAGGAAGGACCCCCCTTAGCCTAAGGGGAGGATCCATAGGACCTGGAAACCAAATTATTCCGGGGGACAACTAATGAAATAGCAGGCACAGGAATGCAGTCAAAGGGTCAAATGAAGGGAACCTGATGGGGACACCAAGCAGAGAACCCCGGACAGCGCCCACTGCTCCTCGAAGGTATCAGGGGAGCCAGTGGACGCCACCCGGAGGAACTCTGCCCGGATGCATGAACGGGCGGAGGATCGGAAATAGGCCCCACAGTCACAGGAGGTCCCGTCCTTCAACCTCCCCTCCCTAGTTTTATAGATGGCCATTTTAGCCAGGGCCAGGAGGAGGTTGACTAGGAGGTCCCGTGACTTTGTGGGGCCAAAGATAGGGAGTGTGTAGATGAGGAGGTGAGGGGGAAAGTGCAGCCAAAAACGTAACAGGATATCTAAGAGGAGCCAGAATAGGGGCTGCAAGTTGGTGCACTCCAGGTAAACGTGCGCCAGGGTCTCCCTCAACCTCAGAGGGGGCAGGTGCCCAGGACGGGGGTAAACCGCACCAAGTACATGTTTGTGCTCACGGCCCTGTGAAGGAGCCACCAACTGATATCCCCAGCGGGCCTTGGGACTAGGGTGGAATATAGGCTGGCCTACCTGGGCTCCTCACCCTCTAGAGGTGGCAGGAGGTCCCGTCACTTTGTGTCGGGGTGGGACGCAAGGGTAAGGAAGTAAAGGGTGTGGAGCACGAGCATGTATAGCTGTTTCCTTGGCACAGTCTGAAAACGAACCGGCTGCAAATTGTGCAGCCGGCTCACATTGAAGGGACTAGGGGGAAGCCAGTCGGGTCTATGGGGCAGGGGCCCAATGAAAAGGTCTGGAGGGCCTGGGGTGGAAGGTGGGCAGGGCATGCCCTCTCGCAGGACCCAGTCAAGGTAGGCCTGAGCAGCGGGTGATAAGGTGGCCCTCACCTCCTGAAGTACGCACCAGGGAGTATGAGGCCTGGAGAGCCCCATGCGCCGTGCAAGCATCAGGGGATCCAGCCAGTCTCCCTGGTCGTAGGCCAGGAGGTCTCCCGACTCTGGTGACTTCTGCCAGGACCAACCTTTGGTGCACTGAGGGGGACTCCGCCATCTGCACACGGAGCTGGGGGTTGTGTAGCAGGGGCTCCGTGAGGAGATCTGCCCCCTTGGTGTCTGCCACGGACCTGGTAGCTGAGAACAGTTTCCAGGTCCGGAGTAGGTCCTGGTAGAACACCGGCAGCCCGGAGAGGTCCTGCGGAAGACCTCTTGGATGGAGATAAAGGAGCTGCCGGTCATATTGGAGCCCTTGGAAGCGGCGCAGAAAGGTGTGTGCCAGTACTCTCCACGCCAGACTACCTGAACTTTAAAGGAGCCTCTGTAGGGTCTGCATAGGCACTTCAGGCCCTGCCCTCCCTCCTCCAGGGGCAGGTGGAGGACCCCGCAGAGACCCAGTGCGCTTCTGGCCAAAAGAACTCCAGAATCGCCATCCGGAAGTTGGCCAGCAAACCCAGGGCCGGGACTAGGGTGTTGAGCCGGTACCAGAGCATGGACAGGACTAGTAGATTAAGCACCAGTGCCCTCCCTCGAAGGGAGAGGCACCGAAATAGTATTGTCCATTTCTGCAGCCGCTCTGTCACCCTGGCCTCTAAACCATACCAGTTTGCTGGCGGAGACGGACGCGTAGCAGAAAGGTAAATGCCAAGATAGAGCGGCAGACCCGCGCTCCACCAAATGGCCTGAAGCTCGGATGGGAGGGAGCTCACCTGTTACCCGTCCCTGACCAGCAGGCCAGAGCTCTTGACCCAGTTGACCCGGGTGGAGGAGGCTGCCAAGTAGACGGCCTGGCAAGCCTCCACCCGTGCCAAGTTGCCTGGGTCCTGGACCACGAGGAGCACGTTGTTGGCTCTTGCAGCACCAACCCTGTCAACCTCCGACAGAGGAGACAAAGGAAGGGCTTGATTGCCAGAGCGTACAGCTGGCCCGAGAGGGGGCACCCCTGCCGTACTCCCCGCCCGAAGCTGACCAACTCAGTCAGGGTCCAGTTGAGTCTGACCAGACACCCTGCGGAGGCGTAAAGCACTGGAGAAAACGCGCAAACTGGGGTCTGAAGCCTAACGCTCGCAGTGTCCAGGAGATACCCATGGTCCACCCTGTTGAACACCTTCTCCTGATCCAGGGACAACTGGTCCTTTCTCCTAGGCACAACTGACTTTGTCCTTGGCACAAAGACTAGGACTACGTTACCCCTGTTAGTTCTGAGTGGGTGGGAAGAGGTCTACGGTAGAAGATGGCTAAGCCCCACAACCTGAGAATGTTAGTGGGAAATGAACAGATTCAAAAAGGCTGATGATTTGCACATGTGACTATTAAGAACAGGACACTATAAAAAATATTAAAGCATTGCCACAATTCATTGTTGAAGAAACATATTACAATAATATACAATGCTACAGATGTAAATTTAGGAAATCCCACATATTGGCAAAAAGATAATCAAATCATTCCCATTCTCCCGTCAGCCTCGGGGCAGCAGGGACACGCTTTGTCTGGGCCAGCAGGAGAAAGAAAACCCTTGGCCCCTTTAAGAACTTGTACATGAGCCCTCCTCTCCTTATGGACACTTAGCCTCTTTATGGGCTTATGAAGGAGCTCTGTGGCTCATTGGTTGGACAGAAGAGTGCAGCATAAGCCTATGTCTCCCTTGCATCCAAAGGGAGGAATTATAAATCCTGCCCTGGGATGCCATCCTGTGCTGAGAAGGAAAGCTTCCCCTCCCTCCTCCTGGGATTAGAGTAAGAATAGATTTTGGGGCCTTGCTGGTGGGTAACACTAGTTTTGGGGCTGGGAAGGAAGGAAATTTTCCCTCAGTGAAGTTTGGCTTGGACAAAGTACATTTTTCAACTTCTTCTCAGCAGCCCAGGGACCTGAAGGGTGGGATAGGTTGTAAAAATTAATTTTATTGCAGCTTGATAGGTGTGCAGTGCAGGTAATTGTTCCAAAGTGGTCCACTTCCCTGGTGCACTGGAATTGGAAGTGGATTAAGAGAAGGCATCTCGTAAAGAAAGTGGAGAATGAGGTTGGTGCTCCTAATGTCTGGCATAATAAGGACATAGCCCCCTCTTCTCCACTTCCTTTACCCTTGTATGAGGGAAGGGTGGTAGGGTCCCAGCATGTTTATGGGGTGGGGGCTGTTGGTATGGGTAGAACAGGTTATCAAGAAAGGGTGGCCTGTCCTGGACAAGTTACTGCCAAATAGGTCCAAGGTGGGTTACTTAAAGTTGCAGCCTAATTAAACCACCTTCCTGGTGTCTTGTCTTCCTGTAGTATATTGGACATGGGACAAAGGCTAAACTGAGGGATGGGGGAAGGAAAAAGGAATGTTAGGAAATATTTTGGGTTTGTTTTTCTTTTGAAAACAAACAAGGAACTGGAACTAGTGATGTAAAATGCAAATAGAAAATAAAATTTGTGTTGTCACTGATCCAATAAAATTTGAAAATCAAAAGTAGCTCGAACACTTTTTCCCAGACAGTACATACCCAAAAGAACAGCTGAAATTTTGTTTCTCATTGGACTCAACTCACATATAGTAAAAATATAAACAGTTAAAAGCTTAATGGTAAAACTTAGACTTCTCATAATCTCTCAAAAAAGACTTGAACAAAACTAAGTGTCTGAATGGCAGTGTTTTGGTAGCAGTTGTTGATTTAATACCATATAATGATAACATTAATTTACTATTTTAAAAACTGCATAGCTATATTACACAGTGCTGCCTTAAAATTATATTTAGTTGAATATTACTGAACAGGGTTTTTCTCTTATCAAAAAATACTCGGATAAATTAGGTTATAATGATAATATGAAGGGACCTAGAATAGAGCTTGAAATGTATCTGTTACTTGAAGTCTTCCTACTTTCTTTTTAAGGTTCAAAGATCATCCCACATTAAATGAACGATATTTGTTACTTCATTTACTTGGTCGAGGTGGCTTCAGTGAAGTATATAAGGTAATCTGTATTTTGGTCTGCCAATGTAATATTTCATAGCCACATAAGTTTATATATATAATTTTCTTACTTTTGATCTCCCGGACTAAGGGACTAAGAAGGTTCTAGTTAGACGTGACAAACCCATGGAAAAAAATGCAGAAATTGAGCTTGTTTTTGGCTTAATTGGCTTGTCAGTTGCTTGTTGGCTTGTTTTTGGCTTGTAGCTTGTTTGGCTTGTAGCTTGTTGCTTCTTTTTTTTATCAGCTCCTGGCAAGCAGGGGCAAAGGGGGGAGAGAGTCAGGGGTGCACAGCGGGCCCACCACAATCCCAGACTGCACACCTGGGGGATCTAGTCACATAGAGTGTTGGGTTCTTAGGGATTGGCTTGATTTTTGGCTTATTGTGAAAGTTGGGGTGCTTATTTACCTGTGAAAGTTGGCAACTGTGGTTCTAAAATAGTAGCACTTCTTAAACAAAGGCTGGAAAAACTCCTTAGCTTATTTATGGAGGGAGAGAGCATCACTGAGCTGAGCATCACTGATCATACTTATGTAATCAATAGACAAAGGCTCCATTGGTAATAGGGAAGAAGCCAGGATTGTGACTGTAGACTTGCTGATATGTAAACTAAGGAAAATGCATTACACAAATTGGAAAATTAGGGACTTGTGGTACAGCCATAGAAGGGAGTGCGTGCCACTGAAATGAGCCTTTGTGAACCCAAACATAGATGTAACCTCTTGGTTAGTCATAGCTTCTCCGGATACATTTATTTTTCTGAATATAAAATTGGCAGAAGTCTTGCTGGATAAGAAAATATCTGAGGAAAGTGGAACAAAATTGTCAATGTTATGATAAGCTATCTAGTGCAACACCATGGCTCTAGAAACTGCATGTAGTGTTACTTGTGTAATAAAGTTTGTATACGTCAAATTAAGTGGGTCTTCACGATTATGAAGTGTTTTTCTATAACACATCTGTATAATTTCATTTTGCTTAATTTGTCTGTAGATCTGTGGATTATGTGCTGAATTTGGACCTTTTTGGGTGTTGTTTTTTTTTGTCATCTTTGGTTGTAATTGTCCCATATCTGGTTTTCTAGGCTTTTGATCTTTATGAACAAAGATACGCTGCTGTGAAAATACACCAACTTAACAAAAGCTGGAGAGATGAGAAGAAAGAAAACTACCACAAGTAAATATTAATAATTTAGGATTATTGTGGTAAATTGAACTGTGTTCTGTTGATCATGGAAAGTTAACAAACATCTTAAACATCTTCTTTTAGACATGCCTGCAGAGAGTATAGAATACACAAAGAACTGGATCACCCCAGGATAGTTAAACTCTATGACTACTTCTCCCTGGATACAGATACGTAAGTGAAATGACACTGGTTTTAGAACATTCCAAGTATTCTTAATACCTTACTTTTATTAAAATGAAGACTGTATTTGAACATTAAGGGTGAGATCCTCACCTCAGCTCTGACCTCATTATCTAAAATGACTGGAGCAATAATGTAAAGGGGCATTAAAAGCCCCAGTTCTGGCTGGTAGAAAATTCCCCATGGTGCAGACATTGTGGAAGACAGTCGTAAGGCTGCCTTCTGGGGACGCCCTCGTATAAGGGGCATGTTGGGATGGACTGCAGCACACAGTGCTGCAAGTGAGTCCAGGTAGCACTGTAGTACATAGGACAGCCCAGGGAAGCTACTGCAACTTAGACAGACCTCCAGGGCTGTCTTAGTTACACCAGGGGCTTCTCCAGTTCCCTGTGCAGCCAGGATTAGGAGTATCCATAACCACTACCATGCTTCCCTTGGGCTGTGCCTTTAAGATACCCAGCACAGAAGTTCACTGTAAGAGATTACACTATGTTTTTTATCAAGAAACTTGTCTAAGTATGCAAAAAGGAAAGTTTTTACATGGCCTCACTAATATTTGTGTAGTCTCTTTTCTGTTGAATACAAATGCTTTGATGTTGGGTTTTTAATTAACTAGTTATGCCAGTTTCCCTTAATTAAAAAAGCTAGATTATTTTATTCATATAAATGAAATTGTTAACTTGTCATTATCAGTCTTTAATTTTTTTTTCATATGATTGTGCAGTTAGATGGCAATTTGTACCCTGCCTTATCTGACGCTGTATTTCTGAATTTTTACTCTAGGTTTTGTACGGTGTTGGAGTACTGCGAAGGCAATGATTTGGATTTTTATCTCAAGCAACATAAACTGATGTCAGAGAAGGAAGCTAGGTCCATTGTAATGCAAATAGTAAATGCACTACGGTATCTCAATGAGATCAAGCCCCCTATTATACACTATGATCTTAAGCCAGGTAAATGAAAAAAGTTACAGCAGAAAATGCAATAATTTTGTTCTCTCGTATTTTATTTGTAATCCGTGTTGGAAAATCTCAGATTAATTTCTGGTTGTCAGTTCTTAAACATCTCCAAAATCCATCTTTCTCTTACATCTTTACAGCTGAAACCTTTGTCTGTTCTTTGCTAACACTTGCCTCAACTCATTAATTATTTTGTGTTTTTAATTTATGGGGTAAGTCCCTGTCACAAGGTGCAGCCCTCATCGCCAGACTGGCGCCTCCTGCTGGTCATGCTGGGGATTAGCTCGAGGCAGATGCCCACATATGCGGTCTGCACACCAGCACTCTGTCTCTGCTCCTGCCTACGGCTCCTCTATTAGCTCCCAAAACGGCAGCATCCTCTTCTCAACTCAGCCCTCTGGCTAGATCGTCATCTGTTTCCCCCTTCCAGGAGGGGATCTCTGTCCAACAGTTGAGCCACTTCCCCAGTGACGAGTTCGGGGGGAGACCCAGGCCAACCCACTAATGTGGCCCAGGAACTCAGTAAGTAGCAGCCTCTTGCTGCTGCTCTATAAACTCAGTCAGTGCTGCTGTATTTCCCTGGGCCACTTCTCCGTGGCCCTAGCACCTTCTTTGCCCTTACCTCAGTGCATTCAGCTGGGCTCCCTGCAGCAGCTCACCCTACTCGTCCCTTTTATCTGAGCGTCCCTTTTATCTGAGCCTTCCGGGCCTGGGTTGCTCCCTGCATCTCCTCCCTAATTGGCTGTACTTCACAGAGCCTCTCTGGGCTGCTGGGAGGACTCACTTCCATTACTCCTTCCTGGGAGGGCATGATTAACCCCTTTTATGCCTGTGTGGGGTACATACCCCATCACAGATCCAGAGAACATGACGGACACCTTCAGAAATACAAAGAAAATAATTTTTTGTTTCATTCCCCTCTGGTCTTTCCAGAATGCTGCTGTGAAAATCATTTCCCTTTATTGCGCATTTTCCTTGTCTACTCAAATCCTTTCACTGGCTATCCTATCACTGATATCCTATTTCACTGGCTAGTTAAGGATTTTGCCTTCACATTGAAGTCTCTGTGTAATTGCACTCATGCCTACAAGTGTTGTCCTTCTTTGCTATAATCAGGCCTCTTTCCTAGCTGCTCCCTTTGTATCCTCCTTCCACTGTTATCTTCATGTCCTCTTCCATGCTATCCCCTTATGCCTGGAACACTCCAATTTTTCTTGCATGTCTAATGACCATCATCTTTATTCAGTTCTCTCCTTAAATCTTAGTGGATGCGTCTTCCAATGGAGAAGTCTTCCAATAATGACTCAGCATAGAGTAAATAAAGTGAAAGTGACCATTTTAAACAGATTTACACCATCTTCTACCTTGGGGCTTCATTTGGCCATCTAGTTTGTTAGTACTCTCTTTGTGAATCTTAAATTGTTAACTCCTTAAGACAAAGCTACATCAACTGTACAACATCAAGCTACCGCTTAATAAGTAGGACACTGTTAACATGGATTTCTTCTAGAGAGGATAGAGTTGTATGGTATGCATGCTCTTTTGCACAGTTCCAGGGATGACTGTTCTCATATAGAACAATTCTGAATATATTTTTATTAAGACAATTTACATTCTCTTTCAAAAATATTAAATTAAGATTGGTAAAAAAAAATTGTTTAAATAATGAATAAAGTATAATGCTAAAGAAAAACAAAAATAATATGAGAAATTCACTGTGCAGTTTAAAAACATGAGGGGGAGGTCCTTGGCCTGTCTGTAGCCCCTTTGCACTGTTTTTGGGGGGCATATAGAGGCTGGCCTTAAAGCCAATTTAACCAGCTTCCTGTGAATTCTGTGATGCTGGTAGAACATGTTTTTGGGACAGTAAGTGGGGAAAAAGCACCATAGCCAGAGTTGCTGTGATCTGGTGTTTCCCAGCTACCCAGTCAGTCCCTTGGGGGGCCACTGCAGTTGGGAGAAACGTAGAACTGCGCAAGGGGTCAGTGATTTGAGTAGGAGGGTAGAAAGGTGGTGTTCAGCTGTTTCAGCTGTATCAGGCACTGCTGCAGATTGAACCTATTAAGAAGCACTTATTTAGTATTTTTGTGATAAGATTGCACATTCATAATTTTTTGTTATTGTTAGGTAACATCCTTCTAGTAGATGGAACAGCATGTGGAGAAATAAAAATCACTGATTTTGGTCTCTCTAAAATAATGGATGATGACAGCTATGGTGTGGATGGAATGGACTTAACTTCACAAGGGGCAGGAACTTATTGGTAATTTTAAGTTTGGACAGATATGTTGTTTAAACTCTTATTGTTCAAATTTCAATTATGTAAAATCAGTTTTACACAGATATCTAGGATTAAAAGCATCAGATGTAAAATGGTGAAAGGAAAATGATTTATATGCAACATTTGATCTGTGGATCTTAGTGCTCAAGAAACATCATAATACTGAATTTTGTAGGATGCATAATATAATAAAATGTTTATAGGAGTACAAATAACGTCTACAGTTACATTAGCTAATCTGTTTTCAAATCTGGGGATCAGCTAAAGTAAGAAAGAATCACCCTGGCCCAAAGCATAGAGTTGGACAGTTAGGTGCAATATGAGGGTTTTAGTATGGGGTTTTTTCCCCCAAAGTGTTGGGTGTTGGAAAAATGAAGTTAGACTAGGAGGACCTTTGATTACTTCTAGTATGGCAATTCCTATGTTTCTGTTTTTACTTCTCCTGTGGAAGTCAATTTATACTTCACTCATCATCTTCCAGGAAGGCAGCAGCCAGGATATATATTTGAACATTCTGAAAGAATCACCATTTTAGTTCAGAATGTTATAAACATGTTTTCCAAGAAGAAAATATATATTAAACCCTTTGACTTTTGGTAGTTCATGACAGCCATCCCAAGAGTGATGGGTTTGCATAGATGCTTAGCACTGGGAAATTTTAGTGGGAGAAATGTTATCAATTCCAAGAACTTCAGATCCCCAGATCATCATCTTCAGATAGACCATGTATACGCACACATTAAAATAATTCCTTTAGTCTTAAAGGTTCAGTTGACTGGAAAACTGACCAGCCATACTATATGTGTAGGGATAATATATATATTGCAGTTTTTATTACATATGTACATATAGGATAAATCTACTGTGTTAGTATAAAAATGTTATAGAGTGTTTTCCAGTATTGTGTATGTTAATTAAAATTTGTACACTAGGTTAGACCCTTAGGAGGACCTTTGAGAATTAGGCATTTCTCATATGCGTGCCTGAAATCTTCATTACCATGCAGTGAAATTGCAACATATGTCCTAAACGAAGCATTTTAAAAAATGTATGCCTAAATACATTTCCCAGATCAGCACAAGTGTAAAAGTCTTATGGAAAAGTAAGACTGAATACACTCTGACCTCTCACTTTATGCAAAAGCCCAAAAACTATGAAGGGCATGGCCAGTTTATATCTTCATATGACTATTTATTTGAAAAATGTATGTGGGAAGTGGAGGGGGTGCCCGCTTCTCCTGCTACTCGGAGAGTTTAAGGCCAGAAAGGACCATCAGATCATCTAGCCTGACCTTCTTCATATTACAGGCCACCAACACCATCCAGCACCTGCACGTTAAACCCAACAACCAAAATTAGACCAAAATATTACAACCCACAGGAGACTAGCCTATTCAGTGCCACAGACAGAGAATAGGAGGGACCAAGGTGCACCAGGGCTCAAGGCCCCAACAGTGGCAGGGAAATGATTAAATGAGATACAACTAAATAATCATGCTACGTGACCCACATCCAGACTCTGTAGAGGAAGGCAAAAAAACTAGGGCTGTCAAGCAATATAAAAAATTAATTGTGATTAATCGTGCTGTTAAACAATAATAGAAATACCATTTATATAAATATTTTGGATGTTTTCCACTTTTCAAGTACATTGATTTCAATTACAACACAGAATACAAAGTATACAATGCTCACTTTATATTTATTTTTATTATAAATATTTGCACTGTAAAAATAAAAGAAATGGTATTTTTCAATTCACTTAATACAACTACTATAGTGCAATCTCTTTATCGTGAAAGTTGAACTTACAAATATAGAATTATGTATTAAAAAAACTGCATTCAAAAATAAAACAATGTAAAACTTTAGAGCCTACAAGTCCACTCAGTCCTATTTCTTGTTCAGGCAGTCGCTCAGACAGACAAGTTTGTTTACATTTGCAGTAGATAATGCTGCCCACTTCTTGGTTACATCACCTGAAAGTGAGAATAGGTGTTCTCATGGCACTGTTGGAGATGGTGTTGCAAGATATTTACGTGCCAGATGCAGTAAAGATTCATATGTCTCTTCATGCTTCATCTACCATTCTAGAGGACGTGCGTCCATGCTGATGATGGGTTCTGCTCGATAACAATGTTCATTTTCATCATCTGAGTCAGATGCCACCAACAGAAGGTTGATTTTCATTTTTGGTGGTTCGGGTTCTGTAGTTTCTGCATTGAAAACTTCTGAAAGCATGCTCCACACCCCGTCTCTCTCAGATTTTGGAAGGCACTTCATATTCTTAAACCTTGGTTCAAGTGCCGTAGCTATCTTTAGAAATCTCACATTGGTACCTTCTTTGTGTTTTGTCAAATCTGCAGTGAAAAAGGTGTTTCTTAAAACGAACAACATGCTGGGTCATCATCTGAGACTGCTATAACATGAACTATATGGCAGAATGCAATAGAACAGGAGACATACAATTCTCCCTGAAGGAGTTGAGTTACAAATGTAATTAATGCATTATTTTTTTAACCAGAGCCATCAGCACGGAAGCATGTTCTCTGGAATGGTGGCCAAAGCTTGAAGGGGCATACGAATGTTTAGCATATCTGGCACGTAAATATCTTGCAATGCCGGCTACAGAAGTGCCATGTGTACGTCTGTTCTCACTTTCCGGTTACACTGTAAATAAGAAGTGGGCAGCATTATCTCCCGTAAATGTAAACAAACTTGTTTGTCTTAACAATTGGCTGAACAAGAAGTAGGACTGAGTGGACTTGTAGGCTCTAAAGTTTTACATTTTGTTTTTGAGTGCACAAAAATCTACATTTGTAAGTTGTACTTTCACGATAAAGAGATTGCACTATGGTATTCGTATGAGGGGAATTGAAAAATACTATTACTTTTATCATTTTTACAGTGCAACTATTTATAATTAAAAAATATAAAGTAAGCACTGTACACTTCGTATTCTGTGCTGTAATTGAAATCAATATATTTTAAAATGTAGAAAAACATCCAAAATATTTAATAAATGTCAATTGGTATTCTGTTGTTTAACAGTGCAATTAAAGCTGCAATTAATAGCGATTCATTTTTTTGAGTTAATAGTGTGAGATAACTGTGATTAATCAACAGCCCTAAAAAAGCCCCCAAGGTCACTGCCAGTCTGACCTAGGGGAAAATTCCTTCCTGACCCCGCATATGAGAATCAGTTAGACCCTGAGTACGTGAGCAAGAACCAATCAGCCAAGCACCTGGGAGAGAGAATGCTTGATGCTGCCTTAGAGCTCTGTCCAATATCTCATCTCCAGCTGTGGGTCCTCCCTAATGTTTCAAAGAAAGGAGAAAAAAACACCCACCCAGAATATACTGGGGAGCAAATGAATAATCCCTTACTGACTCCTACTGGTTGCCAGGTGAAACCCTGAAGTATGAGCTTCAGATGCATAAGACTTAAACCAAAAGTGAGCCCCAGGGCAATTGAGCCCTTCCCCCTAACACCACGAGCAACCTCATCAAACAGTAGCTCTCATAAATTTGTTCTGCTCTCTCTTAAAAATAATATAGTTGCTTGCCTGCTCAACTCCTTTTGAGAGGCTGTTCCAGAACCTCATCCCTCTGACAGAAACCTTCTTCTGATTTCCAGCCTGAATTTGTTCATGGACAGTTTATATCTGCTTGTTCTTGTGCTAGCATTGTCCTTCAGCTTAAATAGCTCTTCACCCTCCCTGAGAGCAATCATATCCCCTAATGTATTTTTAGAGAGCAGTCATACCTCCCCTGCGCCTTTGTTTTACTAGACTAAACAAGCCATGTTCTTCCAGTCTTCTCTCATAAGATGGGTCCTCCATTCCCCTTATCTTATGGGCCCTCCATTCCCCTTATTCCTATTAGCTCTTCTCTGCACTTGCTTTAGTTGAAATTAGTCTTTCTTGAACATGGGTAACCAGAATCGTACCAGTATTCCAAATGAAGTTTTACCAGTGCATTACATAATGGCATTAATACTACTTTATCTCTACTGAAAATGCCTCATCTGATACTTCCTAGGATCACATTTGCCTTTTTCACAGCTGCATCACACTGGTGGCTCATAATCATCTTGTGATAGACCCACACATCCAGGTCTCTCTCCTCCTCTGTCACTTCCAACTGATGAGCCCCCAGCTGAAGCAGAAATTCTTATTATTGGACCCTGAGTGAATGACTTTGCGTTTTGTACCATTGAATTTTATCTTTCACTCCCGTCTTCAAGTTCATCCAGATCTTCCTGTATAATAATCCAGTCTTCCTCTGTATTGACAATGCCTCCCAGCTGTGTCATCAGCAAATGTCATCAGAACACTTATACTTTTTATGCCAAGGTCATTAATAAAAAATGTTGAACCAGATTGGCCTCAAGACTAATCTTTGAGGAACTCCCCTAGTAACCTCCCTCTAGTCCAATAATTCACCTTTTAGCATAACCCACTGCCTTCTCCCCTTCAGCCAATTACTTATCCACCTTACAATGCTTGTACTGATCCCTATATTCCCTAATTTAAGAAATAATTTCTCATATGATACTGTTGTCAGACGCTTTACTGAAGTCCAAGTATATTGGTTTACTGCACTTCCCTTATCTAAAAAAACAATTATTTTCTCAAAGAAGGAAATCATGTCAGTTTATCATGTTCTACCTTTGTTAACCCTTATTGCATTACATCCCCTTTACCAATTTCCTCTATGAATGTAATTACTCTTTCCTTCACAACTTGATCTAAAACTTTACATATTACTGAAGTCTGACTAACAGGCCTATAAATGCCCAGATCACTTGTTTTCCCTTTCTTAAATAGGTATTTTCCAGTCATATGGCATTACCCCTGAATAGACAGATTTATTAAATATCCTTGCTACTGGACTAGCAATGTCATATGTCAGTTGTTTCAGTATTCTGGGGTGGAAATTATCTGGTCCCACCGATTTGAGCACAATAAGATCTTTAAATTTTCCTCTACCTGAGTTGTAGAAATTTCCACTTCTTGACACTCATTTCCATTACATGTACATATTCTGTAATGTCATCCTTACTGAAAACTGAGGCAAATTTTATGTATTTAGTTTTTGGGCTGTATCTAGATTATATTTAATCTCCATCCCATCCACACTGCATAATGGCCCAACCTCATCTTTCCATAGTTTCTATATAACTAAAAAACTTTTTATTTATTTAAATGTCCATGGCAAGAGCTAATTCAGCTTGACTTTTGGTAATTCTCGCTTTTCTCCTCCTTTTTCTAACCTCCACAATGTAGATCTTTTTTTGCTTTTTTTGCCTTTTCTTATTCCCTATAGGTTCTCTGCTTACTCCTAATAAATTTTTTAGGTGGTCATTCATTCAGCGGGGTCTCTAGCCTTTCCCTACAAGTTTTTTTCCCTTTTCTTGTGATGCAAATTTCTGATAGTTTTGTATAGTTGATCTGAAGAAATTCCAAGCAACCTCCACATTTAAGTTTTTTCTGCTCTTCATTACAGTTGACTTCTTTAACTAATTCTTTTAATTGACCAAAGTCTGCCCATTTACAATAAAAAATTATAGTTCACAACCTGGTTTTGATTCTTTTCACTTAATTTAAATTGAATTAGCCCATGATCACTTGATCCAAGGTTATTTCCTATGATTTGCTCTTCTTTGATGTCCTCACTGCTTACTAAAAGCAAGTCTAAAATTGCATCAACTGTTGGTTCAGTGATGATTTGAGGAAGAAAACTGTCATCTATCACATCCAGGATTACATGGGTCTTACCAATATTAAGAGCATTTGTTCTCCAATCTGTATCCAGGAAGTTAGTCTGTCATTATTATTGTTCCTAAACGTATTTGTCTCTAATAATATTGGAGATCTCTGTGTATATGCGAGTCTGACCATGGGGGTCTATAGCAGACCTCTGATACTATCGCAACAAGACCCTCTTTTTACAATCCTTCCATAAAGTGAATTTGAAACAGATTGTATGGACAAAACAAATTCTGTTTTGTCCATACAATCACTTTGTATTTCTTTAGTGTACCACTTCGTTGACGTACAACCCTTACCTTTATTCCTCTCTCTCTCTGTCTCAAACAGCACATACCCTTCAATACCTGTATTCCAGTCATGAATGTTCTGTAATCGCTATAATATCTGGTTTCACTTCTGCACCAGTAGCACCAATTGCTCCATTTTATTGTCCAGACTCCTGGCATTTGTGTACAAGCATTTCAGTTGTTTCCCTCAGACCTCACCTGGTTTTCTTCCTTGTGATGTTCCACTACTACTTACTATAGCTTCATTGAGCTGATTTTCCTGTTCCTGTGTATTGAAGCCAGATGTGAAGATTTCACGAGTCTCTCCCAGTCTTGTCCCCATATCTCCTGGTTTAAAGCCCTTCTTGTCAATTGTGCCACCTTTAATCCCAGAAATTGAATACCCCTTAATTAATACTACTTGGTTTCAGGAATAAGCCCCACACCTATTGATGAAAAGAGGGAGCACTTTAGGGAATTGTGTTTGCTATGAAATCTAATCATGTTAGAATATAACCTTAAAGAGTTAGTTAACAGTATACTGGCCACAGTTTTGTAATCATTGTAGACAAGGATAAATTAGATTCAGCATTGTCACCAAGACATGGTCGAACAGAATCAAGATTAGCTGACACAATGTGAAATACAACTTGCCCTTGTCTGCACTGACTGCAAAGTTATGGTCCGAATTGTGTTGGAACGTGCTTTTTAAGAGTCAGGTTAACTAACACATACATAAAATGTTATAACCAAGACAAGCCCTAGGACTTGCTCATGGCAGCCATGTGAGGAGGTAGTAGGAAACACCGTCGCTCTTGAAGAGCGAGGATATTAGCAGCTGTAGGGCAGGATTAGCAGCAGCAGGCTGTAGAGCCAGCCTGAGATACCCCAAGGAGGGAAATTACACTCACACCCTTCCTGCATCCTACCTTCACTAGGTAGGTAGGAGGCCCAGAGACATCCCACCAGTGTATCTGTTCGGTGGTAATGAAGGCTGGGGATAAACCAGCTCTTCTTTCTTGTGCACTCAGGCACTTTTACAAAAAGCTATTATGAAAAAACTACCTACAGAACAGGGAAACCAGTGAGTATCTTCATTGTTTATAGAAACTTCTTGGCTGGGATTTGCTGTGCCCAATACCTCCCTGTTCTGAAAGTGCTTTTGGCTTTTCTACTCTTTGCCATAGCAGCCCTTCAATCCTGCTAGTGGGTGTGAAGAGTAAGTAGGAGGGTAGTGTTGGCCAGCCCATTATCCGCCAATTCTTCTGAGCACTTAGCCTCTTTTTGTTAGTTTACCTGCAGTAAGGAAAGAAGTCAGGGGCTCAAACTTAATTTTAAACAGAAAAGTCAACACTGTACCTATCAGTTCTGTAACTTTTTCCATTTACTAAGTTTTAATAATAGAATTTGTTTTTACCTTTTTCTTTAGCTAACGAAACACAAAACCCCCCACATTGAAAAAACATAATTTAGGTAGCAAAGTCAAGCACTCAGTAGTTAGGAAATACTATATCCATATGGCAGGGGGAGGAGGGGGAGAGAGAGACACACATTAATATTTGGAAATATTTATGTCAAATGAAAATGTTAAATAATATGGATGTGTTAGGATTATTTTCACTCATTGTGATATCTCTCTACAACTTGATTGACTTTTTCACTTTCTAGTCACTGTGTCAGGCTAAAGGTATTCTCTAGTCCACAACTCTATATAGCTTGTGTAAAAATGTCTGTGTATGTATTGTTTTGTTTCATTAATGTTTCAGTTTGGCCCTATAATTCGGTATAATTTATTATTTGCTGTGTTTCATCTTTTAAAATTATTGGTATATTAATATTCTGTTACTGGCATAATAATGCCTGTAGTCATTTATACAATACATACACATAAAATCACCTGACAAAATTTTCAATCTTGGGAGCCTAAAGTTGGGTGCTTAATTCCATATTTAGGTACTTAAATAAGTGGCTTTATTTTTTAGAGATATTAGGCACCTTGAACTATTTCTGATGTTATATCTACTTAAGCCTCTCAATATTTATTTAGGTGCCTAACTTTAGGGGAATCTGTTATTAAAATTTTGGTCCTTTAACTCTAGCTAGTCTGAAATGCCATGTGCACTAATTACATTATAAATTAGTACAAGTTCAAAAAATAGTAAGGTCCATGACCTTTATACCACTACTAAATTTCAACACATCACATTGCCAAAACGATTGGATTTTCTTTAGAAACTAGCTGTTTTCTGTCTCCTAGTATGTCTTGAAAAGGTTGATTCATAGAAGGAAATGCTGTAAGATAATTTGAAGAGGGAGTTACTTCATAAGGAATTTGTGTAAATTGTCATGTACAGAAGCTGAATGTCTATGTTCATTGTATCTCTTTTAAACTATTCACTACCTACTGTGTGTACTATACAGTGTATTTTCATTTAATTGATATACAATACGTTGCAGTAAGTCATCAGGTGTGAAGAAGGGACAGTAATGGAAGGGTTACATAAGCTTTAATGTTGATTCATGTAAAATACTGTATAGTCATTTTTAGAGTTTTCTGCTTCTATAATAGGTAGAAAACAATCTTGAGATTTACATAGACGTTTTAATAAATACATATTTAATTTATTTACCTCCTGTGAGAACAGGCAACAAAAAGGGAGGAGTGTATATCCAGTCTAGGGACCCAATCTCTAAATAATTAGTATCTCAGGCATTAGTTATTTTGCCCACTCCTAGGAATATGAGATAAAGAATAAGGTCTATTTTATTCAACATGAACTTCACTTTCTAAAAATTGAAATCTCACTGTATAGTTGATTAGTTCTATTACCTGTGTCTGACACTATGGACAATTGAAAATTACAATGTCACTCTTGATATTAACAAACAAACAAACCCACAGACTTGAAATAACTGTACCCATGTTAAAGAATCAGGTGCAGTCAGATGTATAACTTTGTGTTTGAACATGTTCTAAAGATTGTGGACTTACTTGCAGTGACAAGGTTTTGGTTTTACAGGTACTTGCCTCCAGAGTGTTTTGTAGTTGGGAAAGAGCCGCCGAAGATTTCAAACAAGGTTGATGTATGGTCAGTTGGAGTAATCTTTTTCCAGTGTCTTTATGGAAGAAAGGTGAGACAAAATGTGTTTAAAAACCTTGTACAGCTTTAAGACAAGCTTCTCTACCTATATTTCCACTACGCACTGAAATTGTGGTCATAAAGACCTTAAATCAATGTTACTTCAGTTTCTGAACATTGATACTATGTTCGTTGATGCCTCTTTCAAACAAGAGGTAGAGGAACAAATAGTCTAGCCTGACATAAAAATGTAATTTTACTTAAAAGTGGTGTTAGATATTTTTGTGAGCACACAGACAGTTTAAAATAACATAAATTAGAGTGAAGATATGTTGTCACTGAAATTGATACTTGGATGCTTCATGAGGAAATTTATCTGAATTTATTTTTCAGCCATTTGGTCATAATCAATCACAACAAGATATCCTACAAGAAAACACAATATTAAAAGCCACAGAAGTCCAGTTCCCAGTTAAACCTGTTGTAAGCAATGAAGCCAAGGTAAATTTTCTTAGAACCTAATTAAGTAGCATGAAGCAAATACTAAATTTATTGATTGGTTTTAGAGTATTTACTTTAGAAGCAAGCTATAAAATTACCACTAATTTAAGAATACCACATAAGTGGGAAAGAGACAGGTTACAGCCTCTGGTTACAGCCTCTCTTTACAGTTTGAAATTATTTCAGTTTTTTGTAGAATATATCTCTTTTGGGACTTAACCAAGATCAGATGCCCAAAAGTAATCTGGGACAGACCTACTTCATATTTTACATTTACGTAGTGCCTTTCCTCCAAAAGGACTCCAAAGTGCTTCAAACCAGGCCTTCTCAAAAACTGTCATCACTGTTGCTGTCTTTTTTTGGTGTTTATTCCCTAGAAGACTCTGGCTGCCTCACTGTATTAGCTAATTAAGTCATTTCATTAAAAGTTTGTTTTGTAACAGGCTGCTTCTGAAAGTAGTGGATGTTTGTTACCTAATTTTCTCAATCTGAAGAACCAGCATCACTGCTGGAATGCATCTGGAAAATGCCTTCTACTATTGCTCCTTTTGAAATTCATAATGTACCAGGCACATTAACTCTAGGCTGATTAAGTAGTACGTTTTCAAGATCGGATCAACTTCAGGAGGGACAAGAATATCAAAATAGTTGGGCTGCCATAGGGCATGCAGGGCAGAGATCAGTACATTTAAAAACACATTATTTTGGGACTGGAAGAAATGTCTAACCCCTTCTGCCTGGACATATTATTCAAGATTCTACAGAGAAGTGAGGATAAAAGGAGATTCCAGTGACTTTGGTGATTATAGCTGTGGACACCTGTACCATAAACTAGGTTCTAGAAATTGTGGCGGGGGGAAATAAATCTGAGGTACTTGATTTAAAATTGTTCTTATGCTTACTCTGGATATTAGTGACTTGACTCAAGCAAAAGACTCAGTGCTGGTTCAAAATAATGCTATAGGAAAAGGATTGGGCACTACTTCCAGTGTTGGAAAACAATTAATGTAACAATGTAAGGAATACATCTTTTGGAATCCAATTGGTGTAGAAGTAGGAGCAATGTGGAATCTTGTTCAAATAAGTAAGATTCTGGCTCTGAAGGTTAAGAGGGAAAAGTAGACATAATTTAGTAACTCTAGAGACTACTTTTCAAAAAGATGTGAATCTTTTTGGAATGAGTCTTTTTGTTATGGTTTGCCTGCATACATTTCTGTTGGTGATATTCTTAAAAGGAATTTCATATAGAGCAAGTTTCAGTTAGGGGTCACATAAAGTTTATGTAGACATTTCAAGAAGAATTGTTTGTCCTTTAATTTTTGTTCTCCTTTTGGAAAAATTGGGTCTCTTGTATTCAGTTAATGGACACAGGCACATACAATATGAGAACAGCATGTGACTGATAAGCTTACATTTTTTAATAGTTTATGCCCATTACCTTTTAGTTTGACCCTGATGGTTTTTGTGATTGAATTTATTGAAGGAAAACATGAGGCAACAGCTATTTAAATGTGGTTATAGTCAGAAAATGGCTATTTAAAACTGGCAACTTATCACTCTATTTGTATTGTGAGTAGTATTTGCTTCCATTAGTGACAAAAAATAATTTTTACTCATCTTTTATTGTTATTAGCATTGATTATCTACTATACCTATATGAGAGAGATGAATTCTTTTCTGATATGCACACCATCGTCAAGTGTAAACTAACATGCATTTGCAGACTTTGTATTGATGGCAGTGTGGAAGCAAGAAAGAAGCCAGACCTGGCAGTTGGAAAAAACACATTGTAAACTGAAAATTTGATCTAAAAATTATTTAGATTAAATAAACATAGATATTCTTGATGATATTTTTACAGTCAGTTTTCAGTGTGTGACTGTACTTTAAGGTCCTCATGTCATTTTCTTCCAATTTGTGTTTAGCTCTCTTTTGCATTATGTTGTTGTTTATACTGTGGTATAGGTGCACAAAGGTTTAAAAACAAAACCCTGCCCCAAGGACCTAGCATACTATTTCAATAATTCATTTATTTTTTAAAATGTTAAAATGCTAAAATCCAAAAATGTCCAAGAGCTGCTGAATATTAATATACAAACACATATATTTGCATGATTTTTTACTTTATTTTTCAGTAGGAAAGTAACATATCTTTATATAAAAAGACCTGTAGTTATTGGATATGCAGTAGTTACAGTAAATTATGATGAAACTGCTATGTACAAGTCCAGTTTCTATAAAATTTGCATCACTAACAAATGCATGTTTTTCTTTGATCTTCAGTCTTTATTTTAGGACAAAGGGTAAAAAACTGAATTGCTTTATCAGGGAAAGGAGGATTTTTCCCTAATCCTCCCACACTCTAATTACTTAACTAAATACTAATTATTTTTTTCATGGTATGTTAGTTAAATCCATAGCACTGTGTCACAGGGTTAATGGCCCCTCTAAGAGGGAGCAGGGTCCAGTACACATGCTATCCAGTTGGGCTTAAGGGAAGGCACTAGGGCCTTATAAAATGGGAGATAGCAGCAGGGGAAGGATGGCTATGCAGGACCTCTCTCAATCCAAGGAGGTAAGGGTGCTGCTAGAGGAAGCTGCAAGAGAGGCTGCAGAGAGAATGAGACTCCTGAACGAGAGAATAACTAGGGGAAGATCAGGACAGCAGCAGTGGAGGGTTGACTGCTGACCCTCTCTCTGAGCCCAAGAGAGAGTGTTAAAGAAGGCTGAACTATAGTTAGGAAGGGCAGGTAGTGGCTGCTTGGTGCAGAGCAGATTTAGAGAAAAAAACAGCTCCAGGATTGGCTGAAGGCACCAGATCTAAGTATGAGCTTTTGTGTTGTGGTGATGGACTTTATTTTGGGACTTAGAGGCTCATTTTGAACGGTTTATGATGTTAAAGTCCCAGGCAGGGTAATGTTAATCACCAGAAGGCTGTGTGGAGTTTATTACAGAGCCCTGGGAGAAGGGGAAACTGAGGCAGGTCTCTGCAGAGCCACACTTGACCAGTAGGGAGCACTATAGGGAAAGCATGCCCTTTTACGTACTGGTGATAGGGATTACCCATCACTGAATGCCAAAGCCCTAGCCCCCATTAGGATGCAGAAATTAATGTGTAGCCTGATGCTGGGCATTGGACTCAGGGACTAACAGCAGGAGATTGGACTTATTTAGGATTTAGGATTGGACAATGCCTTAGTATTTAACAATTCTGAGGTACAGAGAAGGATTCTGAGTTGATTATAGAATATATATAGGGTTGGAAGGATCAGGTATTTATCGGTAAATGTCAATTTAACTGTACCCATGAATCAACAAAAAATATTTCCATTGATAATTGAAATGTATAGGTAAGCAAAGTAAGAAAAATGTTTCTAGAGAACTTACTAGGAATTGATTTAAGGATTTTTTTACTTTTTATATTTTGAAATATGATGTTTACAATTTGTGTGTTAATGTTATTAAGCTTTAAGTTTTTGAATCTCAGTGTCCACTGTTGTTAAATTATTTTCTGATCCTCCCCCGTGATTTCTCCCAACTGTAAAACTTTAAATCAATTAAAAATTGAAAAAAAAATGTTTAAAAATAAAAATCAATATTATCCACAGAAATTATTTTTTTTTAAAATCAAATTTTGTCAAGCCTAGGGGAAGTAGGTTGGGGGCTAGGAGTTTGCTGTGAGGGGATTTTTCAGCCAACTTTTTTAAAATACAGGATGCTTAGAGGTACAGTGCCTTTCCAGCCTGACATCCAGCATCATCAAGAGTAGTTTTTTGCTAGATTCCCGCACATCTAGGCAAACCAGTGTGATAAAACCTTCTTAATTTACAGAGGACAACTAGAATGGAATAATTTAATCAACTTCTCATCTACTCTCTATCTGATTCACAGTAGAATTTCCTACGGTTTCCACAAAGGAAAGTTATAGAAATCTTCTAAATTCTGAAGATGCTAATTTCTTACATGCCATATGATCT
Source organism: Lepidochelys olivacea (assembly GCF_965140295.1). Classification (NCBI taxonomy): domain Eukaryota; kingdom Metazoa; phylum Chordata; order Testudines; family Cheloniidae; genus Lepidochelys; species Lepidochelys olivacea. The sequence continues at coordinate 40,159,243 of NC_140421.1, read as the reverse complement.
TGTGAGAATATATTTGATTACACATTCAATAATTCTAGCACAGTCTGACAGCTGCTTAATTTCACTACCACAGAGCCTCCCAAATTCAATCTTTCTGAAATGGACCAAGATGATTCCTTCCCTCCCACCCACCCACCAGTGCCAATATCCTATTTCTGGAACATTGCCATAGCTATCCTCATTATTACAGAGAACATCTCTAAATCTGCTAGAGAGAACAACCCTTCTAACATCACTGAATGGAAAAATAAGCATGTATCTGGAAGGACCATAAAAACCCACTGGCGAACATGCATTCTCTCTCCACATTCTCAGACTTCTGCACTTGCTTCAATTTATTGGTTGCAAATATTATTTCAAAACAGTAATGTGTTTTGTGTTGAAGGATGTTTGTTTTCATGTAAAATGTGGATTCCGTAGTTTTTGTCTGTTTATGAAGTTTTTCAAATAAGATTGATTTTTTTTTAAAGTGACACTAGATTTGTTGTTACATGCTAGCAGACTAACAAGTATGTAAACAAGTGCCATTGAGAAATGGTTGGTGTAAAATCAAGAGTAAGGGAAGAGCAGAGCACAGAAGCAGAACTTTAAATCAATGTAGGTGGTGGGAAAGGTAGTGAAGAGGTTTTTCAGTTTTGCAATCCTTAAGATGAAAAAACCTTGCAGGCAGAAGAAGGAAGATTATCTTCAAAATTGCTGTTACAAGCGAATATTGTCATAGAATTCTGTCTGCTCTGCATTTGTTGTACCCTTCCTACCATTTTGACATAAGTGTTGCAGAATTGTGGGGACCCACTAGTTAGTTACAAATTACATTGTCTTGCTGAATTGAGCTGCTTGAAAACAACAACTCTTAAACTGTTTAGAACTTGTTAAATCAACTGGAGGAAGAATTGACTCATAAGCAGCATTCATTTTGTTTGGAATACTAGTAATTTTTCCCCCCCTGCTTTTCTAGGCCTTTATCAGACGCTGTTTAGCATACCGCAAAGAGGATCGATTTGATGTCCACCAGCTGGCTAACGATCCTTATCTTCTCCCTCACATGAGAAGATCAAATTCTTCAGGAAACTTACATATGACTGGGCTGGCAGCATCCCCTACGCCACCTACTTCAAGCATTATTTCGTACTGAAATTTCTCCAAGTGAAGACTGGCATGATATATTTGTAGTTTCCAGATGCAGACTAGTTTGTGAACATTTGAGTGTTTTTACACAGGACAAGTTTGATTACTGTGTTTTCAGACTGAAGTCCTTCTGCTTAGTGTCCATTTGTATAATGGGAATGGATCATGGACTGTGAATAAATATACCCTTCTGACTGTAACCTTTAAACATTGAAGAATGACACTGCTTGTTGCACACAAATCGATGTGCTATGTTTAAGAGTAAAGAAAAGGTTTGGGGTTTTTTTGGGAACACTGTAAATAATCTTTTTAATACTTATAAAGTACATTTGGTTGATACTGGAGAGTGCTAACATGAAGGGTAGTTTTTCATTATTTAAATAAGAAAAGTAATGGACAAATTTGAACACACAGGAAAGGTTCAGTGTCTGGACATAAAAACAAAACAAAAACTTACTTCCCAAGTGGTTGAAACCAAAGTAAGAAGTGAGTGTCACAGCTGTATTCTGTATTAAGCTTTTCAGATAAAGTTATAATATTTTGTTTGGCTATTTGGTCTTATTTAAAGGCTGTACCTCAAAACCCATGTGTTCTTGTTTCACTGAGATTTTGAAGGGTGATGCATAGTTTCTGGTACATTATCCCTCAAATAGTTAATTTTGAACCCATCTACATTCTTCAAATTTATTGTACTTGTCACAAGTTTTGACAATGCTGCCACTTTCCAGGCCTTTGATAAAAGTAAATGATAGCATATATCCAAATGCAGACAGGTTATGTATGATGTTCTATGCAGGATAATGATGAATTCCCTTCTACTGCTATTGTAAATTGTTGTACAGAGGTCATATTTTCAGTTATTAAATTTCAGCAACTTATTCCTGTACAAATGTTTAAAGTATGGCTTTTTCTAATTGGATATTGTATTTTTTTTAAGTCTCCTTGAAGGCGCTTTTAATTGCTGCTAAATTATGTTGCTTTTACTTTTGCAAAAGAATCAGATGACCTCCTTAAAGTGCAAGTCAACTGTACGTTATAGAGAGATTAAAAGTAGATGATTCATTAACAATCAAGGCATGTAAAAGAAATCTGTGTTGGACATATACAGTACAGATCTTTAAGTCAGTTTCTTGTGCTCTTAACCTGTGGAGCACATTGATACTAGATGTAGAAGTTGTTCATGGTTATTTTCTATTTCTGGAAGTTCCTATCAACAAGGAAATGTTTCTTGTGGCTTGTACAGATATTTTAAAATGTGAAACATTTTCTAACTGCCTTGTATGGTAGAAACTTATTCTTCAGAACTCTGTCTCTCTTACGTACATTATTCCTTTTACTGTCCCATTCATGATGCTGAATTCGTAAATGTAATTTTGTCCATGCTGCAGAAAAAGGAGGCTGTATTACCACAGGTTTTCATTTACTATTGTACAGTTAAACTGTGGCTCTTGTTTCTGATGTTACAAGCCATTTTGTTTTCATTGTACATAAAGACACATTAACTGTCTCTTTAAGATGCTGCTGAAATTGTAGAGAATGTAGCCAAAACAGTAATAAAACAATGACAGTTGAAATTTCAAGTATGTATAAAGTTATTGCACCTGGGGAATCGGCTTGGCAGTGCCTATCAGACACTGCTAGAAGTAATTCTTTTGCTCACAAAAAAGCCAGTAGAACTTAAAGGGTCCCAAAATATTTCAGACAACAGTGGTATTGAAGTAAACTGCTGCTGTTCTTTCTTACAGAGGCAATACTGTGGTGAGTGGGGCTCATAGAAGTCATTATCTTAAGTGAAGGTTTCAAACTACTCTGTCTCCCACAGAAGAAAACATAATATTTTAGGTCCAAATAGTGACTTTTCCTCCTCAGATGTGCAGGGACCTTTCTCCCCATTGTACCACCCACACTGCAGAGACAAAGCCATTTCTCTTGCTCTCTGAGCTCAAGTGGGAATTGGAGTAGCTAGAAATGTTCTAGGCACTCTAAAGGTTGTGTTACCGTCCCACACCATGTCTGTACTGATATCTGCAATTAAGTCAAGGAGTATTTTTGCTTAAGCAAAAAAATAAACGTGCAAGATTGAGTAAATTGTATTCTTGTTGTTCAGATTGTGTTAATTATGTATTACATCTATTATATGGTAGTGCCTGGGAGGCCCTGTAATAAGATACAGCCTGTTCCTGCCCAAAAGAGCTTACAATTTTATAAATGTTGTTACCTAAAAATTAGTTTTCACACATAGTGAGTCTTGAGGCTCTGGAACGTCATCTGCTCTGGGAAGAAGGAATTTGATTGTTAATTACAGAAGTACTTAGAATTTAGCTTTATTCTGTATGGACAACATCAGTTTTTCCTGGTGTCAGTTCAGAATGTGAGATGCTATGGTGGAACATACCACAATTGTTTGTTTTTCTGTATTTTTGAAGTTTTTATATCAAACTTTTATACAGATTAGAGCCCTAGCTCTGTAATATAGTCTATTCTTTTCATATAGCTTTCTAATCTGGATATATCATCACTAGATCCAGAGTTAGTGCATTTTAACTATCATCATCCAGGTGGCTTTTCTACAGAGGCTCTTCCTAGCCACGCACCCTAGAAAAGGTGCTGCAGCCCCAAACATCACACAATAAAACACCAACTTTGCTTAAACAAAGTTTGAAGCTGGGCATCAGTGGCTCCTGGGTGATCTATGTTAATACAGTAATTTTTCTTTCATCACTTTTACACCTGTGTAACTCATTAGCTTAACTGATGTTACTTCTGATACACAGTGTCACAGTTTGGATCAGAATCAGGCCTTACAGCTCCCCCAGGCAATTCAATGGGGCATTTTGATCCTAGATACGATATGAAAATGAAGGTGATTGAAAACTGGCTCAGGGTAACGGGAGAGTTTGAGCAGTGTTTGACCTTTTTATGTACCTTTGCTCGCTCTAAAGGTCAATCTAAATGGGAAGCCATAAGAAGGAGCTCTGGTTCCAGGTCCTGTCTCACGTTGCAGGAGATGGGGGAAGCAAAAGACTGCTTGATATGGGAAAATGCAGAAACTTTAAAAATAAAGATATTTATCAGGAACAACACTGTAATATAGCTTTGATGTACCTAATGGAAGGTTGAGAATGAAGACTTGCTTTCCTATTACTGTACTGCTTTTTGATGGCCTAGAAGTCAGTGCGTCCTATCAGTGACCAATGTCTGATCAGTTTCTTTTCAACTCATTAGAAGGCAAATAATTTGTTTGACTTTTTACATCTCTTCTCCCCAAAAGTTTATAATAGTAAAAATGATCCCTGGACTGGAGAAAGCTTTGAGATTCTTCAAGACTAAAAGTGTTATATAAATCGGGGAGAATATTAAACTGGCATAATATATTGTTTTTACCTATTCTTTCACTATGTACATGGAGTCATTTTATATTTGCAATAAGACAAGCCAGTTTTATCTCAAGTTAGTACCTTCTAGTGCCTAACGTTCAGTAGAGTATGTTTGGGGGGAAATTCTGTTTGTATTGACATTTGCAGCTTCAAGTGTAGCTTATGATAGAGAATGTCACGTGCATCTAATGCTCTGCATGTGTATGTTCCTAATTAGTCGATATACATTTAAAAAATTTTACCTCGTATCTAGCTGTCACTAAAATTTTTAGATAATCATCTGACTTATGAGCAGGGAAAGAGAAATGAAATAAATGTAGGCAACATACTTTCATAATGAACCTTAGAAAAACAAGTCTAATAAATCTCAAAAGTAGTCAGATATAGAATTTTTGCCTTCACCTAGAAGTGAAATGGGAGTGTCAATCAGAAAAGCTGCACATTGTTAGCTGTGGTTATAGTGTTCTGTTACAGGTCACGTTAACCACAGTTAACAATGGTTGGTTTCTCTCACACAACACCCTTTTCAAGCTCCTCAGAGATGCCAGAATAGTCTGTTTGGATACTAATATCAGATTTGTTCAAACCGCTGTGCAGAACATCATGTACCACATCTTATTGTTCAGTCAGTTGTTAGACACAGTGTTCAGGAAAACTAGTTAATGTTTTAGTGTGCCCCAAGAACCTCAGCAATACCAGCAAGAAAACAGGAATTGTGTTGCATTGCTGGCCTTCTGCCCAGATCCTATTGACTGCACACACTATGGCTATTAGTGAACTGCTGCATAATTAGTGGAGCTTTCAAGAATTATAAAGCTCTGAATGCTTTTGGTATGCAAGTCATGCATGATGCTAGGTGCAGAATCACTGATGTAACAGCAAGATTCCCTGGAGGATGCTATATTTTAGTTAGACTGAAACATAAAAATTAGCAACCCCTAAAGACTTAAGAGGTGGTTGGCAAGGTGTGTTTAAAATTAAATACCCTTGATACATGCTATATAGCTGTTAAGTAGCCATGATGTGCATTGATCAGACTTTACTATCTATCTAGAAAAATGAAAACTCTGGGGGTGGGTTGGAGCGGAATAGGTAAACTTGAGGGCCACGAAAAATAATATAGGTGTGTGTCTACGAAGCTCACCTCAGCAGTATTGAACTGTCCTGTTTGTTGCCAGGTGACAGTAAATTTGAGCCAAATTCTGCCCTCAGTTTTTCCAGTGTAAATCCATGTAACCTTAGTAGAGTTACTCTAAATTTACATAGCTATAACTAAGGGTAGAATGTGGCTCATTTGTGTGCAAGACAGCAGCTACACCAAGTTGTCACCTGAGACAGCATTAGGATTCTTATGATCTTCAGATGTTAAAAAGATGGAACCATGTTTAGGTGAGGGGTAAGCTTACCATCCAGGATGGTGTCAATGCATAGAGTTGTATGGGTTCTCATGGAGTCCTGCCATTTATGATCCTTATGTGTGATCTATTTACTAACGTTGGCTGAGCTTGTTTCAGAATTTAAGGTTTTTTCTTCAATATTCATTTCATTTCAATTGTATCGAGTAACAAAGAAAGGCTGGGGAAATACAAATGCATCAGCCAGAGAAACATTCACGGGTGGTGTCAAACAATAATCCATTGAGAGGTTTCTCTTTATTGTGCAATGAAGATGGACAGTGAGGGAGCTCCAGAAGTTGGTTAATCAGTTTATTGCATGTACCAGTAAACAAGTATCTTTTCCCTTACTCTGATGGTGTCAGTTCTTACAATATGTCACCTCTGGTGCAGCTTTAGGAACCAGTGCTCTGTGTGTTTACTAGATAAATAGAAATGATGGTCAATGGCCTATGGATCTTATGAGGGAGCTGATGGATTTTCCTGCATGGCTCGTGCTGGAGTCACAGGATCCAGGAGTGAGAGTTCTGCAGGAAGATATATTGGGAGAAGTGAAATCAAAGGAAAATAATTCTTTTTTAAAAATTATGCTTTAAATTCAGAGTGTGAATATTTTAAGGGGTGGGTTATTTAATGGACTTGCATGGTGTTGAAAGGTCATTATTAGCGCCACTTTGGTGCATGCATGCTGTATATCCCACGTATGCAGGGATTGAATTGCAATGGAAGAAGGAATCATGCTGTGTTGTTACCAGATTTACCCATTACTTTGGGGTACGCTCATTTATTAGGGTTATTTTTTGGCGGGGGGGGGGGGGAAAGGTGTTGTAATTCTATCAATGTACTACTTGTGTTCTCATCCGGAGCTCTACTTCTCCCTTCTTCAAGTTCCCTCCCAATGGAGCTATCCTGCAGGACCTAGGTTCCCCAGGGCTGAGTTCTTCCAGCCCCAGAATCAGACAACACACACACATTAACAAAGCGTGTCTGAGAGAACCAGGTTAATCAGCCAGGTGGTGGTGGTAGCCGAGGGTCTGGAGTGCTGGAGACTGGCAGAGCCCCCAGCACGATCAGTCAGGAGAAGATGCAATCCCAATGGAACTGATGCAGATTTTGGATCCAGGCATCAGAACTCTTACTTGAGCTTTCGTAGGGAAGAGAACGATAGTTCAAGGGAGATCTTCAACTTTGGTATACTCACTTGAGCCATCAGTTTACCCAGATTTGTTTATGGGTAAACTGATGGCTCAAGGGAGTATACCAAAGTTGTTTTGTTCAGGCTAGACAATAGGAACTGATCATTCCTGGCTATAGGTGGTGTTCCTTGGAGGGAGCTCACAATGCAGTTAGGCAGCTTCAGTATTTTAGATACCAATAAAGGATTTATTACTAGAATTGGTCTGATAATTACTGATCTGGGTGTGTGCAGGCATGGGTTCATTAACATCTGGAGCAGAGATTCCTCATCATGCAGTGCTTCCCTCCTTCAGTGCAGTTCTTGCCTTGGAATCTCTGTTCTCCATTCTGTATGCTATTGGAGATGCCTCCCTGTCCCATCTTTGATTCAAATGAGTCTAGGCCCTGGTCTACACTAGGACTTTAGGTCGAATTTAGCAGCGTTAAATCAATGTAAAACTGCACCTGTCCACACGATGAAGCCCTTTATTTCCACTTAAAGGGCTCCTAAAATCGATTTCCTTACTCCACCCTGACAAGTGGATTAGCGATTAAATTGGCCTTGCCGGGTCGAATTTGGGGTACTGTGGACACAATTTGACGGTATTGGCCTCCAGGAGCTATCCCAGAGTGCTCCATTGTGACTGCTCTGGACAGCACTCTCAACTCAGATGCACGATTGTTTGCCGTTGCTCTGACGCAGGGAGGGCGACTGACGAGACGGCTTACAGGGTTGGCTTACAGGGAGCTAAAATCAACAAAGGGGGTGGCTTTACATCAAGGAGTATTTCAGGCAGGACTTCACGGAGGGTTCCAATAAGAAATGGTGCACCTAAGTTATTGTTCTTATCGGAACAAGGAGGTTAGTCTGGCCTCTGATTGATACATGGCTAGATTTACCTCGCTGCACCTTCTCTGTGAGTGACTGCAGTGTGACCTAGAGGAATGAGTCCCCTAGACGGGAGGCGGAGGGGGGTTTGCAAATGAGTACAAAACAAATCTGGTCTATTTCTTGTTTTGATCCACTCCATCTATCTTTTACATCTTTGGCTGGCAGCAGACGGTGCAGAAGGACTGCATGCCATCCACATCTCATGGCTGCCCGGCAGAAGATGGTACAATAGGACTGCTAGCCATCCTCATCTCTTGCCTGCCCGGCAGAAAATGATGCAATAGGACTGCTAGTGATCCGTATCACCTGCCTGCTCACCATAAGATGGTTCAATAGGACTGACTGCAGGACTAAAGAGAATTACTTGATCAGGTCACTCCAAATTTAGTCCCTGCGCCCATGTCTGCCCAGGCGCTCCTGATTGACCTCACACAGGCGACCAGGAGCACCTCAGACATGACGATGACAGCTACCAGTCCTATTGCAGCGTCTGCTGCCACAGGCAATGGGTTGCTGCTGCTGTGTAGCAATGCAGTACCGTGTCTGCCAGCACCAAGGAGACATACGGTGACGGTTGCCTGAGCAGGCTCCATGCTTGCCGTGGTATGGTGTCTGCACAGGTAACTCAGGAAAAAAGGCGCAAAACGATTGTCTGCCCTTGCTTTCACGGAGGGAGGGAGGGAACGGGGGCCTGACGATATGTACCCAGAACCACCCGTGACAATGTTTTAGCCCCATCAGGCATTGGGCTCTCAACCCAGAATTCCAATGGGCAGTGGAGACTGCGGGAACTGTGGGATAGCTACCCACAGTGCAACACTCCGGAAGTCGACGCTTGCCTCGGTACTGTGGAAGCGCTCCGCCGAGTTAATGCACTTAGAGCATTTTCTGTGGGGACACACACACTCGAATATATAAAACCGATTTCTAAAAAACCGACTTCTATAAATTCAACCTAATTTCGTAGTGTAGACATACCCTAGGGGAGTTTCCTTAATGCTGTCATCCTTGTCTGGAGGGGTTTAGGTGTGTCTCCCACTGGCTTTTAACAGTGTGTGTTAGCGATTTGGAACCATCAAGCTGTGCAATAGTTAATCTTAGGTAGCTCTGGGATGATGTAGCCCTTGTTAATGTAATATAAGGCAAGGTATATAAGGGACAAGGACTAATTCCTGCTGTTTGTTTGTAGAGTACCTAGCACCATGAGGTGCCTTGCTTCTGATTTGGGGCCTCTGCATACTCTTGTTATTCAAAAATGAAGCTCAAGTCTGAATTTCACAATGTGGGCTTCATTCCCAGCTCTGCCAGAGACTTCCTGTGTGAATTTGGGTAAGTTACTTCACACTCCCTGAGCTTCAGTTTTCTTCCTCTGTCAGATGAGAGCAAATAATACTTCCTTACTGCACAGGATAAATTCTTGGGCATTTGTAGAGTGCTTTGAGTGCAAAAGTAGTACAAAATATCACACGGTATCCCTTAAGTCTCATGATAAACGGAATCTGCATAACACCAGACCTTCTGCGCCCACTAAACATCAGACGTGTCCCTGTAATCTGTTCAAGTGGCTTTTATTACTTTTGTAGTGAAGGAGTCTGTCACTGGGAGCAGGTAGACCCAAAGGGTTGGTTGGTGGGTGAATGCAAGTCTAATGGGTAATTGTTCTTCATTCTCTCTAAGTTCCAGGCCAAGTTCCTTTGAGCTAATAGGTTGACACTGTGGAAGCTGTGCTGGTGCTTCAGGAAGTAACAGGAGCCCACGGTGTTTGCTATCAGTGGGGAGCCTCAATTTTGAGTCAGGTGGGTGGGGCTAATTGGCTGTAGCCTATTGGATGAGGGGTATTGGCACTATAAAGCCTGCTCCAGTCTTGATAGATTGTTTGCTTAGGCAGAGGCCTGTGCCAGCTTCGGAGGACTTAATTATCCTGGGACTGATGTTAGCCTGAGTCTGGTTTAGGCAGAGGCCTAGCCTGGACTTCCAAGACTTTTGTTTGGCCTCGATAAAGGTTTGTTCCAACTCGGTGGGGGGAGGGGGCTTACTTTATTTGGGAGCTATATTGTTATGAAATTTCTGTGGTAATTCTGTCACTTATGTTTCAATTGGTATGGGACCTACATTTTTTTTAAGTACTCCCCCTCTCCCCATCTTTGGTGCTTCTAGGTCTTTTTCTACCTCTTTTCTCTCCATGGGATCTGTCTCTGTGATCCACAGTTCACACTTGTTAAACTGCTGTGTGACAACATGCATTGATCTATCCAGAGCCGGCAGTGCAAGTGAACCTTTATAAGGCTTGAGTGTTCAAAAGGGTCAGAAAGCAATAGCTCTAGCCTGGTAAAGCATTTGGTAAACTAAGTGCTGAAATGCTACTGCCTTTTAAACAAACACATTGCAATTAATCTGGCTTCACTTTTAATTAAAATTGCTTAGAAATAATCAGTAACAAATCATGCTTTAACTTCAGAAAATCAGATGAATGCCACTTGCAAATGACTGCAAGAGAGGCTGAAACACCATTGTGTCTTTAACAGAAACAAGTGTACATGTAGATGGAGTTCACTGACTGAGTCAGAGCAAAGAGTCTTAGCAGCTCCCTGGGAAATGCCATGCTCAATGAGCAAGCAGCTGTGCTTTGGTGAGCTCTAGAATCTATTGAGTGCATTTGTATGATTTTTAATAGGCCACCATCTTCTAAAAATAAATGTTTAAAATGTGTGACATTCCTGGGAAGGAAAGCATGTCTCTGGTAATTGGGAGAGAGATCTCAGGGACTCCAGCCCTTCTTTAGTCTGACTGTCTTCTTCTGATGTCACAAAATACGGAGTCAAGCAACAGAGGATGTATTCATAATAAATGTATTGAACACACATCATTTAACCATCTGAAAGAGAGGCTGTAGGGCAAAGCGGCAGTATTACCAGACAGCATATTTATCTAGATTGGTGAAGAGTAGAGGGGGTTTGTCAGGAACTGCTCGTGGATCTCCCAAGCTAGCTAATACAGGAAACACTTTGTATTTGTCCACACTAAGCTTCACCTGCCAAAATAACATAAACTGGAAGGACCAACCTAAACTGCTTCTATACATGTCTTTGTCTACAAAGTGTTTCCCAAACTGTGGTGTGGTGTGAGATGCTGCTGGCTCCACCGGCTTGTGTGTAGCTCCAGCCACGACAGCTGGAAGGATGTTCCCTGAGCTTGGCATGAGGGGCCACTGCTCTTTAAAAGCAGCTGTCTCTTGGGCTGGCCACCCTCCCTCCCAGGTGCGGCCACTCCACAGCTACCATGCTGCCACCAGAGCACTTGCCATCCCTGCTTTACCAGCAGAGGGGGACCCTACAAATCTGGGTTGGGGCAGCAGGACAGATTCAGGCCAGCAGAAGTAGAGCTGAAAAACAGAGTTACATTTCAAAAGCTCAGGTCCTAGCTGGAGTAAAGAGACTAAAGCAGGCAGCATTTTCCCTCCCTCCCTGACTTTATAAAGCTGAGAGAGGGCAGCTGTGGCCCTTGGTAAATGGGCTTAATCAGCGCAGGTGAGACTTATCACCCAATCAGGAGCTTATAAGAAGGGCTGGCACCTGTTTTAGGGTAGGCAGACAGCAGGACTCCAAAGGGTGGAAGAGACTGCTCTCAGACTCTGCAAGGAACTTGGTATGTATCCAGTTCATCCCATCCCAAATTACTCTCAATTTGAGTTTCTTTTCATGCTTGTATTAAGTCTTTGCTGGCCACCCCAAGCCTGTCTGTCTATGTGTTACCTGCTCCTAGAGAGGGGGCTTTATTTCCTTTTGTCAAAAGGCATTCAGGTAGTGGGCGAGGGAGGCTTCCTGAGTAGACTCAGCCCACCCCATGAGAACATCAGCAGTGTAATTAGGGGGCTGCCAGTATTTTACTCACATGGGAAAAAATAGAAAATCCCCTCATTTAACTGGTTTCAGAGTAACAGCCGTGTTAGTCTGTATTCGCAAAAAGAAAAGGAGTACTAGTGGCACCTTAGAGACTAACCAATTTATTTTGAGCATAAGCTTTCCTGAGCTACAGCTCACTTCATCGGATGCATACTGTGGAAAGTACAGAAGATCTTTTTATACACACACAAAGCATGAAAAAATACCTCCTCCCACCCCACTCTCCTGCTGGTAATAGTTTATCTAAAGTGATCACTCTCCTTACAATGTGTATGATAATCGAGTTGGGCTATTTCCAGCACAAATCCAGGTTTTCTCACACCCCCCCCCCCCAAAACACACACACACAAACCCACTCTCCTGCTGGTAATAGCTTATCTAAAGTGACCACTCTCCTTACAATGTGTATGATAATCAAGGTGGGCTATTTCCAGCACAAACCCAGGGTTTAACAAGAATGTCGGGGGGGGGGGGGTGTAGGAAAAAACAAGGGGAAATAGGTTACCTTGCATAATGACTTAGCTTTGTGTGTATATAAAAAGATCTTCTACACTTTCCACAGTATGCATCCGATGAAGTGAGCTGTAGCTCATGAAAGCTCATGCTCAAATAAATTGGTTAGTCTCTAAGGTGCCACAAGTACTCCTTCCCTCATTTAACTGTTGCTGAAGCATGCAGCCCAGGGTGTCTGTGCTGCAGAGCAGAGAGGGGGAGGGGCTGGGCAACTCTGTGTTCCTGTTTTAACACTAACTAAACAGGGGGGGAACAAAACCAACATCCAAACCAATGCACTTGTGGGGGGAATTGTGTGTACTTTTGTTCCTGAGAAAAACACTAGCTTGTGCTGAAAGCAGGGCACAGTAATCAACAGTGTAGCTCTGAGGAGGGTGAGAGAGCGTGGTAGAAAGATATGAATCTAAGAAGGGCAGAGAGGCATCTGCATTGGGATATTTTTTTTAAAAAATAGAGGACCCCTGGCCCATTTCAAATGCAGAAGCTTTTCTCTTCTGACGTATATAATGAGCCATGGAGAAGAGTCCTTTCTAGCAGGGATTACTGAGCAGTGCTCAGAGAGAGGTAGCACTCCAGCAGAGGTTTCCATTTGGGGGGCAGAATTGTAACCATGTTCCCCAAAGCCCCACATATCCCTCTACCTCACCTCACTGCACCTGGCGCTAGCGGATCCTCCTCCATCTCCCCTGCTGTGTGTTTGCTCAGTTTGATCAATTGAGTATTTAGCACTTTCCTGTGACTCCTTTGGCTGCTGTCAGCATGGGGATCTAGACTAAGTGTCTCCTTAGTTTGTCCTAGTACAGCAATTTGAGCTTTCTTCACCCTTTACTAAGCATGGCTGATTATTGTAATATGTGTGGATTAAAAGAAGTAGCCAGTTAAAGGGGGTGGAGTAGTATTGTATATTAATGATGAAGTAGACTGTAAAGAAATCAGAAGTGTTGGAATGGATAAGAGAGTCTGTCTGGGCCAAAATCATTTTGGGGAAGAAATCTACCCGAGGTTCCCCTGGATAGTGCTTGGGGTGAGCTACAGATCCAATTTGGATATGGACAGAGACCTCTTTAATGTTTTTAATTAAATTACTACTACTGGGAATTGTGTGATTATGGGAGTGCTAATAAAATTTGTGGAATATACAAAATTGGCTGTTTTTGCCAATACAGAGGAGGACCAGAATATCGTACACAATGATCTGAATAACCCTGAAAACTGGAGTAATAGAAATGGGATGAAATTTAATAGTGCAAATGCAAGGTCATGCACTTAGGAACTAACAACAAGATTTTTTTTGCTATAAGCTAGGGGCATATTTGTTGGAAGTGACAAGAGGAGGAGAAAGACCTGGGGTTATATTGTTTGATCACAGGAGCTGTCAATGTGATGCAGCCTTGAAAAAGGCTGACGCAGTTCTACGATGCATCAGGCGAGGTATTACCAGTACAGACAGGGAAGTGTTAGTACCATTATACAAGACTCTGGTGAGACCTCATCTGGAACAGGGTGTGTAGTTTTGGTCTCCCATGTTTAAGATAGATGAATTCAAACTGGAACAGGTGCAGAGAAGGGCTACTAGGATGATCTGAGGAATGGAAAACCTACCTTGAGCTTGGCTTGTTTAGCCTAACTAAAAGAGGGCTGAGGGAAGATCTGATTGCTCTCTATAAATACATCAGAGGGATAAATACCAGGGAGGGAGATGAGTTATTTAAGGTAAGCATCAATGTTGGCACAAGAAAAATTGGGTATAAATTGGTCATCAATAAGTTTAGGCTTGAAACTAGATGAAGGTTTCTAACCATCAGAGGAGTGAAGTTGTGGAACAGCCTTCCAATGGGGGCAAAAAAGTAACTGGCTTCTAAACTGAGCTTGATCAGTTTATGCAGGGAATGGTGTGATGAGACTGCCTATATGCCATTGTAGGCAATCTGTGACTGCTAGCAGCAAATATCTCCAATAGCTACTAATGGCATACTAGATGGAGAGGGCTCTTGAGTTAATATAGAGAATTATTTCCTAGGTGTCTGGCTGCTGGGTCTTGTTGCCCACATGCTCGAGATCTAACTGATTGATTGCCATATTTGGGGTCAGGAAGGGATTTCCCCCCAGGTCATATTGGCAGAGACCCTGTGGGAGTGGTTACTTCCCTCTGCAGCATGAGTGACCTGCAGGTTTAAACTGGTGTAAATAGTGGACTATCTGTAACTTGAAATCTTTAAATCATGATTTGAGGACTTCAGTAACTCAGTCAGAGGTTAGGGGTCTACTACAGGAGCGAGTGGGTGAGACTCTTTGCCCTGCGATGTGCAGGAGATCAGACTAGATCATCATGATAGTCCCTTCTGACCTAAAGTTGATGAATCTTTGAGTTTTGTTTCTTGGATTCATCATGTATATATTTGATATGTGAGAATTCTCTGCCAAGAAATTAGTCTGGTAACAGGCTTTATCCATTTGAAAGGATAGTGGCGCATTATGAGTCTGCAAAACCACATCACCTTGGGAGTGCTGTCAGAGGCAACATATATTGTGATGGGTTACACCCCCCACCCCTTCCAGGATGCCGCCTGATATACTGGAGTCCCACTGAGTCTGCCTGTTCCACCAGTCTGGGTTCCCTCTCCCTGACCTGCTGTGCCAGGCCCTCAAGCCTCCTCTAGCGCACACTCACACAGAGGTAGGGACATACCCAGCTGCAGAAAGACCCAGACAGTGAAATCCGCTCGCAATGGGAATAATCAGCAAGGGGATTGCCCACTACTCAAGTGCACACCCCCTCTGGGGTGCTAACCCAAAATTGTATTGTCTTGTGCTACACAGAAAACTGTACAGCATAGGCGTATGAAATTTGCTCTCTCCCTCAATGTGGAGGAAGATATGCCCAGCTTTTTGCCCCCCAGTTATGAATTGCACAAACTGGTTTATAGAAAACAAAAACAAGTTTATTAACTACAAAGGATAGATTTTAAGTGATTCTAAGGGACAGCAAACAGATCAAGGCAGATTACTGAACAAATAAAACAAACATGCAAACTAAGATCAATACGTTACTACTTGTAACTCATTTCTTTAATTTCTCACTCTAAATGTTGTTTTAGGCATTTCTTTCACAGGCCAGACAACTTTTCCAGCACAGGCTCAGCAATTCTCTCTCTCTCTCTCTCTTCCCTCCACCCCCCACCTGGAGGTCCCTAAACACTGCCAGTGTGTGGCTGGGAAGTGTTGGATGTAAGCGTGAGAGGCTGTGGCATATTCACTACTTGATTTGCACCCTGTACTCCTAGTGGAGTTTTCACAGGATTGCCAAGAGGACGACACACGATGGGTTGTTTTTCTGGCTTTTATTACCAATTGAAGAGTATTATAAAATATATACACATAAAGGTTGAATTCGTGCTGCCATTTGTCAGGGGAGCTGCAGGCACCTCTCTTATAATAGATTTCACTTTAATGCCTTTGTTCCACAGTTTCAGTGATCATTACTACTTTCTATATATGCTGCATGGCAAACTTACAGCCTGGAAATATAATGAGAAGTAAATGAGGTGGGCTAGCTCTTTTTATTGACACAAATGAAATCTGTTGCTGGGCTAAGAGAGCTCCCAGCATCGTGAGTTAGGAACATATATTGCTGTTGCATTGACAGGTTTGACGTGAGTTGGGGAATGCATTTGGGAATGATGTGAGGAGAAGGAGAATTGGATCCCCTCGTGCCCCTGAAGGATGAACTTTCCAGTCGTAGAATAAATTCTAAATTGATACTTTTCATATGAAGAGTACCACAAATGCTTTACCAGGAGAACACGGACTTGGGTGCAGTTATTGTCATACCGGGAGAAAGGAGAAAATGATGCAAAAATGGAGTAGAGGAGAAGAGAGCATTTGAAACATTAGTCATCTGAAATAAATAGCAGCATAGATTACCAAGGCTGGAGTCAGGCAGCAAGGACCTGCTGAAGAACTTGTGCTGGAGACTAACTGTTGGTTAGACAATTGTAACTGCTCTGGAAAGGACTTTGCACACCTGGGTAGAGAGAAATTTAATTGATGCTCAAGCTTTTTCCAGAGTTTTACATGTGGAAAGTTTTACAAACGGCAGGACCCTGGCATCCTTAAATCAGAGATAATTGAGGGGTGGAATTCTGAAACAAATAATTTTGTTAGAGCTTAAGATTAAGTGCAATTAAAGAAAAATGGTCCCTACTGAACGCACTAGAGGTGAGGAAAAATCCTTAAAGATTAAACTACAGTAGGGATATGAATTGAATATTAACCTTGCTGTCAGATTTGTTTCTGCTTGTGACTTCCATATTTTTAATAGAGTTTTTTTAATAACTTCCTCTGTGGCACTCATCTTCTCTTGCACTGCATTTAGCTACCTTAATTGTAATTTAATTGAGGCTTTGGTTTTGGAGTTCTCCTAGTCTTCTCTCTCACTGAAACGTTTAGTGGCTGGGACCTGCTTCTTCCTGGCTGTGCTTCTCTTTGCATTCAAAGTCCATAGGACTGTTGCAGACTCCGTTGGCTGGTTTTTGCAGCTAGGGCATAACTTTTCTGTTTCTTGTTTAAGTAAATTGTCACACTCTGCTTTCCCTACATTGCTTTTCTACTGAGTCAAAGGACACAGCACACCCTAATATTCTTTTTTTGACAGGGTTACTGTCCTAGTGAATGGGGGAAGCAATAAACATCATATATCTTGATTTTTAGTATGGTTTTTGACACTGTGCCACATGACATTCTCATGTAGTCTAGAGGAAATTACTGTAAGGTGGGTGCACAACTGGTTGAAAGACCATACTCCGAAATTGTTGTCTTCTCTTTGGCTATCCCTCAATGCGAGGTTGATGTCTGCCAAAGGGGTTCATTGATGAGTTTTATGGGTGTGAGCCCTTTGGCAGAGGCCTGTGCATGAAATCTTTTAACATGGGGAAACTCGTGTGCAGGCGGTAACCACATGAGACCTGACAGGAGGAAAACCCTGACCCAGTGGGAGACTGTCCTTTGATTTCAGTGGGCTTTGGAGATGGCCCCACATGAACAGCATGTAAATATTGATTTACTGATATATTGCATTTGTAAATATGATGGTAGTTCAGATTATGTATATTTGACTCTATAATACTCTATCTTTCATTAAGAACTGCAAGACTTGGGCACCATGGAAGCAACACAGTCTTGTTATAAATTAACTGAGATTTTTTTAAAATTAAATCCCAGAGTCTCTTATTAGTTCTATAAACATATTTTGCTGCCGGGCAATTTTGCAGCAGAGATGCATTTAGAAGAGGCAAGCTGAACGTTTAATGGCAGCACAGGCTGATTTGAAAAGTATATGCCACCTAGGAGCAATAGGCTTAAGTTACAGAAAAAGAAATATTTCTTAGGAAATGATTAGCCAAATCTAATTCACTTTCAGGCAGCCTCTCACTGTCTGTATTGGCCCTTGCTTCTCTCTCTGGGGTCTGAAAGATGTCTTTTAACTCCTGGTTTGCCCTTTGAAGTTAACTGATTGGAAATAGCCCACCCCCTGAGACTCTCAATTTCTACACTTTTAAAATTAGATTAATTGAAGAGAAGAGAGAACCTGTTCGCCACTAACCTTATTTGAATGATTTCTCCTCAGGGTATTGGGGCTATTAGTGAGGAGTGATTCTCCTGTGTGGTATCTGTGGGTATTTGGCCCATGGCAATCCAAGACACAGCCCGTTGTGCTGATCTAGGTGCTTCTCAGTGTGGTGTCTAGGTGCTAACATCAGTGCAGTGAACAATTTAGTTCTGAGTTCACAAGCACCTGTAGGATCCAAATCCAGTGGAATGGGCCCATTTCAGCAGAGTTGTAGGGAGATAGGAAGTAGGGGGAGAGGATGCTGGGAACCCACGGACAGGGTCATCACCGCCAATGCTCATGGATTTGTTCTTTTAAAGGGGATATTTTTGAAGACTTGGGTCTGAACCCAACTTGTTATAGCTGGACCCTGAGTTGAATGGTAATATTTGTCCAGATCTCCCCTTCCTCTGCAGACCCTCCCCCCACTAGTCAGAATTCCAGATATCCATGGCATAAGAGGACGGAGGCTGTAAAATGCCAGGGTCCAAGCCCCCCCCCCCTTTCACTTTAGGAGGCAACAATTCCACAGCTCCCCGAAGGAGGACACTAGAATTGGGTTTAAGGGCTCCCACACTGACCCCAGCTCTTGAGTGTAAAGAAATCCAAATGCAGCCATGACATGCCAGCCACCAGAGGTCACTGCCCTCGCCCTGCATTGGTGAGGCTGGAGAGCATGACCATGTGCCAACAGCTGCCTCACCTGCAGACTGGGTCTGGGTCTGAGGAATTCTCTGGAGGAGGTGGGCAGTGAAAAAATCCCAGACAATCCTCTCTAACCAGCTGTGAGTCAGCAAGGGGAAGAAGCTTACCTGTGGCTGGCAATGTCTGCAAGTGGGGATGTAAAACTGCCACACAGTGTGTGTCTTCAGAGTCTATTTACACCAGGGAGTAAAGACTGAGCTATCTAGTGGTGAGTAATGTCGCCTCTGTCTAGTTAGCTTGGGGCTTCATAGTGTCACTGGATTGCCAATAATGTGCTCAGCACAGGAGTCACTGGCTGCTTTAATTATCCTTCCTGGGATTCGTAAGTGTTTCTGAAGAGCTGGTGGGAGACGGAGCGGCCTAGACTTCTGAAGGGACTCGACTGCAACAAGTGTCTGGCATATTTAAAAGATACCTTAGTGCAGGATACTCCCTGCTTCTCCACACAGTATTCACCCTGCACCCCGCTCTTCAGTATACACGCTGGATGCCATGTTATGCTATCAATACACTCCCTCTGTTTCTCGGGGATCAAGTATAAGCATTTCTGCCAAGTACTTTTTATAGAAGTTTGCCAGGTGGAGTTGACAGCCTCCTCGACTGTGTGACCATGAGCGAGTATTTTCTATTTAAATGCAAAATCACAGAGTCTCTAGTCTCTCTGTGCAGCACGTGTACCCCTGGTGCAAAGAGTTTCTAACAGGCAAAGGGAGGCATTTCTGAGGCTGCCCTTTGTTAGTATTGGCAGCATATACTCGCTTGAACGGCACCAAATACAGAGCTGGTTTTCAAGATAATTTTAAAATTTTTTTATTATTATTTTTTTTAAGACCAGGACCGGTCTTGTTCTTTACTGGGGCTTCATGCATCTAACAATTGCATCTCTTCAGTGACCCTTTTCTCTCAGCCAGCAGGAGGATTTCATAGGCTTGGAGCAGCCTCTGAAATGTGGTGTTTCCCATCATGGTGAAGGAGAGTTCCAAGGAAGAATTTGTGTTTGTATGCCCTTTGTATTTCAGCATCTTCAGTGCCAGAGCAGCCCAGGGATGTTGGCTTTGCTAGAGAACTCTGGCTCTATTGATTGATGGACTTGCTGTGCAACAGGCATCAGGGCAAAAATGTTTGGGGTGTGGATATTAATGAAATACTATTATTTGTATGTAACTTGTTTTATAAGGTTTCGGAAGTGGAATTAGCCCCCCCCCCCGACGTCCCCCCGTAGACAATGGGACTCTGCGCTTAATGATATAGGAGAACCTGAAGTAGGCAAGGTTCTTCCCCAAGGAACTCTCAGTGTAGAGGCCTGATCCTACCAAGATTTAATGCTAGCAGTGTGCTGACTGCTTTGAGTAGTCTTACTGATGGCAAGAGAGAGAAGACTGCTCAACTAGCCAGCACTACACCAGTAGGAAGTGTTTGCAGGATAGGGCCCTCAGGATGTTGGGAATGTTACCCACTGGTTTAAAAGGTGGGACTCCTGGCAGTGCAATTAACATGCCCTCCCCTCTCTCAACTCAGCTCTCACGTTGAGGGTTATGGTGAATTCAGCCCTCACACCTGGGGTTGAAGTATGCATGCCGAGCAAGTGACTCCTATGTTCCCAAATGTGACAGCTAGTGACATGTGAGGAAGGTCTGTTGCTGTGTGCCTCAGAAAGGGACCCAGTTAGCCAATGCTGAGGGTGCAAGATTTGGACTGTAATGGGTGTTGCTGTTTGGGTTTATGTTGGCATCAGGTAGGGGCATTAAGGCTTCTGGATTTTTCATAATTCTTAAACTGAAAAATACCAGAACGTTATTCCCTTTGGCTGCTTCTTCTGAATCCCTATGTCAATTTTCAGGCTTTGTCAGTTTTTTGCTCTTTCTGAGCCACACAGCAACAGACATTCCTCACATGTCACTAGCTATCACATTTGGGAACATAGGACTCACTTGCTCAGTGTGCATACTTCAACCCCAGAGACATGTATGACAGCCAGCACAGGATGCCTCCTGTAAGCAGTTTAAAATCTAAAAGGCATTAGAAACATGACATCTGCCTCTCTTGGGCCCTCAAATGGACTATGATCTGTGATTCTCCAGGTTGAGACCAAATGCAGCAAGAATCTTATTGTCAATATGTAGAATTAAATTTCTAGCAGAGCTGGGCAAAGCCCCAGACTATCTACTCTACAAAGCTGGAACTCCAGGCAGGTTTGCTGGTAAATTTGCAACGGTTCTTGAACCTTTCCAATGACCCTTGGCTACCTACTACTTTGGGTGAAAACCAGACAAATCATCATGGTACCTAAAGGCTGAGGTTTCAAATTCAATCAAACAGAAAACTCCAACTCAGGCGGCCTGAACCCAAACTCAAAAGGTGCCAGATTTTTCACACAGTTATTCTCTAGGCACTGGTGTTTTAAATAAGGAGCAGCCCAAACCAAACTTCATTTCTGCACACCCCTTTAATTTTAGGAAAGTTTGGATCTGAATCACTGCTTAGCTGCCCCGGCTCTGTAGTGGAGTTCTGCAATTTGCTAAATCCCAAAGTTGAAGAGAGTGTGCAGATTTTCCCAGTGTCCACTAGATGGTGCAGCAAATTGCAATATTCTGATTGTCAAAAACCAGCTTGCAATTTACACTTTCCATCTGTGGGACGAGTGCATGTGATCAGGAAAGTGGGCTTTGTGCACCAAGCAATCTGTGCTTTTATCATCCGTGAGATATTGATATGCGGCTAAGCACATGACTTTCTGGACCTGCTCACATGGTTCACCAGAATCTAGAGACCATCCATTCTCGAATTCTTCTCCTCATTAGCATTGGATGTCAGGTACTTGCTAGTTTGTGTGACAAAAGCAGTTGACTTGGTCTTTGCTTGGCTGGCTTTGAATTCAGCACATACTTCTTAATGCTCATATTCCCTTTTATTTTAGTTTTTTCCTTAGATGTAAACTTTGGAGAAAAGTTTATGGAGGCTAACAATGGAAGCTAGCAAGAATCCAGCTGAAGCAGGGCTCTGGTTACCACAGTGTGAGTTGCAGTGTATGCTAGATGGATCTTAAAAGTAGCTTATTCTTATTGTTGTTTATTATAATTGAGTTGCTGTCCATCTCATTGTTGTGTAATTCTTCCCCTGCTAGAGCGCTCCCAGGTGCTCTGATATTGCAGTGATGACTCCTTATAAATACCTAGATAGATATACCTAATAGTCTGAGGCAAGATTCACAGAGATAATTTTCGAATGAAACTGGCTGGCAACATTGTAATTCAGCTCTATTTAACTCTGGATTTTAGTCATCTTATTGCCATCTTGACAGCTGAAATGACAAAATTGCAACTCAGAAGCTTTTTAAGTATCACATTTATCACTTTCAAGTCATACATTTCCTTGTGATGGTCACTACTTAAAATTCCCAACATAGTATTCCTGGAACATGTGAAGTGATAAAGATGAATTAATGATAGGGCATAGTTTTCAGTTTGATTTGTAGTGTGGCATTCAGGCAAGAAATAGCATATCTGATTTCAATATAGTCTATACAAGGGAGTTTTGTACTCTACATTATAATTTTAAAATACTAGTTTCCAGTCTTAATTGCAAAGCAATTGTAGTTTTTAATTTCTAAAAAAATGCATTAAAATACATTTTACCATTACAGCTTTTGTTAGATCTTTTGTCCCAAGCAAATATTTCCACGTGATAACTGACTGAGTGCTTCACATCTGTTGGTTACATGGCTTTCTGATAGAGCTTTAATCTTGTTTTTTTTATTATTCAATATTATGTTGTACTTCATTGGCATAACAAAGAAAAAAATGCTCTTGTCTAATAGCTGCTATGGTATCGCCATCCACAAGGGATAATTAAGGATGTGACAGCCCTGACGTTCACATGTCTTTGTTCATCAATTTAAAACTGTGGTTAAAAATTTGCTCTGGGATAAAGCTTGTACTATATATGAGATCTCAGCAATCAGCTTAGTCTCTTTTTAATTAGAAGTTTGAGTGTGTGGTTTGGTGATGTGGCAGGGCACTGTGTGGCCAGGTGGCATTGTATGGCATAGTGACTACCCTGAATTATACCTGATGCCAGCCTGGAGCTAGAGCATGGTGTCTGCCGTGCCAAGGACTGGGTAAAATGGCAACAGACTGGCCTCCCTGAAACTGCTGGTATCCTGTCACATGATGCTTCAAAAACAGTGAAAATAACCCTGCATACACATAGTCAGCTGCACAATTTAGAGGCTTGCAGACTTTTCATAGTGTGGACCACATCTTACTAGAGAGCTTCTCTTGTGGACACCTCCCTTCTCCTCCTATCTGCACAGATAACTTCCCTCTTCAATTATGGTCTAGCAAAGTATGCCTTTTCCAGCTGAAACTACAGGGAAAATTTCATACACACTACAATAATGCATCTGGAATCTTATTTGCCCAACACCAATGCTGTTCCTCTCAGTAAAGAAAGGTGAACTCATGTTCAATAGCTATTTTTTTTCATTTGTACTTTACATGCATCTAACCTAACAAAACCCAGTCGGCACTTAGTGGTAGCCTGCAGTTCTCTGCTCTGTTGACAAGTCACAGAGCCCTGCATTCCATTACGGAGGGTAACATCTGCAACTGCAGCTTTGCATAACAATTATAGTCCCTCCATACAAGAAATAAACTCCTATGCTGGTGAGAAGTGGATTTGCTTCTTTTAATGACCACAGATGGTCATGGTGTGGGAGCTTTCTCTCCCACCTGATAGATACCAAGCAGTGAACAGTATGTTGAGCCACTGGGGAAGTGCTACCTCAGCAGGAAGAGTATCCCCAGCTGAGCCAACACTATTTCCTGAAGCACCCTGGGCTGGTTGGTTTGGCTGGCTTGTTTTGGTGTTTCTTTTGTTTTTCATGCAAGTACTGACCAAGCGTGATCCTGCTTAGTGCATGAGAGATGACTAGAGCACAGCTCAAGCTGGTATGTCTGGCCTAGTGAATCACAAAGAACTGAACTTTCCAAAGGGCAACAAAGATCAACAGAACTGTCTCAACCATCTTCCAGAATCTACCTGCACTTGTCTGCTCAGAGCCATTTCTGAACAGCTCTATCTTTAGAGAGCATTGTTACAAGAATGTATATCGTTTTTTAAATGTTCCCTGGCTCTTCAAGCCAATACGATGGAAGCAAGAACCTGGTGTTCTAACTAACTCCTGTATATTAGACTTTAATTCAATTATCCTTTTAATTTTTGCATTAACTGAGTGTGCGAAGCATGCATCTATCATTGCATCTGTTGCTCATTCTCATTCATGGACATGAAGCTGAGCCTATGTGAGGCTTTGAACCTCTTGGGATGCCCACTACTAGGATGTTGTTGAAATTGCTCTTTGCAGATGTGCACCAAGCCATACCGCAAATATAAAGTATTTTCATCCATGCAATAAACTTGTAATTTTTTTTTTGGCCAGAGAGATTCACTCTGACTGAATCAATAGTCTGTTTGCTGTTAAACTGATTAATAGCACTTCTGACTCAAATGAAATTTGCTAAAAGATTAGCAAAGATTGATGCTAAGCAAAGTCCAGCATATCTGCCATCAATATGCTTTCAAAGACACTGAAGTTACTTTAGAAATCATTCATTTTTCTTTGTAGATAGGGCTTCTTAAAGTCAATTAATTTTAACACTCATGAAAAATGTCAGCTTGACAATCCTGGAGACAGAGGTCTCTTAGTTAGCCACATAATAGGCACAGCACTTTTTACCTCAGAGGCAATGACCATGTTGTCACTTTGTCCTGGAGGGGGTCTCCTCTAGGGTGTAAAAGAGGAGGCCAGCTGCCAGTTAGTCCTGGACCTCTTTGTTGGGGCTGTCAGCTGGAGTACTGATTGTTATGGTGGCTTTTTAAAATTTTGCATATGTTCACTGAAAAGTGGACTGTCACAACCAGTCAATTTAATCAAGGCCAATGGCTAGGAATAATTTTATTGCCAGCTTTGAACTAGAAATCGAGTTGAAAGAAAAGTCCGAGGAAGGATGAGCTTGTGATCAAGTACTAGATTGGGAACACAGGAGATGTGTGTTCAGTGCCCAGTTCTGCCACAGACTTTCTGCGTAAGCTTGGGTGCCTCACGTCGTCTCTGTCTCTCACTTTGTTGTTTTTTTAAAAATGGGATAACAACAATGGTCCCTCCCTCCCACCGTTCCACTTCTCAACTCCCAGGCTCTCAAAGGAGGGACAGTGACCCTTGAAATGAGGGACAACATGTTTGGAAATGAAGGACTTCAAATTTGTTACTGCCCACCCCTAGGAGTATACGCTTCCTGCTCCTCCCTTTCAGCCCCATTACCACTGAGCCTCTAAACACCCCCACCCCAAACATTCCCCTCCCCTTTGCTCCTTCCTAATTGCCAGTGCTACCTCCCTTGCCCCACCAAACACACCGGCCCAGTCTTCCATAACAGACCGCCTCCTTCCCTTCCCTGGGCTCCCTCCAAACCTGTTTCCCTCCCGCCCCACAAAGACTGCTCTGAGTCAGTGTCTCCCCACGTGCCCTGCCCCCCAAGCTCCTCTCCATGCCTGGATCCTCCTGAACTTGTCTCCCCCACATCTCAACCTCCTTCACTTGGATGACAATAGAGTTGTAGGACTGGAAGCAGAGGTGCTGGAAGTAAGAGAGCTGCTGCACCCTGTGGCTTGAAGTCATTTCCATTATATACATGGTTTACAGTTTGGTTCAATAGCTCTCAGCTCCTCCATGATGCAAACTGTTCCAGCACCACTGAGTGGAAGGAACCTTAATAGGTCATCTAGTTCTGCCATGAATTCAGGGAACTGGACTATATATTATCTAGACCATCCCTGACAGGTGTTTGTCTAGCCTGCTCTTTAAAATCTCCAGTGATGGAAATTCCACAACCTCCCTAGGCAATTTATTCCAGTGCTTAACCACCCTGACAGGAAGTTTTCCCTAAGGTCCAACCTTAACTGCCCTTTCTGCAATTTAAGCCCATTGCTGCTTGTCTTATTCTCAGAGGTTAAGGAGAACAATTTTTCTCCCTTCTCCTTGTAGCAACCTTTTATGTACAGTACAACCTCAGAATTACGAATTGACTGGTCAACCACACACCTCATTTGGAATCAGAAGTACACGATCAGGCAGCAGCAGAGACACCCCCCACCAATGCAAATACAGTACAGTACAATGTTAAACTTAAACTATTTTAGAAAAAAGGGGGGGGTGCTAAAAAAAAATTGACAAGGCAAGGAAACTGTGCTTGTTTCTTTTAAATTAAGATGGTTAAAAGCAGCATTTTTCTTCTACATAATGAAGTTTCAAAGCTGTATTAAGTCAATGTTCAGTTGTAAACTTTTGAAAGAGTAACCATAACGTTTTGTTCAGAGTTACAAACATTTGAGTTATGAACAACCTCCATTCCTGAGGTGCTCATAACTCTGAGGTTCTACTGTACTTGAAATCTGTTATAGCGTCCCCTCTCGGTCTTCTCTTCTCCGGGCTAAACAAAACCAGTTTTTTCAATCTTTCCTCATAGGTCATGTTTTCTAAACCTTTAATAATTTTTGTTGCTCTTCTCTGGACTTTCTTGAATTTGTCCACATCCTTCCTGAAATGTGGAGCCCAGAAGTGGACAGAATGCTCCAGTTGAGGCCTAATCAGTGCGGAGGAGAGAAGAATTATTATTTTTTGGCTTGCTTTACAACTTTACAGCACTCCTGCTAACACATCCTAGAATGATGATTGTGGGTGTTCTTTTGCAACAGTGTTCCACTGTTGACTTGTATTGAGCTTGTAGTCCACTTATACCACCACCCCCCCCGATCTCTTTCCACAGTACTCCTTCCCAGACAGTCATTTCCCATTTTGTATGTGTGCAACTGATTGCTCCTTCCTAAGTGGAGTACTTTGCATTTGGCCTTATTGAATTTCATCCTAGTTACTTCAGACCATTTCTCCAGTTTGTCCAGATCATTTTGAATTTTAATCCTATCTTCCAAAGCACTTGCAACCCCTCCCAGCTTGGTATCATCCGCAAACTTTACAAGTGTACTCTGTATGCCATTTTCTAAATCATTGATGAAGATACTGAACAGAACCGGACCCAGAACTGATCCCTGCAGGACCCCACTCGATGTACCCTTCCAACTTGATTGCAAACCACTAATAACTACTCTGGGAATGGTTTTCCAACCAGTTATGCACCCACCTTATAGTAGCTCCAACTAGGTTGTATTTCCCAAGTTTGTTTATAAGACGGTCATGCGAGACAGTATCAAAAGCTTTACTAAAGTCAAGATATACCATGTCTACCACTTCCTGCCAACCACAAGGCTTATTACCCTGTCAAAGAAAGCTATCAGGTTGGTTTGACATGATTTGTTCTTGACAAATCCATGCTGACTGTTACTTATTATCTTTCTTGGTACTGAAGTTAAGGTGATTGGTCTGTAATTCCCTGGGTTGTCCTTATTTCCCTTTTTATAGATTGGCACTACATTACCCTTTGCTAGACCTCTGGAATCTCTCCCATCTTCCATGACTTTTCAAAGATAATTGCTAATGGCTCAGATATCTCCTCAGTCAGCTCCTTGAGTATTCTAGGATGCATTTCATCAGGCCCTTGTGACCTGAAGACATCTAACTTGTCTAAATAATTTTTAACTCATTCTTTTCCTATTTTAGCCTTTAGTTTTTTGGTGGAGGAGCTGGAGCTGGGTGCTCGTGCTCTCCTCTGAAGCAGGCTCACCCTCTGCTCTGCCCACAGAGCCTAAGGATGGGCAGGCAAGGACTCTGGCTCCTGAAAATCCACCTGCCCAATAGGCTTCTAAGAGGCTGCATTACCACCTGAGACTGCAACAGCAGGTGCATCCTGCCTGTGCTGCTGATCAGCTCAACAATTGATGGGCAATGTGGGACTAGGTTTAAAAACTGGAGCCAGATGTGGGATGTCCTGCAAAACATGGGAGGAAGGAATGGTATGCCACCATTTGCCTGTCTTGTGGGTATAGACTGTAAAACTTTGGGGCAGACCCTGTTTCTTACTATGTTTTCGTACCGTACCTCGCACAATGAAGTTGCAATATTCTTAGGGACTCCTGGGCATACTATTGTAATGCAAATAACAATAAGCTACTACTAAGCCTAAGTGTCAATTTCCAATGCTCTATGGAAAGATGGCAGTGTCAGCACTTATTTGCTCATACCTCAAGTAAGCAGACACAGCCCCTGAAGCAGATGACTTTCTAGAAGTGAGAAGTATCAAGGGTAGCAATGGGGTATGGAGAGGGTTAAAATTGTGGAAGCAAACACTTGCCCTTGTTGAATTCTTAGGAACTATATTTGTTCGCTAAATCTAAGCACCATTACGCCATGCTAATGAGACAGAGGCACTTATTTTCATTTGGAAAATAATTATCACTGATTTCTTCATTCATAGTTTTAAAGCCCACTCATTCTAGCGAGTTGATTGGCAAAAGTTACATTTTCCCTGAAGTATATTTGGCTCAGAGTTGAAATTCATAGGTAGATTGGAAAAAATTTTAAGAGTGTAACTCTCCTCCTGGCAATAACTACTGATAAACTCATGTAAGCAAATGTGTTGTACATATCACCAGGGACTCGGTACCCATTAGCCCAACAAGGCACCTCTCCCTGCCCATTTAGTGAAGACTTGGGAAGATTCCTCTGTATAAAGTATTAGTGAGACCATTACTGGAATACTGTGTCCAGTTCTTCTGCCCACGCTTCACAAAGGGTGATGTAAAATTGGAAAGAGCTCTTTGCTCAGCCACAAGAACAATTCAGTGTCTGGAAAACCTATCTTACAGTGAGAAATTAAAGCAGCTCAGTCTCTTTAGTGTAACAAAAAGAGGGCTAGGAGGTGACTTGGTCTCTAAGTACCTACACTGTGAGAAGATTTCTGACCACACAGGGTTCTTTAATCTAGCAGACTCCGGAACAAAACAAAATCCAATGGTGGAAACTTAAGCTAGATAAATTCAGACTAGAACTAAGGGGCAACTTTTTAAGCGATGGTAACTAATCATTGGAACAATCTACCTAGGGATATAATCAATACTCTATCACTTAAGTCTATTAAGATTTGATGTCTTTCTAAAATATATGCTCCAGCTCAATCAGAAGTTATGGGGTTGATACAGGAATTATGAGTGAATTGTATAGCCTGTGTTAAGCAAGAAGTCAGACTAGATGACCATAATTGTCCCTTCTGGCCTTAAAAATCTGTGAATGTATAAACTAAGCTGGCCGAGGCTGTAATGGCTCCACTTGGATTTGTAGGCTTTATTGCTGATGATAGGTCAATAGTGCCCCTACCCACAGCAGCACCAGGGAGAGTCAGCAGCAGAGAGATGGAAGAGTTATGAGTCAGGGAGAAGGACATCTGAAAAGCAGGGGCAATATCTGAGACTTAAATCAATACAAATGTTTAGTTTGTTCAATCATGCTGGTTAAGAGGGGTCTTTCCCATTTTGTCTTTGGTTGGCCTAGGACTCAGGGCTACTTCTATTTATGCCCTAGTAAGTCAGATGACCAAGGATTTTTGAGATGGTTCACCCAAGTCTACCTACTGTGAATTACAGGGAAAATAGTTCTAGACTGCAGAACTAGTATCTTAATGACAGGTCAGCACATTCCAGAGAACCCCCACCAGATTCTCTCACACTGTGTCTGCAATTCACTGTTGACGAGGGGGAGAAGCATCATGAGAGGTGTGTGTGATGACAATGATTAAAACAATCTGTATCTGTTGCAAACATATGCCCATAAGGTAAACCATCCCCCATACCTCAATCATTGACCATAAATACCCATCCAGCTAATTAGAAGAATCAGCTGCAAAAAAAAAAAGTCTAGTTGTACTATGTCTTAAAGGCTGTTAGTTGGGCTTTGTTGAACATGAAGGGGGAGTGAAAGCAGAATGAGAGATGAGTGTCCGAATCCTATAAAACAATTGTAAAAAGTCTATTGGGTCCAACAATTCAGTGCAGGTTTGTTCCTTGTGTATATTATTCAGGCCTTTGTCCTTTAAAATGGCCCTACGGATGGGGATGCCACCATTTCCCGTGGGAGATTATTTCAGACTAACAGATCTCTGTTGTAGGAAGTGTTTCCTGCTATTCAGTCTAAGTTTTCCTTTGGTCAGATTAATCCAATGACCCCCACCAGATGATCCTGAGTAATGCCTCTCCTTTTTTGCAATTACATCCATTCAATACAGAGAAGGGCTACTAGGATGATCCGAGGAATGGAAAACCTGTCTTATGAAAGGAGACTCAAAGAGCTTGGCTTGTTTAGCCTAACCAAAAGGAGGCTGAGGGGAGATATGATTGCTCTCTCTAAATATATCAGAGGGATAAATACCATGGAGGGAGAAGAATTATTTAAGCTCAGTACCAATGTGGACACAAGAACGAATGGATATAAACTGGCCATAAGGAAGTTTAGACTTGAAATTAGACAAAGGTTTCTAACCATCAGAGGAGTGAAGTTCTGGAACAGCCTTCCAAGGGAAGCAGTGGGGGTAAAAGACATATCTGGCTTCAAGACTAAGCTTGGTAAGTTTATGGAAGGGATGATATGATGGGATAGCCTAATTTTGGCAATTAATTGATCTTCGACTATTAGGTAAATATGCCCAATGGCCTGTGATGGGATGTTAGATAGGGTGGGATCTGAGTTACTTCAGAGAATTCTTTCCTGGGTGTCTGGCTGGTGAGTCTTGCCCACATGCTCAGGGTTTAGCTGATCACCATATATGGAGTCAGGAAGGAATTTTCCTCCAGGGCAGTTTGGCAGAGGCCCTGGGGGTTTTTCACCTTCCTCTGCAGCATGGAGGATGGGTCACTTGCTGGAGGATTCTCTGCACCTCGAAGTCTTTAAACCACAATTTGAGGACTTCAATAGCTTAGACATAGATTAGAGCAGTGGTTCCCAAACTTGTTCTGCCGCTTGTGCAGGGAAAGCCCCTGGCGGACCGCGCCAGTTTGTTTACCTGCCGTGTCTGCAGGTTCGGCCGATCGTGGCTCCCAGTGGCCGCGGTTCAGTGCTCCAGGCCAATGGGAGCTGCTGGAAGCGGCGGCCAGTACGTCCCTCTGCCCATGCCGCTTCCACCAGCTCCCATTGGCCTGGAGCAGCGAACTGCGGCCACTGGGAGCCGCGATCGGCCAAACCTGCAGACGCGGCAGGTAAACAAACTGGCACGGTCCGCCAGGGGCTTTTCCTGCACAAGCGGTGGAACAAGTTTGGGAACGACTGAGTTAGAAGTTTGTTATAGGAGTGGGTGGGTGAGATTCTGTGGCCTGCATTGTGCAGCAGGTCAGACTAGACGTTCATAATGGTCCCTTCTGACCTTAAAGTCTATGATTCTAATACCTACAGCTATACCGCTGTCTAAGAGGAGAAACTTGTAACATCTCTCTCCTTACTAACTGCTTCGCTGAGCTGTCCAATCAATCCATCAACCAATCACTTCCCACGCTCATCTCCTTAATTTGCTTCCAACTTCCAGAAAAGATGGCATTTTAGAAGTTGCTTCTTCCCTACGATGGTTATTTTGGTTGTCTGTTTATATAAATACTTCAGCATGTTAATAGATTAATTTATTCTAATCGATGGGCTTTGTGCTTTAAATCCTTTGCTGCTTTGGGTGAAGCATTTTTATCCTATTGTTGTTTTTTACAGCAGCTAGACATAACCAATCCCAGGGAAACTGAGCATTAGTGACAGCAGGCAACAGGGATATCTTCTCTATTCATTAGACTTCCAGCCCTATGAGTAAAGGTTTCTCACTTAAGGCCTCACTGCCAGCAGCTAACTGGGAATATTTCCAACCCTTTCAGAAATTATACTGGTAACCATCGACCTGAGATGGCTGATTTATCATCCCCAAAATTTGATGGTGTTACTCCCCATCTGGAAGATGAATGGGGATCCATCATTTATTACCGTCACCTCAGAAACAGGCAGATTCCCTTTATGGAAACAAGAGGTTATTCTGTTTCTCTCTGGGTTAACAGTCAATTCTCTCCTCCCCTTTATTTCATTTAGGGTTTCACAAACACACACTGTCTCTTGAGCTTAGGGCTTGGAATCAGAGATTGTTGCTACCCTCTCCAGAGTGAGGAGATAGGAAGTAGGTTAGGTCCATCTCCATAGGAACACATAGCCGCCTTCCTAAGCCAATTTCTCCTGTTCTACCATGGCAGCGCAACCAAGAAATGGAAAACATTCTTGTGACTCTTCTTACTTCTCCAATCTAAATTACACCGGGTGCTTCTTTTCATAATATCCCTGCATGCACCATTTTGTGATGTGATCCCTTGAAGTCTCACATGATACAAAAAGATGGGCCAGATCAATCCTGGCAACGCCTTGGCCTTGCAGGAAAGGGTGTTATGGATTCAGAAGTTGGCACTTCCTTAGTGATTCAGTACTGAACCAATGCCACAGCACGGTGTTGGGCGAGCACTGTGCTGCTGGAGCTAACTTTGGAATAAGAGGTTGAATGGAGGCTCTGACCACTTATGGCGATGACCAAATCTATGAAGAGCCATGAGATCTTTCAAAGTTAAAATCAAACGATGGTACTCTGCCTTCTTAAATCTAATTTTCTATTGTATTTTTTTATTTGCCTCTTCTACCCTCCCCAGATTATTGGATTCTGTTGCTGTGAGCTGTCATACAACTATTCTCAACACCACATTACTGTTCTTTATTCAAGTTTCAGCCCACCATGGAAGGGAAAAGGACCAAAAATGGATTAGAAACAGTAATGAAACTGACGAGTCTCTTTTCATCAACTGAGCCAAGAAAAATAGAAATCAGCATAAAGAAGGAAAATATGATTTTGGAAGTTTTCTCTAAGTGTTACCGATAAGACTGGTAAAAGAATCTGTGTTATAAACATTTAACCTCTAAGTGAAAGGTAATTTTTTCCAGTTTCAGTTATTCTCAGTACCCAGCATACCATCTGGCAATGCTTGGCTTCCAGTTGGTTTCTATTTTCTTAGCAATTGCAGTTGCTCTCCAAAATGATTTTATCCGAGCACTGTTCAAATTTACAAAATCACTCAAATCCCCTAATGTTAGATTGCTGGGCTTGCTGGAACTGTCACTACTGGGATCATTTTCATTCTGTTTTCAATGTCTTCTGAACATGAACACATGTTAGGACATAAACAAAGCTGTGAAATCAGTCCCATTTCCTTCCCTGCAATTCTAGCATTTAAAATTCTATTTAGTCAAGCTTTCTTCAGTTTGATTGGTACCCAGTAAGTACTAAAAATGATCTGCTGCTGTACAAGTTTCCACCCCAGCTTCTGAGCGGATTTACTCTAATATTCTTATTGTTTGTCTCAACCATTACTGTTCATGTGGTTTCCTAAATCCCTTCTCCATGCTCTTTAGACTTTGCATAATAATAAATATTAATACATGTGTGTGGTGTATAGGTGTGTATGGATGTAAAGTTCTGTACATAAGATACTGAGTCTTTAGTTTGGTTTTATTAAGAATGTTTTCAAGATTTAAGAATTGGTCTGTTGGGAAACTTTTTCTACTTAAGGTGGGATTTTCAGAAGCACTCAGCAGTGGCATAACTTTGCACCTATTGACATAAATGGGAATTAAATTTATCATAATTTACCTCATCATTCCTGTATGTTTTAGGCCGATGCTTACAGGATCAGTCTCAGAAATATGGTAAAGCTGTTAGCAAGGTATCAGCCAACCTGTCCTATCCCCACACACTGCAGGGTGTGGAAGAAGTGGAATATCTTTGCATCTGCTTGACTCCTCTTTATTGAGACTGTATGTGCAAATATGCATGCAGTGGTGGTGAGGCTGTAGACTATTAGAGAGACAAGGTGATTGAGATAATGTTTTATCTGAAGTTGGTCCAATAAAAGATGCTACCTTACCCACCTTGTGTTTCAGTGCAAATATGTAGCAGTTCAGATTCAGTGCTGAGACAATCAGCCATTTCTGGCTAATGTTCATTTATATAAGGGCAAGAAATCTGAAATGGCCCATCTGCTTCATGAAAGTTAACACACACTAAAATAACAAGGGCAAGGAAGAGACTTGCTATTAGCATAGGGTCTGTGCTGGAAACTAAGGGCTAGAGCTACAAAGATCCCCAAACTACCTGCTCAGATGCTGCCTAACCCTGTAGGTGCCTAAAATTCTCTAGATGCCACCCATTCCACCCATAAAGTCCCATGGCCCTTAAAAATCTGCCAGTGAGCATGTGCCCATCTCGTGCCTAAGCCCTGGTGGGATCCTCAATCTAGGAATTTCCCTGCTTGTCTTGCTTTGTGGGGCCCATCTGGTAATCCATTTCAGATGCTGCCTAACAGATCAGGTCCTACGCAAAACACAGCCAAATGGGGATGTGGTAGTACTCCCTCACCTTTACATTTTTAGCTCGGTGGTGGGCGCTCATCCAGGATGTAGGAGATGCAGGAAATGCGATATTCTAGGGTGGGGTGCTCTCAACCTACCTGGGGAACAAATATTCAATAATGGGCTTTTTCTATCTAGCAGCCAAGGGTGTAACACGATCTAACAGCTGGAAGTTGAAGGAAGACCCGTTCAGACTGGAAATAAGGCGTATGTTCTTAATGAGAGAAATTAACCATTGGAACAATTTATCAAGGGTCATGGTGGATTCTCCCTCGCTGGCAATTTTAAAATCAAGATTGGATGTTTTTCTAAAAGATCTGCTCTAGGACTTATTTGGGGAAGTTCGGAGGCCTGGGCTATACAGGTCAGACTAGATGATCACAGTGGTCCCCTCTGCCCTTCGAATTTTCCTGTTGAAGATGTTCCACTTCTGATAAATAAATATGCATTGGGCCAGAGAGTGAGAATAAGTCTATAGTGTGGCAGTTAGGGTACACAGCTGGGGGTAGGAGATCCAAGTTCATATTCCTGTTTTGATTACTTTGAATGTTTATACACACATCCTAGCAGGGGCCCCTTTAATGACATACATCAGGAAATGTGTTTCATTGTAGGATTTGCCTGTAGATCTAGAGATCCTGTGTAAACTGGAGTCTGCAGTTTGAATACACCTGCCAGCTGTTCTGGTTTTGTTACTACTGTAACAAAAGCTAAATGATGTAAAGAAACTTAGCTGGGAGTTCCTTCCTCAGTGAACAAAGCACTTCAATCTTCAACTATTGTGCTCCCTATTCGTGGCACAGCTCTCAAACTAGGGGACTGTTGTTAGTATGCGTTGCTGTGCTGGCAAAAGTAGCATCCAAAATTCCTGAGTGAGAGCGGCACACGGGGAGTCCATCTCTTCAGGGTCTGCTAGGTCCGGTCTCTTTCTTCTGGAGAGCTGTGGCAATGTCAGATGGTGCATTTGAGGCGGACTATCCATACAAATAATGGACAGAAATGATAACTGTTCTGTGCTAATGAGTAAAAAAATTGTATTATGAACTTCAAAAAAAAAAAATCTTTCTAACCCCAACTTGTTTGCCAGAAATGCTTGTTCAGGTGTAAGAGGCCAGGCTGTTAACTTACCACCCTTAGCCCTGGTCTACAGTACGAGTTTCAGTAGAATTTAGCAGTGTTAGGTCGATTTAATCCTGCACCCGTCCACATGACCAAGCCTGTTTTGTCGACTTAAAGGGCTCTTAAAATCAATTTCTGTACTCCTCCCCAGCGAGGGGTTTAGTGCTAAAATCGACCTCGCTGGGTCAAATTTGGGGTAGTGTGGACACAATTCAATGTTATTGGTCTCCAGGAGCTATCCCACAGTGCTCCATTGTGACTGCTTTGGACAGCACTCTCAAATCTGATGCACTGGCCAGGTAGACAGGAAAATCCCTGGGAACTTTTTAATTTCATTTCCTGTTTGGCCAGCGTGGCGAGCTGATCAGCACAGGTGACCATGGAGTCCCAGAATCACAAAAGAGCTCCAGCATGGACCGAACAGGAGGTACTGGATCTGATCGCTGTATGGGGAGAAAAATCCATGCAGGCAAAACTCTGTTCCAAAAGACGAAATGCCGATATATTTGCCAAAATCTCCAAGGGCATGATGGACAGAGGCTACAACAGAGACACACAGCAGTGTTGTGTGAAAATTAAGGAGCTCAGGCAAGCCTATCAAAAAACAAAGGAGGCAAACAGTCGCACTGGGTCAGAGCCCCAGACATGCTGCTTCTACCCCCCTACCACTACCCCACCACTGTCTGTGGACACCTGCAAGGGGGGAGTCTCATACAACAGGGAGGAGCATTTTGTGGATGAGGAAAATCAGGAGGAAGTTGAGGATAGCGCAGAGCAGGCAAATAGAGAATCCCTTCTCCCCGGCAGCCAGGAACTCTTCATCACTCTGGAGCCAATATCCTCCCATCCCTCCCAAGGCAGGCTCCTGGACCATGAAGCTGGAGAAGGCATCTCTGGTGAGTGTACCTTTGTATATATAATACAGGGTTTAAAAGCAAGTGTGTTTAATGATTAATTTGCCCTGAAGACTTGGGATGCATTCGTGGCCAGTATAGCTACTGGAAAAGTCTGTTAATGCGTCTGGGGATGGAGCAGAAATCCTCCAGGGACATCTCCATGAAGCTTTCCTGGAGGTACTCTGAAAGCCTTTGCAGAAGGTTTCTGGGGAGGGCAGCCTTATTCCATCCTTTATGGTAGGACACTTTACCATGCCAAGCCAGTAGCAAGTAGTCTGGAATCATTGCAGCACAAAGCAGGGTAGCGAATGGTCCTGGGTTTTGGTGGCATTCAAGCAACATTTGGTCTATGTCTTTCTGTATTAGCCTCAGGAGAGTGATATCATTCATAGTCACCTGGTTGAAGTATGGGAAATTTGTTCAAGGGGACATTCAGAGGTGCCTGTTCCTGCTGGGCTCTTTGCCTTTGGCTGAAAAGAAATCATCCCCGCTGTTAGACACGTGGTGGGGGGAGGCCCGTTCATGCTGAGCTGTTCACGTTTGGCTGACAGAGATCTTCCCTGATACTAGCCACATGGTGGTGTGTGTGTGTGTGGGGGTGGGGGGGTGAGGCAATCATCCCAGAGAATTGGGGGGGGGTGGATTATGCTGCACATTCACCCTAAAACAGTAGCCCCTCCTTTTAAATGGCCAACCCAACAGGCTTTGCTTGATATGGGAAAGGAGGGCACTGCTGTTTGAAACTGTTCCCACATGTTATGAAGGTTGAAGAAGCCCAAACCCTTTGCCTTACCATGGCTGCCTGCAAGCTGAATTCTGTTGCCCAGCCGAGGGTGTGTGATGTCTCGCACCAAACTGGCAGGCACTCAATATAAGAGGCAAAATGCGACCTTGTACCAAAAGCACATGTGCTATGTAATGTGAATCGCTTGATACAGTGCGAAATAGTCTTCCCTTTGTTCTCTAAAATGTATCTGTTAAAATACTACTCTCCCTTTTCTTCCTCCCGCAGCTGAAAATGTTTCTACGCTCTCCCTATCATCTCCATCTCAGAGGCTAGCGCAGATTAGAAGGTGAAAAAAAATGCACTTGTGATGACATTTTCTCAGAGCTCCTGCAGTCCTCCCGCACTGAAAGAGCTCAGCAGAATGCGTGGAGGCAAACAATGGCAGAGTCTAGGAAAGCATTAAATGAAGTGATGAGAGGAGGGAGGAGCACGATGAGAGGAGACAGGATGCAACACTGAGGCTAATGGGGGAGCAAACTGACATGCTCAGGCGTCTGGTGAAGCTGCAGGAAAGGCAGTAGGAGCACAGACCTCTGTGGCAGCCCCTGTATAACTGCCTGCCCTCCTCCCCAAGTTCCATATCCTCCTCACCCAGATGCCCAAGAACATGGGGTGGGTGAGGCTATGGGTACCCAGCCACTCCACCCCAAGCAACAGAAGGCTGGCATTCAATAAGTTTTGAAGTGCAGTGTGGCCTTGTCCTCCCCTCATCCACCACCCGTCCTGGTGCTTCCCTCCTCACCCACCTCTCCCAGGCTACCTTGCAAGTTTTCCCCCTATTTGTTTCAAAATCATGCATTCTTTATTAATTCATCAACCAATGGCTTTGCCTCTGAAAGCGGTGATTGAAGTGGGGGGGGAGGTCGGTTGACTTACAGGGAAGTAGAGTCAACCAAGGGGGCGGGTTTTCATCAAGGAGAAACAAACAGAACTGTCACACCATAGCCTGGCCAGTCATGAAATTGGTTTTCAAAGCTTCTCTGATGCGCAGCGTGCCCTGCTGTGCCCTTCTAAGCACCCTGGTGTCTGGCTATGCATAATCGACTGCAAGGCCATTTGCCTCAACCTCCCACCCCACCATAAATGTTTCCCCCTTACTCTCACAGATAGTGTGGAGCACACAGCAATAACAATGGGAATATTGGTTTCGCTGAGGTCTAACCTAGTCATTAACTGCACCAGCGCACTTTTAACCGTCTAAATGCACATTCTACCACCATTCTGCACTTGCTCAGCCTGTAGTTGAACAGCTCCTGACTACTGTCCAGGGTGCCTGTGTACGGCTTCATGAGCCATGGCATTAAGAGGTAGGCTGGGTCCCCAAGGATCACTATAGGCATTTCAACGTCCCCAACAGTAATTTTCTGTTCTGGGAAGTAAGTCCCTTCCTGCAGCTGTTCAAACAGACCAGAGTTCCTGAAGATGCATCATTCACTTTTCCCAGCCATCTCACGTTGATGTCGGTGAAACGTCCCTTGTGATCCACCAGTGCTTGCAGCACTATTGAAAAGTACCCCTTGCAGTTCATGTACTGGCAGCCAAGGTGATCCGGTCCCAAGATAGGGATATGCATTTCTTTTATCACCCCACCACAGTTAGGGAACCCCATTGCAGCAAAGCCATCCTCTATGACCTGCACATTTCCCAGAGTCACTATCCTTGATAGCAGCAGCTCAGTGATTGGATCACAGCAGCCCCTACAGTAGATTTACCCACTCCAAATTGATTCCTGACTGATAGCAGTCTGGCGTTGCAAGCTTCCAGGGGGCTATCCCCACTCGCTTCTCAATTGTGAGGGCTGCTCTCATCTTGGTATTCTTGCGCTTCAGGGCAGAGGAAAGCAAGTCATAAAGTTCCATGAAAGTGCCCTTACGCATGCGAAAGTTTTGAAGCCACTGGGAATCATCCAGACCCGCAACACTATGCGGTCCCACCAGTCTGTGCTTGATTCCCGGGCCCAGAATCAGCCTTCCACAGCATGAACCTGCCCCATTACCACCATGATGTCCAAATTGCCAGGGTCCGTGCTTTGAGAGAAGTCTGTGTCCGTGTCCTCATCACCGTGCTGCTGTCGCCTCCTCGCCTGCTTTTGCAGATTCTGCACAATAAGGCACGAGGTGTTTACAATGCTCACAACAGCAGCGGTGAGCTGAGAGGGCTCCATGCTTGCCATGGTATGGCGTCTGCAGGAGAGCAGACTTGCAGTGGAAGTGGTGGATGACAACGGATGCTATTTATACAGAACAACGTGAGGACCTGTGAGGTGGATTCATGGGACCAGGAGAGCAGAGTTGCAGCGGAAGTGGTGGATGATGACGGTTAGCAGTCCTACTGCACCATCTGCTTAAAGCAGTATGGCATCTGCATGGAAAAAAGGCACAAAATGATTGTCTGCTGTTGCTTTCATGGAAGGAGGGGCGACTGATGACATGTACCCAAAACCACCCGCAACAATGTTTTTGCCCCATCAGGTGTTGGGAGCTCAACCCAGAATTCCAATGGGCAGCGGAGACTGCGGGAACTGTGGGATAGCTACTCCCAGTGCAACGCTCTGAAAGTCGACGGTAGCCACGGTACTGTGGATGCACTCCACCGACTTAATATGCTTAGTGGGGACACACATAATCGACTGTATAAAATTGCTTCCTAA
Organism: Lepidochelys olivacea; assembly: GCF_965140295.1. Lineage (NCBI taxonomy): Eukaryota > Metazoa > Chordata > Testudines > Cheloniidae > Lepidochelys > Lepidochelys olivacea. Next base: position 40,119,681 of record NC_140421.1, on the reverse strand, counting down.
AAATTTACTTCTATACATTCGACCTAATTTCGTAGTGTAGACATACTCTTAGTGTGTGCTATGCTACACGGTACCAGTGCTGTGCTCCGATTTCTCTTCCCCCAGCGCAGTGAATAACCACCTCAACCAGATGCTGCTCTCTTAGAGTGAAATTTGGTCTTTTGTTAATGTGAGATGCATTGGGGAAGAGAGAGGAAGGCAGCCAATCGGAGGGTCCCTGAACCATCCTGCCTCTTGAGGAGAATTAGTGAGTAACTTAAGGAAAGAGCATGAGAAGAACACAGAACACAGAATCATAGAATTGGAAGGGACCTTGAGAGGTCATCTTGTCCAAGAAGTTAAAAGAAGTTTTGTGAAAATAAACACCGAAGAGTTTGAAGGGAATTAAATAGTTGGGGGGTTGTAAAAGTGCTAAAGAGAATGTTAGAGTATTTTTTTTAAAAAAAAAGAGTGCTTAGTTTAATAATAATAACCCAATGATGGCAGTATAATTTAGTGCAGTGACGCCTGGTAAAACCCTTAGTAAAAAAACAAATTATGGACGGGGGGGGGCAGGTGGTGGTAACTACCACCACTAGATGCTTTCCCCCCCCACGAAGTCTTCCAGCTTTTCTGAAGGGAATGGGCCCTTCCCAAATAAAATGTCTACAACTACTCCCTTGTGCTGGTTGCTGCAGGCAGAGTGATAATCTGATTTAAATTATTGGACTATGACTAATTTAGTCAAAAACAGAAATGGGGATTTCTATATAACTGGACTGCTTCCGAATGTACTAGTGGGAATATATGCTGGGTACAGCTGTGCTTAAAAAAACATGTTCCGAGCAGGGCCAGAGGTGTTACTCAGTTCAAGTAACAGATTGTTTAAAACTAGGGGGTGGGGGTGCACCTAATAAGTTGAAAAAGAACTACTGCCTGTTTAAAAAAACCCAAGCTGCTTACTAAAGCCTTAACCAGCTAAGAGCCTGAAGGAAAAGAAGGGAGTATAAAGACCAATAACATTCTAAAATACAGCACTTCTCACAGCCAAGGCCAAAAACCCCATTACCGTGCCTATTTTTAGTTAAAAAAATAAAGGAATTGTAAGATGGGGGTCACTGAACAACTGGATTGTGGTGCTTCCTGTGTTGGACCAATGCGGGTTAAAATAAACCACTAGTAATTAGCCTGCCGTGGCTCTTTGGAGAGTGGAGGCAGGCAGCAGTGCTGGTGGATGACGAATGCAAAAGACTTGAAGTGAGCATTTACCTTGAATAGTCAAAAGTGGGGAAAAAATAGCTACACCTGAAATCTGAGCTAGTGCCAAAGACGTCAAACCCCCACCCTCTGAAGTGTGCGGGGAATAATCCATTAGCAAGCCCTTCTTACTGGAGCCAGCTACTGCCCCCTGCAAACAGTCCAGCAACACCTTTGCTTCGCCTGCAGATGCAGGGTGCAGCAATAGCCCCACATGGCTGTCAGTTTCACACACGCTTGGGGGAGGGGGGACTTCTCTCACTGAAGAAGGAAAAGAGCTCAGGTTCCAAGGTTGCCCTTTTCTGGCCTGCGCAGACTTAAACTGCCACAAACCCACCTCATCCCTGGACTGCAGTGATCAGGCTGGGCTGGTCTCTAAGCCCCAAACAGGCTGCTGCTTGTAATGCAGTTTTCAAGCCACACTTCAAAACGCACATGCCATAACTAGCCTGGTGTTTTTAGTTCTTCATAAAATTGCCAGTGGGTTCTTGGAGTCCAGCAACAGCGAGCCAGAGCAGGTCCCCTTACTGGTCTTCTCTGCCTCCAACTTACCGCTGGGTGGAGGTTAGGCATAATGCCTTAAAATGTTGTGCTTCTGTCCAGCTGTGTCAGAGTCAAATGTGGTGAATTTCTGAGAAAGACCACAGACACTGCTGGGCCTTTATTGGGCATTTCCTTGCCAGTTAAGGCAAAGAAAAACTACCCAGTGCCATCTAGTGGCACAACACAGCTTTCTCCCTCCGAAGGCAGCAGTGAGATTCTACAGGTGTAACGAAAAAGGACTCCAGTTATTTTAATTGACTCACTGTACAGGAATATTTTACTCCCTCTAGTAACACGTTTGCATATGATGGGATTGGGAGTAGCTTTCCATGTATCAGGCCAGAAAATACCTCAGTGAGATTTTGTTCAGCCTTCAGCATGAGCATCCAAATTTATACAGCTCCTTCACAATGTGAGCAGCTGGTGCTGGAATGGCAATGAAGACTTAGTACTCATGTACCAACTTTTAGTAGGTAATAAATTTCTTGAGCTTGCCAGTAATTAAACATAATGCCAATTCCTGGCTATTGATCAGCCTGGCTCTTGCCCTGTGCTTACAGAAAAAGAGTGACCAGATGTAGCTTTCAGAGTAACAGCCGTGTTAGTCTGTATTCGCAAAAAGAAGAGGAGTACTTGTGGCACCTTAGAGACTAACCAATTTATTTGAGCATAAGCTTTACGTGAGCTACAGCTCACTTCATCGGATGCATTCAGTGGAAAATACAGTGGGGAGATTTATATATGTAGAGAACATGAAACAATGGGTGTTACCATACACACTGTAACGAGAGTGCTCACTTAAGGTGAGCTATTACCAGGATGAATAGCTATTACCAGCAGGGTGGGGGTGGGGTGGGGCGAGGAGACCCTTTTGTGGTGATGCTCAAGGGGGGGCTATTTCAAGCTGGGAACGTCTGAGGAACAGTGGGGGGAATAAACATGAGGAAATAGTTTTACTTTGTGTAATGACGCATCCACTCCCAGTCTCTATTCAAGCCTAAGTTAATTGTATCCAGTTTGCAAGTTAATTCCAATTCAGCAGTCTCTCACTGGAGTCTGTTTTTGAAGTTTTTTTGTTGAAGAATTGCTACGTTTAGGTCTGTAAGCAAGTGACCAAAGAGATGGAAGTGTTCTCCAACTGGTTTTTGATGTAGCTTGTTGGACATCCCTGGGCATGCCGAGCTATTAGCTTTTCAAAGCCACAGCTCTACCACTGCCAGATTAAATATGAATCTTAGCTCTCTATGTATGTGCAGTCTGATAAACTTTAATTGCATGATCATATGGCTTTTAGCTAATCTTCTAATACAAAGTGCCTCTCAGACAAATCACACAACCGGTCTCCATTTCTCCTATATGCAAAATGGGACTAGTATATCGCATTAATTTAGTCCTTCAGCAGTAGAACTCAATGTGCGTTACAAACATGCATTATTAGCTCCAATTACACATGGAGTAGCTACTCAGATACAGATAGTTGAATACATGAGAGGGTGAGTTACAATTAGCTGAGATCTGGCTCATGCCTGCCCTGATGACACCCTGCTATGCAAGGTCTTGCAGAAAGTAGATGACTTCAGGGAATTTGGGAGCATGCTGAGGAAGAGCATCCAAGCAACGTTCTCCAAGGTACTTCCTATCCCATGAGCAAATAATTCTGGAAGCGACAATAAGTGGTGAAGGGTATAAAGTTTTGTGGAACACTGGTCCACCATCTAGGAGGGAGGCCTCTCAGTTATTACCATCCAGGAGACTCTGTAACTGGAGGGGAATGGTAGTTTCTTCAAAACTCTCTCTTGAACCAGGCATATTGTTTAAATGAAAGCTTTACTTAAAGCAGGTGAAATTTTAGTTTTCCCCTAAATTTAGTAAAGAGTTTTGCATAGTGTTCATCAGGGTCCAAAGCAGCTGAGGTCTCTGTATACCAAACATAGTTCAACATTGTTTAGTAGTGGACATGTGACAGAGCCATGTTAGCACATCTGACTCTTTGGGCCCATTTATTCCATCAAAATACATACAAGAGACTCCCATCTCCGCTGGAAGGGGGAATTGAACCAAGATCTCCCCCATCTCAGATGAGCCCTCTAACCAGATAAATTTAAGGGGATGCTGCCTGTTCCTCCAGCTGGTTTTTGGGGAAGGTTAAGTGTAGTCTGAGAACATAGGCCACAGAATTAAGCCCTTGGGTAAGGGCAACCTACACTGAGGATCCTGATGAGATTGAAAGTAGCAGTATACATGCTCGCTGGCAGGTTAGGCAGCAGCTTTGGGGGAATCTGTGCTACCTAAATGCTGAACTGCCACTTTAGGTGTTGAAGTCCTTTTCTGGATCCAGCTTCTATAGACTTGTTTGCTTAGTTTTTTTTATAGTCATGAATGGTGCTGTGCCCTGCTGCAAAGGCATAGGAGGGAAGAACAGCAGTGATGTTCAAGTTTTCTGATCTGCCTGCAGTATCACCCTTTGTACATGTGAGTGGGGGTAAGGAAAAATGTTAGCTCCAGTAATTCAAACACTGTGGGCAGAGCCTCAACTTCAGTGTAAGGAGATGGAATGGGAAGTACTGCAAGTATGCTGTAATCTTCACTACCACAGGGGAGGAGACATGCTTTCAGTTTGACAAAGGTAGCTTCTGGCTGAAAGAATTCTTCCTTGATATTTTTTAAAATGATTTATTTTGTAAGCAGAGACAGGGATTAGCTCATCACAAAGGGGCTATAAGCACAAGCGCTGAGATCCCCATTCCTGCTGCAAAAGTGTTTTTGGGTGCACTCTTACAGAACTATTAGTGAAAAGACAAAAATCCACCTCGCTTGTGACCACTAAAACCCCTCAATGCCAACGGGCAAAGGGTTCAGTGTGCTGTAACAGCAACTCTTTACAAAAGTCTCAAAAAAAAAAAGGTTGTCATAGCGATCCTTCAACAGGGCTCAGGGTGCATCTATTTTTAACCTGCACTGCTAAGGGAGTTGGCTTAGGTCTGAGAAGACTGTTGAGGTGGTTGTGGCAGGGAGCTGCCACCCAGTTAAGCACCAGCAAGTCTTCCCTAATAAGGTGATTCTCAGTCCTAGGCAGCCTGACTAGATCAGGCAGACTTTCAATGTGTCCTGTTCAAGTGCAAATCACTCAAAGTATCCCCACCCTGAGGCATTAAGCTTGAGGACCACCTTTGAGCAATACGAATATAATACTTGTAGAAAAAGGAAACTGATGCCCTTGATGTATGTGAAGATGCCAGCTATTGCACCATGACAAGGAAAGATTTGCATTTCAACAGTAGATGAAGAAACCCTACTACATTTTGTAAAGCACTTTATTGATGTAGCAGAGTCAAAACACTCCCCTTCATCCTGAGAAGCAACTGAAATGCAAGCCTGTGCCACAGACATCACTGAGAGGAATCTTACCAGTGTCAAATGCACCACTAATACTAGGTCATGCCTCCCATCCTTTTTGGTGACAAAGACTATTTTCTCTAGGGTAGGGAAAAAAGTCACTGAAAAGTGAACACAAGGTTGTCACATCTTATATACTGAACAAAAATATTGTGCTATTTGTGTCTCAGAATAAAATTCCAGGACTTTATTGCTGTATGTATGTTTTCCTCTATGTAACTTTTCTTACAATAGTCCAAGTGCCACCTTCTGGTTTAAAACTGTGCAACATTTAACATTCATTTTCTTCTAAAGACCATTATACAGTGGGGGTGTAAAGCAATCCAGCAGCAGTTACAAAGTGTTGCCTGACTATTTTTTCTTAAAAGATTAAGATAAAGATCTGTACACAAGCTGAATAAAAAGATGCTCAATTGACAGACCATTCGGTAACTTTAATAAAATATTTTAAGGTGGAAGTTTTGTAATGCTAAAATTTACAACTAAAACAAAAGTAAACACTCCCCCCTAACCCCCCGCCCCCATAGCCACAAGATTTCCATACTTGTAAAGAACAAGAAATCTGGTATGTAATTGTCTCACAAACCTAGTTCATTTCTAACAGAAGCAAAAGTTGGGGAGGCTAGCAGACTGTCAGCCTGTTAAACCTGCAAGTTTGGCAGTGGAAGTCTGTTTCACTACCATGATGCTTCTTTTTGGTTGTTTAAATACAAGTCTTTTTCTTCCCCTCCCACCCATTCAGCACACAGTATGAATCCCATTTCCTTTTATTTATTTTTTATCCTCAGTATTATTTACAGGACTCCTACAGATAAAGTACAAACGAATATGAAATTAATGGTAGTTTGCGTCTTCAAATATGCTTTCCATGGCTAAATTTACCAAGACACTCCAACAGAATGATTTGAAGTTATGATGATTCTGAAGTATGAACAGCTGTGACCGTGGATGGTTTTTCATTTACTGTAGAAGATTCATTTGATCTGTCATCAACAGGAGTTGCCTTAGAGGTGGGGACAGCAGTATCCAAGGTGAGTGCAGAAGTTTGTTCTACGCTTACAGCTGTGCTATGGGGAAGCAGATCTGTAGGTGGAGTAGATACCTCTGTGACCAAAGGAAATTGTGCAAGAAACTCAGGTGGCATTGGGAGAGGAGTTATTCCAGATAGATTTAGAGGTGGAAAGGAAGGAAGTGGTGGCAAACCTAGAAATTTAAAAAAAAGCAACAAATCACACACCATTCACTTATACTTCTTTTAAAGTTTTCCCCAGGATGCCATGTGATCAGTTTGATCTACACTAGAACTATGAGTCTGCCAAGCCTCTTTGTTCCCCTAGTCACTATGGGATTTCTTCTGCTCCTATTGAGTTTAGTGGGAACATGATCAGGACTTTTAAACAACAATAACTCAGAAACAGCTAGTTTTAAAGCTTTAAATATTTTGAAAGCCAAACAATCCTCCTCAACTAGATCATCAAGCATTCCTTAAAAAGGTTAACAATAATGGAACTTGTGTTGGCCTGCTGACATGTACAAGAGGCAGCTACAGCCTCGAGACAATGCTTTTAATGTATTTATTTCTACTACAGCCTGGATTTTTTCCAGCACATCCTAAAACTGCCAATGCCCACAGAAGCCTTGTTCCACTTTTTGCTTGCTCAATATGTATTTTTCAGCAGTTGTATTCAGTATCATAAATTTAGTATTTCTGATACTTATTCTGACTTCTCAATCTTCTTGGCTGGCACACAGAAAATATGAACTGTGCACTTCACTAAGCCTCCCCAAAAAGCTATATACTCCCTCTAATTTTTAGCACAAAGGAACATCTTTTGAAAGTCTTTATGAAGCCCTAAATCTGATGGGGGTAATGAGGAAACATAAATCTAAGACAGGGAGGACTAGATTGGATTATTTTGACACATTCCTTGACTGAGCAGAAGAGGTCACTAATGAGAGCACCATTCCATTGCAGCTCTGGCAACAGAATCAACCACCCTTTTCATGAATGAACCATAGAGCACAACATGGAGTTAGTAATGAATGGGTCGTATCAAGGAAACAGTGTGGTCTAAGGTCTTCAGAAACCAGTTACTGTAATATTTACATTTGTAAACATACCAGGATGTAGGATTTCTGACAATCCAGCACCAGGAATGATGGGTGGTGCAGGTAAATTCAGACTAGAAAGACTGGTCAGGTTAGGAAGTCCAGTTGGTAATGACATCAGACCTAAAAAACAAATACGAAACCTCAATTTCAAGAGCTACACCTAGCCAGCTGAAAAACTGTTCCAGACAGGACTTGCATATCACTGGCTCACACTATACTTCAAGTTGGTGGTTCTTTTTACAAATGGGAAAGTGAATAAGCTTCTCTTTTGATCTTAAAATGATGATGAAAGGGATTTACCTATACACAGTAATCACAAGAGTTAGGGCTAGAAAAATCCCATTTCCCAGCTAATTCTATTTTTACTATCATAGTAATGAGCATCTTCTATAGGATTAGCAATAATGAAGGGAAAGGGTTTATTTTTTTTTTTAAGTGACAAATAAAAACAGGAAAATCAAGGCTAAAACAAAACAAGCAAAAGTGTTAGTTATAAACACAAATAGAAAAGGCTAAGGTTAAGGACAAAAAAATATACAGAAATAAGGGCAAGTTTTAAAGTTATTTTCAAAGTCAGGCAAGGGTTATAAAATGCAATACAAGTGTGGAATTAAGATATCATTCTGCCAACAGGTATATCCTGTTTCCTCCCCCACTTTCCTTTTTTTTTTTTAAATTGATCCTCTATGGCAGTGGCCTCCAAAGTTTTTGGATTGCGCACCCCCATGGTGCCGCTGAAGAAAGGAGGAGGAAAGACCTGCCGCAGGTGTGCCACTGGAAGGGAAGACCTGCTACAGGCGTGCAGAGCTGCCGCCGAAGAAAAAAAACCCAGCAGAGTGCCATCCGGTGGCTCTCCTCCTGCTGCACACCCCTGGGATCCTCTGGCGCATCCCCTCGGGTGCACGCACCCCACTTTGGAGACCACTGCTCTATGGAGCACGGACCACCTCTTCCTTCTTAAGTGTGTACACAGGGTTTAGGTTAATGAGGACTAATCCTGAAATAAACCTTGTGTGTCACAACATTAATAGAATATTGTAAAATAAATAACTTTTTTGTTGGATCTTATTTAAAAGCAAAAATCAACAGATTCAAAACAGAACTAGCCCAATAAATAGTTAAGATTAATAAGTAGGTCAGCAGTAAAATAATGGCACACTGATTCACAAAGAGAGCTTATCTTTAGACTGAAAGCTAAGACTAGTGTGAATATTTATCTGGGAAACTCTTAACTGTACCCAGAAGCCCACCCTTAGCTACTAAAAAGGCTTTAAACATCTATACTTGTAGTAGTGAAACTGTAAATCAAAGAAGTGAACAGTTTCCCTGGGGATTTCAAAACCACATTCATATTGCCCAGAGTTGGCAGGGAAATGTTCACGCTTTAATGAAAGCTAAACTTCCTAGCAGTTTGACATTTTAACCTTGTGGTACAGGAATTTAGAATTTCCTGACATCGTCATCACTTCACACACATACTTAACTCTACTGTATTTTCTTCCCACACTGGCAAATCTGCCTCCAAGAGTTTTGGGTTAATTTTTTTAAAACTTTACTAAATTTCCAATATTTCAGTTACATTAGCATGCAAAGTACATTAAGTAATCCTATGTATCCTGTACCAGTTAGTAGGAAATATATAGAGAAATTCTACATAAGACTTGCATTGTCTGTCAAACCTACAATAGAACGATTTTGGCGCATAAGGATTCAGTGTTTCATTAATCTCAGTGAATAAAACATTACTTTATTCACAGGGTATGTAGCAAGAATTTCCACACCAGTCTAAAATAATACATTATGGAAACGGAGCTAGTAAGCCTGTGAAATATAGGAACTCTCAACAATTTAGAGAGATAATGGAATCATCACTAAACGTTTTATGGTAGATTGACAATGCCATCTTTTAGCAAAATTTAATAGGCTATTATCTAAACTGCTGTCAGAAACTTTAAACTGATCCAAATGCAAAAATAGTTGGCTACCACCCATTGTTCTAGATTGATAATCTTATGATAAACTATGTGCAGAGTATTAATATGAATACTAAATTAATCCAGTGTAAATATACTTATGTAACTTTAGTCTAACCATACATAATGTGTTGCAAAATAGTGCAGTTAATATGTCAAACATATCTGACACCTAAGCCAGTGGAGCATAGCAGTCACAAGAGAGCTCTTAAGCCCACCCCACAGATTTGCTTCTCTCTAAAAAGGAGAGCCCGACTGGGCTATAGGGTAGCTGTCTCCTTCCTGGGCAAGGGCCTCTTGCTCTGCCCCTTTTCCCTGAAATGTAGCTAAGGCAGTCATGCAGCACTGTTTGTGGTGGGGAGAAATGAAGTCTGCTGAGAGCAGCTTCCAGCTCCACTAGCTATTCAGTGGACATCTAAATACCCAACAGAAGTAAAACCCTCAGTCTTTGGGTCTTGCAGAAACTAGTCCTGCAAGACCTCCAAGATGTACTGAGAGTTCACCAAAAGATTAGGCGCTGCCAGATTGATTGAAATATTAAGAATTAAATGTATATAGGCTAATTAATAGCTGAAGTATAGTGTGATTTAAGTCTAAAAATATTTGAAGGATGTAAATATCAAGGAGAGAGAGAATGAGAATCATTTAGTTGGGACATGAGGGTATAATTAAGAAGGAGAAGAAGTTAAGATAGGTATCCTTTCCTGATATCTCCTAATTTTTTTTCCTGGCAGTAAGCTCTATTAGGCTGTGAAAATCCCATTGCTTGAGACTAGACTGGACAATGCACTACCAGATGTACATTAGAGATTAATCCTTCATTGGCAGGGGATAGACTAAATGACTTAGCAATGAACCTCTATTAACTTCCATGTTCTTTCTTGTATTGCATACACATTCAAATAGACAGCTATTTTTACATCAAGATGACCTCCACGTCTATGCCTTGTGTGTGCGTGCACTTATGGGGACAAAATCAGAAAGGCCAAGGCCCAAAATGAGTTATACCTAGCAAAGAACATAAGGCAATAAGAAGAGGTTCTATAAATGCATTAGGAGTAAGAAGGACAAAGGAAAGTGTAGATCTACTACTTAAGAGGGAAAGGAAAGCTAACAAATGACATAAATAAGGCTGAGGTATTAAGTGTCTATTTTGCTTCCGTCTTCACTAAAGAAGTTAATTGTAACCAGACGCTTAACATAATATTAACAGCAAGAAGGAAGGGACACAAATCAGAATAGGGAAAGAACAGGTTAAACAATATTTAGATGTATTCAAGTTGCCAGGGCTTGATGAAATTCACCCTAGGGTACCTAAGGAACTAGTTGATGCCATCATGGAACCATTAGCAATTAACTCATGGAAGACAGGTGAAGTCCCAGAGGACTGGAGAAGGGCAAACAGTACCTATCTTTAAAAAGGGGGAACAAAGAGGACCTGGAGAATTATAGACTAGTCAGCTTACGTTCGATATTTGGAAAGATAATAGAGCCAATTGTTAATCAATTTATGAGCACCTAGAGGATAATAGAGTGATAAGTAATAGCCTACATGGATTGGTCAACAAATCATGCTAAACCAATCTGATTTCCTTCTTTGACAGGGTTACTGGCCTAGTGGGTAGGAGGAAGCAGTGGACATGGTATCTTGATTTTTAATAAGGTTTCTGATACAGTTCCACAAAACATTCAAGCAAACTAAAGAAAATGGCCTAGATTAAAATGCTATAAAGTAGGTGCATAACTGATTAGGAAAAAAAAACATTAAAAAGTATTTGTCAATGGTTTATCATCAGACTGGGAGGATATATCTACTGGAGTCCTGCAGAGGCCTGTCCTAAGTTCAGTACTATTCAATATTTTCATCAATGACTTAGATAGTGAAGTGGATGATATGCTTATAAAAATTTGTGGATGACACCTGGAGTTGCTATCACTTTGGAGAACAGGATTATAATTCAAAATAACCTTGATAAACTGGAGAAGTGGTCTGAAATCATCAAGATGAAATTCAATAAAGTGTTACACTTAAGAATGCACAAATACAAAATTGGGAATAACTGTCTTGGCAGTAATATCGCAGAAAAAGGATCTGGGGGATTATAGTGGATTGCAAATTGAATGAGCTAACACCATGTTGCAGTTGCAAAAAAAGGCTAATATTCTAGGGTGTATTAACAGAAGTCCAGTATAGGAGGTAATTGTCCCACTCTGCTCAGCACTGGGGAGGCCTCAGCCGGAGTACTGAGTCCAGTTCTGGATGCCACACTAAGAAAGATGTAGACAAGTTTGAGAGTCCAGAGGACAGCAACAAAAATGATATAAGGGTAAGAAAACCTTACCTAGGAGGAAAGGGTTTAAAAAACAAAAACACTGGGCTTGTTTAGTCTTGAGAAAAGAAGGGGAGACCTGATAAGTCTTTGAATACATTTAAGGGATGCTATGAAGATAACTACAATCAACTGTTCTGTACATCCACTGAAAACAGTACAAGTAGAATGGGCTTAATCTGCAGCAAGGTACGTTTAGGAGAGATGTTAGAAAATAAACTTTCAAACTATAAGGATAGTTTAAGAACAGGAACAGGAACTGGTTACCAAGGAAGGTTGTGGAATCACCATCACTGGAGATTTTTAAGAACAGGTTAGACAAACACCTATCAGGGGTGGTTTTAGTACATTTGGTCCCACCTCAGTGCAGCAGGATGGACTAGACGACCTGTCGAGGTCCCTTCCAGCTCTACATTTCTGTGATTCTGTGTATTTCATCCCTAACCAACTTCATATTCATGTGCATATATAGGCCTTAACATCTCAGTTCCACTGTAACGTAATATGCATTAGGTATATTTCAGACCATAGAAATTTAATGATGGGTTGATTATATTTTATTTTTACTCCAAATGTCAAACTGCAGTGAAAAATCAAATTAGGATGAACTCCTGACCCACTGAACTCAATGGCAAAACTCATTTGTTTCAACAAGGCTAGGATTTCACCAACATTTACTGTAGATATAATTGTTCCCTGAAAATGCAGATATTACCAAATTGGGGGATTTTCAGATATTTGAGAGTCCAGTCCCAGTTTGCCAACCCACTACCTCCTCTTTATTTAGATTACGCCTCAAAACTCTGTTCCACAGTGTGACAGAGTGCTAGGTACAAAGGCCTGAGTTAGCACTCTTCACAGCAGCCCCATTCAGGTAAAGCAGATTGGAGCTGACTATACAAGGCTGCACCTCATTTGTGGGCCCAGCAGGGCAGAAAGGCCAATTAAGCTATTAGGCAAGACCCCACAACTAGGCACAGGAAGGAGGACAGAGAGATTAAGCTCCTCTGCTTGGGAAAGGTCTTAGGTATGCTGTGAGGGTGGTGGGATGCAACTGTAAATAAACTACACAGGGTACTGAACCAGCAAAAGGGTCTCCGCAAAATTTGTGGACTGAGACAGAAGCAGGACCAAGGCAGCCTTGTTACACAGTGTTCTAGAGAATCAACATTTAAAAAACGTAATTGAATCATTAAGTTGAGCACATGTACCTTCTCCTTCCTATCGGTCACATCACATCTAAAAATTTGATTGTATGGTGTTTGAGGCAAAGGCCACACAAATTTTTTTTCCTGTTATGGGTTGTCATAAATATAAAGGGAAGGGTAAACCCCTTTGAAATCCCTCCTGGCCAGGGGAAAGCTCCTCTCACCTGTAAAGGGTTAAGAAGCTAAAGGTAACCTCGCTGGCACCTGACCAAAATGACCAATGAGGAGACAAGATACTTTCAAAAGCTGGGAGGAGGGAGAGAAACAAAGGGTCTGTGTCTGTCTGTAGTCGTCTTGGCCAGGGACAGAACAGGAATGGAGTCTTAGAACTTTTAGTAAGTAATCTAGCTAGGTATGTGTTAGATTATGATTTCTTTAAATGGCTGAGAAAAGAATTGTGCTGAATAGAATAACTACTTCTGTCTGTGTATCCTTTTTGTAACTTAAGGTTTTGCCTAGAGGGGTTCTCTATGTTTTTGAATCTAATTACCCTGTAAGATATCTACCATCCTGATTTTACAGGGGGGATTTCTTTATTTCTATTTACTTCTATTTTTTATTAAAAGTCTTCTTGTAAAACACTGAATGCTTTTTCATTGTTCTCAGATCCAAGGGTTTGGGTCTGTGGTCACCTATGCAAATTGGTGAGGCTTTTTATCCAACATTTCCCAGGAAAGGGGGGGTGCAAGTGTTGGGAGGATTGTTCATTATTCTTAAGATCCAAGGGTCTGGGTCTGTAGTCACCTAGGCAAATTGGTGAGGCTTTTTACCAAACCTTGTCCAGGAAGTGGGGTGCAAGGTTTTGGGAAGTATTTTGGGGGGAAGGACGCGTCCAAACAGCTCTTCCCCAGTAACCAGTATTAGTTTGGTGGTGGTAGCGGCCAGTCCAAGGTGTAATATTTTGTACCTTAGGGAAGTTTTGACCTAAGCTGGTAAAGATAAGCTTAGGAGGTTTTTCATGCAGGTCCCCACATCTGTACCCTAGAGTTCAGAGTGGGGGAGGAACCGTGACATGGGTCTAGCACAATTATAAGTGCTGAAGAAAAAATATGTTCTAAGTGAACAGCAAGTATGGTTTATCTAGATATAGAAATGTAGGGCTGGAAGGGACATCAGACATAATTTCATCCATCCACTCATGCCAAGGCAGGACCAAGTAAACCTAGATCTTCCGTGAAAGGTGTTTGTCTAAACTGTCCTTAAAACCTCCAATGACAGAAATTCCACAACCTCCCTGGGTAACCTATTCCAGTACTTAACTATCCTTAGAACACCATTACACCTTAATGCTGTTAGAACACATTATGACAACGAAAGGGACAAATTACTCCTACATTCCAGTTAAACAAAATGACAGAAATGGACATACATGGATAAACAATTTTCTAAAGAATGGGGCCAAAAAATACAAACCTCCTCTTTCTCCCTATTGTTCTATACTATCTTGCGTTATTTTGTTTCTAAAATGTTTGAGCTTGCTCAAAATTTTCACTACTCACCTGGCAATGTAGTTGCTGGGTTAACTGGTGGCACTGAACTGAGGGACTGATTTACTTGTGGTGGCAATAATGGTACTGTTGGGACACCTAATGAAAGATTCATGTAAGTATATACCATCATTTCAAATATGTCCAAGTATGCAACATTCCAACACACTTCCTCACACAGTATCTCAAAGAGGAACTTATAGGTTAGGACATAGGATTTAAAAAAAATAATAAATTTCATGATTTCAGCTATTTAAAATTTCACAGTATTGTGGGTCACAAGATTATTGAGGGGTGGGGGGTTTGTGGTACTGCGACCCTTACTTCTGTGCTGTTGCTGCTGGTGGAGCTGCCTTCAGAGCTTGGTAGCTGGAGAGCAGTGGCTACTGGCTGGGATCCCAGCTCTGAAGGCAGAGCCGCCGCCAGCAACAGCACGGAAGTAAGGATGGCCTGGTATGGTATTGCCACCCTGACTTCTGCACTGCTACCTGCAGAGCTGGACCCCCAGTCAGCAGCCAGCACTCTCCACCCACCCAGCTCTGAAGGCAGCAGTGCAGAAGTAAGGGTGACATGGTATGGTATTGCCACCCTTACTTCTGCACTCTGCTGGCGGGGCGCTGCCTTCAGAGCTGGGCACCTGGCCAATAGTCGCCGCTCTCTGGCCGCCCAGCTCTGAAGGCAGTATAGAAGTGACCCCACCTGCAACTCCCTTTTAAGTTAGGGCCCTCAATTTGAGAAACGTTGGTCTCCCCTGTGAAATCTGTATAGTACAAGGTAAAAGCACAGAAGACCAGATTTCATGGTCCATGATGTGTTTTTCATAGCATGAATTTGGTAGGGCCCTACTTATAGGGATTCAGTGTTTCTCCATTAGCATTTTATGCCATGTTTATAAGGTTTTGCTATCAGTAATTTTGAACCCTGGTGTTAACAGGTTAGGAGACACTCACCTTACAGTGAAAGTACATTTTACCATTGGGCTATGATGTGAAATATACTAAGTTCTAGTTTTTGGGAAATGGTTTTGGAAGAGGCAAAGGGAAGAAGTGAACTCTGGAAATCATATGCATTTCTACAAACATGTTTTCTCTTTGTGAAGTTAACTGACAAATCCATCTTTCTGAATTACAGAAGTCAATAAATTATGACTGCATTTCACAAGTGAGGTTGTTTTTATTTTATACATACCTGTACTGAGAACACTACTGACCGTAGTAGGGGTTGAACTAATGGACAGTCCTGACAGACCCTGTTCAATTCCTGTTGTTCCAGGTGGTAATGTGGATGGGGGATTAACTGAAGACAGTTGAACCTTACAAAAATGAGAAGTTAGTGTTAGTAGTTATGTTTCACTGGAATCCACAACAATGAAAACAAATGTTAGTTATACTTTCACAGTTATTTTATCAAGCACAAAAGAGATTACAACTTACCTCTGTAAATCCATCTTTGAGTGGACTGATGGGTGCACTATGCATTTGCCCAGGGAGAGAAATTTTCTTTCCCTCTTCAAATGGACGTGTAGGTATCCGATGTAAATACCCATAGCCAATGCCACAACCTAGGCTTTTAAAATATGAACATTTAAAGGTTAGACAGGAACAGACCAGTCTGACCTTGGTACATGCATAAGCCACCATCACCATGGACCCTACACTAAACAAACAGCACAGAACAATCTTGCCTAATGTGAAAAGGACTCAGTTCTCAGATTCCCAAAAACCACAAGAATGGTGTCTTGAACTACAGCAAGACACAGAAGTGTGTCCACCAACAGAGCTGTAGGCACTTATTGAAGAGACTTATTAGATTAGTCCATTCCCTTGCGACTACAGGATTGTTCCCCCTACAGTATTTTTTCCAAGGGCTTCCTTTGTGTAATCCAGTTTTAAGTGACAACTAATGAGGCTTCTATAACTTCCTTTGGAGGACTGGTTTACAATATACCATAAGCAAATAGCTATTAGAAAACATAGCCAATTACCTGCAAATGGCTCAAGATGTCATAATGAATCTCAAGATAGAATAAAGCCTATTGTTATATGGAAAAGTACTAGAGTACATGTCAATTTTCTGTGGAAATACTCTCATTAGTAGATTATACTTATTACTTTGAACCTCTATAGCTCCTTCCAACCACTAGTATCACTACACAAAACCACAGGTATTCAAAAGATTTAAAAACTATTAGAAACATAGCTAAGCCTCAACCACACCCTTATAAAATAGGTTTACAGATAGGGAAATAAGGTACAGAACTTAATTACCTGCCCCAAATCAGAGTAAGTTAAAGATATAGCTGAAAATACAACCCAGGTACATCAGTTGCAGTCTTCTGTTCTACCTACTACATGCTTTAGCATATTATACTGTATCAAGATTTCAAGTCTAATGCACTAAGCATTCATAAAGTTTTATGAACTTTTAAATGAGCTAATTTGAGTAACTACAAAAAAAACAAGGGCCCTCCTACAAACTAATTCGTATGTAAATCACCATTGCACACAGTTTCTTATTACCAGTAATACGCTTTGCAACAGGAATTACCTTTTCCTCTGTTTCTACAGCATCAAGCACAGAGGGGCCCTAATCCTGAATGAGCTAGGTGCTGCTGCAAAACTATTATTTGGTATGTTGAATTAGCTTACCTGCCTTCTCCACCCCATGCAGAATTGGGGGTAATAATCACCTCTCGACAATTATCCGTGTCTGTGTTGTACACATAAAGTTTTAATGGTTTTCCTTCATGTGTTTCAATGAGAGAGAACAGATCTTCAGACTGAAAAAAAATAGGAACATTGCAAATTGGTTAATTTTTTTAAATAGTATTTTAATTTTAGGATCTATAAACATGGAAACTGCCATCTCATAGGCTCCATTGCAGAACTAGCAGAGCCTGGCACCTCTGAGGTGTTTTATTGCAGGACTAGAGCCTTAGAGCATGTGTGCGTGTAAAATTTCAATATACTCCACAGATAAAATAGTTTATTTACATTTTCAGACTGAAAACAGATGATAAACTACTACATTTGGTATGATAACTCAGATTTCAAATCAGAATAAAAAAATTAAAGTTGAAATTATGTTTTACTACTTGTTTAATTCCTAATAAATCTTTCAAATTATTTTAAAAAAGTGTAAACTAATCCCATCTTATTATATGAAGGCATTTTAAACAGCATTTTTAAACTCTAAAGTTATATCTGTGTACTCAGAAATGTAGACTTGCTGTGCCAGAGCTCCTCCAACTAATTGGCAAAGAATGTCTATTAGCACAGGATACTGAGAAAGTTGGGCTTAATATTAATATTGCCCTGGTATTCTGCTTCTTGTAAATGAAATTCAAAAAGTTATACTACCTCATTCATGACAGTATCTGCTCCGATGACATAGTCACTATGTGGTCTAAGACCTGCTAGTGCAGCAGGAGAATTTGATTCGACTTCCTAGTGTCAAGATATAAAATTACAGAAGTTAAATATGCTCAAAGTATTAGCAAAGACAGTAATAAAACCCTTCCCAAACTTTGAGTTTAAAGGAATTAACACACACAAAATGTAAAATGTTCCAAATACTTAGTCCCGTTTTAAAAGATACTGTAAGATATTCAAAATTCCTACTACAACAGTACATATGCAAAGATAAGATTTGATAAGATATCCCGCAGACATATGGATCTCTGATTCGTCACTATTATTCCCTGCCACACAAAATGTTTTGACTCCAGTCTTCAAGCTGGAGGATGTGTTGGGGAGACCTCAATATTTATGCAAAAATGAGTATCAACTGTTTAGTGTATTCTTACAATGTTAGGTCATTACAAACTAGATTGCACCTTTATTGAATTTTAGGATGTAGCTACAACTATGTTATACGATGATACCTGAGAAAACATTACTGGATACAAGCCAAGTGCCGAGGGAGTTAGCTTGTTTATGACCCTTGGACTGCAGCCTAACAGTCTGGTCTATTTGCCTTTGTTTTATGAATTGAAAGATGTGTATGTCTAGGTGTATGTATGTGTATGAAGGATGTGTATTGAAGGATGTCAAATGGTAGTTGTGTGTTGTATGGCATTTTCCACAGGCATATTTGATTTTCAAATAGAAATTGCTGCAACTGGGAAAACACCATTTACTTGAATAGACAAAGCTTATCACAGAGCAATACTTCTTCGGTATAAAATATCAATGGGCAAAAAAAGTTTTATCCCTATCAACATTTTTTGCAAATAGTTAGTCCTGACTTCAAAATGGTGTTAAGAGCAAAAAACAAAAAAAACAAACAAAAAGGTCATGAATAGGGATGTGTTATCCCAGTCATAAACTAGGAGTAAAGTGGGTTTCTTTCAATAAACACAATTACAGCTTCATTTTTCAAATGTAAAAGAACATTTATGGTTGGGAAAATATTTTACAGACAACGTTACTTATAACATGTTTCCACTCAAAAATAAAACCTTGTAATTCTTTAGATTATTACAGTGCATGAACCTCTTTCAGATCTATATTCACAAATATTTTGTCTAAAGTAAGCATCTAATGTCATAACTTCCTAATGCAATTGCTATGTTAATAGGAAATGGTTACAGACCAACACAGCAAGATCAATTGCTTAACTACCTATCTAAGAAAATATTTTAAAATAGAAATTTATATTGATGCAGTATTTCAGCAACTCCTCACGAAACAAGAATCACCTCTTCAAAGATTAACTTAGTAACTCTTCCAGTTTGAGGACAAGGTGGAAGAGGTGATATCTTTTATTAGTCTGACTGCCGCTGATGGAAGAGATAAGCTTCCGAGCTTACGCAGAACCAAACCCGAAGAAGAACTCTGTGTAATCTCAAAATGTTAAGACAATTTTAAAAACTTTTTAAAACTAGGAACATTGAACTTTTCAACAGGAATTGAAATTTTTAACCCTAATGAAACTGAAGAAATATCTCAAATAGAATAAAAAAAATTAAAACCTCTAACATGAACATTATCTGAGAGAGTCCTGCCACAAAAGACCACAAGCACTTAGAAGTGTGCTACATATTCATTAAAGGGACTGAATGTTCAGGAGCTGAAGGTGTCAACAAAACCAACTCATGAAGCCACTGAGTCAATACAAAAAGGATACCAATGAATATTTTAGTCCAACCCAATCATAAAAAGGTGCACCTTGGTCTCCAGTAAAGCTACGACCCGAGAAACTCCCAGTGATAAAGCTACCACTGCTCATTCGGGGTGTTTTTTTTTTTTTCATCACCGAGAGAGCTCTCCCCAGCAATAAAGCACATCTACGCTGCCCACGTCACAGTACGGTCGGGGCTGCGCTGTAACATGGGTAGTGTAGACATACCCTAATTGTAAGGATAGTTATGTACTGGAATAAGTTACCAAGACATGGGAGGTTGTGGAATCCCTGTCACTGGAGGTTTTTAAGAGCAGGTTAGACAAACACCTACCAGGGATGGTCTAGGTTTACTTGGTCCTGCCTAAGTGCAGGGGTCCCTTCCGGTCCTACATATCCAATTCCATGACTTTGCTTACTTGTAATTGTGGTGACTACTAAGGTATGTAGATGAACCCGTGTCTAAAAATAGTGGGAGCCACATCCCTAAGTTGGCCTACCATTTCTTGTTTCTCTATACAACATTTTTTAGTAACTTTGGAGATAAATTACTTGGCACTGAATAGCTAGCCTTCCCGCTCCACAGGTGCATGTTTGTAACTTATTTTCAGCTAAAAATTAACAATAAATGCAATATGGTTAATAAGTTGTAGGCAATGACTTTTTACAGTAGAGAAACCTTGAAAAGATTGTACATACCAATACATGCCATACATTTTCATTGGCTCCATCAAAACTGCAGAAACGAATACTCACTCCCAGCAGGCCCTGTCCACCCCACATATTACTGGGAGTTACTGATGTTTCTCTCAGTTCCAGCGTTTTGCTACTGTACACTTGCATTTTTACAGGCTTTTCAACATTTGCTTTCAACAGATCCTTGAGTGTGTCATTGTCTTTATTCTGGAAGTACACATACAAATCACTTTGGTTTATAGTGTTTAACAAAAGTAGTGTTCAATTTTATAGCACCAAGTTTGCATTTCAAAGGTCATACAGAGAACACTGAGATTAGGAAGTATTTATTGGATTTCTCTACAGTGGCTTTCATATTAAAAAATTTCAATTCCTCATAGTTTCCTATCAAGTAATTTCCTTAACTTCTCTATTCAGAAACAGAAATATATCTAAAGTTTTGTCTTGATTTTTTTACACACAAACCACCCAAAACGTAAGCAATTCAAAATTAAGGAAATTAATTCTTTGTGCTTTAATGTGATAGGAATCTGGCATTGGTAAGCAATGATCTGTCTTATGCAATACATAAACTTAACATGGTAAGTAATTATTAAGCTTCCAATCACTTTGTATACAAAAGTCTTTAACTGTAGGGTTAAAGTGCTGAACAAGCAAAACAAGAATTGTAACAGGGCCATTCAACATGATGTATAAACTTACTTTTTGTTTGCTGCAGAAGTGCAGAGTGACAGTTTCTTCTGGACTTGTGAAAGTAAGCAAGCTTTCAAAATAGACATTTTATAGATAGACTAATGTTCCTATAGGATAGTGATATTCAGAGTGAGGCTCACAAGCCACAAGAGGCTCTTTTAATGAGTCTCCTGTGGCTTTTTGCAGCACATAATATTAAAACCCTGTGATTTAATTAACAGCCAATCAGAATGTTTTACTGTTATTAACCAATTGTAGTTGATAAAATAATACTTGGTCAGTCATTTTGCTGTGAAAATAATTATATATAAAAAAAATAAATAAAATGACTGACCAAGTATTTATATATAAATAAAAACTATTTCCCCATCATACTGTTTAAATATAAATATAGCACAATAAATGACACATTACTGTGACTCTCTTGGGTAATGTGATTGCTAATTTGACTTCTGAACCACTTAGGTCTGAGTATCACTGCTATAGGATCTGAAACAGTCCAAGTAATCTTGCATTAATTTGTTTATTCAAAAACCATATAGGACACACTACTGAGCCCAAATCTAGCTCAAAATTTTAGCTCTTATTTAGTTGCAAAATAAAAGCACTGGAATTCAAAATGACTTGGCTTAAAACATAAATGTTCTTAAAGTTTTTGGGAAAAGAGTTGTTCCATAACTAACAGGATATTGCAAATAGCAATTCAATAGCTAAAAGCTAGCCCTTCCAGATGTAAACAATAATCAAAACATGCAAAGTAACTATTTCAGACATATTTAGTTCAAGGCTATAAAATGTTTACATTTACAATACAATGTTAGTATAAGACGTCCACTTGTAAAAACAAGCCTTGTGGTTCAGAAAACTTTTAGAATGATATTTCCAGTTTACTTTGACTTCAAGTGCCTATTTTCTTTGCTTGCATTGGACCTATGTAGAATGCAACCAGAACTGCACTTTGATCATAGAAGGTCCTTGTTATTTCCCCCGTAGGCTTAGAAGTCTTCTGCGCTGAAAAGCCTGTGGAGATGCAGTTATCCTGCATTACAAACACTGGAAGATGTGGCTCTACTAAGGCTGTCCTATCTTCCCTTTTAGAAGTTCTGATCTTCAATCACCTGCTATCTAAAGTCAGAGAGGAGCACCTCTGTAGTTCTTCTTTAGTTATGGCAGCAGCATCAAAACAGTGCACAAGATTCACTTCAGTGACTGCAGAATGCACAAAATCTTTTTCGTTTACCCAGCGTGTCCCACAGGACCTGTTACCCTCTCTGGCAAGTGGCCTGTACCACATGGGAGGTGCCATGATCAGATTATAGATCTGAAAAAGTGAGTTCAGGTACACCAAGTATTCCTATTTTCCTCCTAGTTAAACTCTGCTCTGGCAGAGTTTGAGGAGTCTCGCTGAGATGTGACCAGGTCTTCCTCTTCCACTCTGCCAAAATCCAGTGCCAGAGGGACTCTAATGTACGTTTCACCTACTCTCCTCTCCACAGAAGATTCAGGATCCATTCAACTGGGAAGGGACCCTGCCCTCAGAGGGGAGAGACACAGCTTGGATCACTGCATTCTCCTTCGTTCCTGTTCAATAATATTTGCATGTCAAGATACCAAAGTCCAGAAGCTTTGATCAGGGTGGATAAAAATCAATGTTTTCCAAAAAATAATTTAAAAAAATATATAAATCATAAAATGGTGATTGGAAAAATCTAACATACTAAAATGTATAATTAATAGGAATGTGAAAATAAGTTATATAGTTGCTGAAATAAATGTATATCATTATTCAGTACCCTCCTAGGTATCATAAAGATGTACCAAATCTAGTGTAAAGGCTCTATTTAGCTGTAAATGAACAATGTTTCAACGGTTATGTCAATCAACAAGAATGCACCTTTCTTTAGAAAATAAGAAGTACAAATGGATGATTAAATAGATGATTTAGATGGAGCTTTTCTACTTGGCAATTTAAATCAATCCACCCTGGTTTTGATCAAGACAAATGCTGTTCTCCAGTTTAAGTTTTGCTGAAAGTCAAGCTGCTGGATAAGTGACTCAAGACTAACTTTTTAAGTATTTAGATTTGCCAATTTAGATAAAACAATTCAAGTAAAATATGAACTCAAAGTTTAGCAAAACCAGATTCTCACCACAAAAACTTATCGCTTACATGCAACTAGACTGTTACAATACGCAATGAACTTACCAATCTTGAATCATTAATAGAAACAATAAAATCAAAGAACGGCTCCAGTCCAGCCCTATGTCCTGGTGAATTTTCTTGTACCTATCAAAAAAAAAGTTATAATAGAGGGGGATTTAGTGGAAAAATTACAATTGTATGGGTATTAAAATTTGTATTTTACAACCATTAACTCCTACTATTGCAAACCGTATAATTTTAGAAGTCACACAACACCCAAGTACAGTAGTTGAGTCTCAAAATTTGAACTGCCTTGAAATAGCTTGTTGGGAAAAATTCAGTCTTAACAAAATACATCATTAATTTGTTGGGAAATCAGTTATACAAGGTAGCTACTATTTCTCACCAACATTTAAATTTTATTCTTCTGCTGCAGGTAAATAGCTCTAGATAACTGGTACAATTATGATTCAAAGCCCAACTTTATTCAAGCCTGCCTTTTACAAAAAAAAAAAATTAAATCCTTCTTAGCTTGTTCTGTTTTAGCACCATTAGGAGACAGTCAGCGCCACATCCTGAAATGTTAGAACCGTGGGTCGGGACTCCAAAGTGGGTTGCAATCCTGTTTTAATAGGATTCCCAGGGCTGGCTTTAGACTTGCTGGGATCCGGGGCTGAGGCCGAAGCCAAAGTCTGCCACTCAGGGCTGAAGCGCTCAGGTTATAGGCCCCACACGCGGGACTGAAGCCCTTGGACTTCAGCTTTGGCTCCCCCCCTGCCCAGGGCAGTGGGGCTTGGGCTTTGGCCCTCCTGCCTGGTGTGGTGGGGCTTGGGTGAGCTCAGGCTTTGCCCCGCCCCCCGGGGTTGTTTAGTAATTTTTGTTGTCAGAAGGGGATCACGGTGCAATGACGTTTGAGAACTGCTGTGTTATAATGATTGCAGTGCACCTTTAAGCGGGGGGGGGGGGGGGGGGAAGGGGTGACATCCAGCTTGCCAGGGAAGAGGGAATAGTGCTTTACAGGCATGGCAGGGGTGGGGAGAGAGGCTCAGAAGCTGCTGCAAAAGGAGGAGTGGGGTCAGCATGCTGATGCTGACTCATCCCCCAAGGACCGGAGTTGATAAAGGGCAAGCCCAGTGGGAGAAGCCCCTTTCCTCCAGATCAGGTGGAGCAGCACACACCCTTCCTCCCTCAGAGGGGCAAAACACCAAGTTTGGTTGGGACCTGTTGTGGACATTGCACTAGCCGCAACTTTCTAGGGGACTGGCCTAGGTGGAATGGGGGTTGAGCGCTTCACCTTCCCCACAGCAGTTTAGGGAGGGCTTTGTTATGGGAGTAGGGAAGGGAGTTAGGTTAGGATGATGCAACTCATGAAGTGTGGGGCAGATGTCCAGTGCAGGTACTCCATAGGGAAGGGATACAGTGACCAAATAAATGGCTTGGTAAAGGACTTAAAAAGGAGATGTGGTTTAAAGGAGCAGAAAGGGGGGGAGGGAAGGGGTGGAAGAAGATTTGCGGCCCTATGAGTGGTACAGCATGGAGCCAACCCCCCCTTTCTTACAGCCCATTTTAACCCATGTTCCAGGGCGGGGGAGAAGAGGAGGAGGAGGAATAGTAAGGTCCCAGCAATGGGTTGGCTGGGGGACCTGGATGGAAAAAGAGGGAAACTGGCGGAAGCCCCCGGGCAGATATTGAATGAACATGGAGTTACCTGCACTGTACAATTTTACCTGCCGAGTAGTCCCAGACATCTAAAAATAATAAAGTTATGGCCTGATTAAAACCCTACCAAGTGTGTCTGGTCCTCCTTTTGGTATAGCCGCACAACTGGAATACACACTATCCCATGAGTAAGCTGCACTCGTCAATATTATGGACAAAAACTGGGCATCTGCCAACTATAATTAGTTATATGGCGTATAAAAACAACAAAAAGTGCCTTTTTACAACCACATCAGCTCAGATAATCTATCTTCATAAGAAGAGAGCCTAGATATCTTAGGCTCTCAACCTTTTTCTTTCTGAGCGCCACCTTCCACATCCCCCGCAACATGCTATAAAACTCCACAGCCCAACTGTGCCACAAAAACTGGTTTTCTGAATTAGGGGGTAGCAAGCAGGGCAACTGCCTGGAGCCCCTGCAAAGCTACATTGCTCAGGCTTCAGCCCCAGGTAGTGGGGCTTTGGCTTTTTACCCTGGGCTCCAGTGAGTTTAACACTGGCCCTGCTTGGCGGCCTCCCTGAAACCTGCTTGCGGCCTTGACCCCTGGTTGAGACCCACTGTTATTGACTGCACCCAGGAGCTTGAAATCTGCTCCTAATACAAAATAGAACAACTTTAATCAGAAACTGTGACAAGCATCTTTGTATTTACATGGACTCATGCGGTACCAATCTAAACTACCATAACTTCAGACCCAAAGAAGAGCTCTGTGTAGCTTGTACCTTCCATCAACAGATGTTGGCCAAATAAAAGATATTACCTCACCTATTCTGTCTCTCATATCCCAGGACCAACATGGCTACAACACCACTGCAAATAACTTTAATGAAGATGCTAAATTATTCCTCCAACTGTTCCCTTCTAACAGGATTCATTTCACCCAATGGCTTTATTGTTTATACTCTACATTCATCTTTGAGAGGTTTAAAACAGTTTAACATTTTCACAGAAGAGAGTTTTCTTACTGTGTATTTTCTGCAGTCTTAACAGAATTGGTGCCATACTGGTGGTTAGTCCTATGTCAGTCTGATAATTGCAAATTTGCTTTGCCTAGAGGAATGTGGTTTTCCTAATATGGGCTACCTAGAGTAAAATGTTCTACTATGGAAAAATCTGAGACTTACTGTCACTTTACCCTAATGTGTTCATGCATTTTTACAGATTATGCATACACAAAACTAGAACGTGAAACATCTTTTTGTAATTGGTGAGTGAGTAGCTTTCCACGGGAAATGTTGTGGGCCTAAAACATTTCTACTTTACTCAAGCTTTTACTAAACAAATAAACAACACACAAACACATAGTGTATCAAGAACCTGTTAACATTCAGAATTTAAATTCTGCAATTTGAGTAGCAATATGAGTGCCACATAGCTTTGTCAAACAGCAGCAGCACGAAATTAATGTGTCTCTGGTCAGTTTCACAGCAGCAATTTAGAACCAAAGGGGCAAAATGAAACTACTAGACCAGTTACTTGCCTGTAACTTCAGCAGAGAAGACTGCCTACTTTTCAGTGTGCCTGCACACTAACATATACAACAGAACTTTGATGACTGGTTGCACGCACATTCCCTTGGATACAACACATTCACGGCTGTATAGACCCACAGCCCTGATTCATTACTCACTTTCTTGAACCACCTTGAAGTCCAGTTACATAGACTCCAAATATTGCCTACAAGTATCCAAACTCTTGGACAATTGAATAGCATTGGCCCAAAGGTGGTGAGTCTGAGTACCATCAAACTAAACAAAAAATGAACACTACACTAGGAACCTGAGCACTGGATCAAGATAAAAAAAATCAGGACTCTTTATGGCCTAAGAGTACAGACAGAACTCTATGTAGCAGATATTGGCGAAATGGAAATCACTGGGGCAAGCTTTGGCAGTTGATTAGGCTTTAGTAGATTGTGCCCAGAGGTTATCAGAGTCACTAACTATTATAACCATGTCTTAATGCAAAGTGTTTTCAACTGAGACATTTTTGAAAATCCTACTAGACACATATCTGCATCTTACCTAAATCTTTGAAAATCTGTCAATTCACTACCTACACTTAATACTTCCTTAGTTTAACTGCAAAAATTGTTTTGATAAGCTTACTTTTTTTGCATGTATCCATTACATTTATGGTAGTTTTATTTAATAAAATTTTTAAAAGCTATTTTTGTATATTTTTAATTGAAATCCAATTTCCTCTCCAATACAGCTTGACACAATTGAGTAAAAAATCATCTAGTAAATAAGAAATGCATCATTCACCATTTCCTAACATAATACAATTTAAAAATTAAGACTCTGAATAAATGTATGCTAACACATGTATGCTATATGTATGTATGCTATAATTACTTAATAGAGGTGTATCCTCCTGGCTAAGAAAAATTAGCATCAAATTTAGTATAAGGCTATATTTGGTTGCAAACAAACATGTTTTAATTAGGACTGTCAATTAATCGCAGTTAACTCACATGATTAACGAAAAAAATTAATCGTGATTTAAAAATTAATCACAGTTAATCGCATTGTTAAACAGAATACCAATTGAAATTATTAAATATTTTGGATGTTTTTCTACATTTTCAAATATTTTATTTCAATTTACAACACAGAATACAAAGTGTATAGTGTTCGCTTTATATTTATTATAAATATTTGCACTGTAAAAGATACTTATTGTATATACTCATTCATAAGCCGAATTTTTTTAGTAAAAAAGGGACGCACCAGAGAAGGGGGTCGGCTTATGAACAGGTATAGAGAGGGGGCAAGGAGCGGGCCGCGGCCGCGCTGCCCGGTCTGGCCTGCCGGAGCGGGCCGCGGCCGCGCTGCCCGGTCTGGCCTGCCGGAGCGGGCCGCGGCCGCGCTGCCCGGTCTGGCCTGCCGGAGCGGGCCGCGGCCGCGCTGCCCGGTCTGGCCTGCCGGAGCGGGCCGCGGCCGCGCTGCCCGGTCTGGCCTGCCGGAGCGGGCCGCGGCCGCGCTGCCCGGTCTGGCCTGCCGGAGCGGGCCGCGGCCGCGCTGCCCGGTCTGGCCTGCCGGAGCGGGCCGCGGCCGCGCTGCCCGGTCTGGCCTGCCGGAGCGGGCCGCGGCCGCGCTGCCCGGTCTGGCCTGCCGGAGCGGGCCGCGGCCAGGCCAGAGACATCCTCCCCTGGCCCTCCCCAGATAAGGTGTGAAGGGATAGGATGGGGAGTGTGTGGGGGTCCCGGCTAGGGGTGGGGTCATGTGGCAGGTGGTCACAGGGGTTACGCCCCTGACCCCCAGCTTCTCCCCCCTCCCCAAAATTTCCTCACCACTTCCTGTCCCGGCCCCTCAGGGTAAGCAGCTGGTGCGCCGGGACACTTTGTTTGCTTAGGTTCACCTCTGTGCCTGCAGATGCTCGAGGTAAACAAACCATCTTGACCCGCCAGCAGCTTATCCTGATGGCCCAGGAGCCAAAGTTTGCTGACCCCTGAATTATAGGGTCGGCTTATGAATGGGTCATAAAAATTTTCCATTTTTACTTATCTATCTTGGGGGGATCGGCTTACAAATGAACCAGCTTATGATCGAGTATATACGGTATTTCCTTTGTTTTTCAATTCACCTCATACAAGTACTGTAGTGCAATCACTTTATCATGAATATGCAACTTACAAATGTAGATTTTTTGTTACTGCACTCAAAAACAAAATGTAAAACTACAAGTTCACTCAGTTCTACATCTTGTTTAGCCAATCAGTAACACAAACAAGTTTTTTT
The DNA here is from genome assembly GCF_965140295.1 of Lepidochelys olivacea. Taxonomy (NCBI): domain Eukaryota; kingdom Metazoa; phylum Chordata; order Testudines; family Cheloniidae; genus Lepidochelys; species Lepidochelys olivacea. The sequence continues at coordinate 40,091,280 of NC_140421.1, read as the reverse complement.
ACATTTACGGGAGATAATGCTGCCCACTTCTTATTTACAATGTCACCTGCAAATGAGAACAGGTGTTCGCATGGCACCACCACATTGCTAGGTATTTACGTGCCAGGTATGCTAAACATTCGTATGCCCCTTCATGCTCTGGCCACCATTCCAGAGGACATGCTTCCCATGTTGATGGTGCTCGGTAAAAAAATAATGCGTTAATTACATTTGTGACTTAACTCCTTGGGGGGGGGGGTAATTGTATGTCTCCTGCTTTGTTTTACCTGCATTCTGCCATATATTTCATGTTACAGCAGTCTCAGATGACGACCCAGCATATGTTGTTCATTTTAAGAACACTTTCACTGCAGATTTGACAAAACGCAAAGAAGGTACCAATGTGAGATTTCTAAAAGTAGCTACAGCACTCAACCCAAGGTTTAAGAATCTGAAGTGCCTTCCAAAATCGGAGAGGGACAAGGTGTAGAGCTAGGGTGACCAGACAGCACGTGTGAAAAATCAGGATGGGGGTGGGAGGTAATAGGAGCCTATATAAGACAAACCCCCAAACATCAGGACTGTCCCTATAAAATTGGGACATCTGGTCACCTTATGTAGAGTATGTTTTCAGAAATCTTAAAAGAGCAACAGTCTGATGTGGAAACTACAGAACCCGAACCACCCAAAAGGAAAATTAACCTTCCTGGTGGCATCTGACTCAGATGATGAAAATGAACGTGGGTCAGTCTGCACTGCTTTGGATCATTATCAAGCAGAACCCATCATCAGCATGGAAGCATGTCCTCTAGAATGGTGGGCGAAGCATGAAGGGACGTATGAATCTTTAGCACATCTGGCACATAAATATCTTGCAACACTGGCTGCAAATGTCTGTTCTCACTTTCAGGTGACATTGTAAACAAGAAGCGGGCAGCATTATCTCCTGCAAATGTTAAAAAACTTGATTGGCTGAACAAGAAGTAGGATTGAGTGAACTTGTAGGCTCACTGTTTTATTTTTGAGTGCAGTTATTTTTTGTATATAACTCTACATTTGTAAATTCAATTTTCATGATAAAGAGACTGCACTACAGTACTTATATTAGGTGAATTGAAAAATACTATTTCTTTTGGTTCTTTTTTACAGTGCAAATATTTGTAATAAAAATATAAAGTGAGCACTGTGCACTTTGTATTCTGTGTTCTAATTGAAATAAATACATTTGAAAATGTACAGAACATACAAATATTTAAATAAATGCTATTCTATTGTTTAATCGCATAATTGCAATTAATTTGTTTAATCACACGATCATAATTAATTGTTTTAATCGCGCAACAGCCCTAGTTTTAATAGTGTATAATATAACCTAATTCAGGGACTCCCTGCAAAATTCCACTGCCTCCCTCACGCAACCCCCATAGTATGTCAGGGACTCAATGACTCTTCTATTCCCCACATACCAGGGTACCCATTCTCCTACCTTGTTAGGGGTTCTGTGTGCACCCCCATTTCCATGTTCCCTCATACCATGGTGATGGGTCTTCCATTCTCCCCCCCCCCAGTAGTTCTGGTTCTCCCATTTCTCCTTCCCCCATGCCAATAGCTCTGCATACCCTTCACTGCCCTCCATACCAGGGAACCCCAATCTCCCCGCCAGGAGTTGTGTAGTCCCTCATTCCCCCATGGCTACCATTCCCGCCTCCTCCACACCAGGGTTGTCTCCCATTCTCCCAACAACCAGGGATTCTGAGTGCCCCCACCCCCGCAGGTCTCCCCCATGCCAAGGGCTGTGTGTGCCCCCAGACCCAAAGTCCCCCATTCTCGCCACATGCCAGGGTCTTTGGATGCAATCCCATTCTCCACTTCCTCCAGTCTCATATTTTGTCCTCTCTTTCAGGGTGTCAACATTTTTAAAACTATTGGGAGGATCAGCAGAGATGCTACTGGGAGTTATGGTGGTGGGTGTAATTATGCTGGAATGTGGTAATGGCTGTCAGCGGCCAGTTCTTTGATCTACAGACAATTACAGAGGTATTTGCCAGTACTGCTGCCATTACTAACCAGATGCCAGAGGCTGTGTCATCATCCCCTTTCAGTTTTCCTGATTTCCACCAAAATCAATAGGGTTCTGGCCACTGAGCCCTAGAACACTCCCTTAAATTTTTGAATTGATCAGATGTGACCATCAAAAGTTCTTGTGTACAAACCAAAATGCCATTGGGTAGAGTGTTAGATCTCATAACGCTCTGCCAAAAAGTGGCTATTCTTCACACTACCTTGACTAGAAAAATCACTAAACATCAAAGCAGCATCTCAAAAAGCTTAATCAAAAGCCAGCTAATAATTTGTTTTCAGTTGCAATCAAGTTTCACCATTTATTATTTGAATTGCACAATACAGCAATTTAGTAGCTGGTGGCTTGTCTAAAGCACACATTTTAACTTATGAACTTACAGTATGCCTGTATAATGTATTTAATAGGTCTACATAGTGTTCATGTGTGTAGTGCGAGAGAATTTTGTTTATTATAAAGATTATTAATAGAAATACTTATTTGGCCAACAGGTTTATTTAATAAGGGATCAGAAACACCTTTTTAAAGTGCATTAGGAACATTGTCACACTACAAGAAACTGGCAGTCTATTCCTTTAGTAACAGCTGCCTCAGGCCCACAGAAATGTGGTTTGTTGTTGAGATGGAACCACTCAACCAACCAGTAGAGTGCTGAGCATGGAGCCTTGTCAGTCATGATTCAATAGTGAAATAAACAAGCAAACAGGCCAGCCGGTTGGCAAAAAACAAACACAGCCAACATGTCAGGAGGCATTGAACAACTGGCTGAGAGAGATATGTACTTGGGAACCACTGGAAGCATTTCTGTGTCTATGGCTGGTCTCAGATTGCCTCTGCTTTCCCCACCTCTCCTGGGCAGAATTGCACTTAAACATATTGTTCTCTAGGCCCACCTCAGAATGCCAATATGCCCACTTCCTCACTCCAGACAATCATCACTACTCATTTCATTGTAGGCTTAGGCCTTGTCTTCCCTAGCTAGAAAATGTGTGTTCTTTACCTTGGGGTAACCAATATGCATGAGCTATCCCAAGGTAAAAACCCTACTGAAGCCAAGGAACTTCAGTTTTTCCACACATTAAACTAAGTGGAGTCAGAATTATACCCATATCTGGGGTTAAATTCACCAAATTGACCTCACGGTAAAACTAAAGTGCTTTGTTTTCATTTTGTTTTTACCTTGAGATAGCTCATACATGTTAGCTACCCCAGCATAAAATGCACACCTATTTTCAGCAGTGAGGATAAGGCCTCAGAGAAGTTTACTCAAGTTGCTGAGCTCATTTTTCCATACAAAGCAAAACCCTCTCTGTGATGGTGATGAATAATAAGGGTATTGTATGACAGAATGGTCAAGATTTTCAGTTCTGGATTTTTAATGTTAGGCTTCTAAATCCATATAGCTACACCTAAAACAGTCTGATTTTCAAAGGTGCTAAGTCCCTACAGCTATCACTGACATCAATGGATGCTGTAGGCACTCAGCACCTTTGAAAGTCAGGCAATTTATATAGGTTCCTAACTTTGGATTAGGAGCCTAACTTCATGTACCCAAGTTTGAACATTTTAGTCCAAATCCATGGACTGTAAGTCACTTTCAGCAGCAGAAAGTTTGAATTGACTTTTACAGGAAACCCTGCTAAAGTAGTATCCAGTTTATCACCTGCAAGACAGTGAAAGTAAAGCAAAAAATTGTGTGGGTATGTAGGCTGTAATAAAACTATTATGAATTGCTTGAATTAAAAGTAAGTTTTCAGAGCTGATGGAGTCATTTTTATCTCTGTCAGCTTTTTTACTGCATTACATGGTACACAGTTGTATTGAATTCCTTTATGAAACACCTACTTTTCAAGAGCAAAAGCTTCATAAGTGAATTGATCTAGAGGTTTTAAGAAAATAAATCCACATACTCAGCACTGAATTTCACTCAATGTACAGTTCATATAGACTGGCCTTTAAAAAAATGACTATTTGCTGCCTTGCTATAAGATAACTAAGAAGTGTTGAAGTAAAAAATAAAAAAAGAAACCCTTGGGAGTATTTATACTCTGATTCCCTTTGCACCAAAGCAGGGAAAAAAGTACTCTAATATAGGTTTCAGAGTAGCAGCCGTGTTAGTCTGTATTCGCAAAAAGAAAAGGAGTACTTGTGGCACCTTAGAGACTAACAAATTTATTTGAGCATAAGCTTTTGTGAGCTACAGCCTTTTGTTAGTAGTCTCTAAGGAGCCACACTCCTTTTCTTTTTACTCTAATATAGTAACCTGTAAATCACGAGAGGTCAACTTAAATATCTTTATTTGCGACAAAGAAATTGGCTGAATCAATACAACCGCATGTCCAAATTGATTACTCATGCAAGGATACAGAGCAACTGGAATAAAATGGAGAGAATATATTATTTTCAGACTTTTACTCTCCATTTCATCTTGAAAGTGCAGAAACGAATGCACAATTGGTCAAAACAGAAAAGACTGTTGCCTTAATTAGCTAAGTGCACACAAGAAATAAGAAGCCTAACACTGTTTCTAGTGAAAAAACATAGTAGGCATTCCAATAACAAGACAAACGTTACTGGGGAGAGGTTATAGAGGTAAATAAGATTGAATGTTGTCAGCCTGAATGGGGTTAATTAACAAATCTAAGGGCATGTTATACAATCAGCAAATACAAAGCTAATGGCAAATGTGAGGAAGTTTCCATTCCTAGAGGGCATACCAGAGAAGAGAAATTTTCCAACAAAAGCTTGGTTCATATAAAGCATACTTGGGAAAAGATTACTTAGTTTAATGGTAACAAGGAAATGTAACCCAAAGTTAACTACTTTAAATTATATAACCACAAATTTATTGTATTTGAGGATTCTCCCCTCCTCACAACAAAAAGAAAAAAGTTACAATATAATTTTTAGTTTTCAATTTATATTCCTGGATAGCCCTAGAAAGACAACCCCCAGCAAAGTTTCCCACTTAGCACGCATATAAACAGATCATTTCCCTCCACCACTCTTGTGCTTGAGTATTCAATATATTCAAATGCCTATATTTCTTTTTCCAGGTGTACAAATAATAAGGCTTATAATGAAAATACTACATTAAATATAGCAAAATCAACAGGAACCACCACAATGAAATGCGAAAGGCATTTTAGATCATCCAGCCATCCCTTTTCCAAGGATGCATACTCCTAATACTTTTCCAGTCTAGTCTGAAATGGCCTGAATAGTGGTGCTTCTACCAGTTTTCTTGGAAGATTATTTCATAGTCTATAGGTCTCAGCACAAGGCCATTTTCCCAGATACTAATCTTAATATTATCTTTGCTTAATTTCCTCTCATAACTTCCAGTCAACCCTTAGGGCCATTCTAAACAATTCATTGTTTTATTTGTTTTTTTTTTAAAACATCCTTCTAACCTTTCTTCCTCTTTAGTTATTCACCTAAACTACATTTACTTTCTTTTGAACCTCCTTCATAAATTCATTCTCACCAACACTATCAATAGTTTTTTGTTTATCTTTTCTGAATTTGCTCCAATTTGTCAACATCTAATTGAGACAAAGCAATCTATAGTCCAGTAGCCAAACAGATACAGTTTCACGAGGCAGTATTCCCCCCCCCCCCCATGGCCCTATCTGAACTGAATCCATAACAGAAGGCACCTACAGTTCAGCTTTTCATACTTTGCCCTACACTTCAGTGTAAGTTAACAAGAAACACTTAACATTTTAGGTCTCTGAAAGCTGATCCATGCAGACAGATCCAATGAAGTCAATAGGGTTATGCCTGCACAAAGCTCATTGCAGGATATGGGCCTTAAAACATTCATTTTAGGGAAAATATTTTAAACAAAAAAAGCTCTTCAATATTTCTTGTCACTGTATATTATACGTGGGTAACTAAAGCACTCCTTTACTGTTGTGAAAAGCTTCCATTTGATTTTTCCTACACAGCATTAACGCAAACTCCCGACTACATAAAAATAGGTGTCATTCAATCCTGAGGTCATGTGCTATTTAAAGAGATTTTTTTTTAATACAAGTTTGACCACAGTAGCAAAGAAAGTGTATTATGGTGTTTTCAGAATAAGTTAGCAACAGAGAACAAAAATAGTGAGAAATACAAAAATCATGTCTACCTGAGCCTATAAACTGAATTTACAGTGATGAAAACCTCATTATCCTGAATTTCTGACATGCCTCTACAGATAACATTACATACAAATGTTAATAAACACAATGTATTTCAGTTGTGCTGTCTGAAGATACTATACCAAAACTGAATTAAAATGAAGAGGTGTCTACCTGACTAGAAACAAAACATGTCACATTTAAACAAGAGTAAAAAGAAAAAGGAGTACCTGTGGCACCTTAGAGACTAACAAATTTATTTTAGCATAAGCTTTCGTGAGCTATAGCTCACTTCATCGGATGCATCTCTAAGGTGCCACAGGTACTCTTTCTTTTTGCGAATACAGACTAACACGACTGCTACTCTGAAACCTTAAACAAGAGTGCAATTTCAACAACAAAGCGGATTATACCACATGGAAGACAGTCAATTTGTTAGTGTTCTTTAATCAGAGGGCAAATTAACCTATGAACTAATTCTGATCTTGCCGTTTTAGAGATGTACAATAGTAAATTGTGCCGAATAATTATACTGTGCCCTTCACTTACGCTGAACCTAAATCGTGGGTTTTTTTTTTTTAATTATTCCATACTGAGCATACCAGTTTCCTCCTCTCAAATTCCAACCACCTCTGGCATGAAACACAGCAGCCTTTCTGTACTTAAATACAAAATTGTTTCAGTAGGAGAAATGAAGCACATACCCATTTGAACCCTGCATGGAAAATTGTAGGTACACAGAACACAATTACCCATATTGAGATTTGGCCAGTACTCCAGGGTTTTCCCATGGGATTTTCATGAGAAAAGGAGATTTACAGTTCTTCTGAAAGATGACCCTTGCTCAACACAGTATTCAATATACACTTCTAGGAACATCTCCTTCATACTGGAGCACTGGCTCAGTACAAAAATCACCAGCCTGTAGGACAAGTTTACCTTGGATGCTTCTAAGCTAAGCAGGGTTAGACCTAGTCAGTTAGCAATATGGGAAAGTTACATGAGATCATATCTAAATGTGGTATGGCTACAGGCCATATATGTATAGTGAAAGATATCAATGGATGATATTCCAATCCATTCTCATTTACTTTAAGGGTATTTACTCCACAAGTACACAGAATACAAGTGTCAAGGTTCCTTCCCCACTCTGAACTCTAGGGTACAGATGTGGGGACCTGCATGAAAAAACCCCTAAGCTTATTTTTACCAGCTTAGGTTAAAACTTCCCCAAGGTACAAACTATTTTACCTTTTGCCCCTGGACTTTATTGCTGCCACCACCAAGCATCTAACAAATATATAATAGGGAAAGAGCCCACTTGGAAACGTCTTTCCCCACAAAACCTACACCCCCTTTCCTGGGGAAGGCTTGATAAAAATTCTCACCAATTTGCATAGGTGAACACAGACCCAAACCCTTGGATCTTAAGAACAATGAAAAAAGCAATCAGGTTCTTAAAAGAAGAAGAATTTTAATTGAAGAAAAAGAATCACCTCTGTAAAATCAGGATGGTAAATACCTTACAGGGTAATCAGATTCAAAACATAGAGAATCCCTCTAGGCAAAACCTTAAGACACAAAAACAGGGATATATATTCCATTCAGCACAACTTATTTTATCAGCCATTTAAACAAAACAGAATCTAACACATATCTCACTAGATTGCTTATTAGCCCTTTACAGGAGTTCTGACCTGCATTCCTGCTCTGGTCCCAGCAAAAACAACACACAGACAGAGAGAACCTTTGTTTCTCCCCTCCTCCAGCTTTGAAAGTATCTTGTCTCCCCATTGGTCATTTTGATCAGGTGCCAGCGAGGTTATCCTAGCTTCTTAATCCTTTACAGGTGAAAGGGTTTTTCCTCTGGCCAGGAGGGATTTAAAGGTGTTTACCCTTCCCTTTATATTTATGACAACAAGGAAGTCCCCTTTATATCAGTCAGGAATTCTATGAGTCTCTCAGAGAGTAATTAACCTTCAGCATCTCTGAATTTTTCCCATATATGGAGAGAGTGGAATTCTAATAAGACATGGTACCAAAAGCAAGCATACCACGTGTACAGAAGTGATGCCACTGTTGCTACCGCCAATGGTAGGGTTCTAAAGTAAGCTTTCCCAAAAATCTAGTATTGAAAGGCCAAGTTTTCTTTCTTATCTATCACTGGCTAGCCTTTGCCTGATAAACTTTTCACACCCTGTGCATAGTAGCTACTTATTGTATCAATGTTCATAGCACAAATCCTCCAGCAAAAAGCTACAGTGCTGCCCAATGTACCAGGTACATGATTCAAAAGCCATCTTCAGAACTGCCCCATGTTTCTGGTAAACCCTCTATAGTGTCAATGGTCCAGTGGAAGACTGTATTTAACCACAGTGATGAATATATGCAACAAAGGTTTTTGGAAAAAGAGAGGAGAGAAATATGAAGGGATACTAAGAACCTGCAACTGTAGCTGTAGTTATCAAGAGTCTCTCTCCCTGCCTGGAAGTTACTTTGTTATACAATCTGTAACTCCTGTACCGCTTTCTCACCACTTTCCTCTCAGCACTTTCCTTAACCTGCCAGAGCCCATATAAAACATATTACTAGCAAATCAATTACATTTTAAAAATCATATAGTCAATTTCCAATTAAGTACTGGATAAACTCATACAAGCATAATCTAAACCACAAAGCTCATCAAAACAGAGTGATCTGAATTATGGAATAAAGTCACAGATTTGCTTCTTTATCAGAAGCACAGTGTATTCATCTTTAGAACTCTGGGTAATTATTTGAGCATTAAGACAAGCACAATACTATGGCAAGAAAGGACAAGTGAAGTCAGAGTAAGGCCACCCATCCTCCTTAAGCTTTTTAACATTACCATCCTTACAAGTGTCTAGAAATAGACCTAATGAAAATATCAACTTTAAGGATAAGTACTGAACATCTGTCCCCATGCGAACCAGGCTATGAGAAGAAATAAGCATATTCAGCCTCCCGACCCCCTGACCCTCCTGTGGTCATACCATACCCAGCCTTGTCATGACTAGTTTGCACTTCTCTACTTGACAATTCAGCATGCAATATGTTGTTGATGTCACAGCAACTAACGAACCCCACTGGAGCATAAAGCTAGCCTAAAAGGGAACAGGCAAAGTGGAAACATTCTGTTTTAATATTTGGCATGTTTTGGACCAGGCAGTTGTGCATTATGTTATAAACGTTCTCTCTTTGTCCTCCCATCTTCTGAGATTAATTCCTGTCCTCAATTTACAGTGGTACCTTGAAGGCATACATAAGTGGATCGTGTTTCTTTGCACTCCCCTCTTCTCTTATTTTTGCTATGTAAATCTGGCACCTAATTACTGTGTGTTGTCCAAACTATAATATGTCCTCATGTTGTCTGTTTAGTTTACTTATTACTTTACAGAGAAAATAAAGACTGTTGTTCTCTCTTAAGGAAAGGAATAGCCTTAAATTGCGAAGAAAAGAACAATATAAAAAGGCTAGAATTGAAGGAACAACAATTAGTAATAACCCAAGATTCCAAGCCGCATAAATATCAGAATATGCCTCCATGGACTAAAATGTGATGACTAAGATACAGAACTTGATGAAAAATGATACAATGTTCTGGGGGTGAGTGTTTAAAATAGACAGTTTTCTTCCCTTATGAAAACAGTGCCTTTTAGAAAAAGTTTTCCACCATTGCTAATTCTGCTTCAGCTCCACTGGTGTTTACAACATTGGGAGCACTTGGACAGTCAACCTGCTGGTGTTTAAACATTGTGTTCATTAGACCTGGCCTGAATAGGGATTTGTGACAGCATTAAAAATGCCAGTAGCACATCCACACTAAGGATTATCAATAGTAAAAAATATTTAGAAAGGTTCCCTAATGCAAATAGGTCTTCGAGGCAAGATGTTAGACAGCAATCTTGATCTAATGAACACATTCTAAAACTCTAGTCAAGACAAATTAGCCTGTTCTAAAATAAAGTTTAACTAGTTGAATTAAAGCCTGGGGGAACCTAGGGTTCACTGCGACCAGCTAATGTGTTAGGAGGACAGTTTAAGATTTTAACACAGTAAAAACATCTTTTTTCCTGTTGTAGACATAGTCTATGTCTCTGAACACAACCCCAAAGGGAGCATAACAACATACATTGCTTACACAATGAAGTACAAACAAGGGGTAAGTGGTTAGTTATCCTGCCAATAGCTTCTACAGAAGTAACGTAGATACAGTATCAAGACACCAGAATTTATGAAGTTACATCATTTTCTTGTACAACTACCATTTTATTCTTCCATTTTTGTTGCAGTAATAGAAAGGACACTGAGCATTCCTGGAGTCAGACTCAAAGCATGAAAAACTGGGGGTGGCGGCACTGCTATGGGTACCTGCATAGCCCCACAGTATGCCAACATTTTTATGGCTGACTTAGAACAACGCTTCCTCAGCTCTCGTCCCCTAACGTCCCTACTCTACTTGCGCTACATTGATGACATCTTCATCATCTGGACCCGTGGAAAAGAAGCCCTTGAGGAATTCCACCATGATTTCAACATTTTCCATCCCATCATCAACCTCAGCCTGGACCAGTCCACATAAGAGATCCACTTCCTGGACACTATGGTGCTAATAAGCGATGGTCACATAATCACCACCCTATACCAGAAACCTACTGACCGCTATTCCTACCTACATGCCTCCAGCTTTTACCCTGACCACACCACATGATCCATTCATTGTCTACAGCCAAGCTCTGCGATACAACCACATTTGCTCCAACCCCTCAGACAGAGACAAATACCTACAAGATCTCTATTAAGCATTCTTACAACTACAATACCCACCTGCTGAAGTGAAGAAACAGATTGAGAGAACCAGAAGAGTACCCAGAAGTCACTTACTACAGGACAGGCCCAACAAAGAAAATAACAGAACGCCACTAGCCATCACCTTCAGGCCCCAACTAAAACCTCTCCAACGCATCATCAAGGATCTACAATCTATCCTGAAGGACGACCCATCGCTCTCACAGATCTTGGCAGACAGGCCAGTCCTTGCTTACAGACAGCCCCCCAACCTGAAGCAAATACTCACCAGCAACCACACACCACACAACAGAACCACTAACCCAGGAACCTATCCTTGCAACAAAGCCCGTTGCCAACTGTGTCCACATATCTATTCAGGGGACACCATCATAGGGCCTAATCACATCAGCCACACTATCAGAAGCTCGTTCACCTGCACATCTACCAATATGATATATGTCATCATGTGCCAGCAATGCCCCTCTGCCATGTACATTGGTCAAACTGGACAGTCTCTATGTAAAAGAATAAATGGACACGAATCAGACGTCAAGAATTATAACATTCAAAAACCAGTCGGAGAACACTTCAATCTCTTTGGTCACTCGATTACAGACCTAAAAGTTGCAATTCTTCAACAAAAAAACTTCAAAAACAGACTCCAACGAGAGACTGCTGAATTGGAATTAATTTGCAAACTGGATACAATTAACTTAGGCTTGAATAGAAACTGGGAGTGGATGGGTCATTACACAAAGTAAAACTATTTCCCCATGTTTATTCCCCCCCCCCCCTTCCTCAGACATTCTTGTCAACTGCTGGAAATGGCCCACCTTGATTATCACTACAAAAGGCTTCCCCCCTCCCCTGCTCTCCTACTGGTAATAGCTCACCTTAAGTGATCACTCTCGTTACAGTGAAACCCATTGTTTCATGTTCTCTATGTATATAAATCTCCCCACTGTATTTTCCACTGAATGCATCTGATGGAGTGAGCTGTAGCTCACGAAAGCTGATGCTCAAATAAATTTGTTAGTCTCTAAGGTGCCACAAGTCCTCCTTTTCTTTTTGGGTGTTGAGTGTCACCGCACATGGCTTTTATAACATCAAAAAAGGTAGATGCACTTAATATTGCTGAAGTTGGACACGGACAAACCATAACAAACCCTGAGCTGAGGCGCAGAGTTACCTCTACTTTTAAACAAACGCGAAGCAGGTTTAGCGGAATCGCCCTCGCAGTCACAGGCAGGGCTTTAAACTCAACCTGCGGCTCGGACATCAGGAGACCCCAGCGCAGGTCTGGGAAGCAGGTCACTCTTGTAGTGACCGCGCTGCAACTTTCTCTCTACCCGACCCTGGAAACTGGCCAGTCCCAGCGGCTCCACACACCTGGGCCCGGAGGCGGGCGGGGGAGACGCGAGGCAGCAAGTCACCGAGCCAGGCCCGGCGCCGGGGCCGCCCGAGAGAACCGGGGACAGAGGGGCCCCCTCCTCCCGGACCCCTGCTCCAGGGGCCACCGAAGCCAGGCCCACCCGTGACAAGACGCCCGCCCGCGCGCCCTGCCCGGAGCCCGCCGGCCCGAGCGGCGCGGCTGCCGTTAGGCCCCGTGGGGAGGCAGGCCCGGCCCCGCGGGCTGCCCCCGGCCCGGCGCCTACCCGCAGGACGTGGTAGCCCTCGGTGCCTCCGCCGGGGATCTCCACGCTCTGCGAGGCACCCATGGCTCGGGCCGGCGGAGGAGGCGGCGCTGCTCCCCTCACAAAGCGCCGCACTAGGGACGTGGCACTCTCTCCCTCAGCCCCGCCCCTGCCGGGGAGGCGGAGGAGCGGGGGATGCTGGGAGTCACAGGCACCAGCCATCCGCTCTCGGGACAGCGCCACCTGCTGGGGCTGGCGGGCGCCAAGGCTGGCGTGGGGACGGGCTGCGCGGTGGTTTGTGGGACAGCCGGAGCCTCACCACCCTCGCCCCACCAGGACGTCCTACGGTGGCCGTCGCCGGACAGTCTTGTCACCGAGCAGCGCGCCCGCTCGCGCTGCCGGAAGGAAGGGGCTGCCGAGGATGGTTCTGTGCCCAGCGGGCTCTGAACATCGGCCTCCCCTAGCCCCGCCTCGGGGTGGAGTGTCTCCGCCCGCCCCCCGAGCACGCGCCGCCCGTGGCATTCGGCGCCAAAGGGCCTCTTGCTGCCCGCCGCTCTGTCTGGGGCTCATCCTCATCGGCTTTGACAATGGAATGATTGTTCCAGGAATTTCTGAGTCTTTGTGTAATGCGAAGTGCAGTGGCACGGTGGCACTCGTAGGAAAAGCCACGTTGTGTCCATAATTTTTCTTCAGCACCCATAATTGTGCTAGGGCCCTTACAGGAAAAAAGAGACGGTGTGGGCCTTGCTCAGAACATTTTACAAACTAATTTTAGATGTGATATGACCAATCAGACTCGCATCCAATAAGGAGGAGATGGGGAAGGACAAAGTAGGTGTGCTCATCTTGATGTTTACATTAAAAGTGTTCTTAAAAATGCTGCCTCATGTCTTGCTTGTATTGTAAAAAAGGAGTTTTGAAGAGTAAGCTAAATAAAGAGGGAGTAGTGAGTTGGCAAACCAGAATTGGAAAAGGATTGAGCTCCCAAATATCTGAAAATCCCCCAATTTGGTAGTTTCTGCCTTTTCAGGTAACAATTACATCTGCAATAAATGTTGGTAAAATCCTAGCCTAGTTTAAACTGTTGCTGGCACCCAGTGCCGAGAGGCTAAACAACAGCAGGGGTTGGTTTGCTACCCGGTCTGCTACACCCAATAATCACAACGGGGTGGAGAAGCAGAAAAGTTTATTTGCAACTGCAGAAAGGTAGAGGGAGAATAGAATCTCAAATCCTGCACACAGAGCAGGAAGTTACACAGGCTTTTATACCTCCTTTCTTCAGCATACTTATCCAATAGCAAGCTGCCCTAAGTATCCATATAGCCAGCCAATCCAGTTCCCAGCTAGTTCCCTTGTTCTCTGTATCATTTGTTAAACCATACATAAAGCTGCTTTATTCAGCATTTTTCTTCCATATCTGCCCTGTTTGGCCTTGCTTAGTTTCAGGCAGTCTGACTCTGCAACATATTGTTGCAGATCCTTAGCATAACTGCTGCGAGTGCCTCCAGGTGGGGGGGCCAAGGACACTTGGGCCTAGTACGCAGAGCTGCTGTGAGTGCCTCCAGGCGGGGGAGGTGGGGGCAAGGACACGTGGGCCTAGTGCGAGGGGGCTTCATCGATACTCATGGTCTTCCATCCCCTCGAGTTACCTAGTGGCCATGCCCCAGTGTCCCCAACAAAACAAATGGGAGTTTTACCATTGACTTCAGTAGGGTCAGGAGTTAATTGAAAAATCAAATTAAGTTTGGACATTTAGAATAAAAGTAAAATGTATTCAACCCATCCATGGTTTGAAATTTACTTTATACATATTAAGTTACAGTGGAACTCAGATGGTGAGGCCTGTAGATGCACATGAATATGCAATTGGTTAGGGATAAATTGTTCACGGATAGAATCATAGAAATGTAGGGTTGGGAGGAACCTCAAGAAGTCACCTAGTCCACCCCCTGCATTGAGGCAGGACCAAGTATACTGAAACCATCCCTGATAGGCGTTTGTCCAACCCGTTCTTAAAAATCTCCAGTGACGAGGCTGCCTCAATCTCTCTTGGTAAACTATTCCAGTACTTAAACTATCCTTATAAGTTAGAAAGTTTTTTCCCAATATCTACCCTATACCTCCCCTGCTGCAGATTAAGCCCATTACTTTTTGTCCTGTATTCAGTGGACATGCAGAACAATTGATTGCTATAGTCAGGCACCAGCAAGGCAAGCACGTGCTTGGGGCGGCACAGTTCCAGGGGCGGCATCATTCCGGCCACCTTTTTTTTTTTTGCATGGGCAGTTGCGCTCTTGGAGCTTGGGGAGGCAAAAAACCTAGAGCCGGCCCTGGCTTTAGTCTTTATAACATCTCTTAAATGTATTTGAAGACTGTTATCAGGTCCCTCAGTCTTTTTTTCTCAAGACTGAACGGGCTCAGTTTTTTTAACCTTTCCTCTTAGGTCAGGTTTTCTAAACCCTGTATCATTTCTATTGCTCTTCTCCAGAGTCTCTCAAATTTGTCCACATCATTCTTAAAGCGTGGCACTCAAAACTGGAAACAATACTCTCGCTGAGGCTGCCCCCGTGCTGAGGAGAGCAGAACAATTATTTACTGCACCACACTCCTGAATCACATCCTAGATTCAGAACATTAGCCTTTTTTTCACAACTGCAACACATTGTTGGCTCATATTCAATTTGTGATCCACTATAATCCCCCAGAACCTTTTCTACAGTATTACTACTTAGAGAGTTATTCCCCATTTTGTATTTGTGCATTTGATTTTTTCCTCTCTAAGTGTCTCACTTGTCTTTATTGAATTTCATCTTGTTGATTTCACACCAATTCTCCAATTTAACAACTCCAATCTGAATTCTAATCCTGTCCTCCAAAGTGATAGCAACCCCTCCCAGCTTGGTGACATCCGCAGATTTGATAAGTGTACTCAATACTTCATTATTCACTCCCTCCATTATTATTTATAGTAAAAAAATATATAAGATGGAAGACAGGAAAACTGGAGCAGATCATCCCTCCTTACTTCTTTAATTCTCCAACTATACTACAGCTACGGTGCTCAAGGAAAAAATCAGTATTGGAGAGCCCTGAATATTATTCTTACCAGCAGAATTGGGCCAGTCAGGTATTTGGAAGGTAATCAGGAAGCACCATGACACCTCGTACTGTGAGACTGGCTGATAGCTAAAGTTTAAGTAAAGGGATAGGCGTGGAACATTTTGGATTATACACACTGATCAAGAATGACATTTTGAATCAAACTTTTTCTGAGGATGCATCGCCTTGTAGACATAAACAAGATAATGGTGTAGATTCTAATTTCAGAGGCACGTTGTACAGTGACCCAAAGCTCAAAGAAATCTCTTTCGGTGCTTCTTTGTGTAGCAGTAGTCACTTCGAGCCAGTGAAGTGTGCCATACATCTAAGATTAGAAAGAATCTAACATTTACACAACACTATGCTACCTGTTCTTCCCCAGGGACTGTGTCTTGATATGGTAGGAAGGCTTGCATGTCCCCATGCCACTGAGAGTTATGCTGTCTGGGGCATAACTCTTGGTAGAGTCACCTATGCCAGCCAGGTTGAAAAGTAGGAGCCAGACCCTCCTGATAGGGAGTTTGGAGTGGGCTAATGACCCTCTCCTGTAAAAAAACAAAGTCATTACAGATACCTACACTACCACTGAGTTCAATAAACTATGCAACTCAACTCAATTCAAAGAGATGATGACACAAAGTGGCAAAACCTGCAAGAAAGCTACTCCACTGAATAATTTGTTCCCTCCTAAATCCATAACCAAAATTGATAAGTGCAATATACACACACTATATGAGCCTGGTAAAACGGCCGAAGTAACAAAAGAAATGCACAGATATAAACTAGATATGCCTAAGTGAAGCAGAACTGAAAGCTATCAAGATGACATGGGAAGAAGCTAAGACTGGCAAAGATGGAAGGCAGTGGAGGAGGCCTTGTGTTCCTCATGGAATAGAAAGGCAAAGAGACTAAGAAGATACCATCTGTAGCTTGATGGACTACTCAAAAGTTATTACCAAGACATTGTTAGGATCAAACTTGTGAATGAATAAGGAATGCATAACACTGGCAAGGCTAAACAAAATTGTAAGAGCTTGATCAATTTTCTCCTGGGGTCAGGAGAAAATTCACTCCCATATTTAACTATTTTTCCATTTATAAAAGGCGCTTGTCACTAAATACAGCAGTATTGTACAATTATCCAGGTGCATAATTTGTGTGGGGAGGTGAGGATTCATCTTGCTTAAACATAAATTTCCCATGTAAGCCACTGTTGGTGACAAAATAAAGAATGAGGTAGTTCCATTTGTCTTTCCTAGTTTCTTATGCACATGCCATCTCTCCTTATGTTGTTTGTTGGATATCATCAGTCCTGTGTCTTGCTTGTTGGTTTCTTCCTGTCACAAAGCAGGTGCCCAATAGCTGTTGTCCTCCTGGTTGGTTGGCTTTCTGATGCCAGGTCTCTCCTGTGTTGGCTCTGTGGTCATTAAGTGATTGCTTTATGTCTGCTGTCTCATGCTTAGCAGGTACTAAGTGATGTCTTCTGCCTTCTTGTTTGATAACCCTTCTTCTTGTGCCTGCTCCTTCACTGCACTAGCCCTGCCTGCTGCAGCTATTGCTATACATTTTATGGTAGTGCCCTATACCCTGTTCATATCAATGGCCCTGGCTTTGATACTCTCTGTGACACTAAGCACCCTGTATTTACACCCTACGCACGATTGTAATTATCTTTGTACAAAATATGTCTTGTAAGGTATCTAATAACTCACTGTTCATTAATAGTCTTATGTAACAACTTCCCCGACATACCTGATTTACTCACACTTTAGTCATAAGTCCAGCATAGATCCATCTCTTAATACCCTTATGTACATACATCACATAAGTCTATCCTAAAAAAAGAAATCTGTGTTTACCTCAATGTATGTATGCAAACAGACCCATCAAGCTAACAAGAGGTGGAGGCAAATCTCACGCTGACAAGTGCGGAGAAGACAGCATGACCGCTACACCCAGCAGGAGAGAAGCTTGGTCTGGGTTTCATTTTTCAGGAGAATACATTAGAAAGATTTACTGGTCTATAAAGATGGGGCCCGGGAGGGGGTCACTGAGCCTCAAACGATAAGCAACTGATTGTATAAAATATTACTGTATGATAAAAGTGTATAGAGTGAAGTCTTTTCTGAAAGCTAATGGCACACTGGTGGTTATCATTATTGTGAAATGTATGTATTGACTCTATATAAGGACTTATGGATACTTATTGATATTAGGCTGTACAGTCTGCCCAGACAGGAGGGAATGTCACAGCTCTCTACCTGTCTTCTTTGCAAATTAAGCATGGTGGAATCAGAAACAATGGAAGCCGCATTTCATAGAGATCACACACTGAGACGGGAAGCCCATAGGAAGGAAAGAATAGAATGAGGTCATCCTGCTTCTTGAAACAAAGTAATTGAACTTTGGAGGATATCAGCAAAGACAAAAGTCATCTTTGACATCCATCACTAGATGGATGCAAGAGGTGAGAACTCTTACAAGCTGAGACAGATGGTTCCTTCAACCAATGAGGGGTTGAAGTCTCTGGAATTGAATATAGGTGAGAATCCTCCTTAGGCAAATATCTTTCACCTAAGAACGCAAGAGAAGCCAACACCTTGTACTTTTGTTTATGGTCCTGACTGAAGGAAAATCAGCCATGGGAGAGAAGAAGAATGACTGGTTAGAGAAACCATCTTGAACAATGCCTGTATTTTACTAGATTAAGTTTTAGACTTGTAGATGTGATTTTGTTTTGTTTTACTTGTAACTCTTTCTATTTCATTCCTTCTACTTGAACTCAATCCTCTATATATTTTATGAATCAATTTATTTCATTTTTACCATAAACCAACTCAGTGCTGTGTTTAAATTGAAGGGTTTATTTACCTCCAGTTAAGTCAATAAGCTGAGGTGTGTTTATGTGTCTTTAAAGGAACAAACTGACCCTATTATTTCTCTGAACTGTCCAGGAGAGTGCTGGACATTGAAGAATACACAGTTTTGGGGAAAATTCATAACTGGGTGTGTTTTGAGGTCACCTTGCAAATGGTAACCAAGGCTGGTGGGAGCCAGAATGGGGCTGTGGGGCTGCAGACAGGCTGCTGGGGTCAGAGCTGATGAACCAGGGCTGTCTAGCACACACAGACTCAGGGTGTGACCTGCATTCCGGTAGGCTGCTTGTGAGCGACCCTGGTTACAAGCTACAAGAACAAAGTATTTTGAGACACCCAAGGGTACTGGGCAGGTAATAACACAGCCCCTCACTGGTCTGTATTTGCACTCAATGTGATACTCTCTTTCTTCCCAATGCTTCTTATTGGTAACTTTCCTGCCACCCTCCTCTACAGTTATGTCTGACTGTTGCTCCCCAACTCTGGCTAAACTAGTACTGCTGCTATGTTCTGAAACTGAATCATCAGTGACTCATTTTTGCCTGTCCACACCTGCTCAACTCAAGCTCACTCACAGGTACCCAAATAATGCAATTGTTTTTACTTAGTACTCTAGCCTCCAAATCCTGGATCCAGCCCATTCCAAAGCTAATTGCCTCTTACTCAGCTCACTCGGAGATCTTGATCTTTCTTTTGATTTTTAAAATTGTTTAAAACTTGTGCTCACGCATTGTCTTACATGCTGCCTCACCATTGCAGCTACACTATTGGCTGAAATCCCAGTGTAGCCAAAGCCTTAGACAAAGGTAAGGTGTCTTGATGGCCTGGAAGCCAGAAGGTATCCTCTTGCAGAAGAAAAGCAAAAGGTAGTCTCCAGTTATCCAAGTCCATTAGAAGAATGCATTACATGCTGTTGATGTCTTGCCAAGTGTTTAAAATGCTGTTTGGTTTCTAGCCTGACTCAGTGTAGGACAGAGGGTTGGAAACTTGGGGCCATGTTAAGGGAGTTGATGTATACGCTAATTTGTCAGACTTCTTCCACTCAGTCTCCCAGCCTCTCATACACATTGATCCAGATTGGTGTACCTTACAGGGCAAGGTGAGGAAGTAAAGTGTTGGAAGGTGTATGTTAAAGTTATGTGGGAGCTACGTTCTCTTACTCCTTTTTATATCTTTGTGGTCGTTGCTTTTCTTGCTACACTGGTTTTCACTGGTTCTCCGCACCTGAGTTACAGGTAGGCCCCATTCCTACAAAAATGCATATAACTTTACATATATGAATAGTCCCTTTGAACTCGATGGGACTGCCCCCATGTATAAAGTTACTCGTGTGTAACTGTTTGAAGGATCAGGTCTTAGACTCCATCTAAACTTATTAATTCTCAGTTTAATCTTTCTTAGTCACGCCTCTGCATTTGGCCTTTGGCCTTTCAAAAATGTATGGTTGGCAGTTGTAACCTGAGCAGCAAAAATAGCTTGATGAAGAAAAGCTCATAGTGGGAATCTTTGGATGCAGGTAGGGTGACCAAACAGCTAGTATGAAAAATCGGGACAGAGTGTGGGGGGGTAATAGGTGCCCACATAACAAAAATCCCTGAATATCGGGACTGTCCCTATAAAATCAGGACACCTGATCACCCTAGATGAAGGCATCTCTAGGGGAGATTCAGTTTCATGATTTGCCTTTGGAGTCGAGGAGTCTGGAATTATGTTGCTGCTGTTAATAAAAAACCCAAACTGCATTGCAATAGAAAGCTTCTCTCCCCAGCCAAGGTACCATAAATTCTAGAGTGGTTTTAGACCACACAGTAAATTTCAGTGGCAATTCTGTTTCTCCCAGAGATTACAAACAAATAAATGGCTATGGTGCTGATAAATACTTCATAATAGTAGGTATTTCCCACCCAGGGTTTACGGTGAGTCAGACATAATAATTGCTAATGTACTTCATTGAAGATACGTTAAATCCTCACCTAGGACTGCTGCATGTCTCATCACTTACAAAGCTACCCTTCATCAGAGCTTCCTATAACATAAGCTCTACATTACACTGAAAAGTGCTGTAAAACACTTTTAAAGGCTGCTCTCTGTATAATTAAAGATGGGCTAGCAGAGACATATCTAACCTCCCTGGCTTCCTCTGTATATCACCTACAACCCCAAATTGGACATTCCCGGCTGGCAAAAAAGAATTACCTTTTGCCCTTGCTGCAATCTGAGTGAAAACATGCATGAAAATTCTCAAGGTGCATATTGGTGATTTTCACACACTTCCATCTCCATACGTGGAAACAGATTCTGAGCTGGTCATGAGCAAACTACCCACTGCTACTGCTTTGTTTTTCAGGACAATTCCAAATTAATATATTCCTGTTGGTTGCCAAAGTCACAACTACCTCTTCCCCGCCTGCATCCAGACCACCTTCTAATGGGCAGCCATAATTTGAACTCCCTCATCATTCATTCACAATCATTCAGTGGGCTAATAAGGCAATACTGTGATAGTCTATGTCTCCAAAGTGATTAACAGTTAATATTTCTGAGTGCATTACATCTCTGAGACACTTCCTCTACGAAATATTAACTTTACCACACCATTGTTACTACTAATGAAAATGTAATCTGCATGTTAAGTCCATTTGGGATCTTTCCAGTTAGTAATGATTATCCAAGGGGTTTTTAAAATGCCCATTACTGGCCATTATGTACTGAACAAAGACACCTGCTTCTTTTATCTGGGGAATATATTTTAACTTGATCCGATACTGTAGAAGTAAAAATCCAGTTTTGTAGGTAATGAAAGAAAAACATTAAAAATAGCCCTTTAAAATGGAAAATCCACAAATACAAAGTGAGAAATATGGAGGACAATCATCAGTTAATACCTAAAGACAACAGACTGTATTTGCAGAAATTAACTAACAAATATGGCCCTACCTGTTCATCTCTGTATGTACCTGAGCAGCTGCATTTCAAAGTAATTAAACTTAATGATCTGTGCTTTGTGGTAGAACCATGGAAACTTAATTGTTGTAATTAGTTGGGAAATGGCAAGTGCATCTATTGAAGTAACACCGTGTCATCATCTAATAAGAGTAATTAATTTCATAAATAAATCAAGGCCCTTAATACATTAATAAAATAATGACATAGAACCCATACATATCTTTAAATTATGAATTATTAGTTTGGCTATTATATATAATTGACTAAACAAGATGGACATTTGAGTGGCCTTCTCAAAAACTGACAGCCAAAGTTCATCTTTACAAAAATCCACCCACAAATATTTTGAAATGTCCCCTGTGTGACTGTTGAAAAGAGGGTGCTGTGAACACTTTAATGGAGGGGGTAAGCCTCTCAGAGGAGCACTACATACAGCGGCTGGAGCAAAGCAGACGTGAATCCCTTCTTAACACCTTATGGACGCTCAGTGCTGTGCAAACAGGAATAAAGATGGAAGCAGAAAACAAATCATGTGTAACTGCAAGTGAGGAACTACTGAAATATAGTGTACAAAAACATGACCCATCAGCCCTAAAGCATTTCGCAGCCAAGGCAGCCAGAAAATGATGATTTATTAAAGAAAGGTAGCTAAAGTCAAACACAGTCAATTATGCCAGACCAAAAACTTTTCTGGAGAATATTAGGTATCTATAAATAGAGTGGGACAGGGGAACATTACACTGTGGTAGTCCTCTGCTGCCAGAACAGCAGCTTGAGGGCAACTGCAGCCAGGTGAAACTTAAAACAGCCTTGAGTCTTCTTGAAATTAAGCTGGGGATGGAATCAGCCTCGCTCTGGATTGGGGAGCTGCAAAGGGTGTGCAAATCTTTGCACCACTCTCCTCAGCTGTGCAGGTGCAGCACTGGGGTAGCTGAGGATCTGCCCCATAGAAATAAGAAAAGGCTTCAAGGAATTTAAAATCCCACTTGTGCCGACAACTCAATGGGTAAAAACGTCAAGTCATGGGCATGGCTGGGAAGAGTAGGTGCGAAAGCATGGGAGGTGAAAGCTCCTGGAATAGAAGGGACCATTATATGGTAAGTTAGTTTGACCACCAGCCATAGAATTTCGCCCAGATTTCTATTTATTTATTCTGCACAGTTAGGTGCTGACATCTGAGGACTGCTACAGGCAGGTAACTTTCTGGGTTAATTTTCTGTTTTGTTTTATAGCTTTATCATGGGAATGCCAATGGGAATTATCTGAGTGGTGAAAGATGGACTTTAAGGAAGAATTTGGAGGTGTGTGAAGTTCCTTTTCATTGTACCATCTTCAGCAGACAGTAAGAAAATATACTTTACAAAGTAATTACTGCACCGAAGTAAATAACAGGAATGTTAAGGGCACAAGTGTCTCAGGTAGATAGACAGATGAATCTCAGAGAAAATGTCCCTGGAGGCAGAGAGCTAAGGGGAGATAGTTCCAGGTAGAATGCACAGCAACAGCGAGACAGTGTGATCTAGTGAATTGAACACAAGACCAGGAGTAAGGAGCTCCTTGTTTCTAACATCTAATCCTATCTTTTCCACTTGATCAATGCATGACCTCATGTATTCAGTCTGTGTCCTAGTTACCCACTGTAAAATGCAGGGCCAGATTCCCTTCTGTGCAGCCTGCTTGTTTGTTAATCACACACACAAACACACACCATTTAGAAAAATAGATCTTCAACTTTGTGGGGTCCTCAGGAGTTTAAATTCCACTCAATACCAGTGTCACAAATTACAGTTGTCAGGGAGCTGTCCAGATGTCACTAAGCCACTTGGAACTTCACATCAGCGGAGGGGATAGAACCTAATTCCTGCTGCACCAGGACATAGACCATATTACTGGAGCTAAACGAGTAGCAATATTAGCTGTCAGCAGTATAGGTCTGATGACACACAGTGGAGCAGTTCTAAACCTGTTCAGCAATCTGCAGTAGTAGACACACACTAGCCATTTCATTGCAATATTAGCCTAGGTAACCTTTAGATGGATGTGGCATAAGGATAGTCAGTCTGATAAAATAGGGACAGCTGGCATGGATGCAAGATACAAAACACTGTTAGCTTTAGAACCTGACCTTGACTGGGGATGTTAAAAAGTTGGGGTTTTTCTGGTTCTCAGATCACGTGAGAAATGTAGTAAGAAGTAACAGTGAATCACTTTGAACAGACTCGAGCATTAATAACTCTCACACCAAATGATCCCCAGAAATTAGGCAGGTTGTGATAAAGTACTATGGTCTGATGCGCTAAAAGTTAATTAAATTGAGGAATAAAGCATTTCTTTAAATGGTCATTAGTTGTTGAACAGCTGTAAAGGGAGGGAGAGGTTAGAACTAGCCATCCAGCTTTCCCTGTAAGTATGTTCTCCTCACTCAGAACTCTACAGGCCCAATTCCCCCCTGTGGCAGGATTTGTGGCAGGGTATGAGTCGCTCCCACTGAAGTCTGAGGGCCTGATTCTGATCTCTCATCAGTTTTATGACAGTGTAACTCCACTGACTCGAATGCAGTTACTCCCGATTTAGACGAGTGGACATGAAAAGGGAAACAGGTCCAGTGGGATTTCAGTGGGAGTTACTCATATCTTGCAGAGAAAGTATTAGGACCTATTAATTCACCATTTTACAACTAAAAGAAAATTCTAACTTGGTAACACTGGCCATCAGTCTGGGCTGTGCTGCAGCCCCCTTACACCTTCACTAGCAGGAAGTGGCCAGAAAGCTGGCAGATCTGGGTCCTGACTCCTGGGTCATATCCCCTACTGCTACATAAGAGGAATATATGAGGCACCTAGAGCTGGCTGAAGGGCTCTCACCCCAACCTCGGGGACAGGCAACATGCCAGAGGAGTAGACGAAGTGCTATTATTGTCTAGCTATTATCAAAAGCAGAAACATCCTCTTGAGGGTCATTACAGCCAAATGTAAGCTAGAGAAGTTCTCTGCCCTCTCTAATTTACCCTGAGGACTAGAGCAGTCACCAGTTAGTCAATCTCTTTAGGGTGAGGAAGGTTAAAAAGGTAACGCACAGCCCTCCTTCCCAAGCCATGCACAGCCCAGCTCAGAATCAGGGCCATTATTTCAGAAACTAGCAGCTAGGCCAAATTATGCCCCAATTGGCTTGTGATGTTACCATTAGAAAATGAGTTAGAAGTTAAGTAGAATTTTCCTAGACATTTGGGACTTGTGTAGACTAGCAGAAGTGGTTGAGTTTGGATCAGGCTGAACACCGACTAGATCCCATTGACCTGGAGTTACGGATGCTTTGTATCACAGTGCCAACATAACTGTGCCTGTATTTCCCATCCATGATCCACTCCAAGAGCGACCATTTAGGTGTCAGGCCTCCAGCCATCACCTGTCTCTGAGCAGGGACCCGGGTCCCATTCCCTTCTGATCAGGGTTTTTAAGGCTGCACAGCTTCCTGCCTTACACTGACATCCCCACCAAGCCAGTCTGCCTAAAGGCCAGCACTTGGGCTGTGGTTTCTCTCCAAGGGCTCTGAACAGGGTGTTGCCAGCTGTTACAAGTTACCACACAGCACTTCCAAAGCAAAGTACATTTATTCTTAGGGCAAAAGCAGCACAGAGAAAACATAAAAACAATAAAAGTTCCCACATGCCTACTGACTGTTCCAGAAATCACCCATCTTCCACATGGGCAGTCTGGTAGCAATATCCTTTCCAACCTTTCCCTCCAGGGTTGCCTCTCCCAGGACCAAAGCTCCTGTCTGTTCACTGAATCAAAAAGAAGATCCTGAGCCTGTTTAAATTCAGCCTTTTATTGCAAAATCTTGCTTTGTCCCCCAGCCTCCTGAAAGCAGGTAACACCAGTGCCTGCCTCTGTTGCCCAGGAGATCAAGCTTCAAAGGCTAGGAATTTACATAGCAAGCCTTGGGATTTTGCATTAATCACCCCCTAGTGATTCCAGAATCCACAGGAGACATTCCTCCTTCTTCCCCTCCACCCCCCACAGTGAACGAGGAACACATAAATACACATCACCTGTATTGATACAAAAGGCCATGAATATTCTACAGCTCACACTATCTGGGTCATCTCAATATAATGGCTTTTTGAGGTTTTCATGCTTCAGCCATAAAATAGAATATGGTCTTCAAAGATGTGGCCTGTGGCTGCAACATCGGTCACAGTCGGCACTCTTGAAAATCAGGCCCCAGGTGTCTCCAGTCGGACATCCAAAAACCAAGATCCCCAAAATGAGTGGACACATTTGGAATGTGAACCTGAATGAGCCAGAAGAAGACAGTTTAAGGTGAGACTGGCCTTGATTTTTACCCCTACAAGTTATGGCTTTGATCCTGCAGTCCTTATCCAAGCATAGTCCCATTTTCTCCAGTCATCAGCCCCTGACTCCTGGCCAGAATACCAGAGAAAAATAGGTTATTGAATGGATGACTAAAAGCAGCAAGAATAAAAGAGAATAATTACTGTGTTCATGCACTTGGCATAAAAGATGCCTAGGTAAATGGCTAATAGAGAACTGAGAATTAATAACAAATGTCAGAATGATTTTAACTCAGGTTTGCTTTGTTTTTAGCTAGCCAGTTACATACTGCACCAGAATCATAGACAATGGATGGTTTCAGAGTAACAGCCGTGTTAGTCTGTATTCACAAAAAGAAAAGGAGTACTTGTGGCACCTTAGAGACTAACCAATTTATTTGAGCATGAGCTGTAGCTCAAGAAAGTTTATGCTCAAATAAATTGGTTAGTCTCTAAGGTGCCACAAGTACTCCTTTTCTTTTTATAGACAATGGATTTGCTTCTTTGTAAGTGAAAAAAATGGTTGAATGGCTCTTTTATTTAAGTAAGCTAGAGGCTGAAAACAGGGTTCAGAATAGAAACACTGAGAATCTTAATTATACAAGCAATTCTATAATCTACGGGGTCTATCCATCCCATTTAGGAATTAGAAAGCAAGTACTTAATAGGTTTAATAGACCCAACTACTAGTCTGCTGCAGGTGGCAGCTGGCCCTTAGAGTGTTAAGGCTAAAGATTTTCACAAAAGAGGGTTTATAATGGCTGTTGAATGAAATAATTTTGCACCACTTCTTTACATGTGATTTCAAAGTATTTTATCCAGAAATGGCTCTCAAACAAAAGCCTGGATCTGAACTCTCCGAATTTAGGAGTTTGAAAGTTGGATCCACATCCAATCTTTACTAAAGTTTGGATTCAGCTTGTTATAGAGAGAGACTTGAGCTACAAACTTGGATCAGGAATTTGCTCAGTGCTTAATCTGTAATGAAAGAGGTGCTGGGACCAAGCAATTATTTTACATTCATAACTGATGAAACAAGCCCAGAGGTGCCGGGGCTATGAACTGCCAAGCCCAGAGGTGCTGGGGCTCAGCCCTGGCACAAATTAAGCACTGTTGCTACCCAATTGGCAGTTTCTGCTCCAGAAAAGTCTAGAACTAAGCTAGTATGGAGACTAATTTACATCACATTCCTAAGAGCAGTCTGCCTAGGTTTGAGGTCATGGGTGAGGAAGCTTGAATTTAGAAATGGGCCAACACTGAAATCTTTTAGTCCTTTACTCTGAAGTCTGAACTGCCTAGGTTTAGCAAAAATCTAAATCTGACTTTTTTAGCTGGCCTCCACTTACCTTGCAAGTGCCTAGGGTTACTATATCTAACGGGTGTAGAAGACTTTACTTTTCATGGCTGCCAACCCCCTGACCCTTCACACATATGTTATAGAGATAAAGAAAATGCACAACAAATTCACAAAAGAAATTACACTTGGTTAGATGGCAGGGAGGGCAACATCATTCCTAATATATCTATAAGAAAGAATGTTTCTGTAATGGTTTCATAACTTGTACCTAATTGTGTATGCTTGGCCCAATACACAATGTTCTCCAAGGCCCAAGAGCAGCCTTAGAGGCCTTCAGAACAAGGGAACTGCATATGAGCCAAAGCTCAAATAAGGCAGAGATTTGTCTCTAGAAATTTCATGATTCACTTCAGTTCCCCTAAATTTTAAACAGTTACCCCCTACTGGCACTGTCCACATTGGGCCCTATATAAATGCAGAGTATATTATTTCTGGTGTTACTGGGCCATTTGAACTTTCTCTTGCCTGGCAAGAGGAATGTGAGAGAGACAGAAGGCCTCTCTCTACAGACAGGTGCAAGAAAAGGCACAAGAATTTCATTATTATTTATTAGCTGAAATACAGATTTGTATTTTATTATTATTTATGAATTCTAGAACCTAGAGGCCCTAGCCAAGGTGCTGCAAAACCAGAAAGGAGACAATCAAGCCTTCACCTGAGGAGCTTCCACACTAAGTGGACAAAAGATAGGAGGAAGGAAGTATTATTATTCCCATTTTGCAAATGGGGAACTGAGGCACAGAAAGCAAGGGCTCAAGATCACACAGAGCCATGAACTGAACCCAAAGCAGTTGAATCCCAGTCCAGTGCCTTAGCCATAACACTGTCCTTCCCCACTCACACAGTTACAGTTTGACATTCCTTCCTTTCTCCGTCATTAGTCATAAAAAGGCACAGTCCTCCATCTTCTGGGCAGCTTCAGACTAAACACCATTAGAAGTTCTCACTCAGAATGATACATTTGTAGCTCAACGTAATCTTTCTGTAGCAGCAGTCAAAAAGGCTCATGGTATGTTAGGAATTATTAGGAAGGAGATAGAAAATAAGACAGAAAATATCATAGTGCCACTATATAATTTCATGGTGTGCCCACTCCTGGAATACTGTGTCACCTGTCACAGGGTGTGCACAGGTTCCCGTCCTCTCATCTCTGTCCTCAGGCTGGTCAAAGAAAGGGTCCCAACACCTCTTCCAGGTGTTTCACCCATGTCTCTTTATTTACAGTGCTCAGTGCAGCCCCAATTCCCCCAACACCGATCCCCACACTGACCCTTCCCTGGGTGTTCTGGCCCCTGAGGCTTCCTGCAGTTGGTAGAGACAAAGCTGCAGTCCCCCTGTCTTCTCCCCTGGCTAGCCTCCCTCACTGAGCCTTTCCCTGAGCTTATATCTCCTCCCAGGCACCAGCCGAGCTGGCTCCACTTGGCTCAGCTGATTCCCCTGAGCCTGCCCCTTTTAGGGTCTGTAGCTGAGCTCCTTGCTGAGTGTCTGGGCTCCTACACCCGGCTGCTCTGCCAGGAAGCAGGGGAGGAGCCATCCCTTTGGCAGGGCATCCAAGGGATTTATACCTCTGCCCTACCACATCACCCCATCTCAAAAAGGACATAGTGGTACTGGAAAAGGTTCACAGAAGGGCAACAAAGATGATCTGGGTATTGAAAGGCTTCCATACAAGGAGAGACTAAAACTATTAGGGCTGTTTAACTTGGAAAGGAGACTTCTAAGGGGGGAATATAATAGAGGTCTATAAATTCATGAATGGGTGTGGAAAAAGTGAATAGAGAAGTGTGTTTTACCCTTTCATGCAATTAAAAAAAATGGGGTCACGTAATGAAATTAATAGGCAGCAGGTTTAATACAAACAAGAGGAAATACTTTTTCACACACCCCTCAACTAACCCATGGAGCTCATTGCCATGAAATGCTACGATGGCCGAAAATATAATTCGTTTCAGAAAAGAACTGCATAAATTCATTTGTTAGTCTAGATGGTCAGGGACACAACCCCAAACCTCTGACTACCAGAAGCCAGGATTGGAAGACAGGAGTGGATTACTCCATAATTGCCCTGTTCTGTATGCTCCCCCTGAAGCTCTGGAATGGACCACTATTGGAGACAAGATACTGGGCAAGATGGATCATGGTCTGACCCAATATGGCAGCTCTTATGTTCTTAAGTATGGATTTGTTTAGTTTCTGTTATATTTTGAGAGTTATTTTTATCCATGACACAGATTCTGCTTACTCTGTTGTATATTTCTTGAGCTATTTTTTCTCCCTCCTCAAGAAAAAAGAAAGGTTCCTCAACTCTCTCTCTCTCTTCCTTTTTTTTCTTCTTTTTCTTGGCCCTGAGATGCCTTTAGTGATTTATTTGCTTCTGCCCCGGTGGCTGATAACTTCTTTCCCTTCAGACCTCGAGGAGAAGGGCTCTTTTATCTTCCTGATTTTACTACACCTCCTTGCTGTGGATTTTTTAGCATTTCGCTGATATTTGTCACCTCATTGAAACAGGGCACTACTTCTGTTTGGAACTTCTGGAATATACCTTACTAATTCTGAGCTTATATGTTTACGAAGGAATGAAATTTAAAAGCAATCAACCAAGGTGGTGACCAAGGCTATGTCTAAACAGCAGTTAGGAGATGTAATTCCCATTTCCGACAGCCATACATTAGCTCTGCTGAAGCTAGAGTGCTAAAAATAGCAGCATGGTCATGGCCGCACAAGTGTAATGTGCTAATTGGGAATAGTGGCAGGGCAGCAGCAAACAAACAAAACAAAACACCCTAATGAGAGTGCAAGCTGGTGAAATGACTCCACAAAAATAGATTTAGCTGCAGTCAGCAAGGTCTTTCCTCAAAGGATCATTTTTATAGGAAGAAAACAAAATAAATTAATATAAATAGAAAAGGAAAGAGAAAACTCCCTTGTGCTTGAGAGCAACCAATCCTAGGAGCTTGGATGTAAAGCCCTGCCTTCCCAAAGACATTTTCCTATCTTTGTCTTAAAGATAAGCTGGTCTTCCCATGTACACCTGTTTAGAAGGGATAGGGAGCTATGTTGAGGTTAACCCCTTGTTCAACGGGGACCACAGAGTGCCCTTGGACAGCATTGTGTGTGTGTGTATGTGTGTGGGGACCCTCAAAGACTGCAGTGTATAAACTAAAAAATGCCTTGCAGCAGAATTACTTGCTCTTTAGAAGGAAAAAAACTGCACCATTTACTTACACTGCTCCCAAAAATCAGCAGCAATTAAAATGCAATAGCTGTATAGCTTAAATTTATCTTAGATTTATTTAATCTTATATCCAATTTCAACTGCAAAGTTTGACAGGTGAATAGGGCTCCCTTGCTTGTTTCTACTCATTTAAATGCTGTAGTGTACTGAGAGCGACAGCAGAGACACTGCTGTCACCCATGTGTCATGCCAAAGGATGATCCAGACTAGTTTGTCATTTTAAATGACTGCTGCTAGGACCAAATGAAACTGAACAATAACATTTTCAATTGCAACTGGGTTACTAAATGTTCTCTTCTAATGTCCCTGGTGGAATTCTTTCCAGAACAAACCCTAATTTTGGCATAAGAATTGCAAGACCCACCTAATTGACACTGGCACTTCCCAGTTACTCATGTCATCAGCCATTCTCCTGATGCTGGCCTAGAAACCAGCCCTTTGATCGGATCACTAGCAGTCAATGGCTTTAGCAAACGGACAACAACGGTGTATCTTGAGTTGCTGTGGAAAATGCCTAGATACAACATTTGAAATCTATAATAAATATTTCATAATAATAGTTTTAACTCAAACATCAGACCACTGGCTTAAGGATAAAACTTTTTCCCAGATGAGTCCTTTCCTTCACAGCCCTTTCCTTTTGCTTTAGAAGAGAGTGACTGCAATAGACAAAGAATTTATGTACAAAACGTTATGTCTGTTTTACTGGTAGGTATGTTTCTAAGGTGCTCATGTCTGTAATACCTTAGTTCAGGAATCTTGGGAGACTGATAGAACTGACCTCTTTTTCTGAGCGTCCTGGGCTTATCATGACCTCATACCCATTCACTTCTTGTGTCAAACCTATAACCTTCTTTGTGGTGGGTCCCCTCAAAAGGCAGGGTGTGGGACTGGGCTCTAGAGCAGCTATAACAGATGTAGCCTGGGAACTGCTGGGGAAAATGTGACAAAGCTGCTACAGGAACAGTAATTGAGAAATGGCAGAGACAAGCAAGGAATCAGCTTGGGATCCTTGTTAGTGTGGTCTGCATGAAGAGAAAGAGCTTTCGCAGAAGGCAGACAAAAGGTCAAATGCCAGGGTAGAGAATGTTACTGAGGCCAGAAGACTGAATGAGTGATCTGCAGTTAGCCATTGGCACTGGCAGTAGCCACAAAACTATTTAGGCTCTGTGCACACTAGGAGCACTTTAGCAGTAAAGGAATAGCGGTGTACTGTATGGGTAAAGCGCTCCTAGCACGGACACAGCTACACCAGTAGCTGGTACAACTGCATCTACACTGGGGGCTGTTGTTGTCACAGTTATGTCAGTCAAGGATCACACCTCTTCACACCCCTGACCGACATAGCTATGCCAGCAGAAGTCTGTAGTGTATACCTGGCCTTAGTAAGCCAGATCCTAAGAGAGAAACAAGGGGGTTCTATAGAACCGGTTGGGGCCCTACAGGCTTAGGCCTTGATCCAGCAAGCTACCAGAAGGTAGCTCCAAAGCGGAAGGGAGAAGATTGCGAGCAAAGGGCCTGCAAAGGTTCTCTGAGCCTAAAGGCCATGATGCATTGGGTTGGAGCAGTGAGTTTACGTTGTACCACACTGCGATGTTGAGTACTATGTTCATTGTGAGTCCCTGAGCATCTTAGAAGGTATGTAGTGTTTCTACAGCACTTGTTTCAACCCCTGTGGTCCTTTACTACAGTTTTCAATACATAGCTGAATTAGCCTTGCATGCATTTGCCACTAAATTG
Organism: Lepidochelys olivacea; assembly: GCF_965140295.1. Taxonomy (NCBI): domain Eukaryota; kingdom Metazoa; phylum Chordata; order Testudines; family Cheloniidae; genus Lepidochelys; species Lepidochelys olivacea. Next base: position 40,059,062 of record NC_140421.1, on the reverse strand, counting down.
GCCATCTCTATCTGTGCACTCTACAAATGTGGCAGGAAAATACCCCCAAAAAATCTACTGATCATGTGCTGCATGCAATTTTCAAAGGTTCAAAACTTGACTATATCAAAAAGATCAAAGGCACTTCTCTGCCGTGAGGGCTATTTCCATGCCAAATTTCAGCTTTCTATTAACAAGTCATTTTGGCTGTTTATTAATTTTTTTAAAATAATGGGGAATTCCTTTCCTCGCTCTCCTATTCAAAAATAGCTATGTTGCTTTTGCTCAGATTTTCCTCAAAATTACCTTCAGGCAGAAATTTAGTGTGAAAAATTCAGTCTGAAAGGTGAAAGTATCAAAGGCATGTAAATACAGACAGGGAGTCAGAATGCAAACACACACACAAATCGGGGGATAGGAGGTTGTCACATAGGTGGTTTGGGTTTGGTTTTTTGTCTCTGTTTCAAACAGAACTGTAAAACCAAGATTTATTTGGTTTTGACAGACCTTGTTTTTCAGATTTCATTTGAAAAACCCAAACCCGGCCCATTTTGTCTTAAATCCCACTTTAAAGAAAATGTGTTACAAACTGTATAGGATATCAACAAGGATATGAAGATAGATCCTAAAACCAGGAAAATTAAAAAGCGGAAAATATTTTGAATAACATAACTTCAGTCAATATGTGTCATGCATCAAATAACCCAGTCTCATAAGACACTAAGCACTTGTATCTCTAGTAGATACAAGTGAGATACATACAAATGGTTAGTTAAACTACCAGTCGGGACTTTTATATTTTATATATATCTGATAGGTCACATTATTTACCTACAGAGGTCATTGCAGGACTGTTACCTTACATTCGCCATTGCTTTGCCCCTTCCAGTTTCAAATGACTCAAGTGATGAGACTTTCATTATTTAACTCTATTTAACTGTTATAGACCCCCCGTACTATTATGAATTGTTCCTGATATATGTTAGTTTTCCTTTGCCCATTTTGTCTCATTATTTTAAATTAACCCTTCCCATCCAGAACTCCCTAAACAATTCCCTTCATGGTATCGTCACTTTTCAAAGTTTTGTAAATACTTATAATATCTACCTAAGTCATTGTTTAGTGAAATACATTAACAGACAAAAAATTAATGAACTAAGCTAAGGTTTCTATTAGAGATGCATGTATTCTAAAAATACAGATAGCAAAACCCCTAAGCATTTAAAAATATGGAAATTAACAGTTAAGGGAAGGTAAATATTCAAATCAATTCACACTTTGAATATATACATATAAATTATCACATGGTAAACTGGGATGGTGAGAACATTCCATTGCAAGCTGTATACAGTGGATAAATCATTAAATAATTCTAGATTCTGTGATTAAATAATTGGGTTGCTCTTGATTGCTTGCTACCTTATAAATTATTCATTCTTAGGGGTGCTCTTTGTTTCTTTTTCCTCCTCTTGGCAATTTTGTTTTGACATGTCTTTGGAATGGGCACTGTGTGAATGTTACTTGGAATTGTACCATCCCTTTTCCCTTCTACTTGTATTTGGGATGAGAGGGTCTGATTCACAATTTCACATTACTGTGATCCCTTTTTGTACACCCCCCCACCTCACAAACACATGCACCACCCTCTCTTGCTTGGTCTGATTTTCCATCCAGTACAGGGCAGAGGTACACAGTACTGGGGGACAGACAGGCAGAGCATTATTCATTCTGACAATGCTTTGGGATACTGTAAATGAAGGGTAAGACAATAATGATACCCTTCATTTATCTATGAACTATGTTTGTAAAGAGAGCAACATGACTGGGTGGATTACAGACAAATGCTCAAATAAATTGGTTAGTCTCTAAGGTGCCACAAGTCCTCCTTTTCTTTTTGCGGATACAGACTAACACGGCTGCTACTCTGAAACCAGACAAATTAGAAGCTCATCTCATAAAACCAAATGGAAGGACATGTTTTCAGGGGTGTCGTTTGTTGGATTTAATGCATTTTTTGGACAAAAAAGTTTCTTCTATTAACCAGAGTCTTCTTTAGAGGCCTGGAGATCCAATAGTACTCCTTTGGGGCCCATGACGATTCCAACTATCCCCTTCCAGTCCCCTTGCCAGCCTTCTATAAACCTTCCAGACAGCCAAAAGCAGCTCCTGAATTGAGGTGCAGAGTAAACTGAAGGTTCTCCAGAGCCCCCAATGGCTGTACATAGTTCTGTAGCACTTTCAGAGCTTCAAAAATTCTAAAATTATAGCAGCATATAGACAATAAATATGGGTACTTGAATCACTCAACACCATAATTATTACGACTATGCTCACAGAATTTCTGACACCCCCACCCCTCCATGAGATATGACTTTTTGGGAAGGCAACTTGGTGCAGTTACTGGACTACTGGTTATTTTTTTAGTGTAGGTGATGTATTCAAAAGAGGAGAATTTTGTGGAGGGTTTTGGTTTTACTCAGGGTGTGGGAGACTAAAGCAGCTTGTATTCCAGAAATGCAATCAGAACATGGCTTTTGCTCACAAAAGAAATCTGAGGGAGCTGTCTGAAGCCAATTGAAAATTCTCACTGTGGTGGGGCCATGTTACACAAATTAACAAATATAAAATTGAAGAGCATATTTTGATCTCTGATCACATCTTGAAAAACATAAATCATGGCTTTCTTTGGAAGACAGGCAAATATAAAACACAGTGTCATTGTCTAACACAACACTGATAATAAAACCACTAGCTAGATTACTGAGGATCAAATGCACTTTTATAGAAATACTACAATTCACTAGGAATAATAAAACAGAATGGAGACTCCTAGAAGTCAAGCTTCCAACTTGAGTGTGTTTAATAGCACTGGTGCTCTTCCATGTGGAAAATATGTGAAATAACTGAAGACTCATAATAATGCAAACTAACCCTGAAACCTAACTCAATAAAGTGCAAACAATATAATAGGAAAAATAAAAGTGATATTAATAAACTGACCTAATTAACTGTAGACCTTTACATAACAGTAAATTAACAAAGCGTTAATTTTTGTTAGTTAATTTTGCAGTACTCTGTACTTGTTGTAGTGCATTCAATATATATTCAGAAAAATACTTGAAACCTGGACAAAATGGTCTAAAAACATCCAGCGGTTATGCAAACAAGGTATAACCAGGAAAAATTAATGAATATTTAAAATTAGTTATTTTTCCAAAGAGAAATCTAGCAATAACTAAGAGCCAATTAGTTTTGTCCAAAAAAATTAATTCCTCAGTCACACACACACACACAAAGACAGACACTTGTGCAATCCCAATAGTAACACTCACCAGGCCCACTTCTTCTGATATGTCAAAAATAAAAGCTACAATCTCTAAGCCCACTGAGCTGCTACTCTGACTCCAGAATTCTCCATTAATCTGTCTCAGAAGAAGGAATCTATGACTTGCAGAAAGCCACAAACTTCTAAACCCAGGTTTTGAGACTCGAAGTAGCTACAACATTCAAAAGCCATAAACTAACATCTTCAGGTCAATAAAATTCTCAACAGCTTCTTCTTCTCTAGCATCTGAGGTGTTTACTTGTATCAAGGTCTGCAGTTCAAATGCCAGGTAACTAACAAGAAAAACCACCTCTTTTCTGCTGTTCTCACTCTTTCTTTCAACACTTTCCACAGCGTAGGGCCAAAAGTGGTACTGTGCAAGCAATATGGACCAGATCTACATTCTGAAAATAATTGCTAATAGTGGGGAGCACCAATAGTTCTCAGGTGTTTATTAATATTCCATGGACTAGAAGATATACCTCACATTCCTAAAATTTCACTGTACATCCATAGTTTAATTTTAAGTCCTGCTAATTGAAGTATCTGTTACTTGTTGTTAGTACATTGCTAAAAATAATATTCCTTGCTAAACAATTCTCATAGAGGTTGTCAGATCTTTTATGGTAAATCTTAGCAAGCTATTTTCTGTCTTCTTAGCCAACTCCTAAAGCACTTCGGGAGTTTGGCTCAGAGGCAATTATGAGCCTTATAAAATGTCTAAACCCCCAGATTAATAGATACTAAAACCGGGGGGAACCATTCTGATGATCCAGTCGGACTTCCTGCACAATGCAGGCTGAAGAATTAAATCTAATAATTCCTGCATCAGACTCTCAATTTCTGGGTTAACTAGAACACATCTTTTAGAAAGGCCTTAAATCTTGATCTAAAGATTTCAGGTGCTGGAGATTCTATCACATATATATTCATAGAGAAGAGAACATTATTGCTTTCATTCTTGATGGAATACTTGTTTTATATGGAATACTTGTCCTGACTTTTAGAATTTTTTTAAATTGTATTTTCTTACCATACATGTCCTGGCGGAAGTCATAGCCAGCCTGGCCAAGATCATACAATTATGTTATATTATATGCACACACATGTTCACTCTGTAAGAATTCCACCTAGGTAACAGAATAGATTAACTAGTACAAATTAAAACATTTTAAATTTTGGTGTGTAACATGTTTCTGTACCTTTTTATGTCTGTCTGTACTGAGAACCTTCACCCCTTTCTGCAGGAGACTTCTCTAAAGGAACAGAGCATAAGATTTTTCTTTCTTTACTGAGTCCATTGCAAAACCTATTCCCCGCCTTTTTTTCCTAACTGTAATTGAAATTCTTGCTTTGTCCAGAATACTGATCCCCAATCATACTCTGATGAAACTCAGATCACTTCACCTTGTGCAGTTCTCCTTTTAACCTTCTTTGTTTCCTGTTGATGCTGCATCTTCTCATTTTAACTTCAGCAGCTTTACTTCTCTCTTTGTTCTTCAGTGAGTTGCTATTTCCCATTGAAAGCACTTCTTGTTTCAAATAACTTCATCCCTAGTGTAGAGCTTGTAATTGAAAATCATAAAACTCTAAGGGACAAAGTCAGGCCTGGTGCAAACAGGTGCAATTCCCTTGACCTCAATGAAGATGCATCCACTCACAAACTGTCTGAATTTGGTGCTAACATTTTATCAGTCAATCACGTCTCTGCATTAGCTGATCATTCCTAAACATTCTTGGGGGAAGAAAATATTCTCCAATATAATACAATAACTCTTTTATGTCAGTGCTTTATTTTACACTTTTATATATTACACTTAGATATTAACCTTTAGCACACTTATTTGTAATATAAATTGCCTGCCTCCGTCTGTTTTCTTTCTGTAATCTTATAAATCAGAACTAGAACAGGTCCTAAAATCCCTTAGCATATAAATACAAGCAACCTCAAAGTTTATACAAATCCACATTTGTGTGCATGCTATTGAAATAAATTGATACAAATTTTAATATCATGCTATAGATAATATATAAGGCAATATTTTTACAGCAGTTTCTATCATCATGCAAGAAGAAAATGTATTTGTTATTTTGAGTACTAATTCATAATCACCTTTATTTTTCAGTGGCACACACAAGGAAAATGTTAAAATTAATTAGACTCCTATAATGGCACTGTAGTTTGCCATAGAACACAATACATTAACTAAATGTACACTAACCTTTTGAACCATCTTCTTCAACTTATACATGTAAGATAGTATTTAAGAAGTTTTATGACAAATTGCCATACATTCAGATATTTCTTACACAGGAAAAGTCTTGGCTTTTGTATTTATGATGCATAATTCAAGTCCAATTTAAAATTATGTTCTACTGCAGTAAATTATAGGTTTCAGAGTAGCAGCCGTGTTAGTCTGTATTCGCAAAAAGAAAAGGAGTACTTGTGGCACCGTAGAGACTAACCAATTTATTTGAGCATAAGCTTTCATGAGCTACAGCTCACTTCATCACATGCATTCAGCCATCCTCCTTTTCTTTTTGCGGTAAATTATGGCATTCTTGCAAACCCTTTGTCTTATTTTTACATGACAGGTATGTTACATCCATGTATAACACATAAATGCTATTAAAATATAATTAGTATTTTGCTCAACTATTACATACTCGTTGAAATGCATATTGTGGCTGATATTAAAATTTATACAATATTAGCTGTAATCCTCTGAACGTGTGTGACCTTGGTATGCCAGTGCCTACTTTTACAAATAATACAGAAACGTGACCATTTTTTTCCCAGCTCTGATTTAGAATCCCATTCTATAGTTGTTATGTTAGCAAAACTCCCATTGTATGTCACTTATCAGGGACTGGATTCTGCTTCCTTTGAAATAAATAGAAACTCCCATTTACTTCAGTGGCCACAGGATTGGGTCTTTCATGTATACTTTACAAAACGATTTATTTTAAAGTTTGTTCAGGTCATTCACAATATAAACATTTAAACCTAATTTATATATGTTTAAATGAATCATTTTACTATAACTGAGTGTGTATTATGATACTCGGTCATTCAAGATGTTGAACATTCTAGCCCTGACCCAATAAAATACTTAAGAACATACATAACGCTACACATGTACGTAGTTGCATTGACTTCCAAAAGAATACTCCTGTGCCTAAAATTAAACAAGCACTTAAATGCTTTTCTACAACAGGTCTAGGGCATTCTGCGCCTTGTAGGACTGAACCCATAATGAGCAGGTAGCCCTTGATCTTGCATTTGATTGCGTGTGGGTGCAGTCTGGCACCTGTGCTATGCAGGATCAACTAGTTGCAAGAGCAGGATGCAAGTAAATACACATAACACTTCTGCCCACCCTTGCAAAACCTGATCCTGTATTTATTTTACACACAAAACTCCCCTTGCAGTATATAGCAGTTCTGATTGCATAAAAAAACTGGATCCCTGAACCTGCAAAGACTTACACACATGCTTAACTTTACACAGTGTGAATAGTCCCACTAAAGTCAATGGCACTACTAAATGAGAAAAGTTAAGTATGTGTACAAGTCTTTGCAGGAATGGGTCCTATGATTGGGATCATGATGACCTCTGCTACAAGGATGTTAGTTTTATAAAGACATCCACATATTAAGTAGCAGTGACATGCAAATATTTGGCTCTGTGTCTTCCAGAAGAGCTTGGTCCACCTCTTATTAGTTCACCAGTTCTCAAACTGTGGGTTGGGACCCCAAAGTGGGTCAGGACCCCATTTTAATGGGGTCACCTGGGACAGCATTAGACTCGTTGGGACCCAGGGCTGAAGCCAAAGCTTGAGTCCTTTAGCCTGGGGCAGCAGGACTTGGCTTTGCAGTTCCCCCCTACCCCCAGGGTCACATAGTAATTTTTGTTGTCAGAAGGTGGTCTCAGTGCAATGAAGTTTGAGAATCCCTGTTTTAGTCACACTAAACTCACATACTTTCATGTGAGTTTTGCTTGAATAAGCTGAATTGGGCCTTTAGCAGTACCAGATGAAGAGATATTTCTACTTTATGCTTTTCACCAGATGAGCCACAATCCCTGCAAAGTGGTAAACATCATTACTCTGTTCATATCTAATACTGATGTTCTTATGCAGCTTGTATGCATGCAAGATCCCACGGAATTCAGGATTAAAAGCTGTGTAGTGTCCTTAAGATTTGGCTCACTGTTTTTTGTGTTTAAGATTTGCTGTGAGATGTACATCTTGTGTTCTGGATGAAAAGCAGAGAACTCACAAATAGTATGAGACAAATGAAACAATTTTAAGATAAATTTTTATTGAAAAATTTAAATTGCATTGCTTATCATTTTTATAATTTCACAGTTCTTTTAGCCACGAAACACAGAGATTCTGTTTAAAAAAATCTCTTATTTGTCACCATTCAAAAACCATGTTGTGCCCTGAATAAATGATGATTTTAAAATTCTGGGCTATTCTCCAGAACCCTGGTTCTGCCTGTCTGCCATGGATGGTAGAATCTTCTTGTGTTCTCCAGAAACGGGTTCTAACAACTGAAACTGGAACTTTTCCTACTTAAAATCAACAGCTGCTTTGGCCAGTGATTATCCTTTTCCAAATCTAATACATCAGCTAGTAAACACTGAAGCAACAATTTCCAGTTTGGCATCTTCCCTCTATTTGGCATTTGTCAAGGTACTTTGAATTCACCCATCTTAATAGTACAGCACTTGTCAGTAAGATTTTAAAGAAGAAATCACAACCTCAGAGTTTCCTCGTTATATCAGGAAAATTGAGTTACTCATCTATAATTGTATTTCTTGGAATGAGTCACCTCGTCCATGGCTTCACACTATCTGATCTTCCCCACATATTGCTGTGTGGATTTAAGAACAAGATAGTTCCAGAGAGGTCTTTGTTTGAGAAGCCGTTAGAATATTACTCAGATGAAGATTGCCTACTGGAAGGGAAATAGAGAGAATTTGTCTCATTGATGACCATGGCAATCCCCTAAATAAGGCTCTGTTAAATCAGCTATCTGAGTTGGGGTAAACAAGGACCCTGTGCTGGTGGTGATAGGCAGTCATTACTGATAAATATCCTAATGGCCGACACCAATCACCAGAAGACACCAGAAACTGGTTGTGGGCATCATTTGCCACAAAACTAAGATACAGTGATACCAGAAAGGAAAAATCCCATACATCAGGTATGAAGATAAACTTAACTCTCATGGCTGCAAGAACCACCTCAAAGATAAACTACATGATTCTGTGATATGCAGCAGGATCTACATTATTAAATGTCTCTTCTAGATGCAAGCGATCATTTGCAGTAGCTAGAGCAGTCTGGTGGTTCTGTTCTGACAAAAGCAAGACACTGTGCCAAATGGAAGAGGAGCCATTTGTAATCAAATTACCATTTGCACACTACTCAGGAGAATGAGATTCTGTTCCCAGCCAGTACCATTCAGGACTTGCTGCATGACCTTGGACAAGTCACAAGTCTTTGTCCTTTTCCAGTCTGCAAAATGGGGATCCTGTTATTTAGCTTCCACACATTTTTCTAAAGTATATAGAGTTCTTCAAATATTATTGTTATAAAATGGTGATAATCTGGAGACTAGGGCCGGAAAGTTAAGCTTTTAAAGTTAGAGTGTAAAGTATGAAGACTGCATCTTACCTCTCCAGTGGTACTGTCACTGAGACTCCCTGAGTGAGGGAATGAAGGGGGGGTCATAAACTCTAAACTAAAAATTGGTCAAAGAAACCACAAGAGGCTGTTGCTGATGTATGTGGAAGAAGTAGACTCCCCTTTCAAGGGTGGTCAGATGTCTTGACAATGACTATCATAGGTCATAATGTTTTTCATACACTGTGAAGAGTAGAGAGATGCTGCAATCTTTTGTAGCAGGTATTTGAATAAAGTGAACTATTCAGAGGGGAAAAAAATCTCATCCATAAGTTTATGCTTCAAAAATGAAACCAGCCTTTTCCTTTCTAAGAAAGGAGTTCCTTTCTGGGCACCTGAGAACAGCCTTGTGAGTAGGAGAACTCTGACATTTAATGAGAAATGGCCTGCATCTAGAGAGAATGGCATTTGATTTTAAAAGGGTGAAGCCAGAACCAATACTGATGCTGACAATATCCATGGTAGCAGGATTCAGACCTTATATCATTGACTTTTATACCAAAGGTGCTAGCATCAAAGAAGGGAAGATGTCAGGAATATTTATTCTGGAAGATCAAAATTCAAGAGTGTAGAAGCATGGTCCACTGCAACTATCTGCACCAGCTGCGTGAAGCAAAAACATTGCCCTAAGGAGATGGGACTACTGTGCTAGTGGGATTACTGCATATCTCTTCATAGTCATAAGATTTTGAGGTGGATAGTATGGATCATCTTCTGTATGTCACTGTTAGGAGGCAAAAAGAGAGCCACAGGAGTGAAACAAGCCCTGAACTTAGCTCCAATAAGCAATAAGGTCATAACAAAATTGATTTAAAGAAAAAACTTGTACAGAGGGTAAGGGAGGAGACAGGTATACTGGGTCTCTAGGAAAAGACAGAGAAAACAGTGCTTGGGAATGACTAGCCACCCAAAAATCATCTCCTTAAATTTTGGAAGAATCCTGGTGACAAAACTAAGCATGGAGTGCTTATACATCAGCATTAGAACCTCTGGACCAAATTAGATTGGGCCCACCAACATTAGACTCTTGAAATGGGTTTCTCAATTTTTCCATGTCACCACAGAATGTCAAAATGCCCCAGGCTTTCCTGGCTATATGAGACAGGTTAGACATGGTGTTTTGAATATTCAACTGGTATTTATTCCAAAGACCACGGGTGAGACTCTGAGCTGTGCACAGCATAGAATTTGCAGCCCAAGGGGACCATGGTCACCTTTGCGCCTTCCCAATCCTGGGCTGCTCCAGGGGCTGGAAAGACCAGCAGGGGAGACTGTGTAAATGATGGCTGACTCCCTGGATTGTCCTATGAGCTGCAGTGATGTCTGGAATTTCCTTAGTGCTGTGTGATGTGGCCCTGCCCCTGGCACTCCTCTCTTCCCCAGCCCTGCCTCCAGCATGCCTACTAAGCCAACCTTACATATGTCTTCTGCATTGCCTGTACTAAGGGAATCCTCTTCTGGCTACAGCCAAGGCTTTTAGGGCCCCTTCATGCTACTGCAGCCCGTTAACATGGCATAAAGAAGGGTTTAGGGCCCCTTCATGCTACTGCAGCCCGTTAACATGGCATAAAGAAGGGCGGCGAGGTGGTGAGTGTCTCACTCCCTCTAAATAAATGAAAAAGCAACACAAAGGGTGAGGGACTTTTTGGACAGAGTATTGCTGTAGTTTTAAATCAAAATGTGTCTCTTTACACTCCTTTAATAGAATGTTTCTAATACAATTAAATTTTATTTCAGAGCTGAAAGAAAAGTAGCTTATTACAGACTTTCCTGTGCAATAGCCATAGCTGCATATTTTGAAAAGATTTTGAATCAGCATATTTCAGTTATCATCACAATAGTCATTCTGTAGACAGAGGACTATTGAGCCTTTATTTGATTCCACTACTTCGCTGGTCTGCCAATACAAAACCATGTACTTTGTAGATCTGGTTACCTAGCTAGTTAAAAACTGAATGGGCTGCGGATGGCTCTGGTGTCTATATTTTGAAACGTCTGATCAGTTAAAATTATGGTGACAAGCCAGCTGTATTTAAACATTCTGTGGTGAGTTTTTCTTTTCCTCTCCTGTGAACTCCAAAATACATAGTGAATTCCCCTTCTGCAAAACATTACTAAACCTGGTTAAAACTCTCACAGATTTGGTACAGATTTTCTTCAGGAATCTTGCCACAGAATTTAGCTAAACTAGTCACAGAGATTGGTCCTGAACTACAACAGAAGTACAGGGGCCTTGGTTATTATCCAATATTCACTAGAAAAGCATTCAGAACACTGGACGTACAGGCAGACATTACAATTAATAAAGGTGAAGAGTCATAGAATCATAGAATATCAGGGTTGGAAGGACCTCAGGAGTCTATTAAAGTAACGGGATTTAATTATACTAGTGTCTATATACAATGTTAGAATTCCTAATGATCAGTAAAATTATCTGTAAGTTGTTATTTTAAGGGTACTATTATTTAAATGAAAGTGTCAACTAATATTTTTATTGTCTCTTTGGCTCACAAATGCACTAAAATACCATAAACATCATTTAGAACTTCAATAATATATAAATAGGATACATTACAAATGGAAGAAAATACAAGACAACTCTTTAGCATGGTAAATCTCTGCATATAAATAAGCAAATATTTCATATACTTAGAATTGAACAGTTATCTTGCTGTAAAACTGTTACATTTAAATCCTTTTCACAAAGTCATTTAACAATAATATACACAATCTACACAAATTAATCTCTAAAAATACATCAATAATATACCTGTTACAATGACTCTGCTACTATTATCCCCTGATATGACACTAAAGGGGAGATACAACTATCTTACTGGGCGGTGCTTTTAGGATCCATTGTTTTTATATGTGAGAGAAGCACCAACAATAAGGTTTAATACTGTTAAACATTTTTCTTAGCTCCTAAGAGTCTACATTTTTTAAAATGTTTCTTTACAGCAATTTGCATCTGTTAGAATGATCTGCCGCACATTGTCCACATCATTAACTGTTGAAAGAAAAGTTAGTTCTCTTAAAGTGGAAAACATGCTGTGGCTTAGTTCTAAATTCATTACCATATAATATATATATATATATATATATATATATATATACTGTACATAGTTCTTAATTCTCTATTTTAATACTTATTAGTTTCCTGCTATAATATAATAAACAGACTAAAATAAGGATCAACAATACACTTCAAGATAATATATTCTCCTTCATTAAAATGACCTACCAATACATATATGTTTCAGTAACTCATAGGTGCTGGAACTAGGGGTACTGGGGTGTGTGTGTGAGCTACTGCACCCCCGGCTTGAAATGGTTTCCATCATATACTGGGTTTACAGTTAGGTTCAATGGCTCTCAGCACCCCCACTGTACAAGTTGTTCCAGCACCTCTGCAGTAACCTACAGATTTTTTTGTGTTAGAGTTTTTTAGGAGAGTGGAACATTTAGAAAGGGAATTTCCTTAAAGGGTGTTCTGCAGAACTGGGTAAAAAATAGCCAGTGCTGGAAAACAGTGGACTACAGGAATAAATAGTTTGCCAAGAGTATTACAGATCCTGCCCCAATCTTTCTATTTCTTCAATGAGGAAGTCAATGTCAGACTTAGTTGCCGCTGGGTTTGAGACAACCATTCGGAAGAAGTTGACTTTATCTCCCTGTGGCTGATATCCAACCATTGTGGTACCTGACTCCATCATCAGAGCTTTGATTTTGGGTGCCACCTTTATAATTAAAACAAAACAGGAAAGAAATTTAGAACCTTTTTCCTTTTATTAGTCACCGTATTTCTTAATTTAGAAAAGAGAGCAATTACACCAGAGATAGATGTTTACATAAAATGTCTGTAGAAAGAAAATGCCTGATTACATATAAGTTATATGTAAATTAGATGTTCAAAATTCTTCCATACTTAATACTCTAAGATGTTATGATTAGCAATGATGTCAACCTAAAAACCATCGCTTATGCAAACAGTATTCCTTATTAAGCTACTAATAACATCTTAGAGTACTGGAAGAATTTACAAATCTTAATTTACATGTCACTATTTATTCCTCTGATTAATTATTGGAATTCTTATAGTTTGGACAATGAAAAGTAACAAAGCCAATTTCATTCTGGTTTATAGTCTCATTTTCAACTTCTTAATGCTTCAGTATTTGGATAACAAACACTGAAAGTGCATCGTTAACGTTTAAAACGGGTCAGGAAAAGAATTCAGTGGAAAATTTTAACAAACATGAAATTTTTTTTGTCTTTGTAGGAATTTTCAGTGGAAAATTTGGACTTTTTATCAAAAAACAAGGAAAGGAGACACTTTCCATTAACATTTTTGTTTACTCAGAAAATGTTTCTGTCAAAAATTTTGATGGAAAATTTTCAACCAGTCCTACTGTATAAAGAAAACTTTCTACTGGTATTTTTTTTTTAAATCATGAAAACATTTGGATTGATTTTACAGCACCATGCAGTTATTACAATTATCTTCTTTATTTTCACTTTCAAAGAAAAAATTCCATCAAAGTCTTAACCGTTGCACGATATCTGTCACTAAAGAGCAGAGCACCTTGTCTTTCCTTGTCTAATTATGGGCCAGATTCTGCCACCCTTACTCCTCTTGAATAGTACTCCACATGAATAAGGGTGACACAATTTAGTCTTGTGAAATCGGGGGTCTGTCTAAGAAGACTCAGTAGAGTACACAGGCAAGTAAAACGATGATTCCCAGGACGACTTCATCTCTGACCTAGCCATTCAGTGTCTATCTCCGGGTGCCATTTGACACTTTTTCCTTGATGTCTCATAATGTCCCATCACCAGCTCACTCTTAACACGAGTGAGCTGGTCAAATCAAACACTTCATCTCTCTTCACAGACTTCTCCCCCTCCCTCTCTTTTCTGTCACTCTTGGCAATTCCATTAGTCATCTTGTCCCATAGGTTCACACAAGTAATTTTAATTCCTCTCTGTCCTTCTTTCCCCACAATGATCCAGCCACAACATCCTGCTGGTTCTTCCTCTACAATATCCCCAGTCTGCCCTCTTCTTTCTATTCTCACCACAAAAAACTCTTGGTCAGGGCCTGATTATTTCATCTTAACAACTGTAATCTCTTTTTGTCTCTTGTATTCTTAACCTCACCCCAATCTTAACTATCCAAAATGCTGCCACCAAAAAACATACTTTAGAAGAACTGGATATGTTCCATGTCTGATTTCAAAAAGAGAAATATAACTTCAGCCCCAATAAGAACAGGAGAGGAAGTGTCAAGGTCCAGAGGCCAGTCAATAACATGGAACTCTGGGGTAGAGCTGGTCCAGTGAAATAGGTTTGGAAAATGCTGATTTGTTGTACCCAAAGTGTTTCATAGCAATGTATGGGGTTCAACAAACTGACTAACCACCTGCCTGGGTTCCTGCCAGCTCAGTTCAGAGGCAGTCCCACCATGGAGACTGTTCCTGGATCCCAGAGATTCCAGGCTCCTAGTCCCAATGGCTCTCTGGGCTGTTGATTCCCCAGGCTGCAGGAATTGGGCAGCCCAGGGAGCTAGCTAGCCTAGGAGTCTAGAAGCCCTGAGGTTCCTGGCCCTAGACAGTCTGCATGGTGTGGCTGCCCAAAGACACAGACCCTTGAAAATCTGACAGCAGTGGACTGAAAGGGACATTATTCTTGTCACTTTCACTTCCACCCATCACTGAAAAGCAGCTGTGAAAATGACAAGAATCATGACAATCTCAGTGAGCAGTTGCCAGGGTCCTGCGGGAAATATTTTTGGAAATACCATGTGTTGGCATTTCCAGAACAATGATTTTACGGAATTCCCCTTTCCCCTGCTAAACAGAAATCCCAAATTTCCATCAGCTCTGTTTTGGAAACCTGGCTCAGAATAAGACTCATCAATCAGCACATGCAGAGATATGTTATTTTAGATAAATGGAACCCTTTGGCTTAGAAATGAAACAATATATTATACATTTAATGTGAGCCGCATACCCTGTGTAGCTTTTCTCTTCTCTCCTCAGAGTCTGGTATACCCCTGAGACTCTGAGGAATGTACCAGAAACATACATTTGTGTGTTCAGGCTGAAAAAAGAAAAAACAAACACGTAAGTGAATAAACATAAGAAGAAAATATAGATAGCCCACACCAATCTCCTGAAGGACAATAAATTGTTATTGAATATTTTATTACAGAAGTGGAGTCCATACATTTTATTAAGGCTGTTAGTTCTATATATTAAGAAACAATAAATTCTGTGTAATATTGCTACTTCAGTGTACTTGCAGTCGCCATCTTGGATTCACTATGCATTGTCCCTTTTACAGTATTCTAGAGTGCTGATGAAGTACGAACATTGTTCAACACTTATGTAATTTTAAGAGGATGTCCCTTCCAAGATTCCAGTGCCAGACAGCCCCCAGTCGTATTCAGTGACATCCTACACAGATGGGTCTGTCTTTTGGTAACTGATTTTCCTCCTCTTAGTAAGTGAAGAGACAAAGTATGTATCAACCAAGACTTTATACAGAGGCACCAGCAGCAGAGGAGGTAGAAGCTTTCAGAGAACCAGGAGTGACAACCTCAGGAATGTCTGCGTGAATAGGCTGTATTAAGGCCATCTTCATACCCTAATCTGAAAAACCAAACCAGTTCCGCTGCACTACATTCTTATGGGAGTCTGGCTTTTTGCTGATAAAGTATTCAGCTTGTGGTCCAATACAGTCCTTTAAGGTGAAAAGAAAAGAAAAGAAAAGAAAAGAAAAGAAAAGAAAAGAAAAGAAAAGAAAACGAGGGGAGGAATCCCTGTGTTCATAATTGAAATCCATACAGAAGTTCAGTATGTGTCTGGATAAAAGTCTGCCCAGATGTCAGTGGCCAGGTTGTTCTTTTTCATACGTAACTATGAGCTCTTGAGAAACCTACAGAAATTTCAAGATTGCTCCAAGAAATGTATACAGACTTGGTTTCCAGATGTCAGGTTACATGAAAAATATTTTTGGTCTATGTAATGACTTACCTCTCCATCAAAAACCATCTCAAATTCTTCCCTGTTTTTAATTTTAGTATAGAGGTATTCTGACAATTCCAGACATTTGTTGATCTGATTTTCAAATCCTACTGTACCCTATTTTAAAAAGAAAATGTTTTATTAGTTAAAAAAGTTTCCCCTCTTTTCTTTTACCATCTGGTCATCTCTAGTAATTAGGTTTGGACAGAAAATAAAATATGTAACAGGATTATCATTTTGCAAGTTAAAGGATGACCACAGAAATAAATAATACTTTTAGTGCAACTTATTTTGTAAATAGTGACATTCACATGGTTAAATGTGACCTACAAAAGAATTACTATTTTGTTTGTGCACTATTTTGTTTTTAAAAGAACTTTATTTATGGTGATAAATAAAAATAAATAAATAAATAGAGGTCTTTTTAAATTTTTAAAGAAGATTAATTTTTCAGGGGTTTTTTTTTGCCTTCAAAATATCAGGAATATTAAATCTTGGCTCCTCTGTTTTTGCTGGAGGACTAGAGCATTGGGGACAGTTTTAAATCTTTTCTCCCAGCTGTTTGTCAGGAATTTGCATTAAGAAAAGCAAGCTAGAAAGCAAATAAAGAGTTTTAAATAGTTTGACTGAAAATCCCTTTCCCCACTCCGTTGCTCAATTTTCCAGCTGGTCTTTTGTAATGTCATAATCCCGCCCATTCTCCAGTCCTCCAAACAAACAAACAAACAAATAAAAACAACCCTGGAAAAATAAAGCTTTAAAAAAATCCAGACCACCTTTGTACTTCATTGAAAAGGTAAATAAGGGCATGTACACATTTTTTCCCCCTCTTGCAGGTCACCTTTCAGCACCAGTGAAGCCCTTAATGCCACCCTCATTATGCATTTATGGTGCAGGTTCTCTACACTGGGATAAAATTCACACTGAAAGAATATTTGCAAGATGATTCAAGGGCTTAAATAAATATCGCATTAAACCCACTGTCTATTTTGGAGGCAAATTTGTGCTCATTTTTGGCAGCTGTTAATGCTGGAAGAAAAACCTCCACAGCTTCCAATGTCTCATTTTCCCAGAAAATGACCCAAAGGCAGTTGTTGCAATATAACATCCAATTTACTAGAAGTGGGTCCAACCCAAAACCTCAGAGCTGAAAGCTTTGAGAAAGTCTGCCTCTATAAAAGGCCCAGACCAAAATGCTGACTTTGAGCGCCTCAATTTTTGCAGAAATTTTAATTTCTTCAGTTGAATTTTGTGGTGTGGTCTGGGGACTACAATTTGTTTTAATAAAGTATCACAAACATCCTACTCCACTTCTGAAGTGCAAAGATGGCTGTATCCAGGGGTGAAAGTAAGTTAGAGGACCTATCCGTACGCAGGAGTCCTGAGCAGGGGGCGCGGCCTCAACCGGAAGAGGCAGAGCCTTAAATCCCCAGGCCCTTTAAATCTTGATTTAAAGGGCCAGGGCTCCAGCTGCGGTAGTGGCAGCTGGGAGCCCGGGGCCCTTTAAATCACCCCTGAGCTACCAGCTGCAGAGGAGGCTGGGAGCCCCAGGGCTCGGGGGCGATCTAAAGGGCCCGGGATCCAGCTGCTGCTACCACAGCGGAGCCCTGGGCCCTTTAAATCCCTGAGGAGCCCTGGAGGCTCCCGGCTGCTACCAAGCTTTAAAGGGCCTGGGGCTCTGCTGTGGGGATTTAAAGGGCCCTGGGGCTCCAGCCACCGCTACCCCAGGCCTTCAGCAGCAGGGCTCCAGCGGGGATTTAAAGGGTTGGGGCAGTAGCGGTGGCTGGAGCTCCGGGGCTCTTTAAATCCCCGCCAGAGCCCCCCACCCCTACCCCAGGGCTCGGGTAGCAGGGCTCAGGCAGGGATTTAAAGGGCTTGGGGCTCCACCAACCGCTACCGCCCCGGCCCTTTAAATCCCCTCTGGAGCCCCGCCGCCGCTACCCCAGGGCTTCGGCAGCAGGGCTCAGGCAGGGATTTAAAGGGCCCCAGGAGGGTAGCGTGGGCTGGAGCTCCGGGGCCCTTTAAATCCCCGCCAGAGCCCCGCCACTGCCGCTCCCCAGGGCTCGGGCAGCAGGGCTCAGGCCAGGATTTAAAGGGCCCCGGGGCGGTAGCGGTGGCTGGAGCCCCAAGCCCTTTAAATCCCCACCTGAGTCCTGCTGCCCAAGCCCTGGGATAGGGGTGGGGGGCTCTGGCAGGGATTTAAAGAGACCTGGAGCTCCAGCCACTGCTACTGCCCCGGCCCTTTAAATCCCCGCCAGAGCCCTGCCGCCGCTACCCCTGGGCTCGGGCAGCAGGGCTCAGGCCAGGATTTAAAGGGCCCTGGGGCAGTAGCAGTGGCTGGAGCTCCGGGGCCCTTTAAATCCCCGCCGCAGCCCCACTGCCGCTACCCCAGGGCTTTAAATTGCCCTTTCGGAAAGCCGGTCCTGGTACGGCGCACCGGCTCTTACCGGTACGCCATAGTGGGGCGTACCGGCTTACTTTCACCTCTGGCCATATCACATTATTGCTTAGATGTAAGCTTGTTGGGGCTGATGACTCTTTATGTTCTTGTACAGCACCTATTACATCGGGTTTCTGTTCCATGACTGGGACTCCTAGGCACTAAAAAATGCAAATAATAAATAGTAATAATATTAAACACAACAGTCTTCCTCCTATTCTCCCTCTCTGCACCATTGACTGGCAGTCAAATTCTTCACACACCACACTGGTGCTCTAGCCTCTCTTTGATAAGCAGGGGAGGATTTTGCACTTCACACCTGTTCTATATTCATGCTTGATTTTGGTGTGCTAAATGGCTCTCAACCATGGGTGTCCGGTGAACTGGAGGTTGGGGAGGCTAGCCCCCGGCCGCTCCCCTTCTGCCCGAGGCCCTGCCCCTCCCCTCTCCCATAATGTGCCCCTCCCCCGCAGGAGCTCAGAGCACCCCCATTGCAGCCCCCGGCCCCAGCCCTGGGCCACCCAAGTGCCCCCAGTCCTGGAGAGCCCAGCGGCACAGCAGCAGTGCCTCCAGCCCTGGAATGCCAGGCGGCATGGTCTCAGTGGCCCTGCCCCAGAACACCGGGCAGCCAGGAGGTGCGGTCCGAGCTCCAGGTGGGTGGCGCACCCCTGGCCCCAGTGCCAGCTGCCCTGAGTCCCAGTGGCAGGCCGTTCCGTCCCAGCCCCAGCCAGCCTGGGCCATGGAAGAGCGCCAGAAACTGCAGGATGGGGTCTGGGGGCAGAGTCTGGGTGAAGCCATGCCAGGCTGTTTGGGGACGCACAGTCTCCCCTGGCCTATGATACCTGCTTGCCCATGCTCTCAGCCACAAAAGAGAATGTTTGTAGTGAGGTTAGCTGCCAAGAGAGGGCCACAGTGTGGACTGCTGATTTTGTTGAAAAAAGCCAAAGGCAATAAAACACATGCTAGACTGATTTTTAGAAGGCCAACTGATCTATGGGTGACTCAGGGTTGACAGGGTTCTGTAGTCAGTAAATGGTGATTAGTACTATACATATAATATTTTCAAGTTATGGGTCACAGTCCAATTTTAATGAATCGTAGGTGGATTTATGCCCTGGGCCTGCAGCCCCAAAAGGGTTTGATTTGGAGAAAGGAACCGGTACTCAGTGTATTCAGAACTACCACCAAATCTGTGTTGGATACCACAGTAATTGGAAAAATGAACACAAGAAAAGATAATTTAGGATGTTCCAATAATTCTTCATGCTTTTGCAAATCTGAATGTTAATATTTTGTTCAGTTGTATTTCCTTTGCTGCAGTATTTTTAAAGACACTCTGATGACTCAGAGAAAACTTTGAAAAAATATTTTGTTTAAAAAACAAAAATAGAGATGCATACTTGTTATTTGATTCCCTCATTTTTTAATATTAAAGAAATTTATAGTAAAAATGAGCTTTTATTCATCAGAGGTTATGTGCTGCTTAATCCTCCTCTGAAGTCAAAATTCTCTTTATATGACTTTAGAGTGTGCCATAGCAATAATTATCATTTAATAAAGGATTAGATTGTGGCCACCTTATCAACTGAATCACGCATTTGGGTAATTTTGCCTGACTGAGCGCTACAGGAATGGCCCCAGAGTATCACAATTTCATGTAGCAAAATAGAGAGCAAGAAAGTAGTAGTATTAACAGGAAGAAATGTGTTTACCTGCAAATTTGGGTCCCGATCCCACAAATACTTATGCACGTGCTCAACATTAGTCACATGAGAAGCCACATTGACTTCAATGTTATTAATGTTAAGCATGAGCCTAAGTGTTTGCTGTCTCAGGGCCTTGGGAACCAATCCTGCTGTCCTTTGTCAGGCAAAGCTCTTCACAGAACCAAACTTTGTTTTCTAAGTTTTCCATAAAGTCCAAACAACTCTTCTAAAGAAACAACATAGGTATTTTCTCTATTATATACATACAAATTAAATATATTTCTGAGTCATTTTAATTGGACATTTATTGTTTACCTTAGCTTTCCACATCAACCAGAATTTGAAAATGTCCACATGACGACCACATTGTATTGCTTTATCTCCAGTGTCATAGGATATATCATATTGTTTATCTTGCTGGAACAGATATCCGGCACACATCTGATTGCAACCCTGAAGTAGACCCTATGATGAAAAAGCGAATATGTATAACACATATGTAATATATCCATTGAATATATACAAACATACATATATTGTAGAAAAATTGTACTTTTAGGGACCAAATTTTCAGATACTGACCTGATTTTGAGGGCACAAGCTGTAGACACAATTTTGTGCTCTCAAGCTGATCATTTAGATGTCTAAGTTCCTGATTATTCAAGCGATGAAGTTGCATGCATATCACACTGAGACATTACATGCATATCACACACAGATAAAAATAAGTTTTAACAATACTTAAAAAAAATATTACTGAAAATGCCAGGCTAAATGTATTTGAATTCTTAGTATTCCAAACAAATGTTTCCTGCCTTATACTCCTGGATTCTAGAATATGAGACTACTGTTTCTTAGAAAATAAGACTTTTCGGAGAATCATAAAATACTAGGGTTGGAAGAGACCTCAGGAGGTCATCTAGTCCAATCCCCTGCTCAAAGCAGGATCAACACCCACTAAATCATCCCAGGCAGGGCTTTGTCAAGCCAGGCCTTAAAAACTCTGAGGATGGAGATTCCACCACCTTCCTAAGTAACCCATTCCAGTGCTTCACCACCATCCTAGTGAAACAGTGTTTCCTAATATCCAACCTAGACCTCCCACACCGCAACTTGACACCGTTGTTCCTTGTTCTGTCATCTGCCACCACTGAGAACAGCCAAGCTCTATCCTCTTTGGAACTCCCCTTCAGGTAGTTGAAGGCTGCTATCAAATCTCCCCTCACTCTTCTCTTCTGTAGACTAAATAACCCCAGTTCCCTCAGTCTCTCCTCGTAAATCATGTGCCCAAGTCCCCTAATCATTTTTGTTGCCCTCCACTGGACTCTCTCCAGTTTGTCCACATCCCTTCTGTAGTGGGGGGACCAAAACTGGACGCAGTACTCCAGGTGTGGCCTCACCAGTTCTGAGTAGAGGGGAATAATCACTTCCCTCGATCTGCTGGCAATGCTCCTACTAATACAGCCCAACATGCCATTGGCCGCCTTGGCAACAAGGGCACGCTGCTGACTCACATCCAGCTTCTTATCCACTGTAATCCCCAGGTTCTTTTCTGCAGAACTGCCGCTTAGCCAGTCAGTCCCTAGCCTATAGCAGTGTATGGGATTCTTCCTTCCTAAGTGCAGGACTCTGCACTTGTCCTTGTTGAACCACATCAGATTTCTTTGGGCCCAATCCTCCAATTTGTCTAGGTCACTCTGCAACCTATCCATATCTACCTCTCCCCCCAGCTTAGTGTCATCTGCGAACTTGCTGAGGTGCAATTAATCACATCATCCAGATAATTAGTGTGAGTTGATTGGTTGAGAGTTAATTTTTCATTGTCATTTTCTTTGTTGTTATATGTTTATACTGAACTGTGAGACTGAGTAACTTTGCTCTGGTGCATAAATTAGTTTAAAATGTGGAGGATGGCTTCAACTCCATTTAGGGCCCAGCTCTGGTACTACTAAACATCAGTAATAAGTATGAGCATAACTGGGTCCATACTAGACACATGCTGCTTTTACAATGAAAAGAAAAAGAACTGTTCCACTTCTTCACTAGCTCGATTAGTAATACTATTTTTCCTTGACTGCATACGATCTACACAGAAATATGAAGAGAAACCAAAGTTCTCATGTTCTGAGTTATCATATTAAGAATGTATACTATACTTTCATCTTTAGATCTCAAAGCACTTTACAAAGGAAGGCAATTATCCCCATTTTATGTTGGGGAAACTGAGGCACCGAGCAATGATGTGATTTGCCAAGGTCACCCAGCAGGTCATGGCATGACTAGAACTGAGGCCTTCCAAGTTCCACTCTTGTGATCTATGCAGTAGACCAGTGTTTCTTAACCTTTTTGATGCCAGGGACCAGCTTGCTGCCTTCCTAAACTGTGTCAGTGAGCTCTCAGGGACCAGTACCAGTCCATGGGACTGGTCGTTGAGAAAAGTTGCATTAGAGACTAGACCACACTGCCTCTCTAAATTACCATTTCTGAGAGTGATAGTTAGACAAGTTAATGGAAATTAGAAAGATTAAAATGTCCTGCTCATAGATGATAATGTTCACCTATTGAAAGAGAAGTATTTGGATTCTAATCCTGCTCCCACTGATGACAAAGGCAAAACTTTGAGGATCCTAAAATTGCTTCTGGAGTAGAACTAAAAGTAACATGGCTACTTTCCAGCAGATTTTAAACTCTTAAGCCACTTGTGCAATGCAAAATGTTTGCTGTTTATTTTTAAAGCCTAATGTTTGTCCAATTATCAAGTCACAGGGTGGATGTACAATGTTTTATAAAAACACAGGGCCAGATCCTCAGCTGGTATACATCAGCATGACTCCATTGACATCACTGAAGCTATCTGAGGATCTTGCCCTGTAGTGTTTACTGTGTTAACCAAAAGCTGAAAAAGGAAAAAGTACTTCCCTCCTCCTCCAAATAAAACAAACATAAATCTACCCAACTCTTCCCGTCAGAAAGAAGCCTACAAAGAAACATACCTTGCAGCATGCCCTAAAAAACTCATGGCTCATTTCACTACTTGTTCTATTGCAAGACTATCAAACAATATAAAACAGACCTTTTCCCGAATCAGAATGGCTGAACATTGTAACAAAACTCCCATCATCTTGTGTGGATTCCATGTGACCGAATTGGCTCTGCAAAAGAATTATGCCCTCAGAGTAGATATGGAAAACAAAGATAAACTTACACCAGTGTAAAGCCAGTGTAAGTGACAACAGAATTGTCATAAACAGGTTAGCTGTTTTGCCTAATTGATGTAACTATGGAGGGTATCAGTGTCTTTGATGTCACCTTTCCCAGATGTGCTGCCTAGGAAAGCAGTTCTTCCAGGATTGATATTACTGTGTCAGACAATAGCGATTACTTGATATTGTAATTAATGTCAACTAATTAGTGTCAAACTATGCTGAATACTTGATATTGTAACTTTATTCCCAGAAGAATCATCTTCTGGAGACAGCACTAACAGGAATAACAAAACCAGCATGACAGCTTCAATTAGTTCAAAGTATCTGCAGGTGGGCAGGGAATTAAGGAGACATTCTCACACACCAGGTATCTAGAGTTCTTTGCTAAATGGCTGGTGCTGTTATAGTCCTCCAGTAGGGAAAAGAAGCTGCTAATTCTTACCCACTTTTCCAGCTAAAGCTCTAATGGATCTTTTTCTTGTTATTTTGTCAGACATATAGGTTGTTAAGAGGCTATAAAACTCTTTACAGTGCATGCCAAACATATAATGTATAAACTTTTTAGGCTGAAGAGTCAATGAATATGCAAGATCAGTTAATTTACTTGCCAAGCAGGTGAGATGTCCTGTGTTTTAAACACACTATCCTAGATAGTTTCATAGTGTTGGTAGAAGAAATGTCCCAACATTTTGCTGCTACTGCCCTCTCCATTCCATCTTATTAACTACTGAATATCCCCTTGTGTAACTATGTATTTTAGATTCTTTAAAGAAGGAAAGTATATAGTATGGGTGAGATTTTTCATGGTAAAAAGAAAAGGAGTACTTGTGGCACCTTAGAGACTAACCAATTTATTAGAGCATAAGCTTTCGTGAGCTACAGCTCACTTCACTGATGAAGTGAGCTGTAGCTCACAAAAGCTTATGCTCTAATAAATTGGTTAGTCTCTAAGGTGCCACAAGTACTCCTTTTCTTTTTGCAAATACAGACTAACACGGCTGTTACTCTGAAACCAATTTTTCATGGTGTTTGCCTGGGTGCACACAGGGTGGGGAAGGACAATTCAAAGAGTCGTTCTCTTTTTTTGCATCCCCCTCTCAAGAGCCAGAAATAATCATAGTCCCTGCATTCTGGGGAGAACAGTGACTGGTCCACCCTAGTGGCCACAAATGGAGCAGCTGTGCCCTCTGCTACCAGAGCTATCTCAGGGATGGAGAATGAAGCACATCCACCTAAGGAATAGCACAGCACGTGTGGTCACCCTGCACCTTTGGGAACTCATAGTCCCTCCAGGAACTCCTCTTTAGGCAGTGCAGTCTGATACAGTCCCCGCATGCACACAGCACAATCTGGACTCTTTACATAGAAACCAGACTGTGTGGGATGTGATTTTTTCCAAAAAAGTTCAATGACATATTAGAAGAAACATTTAGGAAGTAGAATTTATTTGTTATATTTTCAAATGGTGAGATATGGTCTCAATTTACCATCTGTGTTACAGAATCTTATCTTTATGTTTCAAAAGCATGAGAGAATTTTAAGTAGTTGTCTCAGGACATGTTAAAAACTAAAAAAGGGGGATATTAGGAGGGTTTTAACATAAGGGCACCATTCACTGACTTGCACAATAAAAGGGCATGCCAAGATAGCTCATTCAGGCCCTGCCTCCATGGCAGAAGGCCATTCAGAGCATGTACACATTTTTTGGTATACCAAGTCTGGCTAGAGTGCTAATAGATCCCAGCTGGGGCCTGTGAAAATCAGTTATGCAGCATGTGTCCTCTACCAGTCACTGCAGATCAATGTGGTTTATTATGGTAAGAAAAATCACAACACCCACCGGGACCTGCTGTTTTCAGTCACTGCTTAGAGTTGGGATTTAATGATTAGCCCCAGCTGCCCTCAGGTCAGTATCAGTGTGCCAGATTCTGTCCTGATTTACCAATGGGTTGAATAGGGTGTGAGGGCAGAATTTGGCACAATGGCTCTTCAGTGGACCTACTGCCGTAATAAGAGTGGCTGGCCAACTGGATTGGCTAGTGGTTAGACCTGGGTTTGTGTGGCTCAGTTGCTTTGTGGTTTCCCTGCCAGGTGCTTCATACTGCTTTCTTGATCTTTGCACTAGGAGGGTCCACATTATTTTCCCACCCACCAACCTCATTCTTTGTCCTATTTTTGCTGGTTACTTGCTATATATGCTAAATTTCCCACCGGTGGGAAATTTTGGCTTTTACAAGAAAGCGCTTATGTTTCACTGTTTCCTTTTATCGTGCTACATTATATCTATCTTTGTGTCCTGGGAATTAGAAATGAATGGCTCTAGGGTATGGAAGGAATTTTGTGCTAGGCTTTTCCATGCTAATTTGACTGGCCATGGTTAGATTTTACCTCAAATGCCTTTTTGCTTTCCTTGGAGATTCAGATATCTTGCACATATTAATGGTGCACCTTGTATGGTGTCTGGGTATGCAGCAGTTTTCTGATTTACATGCATATGGTCAGTTCTTGCTGATAGAGCAGTATCCAGTGGGGGCAGGTGAGTCAAGAGACAGAACCTCACGTAGGTTAAGGCCTTGTCATCATTGGATGAGAGCCACACCTGTGGAAAAGTCTTCTCATCATACTAGACTGGACCACTGTTGAGGTATGGATAAGCTTGGAAATACAGAGGGGGTCTGTCCTGTGACACAGGCTGTGGACCAAGACAGTGCCCTGGTGATGCAGGTTACTGCACATGAATCTGGGTCAAGTTCAGCAAGAACTTCCTGCCTGTTTTAAATTTGGTTGATTTGAATCAAGGTTATTTAATGAAGGTCAGGTCCTTGCCTCAGTGAACATCCGGATGAAAGGGGCTGTGTAAGAGGGAATGCCATCAAGGCCCATGGAGGTAAGGTATATTTCCCACAGACCATTCTCTGGACACTACAGCAGCCTTAGGCTTTCAGTAGCCCTCCCGGCCCCTGTGTCCTGCTGGAAAGAGGGAATAGCTTTTGGAACCGTGTATTTACGGAACCACTAGCCCCACCTCCGAAGTCCCCTGCACATTGAGGTGCAGTGACTCTATGATGCTGTGCCTGCGCTGCAGGAAGACCCCTAGGTGAGCTCCACAAATCCTTCT
Source organism: Lepidochelys olivacea (assembly GCF_965140295.1). Classification (NCBI taxonomy): domain Eukaryota; kingdom Metazoa; phylum Chordata; order Testudines; family Cheloniidae; genus Lepidochelys; species Lepidochelys olivacea. The sequence goes on along the minus strand of NC_140421.1, from coordinate 40,032,564 downwards.
ACCCTTGCGTAATGGAATGGCGCCAGCTCTGCTGCGGTCGTTGCCCTTTTCAGCCATGGAGAGCGAAGGTCTGCCCCCAAAAGCTGCTGCCAGTGTGACCCCACCATGTGTCTCTCTACTTCAGGGGTGGGCAAACTACGGCCTGCGGGCCACATCTGGCCCTCCAGCTGATTTAATCCAGCCCTCGAGCTCCCGCTGGGGAACAGGATCTGGGGCTTGCTCCAGCCAGAAGCAGGGTCAGGGGCCACTCCGCATGTGTGTGCCCTGGCTTCCGGTAGCAGCGGCATGTTCGCCCTCCGGCTTCTACATTTAGGGCCAGCCAGGGGGCTCTGCACGCTGCCCCCACCCCAAGCGCCGCTCCCGTAGCTCCCATTGGCCAAGAACTGTGGCCAATGGGAACTGCAGGGGAGGCGCCTGTGGACGGGGCAGCGCACAGAGCCACCTGGTCACGCCTCTGTGTAGGAGCCGGAGAGGGGACATGTCGCTGCTTCCAGGAGCTGCTTGAGGTAAGCGCTGCCTGGATCCTGTGCCCTTGACCCCCTCCCATGCCCCAACCCCTGCCCCAGCCCTGATCCCCCTCCTGCCCTCCAAACCTCTCAGTCCCAGCCTGGTGCACCCTCCTGCGCCCCAAGCCCCTCATTCCCAGGCCTACTCCAGAGCCTGCACCCCCAATTGGAACCCTCAGCCCCCCAAACCCCAAATTCCTGCCCCAGCCCAGAGCCCCCTCCTGAACCCTGAACTCCTCCCACCCCAAAGCCCACACCCCCAGCCGGAGCACTCACTGCCCCCCGTGTCCCAGTCCCCTGCCCTAGCCCTGATCCCCCTCCTGCCCTCCGAACCCCTTGGTCCCAGCCTGGAGCACCCTCCTACACCCCAGATCCCTCGTCCCCAGCCCCACGCCAGAGCCCACACCTCCAGTAGGACCGCTCCCCCCCATACCCCTACCCCAGCCAGGAACCCCCTCCTGCACCCTGAACTCCTCATTTCTGGCCCCACTCCAGAGCCCACACCCCCAAGCAGAGCCCTCACCACCTCCTGCACCTGAACCCCAATTTTGTGAGCATTCATGGGCCCCCATACAATTTCCATACCCAGATGTGGCCCTCGGGCCAAAAAGTTTGCCCACCCCTGCTCTAGTTGATGTTTATATCATTGGCTCTCATTTAGAGAAGATTCATCTGTAGCTAGAATAAAGGCTCAATATTTACTGGAAGTGATTCCAAAGAGCTTCCAGGTGAGGAGTCCCATAACCTTCCCCCCCTCCACACACACACACACACACTCGAATCCCTTCCCAGGATTCCTCTTTTTATTCCCACACCAAGTTTAGCCTTCTAATCCTTACTCTCAAGGCCCAGCCCAGCTTAAATCTCATTTCCTACAGGTCAGCCTGTCCTCTCTCTTTAGTTTTCCCATTGTGCCTCCTTTGAAGTTACGCTTTACTTTTGGAACTGCCTCCCCTCCTCCTATTTGCTAAACAATCTCCCTGTCCTCCTTCAAACTTACCTTTCACTTTGCTTTCCATCACTGACCTCCTCTCCAATGCAGTTTTCAACCCCCTGTTCAACCTTTTATTGTTTCTGTTTAATTTACAGTGTAAGATCCTTGAGGCAGGGACTTTGTCCTTCCATACATTTGTGAAAGACCACATACAACTGCATAAATAAATAGCAACACCAATAAGCTGTGTGCAGTACCTTTCTATTCCATTCAGTTTATGACGATGCTTCCTGGACATTAGCAGTCCACCTCCCCAAGCAGCCTGAAAGTGTTGCAAGAACAGGTAAAAAGTCAGTATTTTTGAAAAGTCTATAATATTTTACTTTACCATGCACCCAGCCCTTTAAACCTTCCGGCCACTGGACTACTAATGGAAGTTAAATACGTGGAGCATTCTTAGGATGGGGCTCTATATCTATTTGCAACTCTCTTAAGCTCAAAATCACAGGGAAGATGAGCACTGCTCAACAGTAAAGATTTAAATTCAACACCAAACATTTGCAGACTAGAATCCGCTGTCACTAGGATTAGTTTTAGCAGATTGTTCAGTTACTTACATCTACATGGAGCCAGAGGTTATATTTTTCACATATGTCTGCAATCTCCTCTATTGGATCAAAGGCCCCGTAGACTGTTGTTCCTGCGGTTGCATTTACATAAAGTGGAATATGTCCCTGCAATATAAATAATGTTGATTCAGCGTGAAATCTGGTCCACCTCAAAAATCAGACTTCAAGGGGATTTCAGGTGCTTCACCTGCCCCTGTGTCCCTGTGTCGACGTTTGTGGGTTTACTCTCAATTTTTCCATTTAAAAAAAATGTTTTTGTCTCCATTGTTGCTGCATGAAAGCCCCCCACAAACAACCATGAAAACTGATTCCCTGATTGGCGACACAGGAGAAATGGGGAAACTGGTTATACAAAGTGCTGTCAAATGCCCAAAGTAAACAAACAAAGAAAAATTGTGTCTCTGATCTCTTTCAGTTATGGTAAAGTTAGGAGACTTTTGTAACAATATTAAGCAAAAAATAAGTAAATGAAAAATAAAACAAATTCAGATGGAAGTGTGATTTTAAGTTGACAGTTGTTCCTTTGATCTTTCTTGTATACAGTAGAATTTTAAAAGTGCAACTGCAAGCCGTATCAAACTGAGATGACTTTGAACTTCATTAAATAGAATTTAAAATATACCTATCTACTTGTTACTGGGACAGCATAGCTACAAAAATATATTTAATTTAATATGCAAGCTACAGCTTGTTTAGAATAGGTACTCTTGAACACCAACTTTTGAAGATTCCTCTTCACTGTTTTACAAAACATTAATTTATTCTTGCATTGATTTTTATTTTTAAATATAGGATTCCTCACATGGAAAATTAACATTAACGTTTAAAGGGACCAATCCTACAAACCCACCCTTGAAGCCAATAGGAATTCTAAAGAGTTCATAGGATTAGCCCCAAAAAGGTTCTTACATATTTTCATATAATTTTTCATATTAATAATAATCTTTTTCAATTTTTCTAAAACAGAAAAATAAAAAGGAAAAATCCTACCCATTTAGGCCTTGTTCAGAAAGATATATGTGTATATCAAGAGTTTGAAATAACTACATGAATTAAATAGTAAATTAAAACCAAAATCTGTAGATTATTTCTTGAACAGTGTAGAAATATAGAGCTATACAACCAAAATCATCATTGTAGAATAAAATAGGTCTCTGACAGCGTCTAGAATAAATATTCTGATTTAATGTTATTCCTCATCCTCAAAGGGAAAATGTAATAAATTCTTAATCTAAACATTAAAGCTCTAAGCTTTAAAATGTGTACCTTTTGCTTAGCTTCCAGAATTTTGGCTTCCAAATCAGCTGGTATTATTTTCCCTCTGTAATTATTGCAGAAACAAAAAGATAAAGAAAATTAGAAGATTGTGCACAAAGAGTTTCAGCTACAGCAGAAATAATTTAATGGGATCTTTTCAACAGACCATTAGCAGCTTGACACACTGTACTGAACCAGTCCTTAAGCACAATAAAATAAATTTAACAGATGAACACATTTAATACATCAAGAACTTAACATTCATCCTACCTTTCATTGCATTTTATCAAAATCACATTTTCTGTTCCAAACCCAAGTGCAGCCCCAGCTTTCTTTATTGAGTAGTGACTCTGCAAGAAAAACATACACAGCCTTACTGGTGGAATAGTCACTTATCTGAATGTCTTAAAAACATTTAGCAATATATTAACAACAACAATTAGCAGCGTGTTAAACTCACATGTTCCGAAGTGAAGAGAACCAGTTTAGGAACTGCAGCCATGCCTTTAGTTTTGACTTCAGGGAAATACTTGTAGCGAGCAGCCATTATGCCGTACATATTGGATATAGCCCCTCCTATAAAAGAGCACAAAACATTGAAAATGAGAAAAGCAATCTGACCTTTTATAGAAGAAAGGCATGTCAATATCATTTGTGCAATGTAGTGAAAACTTCAGTGAAGTATGAAAGAACAACTTACTGAGCCCTGGTCTACACTAGGACTTTAGGTCGAATTTAGCAGCGTTAAATGGATGTAAACCTGCACCCGTCCACACAATGAAGCCCTTTATTTCGACTTAAAGGGCTCTTAAAATTGATTTCCTTACTCCACCCCTGACAAGTGGATTAGCGCTTAAATCGACGTTGCCGGCTCGAATTTGGGGTACTGTGGACACAATTCGATGGTATTGGCCTCCGGGAGCTATCCCAGAGTGCTCCATTATGACCGCTCTGGACAGCACTCTCAACTCAGATGCACTGGCCAGGTAGACAGGAAAAGAACCGCTAACTTTTGAATCTCATTTCCTGTTTGGCCACCGTGGCAAGCTGCAGGTGACCATGCAGAGCTCATCAGCACAGGTGACCATGATGGAGTCCCAGAATCGCAAAAGAGCTCCAGCATGGACCGAACGGGAGGTACGGGATCTGATCGCTGTTTGGGGAGAGGAATCCGTGCTATCAGAACTCCGTTCCAGTTTTCGAAATGCCAAAACCTTTGTCAAAATCTCCCAGGGCATGAAGGACAGAGGCCATAACAGGGACCCGAAGCAGTGCCGCGTGAAACTGAAGGAGCTGAGGCAAGCCTACCAGAAAACCAGAGAGGCGAACAGCCGCTCTGGGTCAGAGCCCCAAACATGCCGCTTCTATGATGAGCTGCATGCCATTTTAGGGGGTTCAGCCACCACTACCCCAGCCGTGTTTTTTGACTCCTTCAATGGAGATGGAGGCAATACGGAAGCAGGTTTTGGGGACAAAGAAGATGATGATGAGGAGGAGGTTGTAGATAGCTCACAGCAAGCAAGCGGAGAAACCGGTTTTCCCGACAGCCAGGAACTGTTTCTCACCCTAGACCTGGAGCCAGTACCCCCCGAACCCACCCAAGGCTGCCTCCTGGACCCAGCAGGCGGAGAAGGGACCTCTGGTGAGTGTACCTTTTAAAATACTATACATGGTTTAAAAGCAAGCATGTGAAAGGATTACTTTGCCCTGGCATTTGCGGTTCTCCTAGATGTAGTCCTAAAGCCTTTGCAAAAGGTTTCTGGGGAGGGCAGCCTTATTGCGTCCTTCATGGTAGGACACTTTACCACTCCAGGCCAGTAACACGTACTCGGGAATCACTGTAGAACAAAGCATTGCAGTGTATGTTTGCTGGCATTCAAACAACATCCGTTCTTTATCTCTCTGTGTTATCCTCAGGAGAGTGAGATATAATTCATGGTCACCTGGTTGAAATAGAGTGCTTTTCTTCAGGGGACACTCAGAGGAGCCCATTCCTGCTGGGCTGTTTGCCTGTGGCTAAACAGAAATGTTCCCCGCTGTTAGCCACAGGGAGGGGGGAAGGTTGAGGGGGTAGTCACACGGTGGGAGGAGGCAAAATGCGACCTTGTAACGAAAGCACATGTGCTATGTATGTAATGTTAACAGCAAGGTTTACCCTGAAAGAGTGTAGCCACTGTTTTATAAAATGTGTCTTTTTAAATACCGCTGTCCCTTTTTTTTTCTCCACCAGCTGCATGTGTTTCAATGATCACAGGATCTTCTCCTTCCCAGAGGCTAGTGAAGCTTAGAAAGAAAAAAAAACGCACTCGCGATGAAATGTTCTCCGAGCTCATGCTGTCCTCCCACACTGACAGAGCACAGACGAATGCGTGGAGGCAAATAATGTCAGAGTGCAGGAAAGCACAAAATGACTGGGAGGAGAGGTGGCGGGCTGAAGAGAGTAAGTGGCGGGCTGAAGAGAGTAAGTGGCGGGCTGAAGACAGGGCTGAAGCTCAAATGTGGCGGCAGCGTGATGAGAGGAGGCAGGATTCAATGCTGAGGCTGCTGCAGGACCAAACCAGTATGCTCCAGTGTATGGTTGAGCTGCAGCAAAGGCAGCTGGAGCACAGACTGCCACTGCAGCCCCTCTGTAACCAACCGCCCTCCTCCCCAAGTTCCATAGCCTCCACACCCAGACGCCCAAGAACGCGGTGGGGGGGCCTCCGGCCAACCAGCCACTCCACCACAGAGGATTGCCCAAAAAAAAGAAGGCTGTCATTCAATAAATTTTAAAGTTGTAAACTTTTAAAGTGCTGTGCTTAAAGTGCTGTGTGGCATTTTCCTTCCCTCCTCCACCACCCCTCCTGGGCTACCTTGGTAGTCATCCCCCTATTTGTGTGATGAATGAATAAAGAATGCATGAATGTGAAGCAACAATGACTTTATTGCCTCTGCAAGCGGTGATTGAAGGGAGGATGGGCGGGTGGTTAGCTTACAGGGAAGTAGAGTGAACCAAGGGGCGGGGGGTTTCATCAAGGAGAAACAAACAGAACTTTCACACCGTAGCCTGGCCAGTCATGAAACTGGTTTTCAAAGCTTCTCTGATGCGTACTGTGCCCTCCTGTGCTCTTCTAACCGCCCTGGTGTCTGGCTGCGCATAACCAGCAGCCAGGCGATTTGCCTCAACCTCCCACCCCGCCATAAACGTCTCCCCCTTACTCTCACAGATATTGTGGAGCACACAGCAAGCAGTAATAACAGTGGGAATATTGGTTTCGCTGAGGTCTAAGCGAGTCAGTAAACTGCGCCAGCGCGCCTTTAAACGTCCAAATGCACATTCTACCACCATTCTGCACTTGCTCAGCCTGTAGTTGAACAGCTCCTGACTACTGTCCAGGCTGCCTGTGTACGGCTTCATGAGCCATGGCATTAAGGGATAGGCTGGGTCCCCAAGGATACATATAGGCATTTCAACATCCCCAACAGTTATTTTCTGGTCTGGGAATAAAGTCCCTTCCTGCAGCTTTTGAAACAGACCAGAGTTCCTGAAGATGCGAGCATCATGCACCTTTCCCGGCCATCCCACGTTGATGTTGGTGAAACGTCCCTTGTGATCCACCAGAGCTTGCAGCACTATCGAAAAGTACCCCTTGCGGTTTATGTACTCGGCGGCTTGGTGCTCCGGTGCCAAGATAGGGATATGGGTTCCGTCTATAGCCCCACCACAGTTAGGGAATCCCATTGCAGCAAAGCCATCCACTATGACCTGCACATTTCCCAGGGTCACTACCCTTGATATCAGCAGATCTTTGATTGCGTGGGCTACTTGCATCACAGCAGCCCCCACAGTAGATTTGCCCACTCCAAATTGATTCCCAACTGACCGGTAGCTGTCTGGCGTTGCAAGCTTCCACAGGGCTATCGCCACTCGCTTCTCAACTGTGAGGGCTGCTCTCATCTTGGTATTCATGCGCCTCAGGACAGGGGAAAGCAAGTCACAAAGTTCCATGAAAGTGCCCTTACGCATGCGAAAGTTTCGCAGCCACTGGGAATTGTCCCAGACCTGCAACACTATGCGGTCCCACCAGTCCGTGCTTGTTTCCCGAGCCCAGAATCGGCGTTCCACAGCATGAACCTGCCCCATTAGCACCATGATGCATGCATTGGCAGGGCCCATGCTTTCAGAGAAATCTGTGTCCATGTCCTGATCACTCACGTGACCGCGCTGACGTCGTCTCCTTGCCCGGTATCGCTTTGCCAGGTTCTGGTGCTGCATATACTGCTGGATAATGCGTGTGGTGTTTAATGTGCTCCTAATTGCCAAAGTGAGCTGAGCGGCCTCCATGCTTGCCTTGGTATGGCGTCCGCACAGAAAAAAGGCGCGGAACGATTGTCTGCCATTGCTCTGACAGAGGGAGGGGCGACTGACGACACGGCTTACAGGGTTGGCTTCAGGGAGCTAAAATCAACAAAGTGGGTGTCTTTACATCAAGGAGTATTTCAGGCAGGACTTCACGGAGGGTTCCAATAAGAAATGGTGCACCTAAGTTATCGTTCTTATTGGAACAAGGAGGTTAGCCTGGCCTCTAATTGATACATGGCTAGATTTACCTCGCTGCACCTTCTCTGTGAGTGACTGCAGTGTGACCTAGAAGAATGAGTCCCCTAGACAGGGGATGGGGGGAAGCAAATGAGTACAAAACAAATCTGGTCTATTTCTTGTTTTGACCCACTCCATCTATCTTTTACATCTTTGGCTGGCAGCAGATGGTGCAGAAGGACTGCATGCCATCCACATCTCATGGCTGCTCGGCAGAAGATGGTACAGTACGACTGCTAGCCATCCTCATCTCTTGCCTGCCTGGCAGAAGATGGTACAATACGACTACTAGCAATCCTCATCTCTTGCCTGCCTGGCAGAAGATGGTACAGTACGACTGCTAGCAGTCCGTATCGCCTGCCCGCTCACCATAAGACGGTTCAATAGGACTGACTGCAGGACTAAAGAGAATGACCTGGTCAAGTCACTCCAAATTTAGTCCCTGCGCCCATGTCTGCCCAGGCGCTCCCAGCCGACGTGGCCAGGAGCACCTCGGACACGATGAGGACGACTACCAATCGTATTGCACCGTCTGCTGCCAGAAGGCAATGGGTTGCTGCTACTGTGCAGCAAAGCCGTACTGCATCTGCCAGCACCCAGGAGACATAGGGTGATGGTTACCTAAGCGGGCTCCATGCTTGCCGTGGTATGACATCTGCACAGGTAACTCAGGAAAAAAGGCGCGAAATGATTGTCTGCCCTTGCTTTCATGGAGGGAGGGAGGGAACGGGGGGCCTGACGATATGTACCCAGAACCACCCGCGACAATGTTTTAGCCCCATCAGGCATTGGGATCTCAACCCAGAATTCCAATGGGCAGCGGAGACTGCGGGAACTGTGGGAAACGCTCCGGAAGTCGACTCTAGCCTCGGTACTGTGGAAGCACTCTGCCGAGTTAATGCACTTAATGCACTTAGAGCATTTTCTGTGGGGACACACACACTTGAATATATAAAACCGATTTCTAAAAAACCGACTTCTATAAATTCGACCTTATTCTGTAGTGTAGACATACCCTGAGATGCATGGTTATCTGTCAGGAAGGTCTAAAAGACAGACCTTTTAAAAGTCCATATTAGAAATCAGAATTTCTTATTTATCTCCCCTTCTGATTGTTAATATTTTTGTAACACGTTCATTAGAGGATCAGTGTTCAATATGCTGCACTTGGGAATGAGGCCCACGACCTTGGTTAACAAGAATAGCAACTTCATACCTAATTCCATGTTACTGAAGACTATAACAGACTCTAAAACAACTTTCCTTAAACATTACCATTAACCGGTGCATTAGGCCAACTGTTTTGTGTCTTTTTCCTGCATAAAGGACGAGGACCTTAGTGAGTTTGCATTCATGGGTTTTGTGCTTAAGATTTGTCCTCCATCTTCTGAAACAAGAAGGGGATTTGTCCCCCAAAACCCACACATCTCAGGAATCCTGCTAGAAACTAGGGCCATCAGCAAAGAGGCCATGTACCTCTGCACTGCTTCCCAGCCCCCTCTGCCACTGACCATTGTCCCTATGCTCCACTCATGGAGTGGGTTCAGAGCATGGAGGGGGGGTGATAAGAGAGGTACTTTGGCCTGGGCCAGCATAATCATACTCTCAGATTCTCTGCAGGTTTCCGGGGAGATGATGCCATAGAAAGTGGCCAGCCTCCAATCCTTCACCTAGAATCCAAATCCTTATTGATCACCCAAAGAGCTGCATCTGTGAATTATGAGGAAGGGGAGGATGATGCGGCAAAGACAGCACACTCCTCTTCTACAACCTCCAGCCCAGATCTGTACCTAAACATGTGTCAGGATTTTTAGAGGTGTGAGCTGTCAGGCAAGGAGATGTAGTTGCTCAACACCTCTGGAAATTAGGCACCTAAATATGGATTTTGGTACCTAACTTTAGGATTAAAGTTTGAAAATTTTGGCAAGGTTTCTGAATGGCCCCTGCCATTATATTCATAACTATACTAAAAGATGAAAACTGCATATAAATGTTTTTAACCCTTTATGGGAAGTTTAAAAGAAACAAATGCTTTAGAAGGACCATTATTAGTTTTAAAACTCAGACACTGCGTTTTCTATTACAGTACTTACATGACTGTATGCTTTCAGCTACAGGCAATATTTATCTCAACTTGTCAAAAGTGAGACTAAAACCTACCAGGTGAGAATATTCCATCACCATCTTTATTTGACCATCCAATAATCTCTCTCATCTTTCGAAGCGTTATTTGCTCCATGAGGACAAAAACAGGTGCAATTTCATATGTAAACCTGAGTGGATAAAAAAAATGGATACATAGTTCCCATTCCAAAAGGCACATAAATGCTTAATCTTTGATCTTTCATGAAAATATTTAAGACTCATAAAATTGCCTGTGAATTCAGGACCTTATACTGCAGCTTTTACTCAAGCAAAACTTCCTACAAGGCCAGTGGGAATACTTTGCAAGTAAGGACTGCAGTATTGGGCCCCACATATGTTTTCCACTGTTTCTGTGTTTATACAATTTACAGTAATTACAACAATATTGACAGTCAGTTCCATGCAAAATTAGACTATAAAATATTTGGTTCACAGAGTGCCAGTTTCACACTTGTAGAATAGCATATTGTCAGAATCGTAGAGTTATGAAAACGGTAAGCGTTAGACAGCTTACCACAAAGATAATTAGAAATATTGAACTATGGCTTAAAAATCTAAATACAATTATTTATGTGGACATAGTCTGCTAATAATCCCCAAGGACAATTTATTTCTATAATGCCATGCAATCAATATCTGTCAAGAGTAATTATAAATGATGATTTTCTAATTACCAATTACAAACAACAAGAGAGCAGTCAACTGTTATATCCACCTAATGCAGACCAGAAGTATTGCACAGTCTAGTATGCCATGCATGTCATGGACAAAAATTTGAATCTAGATTGATAGGCTATGCTACTCTGCTAGGTGACCAAGGAAGGCTTATTGTCAAATTACTATCAGTGTAAACAAGCTATGTGAGACAAGGTTTATTTTGAACACTGAAAAAAATGAATTTAGAATGGGGCAGAAAGTAACTAAATGTAAGGAGTGGAATTTTCAAAGGGGCCTAAGGGAGTCAGACACCTGAATTTCATGGGATCTGGGCATCTAAATTCCTTAGTCACCTTTTTAAAACCTAAACAAGGTCCTTAATGATATCCCTCTTCTGTCCTAATACCAATATGACTTTGTTAGGATATCCATTTAAGATGAGATAGGCTTTGTATTTTTGTCTATTCCTAGTTATTTTCAGTTTTGAAGAGTCAAAACAGTACATTTATTTTTCTTTAGATCATCAGAATTGCAACAGGGAATCACTTCTAGTGGTGTTCTGGAAGTTGGGCATTGTCAGCTATGACAGAAATAGAGTTTATAAATTAAGCTCCACCTGCAGTATATCCAGGAGCAAAGTTATAACATTGTTTTTAAACACTGCAAATCTAGGGCCCAATCTTCCATTCCTTATTTGGAAAAACTCCAATTAAAGTCCATGTGAATCCTCTAGTGTACAAGTCATTGAGGGCCTAATCCAAAGCCAACTGAAGTCAAAGGGATTTTTTTCTGTTGATTTAAATGGCCTTTGGATTGGCCCCAAGTACTTTCAAATGGAACTCCAAATACCTCCTGAAAGAATAAATTGCCTGTACACAGAGTACAGAGCTATTAACAAGGTTTTTGTGTGTGTGCCATATTAAGAGTATTCACAGAGAAAATTTTAAATAAGTCAAAATGAATTAATGAAATTGCTAGGGAAAATATCGCATGAGCCTGCAAAGATTCACAAAGAAATGATGGAAGATTGTGGATGATAAAAAATCGTAAGTCCAATACCCAAAGACTAAGGCTAAGATCTGCAAAATCACTTTTGGGATTTGGATGCTCTAGTCTAGTCCCATTTATTTTTACCCTTAAGTGGCTTTGACAATCTCAGCCTAAAAGTATAAAATGTGTGCAGCCATGGAAAAACAACTCTTGTTATGAAATGACCTTCATGTGGATATGACCCTTGGAACTCCCATACTAATATAGTCTTTACCAATATCATTGACAGTGATTGCAAACATGGAAGGGTGGGTTTTTTAAAAACTACCCAGCAGTAGCTTAATTCTGCTCCCACTGAAGCCAATGGAAACTTTATCACTGACTACATGGGAGCAGAGTTAGATCAACACTGACCACTTCTGAAAATTCTACCCTAAATGTCTTATGAGTTGTCATTTCAATTATTGATACTACCCTGGTACTCAATTTGTATATCTACATGATGACTCTAGTATGATTAACATGGCTTATCATATTCATAAAAACACCAACAAAATATAAAGAAGGTAAGATGAAATTCTGATCACTAAAAGCCCATATGGGGAAAAAATATTCTCTGCAATTAATCAAAAGTATTGAGAGGTGTTTAGAGGTGGAAAAGAAAAATGGCAGTAGGAAGATAACTTAGTCACAAGAGTCCAATGTTACATGCTTCTGTAGCAGAACTAGGTTAGAACAATTTTTAGATAAAGGTCATTCATTAACTCTTCTTCAGTACTGGAAAGCTGCACTAACCAGAGAACCTATTCTCTAGAATTGATCTGTTTGAATCATATAATATTGTATAAACACCTCTTTAACAGTATCTGTAATTACTGCGTTCTATTAAGCTATTTCATTTTGGTCTTAAATTCTTTAAATATATTGCATTTTTCCACTGCACAGCTGAGGTAAGAGAACAGTCTATGTGATTTGTGTTTGGTAAATCCAACACAAAAAGGGGAAGTTGTGCAATTTTCATGCTTACAGAAAATCATTTTCTATATGTATTTAATATGTGTCTCTGTTAAAGTGCAAATGGTCCAGAAAGGGTACAGAACTTTACTGAATTAAGCTATTTTAACAGGACAATTTTCTAAGTCAATCCAAGAAAAAAAAACCCTTCATAATAAATAATCACCTTTTTGAAATTAGATAAGTGAATGAAATGGTCTTAATAATATTTTTAATATATACAGCCACACAGTATGCTGTCATAAGGTAAAATTCTGCTTTGACTTACAGCTTGTGCAACCTAACTGACTTCACTGATTTTGCATGAGCTGATAGTCAAGACAGAATTTGGCTCACAATAAGTGTCATCTGCTTAATTTACCTGATAACTTTAAAAACAGAGTATGCTTTCTCCCTACACAGTAGTGAAATTTAAGCAATGTTTTTTAGAAAATTAATCACATTTTTAATTTTAAAATGTTGTGTGTCATACTAAACAAATAATTCAACAGTCACATTACAAATTGAGTGTATAATGGGTTATTTTCAATTATTTCTCTTATTTGATTTACTAATACAATTTTTTTGAAAATACGAAATTAACTGGGAGCAGTATTATTAAAAAGAACTAGGTGTTTTTGAATTGAGTCTTTTATGTGGTTTTCTTTGTTTCTGGAGTCACTGGATGGGCACATCTGGCAAACTACATACAGCAGCTAGTAATCAGCTGTACCCAGTGAACCATTATCAATGGATGAAGGAAATGAAAATAATCTTAATTTTTCAATTTGCAGGTAAATTTCATTGTGCCGTACACATTAGCAACAACAACAAAGCTACATTTCCATGCTAGCGGCAGTTTTAGGTGAAATGAACACAGCCATAACACAATACATACACACATCCATTAAAGTCCTGAAATGAAAAGTGGTATTTGTTATCTGATAAGTATTTTGACTCCAAGCATGTCACACTTTTTGGAGCATACACAAATCAATACATAATTTAAAACTGCCCAAAGGCTTCCCCCCCTCCCCGAATGACACTATTTGTTGTAGAAATACAACAATACACCTTGAACTTAATTTTCACTTTCATTACATTTCAATGTAATGAATAATGGAGTGTAATTTATTAAATAAAATCTAGGTCCAAAAGGTTATCTGTCTGATCCTGCCATACTCTGTATTTTAACTAATCTCAGTTAGGATAATTCCTTCATATTATCAAGTTAATTTGGAATGTTATGGTTTTTAATCCTTTTGACAGCTTTTCTGAAGCCACTTAAAAGCCACTTACGTGATGACAACTGAATAAAGAGGAAGCTAAGGGCCCAATCCTGCTCTCACTGAGGTCAATAGGAACAGGAGCAGAATCAGGATCATAAATAGTTTATGCTTTAGTGTTTGCATTAGGCTAATTGCAAAATTATTAATTGGAAAGTCAGATCTTAACAAGAATTAGCAAAGAAAGAAAGAAAGAAAGAAAGAAAGAAAGAAAGACCATCTAAATTATAAGAGTTCTGGTTGTAACACACTGGGATAGATAATAAATTTCTCCAAAAGAAGTTCCATCATTTGGTTTTGCATTATCAGAATGACTATAGTTTACTTACACTTTATTTTGGGATATTTGAGTTTGTGTGTGATAGTAATGCAAGATTTCCTCGTAAAATCTGTTCAAAGCTATAATTGTTTCCACTAGTTTATTGCTGCGCTATATAACATAAGAATGTGTAGGACACATAATACATTACATGGGACATCTTCATTATAAATGAGTTGCAGAAATCAGTCCTGTATAATCATTAATCACAAAAAAGAAAGAAAAATAGGAGACTGCTTACATGTTAGTATTTGCAGTTGAGGTCAGCCATTCACCAGCCAAGCCAATAACATCCAGTCCAGTAGAGAGCTGGTTGAAAAAACGAGGATGACCTGGGAAGATGATTGAAAACAATATAGCGCATCACATGCCTTTCATTGTTATCTTTGAGAGTTCATTTTTATTTCAGCAGACACCCAAAGCCTGGCTTTATAAGACAAAATGTGTGGCACCAAGTAATACCTTTTCACAAAGTGAAAAGGTTGAATCTGTGGTTTATTCTGTTAGATGCCCCTCGAACTGCTGTAATTGAGGTGATGGTGAAGTGCAGGGGGATAACATATTTCAGCACCAGTGGTCAGCAGACTTGAGCCATATTTGCATTTAAATAGAGAAAGGAGAAGAGCTATTCAGAGTGTACCCCTTGGTCTAGATAAGCAATGGTTAGGGTCGGGAACAGGAGGCACGCGGAGCTGAACAGCCAAGAACTCTGCTCTCCCTTCTCTTGCATGAGCCTCTGCAATAAGGAAAAGTTTCACTGGGCCTGATCCTGCTTGTACGGAATGCATGATTCCCACAGACTTCAGTGGGACAGGATTGGGGCGAGGGCCCTGAAAAGTTTGGAAAGAGAACATTCAGCTAAACTAAAACGAGGGTATTGCTCTAACTGTGAATTACTTTAGAGTCAGGCAGACCGCTGTATTTTAGCTGGCCTCTCTTTGCAAAGACAGAGTGAGTCCAAATATTAGAACAAGTCTGTTCACTCCCCTAACACTAACAGGTGGTAATCTCTCCCGATCAGAAATCCTGAGCTTCTGAGGAGTACCCGGAACAGATGTATAATCCAAAGCTCTCCCACGTATTTATCAATTCAACCCCATACATCGGGGAACTATGGTAAGGTTCAATGCTGGACACCAAAAAGGGACACGGGCACCTCGAATTTGGCCCAACATTTAGCTTGAAAACAAACAAACAAACAAAAACCAAACTAAACAACCTCCGCTCCCCTAAAAACAAAAACAAAACAAAACAGTTTTTTACAAAAAGTTGAGCGAAAGAAGTATTGCCATAGGATTGTTAAACAATTTTTAAAACAAATAAATATTCCTCTGTAGTGTTTGTATCCCCAACACTCTGCAAACCCTGAAGCTGATGCAGACTATAAACTGACTATCGACTTTCATTGCCCAACCTCAATAATGCATGCATGCATCCATAAACAAATACATACAACAAACACCATTAATAAGAAAAGGAAAATAAGAACTTTAGAATCATCGCAGTTGTAATAAATGGCCAAATCCTCCTACTACAGAAATCAATTGGCAGAACTGCCAGAATCAGGCTCTACAATGTTGAATGTACTGATTTTCACACCATCCCCATTTTACAGATGGGGAACTGAGACACAGAAAAACAAAATGATTTGGCTAAGATTACACAAAAAGTTTGTGGTGGATGAGGGAATTGAACGCTGCTCCCCCAAATCCTTGGCTAACACCCTAGGCCATCCTTCCTTTTGAGGGATCCTTAATATAGATAAGAAAATTTGCTCTAGAACATTGCTAACATCCCTTTCTTGCAAATAGGATACACTGTGAACAATTGATCTGTGAGGTGCTTTAAAATAATTGATAGAATAAAGTAAAAAAGGCTCCAGAACTCTGTTGTAAATAGTCTGTTGTAGAGCATAAAGATTCCACATATTTGTGATTCACTGAGTATACAACTGTAAGATTTGTGGGGGATGGGGGGGGGGGAGAGGACTGTCCACTAGTTAACAACATTCCTAAACAATAGGCAACTTGCTCAACATCCATTAATTATTATAGCCTAATTAATTATTTTTACTTATACAAAATTAATTGCTCATGTATTTTACACTTTTCCTGCAAGCCCCTCTTCAGGGGATTAGATACATGCATGGGGTTCACTACTTCTTTCACTCGGCTGCATATAATGTCTACATTACATGCCCACCAGGATTTTACAGTTGTATATTAACAAGCCACATCTTTTCTAACAACATTAACCCACACAGTTTTTGCAGGGAAGTTTCACACTCTCCAGAAAACCATATGCTAAATGAATGTAAATATTTGCTTCCAGATACTGCTCTGCTGAATAGTGGTTGGGTAGAGGTTAAATAGCAGTTATATTAAAATGAATTCGCTTTTGATTTTACAAAACAATTATTCTTCTCTTGCTGTCCTGACACAGTTTGAGAAACTATTTTAATAAATCAGCGGGGTTATCTTCCGCCGATGCTTTCAGCGCCTATCCTTTCCCCCTTATGATGGATTACTTTTAAACAACAGACTAAATAAATCCCATGGACTTCAACTGGGAGTTTGGCCTGAAGAAAGCCTTTACAAGTCGGTGCCTGATCCAAACTCCACTGAAGTTAATTTATTGGAATATTTCCATTGCCTTTAACGGCTGCTGCTGGATCTGTCACCAAGCCCTAAATTTCTGATTTTAAAGTCCTTAACCTGCTGCTTCTATGAATACAGTCTGTTTGACCGTATCTGCGTCTCAAATCTCGGGAACAGGTGTCCTTTAATAACATGAATAAGAAATAGCTGCCAGCATACAGCACCAATAAACTCCCAGGTAACAAGTAGGAGGAATCAGGAGACAAGTGCTAGCTCAAGAGCATAACAACATAACCCCACTAACAGGACAATAGAGAACACAGAAAAATTAGGAAATTCAATTAAACTGCAGTAACTGTTGCTTTTGTTGAAAGAACATGCCGGCCACAGGTTAATAGGGCTTGGGAGGCTGAAATACGCCATCGCTTGTTAAAACAAGCACACGACCAAAACCCACAGTACTGCTGCTCTTGAAGAATTCAAACGGTGCAGGCTGGGCCGACAAGATTAAACTGTTGTGTTCGTGGTTTTTGTTGCTTAGTTCAAATCTATCGGTTTGTACTAGGGAGGAAGATACGATGAATACCCCCCCCCCCAACCCTATGTGGCTGAACCGATCCGCAAGCAGTGTTCGTAGTTTAGAAAGCATGGCTCTTAATAGCTCATCGGCAGAATTTCAGAAGGAAGATTTGAACACCCCCCCCCCCAGCCTCTATTGTCAAACCATATGAACAATCTGGAGCGATCCTGAATAGTTGTGACAGAAGTTGTAGCCTTTCCCATCGGTCTCACGGAGTGAGCAGAATTAGCGGCAAACTGCAACCCTGGAGCAGGGGTGGGGGAAGAGGGGGTCTGCCCTGTTATTGCTCCAGGTCCTGAACTGCTATTCGGGTAACTGCCATATGCTGAGTTATTGGCAATTTAAATTTCTACCATATAGACTTAAAACGTTTCAGGCGAAACAACAGGCGGAAGATCAGTGGCTTTACTTTGGGTTTGTGGCTACAGCTCACTGAATAAGAAGGGAAGTTGTGATACAAGAATTTATTGATATGGGATTCAAAATGAGCTGGAAGTGAGAGACTCCGTGTGTGGTGAGTTGAAATCTGATTATTAACGATTCCTAGGATTTCATTAAACGTCTTGTGAACATAAAGAAGAAAAATTGCGAATTCAGTCTCATTTATACCCTCATTTCCCTAATGGCATCGCTCCCCGGAGATGCAGGCGGCTTGCGTTTCATCAAGTGAAAGAGATTACGTCTTAAAAACTTGTGTCGGGGCTCCACAAACAACCCCGGGAAATGCCCGCTTGAGCGACGGATGGGGCAGCCGCGCCTGGCACCGGTGACAAAGTCGCTTTCCGCGCGAGAGAGGGGCTGGAATGAAACTTTACAAAGTTGAGCCTCTTCCGGCGAGGTAGAGGCAGGGACCCAATCCTGCTCTGATGACTCACGCAAGAAGCAACATTAGAGTCAACAGGCCCCTGGGCCTGAGCCAAGCCCGCAGAAACCAGCCCCTTACCGCGTTTTTCCCTTCCCCCCACTCTAGAGAGCAGGATCTCTGGGACTGTACCTGTCCTGACTCCGTACTTCAGCGTGTCCCTGCAGTCCACCAGGATCTGCTCCAGGGATTCGGGGTTGTCCGAGAGCTCCAGGTTGAAGCCCTCCATCCCTTCCAGCAGCTGGTGCGGGTGATGGAAGTCCAGGACTTTGGTGGACCTGTCGAACGTCTTCCTCACGTAGTTCAGGAGAATGTCAACCACCTCCAGCAGGAACTGCATGGTCTGCTCCTCGCCATTCTTGGCAGGCAGCAAATCTGCGGCGGGCGGGACACAAGAACTCAGCGCCTGCCTTGCAATCGGGAGACAGAATATGGACCGGCTCCCTTCGGAGCGTCATTTCCCAGGGTAGCAGCGGAATGCCCCGGCTCCCGCTCCGCCGCAGCGCGGCCGCCAGCCCAGGATTGGTGTGACAGTGTCTGGTGTCCCCTGCCAGGGCTCTGTCAGCTTCCTCCCCATTCGTCATTGGGCGGCGAGGGCACTAAACCGCAGCTTCCTGCTCGATGCTAAAAAGCGCATGTCACTGAAATCATGACACCCTACAAGCTAATCTATCGTGTTCCGAGGGAAAACATGCTCACCAACCAGCCCGAGAATTAGACGCTGCTCCCTGCACAACATTGTCTCAGTTCACTCGCTCTGTCTGGCGACAGAAACCTGTGGCTGAAGGTGCTTCTGGTTCTCCCCCCACATCACCCCATTAGGAGTAAATTAACTGCGATGCTTCCTAACCGGATAACTATGCTGTTTTAACTAGCTTTTAAACACACATTGGTAATGAGCACTCTTCCCAAATTAAAAATAGATTTACTGTAAGTATTCATGGGATAATGGAACAATAAAATATAAGACCAGCACTCTGCCTATCCTCTCTCGCCTGCAGCAGATTGTCAGAAGAGACCAGCTTATGCATCAAAACGTAATCACAGCACTCTGACACAAACACACCCCTGTTAAGCATACTTTGTACTGGAAAGAATTTAGCGTTTTTAGTGGCCGATTTAAAATGAAAAAAATGCGTGTAACTGATTGTGGGGCAAATGCTTAGATGGTGCAATTGGCCTAACTCCACTGAAGTCACTGAATTAGCTGAGCCGATTTACGCCAGTTGAGGATCTCGCCCAAAGTATTTTAAATACATATAAGTACGTATATATTGATATTATACATGTTATCTACATCTACAGGGTGTTACTCTGACAGCAAAATTCTCAGGGAAAAAAAGATACTCATTATTAAAAAGCAAAATCTGCAGCTAGATGAAATGCCAGAAAGACAGACGATAAAAACACTGCTGAGATTAAGCAGCCAATTGTTCTAAGGATCACTTACCTCTAGCAAATAAATTGGAGAAGTCTGTCTCGGCCCGCCTGAACCTGGCTTCCCTCTCGCTGTTCTCACAAGCCAGCAAGTTCTTGGAAGACTGCCTTTCCTTGAGAGAGCTCACAATCCGGCTCTTATCTTCCAGGCTGTTGTTCCTTTGCAAGAACCCTACATTATTATTACAAGATCCACAGGTCAGAGTATTCTCACTTCCAAGCATGTTTATAAACGCTTAAAGCTGCTCACTAGACAACAGTTCAAAGTGGGGTTTATTCTGTATCTACCTAATGAGGTCAGGAAGAAGAGTATTTATAGGGATTATTTGCCTCGAGGAGGGTGAGCTCCAAATGACATCGACTACAGAAACCCAGCCATGCAAAAAAACGAATTTTCGTCATTTAGTGCAGTGGTAAATTCTTATTAAGTCGATCAGACAGATTCCACTTCAGTAATCAGCCACGGGAAGAGGGTTCAGGATAAGTCAATGCCATTGCAGCCTGCAGGCGAAGTTTATGGGCCTAGCAGACAGGAAGGGGCAGTGATGTGTGATTAAAATCAGGGCCACTTTCAGTTTTCCTCCTAGTGTTGCCATCACGCTAAGGAAGCATGTTAGTAACTGGCTAACCTGGGAGATTGTCCAGTTCTAAAGATACAGGCACTAAGCTCAGCGAGAGTTCTCTCCCTATTAGTGATGATAAATTAATATCAGTAAAAAGTGAGGAGGTGCTGATTTTCAGGTAAAAAAATATTTCTGTGTTTTTAACCATTTCCTCCTGGCCTCAGAAAATCTGCTATTATCAGAGATACAGTTCTAACACACAAGATTATATAGAAATAATCATTATGACAATATTTTTAGGCGCTGAAGTACTTCGGCGATGGGCTCCATACAATATCCTAATAGAAAACAACAATATTCTCCGTGCACAAAGTAGAAATGAAACAATAATTATATTTGCCATTCAATCCACACTAGCTAAACAAAGTAAACCAGCTAAACCTGTCTCCTTGTGTTAACGAAGTAAATGGATTTTTATTTCCCATCTGGCAACATTGTTTTTATTGGAGACCTTAGAGAAACGTCTTTAGACATGATCAACTCTTCAGCCTCTGTAGCCACTTAACATCAAACGGTGCCATAGTTTTGTTTTAGTTTGAGAATGGCACATTCTGTGGTAATTCGACATTATGAAAGGGATACTGATAAAGTAAACATTTAACTAGAACTGCAATCATCTGTCATCCAAAGGTTCCCACTGACCCACCAGCCTCTGGAGCCTTAGCACTTGAAAAAAACCCTTTACCATCAAATTTGAATCCATCAAAACCAATCACACTTCGTGTTACCAGTTAAGGAGATCGACTGCGTGTAGGAAAAGCCAACACTGTAACTAGAAAAGGAGTACTTGTGGCACCTTAGAGACTAATAAATTTGTTCGTCTCTAAGGTGCCACAAGTACTCATTTTCTTTTTGCGGATACAGACTAACACGGCTGCTACTCTGGAACACTGTAACTGTTTTCCTTGTTCCGTTCTGTCCATTTCCCTTGGCTGGCTTTCTAGACTCTGGGCTCTCAGCAACCAGTATACTAACTAGCTAGAGGTTTATTCTCTCATAGGTAAATGCTACGGGGGGCTGACGATTGAAATAGCCTTCATGATTTTAGACTTTTGCAAACTGAAAATTGCAGATACATCTTGAATATGGGGGGGGGGGGGAGATTCTGCTCTCAATTACTGCGCAGTAAATCCGCAGGCTCTGGAGTTCCTTTTACAGATTGGCTCAGTAGACTTGGAGCGCAAAATGCAAAGAAGAGGGAGTGATAGCCTTTTTTATTTAAATTGAATTGAATGATTCTGTATTAAACCACAATGGATTTAGCTCCTGTTGCTACAGTTTTAATCTCAACAGAGTGAAAAATCACCTCTGCTGCTTTGTTATGTATATGAAATAGCATACGGGTCAGAGTTTACCATAAAACTAGATAACACGATGATAACTAGATGAACTAATTGGCTACAGAGTAATACCTGTGGAACAGTTAAACTGAGCCACTAGCTGAAAATTGATGGTCTTGGAAGTTCTTCGTTTCAGTTTCAAACGTAGAGAAGAAATTTGTCGCATAAGACCAACACTAAAAGGTGGATGCAGGACAACAAACCCTCACTGCACGAGTCACTTAATCACCTAAACAGCCAAATGAAATCAACAGGATTACCCCCATAATTGAGGATTACTATCCCATGGTTTACAAGGATGGCCCCAGATAGTCATTGTACTCTGGACCACCACTTGATGATCACCTCCACCTGCTCTAGCTTGTAGTTCTCATCCTCTCACCTCTACCTCATGCATTTAAGAGCATGAGCCTCCAATCCGGAAACTTCAGAAAAATTAAAGGGCGTCTAGGATCTAGTGCATGGTAAGGGGAGCTGTTCAGGTATTAAAAATAAATGATTTCTTACCAACAAACAAAAGACAAACGAACAACCCACCTAACTGCTGTAACCTTATGAGTAAATGATCCTCGAATAAAGAGAAACAGGCTGTAGCATAACAAAGTAGGCATGTGCTATACCGGGTGTATGGTCTGCCTCAGGAAGCATATTATTTTCCATATAAACAAGAAGACATTTTCTTGAGATATTCAGTGCAAGAAGTTCTGTAAAAAGGACAACTGCTCTGAAAAATAATAATACAGCGATTCCTCATTGTTGCATACCCCTTATGGCGTTCATATTATAGAGTGAAAATAAACATATATTTAAAATATTTCCAATACTAAGCTGAGGGGCAGATCTTGAATTACAGACAAGATGACAACTACCTCCCGAGAGGCAGAAGATTGTATTTAAGATGGTTGGAGAAGTTGTCTAGATGCTAAAGGGATTGGTATAGCTGGCAACTGCTTGGTTGCCTCTCCTTGGCGGTCGCAGTGTTTCACTGCTCAGATTGATCCCCTTACGAGGAGACGGAACCAGAGTCCTTGTCCAAATTAAAAGACAGCAATATTTCCTTTGACATAAATAAGAAAGTTCCCCCAAAACCCCGGTCTATGTTGTTATCTAACTAATCTAAAGCGAATAAAGGCAAATGAGGTTAATTCCAGAACAAAGCAATTGAACTATTAATAGTAAGCTTCAGAGGGGTAGCCGGGTTAGTCTGGATCTGTAAAAGCGGCAAAGAGTCCTGTGGCACCTTATAGACTAACAGACATATTGGAGCATGAGCTTTTCTGGGTCCGCCGAAGTGGGTATTCACCCACGAAGGCTCATGCTCCAATACCTCTGTTAGTCTATAAGGTGCCACAGGACTCTCTGCCGCTATTAATAGTAAGTGACAGCTTCACTTGAGCGCACACCCCTAATGTAAGGACTTTTATCAGTCTTGATTCCCATTTAGCAGAGAGAATCTAGCAGCGCTGGTTAACGTTACAAGTCACTGAGAACACGGTTGTACCCCCAGACGTGAGACTCATGCTCCGAGATGGGTTTATATAACTACTTAGTAGCCAACTTGGGGGCCTCCTCTTGTATTTTTTGCTCATCCAAAGCGTCCAGAGAAATCAATGGACATTTTGCGTGACTCAGGCTCAGGACTGTGAGTTGGCGCATTTCCACCTATGTATAGACTCACATGGGATAGGACCACCTGGCCTTATTGAGAACCTACAAGAGAAAAGGCTGGTTTGAGGGCCTACATACCACAGGACTGAATTTAGGGGCTGTTGCTGCTTTAACTTTATTTGCCTACAGGTATACCTGTGTACGTTGTGGAGCTCTCCTCGACCACAATATTATTTTAATGGAACTTGGTGAATTTATAACATAAGGGAAACCAAAGTGGTTAAAAGCTGCACCAATAACAGAATGGTCTACTGCTTTCTGTTTGGCCGACAACAGCGCAACAATTTCTCTTCCCGCCTACTTTTTTCCCCTGGGCATCTTCTAGGAACTGGTGATTTATAAACGCCTAACTAGCTCATTGGAAAGCAGAAAAGAGTAGCCATGCTAGGGCTTTACTTGGAGGCTGTTTCTGTGCCTGAGGGTAAACACATGAATAGATCAAAACGTTAAAATATCTGTATCCCACTTATGAATTTAAATTAAGAATTATGTTGGAGAGACAGTGGAAGCAGCGGACAATAAATAACTGTCCATGCAATTTGTCGTCTGAGAAGACGAAAGCCCTTATTAGCACCTGCTACACTCAGACATTAAACTGCAAGTTATTTTCATAGCTTTGCATGGGCAGCATTTTTAAAAGCTACTTTTCTCAGGAATGTACCAGAAGGGTCAGAACTAGAGTCCTGAATCTCAGGCTTAATAACAAATAAAATGGATAAGAAACAATAGCATTTGCACTCTAAAGGGGGAATGGATAGTGTGCGTAAAACCGTCTTTTATACAACTTACACTGCAGATCAAATAGACTTCAGAAGGAGGGATATAATCCAGATTTCCCAATTCCCAGTTCAGTGCTTTAACCACAACATCACAGTCCCTCCATACACACATAAATCTTTTGTACTAGATGCATCATAAACCTATATCTCCCTGGGGTGTTAATTGCTAAAGCGCCTGGATGAGTCATGAGCAAAAGTCTCACGGACTTTCAGTAAGACTTATGCTCTAACTCACTTAGGCGCCTTCGAAATTCCCCCCGTGCCGTGTTACTTGCTGTTCTGTAGAGTATCATCATCAGCCGTGAAAGCAGACTGGGCCCCATCGCCCTACGCGGACGCGTAGTCCCACTGATCTCAATGGGAGTAAAATCAAGTGTTTGTCGAATGGGGTCCCGTCAGCAATGATAGCAGTCTGGAGCGGACACTTTTTTGAGTGGGTCATAATGAAAGATTATAAACAAACTACACCCATAGTGAAAACCTTGACCACGGCCAGCAAACTTGGCTTTCAGTGAAAATCAATCAAGCCATTTAAAATACGTTTGCTTATAAAAAGGTATTTCCCCCTTCCGACTGTGGCTTTTAATTAGATAAGAGGGCAGACAGGCATATTTAAGGGAAGATATGCCGCACACATTTTGGACAAGTAGTTGGTAAAAATTTAAAATACACGATATACAAAAACATTGTTATCCATTGCGCACGTGTTTGCTTTTGCTTTGAACCATGTTTTGAATCTCATTTAAAGTTTGCGTTCAAAATTAATGGTTTTCAAGAAACAGCAGTTCTCCCTGACAGACAGGAGCGACTAATGTCCGGTTTACTGTAAAACTCTGTAATTCCATGATATGTAAGCTCTGAAACAATATTGTGTAGAATTAAGAGGAATCGACTGTAAATATTCAAATGTCATATTTCTAAATAGCCGTAATTAAAAAATGGTATTTGGCAGCATTCAGCTTTTACGCTATTTAGTTTCCAAGGGTAACTTTTTATTCCTATGCTTGAGCTATATAGCAGTGTGATTAATTGTGTGTGTGTACTTATACAAGTGCTGAGTAAAATAAATCACTGTATTAGATGAATTACCGTGTATTATCACTATTACCGAGTGTATCATTTTACTATAAAGCAGAAAAGAGTAATAAAATAAATAGTACTGAAAATAAAAGTAAGCCTTCATGCAATACAGTGTCCTTTCAATCCTTGTTTGTTTGCTTGCTTGGAAACCAGATGGTTATTTGTTTGAATTCCCCCCAACAGTCCTTTTCCTTCTTCAGATCCAACATGGTGGGATTGTTCATTTTCAGTTTATTTTATTTAACACCTGCACTGTGTGGTGCTGTGATGTCCCTTCATAACCCTGGTAGTCTAGCAACACAGAACAAACCCAGCGGTGCGTTACTTTATCAGTTCTGCTTGCCGTACTAAATTAAAACGATGATGAAAAAGCCCATAGCTCCAGACACTGAAGGGACCCGTAGGGGAACGGTCCATTAAACCCAGATCAGGGGCTATTTATAGAACTAAGCTGCTACCCGTTAATAGCACCATTGGGTTCCAATGCAACTTCTTAATAGACCGAGGGCTAAAAAAATTGCAACCTACAATTTCCTGAATCCAAACTTCCATGTAACAAAGCATCTAGCGAATGAGCTTTGATTAGGGAAAAGGGAGTTTAAATAGTTCTTTGCATTGATAAAACGCTCTCACCGCCCATTTCACACACACTAAAATGGTCCTCTTACTAAAAGGTAATTGAGAATGGGGAGAAAATAATTCCTATTCATAACGGGGGAAATGCTGCGTAAAAGGAATGATCGTTTGGCATCAGATAATAAAGATCAGACTCTTTGTCTTCAAAAGGGAAGGCGCGGTGAAGAAATCTGGAGAGGCGAAGACAGCTTGTTATCTGTAAATGAATCTCTTGCTGTAACGTTGCAATCTGATTGTATATTTGTTTCCTTTCCTTCATTTAATCGGCCTGCACGCTGACTGGCTGCCAGCACTATCTCCCAAACACAGCGCTCTGACGAATTGCTGTTTAATAAGGCTCTCGTTAATCTCTCCCCCCACCTCCACCCCAGGAGATTCTATTTTCCGGCCTGATAAGGTTGAAAATTTTCAGACAGTGAGATGTGGCAAAGACCTTGCTCGTTTCTCACAGCCGCCCTTCTGGCCGCTCCCTCAGTCTCATTAAGCTTCCACCAGTTCTGCGCCAGCCCCTGCCACTTTCGCCTCCCCTTAGCCCTCTCCCCAGCTCAGAGGAGCTGTGTCATCAGACAGGAGACCATGGTGAGCTACAATGCTCCTCAAAGCTCTTCTCATAAAGAAGCAGCATAGAGACAACGCTTCGTTTTTAGCAGGTCAAATAGTGCTGGAATGGGTTACCACCCGCCACAGCCCCACACAGACTCGGTCACTTTCTCCCAAGCTCAGTGCTTGAAAAAATGCTTTTAAATGTGGCTCAGAAAACCTCCGGGATGAAAAGCTGCGTAAAGCGGCGCTCTGAGCCACAGACCTGCTCCCGGGGACGTCGATGGGAGCGCTCCGATTGACTTCAACTGGAGCAGGTTCGAGCACAAGGGGGTCGGGTGAAATGAACCAGGGATTTCATTGTGTCTAGACCGAGTTAGGGCGGTGCTGCGCCTCCAAGCCCTGCGCTGCCCTTGCTCTTTTCTGACAGCAGAGGGCGGAAGAGTCCGCAAAGAGCGGCGCTCACGCAGCCTCCCACAAATTACTAAAAGGAGGTTAGGGGCTTAATTGGGGCTCACTGGGAGGAGGCACATCTCTTCTCATTTTGTTCCCTTTTCTGAGTTATCTTAATACAAAGAGATGGCTTACTAAAGCTTCCCTCTCTCAGCCTTGCTTCATACCAGGAGAGAGCGCTCTGTTTGGCAACAAGAAACTCCCAGGCATGGAGGGGCTCAAAGACAGAAGAAGGGTCACAAATGCACATTGCGAACTATGGACAGCCTCTTTGCACTTACCACATATTTTGAGACCAATTTTTCTGGTACATCCATGAGCCACATCACACCAGGTGTCGTAAGCTAAAACAAAAGACAGATTCACATAATACAGAAGCCAGGCACTAGGGGCGAAGATCCAGACACTTCCATGTGGGGGGCATCTGCTGTTAAATTGTAATAAAATACCCCCAAACCAATACAATATACACTCCGCCTCTTGCCTATCTCCTCCTCCCTTTCCACCCTCATCCTCACTGCCCTATGAGGAGGTATACAGATAATTTCAGAGATCACCATTTTAAAAGGGCTCCAAGCGCCTAGTCTGTGTTGGACCAGCGTCTGGAGTCACCCGGGGCAGAGACGACTCTGTCTTCAAATCAGCAGCACCATCGAGATGTCACACCAGCCCATCAAGAAAGAAAGAAAAGGCATCTGGGACCTTAATAGCTAATAATTTATTGGCAGGCCTCCAACAAAATGGCAGCTTAAAATAAACTGGCATGAAATGGGGTCCTGGAAGAGTTCAGGAATTAATTGGGTGAAAAATAGTATTTGACTACATGATCGGACTTGCATGAATAAGCTTCAGCCGGACTGACAGTGGGCAGCACATTAGTGCGTCTCACGTCTTCTCCCTACTTCTGCTCCCCACTTTCCAGCCGTCCCTTCATTCAACCCCACCCCCGGGCTGTGCTTTCAGACAGTGCACTGCCGGCAGGGTTCACCGCTGAACTGGGGATGGGCGTGTGGGTGTGGGCGGAGAGGGAGGAGGACAGAAGAAGCAATCGTTGACATAATCACAATTCTCTTTGCCTGGCGTTTGCCGCGTGTGTGTGTGCGGTTTGAATTGCCGACATTCAGCTACCAGGAGGTTACTGTCCCCCTACAGTGCCAGGCAGCTACACCGCGTAAGTAGCGGGTATATTTCCACGGTACCATAAGCAGCCCCTCTCCAGTTGCCTCGATCTATTTCCTCGCAGGGCACGCTCCTGTGGTCACCTGAGCTAACGTGAAGCAAGTAAGGGGCTTGGGGTGAAAAGATCAGGCAAGCTAGCCCCTCGGAAAACAACGCCGGGAGGGGAACGGAGGAAAAACAAAACCAGGCAACGAGTGAAAGAAGGGCGAGAGGGGGATAGAGAAGAACGGAGGAGGGAAAGAACGGGCCCAGTCTTTCCCCTAACAAACCTCCCCGCGCAGAGCGCCGGCTGGGCGGCGAAGCCGCGGCAGGGCGTGGGCCCCGATGGGCTCCGGGTTACTTGGCGCCGGTCCGTAACCGGACTGAGCAGTCGAGGTATAACACGTGCCCCACAGCCAGGGCGAGTCCTGTGCAGTGAGGGACCGCACCCCGCCGCCTGCCCTGGCTCACGCGCCCCGCCCAGGCTGTGGGGCCGGGCTCGGAGCTGGGCCCCTGGGATCCCCCGCTACTCGCCGCGGAAGCCGGGGGAGCCCGGGGCATTGGGCCCGCTCTGTCCCGCCGCTCACAAGCCGCTGGCGGACAAGGCAAGCGCCGGGCCTCTGGTGATGGAGCCAGGCCACCGCCGGAGGTAGGGCCCGGCCGGCTGGGGCAGGCGGGGCCACCCCCTTGGGCACGGCGAGCCCAGCGCCCTGGAGAGAGGTCCGGAGCGTGAGCCCGCCCAGCTGCCGCTCAGCGTCCGGCCACAGGCGGGACCGGCTTTGCCGCCTCTGGTCTCCCGCCGCCCGGGCCCGCGCGGCTCCCTGCCTGTAGGGGGCGGCAGGGCGCGACGGGCTGGAGAGGAGGAGCCAGAGCCCTGGCCCAGGGCTGGCTGGAGAATAGACAGGGGAGGTCACCCCAGGGAAAGGGCGGGAGCGGGAGCTTCAGAAGGGCAAGGGGGCTTGGGGAACCCGGGGCGGCTGGAGGGGCCCGGGGAGAGAGGCCGAGAATAGCCGGGGCTGCGGAGCGGGCAGGAGCGAGCGGGAGAGGAGGGGCTGGGCAGAGGCAGCGGCGGGGAACAGACTGGGCAGGACCAGAGCCGAGGCTCAGGACCGCAAGGCAGGAGGTGGCGGGCGAGGGGACCTCAGCCGAAGGGGTGGAGACTGGCTTGGCCAGGAGGGAAGAGGTGCGGGGCTGGAGGGGTCAGAGGCGGACCCAGGGGGGCAGGAGAGGAGAGAGTGACAGCCTGGAAAAAGAGCTCGGACACTTCAAGCAGCCGAAGGCATTTAAGGGCTAGAATAAGATGGAGCCTGACAGCAAGACCATGGCCAAAGGGAGCCAGGGGCAGAAGCACTTAGTCCGGGAACATGGCAGCCCTCCCCAGTCAACGCCCAGGCGGCCAAGAAAACAGCAGGGCGGGAAACAGCTCGTGTGGATGAGGGAGCTCTGCACTCCTGGGCTATTTCTAGCCCACGGATTTGGTTAGATAGAGAATTTCGTTAAGTGCCCCTCTGGGTGATTTTTTTAAAAAGTTTAAACCCTATCAGATTGTCCCCTAACCATTTTTTGCTAATCCATCGTAGATACAGAGAGAAAATGGGATTTTGTATTGCTGGCAGACATAGTTATTTCTTCCTAAAACTGAATTTCTGATTAATCCGATTTTAGTCCTGACATCTCAGCAAAAGACAACGCCCTCCCGCCCAACAACTCAAACCTCACACAAACGAACTGTTTTCCAGTGGGGTTTTTGCATGGTGGGTGTCCCCCGCCCATTCTTTCCAGTTGCAGAATAATCACAATAATGACACTAATGTTCATGCCTCATAGCCCAGGCAGCCCTTTCAGGGTAAAAGCTATTCCCCGCGTTACTGTGCCTGTCAAGCTTTTATTTCTTACTATTCCCCCCTCTTTGTCTCCGGTGATTATGTCATCGAGCCCCCCCCCCTTCTTTTGGTAGTTGATTGTCTGAATTGTCTAGGCAGAGCGAAAAAACGATTCTCCCTCCACCTGCACCAGATCTGCTTCCCACTCACACCTCAATAATTCAAGGCAAATTCGGAGCAATTAGGGATACAGAGCTCTGAAAAGCTACAATTAGCATCGAAATTTCAGTTGATTATAGGCCTCAATGTAAGCAAAAAGGAAGCCATAGCATTAGCAGTATAAAATGCAAGTCTGGAACACACTTCACACGCAGGGTCTTGTTTCACCCTCTAACCAAGTCAGTTCCCTCCACCCCTTAAAAAAAAATCTTGACTTTCTAGCCATCTGGGGAGTTAGTTTATTTTCTAAATCTCCCAAAATGTGCCTGTAAAACCAAACGCTACTGGAGTTGAGGCTTTTCGGCATCCTTAGAAAATTAGTGAAAAATCTAAGGAGCAGCCTCTGATTTTAAACCACCAGAAAGATGGGATCTTTCTACAGAGCAATTTCCACACCTAATTTAAGGGCATGGAACAAGGATTTCCAGCTTTGTCGTTTTGTGGCGAATTTGGTCTCACCGAAATGCCATGCTAAAATGATAAAGCATCCAACAGGTTTAAAACGAGGAGAAAGACTAAAACCTACTTGTGGGTCGTAAATTAGTGGGGTTGGAGTCCTGATTGGCGTTGGAGGAGGATGGAGCAGAGGATGCCATCACTTCAGAAAGTCAAAGTCGTTTGGTCCAGTATTTTCCTCCAATATTTCTCTGGTGGATGGACAGTAAAGAATTTACTGGAAGGAAAGAAAAGGCGGCTTTAGAGATCTGGTCTCCTGAAAGGATGAAACGCGAGTCCTGTCTAGATTAACTAGTCAGGGTATGATTCTGCAGCCAACAATAAGCAATTAAACTCCTCGCGAAGTGACAGTGTCTGGGAAAGCCTGCACAAAGGGTTGCATCTCGAGTAGAAGAGTCCTTATCACGACGTTTCTTAGCCAGGCAAAAATATTCAAACACAAAGCGATGAAAAGGAAAGCTCAGGGAAGGCGTGCCGCGGACACTTATTTAGTTTAAGGTAGCTAACATGGAAACATGACAATTAGAAAATTCTTCCATAGACTGAAGAGCCAAATCGTTTCTTTGCTGGATGTTGGAGCGCTATATCCTGTGCGGAATGATGGATTTAGCAGACCATGAAGTCTATCGCAATTATATCAATGGCCACTGAAGAGGGCAATTATGGCTCATGTCAAATTGAAACCAACTTATAAAACAGGCTTTTAAATTATCAGTCAAAATGACCTACAATCACAACAGAATTCTTGCTGCGATTCTGTGTTTTATCGTCTAGTCCCTGAAATATTAATCAGATTAAATACGAAAGTATTCAGGAAGGATTGATATATAAATCTTCAGATCTGTCGCCGGTAACAAAGGCACATTTTCTTTTTTGCCTTTGTACGCGTATGTGTGTTATATGCATGTATTCATGTGTGTGCATAGATGCACGTTCAACGTGCACACGACTGAACCATGCCATTCACATTTAAACTTTGGCATATGCTATCAGGGGGTACGTAGCTGAAAAAGGTGATCATAGTAAGATCCACCTCTTATGGACTAACCCTTGTTCCCAGCCAGCTGTTAAGTTCTTTACAGGCGGACATTGCATTCCAATAACCAGTTTTGGTTCGCTGATCGAGAACCTCCGGTCAATGCCTCGCTTTTCTGATGGTCCCCACCCATGGCTGGGTCTGATTTATTTTATCCAGAAAAATCAAGAAAGAAAATCAAGGTCCAGTAAATTAAGAAGCCCCCTCCTCCGAAGCCAATAATAAAAAAATTCATTTTCACTGCGCGGATTAAAACCAGCGTGTAAATACAACGGGCCAGTGATTTCAATGGTAAACGGGTAAATTATTTAAAAAAACCCACAACCAACCAAGATGTAAATAGACATCCTAAAGCAGAGGGACTCACTGGACAATGCCTGGAAGTGAAGTAACAGGTTAGCCCAACAGTCTACCACACCGGTTGTCTCAAAATGCATATTATTTCTCCCTGGACAGGGCAGCCACACAAAAATGGTTTTGGGAAAAGCCCCCTGTTCCGAAAGAGCCTCCTGAAGGCTTGAATAATACAATCTAGTGAGGAGAGTTAAAAGGAGACTTACCGCGGAGGAGAGCGAACCCACCCTTACTCCAAGTGTCCAAAAAGCCAGGGGATTCTAACCTTGGGAGGGAGTCGCCGCTTATAAACTCCGCGAGAAACGACGTCGGAATACCAATCGCGCCTCGGAATTTAATTCGCGATGACCTTTTTCCACAAGTACTTGGATTTGCTTTTTTTAAAGCGTGAATCGCCGGGTGATCTGCTCCGACGCAGGCATGAGTCACACCGCTTCCACCACCTCCTCTTCTTCAATATGGAAGGCAAGCAGGCAGGCTGGGGGGAGATCGACCAGGTCAGTTTGCTGGGTCGGAAATCACGCGCCCAAGTGTTGCCTTCCCAGGCTAATGTGACTTATTTGCAGGTGTTTTGGTCGCCTCGGGGTTTTATAGCTCGCTTATGAATCCAGATCACGAAGATGCACCCAGAAAGGCTGAACCTATGAGTAATACAGTACGTACTCAACACGCTCTGTTTTCAGAGAAGGGCAGGGGGGCTAGTAGGAAAGACACTTCCGCTCGGCGATGTGCATCTTTTAAAATACCTATTGAGTCCTTTCTGAGCCCGAGAGGGTTATCTCCAACACAACAAAAACGTTCATTATATAAACACGAAGCAATCGTGACTGCCAACAAACAGTCGATTTTAAAAAAAAATCATCTCTTTAAAAGAAAGCTATTTGATCTCAACTTTAGCTGCCTTTCAGTCTCTTTTGTTCTAACTCATATCACACTGTACTACCATATAAAACACGTTATCTCAGGAATAATTTCAGGCAGTGTCTTTGTTAAATGGGGCTTAGCAAAAATACCCCCCACTCTTCACTGTGATCAGAATATTATACCCCATTCATTTTTTCTTCTTTAGGACCCCCCAAGCTATGAGTAATTATTTTTGTGAGTCTCCACCAGAGGGCGTCAAAGATCCAGACGGATGAATCTTTTGGTCTTTACCATGGCTACAAGGAACACCTGTTTTTTTATGACTTAGTTTAAATGTTTTAATTAGATCCAGGACTTACCACCAACCTCCTCTTGCTAAAAATAAATACACTCAGAAAACCTTTTTGTTTTTAGCCTCTAAAACTCAGAAGAGCATTACATTTTAAAGGAGATGTTTTGCTAGCAATTTCCAATGAGGACTGAAGTATTAGGTTTCAAATTGTTGAAGTAACTAGACATATGAATCAATACGAATGTCTCTAAAGAAGACAGGTACATGATTTGCAGGAATGTGCAATGACTGAAAAAGAAACGTCTTATGGAGGTCAAAGAAGTGTTCGTCAGTCAGAAATGTTAGCAGCATAACAGGTTCAGACGTGTCCTTTCTGAAGGACTTGGTAGTTGGAAGAATGAAAAAAACACCTTAAAATCTCCATTCAAACTACCGAATGACAGCACTAAATGCCCAGAACTATCGCTCCGCCGTGAAGACGCGCTGTCTAGGAAATGGACACACAACTAAAATACTCTGAATAAAAAAAAGCATCTTTTAAATATACTTTGAAAGGATCTAATAGCTCCAGCTATTCTCGGGAAAACTATTAAAAGGATGTTTCAGCTAATGAGACAGAACGTTTGCTCATTACAGAGAATGAGACAGAATAATGCAATTATAGTTAATTGTCTATATAATTGTAAATAAATATATTTGCTTTTAGAAAATTAATACAAAATATGGCAATGGGTGCATTTACTCTTCTAGATCTTGAAACTTTTCAAGCTGTGTCTTCGGGTAAAAGAGAATATCTACACGTCGAGGCTCAAGAAAAACTCGAACTCGTTAGTGGGAAGTCAAACTATTAGAACCCAAAGTGCTGTCAGTGGCAAGCTGAAGACAGAGTTGTTTCAGCGTCTGAAACAACAAATCATTAAATGGCACGAACGTCCGCCAGGCTGAGTTCTGAAAAGTGCTGTTTAGAATTGCAAGGCAAACGGACCAAACTTTGCATGTTTTAGTCGACGTTTAGCAAGCACCCTGTTTCCAACCGAAAAGGTAATGCGAGAATAATGGCAACCCAGTAGACAGCAGAACATTCCTGCATAGGCTATAGAGTAAGAAAATTGCATTCACCCCTACACGCTCATTTAGCTGTCAAAACCCCCGCGCTGGTTTCAGCACCTCGGACAGCAATCATGTAACGATAAGGGAGTTCGATGCCGGTGCCTTCTGTGAATTAGCACTTTGAAGGGCAGGCGACGATTCTACCTCACGCCTCTTCCTTAGAGGGTTTTGTACGTACATGCAAACTGCCCGCAAGGTTTTTTGCTTCAGCTTTATGATCCACTCAAATAATTCAACTAACTATTGGGAGCGAAGCCGGAAGGCAGGGAGCTGTCAGGGCCATAATTATTTCAGGCTGTTGCTGGAGTAAGAGTGGGAGGAAAGGGGAAAGCTGAGTGATGGGAGAGGGAAGGGGACCAGTGGCACACGCTGAGCGCTCTCTCATGGAGGTTGCCTTAGAAAAGCACGCAGAGCCTTGAAGTCAATGCAAAACCAGCAAAAACATGGTTCTCTCTCTCCCTTAGCCCCCCCCCCCTTCGAACCCGAATCCCCCAGACCCGGGCACATTTACCTGACCAGAGCTCTGGCAGATAAAAGGTTTTGTGTTTGAAGTCAGTTCTTTGTCAAGGCGGATAGATACGGAACTTCGGTCTGAATTTAAGGTGCTCTTA
Organism: Lepidochelys olivacea; assembly: GCF_965140295.1. NCBI lineage: Eukaryota > Metazoa > Chordata > Testudines > Cheloniidae > Lepidochelys > Lepidochelys olivacea. The sequence continues at coordinate 39,997,751 of NC_140421.1, read as the reverse complement.
TGCCTTAAAGATCATTTTACATCCTTCTCCTAAAGGGTGGTTCAATAACACACCGCATTTGCTTAGATCCTTTTAATCCTGCAGTGTCATGCAAAACATAACACCCTGCCCATATTACATTTATCGAAGGCAACCCCCTTCATCAACAAGGGGAGTATTTATGTGCCAGCAGCTTCTGTGTCACAGCAGTAGTCCGAACCTTCTCACCGGGCAGAGGCTTTGTCAAAACCAAATTAGGGAGCAGCGGTTATCTAGGGGGCAAATACAAATTTGTGGTCCCCAGTGTAGATTAGTCAGGAACGTAATTTTATAATTTAAAACAAACGTAAAATAAATCCGAGTTGAATCAAAGTGATTTCAAAAAGGCGTTTACAAGGGTGCAGCAGTCTATTGATTTTGACTCAGTAGGGCAGAGGGGGAAAACCCCGGGATAAACACAACAGTAGTGAAGATAGCCTTTGTTACAAGGGGAAAAATGTTTTAAGAAAAATTCCTGCAGATGGCGCTGTTTCTCAATTTCAGCTTTTGAACAAAAGTAACCTTAATGGAGATGGGCCTGTAGTGAACGCAATAATGTATAGCTTACACTTACTGCGTTTATTTCACTCTGTGTCGTGTCATCTGAATTAATGTACAGTTCAAGGGGGCCGAACCATCAACTCCTGTGGCTTCAAGGGCAGGCGAGGGTGTTCTACACCGAGTGTAGAATCCATCCTTACATTAAGGGCCCTAGAGTTTCATTTTACACCCATTGGAGAGTATAAGCAAGACACCCGGGGAAGAAGGTGGGAACAGTATTAGGCCCTTAACATTTTCCCAGCATAAGTCCCTGCATTTGCTTTCAAAATTCAGAAACATGGTAAATATTTAGACTTTTAAAACATAAAAGGTTCCTAAGCAGTTGTAAAGATTATTTCCTATGGTTAGACAGGGTCCAAGCTGAGAGACACTGGTTTCAGAGGGAGCTGCAGGTACTCAGTACCTCTCAAGATTAGGCCTCACTCTGTGATACAAACTTGAACTATTTGTATAGTTACTTTACCTTAAAAATGTGTGTAAATTGTGCTTTCGCTGCCTTGTTTGAGTGCCCCTTACACAGACCATGCACACAATTGTTTTCTGTTGTGTGCTTTGCAAGTCAGAAACCTGACAGAGTGTCTCCATTCTTTAAACTTACATACCTTTATTGAATGAGTTAAATATGTCAAATGAAAACTGTTAACCTGCTGTATAAATTCAAAGATAGTAGGATATAATATGCTGTAGTGCTACATTCTTGGTGCCTTTATCATCATGGTGCAGGTTAGAAATCTCCTATACAAGTATTGTTTAACACCTAGTATTGGTTCCATTTAAACTCATCCAAATAAGTTCTCCGTGAGCAGGGAGCAGTTAATATGAACCTTGAGAATTCTGGGAGGCTACCGGAACCAAAAATAAATATCTGTATGGCTATCCCTATATGGCTATTCAATAATTAAGGTGCATATATAAATTAACATAGATCTGAATAAAAACAAATGGAAAGGGTCATTAAGATACAATATACCAAACACTGGAAGCTAGCTCTGCCTGTTTAGAGTTTCAGGAAGTGCATTACCAAATATGGTAGTTTCTCCAATACTCTGTCCTCTGTCTTCATTTGTTTTTTCTACACTTGTTGTCTCAGTCCTCATATGTTTAGACAACACTCCCTGGGGCAGGTACAATCCTCACACATACCCCAGTCCCAGTTGGGGCCTCTAGTGTCACAATAAAAATTATATTCTACTCAAAACTCATGCTTCTTCATTACATCACACTTGTAACCACTGTAACTAGTTATGCTGAGCTGTTGCAAAATATTTTGTTGTGTATAGTTATCTACTTGTACTTAATAAAAGGTTGCTTTCACTGTTGATGCTATTTTTAAATCCTTGCATGAGAGACCGTCTGCTTTATGTTTATGATTGATCAGCCACAGATCTATGCTAAGTGTTCCACACTTAAAATCAGGCCTATCACTTATTTCAAAAATAGCTAAATAAAGGATGCCAGCTAGCACATTCTGCACCCCTGCAATGAACGACATGCAGAAAGGTCTAATCAGAAATCACATTATTTTACATACACTGTGGTCTCCCTATAATGCAAGATATTCCCTTCTTTATTCACGCTTGTTTGTGCTGCTGTCTATTCTAAACACGTCTAATCTCAAGAAGAAAAAAAACGTATGTAGTTTTCTTTAATGAAAGGACCAAAAGGTGGTCCTACTTTGAAAAGTAACTTTGTAAAAATGGTACTTTACTCAGCAGATCTGCTCCTTGGGAGTAGTTAGAGAGTTGCAGCTGCTTACTTTTGTGATTCATAATTTTTTACTCCCTCCTCCCCAATTAATCCCGCAGTGTTAATATAGCTAGAGTTGGATTCCATTCGTTCCTGTGTGTTGTCAATAGCATTGTTTACCTCCCACTCAGCTATACCTGCACAACGCAATTAAAGGGCATAAATGAGGCCCACAGAACCTTCAGTAATGGTGGTAATATACAAAAAAAGTAAAGAACCCAGGTTGAATCTCAAATCCTAGGTAGAATTTGGAGGGCTGGAAATTAGAATATATATTCTTTTGGGGGTGGTAACAAAAGTGCATTTGATAAGGAATAATTGAGATACAGCAAACAGGGAACCTCTTGCCATGTAAAGAGTCACTTTTCAGAGTATAACCAGACCTGGGAGACCTGAGCTATTTTCAGGATTATAACATTGGGCATATGAAGGCTTCCTACAGAGGTTTCTTAAATCAGACTCAACTTATCCATTTGCAAGATTATTATAACAAAAACTTTGCCCTTGATTAGATATTTTTCTCCTACCTAAAAGTGGTATTTCTCCTATGGAGAAGGTCAATCTCCTGCTTGACAATTTTTACATAGGTTACACTTGAACAGGCATCAGTGAAATTGTAGGCCTCTAGATCACCAAGTCTGGTAGTCTTGAGCCTTCTATTAGCTTCCCATTTGCAGTACTGTAGCAATCCAATCAAATTTACTTCCAAAATGGAAGGTGAAATGCCCTTGACTGAAATAAAAGAAGCATAGGAAGAGATAAATCCACTCAAAAATAACTGAACAATTTTATTTTCAGAGTGAAAATTACGACATAGAAATGACTGGAGAAATACATTTTGTAAATAGGCCCATTTCCCCTGCATTGTCCTATCTGAATGAGGCCTTTAGATTCTGGAAACAATATTTTTTCCTTAGTTTAATTAGGATTTATATGAATAAAATCTGACAACTTTTTTGCTAAGAGATGAGCAAATCCAATTTAGCAAAATTGTTAGTTTCCCAATTCTTTACCAGTAAAAAGCCCAGTGAGAATTAAATGAACGAGCGGAAGGATGAGTGAACAACACTGATCATGTGAAGACCACGTCTGTACTCGCACAAAGGAGGGAAGCTAGGCCACATCTGTGAGTCAACTCCTGCTGATCCCATGATTTTTAATATTATTGGATTAATCTGTCATAGTCCAGTGATGTAGGTCATTACAGAATTGCCAATAAGAGATAAGGCTTTCCAGTCTGACCAAATGTCAAGCTCACTCACCCTCAGCTCAGATTGGACCATGTTATCAGAGTGATCCCCTGATTTGCTCAGATCTCTGGGGAGGTGCCAAGGGATGGAGTGAACTAGAGTTGCAACTGTAAAGATCCAGGTGATCTTCCTAGGCCACCACAATACTAGAAAGGGCTGCCCCTACCATCCCATTCCCCTAGGAAGGAGGGGACCAAGCCTATGCCAACTGACTAGCCAGGTGCTTCAAAGGGAGTCTGCCAGAGAGCATAAGGTACCAACTAGAGATGATATCACTTAGTCCCCTGAACTGCAGTTCAGACTGGTGCTTTGAAGACCAAGAAAACTAAAGAGATAACCTTTTCCTCTAAGTAACCTTTCTTCCTCTTTTTTAAGCTACCTGGCGGGGATGCCTGCCACCTGTTTTAAAGATTTTTTCCTCAATACTTTTTAAGGTGTGAATAAGGGGGGTGGGGAAGAGAGAGAGAGAGAGAGAGAGAGAGAGATTATGTCAAAGAAATAGCACATGCTTATCTAAATTTGAAGTAAATCCTATCTTAAATTACTCTTTTCAGAGTAACAGCTGTGTTAATCTGTATTCGCAAAAAGAAAAGGAATACTTGTGGCACCTTAGAGACTAACCAATTTATTTGAGCATAAGCTTTCGTGAGCTACAGCTCACTTCATCGGATGCATACTGTGGAAAGTACAGAAGATCTTTTTATATACACACAAAGCATGAAAAAATACCTCCTCCCACCCCACTCTCCTGCTGCTAATAGCTTATCTAAAGTGATCACTCTCCTTACAATGTGTATGATAATCAAGTTGGGCCATTTCCAGGACAAATCCAGGTTTTCTCAACCCCCCCCCCCCACACACAAACCCACTCTCCTGCTGGTAATAGCTTATCTAAAGTGACCACTCTCCTTACAATGTGTACGATAATCAAGGTGGGCCATTTCCAGCACAAATCCAGGGTTTAACAAGAATGTCTGGGGGGGGGGGGAGGTAGGAAAAAACAAGGGGAAATAGGTTACCTTGCATAATGACTTAGCCACTCCCAGTCTCTATTCAAGCCTAAGTTAATTGTATCAAATTTGCAAATGAATTCCAATTCAACAATTTCTCGCTGGAGTCTGGATTTGAAGTTTTTTTGTTGTAATATCACAACTTTCATGTCTGTAATCGCGTGACCAGAGAGATTGAAATGTTCTCCGACTGGTTTATGAATGTTATAATTCTTGACATCTGATTTGTGTCCATTTATTCTTTTACGTAGAGACTGTCCAGTTTGACCAATGTACATGGCAGAGGGGCATTGCTGGCACATATCACATTGGTGGATGTGCAGGTGAACGAGCCTCTGATTATCATACACATTGTAAGGAGAGTGGTCACTTTAGATAAGCTATTACCAGCAGGAGAGTGGGTTTGTGTGTGTGTGTTTTGGGGGGGTGGTGGTGGTGTGAGAAAACCTGGATTTGTGCTGGAAATGGCCCAACTTGATTATCATACACATTGTAAGGAGAGTGATCACTTTAGATAAGCTATTAGCAGCAGGAGAGTGGGGTGGGAGGAGGTATTTTTTCATGCTTTGTGTGTATATAAAAAGATCTTCTACACTTTCCACAGTATGCATCCGATGAAGTGAGCTGTAGCTCATGAAAGCTTATGCTCAAATAATTTGGTTAGTCTCTAAGGTGCCACAAGTACTCCTTTTCTTTTTAAATTACTCTATTACCCTGGGTTGTGAAATAATATTTGCAGAAACTACTCTGTCCTGAAAGGGGAAACTAAAGGTTGCTAATCTACTCTGTATCACAGTGGCTAGATTAATCAGAAAAAAAAAGTCAGCTGTAGAAGTCACTCAGTGAATGGCAATTTTGCAGGAGTTTACATACTCCTTCACAGGGCTGTGTAGTAACAAGAGGGTTTTCAGGACCTCAGACAAACAATTTATCAACGTTTAATTAGAGTCCCTTTAATCAGAGAAAACCTATTTGGTGTGTTTTTATGCTCTCAAAAAGCAACCATAAGCTACTATAAAGCTAACTAATTTATTATAAATTTCTAAAACATGAGAATTCAATTCAGGTTACAATGCATGTTACAGTAAGGTTTTTAACAACAATGCACGTTAAAATTGGTGAGCCACCAAGAATAAAATTTGAGACCAGAATTGATTAAATCATTGCATAAGTACAATAACCCCCAGATTTCGGTGCCTAAATCCCATTTTTAGGCACCACTGCAATCCACTAAACCCCCACTTTGCTGCCACCTAAACCTGTAAGTGCCTAAACTCAGCACCTAAGCTTGTTCAGTAAAAGTTTCTGCTTCTGGGTATGCACACTGCTGCTTCACTCTGTGCCCCTATCTCCCACTTATTCCCAAAAGCGATCCATGAACTGCCTTACTGGCTTTTAGGCAAGAAAATGTCAGCTTCAGCCTGTTCTAACGGAGACAACATGAATTTCAGCTTCTTAGCACATTGTTACATATTTCAAGTTTTCTTTAGTGTCTGCATCTGACACAGCATTGTGTAGCAAAATGTTAAACTCAGCTGGGGCATTAGAGTACCCAAAGGCACCTATTTCAGATGTACTCTTAGGGACTGAATGAAAAGACCAATTTATATTGATCACCAGGATCTACATTTAAGGTTCAAAACCACATTTCCCATGTCCAGAGCAAATTTTTGCCTCAGTGACCTGTCATTTTCTGAACTATGTATTCCATTGGGCACCATGATAATGGTACTTGTTGGTTGAACTGTCTATAGTGTACCAGAAGCCACCAATTTCTGTTGGGTTTTTGAACAGGCAAAGGTGATCTATTAAAGGCAGAGTTACACCTTTGTATGCTATTTGTTTTAAGAGTGTAATTAATGTCTTTTGTATAGATTGGTAAGCAGTAAGCAGTATTCTAAATTGCCTTTTAAAAAAAGGAGGCACTCCTGCTTCTGTGGGGACCTTACCCTTTGTAGGTTTGTTTCTCCAGTCACAAAAGTTCTTCGCAAATATTTCACGGTGTGCTATCTGTAGCTGCTTCAATTCTTCACTTTGCTGACTATTCTCTAAAGCATCTGCCTGGTGTACTTTTTCCTCTACTTCTTGTTCAAAGTCAAAGGATGCCTGGGTTTTTTACATTGCACTGGGCTTTCAAGAGAAGTTGTTTTTTCCTAAGAGGTTTTTACTGAAAGCACCAAGCCATTCCTACCGATGTCATTGCATTTGCATTGTCTCTCTCGGGTTTCTAACCTGTAATATTCCTTCAGGTAATACCCAAATTGTAGAAATTTAGAGCTCAAATAAGTAGAAACCCTTATCAACTAGATAGCTAATTTCACTTCATGCGGAGAGGTTTATCTCTGTAGGGGGTGCAATTGGTAACCAGGAGGTAATAGCGTTCTGACTGAATTTTAAGGAGGGAATTGTGACAGTTTAGGAATCTCCTTGTGCACATTATGAGTTGTGAAAGGTTATGAACTCTGTTTCTTTTCCAAGCTACAAACTCCATTTTGAAGGTGTAGACTTTTGCTTTCTCTATGGTCTGTTTGCAGCTCAACATGAAGGAAGTCCCAGCACATATTGCTACAGGGCTGACAATAGAAGGTCGTTACTTTAAGTATCCGCGCACCGGAAGTCTATTCACTCTAGCCAGGAGATTAGCTTCTGTCCAAGGGAACTGGTTTTGTCAGAGGACAGGTCGCCTTGACAGTGAAGTCACTTGGCATGGGTTGGAGCTTGTGGGGGAAGCTGGTGAGGGTGTCACCTCACAAAGGGAGCCAACAAGTTTTAAAAGGACAGAAGATGTTCTGCTCAGGACAGGAGCTATTTTCTGCAGTCCATGAAGGGGAAGCAACCCAGGTTGTAATGTCCCATGAGATAAAGAGCACCCTGCCTGTCTGGACATGGATGGTCCCTAAGGATATAAGATGGAAAGTGAGGAAATAGAGGTAGGGACATGTATGTAGTGTTTATTGGTTTGTATGAGCTGTTGTCTCCTGTGCTTATATAATTAAAGTATAAAAGGAGCATAAAATGTGTTAGACTCTTGTGCAAAGTGTTCTTGTATGTCAACTGCTGTGTGCCCCGAGAGTTAAACTGTAACCACAAATGTCCTACTTTCAGGGGGGAATTCTGGAAGAGGGGATGTTTAAGTAGAAGGAAGCCTGAGGGGTGACTTCTGTGCCCAGAGGGGTTAGGCAGTTGGACAGCAGGTTCCCACTCTCAGAAGGGGTGTTAGATAGAAGGTCTGCACCCGGAGAGTATGCCTAGGTACCACAAGATTGAGGCAGTGGCTGGACTTTATTCTGCCTCCAGATTAAAACACCCAGGGAATTAAGGGACACAGAGGCTTGGATTCCCCTCACAGCAGTCCAGTGAGTGGCTGACAGGGGTCACCCAGCTGGATCTGTGACAGGGATACACAAAAGGTCTCAACTGTGTGGACAGCAACTACTGTGAAGAGATTAAAGGGAGCACATTCACCCCCTGGTCTCTCTCCCTTCTATATTGCAAAGTGTAGGGGCATCCCTATCACACCAGCTGGGATAAACCACTCAGCTTCAGAAGTTACTTATCAAACCTGGGGAATGCTTTGACCTGATCTTTGATGCTCTGGCTCTTAGGGTGCATTTGCTCATCCCTCAAAATCAGAACCACAACATTTTGTTTATTAAATCTACCTGGACAAGAAAGTCTGCTTTGAGATAAATCGCAAGTTTTAGTCCTGTAACCACTGAAGCCCAATGTAGTATTGCAGGGTTGCCCACTTGAATGTTTAAAGCATAAACTTCTTGGCTTTTCACACACTTTTTCCACAGTGGGGCCACCTTAAGGATTTCAGTCTTTTGGACTACTGCTATGGGCATCGGTTCTCTCTTCATTGCTTGACTAGGAAATCTTTAACTAGGGTTTTTTCAAAGGTGAGATTTAGCAAAGCTTCATTTACCAACCCCCCTTTCCCTTTATATGGGGGCATGGGGCAGACGTATGGTCTCTGGTTGTCTGGATTTTTAGGGATGTTAGTGAGGCAGTCAGCAATCCCATGCTTATCATGCTGTGAAGCAAGGATTTCATGTGCCTCTTTGCCAGTTTTTTTAAATAAACTCCACATTTAATTCTTTGTCCAGATTTTGCATTGATAGTTGTTTTTCCTACTCTTGTAGCAATTCAAGTTCTCCAAGGATTAACATTTGTGTTTCTTCCTAACGTCCAACCTGCACTTTCAGCACTGTGGACTGTTGTGCACAACCATATCTACATAATATTTTCCCATGTGGGTAATTTACATGCCAGAGGCTTTTTAACTTGTGCCCACAGGTTGTAGGAATTGTAATCTATTAGAAATTTTAAGCAGGCTAACAGGTCATTACTCACTAACAGACTCTTAGTTTAACACAGATGACAAACTGGGTATGTTGCTTTCATGTGCACAAAGCTTTGAAATTAAGCAAAACCCCACAGCATGGTGTATTGGGTATAGCTAGTGAAGTTAGCCCTACTTTTCTCAATGTTCCCTCTGTCATGAGGGTTACTTCTGCTCCCAAATCAAGGAGCTCTGTGCATATCACAGCATCTTCCACTTTAGTCCAAAAGTACAATCTTCTGGCAGCATCTTCTGGGATAAACTCTCAGAGACAAACTTCCCTGAACTCCCTATTAGCAGTAGAGGGGAAAGAAAAAAAAATGGATACACCTGACAAGTCCTCCTGCCAGCAATGTGACTTCTCATTTTTGAACTATTAGGGAGTTTGTTTTCCTTAGTCATGGAATTTACCCTGTATTATCAGGTCCCAGTCAGCTATCTTGGGGAGGTGGTTCCTGTGTGGCCACCTTAGATCTGGGGGTTTCTTGTCTTCCTACATACGCCTTATGGCTAGAGGATACAAACAGCGACATAAGCTCTAGTTTGTCATCCATCACCTGGACCATCTGCTTAATATGGGCACCATGCCCTTTAACAGTTTCTTTTGGCCTTTCCAAGTCCTATCACCTGTATTCTGACCTTTCTTTGACCATGTCAGTTGGGAAGGCTCCCTAAAGGCTGAGACTTTACCTTCTTATCCCTGCTTCTTGGGGAATGATTTCTTGTTGGAGGTTGGCACTTTACCTTCTAACAATAGCTCAGTTTTTCCAATCTCTAGGACATAAACGCTGCCTGGCACATCAAAGGTCTTTTTTCTGCCTCCTTGGACAGTGCCTCTTGTCACCTATACCTTCTGGGTCAGAGTGACTGTTTCTCTCATGGGGTTTTGCCTGGATCCATAATCAACTTCATTTTTTCTTTGATGTAGGCTGGTAACTTTCCCAGATACATCATCTTCAAATGAGGGTGCTGGTCTGCATCCACCAGCATTTAAGCAAATTAGCTTTATTTTATTATAAAAGGTGCATCATCCTTACAAAACAATCTTATAAATCAGAGCAGTGGGACTTACCTCACTGTAGTGATTGATTAGCTCAAGACATGACTTTTCAAAGTTCTGGCTGATGTCTGGAGATAAAGTAGATAACCAGACCTGGGATTTATGGTTAAAGTCCTCCTTAAAAACCTCATCTTACTGTTTTCTGAAACTCCTTCAAAAGAAGCTAGGGAAGTTTTCACCACAGTAATATGCTTGTGAATTTGAGCTCCCTTCTTATGGGGGAATTGAACTTATCAATATGTTTAGCTTCCTTAAAATTTCTTTACCTGAGACTTGAGGTGCAATGTACCAATCCAAGGGAAGGGCTAGATTCACCTCATGAGTATCTGGGTTGCCTTGGGCTCCAGAAGCTGCCACAGCTCTTCTTAACTTCCACTTAAGAGAATCCCTGTCTGCTAACAACTCATGGTTCTTCTCCTCCACCTTTCTACATTCTGCAATTTTTTTATTCAACCTATTGTTTGTCCCCGTGAAAGCCTGAGTTGCTTTATCTCTTTCTATCCTTAGGTTGTCTAAGTCTTGCTTTCTTTGACCAGTTCTCCATCAACTTTCTGTTCAATAGGGTGGAATCATAGGGAATATGAGGAGGCATCTTCCTGCAATACAGAGCCTGCCACTGTGCCTTTGATGATCCAGCTGAGGGTCTCTTGCAACTGATCAAAATCTTGTCTTTTCCATTTTGATAGAGTGAGAGAGAGAGAGTTTGACATCTCTGGCCAAACAGTCTATAAGGAAGGGACTTGGCTTCATGTTTCAGATGAGTTGGCTGACTCATGTTTATGGGACAGAATTAATTCACCCCCTATCACATTGTGGTGTTGAATATGGGTGGGGACACTAGGTGGAAAGACAGCTGAAAGATGCATAACACTCACCATTTGATTCTTCTTGGTGTGGTGGCTAGCTGTCTTTTCCCATGGCTACTTTGGGTAACAGTTTGTCCTCTGAGTTGAAGGAGACAAAGTTCAGCATCTCTAACAGCTTTCTTGCAGGTGAAGGCAAATCACAACGTGTGAAGCTTTTTATCTCACAGCTTTATCAAAACTCCTAGGAAATCCTCTATTCTGACTTTCTCAGGTTTGTTTGACCAGTGTGCCAGACCCCACCCTCTCGCCTCTTTCAAACAGGAAACTTCACTTCCTCACAGTGTCAATTTAGGAGTACAGGTGATTGGAAAGGAACTTCCTCTCTCCTCTTACTGAGCAACTTTCAGCTTAACTCTTTACAAACCTATCTTATGTATAGGTTCACTGTTCAAAAACACCTATCACACCTTCAAAGGATTTCTTTCCAAATGACTCATGCAGGCTCCTGACTGACTCACCAAATCCGTAGTAAGAATAGGATTGTTAGGGCTTAAATCAAATGATTAATGTTTAATTAAAGACACTTTAATTACATTTTTACCTCATCAACCCAAGATGATTTTTAGTGATGTGTGGTAAAATTTGCTTTGCACTTACATTAATTTATACTATGTGCCTATATGCATGTGTTATTATCAGTCACCTCCAACCCCTCTCTAACAGCCTGGACAAGTTTTTCCTGGCAGGTAGTCCTACCCAGCTATTCCGCTAAAGAAAGAAAAAGAAGAAAATTACTTAGGAAAAGAAAAAAGACCTGTTGTTTGACTTGTTGGGTTCATGGAGTTCTAGAGTCAGTCAGGAACTGCAGTTTGGCAAATCGGGCAATCACACTCACTGGTATGGTCTTTCAGTCAACTGACTGTGTTTTTGTCTCCACTTTCCTTGGGACCAGTCCAAGGTAAATAGAAGCATTAGACAGCCAATTGTGTTAGGGCTAGGACATGGGCAGCCTGGCCTAGGAGTTACAGCAGGAATGGGTGGAGGATCCAGGAGCCAATTACCAGGAACCAGGCTGGATCAGAACTACAGGAGATCAGAGACTAGCAACAAGCAGGATGATCAGAACCATGAGACAGGTGTGAAGCGGCAGGCTAAGTCAAGTTAACAGGAGGTCAGGATCACACAAGAGTACCAGAGAGCAGGAACCAGGAGGCAGTTCCCAAGAGTAAGGCTTAGGCAGGATACCAGAAGGTCAGGAACAGAAAAACACCAGGGAAGAAGTTCATGGGATGGTAAAGCGCAGCTGTTCAGACAACTTCCTGCCACCTCTTCTGGCTTCAAAATGGTCTGCAGCCCAATCAGAACACAGGGGCAGAGCTTAGGTCCCATTTGGACTTTATGGGCTGCAGTCCAGCTGCTGTCTGTGAGCTAATAAATGGAGGATTGGAGTGCGATGGACTCCATGGACCTGGGTTCAAGGCCTGTGGTGCCTGACAGGTTGTCACTGTGGTGACCTCAGGATGAGCATACTTCTTCCTCATTTACCTGGTTTTTAAGGTTGAGATAAAAGTTGGTAACATCTCATAGGGCATTCCCCCAGAGACCCTCTGAGCAAATCCAGGGACTACAGGTTTCTCACCCCAGCTGCATTGTCCAATCCTGGTCAAGTGTGGTCAGTCTGACCCTTGGTCTATACTTCAGGCCCTCCTTCCCAGTGGACTGTTTCTTTGTCATGTCCACACATTCACATGTTTTTCTCATGCAAGCAACAACAGATGAATAACAGGAGTGGATGTTGTTGATCAAAATTGTTTTAACTCCCCTTATTTGGGGGAACAGTTAGGGCTCATAAATGGCTTCTTAACCACTGGGGAGCTCGCAAGTTTCCTGGTCCTAACTTATGATCCATTGTCATTTAAAATAGAAAAATTGTCATTGTTTCTTATTCATTAACACATCTGAGGCTTACACTTTTTCAAGACCTGTGAGACCTCATATGAGAGAGCACCATAAGAAATTACAGAACTGTCACTGCAGTTGGGAAACTGGAGACCTGGGTGCAAGAGTATTTCTCTCTAGCAAAGCCAAGCTGTTTCAAGAATACTTGCTGAATCCTATTAACACAAACCTATTAAAATATGTGCTTAGTGTGGAAGACAATGCCACAGCTTTATAATGCAGATTTAGGGCATCATTACTTCTCTCAGACCAAGAGACAGAGGTGATTCTAGCTGAATGCCCAAGGCTCCCAGTGAACAAGTCTGACCCTAAGCATTACAGGCATAATTGAGACACATTCAGATCTATTTGTGCAACTCACTCTTGGGCCCTGCTTTAGTCTTTCGAAATAGCTGAACAAACCCTCACTCACCCCAAACTATTACATTCTGTTTATGTGAAGTTTTATGATGCATCTAACATGCTTTCATAGCTTAGATGGCAGTGTATTAGACTAAGAAGCACCCAAGAAAGAAAACAATCTCTTGATTGTGATCAAAACTGGGACATTCCATGAAGGTGGAAATGGTAGAAAGGATCACTTTATTCTCATTGAACACTTGTAAAGGAGATTAAATCCAGCCCAGTCATCTCCAACACTTGGTATGCTGACACGATAAGAAAGAATGTCTTCATATTTTAGAGAACCGCCCCCCTGCAAAATTAGATTCAATCTCCATGTAACATGAGGGGCTTGGAGGGCCAGATGGCCTAGTGGTTGGTGTCTCTGGCTTCCTGCCCCTGCTTCTGTACTTCACTCTTTAAGGCAGGGGAATAGGGGAACCCGGGGCCCTCCCAATCCACTGGTTCCCAGCCCAGGGCCCTGTGTAAGTCACTCCTGAGTAAGGGACCTCCCAGTAAAGAGTCTATGTTCACTGCCCTTGGCTACTGCCTACTGTTACCCCTTTAGTTTGGGGCATGGCCCCGATAGTCCAAGTTCCTGTGTTGGCTTATCTCTTAGTAGGCACCCCTGGTGAATCCTGGGTAGCATCCTGCTGCAGTCCCAGGTTTCTCCAGGTGGGACAGCCATAAGTCTAGGTGGGATCAGAACCCCACAAGGTGTCCATGCTTCAGTCACCGAGGATCCTCTCAAGCCGAGTGCTCCTAGGCCTCCTTCACCATACTCTTTAGCTCAGAAGACACCCAGGGATTCCCCTACACCCCCCCATGGGGGTGTTTACCCACCCTGAATTTCCTCAATGTCCTCCCCAGTTTTGTGAACTAGTGACAGGCAGTATTGCCAATTTAGTGATTGTTTGGAAATTTGAAATTGAAACATTAATACACACTTTAAAAGCATATAAAGTGTATGATAAAATACATGTATCTGAAAAAGTATAATAGATTTGAAAAGTATGAACATTGACTAGCTTCCTTATATAGCAATTTTTTTATGATCATGTCAGTGCAATCATTTCGGTGATGTTGGCCAACCTAATAATTTCATATTATGATTTGTAAGCAAAGTCTAAATGAGCTCTCTCTGACAGCTAGTGATGGGCTGGGGGAAAAGGCTTCAGGACCTGATTGTATTTACATTCACACCTATTCTACCTAGGTATCCAGCAAACAGAGCTGTGTTGCCCAAGTGATAGATTTTGGCTGGGGTTGGGTTACAAATCACTTGAATGTGTGTGGGAGGGGTGGGGGTAAAGAAATGTTGTTATTCTTATTGCTTAAGTAAAGGACAGCAGAACTGTACTTAGCCTCTGCTGATTGAGGGCATCAAGAGAGAGGGTAGGGACAGGTGTTTTGCTTGATGGTCTGTCTGAGTCACAAGTATTATTTGACCTGCCCCTCTCCACAGTTTAAAGACAGAGCTGATTAGGCTCCATAGATGGTCTTTTGTTCTGTTAAGTGATCACTACAGCTGAAATCACTGAGATTCAGGTCTTAAGTGCAAACAGTCTTAAGTGCTTAGACCTGCTGTGGGGACAGTGTTTCTGTGGAAGAGACAGGCCAGTCTGCACTAGCACCGAGGTTCCCCCACTGAGAGCGCAGCTGAAATCACTGAGAGCTGGGTGGAACCTCAAGAGACCAACTCGCAGAGGTCAGAGTGGCAGGTGGCTGCAGAAGGTGACAGTGCAGGGCCATTGGCAACAGAACGATGGAATGAATGGTGGCACAATGAACAACAGTGGCCAGGGTGAACAGTGAGCAGCTGGAGGAATGAGCAAGGTGCCTTCTTGCCCCCCACCTCCGAGGTGAACTCATGTGAAAGCAACTCTGAATCTCCACTGACCAAAGACAACACCAGTGCGTGTTAATGAGGCTATTAAGAATGCTGGAGACACAACACAGCTCATGCGAACAAACATGGCTGTGACATCATACTTTCTATTTAGGCAAGAGATACCACACTCTACAAACTGGAGGCCAATGTTATGTGCATTGTCACTTGTTGAACACTGGCTCCGAACAAGACCAGCAAATGCTCATCACCTTTCTGCAAGAAACTCAACTGACTGGCTAGACACATGTGGTGCAACAGTGAAAGACTCAACAGTTGAAAAAGTGAAGAACTCTCTCACCACATTCAAAAAATTTGCATACTTGGCTGATGAATGCACCAATGCAAATGGTCATCAAGTATTAAGTAATTGTGTACGTTATCTTGATGTCAGCGGTAGGCCAGTAGATGCATTTCTAGATGTTCAAGTTATAGAAGACAGATTGGCTGCATCTGTGACAACCCACATCTTAGAAGAGTTAAATGCTTGTCAAATGGCTGCTTGTGCATTTGGTGGAGTTGCAAACTTCTCTGGAAGACATGGTGGAGCACAAGCTTTGCTCAGAGAAAAAAGTGTAACCCTAGTCTCCCCTATACACACCACAGAGGCCATCTACTTCAACTAGCGCTAGTACGACCTGCAGACTCTTCAAAAGACATTAAAAAAGCTATACATTTAAGGTCTTCATTATATTCTTTTTTCAGCAAGAGTCCAAAAAGACTGAATATCTTGGAAAATATAAAAGATACACTGGGACTGAAGTTCAAATTAGTCCAACCTGGGAAAATCCTCTGGTTTTATCATGAGCGATCCTTGGCTGTTGTCTTAAAATTACTCCAGCCATTATTACTGGCTTTGGAAAGTATCTACCAAGATGGGATGGATCTAAGTAGGGAGGCTGGTGGATTACTTTTGCTACTACGTTCAGAGAAGACTATTGCCATTCTCTCTCTTGTAAGTCTACTGTTGAAACCACTTGGGTCATTAAACAAGGCCATCCAGGCATCTGCTACAACAGTAGTAGATCTTTGTCCAGCAAAGCTTGTCCAGAAGCTACATTTGGATCAATCAGAGAGCTATCCATTGAAAAAGTACTGGAAGAAGCAAAGACTTCAGTCCAGAAGTTGACTAATGAAGGCATTTATACTGAATCCTTAAGTGAAGAGGACAAGAAGGGGTTGTTAAGACAACTGGAAAAAGTACACAGACTTGATTCTTAAAAATCTATAACAGTGACTTCTAGATTCTACTCAACCTCTACCTAGCTTTTACAGATCCCTGTCTTATAAAACACCGACAGTTGAGTGGAGTGAGGCACTACCAGCAATGGGGCTGCCATGTGCTCAGGACAGAATAGAGAATTTGAACACAGAGTGGAATATCATATGACGAATTAATGAAGATTTGACTTCAACTTCTTTTTTATCATCACTAGTGGCTCAACCCGATCTTTATGCTATGTTTCCTGGGCTGAAAGAAGTCGGAATTCATCTCTTGCTACTCCCAGTCACAACAGCTACAGTTGAGTGTTCTTTCAAAACACAAAATTCTATTCAATGGTGAAAAAGAAGTCACCTTCTGGCTGATCATGTGAATGACCTAATGAGCATATCAATTGAAGGAATGGAAATACCGGACACACGAGAAGTCACCAAAGATGACTGCATTTCATTCAAGAAGTTCATTAACAGAGTTGTGCAAAATTATAGCAAGAAACCAAGAAGGATGTAGATGTAGTGCTTCATAGAAGGCTTGGGTAGCCAACTTTAATTTGTGTGATGATTTTAAAATCTAATAAAATGGTCATGAAACATTTTTCAGTTTTTACTATGGTGCCATACAGCCCACCTTCACCCTCATGGACTCACCCCTCATTGGCCCTGACCCCCCCTTCCATAAATTTGAACACACCCCCCTAATTTCAATTCCTGGGGAAAACACTGCGACTACTTGCTCCTTGGTGGCTGGCTCAACCGGCAGGCTAGTGATCCTTCCCTCAGGTAGGACAGCAGCTAGCTCCTGTCTGTCTGGCAGTCAGTCCCAAACTGGGGCAGGCTTCCTTCTTTTCTCTCCTCTCCATGCATTGGTTGAAGGTATAATGGGGTGGGGCTAGCTGTGCCCAAAGCCTCTCCTTAACCCATTCTGGGCTGGTGGGTGTTTCCTCTGCTTCACCACACACAACATAAGGATAATCTGTTTGAAGATGTATAAGGGCTACAAGGAAATGTCTGGAAAGGGATGCTAGCCTATAGGATAACCCAAATAGTACTCTGACAACCTTGAAGGCCAAGTCCTAATGCTTTGTCGGCCTGATAGTAAGGTTAGTATCAGACCTTTGCTGGAATAAATCTAAGATCTTACTGACAGGCTCATTCAGGCTGAGTTGTTCTGATTTGCCACAAGAGGAACCTTTGTTATGCTGCTTAGCCTTCTCAAGTCTATGCTCCATTTTTACTATCCTCTTAGAAGCCTAACTAAACTGGGTGTAAACTAGGTTAGCAAAAATTCTGAAAGTCCTGCTGGATCTCCCACTCATGCTTTTCACACTACATAATGCAAAGAGACTTTGAGTTAATTCTGTGGATCCATTGGCCATCTCCCCTAGGAAAAAGGAGTACACTGGTTACAGGGATTACAGCAACCTTAAAGCTACAATACTGACCACAGAGTAAGGCCTAAGGGCAGATTCCTTTTCCCTCACTTTGAAAACTGAGGTTCAGTATTTGCCCCTTAGCGTTTTCTTAGGCTAAGATGTAACTCTGCTTGTCAAAGGAATATATATATAAAGATTAAGGCAATTTGTATTCCAAGAATACAGGTTCTCATGGGTGACTTTAATCTTCCTGATATCTGCTGGGAGAGCAATACAGCTGTGCATAGACAATCCAGGAAGTTTTTGGAAAGCATAGGGGACAATTTCCTGGTGCTAGAGGAGTGCTAGAGGAGCCAACTGGGGGGAGCTTTTCTTGACCTGCTGCTCACAAACAGGGAAGAATTAGTGGGGGAAGCAAAAGTGGATGGGAATCTGGGAGTCAGTGACCATGAGTTGGTTGAGTTCAGGATCCTGACACAGGGAAGAAAGGTAAGCAGCAGGATACAGACCCTGGACTTCAGGAAAGCAGACTTCGACTCCCTCAGGGAACGGATGGGTAGGATCCCCTGGGGGACTAACATGAAGGGGAAAGGAGTCCAGGAGAGCTGGCTGTATTTCAAGGAATCCCTGTTGAGGTTACAGGGACAAACCATCCCGATGAGTCGAAAGAATAGTAAATATGGCAGGCGACCAGCTTGACTTAACGGTGAAATCCTTGCGGATCTTAAACATAAAAAAGAAGCTCACAAGAAGTGGAAGTTTGGACATATGACCAGGGAAGAGTATAAAAATATTGCTCGGGCATGTAGGAATGAAATCAGGAGGGCCAAATCGCACCTGAAGCTGCAGCTAGTGAGAGATGTCAAGAGTAACAAGAAGGGTTTCTTCAGGTATGTTGGCAACAAGAAGAAAGCCAAGGAAAGTGTAGGCCCCTTACTGAATGAGGGAGGCAACCTAGTGACAGAGGATGTGGAAAAAGCTGATGTGCTCAATGCTTTTTTTGCCTCTGTCTTCCTAACAAGGACAGCTTCCAGACTGCTGCGCTGGGCATCACAACATGGGGAGTAGATGGCCAGCCTTCTGTGGAGAAAGAGATGGTTAGGGACTATTGAGAAAAGCTGGACGTGCACAAATCCATGGGGCTGGACGAGTTGCATCTGAGAGTGCTAAAGGAATTGGTGGCTGTGATTGCAGAGCCATTGGCCATTATCTTTGAAAACTCGTGGCGAACGGTGGAAGTCCCAGATGACTGGAAAAAGGCTAATGTAGTGCCAATCTTTAAAAAAGGGAAGAAGGAGGATCCTGGGAACTACAGGCCAGTCAGCCTCACCTCAGTCCCCGGAAAAATCATGGAGCAGGTCCTCAAGGAATCAATCCTGAAGTACTTACATGAGAGGAAAGTGATCAGGAACAGTCAGCATGGATTCACCAAGGGAAGGTCATGCCTGACTAATCTAATCGCCTTCTATGATGAGATTACTGGTTCTGTGGATGAAGGGAAAGCAGTGGATGTATTGTTTCTTGACTTTAGCAAAGCTTTTGACACTGTCTCCCACAGTATTCTTGTCAGCAAGTTAAAGAAGTACGGGCTGGATGAATGCACTATAAGGTGGGTAGAAAGTTGGCTAGATTGTCGGGCTCAACGGGTAGTGATCAATGGCTCCATGTCTAGTTGGCAGCCGGTGTCAAGTGGAGTGCCCCAGGGGTCGGTCCTGGGGCCGGTTTTGTTCAATATCTTCATAAATGATCTGGAGGATGGTGTGGATTGCACTCTCAGCAAATTTGCGGATGATACTAAACTGGGAGGAGTGGTTGATATGCTGGAGGGGAGGGATAGGATACAGAAGGACCTAGACAAATTGGAGGATTGGGCCAAAAGAAAACTGATGAGGTTCAATAAGAATAAGTGCAGGGTCCTGCACTTAGGACGGAAGAACCCAATGCACAGCTACAGACTAGGGACCGAATGGCTAGGCAGCAGTTCTGCGGAAAAGGACCTAGGGGTGACAGTGGACGAGAAGCTGGATATGAGTCAGCAGTGTGCCCTTGTTGCCAAGAAGGCCAATGGTATTTTGGGATGTATAAGTAGGGGCATAGCGAGCAGATCGAGAGACGTGATCGTTCCCCTCTATTCGACATTGGTGAGGCCTCATCTGGAGTACTGTGTCCAGTTTTGGGCCACACACTACAAGAAGGATGTGGATAAATTGGAGAGAGTCCAGCGAAGGGCAACAAAAATGATTAGGGGTCTGGAACACATGACTTATGAGGAGAGGCTGAGGGAACTGGGATTGTTTAGTCTGCAGAAGAGAAGAATGAGAGGGGATTTGATAGCTGCTTTCAACTACTTGAGAGGTGGTTCCAGAGAGGATGGTTCTAGACTATTCTCAGTGGTAGAAGAGGACAGGACAAGGAGTAATGGTCTCAAGTTGCAGTGGGGGAGGTTTAGGTTGGATATTAGGAAAAACTTCTTCACTAGGAGGGTGGTGAAACATTGGAATGCATTACCTAGGGAGGTGGTAAAATCTCCTTCCTTAGAAGTTTTTAAGGTCAGGCTTGACAAAGCCCTGGCTGGGATGATTTAATTGGGGATTGGTCCTGCTTTGAGCAGGGGGTTGGACTAGATGACCTCCTGAGGTCCCTTCCAACCCTGATATTCTATGATTCTATGATTCTAAGATCATTACTGCTAAATGCTAGTTACTGTTTTTCCAACCAGTGGAACAATTCACTTAGATTTGCCTGTCAGAAAGAGGCCTTTTCCCAAGCTGTATCTAGCATGGAATCAAGATGAATGCAATGTAACTGATAAGAACTTTTAGTAACTATTGTCCTAGCAATGGTGTTACATATTGATCTACTTACCCTTTTTATGTGCTTGTTAATCAATAGACTTGGTAGAAAATTGTATATTTTAAGTTGAAACAGAGCTGATCAACACTTTTGGAAAACATATGAATGACACCAAGTTTCCAAAAGGTTTTCCCAGTACTGCTAATGAAGCTGAAAACATGCTTTACTGTAATCATAATCAGAAACCAGATCTAAATTAAAACTAGTTGGCTGTACAGAGAATATAAACAAGTTCTGAAGTTAGAATTGAGAAAAGTAACCCTTGATTCAATTATTCAAATACTTCCTTTCCTTGAAGAAGAAGAAAAAAAAAAGTCTGAGGACTTTCTAATGATTAGAAAGCTGTGAAAGGCCTCGGGCAGCATGGGTAAATGCCCAGAGGATATAGGACTTTCAGGTGTGTTTATGTGTGCATGGGAATCCTCTTCTTGGGATTTGTATTTATTTGTAGCTCAAGTGACTCACCATAAACAATATCATCTTCCTGAATCACCAGCTGCACCCTCCTTCATATAGGTTCCAAATCAGTTACCAAGAATGAATCCATTTAAACAAAATGGTACAAAATTCCTTCCTTAGGCTTCTAAGATCTAGAGCCATACCAGATAAGTCCTCCTGCCTGTACCTCCCTCCTTTCCTTCTCTTTGAGCAGGTGAACCTCTTTTTATAGTTCCATTACCAGCCTTGTTTCCAGGTAATAATTTACTAGATGAAGAAGTGATGCAAACCCAGTTGTTTTCCCTTTGCACCAGATCAAAAGATGCAATTCATGTTTCAGGGGGCAACCACACCTGACTAGAATCCAGGTTCATTATAAAGTCTGAACATTCCTTTGTTCAGTTGATGGTTTTGGAGGCCACTGTTCCTTGTCTATATACAACCCGGTAGAGCCCTGCAGTCAGACTGGGATCCTGCAGGTCCCGCTGCCATAATAGTGGGAGCAGAATTAAAAAAAAGTCCCTGCAGGGTTTTGCAACATGACACTTCCTGTAGGATCCAATGGAGACAGAGAGGGAACTTCACCTGGTTTAGAAAATGCAGCACAGATGTCCTGGTCTGAAAGGATATGTTAAGCCTAAGAGTTTGTGCACAGAAAGTTATAGTGATTTTAATAAAATCCTCTTAGCTATGTGGTGATGTATCATATTTGTTTGTATAAGAAAACTTGAGATTCCATTACCTTTTGATGATTTTGCTCACAATTATCACTACTAAGACTGGGAAAGTGCATTTTGTATTTATTTTTCATAATTTGCATGGCTGTCTTCCACAACTACAGAATGTGTTGTAGAATTCATCCCCTCCCCCACGTCCGTGCTTAGAAATAAGCATTTCAGTTAAAAACGTTTCTAGACTTTACAGTTTCTAGTCTCTAAGGTTCAAAATATGAACTAAACCTAAACCAAAGAGTGTTGTGTTCCTAGCTTTGCAAACAGCCAGCCTGAAAGAATAGCTTTAGGAGAGATGAACTGCTCCTATTATCTAATGTACACTATGCTTCACTGTCAATGAGCACACTTTAAACATGGATACAAATATATGCAGTACACTGAAAACCTGTAAATACAAAATGTATTGAACTGGAACAAACAGGGAATAATGTATTGATTGCATTATTCATTTTTCTATTTAATTCATTAAAACCTTCATTTAAGAAAATTTTATTTTTGGGCAAAATTTCCAGTTTCTTGCATTGGAATGCCACAGAATTTCACTATAGAATTTAGAGTCCGCACACCACAAAGTATGGAGGGGCACTGGGTATCTATAGTAGTGTCTGCTTGTCAAAGCTGATTCGGAGTCACTACTCATGATACTTAGTTCTTGCAGTAGTACACTGAATCCAAAGGAGTTACACTAGAAGTGAATCTGGTTCAATATATTCCGATAGGTAGATCAATATCCCCTCTTGCGTGCTGCTAGCGAGGATGGGGCTCAACCTACTGTTATCAAAATATGGTGCTTAGGAGGCACTGGAATATAGAAGAAGGGCTACTAGAAAGAAAGAAGAAAAAGATTAGATCATCTTTTAGGAGTTTTGCCTGTCTGCCTCAGCTTCTCTGATTGTGTAAAATTTTCCAAACTTTCCAAGGAAATAACTTTTTCTGGAGTCAGAATCATAGGCTTTCAGAGAAATAAGGCAGATTTCTAAAGCTTCCATGATTGCACTATAACAAGGGTGGCCAAACTGTGCAACTGTAGTGAACACAGTGGTAAGTTACCAATAGCCTTAAGGAAGTCACATGATTTGCATATATTTTAAATCCTCAACACACCCATACCCATAAGGCTGGTTTGTGTTTGTGCAGCAAACAGAAGCTTGTTGTTAGAGGTCAATAAAAATGTACAATTAATTGACTTTGCCCTTGCCCTCCAGAAGAGAGCAACCACAGGACATATTTTAGGACTTCTTATGCTGCATCTGGCCCTTGTGCCACACTTTGAGATGCTCTCCTCTGTTGCCTACCTCAGCATCAAGGAATGAGCAGATTTCCTCTTCATGAAATATTCTTTGCTATAGCATCAGGCCATACAAGCACGTTCTTAAGGGGAAACAATATCAAAACTCAGTTCAACAAACATTTGATCAAAACCTTAAGTCCCTATTTCATCCTTGTTGGGGTGTGTACAGAGGCATCCTTCTCTTCTAAGGTTGCCCCATTTTTATCGTTATTAAGTAATATATGCAACTGAATGATAATGAGAAGTGGTGAACTGGGCAGTAGTAGTGCAAACTTCCTCACATTACCCCATCAATATGCTCCAAGCCTAGATCAGGGAAAAACTTCTAGAGAAGAGAGGGTAGTTCAGACTTAATGCCTATTCAGTCTTTTACCTCCTTTTGAGTGGTCCAAAATGGGTGTGAAGTAGGGACACATGATGTTTTTGTGATACGGACAACCTTGTCCTGTCCACAAGGAATAACTGACACCACTACCTAATTTCACAAAGGCCAAGAAAAAATGTGATAATTTGCAATCACTATTGCCCTGGGATGGATCTAAGCCATTTTTACAAGGCTTTGATAACTAAAAGTAACATGAAATTTTGTAGCTAGTTCTATCACAGCCTTAGGTAAAGAGGACTAGTCATAGTAGACAATCCAAGAGATCTTTGTAATATTAATTGCTCACCACTTTGAAGTTTGGTTCTTCTCTGAAATGTGACTGTAAAAATGGCATTGTGAGGTTCCACATTTATTGTGTCTCAATAAATTCCTTATCACAAGTGTGCTCGATGCAGTCCAAATGTTTCCAAATAAAGATCTGTTCTGTCAGCCCTGCAAACTCAGTCTGGATTCTGGGAAACAAGCAGAGTTCTCTTCTTCTGTATCAGCACCAATAAAAAGAAATAAAATAAAATTCTGCAGGACAAAACTTTGCTTTCAATCAGTAGAGCTTAGTAAACAATTCTATTGATACACAAAGAATAGAATTCCACTCCCTTTCTTTTCGCTGCGTTAGTTCTGCAGGGCTAACAGGAATACATAATTATTTCAGCCACTGAAGTTAATGGATCTAATTCTCAACACATAGCAAGCAGATCTCCTTGGTAAGAAAGTGCCATTTTTAAAGTAATTTTTCATAGTAAAACCTCACTTACAGGCTATACTCTATGCTTTGCTGAAAAGCTGATACGTGCTTGGCATAAGTCCAGGTATGGGGACAAACATGTCTTTAGGCATCCCTAGTGACTTCCCAGCCCTGGGACCTGTGGGCACCAGTTCTGGCCAGAGCCTGAAGGCTGCTATCTTAGGCTAGCTACAGACAGACTCCAGGAGGTATAGGGACACCCTGGCAATGCTCCCTGTCTCCTTGGTACTACCTGCACCAAAAGCCACAATGGGAGTGCTGTAGGAGCTGCTAAGGTATCCCTATGCCATGGGAGGATTTTTCTATGCAGAGAAAATCCGCCCAGGTTCATTTAAATTTGGGTTACAGCTCCTTTGTGCTATCAAACCTATACAAAACAGCCAAAGGGGCCTACAAATATCTACAAGAATCACAAATATTTGACAAGTATCTTCTAGATCTTATTTGAAAAACATATTTTCATAATGAAATGCTTAAGAAAAATAACTTACAAAAGAAATAAAACAGCTCATAAATAAGACAACACCAACAGTAACAAATATTATGCATGCATACTTATCTATACACACAGGTAAAATGTCTTACCCAACTGATTTCTCTCACTTATCAGACTTAACTTATAAGAGGTGATGCTCCCATAATGACTTGAACATGTGTACCAAAATAAACAGGCAAAACATTTATTCTGTTATATTTAATAATTTCACTAACCAACACATTTGTTCCACTGAAGAGGAAGCAAGTAACAATTAGGAGCTACAACAAGAACCATGGTGTCAGACAGCTACTGACATTAACAAGGGGTCCTGAAATGTTAGTAGTGAAAAAGCAACACTGTACTTAAGTGTACTGGTGCATGAAACAAAAGATGGTTACATGTGGACTGTGACATTTTCTGCACACTAGAATGCAGTATTTAAAAATATGAATGGTTTTCATGGTTAGACTACATAAAACATAACAACAGTGTTCAATCCAAGTCTTGAATACATTTTTTCACACTATGCTGTCCAATGCTTTTTCTGCTGCATTCCATGCCACCTGAATGTGTTCGTTATTCTCACTTTGCACACCCGCTGAATGCCAAAATTGGTACAAGTTACTCTACTTTATTATTTACATATATTTTCTGACTAACTTTATACCTGACAAATCTTAAACAGTAATGTAAGTTTTGTCTCCAAATCTGGCCAAGAAACTTCCATTGAAGTTGCACCCACTTATGTCAGGGCTATTGTAATTATCTAAGGTAAATTGTGGGGGAGTGAGGTGGGAGGAGACAGGTTGCATGAACAGAATTTTAGCAGGTATTTCCAAAAATATGGTTTAATGACAACATTTTGTAACACAAAATATTTGTTTGAAAACCTGTATGTTTGATTTCTTCCAAGAAGCTGTATATTTCTCTTTAAATTGTAAAGAGGCTTTTTACCCCATTCAGAGTCTTACCAGCATTGTGTGAAATCAATTGCTCTGCACAATCATTTAGGAAGATTTTATTGCCCTGCTGAACTGGTGTCAATGAATTTTGAAAGCACAAAATTTCTCAATAAAAAATCATGTCTTTGCTCAACTGATGACACGCACCCTAGCTTTTCATCTAGCTGATTGCTCCAACAGGAAAATTTTTTAGGAGTTATGTCTAAGGAGATCAATTTTGTCTATAACATCAAATATGCTATGGAACAAAGTTAGTCTGATGCAGTGGCTCTCAACCTTTCCAGACTACTGTACCCCTTTCAGGAGTCTGATTTGTCCTGCATAACCGCAAGTTTCACCTCACTTAAAAACTATTTGCTTACAAAAATCACATAAAAATACAAAGTGTCACAGCACACTATTACTGAAAAATTGCTTGCTTTCTCATTTTGTCTGTATGAAATTTTACTTTATACTGACTTTGCTAGTGCTTTTTATGTAGTCTGTTGTGAAACTAGGTAAGTATCTAGATGAGTTTCTGTACCCCCTGGAAGACCCCTGTGTACTCCCGGGTTACATGTACCCTTGGTTGAGAACCACTGGTATGGCGGGCTGTGTGTGAGTGTGGAGGCAATCTATATGAAAAAGAATGCAGCAGTTTAAGAGGGAGAAAAGTTATAATGATTAAACAGTACATTTTAATATGGTGTTTAAAAAGAGACTGTACAGAAGAATCAAAATAATCAACCTAAAGGGAGTATAGAAGAATTACCAAACTGCTATACATTTTCATCAGAATCATCAGAACTTTCTTCTCCTTCATCATCACTGCTATTTGAACTGCTAGTATCCTCTTCACTGTCCTCACTGCTTCCTTCATCTGTTTCTTCACCCTCTTCATCACCAAAATTCTGTGTACTTTCTAAGGCATGCAGGTACAAGATATACATTTTAGGTAAGTCTTAAGTTTTGATTAGTAAATAATTGACTATTTCAGGCATGTGATAAATACATAATATTTGATATTATATTCCAAATAAATTCAAAATTATATATCCAAAATAAATAGGTTGTACATGGTGTTTTGGGGTATTTTTCTGAAGAAAATAATTGTATTCTAAATCAGTCATTGCATTTTGCTTTGTACAGAGAGGGATTAATCCAATTGTTTTGCTTGATAGTGCTGTCTAATTTTCAAAGAAATATCTAAACAAACATTTTCCCTTTTCCAGTACAGGAAGAAAATTATGTGTGTGTTTTTCCTGAGAATTTAGTAAACAGTCCATATATTCACAAACATTCCAAATATGTATCTTGTTTGAGATGGTGCAGGTTTTGGAAACTTTCAGCAACAGTCTTATAGTGATAGGATGACTATTTTTGTCAGTTACACCAATTTTTTGTCTATATAGTCAACACCCATTTTCCAAAATATTTTATAAAATACACACAGCTTTTCGACAACATGAAGGTGAACGGGACTTCTCATGTGAGTAAAACGACTCATATGTGTTTCTACAGGATTGATAGCCAGTTTGGAAGAACAAGAGCATGTTAAATCATAAAAATTGATACTGCTGAAATTGATCTCGTCTGCAAGGAAAACGAGAGTCTCCAACCTGTACTACTATGGGAACATGGAACTCGACTGAAATTTCCCATTTCAAAACCAATTTAAAAGTGAAGAAAAAAATGAATACATGCTATTAATATTTTAGGTTCTTAGCCACAGAAGAGTATTTTTAAAATAGGAATACTCTCATAATACAATAAAATACTTAAATTAAAAACTGATTTAAGGCAATTATCCATTTTGAGATAATAAGCTACAGGGCTAATGTTGTGAAGCTGGCCCAGATCTGTGTGCTGCGATCACTTTGCTCTCAGTATGGAAAATGGGAGAGATTCCAGAAGACTGGAAAAAGACAAATATAGTGCCAATCTGTAAAAAGGGAAATAAGGACAACCCAGGAAATTACAGACCAGTCAGCTTAATTTCTGTACCCAGAATGATAATGGAACAAATAATTAAGGAATCAATTTGCAAACATCTAGAAGATAATAAGGTGATGAGTAACAGTCATTTGTCAAGAACAAATTGTGTCAAACCAACCTGATACCTTTCTTTGACAGGGTAACAAGCCTTGTGAATGGAGGGTGGGAAATGGTAGATGCGGTATATCTTGACTTTACTAAAGCTTTTGATATTGTCTCGCATGACCTTCTCATAAACAAACTAGGGAAATGCAACCTAGATGGAGCTACTATAAGATGGGTGCAAAACTGGTTGGAAAACCATTCCCAGAGAGTAGTTATCCGTGATTCACAGTCATGCTGGAAGGGCATAAGGAGTGGGGTCCCAGGTCTGGTTCTGTTTAAAATCTTCATCAGTGATTTAGATAATGGCATAGACAGTACACTTATAAAGTATGCGGATGATACGAAGCTGGGAGGTGTTGCAAGTGCTTTGGAGGATAGGTTTAAAATTCAAAATGATCTGGACAAACTGGAGAAATGGTCTGAAGTAAACAGCATGAAATTCAATAAGGACAAATGCAAAGTACTCTACTTAGGAAGGAACAATCAGTTGCACACATACAAAATGGGAAATGACTGCCTAGGAAGGAGTACTGCAGAAAGGGATTTGGGGGTCATAGTGGACCACAAGCTAAATATGAGTCAACAGTGTAACGCTGTTGCAAAAAAAGCAAACATCATTCTGGGATGTATTAGCTGGAGTGTTGTAAGCAAGACACGAGAAGTAATTCTTCTGCTCTACTCTGCACTGATTAGGCCTCAACTGAAGTATTGTGTCCTGTTCTGGGCCCCACATTTCAGGAAGGATATGGACAAATTGGAGAGAGTCCAGAGAAGAGCAACAAAAATGATTAAAGGTCTAGAAAACATGACCTTTGAGGGAAGATTGAAAAAATTGGGTTTGTTTAGTCTGGAGAAGAGAAGACTGAGAGGGGACATAACAGTTTTCAAGTATGTAAAAGGTTGTTACGAGGTGGAAGGAGAAAAATTGTTTTTCTTAACCTCTGAGGATAGGACAAGAAGCAATGGGCTTAAATTGCAGCAAGGGCTGTTTAGGTTGGACATTAGGAAAAACTTCCTAACTGTCAGGGTGGTTAAGCAGTGGAATAAATTGGCTAGGGAGGTCGTGGAATCTTCATCCTTGTAGATTTTTAAGAGCAGGTTAGACAAACACCTGTCAGGAATGGTCTAGATAATACTTAGGCCTGCCATGTGTGCAGGGGACTGGACTAGATGACCTCTCAAGGTCTCTTCCAGTCCTATGATTCTATAATATTGGCACAAAGTAGCTAAAACTGGTGTAGCTGACCATAACAGGATCACTCCAATGTAGGGGGATCCTGAGAGGAGCAGAGACAGTATAGCAACTCCTATGCCACTCTCCTTCCCTGCAGCCCACACAGCAGTTATAGCAGGCAAAAAGAGTGTTTCTGCCAGCTTGCTAATATTAGTTTGAGTGGCCTGATGGCAACTGTAACTCACACCAGATGCCATTGGTCCCAAGGGGCTAATACAACTGTGACATGCCCCGAGGTGCAATCCAGACAGTGGAAACCCTATACCCCCTTAACTCTCCTGCCTCCTCTAGGCTATCTTCTACACTGCTATACTAGTGAACAGCAAACGCATCCAGGCTCTGTTCACTCAGCCATCAGCATGCAGAGGAGCACCCTGCTAAGTTGCATGAAGGCTCTCACAAGCCATTCATGAACTGTATATAGGGAGATATAAGCAAATTCCCCCAGCCTGGCACCCCAGAAATGTGCATCTTACACTGCTCAAGACCTTCTTGATCAAAGTTTGCCGCTCGTTCAAAAGGTAGTGGACATGTCCCAGCCTCTGTAATCTGAGCAGATCCCCCAAGCACTTTAGACAAATTCACTGGTTTAGATTAAACATCAAAATAAGTTTATTAACTAGACAAAGATAGATTTTAAGTGATTAAGTGGAATTGGCACAGAAAATTAGAATTGGTTGCAAAAGGAAATAGCAAAACCACAATCTAAATTCTAAATTTACCAGGCTAATAATTCTAAAATCAAGATGATTTCTCTCATCCAAAACTTAACAGCAGTGCATACTAACTGGAACACCTTCCAAAGTTTCAATGGAGATCTCTTAGTTTTCCTTGTATAGCGATGGGGGTAAGAGGCAGGCCCAGTGGTGACATCACTGTCCCTGATTTATACTTTTCTCCAGATACTGGAAAATCCATGCTGTGTCATGGGGTTAGGCAGCACTCATGGTGTACATAAGCGGCTGATCATCCTTCATTATGAATTGCACATTTTTGCTTGCACCTTTTGTCTATGTGAAGATTGGCACATAAGGCCTCAGTTTTCCGTTTCTTTGTCCTCTCTGAGTTTCCCAGACTCACCATGTTTCAGGAACAAACATATAGCAAAATGTCATCATTTCATATACATTGATGACACTTACATTTCAACAGGATAATGAGGTTCACCAAATCAAGACTTTTCAAATGATACCTCATAAGGCATACTTTGTACAAAACATAACACAATCATATAACAGTGGTGAATATGTGGGATATGGGGTACAGTATGTCACAACAACAGCTTGAGGTCATCTGGGTTTTAAAGGACACCCCAGTCTTAGGCTGTTGTATTAGCCCCTGGGGAGCACTAGCATCTGGTCTGAGTTAGAGTTGCCTTCAGGCCACTCAAACTAATGTTGGGGGGCTGGCACAGCTGAACTAGCACTGGGGTAGGACGATGACAGGTTAAAGCCATCTATGCAACTCCTTTCCTCCAAGTTCTTCTGTATTCTCCTATGCCTCTGCAAAGGATTTTGTACAAGGGGATTACCATTTTTCAGTCTAGTATGCATTTTCTGAGCAAATGTGATTCCCAGACATGACTCTCTGTTTAAGTCAACTCAAATGTCTACAGTAAGGATATCCTAATATACTGAAAGACAGTATTAGTGCTTGAAATTGAACATTGACAGTTAGGAA
This sequence comes from Lepidochelys olivacea, assembly GCF_965140295.1. Classification (NCBI taxonomy): domain Eukaryota; kingdom Metazoa; phylum Chordata; order Testudines; family Cheloniidae; genus Lepidochelys; species Lepidochelys olivacea. The sequence goes on along the minus strand of NC_140421.1, from coordinate 39,967,254 downwards.
ATGGTTGCTTAATGTGATTTTATAGCCTAATGCAGGGGTTCTCAACCTTTTTCCTTCTGAGGGGCCCTCCCAACATGCTATAAAAACTCCACAGCCCACCTGTGCCACAACAACTGGCACACATTTTTTCTGCATGTAAAAGCCAGGGCACACGTTAGTGGGTAGTAAGCAGAGCAATTGCCCAGGGGCGGCTCTACCAATTTTGCAGCCCCAAGCAGTTGCCGCCGAATTGCCGCCACCGCAACAGCAGTGGAGCTGCCGACGAACTGCTGCCACGGGACACGGACTGCCGCCCCGTTCTAAATGCTGCCCCAAGCACCTGCTTGGAAAGCTGGTGCCTGGAGCCAGCCCTTTCAGGGCCCCATGTCACAGGGGGACCCACAAAGCTAAGTTGCTTAGGCACTCCACTGCTTAGGCTTTGGCTTCAGCCCTGGATGGTGGGACTTGGGGCCCCAGGTTTCAGCCCCATGAAGGGCGTCAGCTTTCTGCCCTTGGCCCTATTGAGTCTAACACCAGCCATGCTTGGTGGACCCCCTGAAGTCTGCTTGCACCCCCCCACAGGGGGCCCCAGACCCCTGTTTGAGAACCACTGGCCTAATATATTACACTTAAGACACATTAAACACAAAAGTGATAAAAATATTTCTCACCCTATAGTTTTTAAAAATAAAATAGGGTCCATGCAGTTACAGCAGTCCCAAATATTGTTTACTTGTGAAAAGCATGAACGCTTCTCCAACAGCTAGTTACTGTTCTCAAACTTACCTATCAGCAACTTTTCTTCAAGAAGTGGAAGAAACTGCTTGGCCTCAGTATTTTCTGGTTCATATATTAGAACTGAAATTTGACAACAGGATACGTTAATAATTCTGTATGGTGACAATAGCAACTGACAGACTGCTGAACAGTTTCAAGGCATATTGTTAAAGTGTATGCTGTCAGATAGTGGCATAATTTTGATTTCAGAGACTTAAAATGCAAACAATGATGTCTCAGTTATTTGTATTTATATTTCCTCATGAAATACTATATTAAGATGGAGTTAACTTTGAGAGTACATATCAGTAAATATGTAACTTACAAAAATGTATTAATGATACAAGAAATAGGCATAACAAACCCAAGAAATTCAGATATAAAGTTAAACATAAAATAAACCCAAACATGTTCAGGAATGAAGATGCTGAGTTAATATTGTTTGGATGCCTTTACTGAGCCCTGTAGTGATGCCACGAGGGAAAAAATATTTATAAAACCTAATCTATTGAAAAATTAGTGAAATCTAATCTGGAACCACAAATACACAGTTACTGTATGGAAACCTACAGGAAACATTTATTCACTGATCCCTGTTAAAACAGCACTTTGCCACACTATATCACATTCATATCACATATCAGTACTATTAGTCCCTTACTTTTCTGGGAACTAAATTCATTCACATTTAAAAATGAATAGGTAAACACACAAAATTATTATTAAGCTGCCTTTTGTAGACAAAACAGTGGAAGTGTGCACACTGGAATGCTCCTTCTGCTGACAAAACTCCCTTGCTTTGCCACCAAATAAAACCACCTTGATGAGAGAGAGCTTTTTGGGGCAAAGTTATATCGACAAAGCGTCAGTGAAGACACCGCAGTTGGTTATGTCACTCCAATTGGCCTCCATGAGGTATCCCACAATGCCCATCCTGACAGCTCTGGTCAGCAGTTCAAACTCCGCTCCCTTGCACCTAGATACACAGGCATCCACCCCATAGGCCCAGGAATGTTTGAAATTCCACTTCCTGTTTGCTCAGCGTATACAGCTGACCATGGCGGCGCTACACAGCAAACACTCTCCTGCTTGGACCACACCTGAGCTGTTGTATTTTCTGGCAGTGTGAGGAGAAGAGGTTGTGCAGTCCAAGCTCCACTCCAGCCACAGGAACTTCGATACCTATGGACAGACTTTTTGTGGCTTGTTGGAGAAGTGCTACAACAGGACATGCAGCATTCCCGAGCGAAGATAAAGGAGATGAGGTAGGTGTACCAGAAGGCAAGAGAGGCAAATCATCACTCCGGTGCTGCGCCGCAGTCCTGCTGCTTCTATAAGGAAATGGATGCCATTCTCGGCAATGACGCCACCTCCACTGCCAACAGCCCTGTGGATACTTCAGTGGGGCTGGAGGCAGTGGACAGGGGACTCGACCCCGTGGACAAAGTTATGGATGAGGAGGTCAAGATGGAGGACGACGTGGAGCACACGCCAGGGTTGTCCAGTGGCACAGTGAGTCAGGACCTATTTTCCACTCCTGAGGGGTCTAGCAGTCCTGGCAGCCAGTCTCTGGCGCACATGATGCAGTAGAGGATAGTCTTAGTAAGTGATCGTTTTGAGTTAATGCTGCTCGGTTATATGAGGTAGAGCTGTCCTTTGCTCTGAATATTCTAAAAGTGGGTGAAGGGATAGAAATCTACAAGACTAGCTGTGTTTGCATGTGCTCCACATTATCTTGTGCAGCTAAGTAGTGCAGCGAAACAGTGTGTTAATGCACACCGAGATTTCATGAGAATCCTCCTGCAAGAACTCTAGGAAACTTTCCTGGAGGTACTTGGCAAACCTCTGCTGAAAGTTCCTTGGCAGAGCTGCTTTGTTCCTTCCCACATTGTAGGAAACTTTCATGCACCAATCGGCAATTCCTTGAGCAGGGACCAAAGCAGCACATGGATGAGCAGCTTAGGGACCAGGTCTGAACCTGCAAGCATGCAGGAGATGCACCCTTGCATACCCTCAGGAGTGAGAGATTGGCTTCAGTGATCTCCGCTTGTGGAAAACTGGGGCAGAATTTGCAATACTCTTCCGCACTTATTCCCTTAAAAAAACCTAGACCCTTTGCCCCATCTTCAACATCCAGGACCACCCTCCCTCCCTGGACCAAACTCACCATGTTTAGGGTGTTTCCCGAGATGTGTGCTTGCCAAGGGACAGTGAGAAAGTGATTCATATGTGAAAAGAGGTATATTTTACTATAATGATTCAATGTTGTGCATGAACTAACAATCATGCTTCTGTGTATTGTTTCTTGTACTTCTGCAGATGTGGCCTTCAAGGCAACCCCCTACACACTGGCAGAGCACATCTGCCGGAAAATGAAGTGACCACAGTGCATCAAGGAGGACATGTTACAGGAGGTGCTTCAATCTTCAGAGGTCAAAAAAGAGGGGAGTGGAGAGAGACCCTGAAGGAAAAATTTAAAATAGAAAGGCAGCACAGAAAGGAGAGCAAGAAACAAATTGTAAAGGGCCAGGAGCAGATGACAAAATTGAAGGAGGAGCAAACAGAGATGTTGATGTCCCTAATCACGCTCCAGGCAGAACAGATGCATGCTTGCCCTCCCCACCCATAGCCAATACAGAACTGCTTTCCATGACCCCCCAAACTCCTTCCACACAGTCCTTACAACTTCTCAGAATGTCTCAGTACCTCATTCACTCCACCCCTTCAGACAGCTTCCAAAATGATAGCTGGAGTTACACACAGCTAGGAAAGCATATACTGCCCTGCACTCTTATCTCCCTTCCCAGCAATCCTTTTGTGTGTGTTAATTGTTATTTAATAAAAGCAAACTGTCCCGCACATAGTGGTTGCGGCTGATAGAAATACATAGCGGCAATTTGATCATTTGCTGACTACAAATCCTGGTCAGGAATCATCACAACTTTAATGCAAGGAGGCAAGATAATACAGCATGACCACTGTATACAAAGACATTACTGATGCTCATTGTCAAAATGTTGCCTTGAAGTGTCCCTGATTCGAATAGCCCCCTGTTGTGCCCCTCTAATAGCCCTCGTATCTGGCTGCTCAAATTCTGCAGCCAGCTGATCCGCCTCTGTGCTCCACGCTTGGGGGAATCTTTTCACCCTTAGACTCACATATATTATGGAGTGCGCAGCAGGTTGCTATGACCATGAGAATACTTTCCTCATTTAGGTCTAATCTGCCATAAAGGCAGTGCCAGTGCGCTTTTAATCTGCCAAAGGCACATTCTATGGTCACTCTGCACCTGCTCAGCCTATTGTTGAAGGGCTCCTTGTTGCTGTCCAGATGCCCCGTGTAAGAATTTATGAGCTACAGGAGTAAGGAGTACATTGGGTCTCCCAGGATCACTATGGGCATTTCAACATCCTCCACTTGAATCTTCTGGTCGGGAAAGAAAGTCCCTGCTTGCAGCTTTCTGTATAGGCCAGTGTTCCTGAAGATGTCTGCATTATGCATCTTCCTGGACCACCCCGTGTTGATGTCAGTGAAACTCACTGTGCTCAGGGTGATCCACAAGCGCCTGCAGTACCATAGAGAAGTACCCCTTTCTACTGATGTACTCCACTGCAAGTTGGTCCAGGTCAAAATTGGAATATGCATGCTATCTATCACCCCTCCGCAGTTAGGGAATCCCATTGCCGCAAAGCCATCCAATATTTCATGCACATTTCCAAGAGTGTCAGTCCTTCATAGGAGGATGCAATTAATGACCCTGCATACTTGCATTAACGCTGCCCCAACGATGGACTTCCCCACTCCAAACTGATTTGCGACCAATTGGTAGCAGTCCAGAGTCACCAGCTTCCACACAGCGATTGCCACTCGCTTCTCTACTGAGAGGACAGCTCTCATTTTGGTGTGCTGGGGCAAGCTCTGCACACAGTTCTAGGAAGGTGGCTTTCCGCATACAAAAGTTGGCAGCCATTGCTCGTCATCCCAAACCTGCATAAGTATGCGATCCCATCAGTCAATGCTGGTTTCCCGAGCCCAAAAGTGACAGTTCAATGTGTTTAGCTGCTCCGTGAATGTCCACAGTAATCTTGTGTTGTTTTTTTTCCAGGGCGCACACAGATCAGGCAACTCCGATTCCTGTTCAAATTGGGAGCTCATGATATACTGCATGATCATTCCGAGGTGTTCATAACAGTGACTACAACAGTAAAGAGCAGTGTGGGATACATGCTTTCAACCAAAGATGGCGGGCACACAGTAAACGGGCTGTTGAAAAATGCTGCGAAATGCAGTCGGAAGCCCATGGAATGCTGGGATGGAAAGAATTGCATCATGGGATATTGAGCCCACACGCATGATGCACTGCGATCCAATCTGCCTTCCCACAACTTCTAGCTGCAGAAGGTGGCGAGTAGCACAGTAGGGTAGCTACCCATAGTGCACTGCTCTCACTGTCGATGCTAGACCACCAAGTGTGGACATAGAATCATAGAATATCAGGGTTGGAAGGGACCTCAGGAGGTCATCTAGTCCAACCCCCTGCTCAAAGCAGGACCAATTCCCAGTTAAATCAACCCAGCCAGGGCTTTGTCAAGCCTGACCTTAAAAACTTCTAAGGAAGGAGATTTTACCACCTCCCTAGGTAACGCATTCCAGTGTTTCACCACCCTCCTAGTGAAAAAGTTTTTCCTAATATCCAACCTAAACCTCCCCCACTGCAACTTGAGACCATTACTCCTTGTCCTGTCCTCTTCTACCACTGAGAATAGTCTAGAACCATCCTCTCTGGAACCACCTCTCAGGTAGTTGAAAGCAGCTATCAAATCCCCCCTCATTCTTCTCTTCTGCAGACTAAACAATCCCAGTTCCCTCAGCCTCTCCTCATAAGTCATGTGTTCCAGACCCCTAATCATTTTTGTTGCCCTTCGCTGGATTCTCTCCAATTTATCCACATCCTTCTTGTAGTGTGTGGCCCAAAACTGGACACAGTACTCCAGATGAGGCCTCACCAATGTCGAATAGAGGGGGACGATCACGTCCCTCGATCTGCTCGCTATGCCCCTACTTATACATCCCAAAATGCCATTGGCCTTCTTGGCAACAAGGGCACACTGCTGACTCATATCCAGCTTCTCATCCACTGTCACCCCTAGGTCCTTTTCCGCAGAACTGCTGCCTAGCCATTCGGTCCCTAGTCTGTAGCTGTGCATTGGGTTCTTCCGTCCTAAGTGCAGGACACCGCACTTATCCTTATTGAACCTCATCAGATTTCTTTTGGCCCAATCCTCCAATTTGTCTAGGTCCCTCTGTATCCTATCCCTGCCCTCCAGCATATCAACCACTCCTCCCAGTTTAGTATCATCCGCAAATTTGCTGAGAGTGCAATCCACACCATCCTCCAGATCATTTATGAAGATATTGAACAAAACCGGCCCCAGGACTGACCCTTGGGGCACTCCACTTGACACCGGCTGCCAACTAGACATGGAGCCATTGATCACTACCTGTTGAGCCCGACAATCTAGCCAACTTTCTACCCACCTTATAGTGCATTCATCCAGCCCGTACTTCTTTAATTTGCTGACAAGAATACTGTGGGAGACCGTGTCAAAAGCTTTGCTAAAGTCAAGAAACAATACATCCACTGCTTTCCCTTCATCCACAGAACCAGTAATCTCATCATAGAAGGCGATTAGATTAGTCAGGCATGACCTTCCCTTGGTGAGTCCATGCTGACTGTTCCTGATCACTTTCCTCTCATGTAAGTGCTTCAGGATTGATTCTTTGAGGACCTGCTCCATGATTTTTCCGGGGACTGAGGTGAGGCTGACTGGCCTGTAGTTCCCAGGATCCTCCTTCTTCCCCTTTTTTGCTCCGTCAATAGAAGGAGAGTTGTGTGAACATGCACAAGTGATGTAATTATACCAGTTTCTGTCAGCATAACTTGCGTCTACAAAACTCTGTAGTGTAGACAAGGCCTGACTCTTTAACAAAGACATCCTTTCTCCAAAATGTCCATTAGCTATTGAAGTTAAATGGGTGTTAATCCAACCCCTCCCTCAATTACTTGACTATTAAGCAACTGTCAACTGTGGTGTCATAATTTCACTATTTGTTAATTTATTACTGGTCTTGTCTTTGCTAGACTTAGTTTCCTAAAATTTCACCCCATTTGGTCTGCAGTAACTTGCAATACTACCTTCCCCATTTTGGCTGGAGAAGTGTATAGTCTGGCTAGAAGATAAAATAGGGAACTGGAAGTCAAGATTCCTAGGTTCTATAAATGGTTCTGACACTGACTCACTGTGTCCTCAAGCGAGTCATTTAATCTCTCTATGCATCAGTTTACTCCTCTCTAGAACTACACTACCTGTCTACTACATAGGGATGCTATATGGCAGAATTAATTAATACTTAGAAAAAAATCTTTGCAATGCTCATAATTACTTATTGCTACTATGCTTCCATATGGTATTATGGTCTCTATGCTTCAGACACCTTTCATAAGCCTGCAGCTACAGATCCAGGTGGAAGGGAGAGCGCTAGCTTCGTAGCACGTTCCTTCCTTCATTCCAACTATGTGGAAATCTGTCTCTGGGAATTCCACAAGGTTACAGTTTCGTGGATAGAGAGAGAATGTAGCAGAGTAGGGATGCTTTGAAGTTTCATCAGAATTCTCTCCTGCCTGGAGAAGAATTATTTTTTATGTAGGAAGCTGGCACATCTTACTGAAAACAGAGAAATTTTATGTAAGCCAAATCCAAAATGAAAGCCACCTGAACAACTAAGAAATTTATTTATCAGCAGCAGGCACAGTGGTGCATGCCTGTAATCCCAGCTACTGCGGAGGCTGAGGCTGGTGGATTGCTTGGGCTCAGGGGTTCCAGGCTGTAGTGTGCTATGCTAATCAGGTGTCTGGTGCCACTGAAAGCCTAGCCAGCGGGTGGCCGAAGGAATGGCTAGAACAACATGAATGACATGTTGTGATTGGCTCTCTCTCTTTTAGGGCTGATGGACCAATCGTTCAAGGTGACTAAGGATTTATCAGCAATTAAGAAATAGACATGAGGAGAAATAATAAAATGAAACAGGTGAAATGTAAAGAAGTTTTATATATATATACTTACTCATCTGACAAAGTTTCTTTGAGAGACTGTAGTCTTGATCCATAATTGCTTTCAGGAACTAAAAGAACAATATGGTTTAGTATGAAAGTTAATATAGAAAACTGTTGATGTGCACGCTTTGAGAATTAGTTCCAAGTTTGGTCAGTTTTTATATAAAAATACTTTAGTGAGAACTTTGATCAATTTTCCAACAGCTATAAAGTGCAGAATTTTTCTATTGTTCTAAGTAGATCCACCAGGGGACAGTGAACAACTGCTAGTCCCACCACGACTTGTACAAACTCCATCACAGCTACTACATCTTAGAATTGAGGACTATATTTCTGTGTAATTGTGTTACCCTAAGCACACAGCCAAGTTACTCTGGAAACAACTTGGTACATGTGTTGCTTTACAAATGAGTAATCCAATTGACTCCAGTGGAACTACTCACATGAGTAAAGTCATGCACACTCTTAAGTGTCTTCAGGATTGTGGCCTAAGTTTGATGTGAGAACTGATTATTTTTTTTACAACAGGTATCCTAAGTAACACCTGTGCTCACATAAGGTAAAAATTAATAGCACTGAGATATGTATTTGACAAGAGTAAATAACACAAGGCTTCACTGTCAGTATGGCACAGTGTGGACAAAGGTCTTGAATCAAGCCCTGACAACACCTGTTGGGTCCACAGTTTACTTTTGGCATCAGATGGAACAGTCTTGGATCTCAAACATGCTATCATTCATTGCTATCAAGTAGGAGGGGGAAAAACCCCAAACTCAAACATAGATCCATAAAGATCTCAATGACCTAAAAGCAGTAATACTAAACTAACAAATGGAAATCCACAACAGACCCATTTAACTGATGTTTGAGGTGGCATTATTGGAATAGTGAGACAATGGTTAAAAGCAGTATAGGAATCTACTTATATAATTAATGACAGGATGTTAAAAACTAATTATCACATAAGCAAATATGATAAATACAATGGTCACCACTAAAAAAATCCAAAAAATCCCCCCCCCAAAAATCAACATTGGCTAAAAGTTATCTGAGGTATCATCATTTTCTCTCCTTAGACAATAGAGTATCTCAGACAGCACTGTGTGGTAACTGCTGGCTGTTGTTTTAATAATGAATATTATCACTATTCTTTCATTTGAAGTCAAGTAGACAGTTTGGGAGTTGTTAAAGTCAACAGTTCTCTTTAAATTCTTGGAGCTATGTTCATAATAGGCAGAGCCTAGACCTACACTACTTTGAGCTTTGCTCATGTCTCTCCTACAACATACGATCTAGATTTAAGTCTCTGACCCTTCCTACCTTTTGTACACTCAATAGCAACTAATAAAGCTTTGTCGGCGACTGCAAAGATAGTCAGTCCCGCAAAAGAGGAGCTGAGTAAGGTTTTCTTCAGCTTGCCATGCAAAAATCTTATTCCAGAGCGTTTCTTACTGCACTGTCATTTTACCTGTAAGCGTATTAGTATCACAATGACAGCAGAGTCTTAACTTTAAAACACATACTTAACTCTTAATGAAATCAATGGGATATAAGCATATGCTTAAGTACTTTGCTCCATTGGGGCATTTGACAGCAACACTACACATCTCATGCTTCGTTTTAAAAAAAATAAAAGGAAGCACTGGATGTTGAGCAAACACAACCAATTAGCTGAAAAAAAATAATACCATTTACCATTTCACAAACATTTTGATATTCAAGTCTAGGTAACAGGAAGGAAAAAAAACCTCTTTTCCATATACCCTGCGTACTCCAACTGAATATTAAACACACAGTGGGCACTCAGGATCTCTTGCAGTGCTTAGAAGAGAAGCCATCATACAAAGCTGACTGAACTGTTTTCCCTCTTCAAACAACTAAATACAAGCAAACATCTTTCACAGAGGAATATTTTTTGAAAAGTTGTTTTTGAGTGTCAGCAAAGATTTTGTTTGCATAGTACATGCATAAAAATACTAGTTTTCAACAGAGTATTTAGCATTACAGTGCCAGTCGCAGAGCCCCAAGTATTCCACAACTGCAGAACTTGCCATAGAATTCACCCCTTGCTGCACAAGTGTGGTTTAGGATTCTATTAAAAAATTAAGTTTCTAGCCCTTATGGGTATGCAAACCTAAAAAATGTAAGCCAAGTGTGAATGGTGGCCATCTGAGTCTACAAGCATGAAAACAATAATTCTGAGAGATGTGAATGGCCCCAGTCATTTCACTCAGGGCTCCAGGGACTCTGATTGTGCAGCTGTGGGCTTTGGCATCTTTCCAAGATACCACAGAATTCAGTATTTTTGTTCAGAGTTTACTATTTTGCTGTAGCCAGATGCCTACCATCTTGTGTTCTTTTGTCATCTTGTCCTGCTGGGACTTGCCCAAAGCTGCCTCTTACTCTGCATCTTTATCCACAAGGGGGAATTAATTGATTATAGTGTATCACTATTCTACAGAAAAGACAAGACAGGTTCAGGGAGCAAGGGCTAGAGACCAGTTTGTGGCCAGGGAGCAGGGAGAAAACCATAAATTCAGGCTGGGCAGCTAGACTGCCTAAAGAATAGAGGCCTGTTGAACTCAGATGAACCACTGAATCTCACAATAAGCTCCCCACTTTTGATGGCATGCATGATGAAGGGAAAAGAGATTCGGAGCTGAGACACCCAGACAACATTGTAACCACTAAAGCCCACAGAGCTGGGTCATCTGAAGGACAAAACAAAAGATTAAAAAATAGTCATTGCTGAAAATAATCATTGATGAATTGTGCATCAATGAGTATTTTCAATTTTGAAACATGGTCGCAAGCATGTTTGCACATGACAGATACAATAAATCAACACTGATGCAGAATTTGGCAGAATTATGGAGTGTTTGCTACAGAATTGAGTCCCACTGTGCTGCAGAGTACATGGGTCCCTCAGTCTATGTTCACACTGTTCGGAGAGGCAGGGGCAGGGAGTGAAATTTACCTCTCCCAGCAACTCTATTGGTGCATTTCTTTTTCTATCTTCATTTTCACTGCTGCTTTCGTCGTCATCTGTCGTTTCTGACAGCTGCTCATCAATATTATGGTCATCAATACTATTTGTCTGAAATTCAGTGCTGAGTTCATTATTTGCTGGCTTTTCTACATTTCTGGAATTTTTCTCTTTATTGTCTAAATTCAAAATGAATATTATATCAACAATAAAAATAAATAATACTTAGCACTTACAGAGCATTTTATGTGTTCAATTCATCAGCATTAATTAGTTAATGAGATTCACTGACAAGGTGCTTTTGCATACAGTTGAAAAATATTTTTGATGTAAGAAGATAAACAGAAAAGTTAATGACAGGTTTCAGAGTAACAGCCGTGTTAGTCTGTATTCGCAAAAAGAAAAGGAGTACTTGTGGCACCTTAGAGACTAACCAATTTATTTGAGCATGAGCTTTCGTGAGCTACAGCTCACTTCATCGGATGCATACCGTGGAAACTGCAGCAGACTTTATATATACACAGAGAATATGAAACAATACCTCCTCCCGCCCCACTGTCCTGCTGGTAATAGCTTATCTAAAGTGATCATCAGGTTGGGCCATTTCCAGCACAAATCCAGGTTTTCTCACCCTCCACCCCCCCACACAAATTCATGCTTACATTACTGAGCTCAACTGTGCCCTCATATACACTAGGAAAATTACCACTGAAGAAAATAAGAATTGTATGGTACATCCCTCAGGGAAGGATTAGGCCTGCTGAATGTAACATGTCATGACTGGAACTCCATTTTAAAACTTGTTATATTACAGAAACTCAGCTGTAATACCATTCTTTCAGCTAAATATTCTGAAAGAAGAGTAATTGTACTGATGGTACTTATAACAACGTTTGATCTGCTTGGAGCCAAAAGGCAGTATATTTTTGTTTTACAGAATGAGTGTCTTACAGGTCTTTGAAAGCACTAAAGAATAACTACTTTACCTGAAAAAGAATGCAAAATTTGAGAAAGTAATAGTTGCTTTGGGAACCATAACTCTCACCTTCCTAACTTTTGTTGCACTTATATTCTCAATCATAACAGTGCATTAAGTATTTATTATTTCATTTAATTTCTTCTTCATTATATTTGTAAAGGTTTTCCCATGAGTACATTTTGAGTATTTAAAATTGCTGCCATGTCATATATGAGTAATACCTAATACCTCAAACTGCAGACTAGCATTTCTTGGACTTGCCTAACAAAACCCAACCAAGAAGAAACCTGCTCTGTCACTTTTAAGTATTATAAAGCATTAGTAAATTTACAATGCCATTCCTCTAGTGAAGAAGTGAAGAGGAGTATACAGCCTGGCTGGCAATTTTGAAGAAGCTGCTGTCTTGGTCTGAAACGCCATGGTGTGTAGGGTGTTTTTATTATTAATTATTATTATTATTAAAGATAAAAGCTCTCTTCCAGCACAAATACAATGCAACAGTCCACAGAGGCTTAAATGCATGAGATGATATCTCTTTTTCCCAAGAGGTATTAGAATATCCAGTTAATCAAATGATCTACTGGCTGAACACATAGGTGCTTTAGAATGAAAAGAAAATAAGAATTGTGATTGAATGCACATTCAAATAAGTACATCTATATGCATGTGCAATGTGAATGAAATTATTATAGAAGGACTTATTCACTAACGAGGGAATTTATTTCTCAGGTCTCATATATAGGACTATATGTTGAAATGAACACACAGATTAGTGCCTAATCTTGAGTTGAAAATCAGTGAGAGGTCAATAAAGGTTGCTGGTCTCGGCTCAGTCCTAGTGGGGTTTTGTTCACATCATTGAACCACGACCTGATGGAGTCCAGCTGATAGCCTTTCCTGCAAAGTCCCAAGATTGAAATAAGCAGACATGAGCTACTGGCAGAACTAGGTGGCAAAGCTTGGATTGTGCCAGCTTGCAGTATATGCCCTTCTTCAGCCAAATCTCTCCTCTTAAATACACGAACTACAAGCTAATGTGTTTGAGAAGTTCTATGAAATTGTGGTAAGAAGGTCTGATAAAGTTTTCTGAGATTTCAAATTAACAAAGTGCAGAAACATATACAAACACACAGCCTGTTGAAATCAATGCAAAGACTCTGACTTCAGTGGGCTCTGAATCAGGATCATAAAAGCAGTATGGGTTCTGATAAGAAAATTTTACCTCAGCTGTAACACCATTCTTTCAGCTAAATATTCTGAAAGAAGAGTCATTGTACTGATGGTGCCTATAACAATGTTTGATCTGCTGGAAGCCAAAAATGCAGTATATTTTTGTTTTACAGAAAGACAGTCTTAGAGGGATATCAATTGTACCAATTTTATCCTTAAGAGGTTCTCCTATAGAGCAATCTAGCTAACAGCAGGTGTCACTGAACAAAGTAATAAGGAAGAAAAATGAAAGTTGAAGAAAAGACAACTTCTAATTGGAAAAAAACCATGGAATTCATAAAGTTAATGAATACCAATACTCTGTTATGGAGGTGCCAGTTGCAGCTCCATTATTAAGGCTGAGCTGTTTTGCACTTAAATCAGAAATTCAACTGCTTACGTATATACAAAATTGTGTATCCTAACCAAAATTACCAGCACTTACTCTTTGATTATAGAATTAATTTACATTCCTTTGATTAAATTAAATTTAAAATGAAAATTTAAATTAAATTTAAAGATAAGAAATTCAGCACCTGCTGCTAGACTTTTTGTCCCAAATGATCTTATGAAGAGAATAATGCACTTTTTCAAAATTTCCCTGTGGTTTATTTACTGAAATCTTTACTGTGTGTAGGCTACATTTGAAAAAATGTTTTATTTTAGTATTAATGGTCATTTCCCCCTGTGATACACTGTACCTCAAAATAGCACCCTGTAATCCCCATATTCATCATTCATATATTGTTGTGATATTTCATACAAAGCTTTGTATTAAGTACTGTAAACCAACCTGCAACATCCAGTGGCGTAAGAAAAACTGCTTGATTCAAATACTGCTCAGTCTAATAAGATTCAAAATTTAGACTGCATGCTTACCTTTTATTGTCTTTGGTACCTTTCATGCCTACCACTTATACTCACTTAAAATCTATCTATCTTTCTGTAGTTCACAAATCTGTTTTATATTTTATCTAAAAGTGTGTTTTGGTAGAAGTGCTTGGGAAATCTCAGCTCAGTTTACAAAAGCTAGTGTGTGTCCTCTCCACATCGAGGGAGGGGTGGACTGGGTAATGAACTTACACACTAGTCAGGCTTCTGACCAGGGCTAGATGGTACAATTCTGGGTACAAGGCTTGGGAGATCTGCTGATGCCTTTTCAAGATCTACCCAGCAAGAGGGCAGGAGTGAAAAGGGAACCATGTCTGTGTGCAAGCAGGCACACATGTAAGCAGGGGTATAGAAGGGAGAGAGGGAGAAATGGGGTGTGCACACATGTGCAGGGGAACCTAGGGAAGTAGAGGAGGAGGGAGAATTTGGAGGATAGGAAGAAGAGGGAAACTGGGATGTAATTCCCCACTTGCTTTGAGCTATTCTGGTGAAACAAAGCAGCTGTAGGCAGTTTGACTGACCAGGATGCTCTGACTGTATCATACGACTGCAGACTAGAGTAACACAATCAGGACATACTAGTGCATCTGGCTATAAAAAGTTAAAATTGTTAAAAAAAAATATTTAAAGCTGGTAAGTCTAATGATTTGAAGATATGAAGTATCACATAGCATTATCTTTGAGTTTCTTGGTTGGAGTTAATGTATGGAATTTAAAAAACAAAAACAGACATTCCTAAAAAATTATATTAAGTAGATGAGGAGAGTATATATCAGTAATTTAGGGTAAAATACACTAAAGGATGTTGTAATTATTCCCAACCCAATTGTTGTAAATCCAGGAAATTCAGGGTTAAAAGTTAAATTTAAAAGAAAGCCAAACATGTTAAGTTATGGAAATGCCTCAATTCTGCCCTGTAGTGAAACCACGAGGGGGTGGGTTGGGGAGGGGGGGAATCTAGAATGTCTTTAAAAGTCAGTTTAATATAATCTAAGATCACAGACATTAAAATGCCTCAATAACATTCATATAGTTGTTGCATAGAGCCACTGAAGGGCAGAACTAGCTTGTCTGGGAATGCTTTTAGGGTCTGATCCAAAGCCTATTGAAGTTAATAGGAATCTGTTGACGTCAGAGGACTTTGGCTCAGGCCCCAAGACAGAACAAGATCTCTTAGACTTTATCCTGGGGTTAGCTCACCAACTATCCCAGTTTCTATTGCTGACTGCAGCTCCATAGAATCTATCAGTAGTCTTCTTGCCAGATTTTAAAGAGTTTCAGGTTTGCATCAACTCAGTTCTTTATTAACTAGCCTTGACTTAACTATGACATCATATGCTAGCTCATAAAATGGAGTGTAAGTGCTGGCAGAGCAATTGTATATTAATCACCAAGATTCCCTTAAAGGGCAGTAAAACTGTGCTAAATACTATGTCAATTATTAATATTATGGAATTGAAATGCTGGTAAAAAGGAACTTTAAGACTAAGAACTCTAACAGGTAAACAGTGAGCAGTTTTCAAGGTTAACACTTTCTGTCAGACACATTTGAAAGAAGTCAAATTATCATACCAAAATGACTTCTTCCAACAACAATCACGTGAGAGCTGATGAGGATGCATATGTAGGCTAAGAGTCATGTGCTGTGCGGCTATACTTTCAAAGGAACATTTGGAAAAATAAGTGTAACAGTAGCATAAACAGAAACCCAAACTTGTTTACACAAGGGCAACTATTATAATAGTGAATGTCTTTAAAATATATAGGACATCCTATAAGAATGTGTCATTTGCCCTCAAAAGGGATGTCTGTAAACATCTTTGTTTGCATGTCTGGGATTGATGAACAGGCTAACACCTTTGAACATCAAAAGCATCACTGACTAAAACTTGGGGGATTGGAGATACCTGAGGAGGAAGGAAGAATGGATGACAGTTACCTGGAGCGGAAAGACAGTTTCATTGCCAAGCTGCTCAGCAAAAGCAGCAGAGGAGAAAGAGACAAGATCACCAGAGAGGATATGTTGTGCATAAAATGTAATGTCCTTAATTGTACCTACCTATGTTATTTAGAAATTAAGAATAAGTATGTTATGCAGGCTGTTTCTTTGGAGTTAAACTGGATTTTCTCTCTCTCCTTAATATATTTTATTTTTGATCAGACCAACTGAGTTATGTGTACAATATGGCTTTGAAAGGAAGGCAACATTCTAACAAAGTACCACCCAATGACTGGTTGGCTGATGACAAGAATGGCAGGAATAGGTTACAATTACTAGTAACTGATTTCACTTTGTTTAGTTTTTATATTACATCAGTTGCACTGGTAGCAACAGCTATAGTTAATATTATAAAACAGTTCCCATTATAAACTAGAGATTTCTACTCTTGATTTCTAATTTTACTCCTTTACAAAGTTTATTTCAGGCTACTTTAGTGCCTTGTAACTTTCTACAAAAACATCTTTTATAGGTCTCTTTGAACTAACTGCATACATCTGAGCAGACAGTATTTCATTAGAAATAGAGATTAGAAATGAAGTTTTTTAAATCTATTTTTTTGCATCCTATGTTCCCATTCTGTGTAACCACACAATAAAAAGCCTGCTTACTGTCCGCTATGTGCAGTCAAAAAATGAGGCATGCAGAACCTGAGCAGAAAGTGAAACAGCTTGTAATTTACAGAGGACAATGCGAACAGGATGTTAACTCCACTGAAAGAATCATTAAAAGAATGTTGCTATTTTGTAAGGTTTACTTCAGATTTTTTACAATAGACTTAAAATTACACTAAGTATTATTTTCTTGGTTGATTCTGGATTATACTGAAAACCTGAATTGCTACCTTAGCATTTAGTGAACAGGACGACGGATCTATTTTTAATGGCCCATATACCCTACAAGGATAGCGCTGGCACATAGTTCTATGCCACAATTAGTGGTATCTGTGTTATAACACTTTTTTACTGCTAGAGTGGAGCTAGAGTAGATCTGTACTATGCGGAGAAACAGTATTTTATATTCCCTATTGACCTTAAATATTTCCCATATTATTTTCCTTTATTTAAAAAAAACAAAACAAAAAAAAAACCCAGAAAAAGTTATGGGTCCCAACAGCAATATTAATACAGTGACATTGCTGGAATCTTAACTTTTGCATATCTTGACTTCTTGTATTTCTAACTATGCAACCTTAACATTACTTTAACATTATATGGTATTTTATTAATGATTTTGATTAGTTTATTTTGGTTTTTTATAAACCTTGGGCCAAATTGTGCCTGGCCCTGATACAAGTGCACAGCATATGCATACATACGCAATTGCGCACACGCATAACCTCCCTGCCCACCCTAAATCAAGACTTGTCTACAGTTACAGTGCGGCAGCAGCAGGTGCAGCTGCGCAGCTGTAGCGCTTTGTGAACATGCTGCCTACGCCAACGGGAGACCTTCTTCCATCGGCACAGGTACTTCACCTCCCGAAGAGGCGGTTGCTATGCTGATGTGAGAAGCCCTCCTGTTGACATACTATCTACAGTGGGCGTTAGGTCGGTAAAATCTGCACCCGAGTGATATAATTATACCAACATAAATTTGTAGTGTAGACGAGGGCTAAAGGCAAAGTAGAAATCAGTCCCTTTCCTCAGAGCTCTGACCCAAAAACACAGAGTAGCTGGCTGCAGGAGGAAAAGACAGATGCACCCAAAGAAGAAGAGCAATAGCAAGAGGTGCAGCCTCTGCATTTCCCAAAGACAGAAGGCCACCAGTGCTCCTTTCTGGGTAGTGTGATTGAGATTCACCCTTATTGTGGGCTGTGTCTAAAACCTACAAATTAAGCTTCAGACTACTACACTTTCCCCAAACCAATCTCTGAAGCAAAAAACATTTTTTTAAATAATAAAAGGCAACTTTGAATAGAAAATATTTGCATGGAGAATTGTCAGGGATTCAGAGAGACATTTCACTTCAACCAAACAACCAATGACTTCTGATTTGATGCTATCTCTCCTAGCTTCACTGATCCTTGTTTCATGATGTAGTTTGTGTAAATCAATTTTTAATCGCTCACCCATATAAAATTCTATAAAATTAAAACAAACAAGGGATAAAAAAATGCAGTCTGTTATTGTGCAATTAATGTTAATTCCAAAAGGGAAAGGATAATATATAATATTCTATGAAGACATTTATTAAACAAAAGAAAAATCTGCACAGCCTAATGTAGAGTTTCCTTTGTAGAACCACTTTACATGTGGCCAGATCTTCTTGTATGCAATATAATATTACTGAAGCAAACAGAATTCTAGAAGTTCAGAACTGACAAAGTCGGATAATATACTGTACATGCTTTATGATGGCATGAGCTGTTCTGTTGTGTCAAAGCCATGAAATTATAGCCCCTTTTCAACCGAACTGAGAATAGTGTCTTCCATGAACATTGTAGATATTCCCTAGAGTCTTCTTAGATAAAACTAAAATTTTCTTTTTGCAATTTTACAATGTATTATCTTCCACCACTCCTAAATTCAGGAGATATCAGAACTAAAAAAGATGGTTTCCATAGTGAGATGTATAAGCTATAGGCAAACACGTCAGACAGTTAACCTCTGATCAAAACCACGGCAATGTCTCCATCAAACCAGATACACAACAAGACCTAAGATATCACATTCAGGCCTTACAAGAATCCTATTCTTTCCACAATCATGCAGCACAGAAACTAATATCACTTTATAATGTCTACTCCTTACCCATTGTTAGACTCATTTTTTTGGGGATGTGGCTGGCTGAATAAGAGACTATCTGTAACTCAGTGAAGAAAGTGCAAATCTTACCTGTAGTTTCTTGTATGTAGTGGGGTGATCTTAAATTAGTCTCTTGAATCCTAGATGAATTTTTATTTTTTGTACTTTTTGCAGAAGAATCCCATCTACATGTTGGATATGATTTCCAGAAAAAAAATAAGCATCATAAAGACTAAAAATAACATCTCCAGGTTAGGCCAATTTTTACAGAGATGTACAGCAGCAGCACCAAAATAATAAGCCAGATATGATAATCCTGTCATAATTAATAACTGCTTCTTATGGAAAAGTGATTTGCCTGCTGGATGACTGTGCACTTTTTGAAGATCATGATGGATATTTCTAGACATAAGATTTATTCCTTAATTGATGGTGAGATTAAGAATTCTCCTAATCAAAATTATAAATTAACAAAAGGGAGCAAAGTAAATTTAGTTACTATTTCTCTCCTGCCATGGGTTCCCCACAGCAGCAGGAGCTCCATGTCTCATCCCAAGAAGTCTCCTTCCACTGCCTTAGATTCCTGGGAATTTATAGCCATTTTGTTTCAAGATAATTAATCCAAGGACAACCTGGAGCTCAGTTTGGTTCTACAACAAAAAAATTAAGGTTGATTCAGGTTTGGTATAGCAGGGCTTTTTGGTAGCCATGTCAGTAGCTTTTCCAGTGCTATGTTTTTACATTGCTTAGTGTTTACACTGCACTGCACTGTTTAATGTTTTCTGATTATTCTCTGGCAGCTCAGGATACTATTTGCTCAGCCCGCTCTTGCTCCTGCTAGGCACTGGCAATCCATGCTGGCTGCAGTCATCTGAGCTGCCTAACCAATGCTCATGCTACCAGCATGCTTTTGTCTTGCCTATACACAAAACCAACCTAGGCTTCATATTAGAATTTTCCATCCTGGCCCTGATGTACATCCCCTTTTCTGATGTACGTCCCCTTGTTAGTTCCCAGCCCAAGGAAGTGGTCATTAACTTGTGATGGGAGACACAGGGCCATTTGATACTCATTTTAGCAAGATTTCCAGCCCAGCATTTCCTCCCAGTGACCATAAATCCATCCTCCTCTGTCAGAGTGTTCCTGACTGGCCAATGCCTGAAGCATTAATCCAAAGGGTTAAAATTATTTATTTAACAAGCACAAAGTTAATATTTTAATAGCCCATTTTTCTTAAATGCACCTAACGAGCTACAAAGATATAAGACTTACTTTTCAAAAGTTGATTTAGCTGCACATAATGAGATTTGTTTTGTTGGCGTATAAACTCTGTTTGTAGATTCTGGTCCACATCCATGCTGCCTTGGTTTAAATTAAAATGGTTTTTCACATAATGAAACACAAATAAAATATTGCCATTAACTGAAATATAATTATGTTCATTCCATTGATACTTGTAAGCTTGTGGCTACCCAAGATTAATCCCATCTGCCCTTTGTCCCATCAAAAATCCAAAGCAAACAAAAAGGCTGTGATCTGTACAATGGCTTCAATACATGTTTCTATTTTTTCCCTTTCATTTAAATGTATATTGTGATAAAAAAACCCAGTGCTGAATTTAGCCCCCATTGGAGGCAAATCATTAACCTGAATATTTATGTCTTTCTTTATATAGATTATGTACAACAGAGATAACTGTATTTCTGTTTATGTACAAGAAATGCTGAACAGGGTGCAGCTGTTTCAAACTTTGACAGTCAATAAAATGGTTAAAAATGTAAATTATTTTATCATCACATCTTTGTGGTACAAGACTACCATCCCACAGCATATCAGTCTCCGCAAGGACCAGTCTTTAGCAATTAGCCTAAGCCACAGAAGACAAATTTTACCTGATTAGTGCCCCATCATGTTGAGAACATTCCCCTGTTCTTCTACACATACTAAATGTTGCAGTTAATGAAAAGAATATTTTATTTAATGGCATGTGCTGATTAAATGAATCAGTAGTGGAAATCACATTTATTGATTATCAGTTCTTGGCTATATCATCAGCTTCCCTGTGTGTTTACAGTAGGGGTGTAAAATGTTAACCTGCCTTAACTGTTAACCCCTAGGCCAGTGGCTCCAGCTGCACCACCTGGCCAGAGCAGCCCCAGCTGGTTTACTATTTAAACGAAATATTTTTACATCATTTAAACGGTTTACTTTTTAAACGGTATTTACATCCCTAGTTTACAGCTCACAAACATTCACTATGCCTTTTTAATAACTCTCTCAGAATGACAATGACAACTGATTTATGGAACTGAATATGCTTCCCAAAAAGAGCATATGTAGCTTTCTACACTAAAGCACAAAAATATAAAGTTGAGATCACAGAGAAATTAATTTTCAACATTGATTTTTGCATCTTGAAGCTTCAAATCCCCAAAACATGTCATTTGAAGTCTTGAAAGTAGATCAATAACATCAATAATCTCCACAAATAACCAAATCATCATCAAAATGATCAAGTCAGTGAATATATGAAGCTGCCAGCTAACTGGGTGCTAAGTTAATTATTTATCTTCATTTTTATTTCAGAAAATAGAAACTCCAGTAGACACCATTTCACAAATAACGACAGATCGTTCACTGGAAAAAGATATTTTCTCCAGTTACAAAATCTGAGGCAATGTTTGTTTGGCTCCTATTACCTTTCAAAATCCCAGACACTTTTAAAATCCAATTACATTAGCTCACATAGGTGATAAAGCTACTCAGACATGGAATACAACAAAAAAATCCGTGGACAGATGGAGTTTAATATCTATTCCTCAACAATATTGATATAGACAGTATTCAGCTAAAAACAAGAATTAAACTGAATAAGATACTCTTGGATTTAAATAATAAAGTATTACTTAGTTTTGAGAAAATTAGAATAAATGCATGCAAATGGAGAAAATGCAACATATATGTTGTCTGTACAAAGTACATATTGGCGTATTTTGTATATGATATATCTCCTATATACCTTGGATCATTAGCCTGAAGTTGTCTTTAACTAATGCTTTTCCTTAAGAATCTAGACCAAATTTCCAAAAGTGATTTTGAGTGCCCAACTTGAGCCTCTTTAAAAGGGGTCTGATATTCAAAGGGCAGGTGTTTAATACTTTCTGAAAAATCAGACTCCTTTAAAGTGTCTTAAAGTGGGCATCCAAAAATCACATTTGAAATTCATACCATACAAAACGTAAGAAGGCCTATACATAACTGATCAGGAATAGGCCTTTCTCATGAGTGGGAATGAATCAAATGCAATATAGCATTTAACTCCTATTTTCTCCTTTTAATTAAATATTAAAATAAATTCTATGCCTGTGATCATTACTACAGGTACTAACCAGTTTACACTGAATTGTCCAAGACCATTATAATGTAGTATTTCTATAAATTTAAGATTACTTTTCAAAATAACTTTTTAGAAGATTCACCAGATAAAGTCTACATAGAACTGAATGAGAAGAAATAAATAGATCATATCCAGATGGCAGGGAAGATGTTCTCATATCTTTTATACACATTTTCTAACACAGGAAACAAGCATCCGTGAACTGGGTTTTGAAAATGTACAGGTAACTCTTCCAACTGTGTTAAGTGCTACAGAGGACCCTTAACTGAATAAGAGTTTTCAAACTTCAGTAAAAATATGGAGACAGTCTCAACATAATTATACAAACTAGGGGTTACATATTCGTATAAAATAAATACCTCCATTCAATTACTTGCCTGTAATAAAGCTCAGTGCAAGAAAAAAAGACAATACCCATTCTTACAACCTAATTACTCTTTTACTAGAGATTAATATTTCATTTTTTAAATATTGATTTAGTGATATATTTAATATACACATTTTAATGAATTGCAGTTATATTTTACATAATGATTGTTCGGGGGTGGGGAGAGGAAGAGTCACAAATGGAATTTATTCCAATTCCAGCGATGAAAAAAAACCTAGTAACTAAAGCAATTTTATAGAGTCATATGGTAAGAGAAGTATCATAACATCAAGAACAGTCCACTTGGCAAGAATTTTAAGACCAAGTATTAAAAAGTGGCTTTAAAAAAATTGCATCTACAAGCTTTTCCACAAACCAGTACATTTTGCATGGGTATTTCCATTATTTTACAATTTCCAGGTAAATTATATTTGTGTGAAAACTGAGAGGTCAAAAGTCCAGCTACCTACTACCTACCAGATTACATGTGTAAATACAGTTTGCATGCACAAAAATATGAAAATGAATATATCCAGGAACAAGAGTTCCCTTTTAACAGTTTGACCCATTTAGTCTTTGGAGTTACTCCAGGTTTACACTTGTGTAAATGAGATAAAAAACTGGCACTCCACACTGAGTTTTATGGACATGACAATAAAGGAAGGAAGGATATTTTGGAGCAATCATGGATAATCACCAGGGGACAAATTTTCAGACAGCCTTTAACAAGAATATTCACAATTTTTCATACATACCCTT
Source organism: Lepidochelys olivacea (assembly GCF_965140295.1). Classification (NCBI taxonomy): domain Eukaryota; kingdom Metazoa; phylum Chordata; order Testudines; family Cheloniidae; genus Lepidochelys; species Lepidochelys olivacea. The sequence continues at coordinate 39,944,051 of NC_140421.1, read as the reverse complement.
TCATGTGTACAAAGTCTACAATCCAAATTTAGAAACCACTTCTAAAAAAATGTGATCTTAGATCATTTACTGTACTGTGGCACCTGCCCTTTGACTGCTTACATGGATGAAGGGATCTTGTCATGATGTGTGATCCTGTTCCACTGAAGTCGATGGGAGGTTTCTGTTGACTTTTATGGAAGCAGTCTAAGAGCCACGGTAACTTATTTTGGAAAAATTTTCACAGTTTTCACTTAACCTCATAAGAATCTTAAATATAATGGCTGATATTTTCAAAGTAATTGAGATCATTCACGGCCTGAACTTGCACTTATTATGGCTAATAGCAAAGCTCTTGCTGACTTCAGTGATACAGAATCTGACTTTTAGATAAATCTTCCATTAAATTTTAATCAACTAATTTCAGTTTATACATGAATTCTATTATTATTTTCAAACCAAAAGAGTATGCACAACAGAAAATGTTTTCATAGTTTCTGAAAATTTTATGTAAGTATATTCTACAACAGTAAAAAAAAAAAAAATCAAACAAAGAAAATAACTATTCAATAACGCAAAATTTAAAGGCCTTAATTTAAACAATATGTACTTCTACAATATCATCAAGATTTAAATTCTATTTTAAATACCCCATCTAAATAATAATGGTGCCAACTGAACCAAACGTTAATCCATGCATTTCCAGTCTTTCAAAATTAATTGGGTGACAAATGATTTCATTATCTAGCTCTAATTGCTTAAAAAGGCATGTAATAGATCAGCTGCAAAACCAAAGACATCATCTTACCATGGCATTGTTTGAATTGGTTCAATAACCACTTCTTCTAAAAAACAAATGAACAACAGCTGTTTCAAGTTCTGATTTACTTAATACAAATTCTGATTTTCAATTCTAAACTTTCTTTGACTGTGACAGATATTGTAAAACGTTTCAAAGTTGCAAATAAAATTTGCACTGCTAAACTACTCAAAAACTTGCTTACTGGATTTTTTTAAAATCATCAGGGAAAGCTAACACATAATAAAAAAAAAAAAATTCTCCCCCCCAATACTAAATCATTATTAGGTCACTTACCTTTTGGACCAAACACATGTAATCTGCCATTTTGTCCATTCTTTTGGTCCTAAAATAACAATAGTAACATTAAAAATGAAACCCGCTGTAATTACTTAAGACACCCATCCCGCATTTATGAGGGTTCTTGCAGTGATGCAAATTCCCAGTAACTTTAACAGAATTCCACACCAGCATTCAGAATTGGAGCTTTGAAATTTCTTCACCACACATACAAAAATTCAAATAGCAGTAGCTATTGTTTTTCAATAGCAATAGCTAAATGAAGAACAAAACACATCAATTGCCCATGAAAGAGATGCCGAAGTAAATCCTATGGAAAACTAAGTCTTACCTTTATGGTATCTATCCTTTCTAAACAGTTCTGCCTAGTAGAAAACACAGACATTTGTATTAACACATATACTCCTTGAACACTGGAATTTCTGTTTGTTCAAGTGGACACGTGGTAGCAAAACAAAATAAAATAAAATAAATCTGGAAGGCACCAAATTCTTACACAACTGCAATTACTGCAACAATTACTTAATCTGGCCTCTAAAGTCTGACTCAACAAAAAATACACAGGCCTTTTCCCGGGTTTGTACTAGCCTAGGATGCTGGGTTCGCCATTAGGGCCCACACTCACACTAGAAAGAATTATAACCAGATTTATGATCTGATTCAGCAAAGCACTTAAGCACACACTTAAGTCCATCCCCTATTCTGTAAATCCCTTACGTTTTTACTACTGAGCTCACTAGGACTTAAATATGTCTTTAAGAGCTTTTCTGAATTGGAATATTAGTAGATACAAAACACTTTCAGCTGTAATGGTATTACTAATATTGTAAGTAAGCTATTTAGTGTAGACAGGGCACAGGTGATTACAATATGATTTCAGAAAATCTTGTTTCTCTATTGTGAGCCAACTTTCCTCAGTATAGGTTAGCCCTTATCTAAACTAGGACTTTTTATACTGTGTAGCACCAGTACACCACCACACAGCAATGATGTAACCAGGTGCAGGCATTTTAACCCACAGAGTGATTTTTTTTTTAAATGTCCAATTTACACCAGTCTTTTCACCATTAGAGATTCATTAAAATAAACTTGCCATGCCCTACACTCTACGACTCCCTAATCTGGGTCCATGTAGTCCTCTTTTTTCTCCACTCCTATTAAAGCCATGAGGTTGGACCTTGTCAAGGTTCCTTCCCCACTCAGAACTCTAGGGTACAGATGTGGTGACCTGCATGAAAGACCCCCGAGGCAAATTCTTACCAGCTTAGGTTAAAAACTTCCTCCAAGTACAAACTTTGCCTTGTCCTTGAACCCTACGCTGCCACCACCAAGCTTGTTAAACAAAGAACAGGGAAAGAGTCCACTTGGAGACATCTTCCCCCCAAAATATCCCCCCCAAGCCCTACACCCCTTTTCCTAGGGAAGGCTTGATAAAAATCTTCACCAATTTGCATAGGTGAACACAGACCCAAACCCTTGGATCTTAAGAACAATGAAAAAGCAATCAGGATCTTAAAAGAAGAATTTTAATTAAAGAAAAAGTAAAAGAATCACCTCTGTAAAATCAGGGTGGTAAAAACCTTACAGGGTAATCAGATTCAAAACATAGAGAATCCCTCCAGGCAAAACCTTAAGTTACAAAAAGACACAAAAACAGGAATATACATTCCATTCAGCACAGCTTATTTACCAGCCATTTTAAAAAAAGGAAATCTAACGCATCTCTAGCTAGATTACTTAGTAACTTAACAGAAGTTCTGAAGAGTTATGAAGAGCATTCCTGATCTGTTCCCGGCAAAAGCATCACACAGACAGACCAAACCTTTGTTCCCCCCTACCCCAGCTCTGAAAGTAACTTGTCTCCTCATTGGTCATTTTGGTAAGGTGCCAGCGAGGTTATCCTAGCTTCTTAACCCTTTACAGGTGAAAGGGTTTTGCCTCTGGCCAGGAAGGATTTTATAGTTCTCTACACAGAAAGGTGGTTACCATTTCCCTTTATATTTATGACAGACCTACACAAGAAAATTACTCCAGAACTAGCAGGGGAGACATATCTTTGGTCTGTTAATGGCTAAGAATATTTCTTTAAGCTTCTTTACATTTCTAAAACTTATCTAAGAGACAACAGGTGGCAGACAGCTCCTGTTCATTAAACTACTGTGGAAGGAAGGAGGGAGCAAGAGGAGTCAAATAATGTTTCTGCTGTCTGGCATCGAGAACAAATATGTACAACACCCTACTCCTATGGAAACTTGCATGGCATACTATCGCTGACAAATAGAGGAGATAGCTCGCAGATTCAGGAGCAGCCTGTGGAGCTGTGCAACACAGAGAGGTCAGAATTATTGTGGGCCAGAAGCCACCTTGATAGGGACCTAATCAATATGGGACAGACTCAAAATGTTTAAAAAAACAGAATAAAAAAGTCTCCTTTGGGCTGGGAACAGGTATGAGTTAACTGAAAAGATACATTTTTCTCAACCAGAACTAAGCATCACGAGCACAAATCTATAATATTCAAAGTACAAGATGTGAATTTAACTGTTAAGGAAGTGCTTGAAAATATGACATTTTACAGTCATATCACAACAATTATAATAAATGCTATATTTAACCTTTTTTTATCTTTCACAATGTGCCCTTTTTGTATTAAAATTTTGATTTAACCACAGGGCATGACTCCTCTTGTGCTTGATCAATTTAATGCAATAGAAGAACCTTTAACATCTGAAATGGTAATTGAATGTAACACTTTGTATTGTATCATTGCAAATCACAGTAAACAAATAAAACAATCCATTTTATATATATTATGGTTTTGGTAGAAACTTCCAAAACCTAAAAAAGGAAGCTTTTTGGCCCCAAAGATTGCATATTATTATATACTGAGCCAATGAAAACTCATTTCACTTACTTTTAAATACGTATAAAGGAAAGAATAGACCAGGGATCGGCAACCTTTGGCCCGCGGCCTGCCAGGGAAAGCTGCTGGCGGGCCAGACAGGTTTGTTTACCTGCAGTGTCCGCAGGTTTGGCCAATCGCAGCTCCCACTGGCCGTGGTTCGCCTTCCCAGACCAATGGGGGCTGCGGGAAGGGCGGCCAGCACATCCCTTGGCGTGCACTGCTTTCCGCAGCCCCCATTGGCCTGGGACAGCGAACCACAGCCAGTGGGAGCTGCAATCGGCCAAAGCTGCAGACGCTGCAGGTAAACAAACCAGCCCGCAGCCTGCCAGGTTGCCAATCCCTGGAATAGACCAATAGATGGTGGATGTGGGAGGCCATCAGCAGATCGCCTTGACTCTTCCTCTACCACCAGGTCTCCCCAAATTCACACATCTCACATTTCTTTACAGCTTGTCTTACACAACAGAAAACTTCTGGAATTTTTTTGGGGCCTAGACTGCGTCTTTCTTTTCTTACCTTGACATTGTCAAGCAGGCTTCCAGAATAAATCCATCTAAACAGAAAGATGTACATGATGTATTAAGCACAACACAGAACAGACCATGTTTTTTCAAACTGTATATTTTTCTATTCACAATTAGTTCATTATCAAAGTGTACAGTTAACGTTGGGTGGACAAAGTTTCTATATATATACCAACGTACCACTTGATAATTATTAGTGAGCCTAAAAGAAAATGGCAAAGAGTCCTGTGGCACCTTATAGACTAACCGACGTATTGGAGCATAAGCTTTCGTGGGTGAATACCCACTTCGTCGGATGCATGTAGTGGAGATTTCCAGAGGCAGGAAATTTCCACTACATGCATCCGACGAAGTGGGTATTCACCCACAAAAGCTTATGCTCCAATATGTTGGTTAGCCTATAAGGTGCCACAGGACTCTTTGCCGCTTTTACAGATCCAGACTAACACGGCTACCCTTCTGATACAAGAAAATGGTTTATAAAACCGGACAACAGAAAATTTTTGAAGCACTGAATATTTCAAAACACTGAGCTATTAATGGATTGCTAAGATGTCAATTTATACATTACATTAGCACTTTTCACTTTATATATTAATTTTCTCCCTGACTTTACCTGGGTGTTCAAAAATCTCTGATACAATGCCATTTTTAAAAATGTTTCTGTATTATCTGTCTTCTTTTCCTTTATATATGGAGGACTGTAAATGTCACATAGAACAGACTTAGTGTTGGTGATGTGAGACTAACTCAAGAATCTTATCTTTGTACATTTCCTTTTTGATATCAAACTATTGTAAAATATAATTTTAAAAAAGTAAATTACAATTTTCTTAGTTTAATTATAATTCATTTGGTAGCACTCATCCATGGACAAGAAGACTGTGGGTCCAAATTTCATACTAGAATTAGGGCTTATAACCAGTGCTGAAAATGGAATTAAGAATACTGTACCTCTGATGAGACATTAAACCAAGGTTCATATTGTCTATATCACATGGCTATCCAAGTAGAAGTTAATCACATAGAACTTTTAGAGTCAGGGATAAATCCCGTAGTCTTGTCAACATTCCTTTCCTCAGTTATAAAACAGTCTAAGTGTACAGTATAAGATAATATGAATCTTTGTTGAGTGCATAATGATCACTAATTTTTCTTGTTCTGCATAATGTTATTGTAAAACAATTTGGGTGCATAAAGCCAATTTATATTCAGTTTTTCTGGAAAGTTTAAAGACCAGACCCTGCTACCGTATAATCAAGGGCAAATTCCCATTGACATCACTCAGAAGACACCTAAAATATTTTTCACAAGTTACATTTATTCAGTAGACTAAAGGAGATTTTTAAAATCTTGTGAAGTTCTATTATTCTGTATGGTCTTCCTTCCTTTCTAAAGGTTTTAGAACTATTTGTTCATTAACACTCTTCTGTGAATGAATGTTGATCAAATTTAGAAAACAGCCAGGAAGAGACGTGAAAGCCAGGAAGAACTGTGAAATACTGCAGTACTCTAGAGTAACATCTACCTAAGCATACTCAATGGAGTCCCTGGTCATCAATGGCATGTGCTCAATGGCTTGCCGTATATTCCAAATATGTTATACTGAACCATTGACTCTATGCTGAAAGGACAGAGCATACATGGTATAGACGATCTAATGTATTCATCAACTGCCAACAGAAGATATTTTAACAACCTTCTTTCCTTCTGAATAATTATAAACCAGAAATAGGGCCAGTTTTCTTTATAAAAAAATTGTGTGTATCATTATATAAATAAATACAGACAATTAAAAACCTTTTGGGATCACTGAACCAAAAAAACTACAGCAAGATGACTTTATAAATGTAAGAAGTATGTACAATTAACTGAATAAATACAGACTGTTAGACAGTTCATTTCCAAAGTTTGCATATGGTACACGGAGTTCCAGTTTTATGACACAGCCAGGTGTGCAGTACAGTTTCAAAGGCCCAGATGCAGGAAGGGACTTAGGTGTTGTGATGCTGATCATTGTAGCACCTGGCTTCTAGAAAAATCACAAGAACAGCACTGTGATCCACAAAGCCTGAGGTAGGCGCCTAAGCTCCTATACAATGAATGGGGAGAGATAGGAGCCTTAGACTGTGATCTTCAAAGCCAGCATACTAGGTGGGCAGCCACCGAAGCCAACCAATGGGCAACATCAATCAGATGTGTGCTAAAACCTGTCCGTCTCATGGAGATAGGTGCCTAAGTCTAGGGTGCAGGGAGGTGCCCATCTCTGCTTGCAATCCACAAACCAGGGAAGACAGGCATTTGAAGCCTAAGTCACATGCAGGGGCCCAATATGGTAGACTTACTCAGAGACTGCCTACTGGATCGGACCCTTCAGGTGAGTTCATACAAAACAGACGGGAGGAGGAGGAGGAAGAGGACCACCTCCCTTATACCCTTTTGCCTAGCAGATAGGATTCTCACCCAGGAAGTGGGAGGCCCTCAGTTCAAGTCCACCCTCCTTCTGAGGAAAAGTGATTTGAACAGATGCGTGTTATGAAATATTCCAACGTGGGTCTCCCTCAAATCCTGCATGTTGAAGTTGTTCCACTTCTATTAAATAATTGAATAATTAAATATTAATTGGGACAGGGAAAGCATTACAATGCCTCATGGTTAGGGCAGTCACCTGAGAAGTGGACAATCCCTGTTCAAATCCGCTGTCCCTCTCAGCAGGAGAGGGGACTACGTGAGTAGCCTATCCACGAGTTTATAAGGGAATTCTTCCTCCTCCGACCCAAACTCCTGGCTGTCTTGTGTGAACTCACCTGAGGGGCAAGATCTGTTAGGTGGCCTCTGCTCATGCCTCCCAGATCAGGTCCCCACACGCAACTTAGGCAGCTGAATGACTATCTTCCCCAGCTTGTGACTTGCTCTGGAACTCAGGCAGGAGATACGTGCCCAAGTAACTAAAGCATGCACACTGAAGCCTGACTCAGGGAGGAAATGGGCGCCCAGCTGCCTAGTGAGACTGCAGCACACATGCTCAGTGATAAAAACTTAGGCGCTGAATGAGTTGAGGCATGTCAAGGTTCCTTCCCCACTCTGAACTCTAGGGTACAGATGTGGGGACCTGCGTGAAAAACTCCTAAGCTTACTTTTACCAGCTTAGGTTAAAACTTCCCCAAGGTACAAACTATTTTACCCTTTGCCCTTGGACTTCCACTGCCACCACCAAATGTTTATCTGGGTTTATTTTTATTAGGAAAGCGTTGTTTGGAAATGTCTTTCCCCCCAAAATCCTCCCAACCCTTGCACCCCACTTCCTGGGGAAGGTTTGGTAAAAATCCTCACCAATTTGCATAGGTGACCACAGATCCAAACCCTTGGATCTTAAGAACAATGAAAAAGCATTCAGTTTCTGAAAAGAAGGATTTTAATAGAAGTAAAAAGTAAAAAAGAATCACCTCTGTAAAATCAGGATGGTAAATACCTTACAGGGTAATTAGATTCAAAACATAGAGAATCCCTCTAGGCAAAACCTTAAGTTACAAAAAGACACACAGACAGGAATATCCATTCTATTCAGCACAGCTTAGTTTCTCAGCCATTTAAAGAAATCATAATCTAACACATATCTAGCTAGATTACTTACTAAGTTCTAAGACTCCATTCCTGTTCTGTCCCCGGCAAAAGCATCACACAGACAGACACAGACCCTTTGTTTTCCTCCCTCCTCCCAGCTTTTGAAAGTATCTTGTCTCCTCATTGGTCATTTTGGTCAGGTGCCAGCGAGGTTATCCTTGCTTCTTAACCCTTTACAGGTGAAAGGATTTTTCCTCTGGCCAGGAGGGATTTTAAAGGTGTTTACCCTGCCCTTTATATTTATGACAAGGCACCTACAGGGTTAGAAGGCAATTGAGCAGGAGTTTTATGGATAACAGCGGTGCCTGAAAATGAGACTTAACTGCCTAAGTACCATCGTGGATCACACCCAATTCATGATCTGAATTTATGTTTTTACCGTGAGGAGGTGTTGAAAAGATTTCCCTTCATTTTTAATTTGAAACTTGGAAGCAGGACTGGGAATTCACATATGTATTTCCATACTAAGTCTCTAAGCTTGTTAGCAGATTCTTACTCCTTGGTCTGTGCAATTTCCTGGAAAGCAGAGATGTGAACTACATAATTCACAGGATAACACCACTAAGTAGATCCACATCACTATACTGCTATTAGCTTTGAAAAAGCGTGAATGTGGCCACTCTGAAAGACAAGCTGCAAATATGAGGGACATTTCTTAAAAAAATGAAAAAAAAACCCTTCCGTTTGAGAAAATAAAAACATCTGGATGAAAAAAATATGCTTACTTATGATTTTACAAGCAAATATAATAGCTACAGTTTTTTAAATTCAAATGTTGGAAATAATAACACAATTCTTCACTTTTAAAACAATTGTATTAATTGATAACTTATAACAAGTACCATCTGGTCCAATCACTTCCAGCATTCCAGAGACCTGAAAAAATTGACAGGAAAAAAATTCAAGTTATCATTAAGAAACACATTTTATTTTATGGGGACAGTAAACAAATTTGTTGGATGAATATCGATATTCATCCGACTAGATAATTCTTCAAAATGTTCTTTTAAACAGAATCAGTTAGCCTGTTATGTGACAAACTTTCTATATGCTACAAATTGTCTGATTGCATACCTCAGATAGATGTCTACAACTTTTCTTCTGACTCAAAAACAGAACTATTTGTGAAAGGGATTGACATGAAGTATACAAAAATATATTTCTGTGACATACAATTTCCTAACTGTATGTTAAGCAGCTACAAAAATCCCAATTCCATATAATGACAGTAAAAAAGATCAGCTCTCCAACTCCTTAACTGGTAGTGTTTGTGGATCCCTGGTAGCAGTCGCCCAATGCCTCTCTCCCCTATTTACTAGTATGGGTTTTTGTGCTCCCCCAATCTGCTATCCCCTTTTGAAAAAGGGTTCTACTTGGCCAGCTGTATTTCTATTGTTGTATTTGGTCACTGGTGTAACAGAGTGGAGAATCATACACAGTGAAACTTAAGAAATCATTGGGAAAAAAAATCTGACAGTAGACTTCTTGGCATTTTTATACACACCCTTCTCAGAGGAGAATTTAGCACTAAGTTCATCAGATAATTATGTAACTGTACACCTATATTTTTCTAAACAAAATCATGTGAATTCAGTGCTCTTCAAAACCAGTGAAAGAGGGACTTCAGTCTCCAGGGCTGTCAGTCTGGGACAATGACAGTAAAAGCTTTCCTATATTGCCCTGCCAATATGGCACTAATCTGATTCGAATGGACCATCTCTATGGGTTGGAGGGTAATGCATTCTTCATGCCCATTTAGTCCGTGGCTTTACTGCTGAAACTAATAGCAATTATGGTGATAATTTTTACGATGTGGATACTTTTTCACTAGTAGCCACACTGAGAACACCAATCACATCTCATGCAGCCACCAGATGGTAACTTCTCAAGCACTAAGGGTATGTCTACACTACGAAATTAGGTCCAATTTATAGAAGTCGATTTTTAGAAAGAGATTTTATACAGTCGATTGTGTGTGTCCCCACTAAGCGAATTAAGTCAGCGGAGTGCGTCCACAGTACCGAGGCTAGTGTCAACTTTCAGAGCGTTGCACGGTGGGTGGCTATCCCACATTTCCCGCAGTCTCCGCTGCCCATTGGAATACTGGGTTGAGCTCCAAATGCCTTATGGGGCAAAAACATTATCTCGGGTGGTTTTGGTACAGGTCATCAGTCACCCCTCCCTCCGTAAAAGAAATGGCAGACAATCGTTTCGCACCTTTTTTCCCCGTGCGGCCGCCATACTGCTTTCAGCATACAGTGCACTAGGTCTGCAAACCATAGTCATCGAATGACCGCTTCCACTGCCACTCTGCTCTCCTGCTGCTATGAATCCACCTCACAGATCCTCTATATGACCATCGTCATCCACCGCTTCCACTGCCACTCTGCTCTCCTGGTGGTCTCGCAGGTCCTCTGTCGTCATCTGCCGCTTCTGCTGCAACTCTGCTTGGCTGCTCTTGTCTTTCCATACCACGGCAAGCGTGCAGCCCGCTCAGCTGTTGTGTTCTGGCAGCAGACGGTACAGTAGGTCTCCAAACTGGTCATCCAACCACCACTTCCCCTGCAACTCTGCTCTCCTGCAGACGCCATACCACGGCAAGCATGCAGCCCGCTCAGATCACTGCGCAGTTATGAGTATTGTAAATACCTCGCGCATTATGCAGTATATGCAGAACCAGAACCTGCAAAAGCAAGCGAGGAAGCGATGGCAGCGCAGTGATGAGGACATGGACATAGACTTCTCTCAAAGCATGGGCACCGGCAATTTAGCCATCCTGGTGGCAATGGGGCAGGCTCATGCCATGGAATGCCGATTCTGGGCCCGGGAAACAAGCACAGACTGGTGGGACCGCATAGCGTTGCAGGTCTGGGATGATTCCCAGGGGCTGCAAAACTTTCGCATGCATAAGGGCACTTTCATGGAACTTTGTGACTTGCTTTCCCCTGCCTTGAGGCGCAAGAATATCAAGATGAGAGCAGCCCTCACAGTTCACAAGCGAGTGGTGATAGCCCTCTGGAAGCTTGCAACACCGGACAGCTACCAGTCAGTCGGGAATCAATTTGGAGTGGGCAAATCTACTGCGGGGGCTGCTGTGATCCAAGTAGCCAATGCAACCACTGAGTTGCTGATATCAAGGGTAGTGACTCTGGGAAATGTGCAGGTTACAGGTGATGGCTTTGCAGCAATGGGATTCCCTAACTGTGGTGGGGCGATAGACGGAACCCATATCCCTATCTTGGAACCGGAGCACCAAGGCAGCCAGTACATAAACCTGAAGGGGTACTTTTCAATGGTGCTGCAAGCACTGGTGGATCTCACGGGACGTTTCACCAACGTCAACGTGGGATGGCCGGGAAAGGTATATGACGCTTGCATCTTTAGGAACTCTGGTCTGTGGGAATGGCTGCAGCAAGGGACTTACTTTCCAGACCAGAAAATAACCATTGGGGATGTTGAAATGCCTATAGTTCTCCTTGGGGACCCAGCCTACCCCTTAATCCCATGGCTTATGAAACCATACACAGGCACCCTGGACAGTAGTCAGGAGCTGTTCAACTATAGGCTGAGCAAGTGCAGAATGGTGGTAGAATGTGGATTTGGATGTCTAAAAGCACGCTGGTGCAGTTTACTGACTCAGTTAGACCTCAGTGAAACCAATATTCCCATTGTTATTACTGCTTGCTGTGTGCTTCACAATATCTGTGAGAGTAAGGGGGAGACGTTTATGGTGGGGTGGAAAATTGAGGCAAATCGCCTGGCCGCTGATTACGCACAGCCAGACACCAGGGCGATTAGAAGAGCACAGCAGGGCGCGCTGCGCATCAGAGAAGCTTTGAAAAACAGTTTCATGGCTGACCAGGCTACGGTGTGACAGTTCTGTTTGTTTCTCCTTGATGAAAACCCATCCCCTTGGTTCATTCTACTTCCCTGTAAGCCAATGGCCCTCCCCTCTCCACTTTAATCACTGCTTGTAGAGGCAATAAAGCCATTGTTGTTTCAAATTCATGCATTCTTTATTAATTTGTCACACAAATAGGGGGATAACTGCCAAGGCAATCCGGGAAGGGTGGAGAAGGAGGAGGAAAGGACAAGGCACAATGCACTTCAAAACTTATTGAATGCCAGCCTTCTGTTGCTTGGGCAGTCCTCTGGGGTGGAGTGGTTGGGTGCTCGGAGCCCCCGCGTTTTTGGGCATCTGGGTGAGGAGGCTATGGGACTTGGGGAGGAGGGTGATTGATTACACAGGGGCTGCAGTGGCAGTCTGTGCCTTTCCTGCACCTCAACCATACACCGGAGCATATCAATTTGATCCTCCAGTAGCCGCGGCATTGCATCCTGCCTCCTCTCATGACGCTGCTGCCACCTCTCCTGTTGCTCCAGCCATCTATCCTCTCGCACATCCCTCCAGTCCTCGTGTTCATTTTGTGCTTTTCTGGACTCTGACATTGTCTGCCTCCACGCATTCTGCTGGGCTCTTCCAATGCGGGAGGACTGCATGAGCTCAGAGAAAATTTCATCGCGCATGCGTTTTTTTCACTTTCTTAACTGCGCTAGCCTCTGGGACGGAGATGCTAGGGGCAGCGTTGAAACATTTGCAGCTGCGGGAGGAAAAAAAAGGGAGAGTAAAATTGAAAAAGACACATTGGCCATTTAAAAGGAGGGGCTGATGTTTTCAAGTTAACGTGCAGCATAAACCCAATGAAACCCCCCTCACACCCAATTCTCTGGGATGATTGCTTCACCCCTCCCCACACCGCGTGGCTAACAGTGGGAATGATTTCTTTTCAGCCACAGGCAAACAGCCCAGCAGGAATGGCCACCTCTGAATGTCCCCTGAATAAAATTCACCTATTTCAACCAGGTGACCATGAATGATATCACCCTCCTGAGGATAACACAGAGAGATAAAGAACGGATGTTGCTTGAATGCCAGCAAACACCGGGACCACATGCTGCCATGCTTTCTTATGCAATTATCCCAGACTATGTGCTACTGGCCTGCTGTGGTAAAGTGTCATATCGTGGGGGACGAATTAAGGCTGCCCTCCCCAGAAACCTTTTGTAAAGGCTTTGGGAGTATCTCCAGGACAGCTTCATTGAGATGTCCCTGGAAGATTTCAGCTCCATCGCCAGAGATGTTAACAGACTTTTCCAGTAGCTATACTGGCCGAGAATGCATCCCAAGTCTTCAGGACAAATTAATCATTAAACACGCTTGCTTTTAAACAGTGTATTATATTTACAAAGGTACACTCACCAGAGGTGCCTTCTCCTCCTTCAAGGTCCGGAAGCCCGGGTTGAGAGGGTATTGGCTCCAGAGCGATAAACAGTTCCTGGCTGTCAGGGAGAACGGTTTCTCCGCTTGCCTGGCGTGCACTATATCTTCCTCATCCCCAAAATCCTCATCCCTGTTGCGTGAGACTCCCTTGCAGGAGTCCACGTACAGGTATGGTGTAGTTGTAGGGGAACCCCCTAGAATTGCATGCAGCTCATCATAGAAACGGCATGCTTGGGGCTCTGACCCTGAGCAGGTGTTTGCCTCTGATTTTTGATAGGCTTGCCTGAGCTCCTTAAGTTTCATGTGGCACTGCTGTGGGTCCCTGTTATAGCCTCTGTCCTTCATGCCCTTGGAGATTTTTTCAAATATTCTGGCATTTCATCTTTTGGAACGGAGTTCTGATCGCACGGATTCGTCTCCCCATACAGCGATCAGATCCAGTACCTCCCGTTCGGATCATGCTGGAGCTCTTTTGCGACTTCTGGGACTCCACGGTCACCTCTGCTGATGAGATCTGCACAGTCACCTGTGTTGATCAGCTTGCCACAGTGGCCAAACAGGAAATGAAATTCAAAAGTTTGCGGGGCTTTTCCTGTCTACCTGACCAGTGCATCCAAGTTGAGAGTGCTGTCCAGAGGAGTCACAATGGAGCACTCTGGCCTCCAGGAGCTATCCCATTACTGTCAAATTGCATCCACACTACCTCAAATTCGACCCGGCGATGTTGATTTCAGCGCTAATCTCCTCATTGGGGAGGAGTACAGAAATCGATTTTAAGAGCCCATTAAGTTGACAAAGATGGCTTCGTTGTGTTGACGGGTGCAGGGTTAAATCGATCTAATGCTGCTAAATTCGACCTAAACTCGTAGTGTAGACCAGGGCTAAGAACACGAGCTGTAATGGACTGATGCTGTAGACATGAACATTTCTGTACCTCAGTACCAGTGACCTGTGCCAGCCAAAATGTTTTAAATATGCAGACAATGGAACTTACCAAATCCTATAGTCTACAGTGTAAATATGTACTTAGGTTCAAAAAAATAGCTGATTTTTTTTTCTTATAGAAATTAAGCACCTTTACAAAGGTTACCACTCACATTAATAACTTTTAATATAAAAAAAAGGGATTTCAGTGAAGTCGGGACTATTCATGTGTCAGATTGTACTTTAAACTAAATTAGCTTTCAAGTTATACAAGTGTATTTTTACATGCTTTTGAAACCAGCAAACCCATATATTTCATTCTCAGCTTTAAAAAGCTTTCTGTTAACAAAAAAAAAAAACAACAACAAACCTTCTTTAGACTTGGTATACCAAATTTCGGCCTAGGAGTAGGGGAGATTTTACAGAAAAATTACAAAGTTCTGAAAAAGAGAGTTTTATAATGGAAGCACTGACACAATCTTAACGCTCAACAACATGAACTGTGATGATATAATACCAGATACTAAAAACAAAATTAGGCCTAACAAGACAGTGCAATAAAAATGTCTTGATGTCAAGTGGCTTTCACCAACGAGATATTGAGTAACTCTGTGTAGGATTTACAACTGTGCAGGATGCATTCCTGAGATCCTGACTGCTATATGCACATCTGAGATATGAAGGATATTTGCATCAAGTGTCTTGTGCTGAATTCTTGAAAATCCTGTCTGTCAAAAAAATGGGGAGTTAACGTTTGAAAATAGAAGAGCCAACAGGTAGTTTCAATCCATGCCACAAAAGCAGATGAAATTTGACCATTTACATTAAAAAAGTACCATAAATTATTGGAGTATTACCAAGACTACATTTAAGGTGTGGGGGGAGACTTTAAAGAATAGGAAACAATAAATAATTCATATAATAAAGTATATAGAGCCTTACACAACCCAGGAAGATCAAAGTAAAAGATAAATTCTACTCTTGATTAGGACAGCAATTACTAATGCCCATAATGTGCCTGCATTAGAAGGCAGAATTTGACACTAATTAAGCCACAAATCACTCCTATGAGTAGGGACCTACCAAATTCACATTCCATTTTGGTCAATTTCACGGTCATAGGATTTTAAAAATTTTATTATTTCAGCTATTTAAGTCTGAAATTTCACAGTGTTGTAATTGTAGTGGTCCTGACCCAAAAGAGAAGGGGTTCCCAAGGGGGTTGTGCTACTGGTACCCTTACTCCTGCACTGCCAGTGCTGCCTTCAGAGCTGAACAGCTGGAGAGCAGCGGCCGTCAGTCGGGAGCCCAGCTCTGAAGGCAGAGAAGTCACCAGCAGCAGCGCAGAAGTAAGGGGTGGCAATGGTATTGCCACCCCTTACTTCTGCACTGCTACAGGGGTGGGAGTGTGGGGGGGTGTGCTGCCTTCAGAGCTGGATGTCCGGCCAACAGCGGCCACTCTCCGCCCACCCAGCTCTGAAGGCAGCACAGAAATAAGGGTGGCAATACCATGACACCCCTAAACTAACCTTGTGACCCCCCCTGCAATTCCCTTTTGCTTCAGGACCCCCCAATTTGAGAAACACTGGTCTCCCCTGTGAAATCTGTACAGCACTGTATAGGGTAAAAGCATGCAAAAGACAAAAACTGAATTTTACCTTGGGGGCTGCAGCCGGGTTGGGGGGGGGCAGAGGAAGAATCTCTTACCTTGGGGGCTGCAGTGGGCAGCGTGGGGGGAGGGGGGGAGGCGGAGGAAGAATCTCTTACCTTGGGGGCTGCAGTGGGCAGCGTGGGGGGAGGGGGGGAGGCGGAGGAAGAATCTCTTACCTTGGGGGCTGCAGTGGGCAGCGTGGGGGGAGGGGGGGGAGGCGGAGGAAGAATCTCTTACCTTGGGGGCTGCAGTGGGCAGCGTGGGGGGAGGGGGGGGAGGCGGAGGAAGAATCTCTTACCTTGGGGGCTGCAGTGGGCAGCGTGGGGGGAGGGGGGGGAGGCGGAGGAAGAATCTCTTACCTTGGGGGCTGCAGTGGGCAGCGTGGGGGGAGGGGGGGGAGGCGGAGGAAGAATCTCTTACCTTGGGGGCTGCAGTGGGGGGTCGGGAGAACCTCTTACCTTGGGGGTTGTCGTCCTGGGAGCCCGTGGGGCCCAGACCACATCGCACCTGGAGACAAAAGCAGGGTGTTTAGAAGCAGGGGCCGCACCCCCCAGGCACGGAAAGGCGCCGGGAAAGAAGCAGCAGACCCGCTACCTGTTCATATCGCAGGCCGAGCGCGCTGGCGGGGTGACCGGCTCCCTCCTACTAGAACCGGAGCGCGGGAGCCGGGCCTGGCTGCCGGAGCGTGACCATGGCAACAGCGGCGCCAAGGCGCGGAGCCCAGGAGAACAGGGCCCGGCCTGCAACGCTCCGGCAGAACTAAGGGGTCCGGGCCGGCTCCGCCCGCGGCCTCCCTCTTGCCGGGAGGGGGGGCACTCCCGCGTCTGGGGGCGGGCAGCGGGGAGCCCGGCGCCTGCTGCTCCTTCAAACCGGCAGGCCCCGGATTGTCTCGGGGCGGCAAAGCAGCTCGTGTGCGGCTGGCTTCGCCGGCGGCGCTCCGCCCTCTTGCCCCGCGGAAGGCACCAACACTGACTCTGCAAAACATAGGTTGCTCATGGATATGAAAAAAACCACACCCCTGAGCAACTAGGGTGGTCAACTGTCCAATCTCCCAAACCCAAACCCCCTTGCCCCACCCCTTTCCCCAAGGCCCCACCCCTTACCCCAAGGCCCCGCCCCTTCTCTCTCCATCCCGCCTCCCTCCGTCACTCGCTCTCCCCCACCCTCACTCACTTTCTCCAGGCTGGGGCAGGGGTGCAGGACGGGGCTCCAGTCTGGGGCAGGGGTGCAGGCTCTGGGAGGGAGTTTGAGTGCTGGAGGGGGCTCAGGGCTGGGGCAGAGGGTTGGGGTGCAGGAGTGTGTGTCTGTGGGTTCTGGGAGGGAGTTTGGGTGCAGAAGGGGGTTCAAGGCTGGGTCAGAAGGTTGGGATGCAGGAGGGGATGTGGGCTTCAGCTGAGAATGGGCACGAGGGATTTGGGGTGCAGGAGTGGGCTCAGGGCTGGGGTGCAGTGTGCAGGCTCTGGGAGGGAGTTTGGGTGCAGGAGGGAGCTCAGGGCTGTGGGGTGGGCTCTGAGAGAAAGTTTGGGTGCAGGAGGGGGTGTGGGATGCGGGCTCCAGCTGGGCAGCGCTTACCTGGGGCAGTTCTCAGAAGTGGCAGCATGTCTCTGTGGCTCTTTGGTGCAGGCAGGGGCAGCCAGGCCTGCAGCTTCTATTGGCCGCCATTCCTGGCCAATGGGAGTTGCGGAGTTGGTGCTCAGGGCGGAGGCCGCTCACAGAGACACCCTGGCCACCCCTGCCTGTGCCTAGGAGCCACAGGGACACGCCACTGCTTCCAGGAGCCACATGGAGCCAGGGCAGATAGGGAGCCTGCCTTAGCCCTACTGCGCCACCCCCGCCGACCAGAGTTTTGGCCTATTAAAATCTCCCCGATTGCTTTCAATAGCAATCGGGAGATTGAGGCTGATTCCGGGAGACTCCCAGCCAATCTGGGAAGGTTAGCAACCCTCTGAGCAGCAAAAGTTTCACCGGCATAAATGCTTGTGTGCATAGCGCTACGTTGGCTGGAGACGCTCTCCCACCGCTATATAGCTATTGCTGCTTGTTTAGGTGATTTTATTATGTTGACAGGAGAGCTCTCTCTCTCTCATCAGTATAGAGCAGTGGTTCCCAAACTTGTTCCGCTGCTTGTGCAGGGAAAGCCCCTGGAGGGCCAGGCCGGTTTGTTTACCTGCCGCGTCCACAGGTTCAGCCGATCACGTCTCCCAGTGGCTGCGGTTCGCTGCTCCGGGCCAATGGGAGCTGCTGGAAGCGGCGGCCAGTACATCCCTCGGCCTGCGCTGCTTCCAGCAGCTCCCATTGGCCTGGAGCAGCAAACCGCAGCCACTGGGAGCTGCGATCGGCCAAACCTGCGGACAGGTAAACAAGTTGGCATGGCCCGCCAGGGGCTTTCCCTGCACAAGAGGCCAAACAAGTTTGGGAACCACTGCTATATAGTGACTACACATTTTTCAAAAGCAAAAAAAATTATATGTTGTGTGATAACTTCCTGTTGCACTCCATCAGGAAAACTACAAGAAAGCCAAACTTTGTAAGTCTCAAAGCTCAGGACAGAAGAAATAAAACATTAATTCTCTGGGCACATGAGCAAATTAGAAAAGCAACATACTTGACCCTGCAAATATTTACATCTGTGCTTAACTTTAATGTGCTTATCTCCAGGATGAAAGGTAGGGTATGCCTTTTCTATAAGTTGCTTCCTCTGCCAAGGTAGAGCTTCTTCAAGGTTCTGTGGAATAGCTAGCTCTGTGCTGCATCCTCCCATTGTAGATTCTAGCAACAGGCTGCATGGCCAGAACATGTTGTGCCATACTCTAGCTATTCTTGACTGCCCAGAGCCATGAGAAGCATGCGTGTAATTTGGGCCTTGACTACACAAGAGAGTTACACTGCATATGAAAACTACAGATGTGATTTTAAACCGATTTAGTTAAACCAGTATAAACCCCTCTGTGGACACTTATTTTACTAAGATTCCCTTTCAGATTTTGGGATCTATCTGTCTTCTCAATATGTATCTATAACTCAGAATAGCCTAAGTGCATAATGTTTTGCATTCTTTGGGAGCACATAAGCCCTAGAAAACATCATAAGCCAGCTGCACACTGGTGAGTTTTATTAAATGGGCTCTTACCTGAAATTCACTTGGTTTCTGAAAGGGAACAAGTAACTCATACAAATTAGCTTTCTTACTCCAGTCAGACCACGTACATTTTCTTGGTTGTGTTCTCTCTCTCTCATGCTGAGCTACACAAGGGACAGGGAATTACTACAGATGTATGGCTCTTGCCTCTTGTGAGATCCAAAGGGATGGGAGAGAAGAGAATTCAGATTCTTCATTCTGTGCTGTTTATTAAGAACCATACTTGTGAGTATCTGGGCTGAGGGATTATTTTATTCATCTCTACTGGATCCTGCAGGGAGCTAGGTCGGGGGATTCTTGTCCAAAGGTGCATGCCTCCCCAATGAAAACTGACTATTTCCTTCTCTTTTCCATCATCCTTGAGATTATTGGAGGGGCAATAATCTTCAGACCCCTGCCTCTCTCATCTCTCTTCTTGAGGTATGTGACCCTTTCCAAGAAATGTCTTCAGCTGACAAGGGTGGGGGAGGGAAGAACCTGCCTTTGGTGAGATGTTGGGGGTGCACTGAGCATTGCAGTCCTCCATGTCATTTCCAAGAAGTGATTGGGGTAGAGCCATATATTAGTGTAGTAGTTTTAGAGTTTGCATACATTAATTGTGTTACTCCAAAGTCAGTTTTACTTATAGTACCCCATGATATCAGTCAGTCTAATTACTCTGATAGCACTGCTCACAGTGCTGTCTGATTGTGATCTCTGTCTAACTTAACTATTCAAACACTGAACATACCCTCTATACCTTTCCTTTGCAAATACTGTAGATTTAATAAGCTGTATAATGACCTTGACAATCTTTTTATTAAAAAGCTCATAAGATTTGGTCTCATGTAGGCACATATAAGAAGATTTGGTTAATATTTGGGAAAAATTGAAAAGATGATTACCTTTGACTACTGAAAAATATTAACACCCTGGCCCTAATTCTCCTCCAATGAAGTGAGCTGTAGCTCACGAAAGCTTATGCTCAAATACATTTGTTAGTCTCTAAGGTGCCACAAGTACTCCTTTTCTTTTTGCGAATACAGACTAACACGGCTGCTACCCTGAAACCAGTTCTTATTGTGTACATGAAGAGTAACTCCAATGAAGTCAATGGAGTTACACTGTTGTAAAATAATGTACAATAGAGAATCAAGCCTACTGTATTTAGCCACTAAGGTCAACATGCAATTCTTTTTAAAAAGTGTAAAGTAATTAGGTGTCAAGATTTTGATTGACCCTTGCAGGGCTCTTCAAAGACCTTCCCTCCACCACAGCCCTGCAAGCACAAAGCACAAGCGCAGTCACTGCGAAAAGAGACTGCTCTGTTCTTGCTTCCTCTAGGGAGAAAAATCACCCAGAAGGGGATGGGAGGAGGTGGAGCCATTGCCTCCCTTCCCTGAGAAATGGCACAGAATGCCCACTGGACAGCCTCAGGCTGACTTCTCTTTACACCAATTTTTATAAAAAGGGTCCAGAGGCAATTCTCACTCGTGAGCCTAACTTCAGTACTGGGCAAACTGGTAGAAATTATAGTAAAGAATGGGGGTATCAGATATAGTTGTACATTATTTGTTGGGGAAGAGTTAACATTGCTTTTGTAAAGTGAAGTCATACCTCACCAATCTCTTAGAATGCTTTGAGGGTGTCAACAAGCATGTGGAAAAGGGTGATCCAGTCAATATAGCGTACTTGGATTTTCAGAGAGTCTTTGACAAGGTCCCTCACCAAAGGCTCTTAAGGAAACTAAGTAGTGATGGGATAACAGGGAAGTTCTCTCAATTATCAGTAATTGGTTAAAACACAGGAAACAAAGAGTAGGAATTAATGGTCAGTTTTCACAATGGGAAGGGATAAACAATGGGGAGTGATCCCCCAAGAATCGGTACTGGGACATATGCTGTTCAGCAGATCCATTAATGATTTGGAAAAGGGAGTGAACAGTACAGTGTCAAAGCTTGCAAATGTTACAGAGTTATTTAAGATAGTTAAGTCCAAAGCTGACTGAGAAGAATTACAGGGGACCTAACAAAACTGAGTAGCAGCCAGCAAAATGGCAGATGAAATTCAACATTGAAAAGTAATGCTGTAAAATGGGAACACTCACCACCAGTGTCACCTAAGGCTCAGGCAGGGGTGCAGCTGGTGGTTGTTCCTTCTCACTTATAGTCCTGTCCTTCAGCTTCTTTTAGGGCTTTTGGTGGGCAGCTATGTTCTGCACTTTAGGGTACTATGCAGCTGCCTACCCCCGGAACTATTTCCTACCCACATTTCCCTTCTTCCTATGGAGTAAATTACAGAATAACAAACACAATCTCTGACCTTCCCAATCAGTCAACTATCTCTCCTTTGTAGGTCCTATAAGGTCTGTTTAGCAAGGCCGCGGGTTACAAGAACTCCTGGGAAAGTATTTCTGCAGAGCTCTGCTTCCTTCCGCTGCCTGCTCTCCTCTGAGCAGCTCTGCTTCCCCTTTTAAGCACCGTCTCCAGCTTGTGCAGGCTTTGCAGGTGTGGCTTGTTGGGGTCACCTGGGCCCAGAGTTGCTCCTTAACTCCTTGTTCTCTAGTGTGGGTTTTGTCCACCCAATCACAAAAGCATACTGGAAAAAATAATCCCAACTACACACATATAAAGAAAAGGAGTACTTGTGGCACCTTAGAGACTAACCAATTTATTTGAGCATAAGCTTTCGTGAGCTACAGCTCACTTCATCGGATGCATACTGTGGAAAGTACAGAAGATCTTTTTATACACACAAACCATGAAAAAATGGGTGTTTACCACTACAAAAGATTTTCTCTCTCCCCACGCCACTCTCCTGCTGGTAATAACTTATCTAAAGTGATCACATTTGGGGACAATGTATACCTTCAAATCAGCAGCATTGCTATGGGTACCCGCATGGCCCCACAGTATGCCAACATTTTTATGGCTGACTTAGAACAACGCTTCCTCAGCTCTTGTCCCCTAACGCCCCTACTCTACTTGACATCTTCATCATCTGGACCCATGGAAAAGAAGCCCTTGAGGAATTCCACCATGATTTCAACAATTTCCATCCCACCATCAACCTCAGCCTGGTCCAGTTCACACAAGAGATCCACTTCCTGGACACTACAGTGCTAATAAATGATGGTCACATAAACACCACCCTATACTGGAAACCTACTGACTGCTATTCCTTCCTCCATGCCTCCAGCTTTCACCCTGACCACACCACACAATCCATTGTCTACAGCCAAGCTCTGCGATACAACCGCATTTGCTCCAACCCCTCAGACAGAGACAAACACCTACAAGATCTCTATCAAGCATTCTTACAACTACAATGCCCACCTGCGGAAGTGAAGAAACAGATTGATAGAGCCAGAAGAATTCCCAGAAGTCACCTACTACAGGACAGGCCTAACAAAGAAAATAACAGAACGCCACTAGCCGTCACCTTCAGCCCCCAACTAAAACCCCTCCAATGCATTATTAAGGATATACAACCTATCCTGAAGGATGACCCAACACTCTCATAAATCTTGGGAGACAGGCCAGTCCTTGCCTACAGACAGCCCCCCAACCTGAAGCAAATACTCACCAGCAACCACATACCACACAACAGAACCACTAACCCAGGAACCTATCCTTGCAACAAAGCCTGTTGCCAACTGTGCCCACATATATATTCAGGGGACACCATCACAAGGCCTAATAACATCAGCCACACTATCAGAGGCTCGTTCACCTGTACATCCACCAACGTGATATATGCCATCATGTGCCAGCAATGCCCCTCTGCCATGTACATTGGTCAAACTGGACAGTCTCTATGCAAAAGAATAAATGGACACAAATCAGATGTCAAGAATTATAACATTCATAAACCAGTCAGAGAACACTTCAATCTCTCTGGTCACGCGATTACAGACATGAAAGTTGCGATATTACAACAGAGAAACTTCAAAACCAGACTCCAGCGAGAGACTGTTGAATTGGAATTCATTTGCAAATTGGATACTATTAACTTAGGCTTGAATAGAGACTGGGAGTGGCTAAGTCATTATGCAAGGTAACCTATTGCCCCTTGTTTTTTCCTTACCATCCCCCCCCCCCCCCCAGACGTTCTTGTTAAACCCTGGATTTGTGCTGGAAATGGCCCATCTTGATTATCATACACATTGTAAGGAGAGTGATCACTTTAGATAAGCTATTACCAGCAGGAGAGTGGGGTGGGGGAAGAGAAAACCTTTTGTAGTGGTAAACACCCATTTTTTCATGGTTTGTGTGTATAAAAAGATCTTCTGTACTTTCCAGAGTATGCATCCGATGAAGTGAGCTGTAGCTCACGAAAGCTTATGCTCAAATAAATTGGTTAGTCTCTAAGGTGCCACAAGTACTCCTTTTCTTTTGCGAATACAGACTAACACGTTTGTTACTCTGATACACACATATAATGATGGGTTTTAAATGAGCTGTCACCTCTCAAGAAAGAGACCTTGGAGTCATTGTGGATAGTTCTCTGAAAACTTCAGCTCAATGTGCAGCTGCGGTCAAAAAGGCTAACGGTATGTTAAGAACTGTTAGGAAAGGGGTAGAAAATAAGGCAGATAATATCATAATTCCAGTATATAAAACTATGGTTCAACTGCACCGTGACTACTGTGTCCAGTTCTGATCATCCCACCTCAAAAGGATATAGTGGAACTGGAAAAGATTTATAGAAGGCAACAAAGAGGAACAAGGCTAGGAACGGCTTCTATACAAGGAGAGACTAAAAAGATTTGAGCTGTTCATCTTAAAAAAGAGACTATTGGGGGGGCATAATAGAAATCTATAAAATCATGAACGGTGTGGAAAAGGTGAACAGAGAAGTATTATTCGCCCTTTCCCACAATACAAAAGCCAGGGGTCACCCAATGAATTAATAGGCATCAGGTTTAATAGAAAACAAGAAGAAATACTTTTTCACATAATGCACAATTAACCTGTGGAACTCATTGTCTTGGGATGTTGTAATGGCCAGGAGTATAACTGGGTTAAAAAAGAACTAGATAATTTTAGGAGGATAGGTCTATCAACAGCTATTAGCCAAGATGGTTAGGGATGTAACCCCATGATAAGGGCAGTTCTGAACCTCTGACTGCCAGAAGCCAGGAGGGGAAGATAGAGTGGATTTCTCCATATTGCACTGTTCTGTAAACTCCCCCTGAAGCTCTGGTACTGGCCACTGTCAGAAGCAGGATTCTTGGCTAGGTGGACCATTGGTCTAACACAGCCCTGGTCTACACAAAGAGCATGGCTACACTTGCAGATGTAGAGCGCTTTGAGTTAAACCAGCCTTTGGAGAGCACAGTAGGGAAAGCGCTGCAGTCTGTCCGCACTTGACAGCTTCAAGCTCACTGGCGTGGCCACATTTGCACCACTTGCAGCAGCATTGGGAATGGTGCATTATGGGCAGGTATCCCAGCATGCAAGTGGCTGCAACATGCTTTTCAAATGTGGGGGTGGGGGTGGGGTGGAGTGTGACAGGGAGAGTGTTGTGTGTATGTTGGGGGGGAGAGAGCATGTCAGCATGCTGTCTTGTAAGTTCAGACAGCAGCAGACCCCCCTTGCCTCTCTCACACACAGCATTCCACACTAATGGTTGCTTTGTCTCGGAGCAGATAAGCAGCTGGCTGTCAGAAACAGAGCTTTCAAAGAGCATTTCCACATTCCTCCAGCCAATTCCAAACAATGACAAGAGTGGCCACTTGACTTAAGGGGATTATGGGACGTTTCCGGAGGCTGATCAGAGCACAGTAAAGCAACACCTCGTTCACACTGGTGCTGCAGCACTCCAGCGAGGGCGCAGCAAACGTTATTCCACTCGCCAAGGTGCAGTACCAGCAGTGCTGTAGCCGCAGAGTCAGAGAGCTCTATGTGCCTTGCCAGTGTGGAGTTAGTGAGCTAGTGCGCCTGGGGCTTCTTTATTGCACTGTAACTCACAAGTGTAGCCAAGCCCTAGGAAATTAGGTAGCTATAACTACATCACTCAGGGGAGGGAAAAATCCACAGCCCTGAGCAATGCAGTTAACCCAACCTAACCCCCAGTGTAGACAGCTCTAAGTCAACAGGAGAATTCTCACATTGACCTAGCTACTGCCTCTCAGAGAGGTCAATTATCTATGCCAATGGGAGAATCCCACTCTGCTGCTGTAGTGGTTTATGTGTAGACAAGCCCTTAATATGGGAGGTCTCATGTTCTTATCTAATCTCTGATAGGGAAACAGTGTGCATGTATATAAATAATGTGTCCTTCCCCACGTGTACATCCTGGATCTGTGGAGAGCTGTTTGGCAGAAGGGGGAATGCTGCAGAGGAGACATCTCCCTTTAGCATGGAAAGGGAGAGATCTGCATGTGGAGGGCCTCCATGTGCAAGTCGCAAAGGTATAATCTGGTCCTGAATAAGGGTGGTAGGGCCCCCAAGTAAGAACTGTGGGGTTTGGTCTAATAATGTTTCCTTTTACCTGCTTTACAATTACAGACTATTTTGAAAAAGTGCTTTGTGGACTCCTTCCCATTTTAAAAAGATCAGAATGGTTTTGAGGAGTATGTTATGTAACTTAATGCTGGAATCTTGTCTGGAGAGCTACATACTGCCATATATAGTAGGTACCTTGCAGGTAATAGAAAAATATCTAGTTTTAACAGAAAATTCTACACTTTAATAACAATAACGAAATTGTAGCCACAAACTATGTTTTTTTAAATCCAGCTAGGGACTTGGAAGATGCAATTAGGAACTTTCTAACTACGAAAAAACTTACTATATACTCTATTTAATCGTATATTTTTGTACTTTTCTTATGCTTTTTCCAATGTTCCTTCTACTTGTCAAAAATAATTGTGTTCTAATTAAGGGCTTTTAAGTCATGGTTCATCTTGCATCCCATGCAAAAAGCTACAGTAATATAATGCTGGATTTGTGACATCACAATTGGTGTCCTCACAATAAAATATTGTGACGGGGTGACCTGGCTCTTCCGTTGACTCATGCTGTTTCTTGGTGTTAGAACCAGGGCTTAAATTCAACCAGAGCTATCCAGAGCAGAGCATTCATTTCTGAATGAGTCTGACGATGGAACAATTGCAAGATCAGGATGTGGGTTTGATTTTTTTTTAAAGATTTATCTTATTAGGAAGCTCACCCATTATAACATATCACAAAGGGAAAGAATATTATCAAAGAATGAGAGCAATACAATTGCAAGCAGGACTTCCGAATTCTCTTCCAGCTCTTATGTTGACTTGTTATGATGTGGACATATCATTTGACCACTCTGGGCCTTAGTTTATGCTTCTCTATAATAGGTATCATACTTATCCAACTGTTGTGAGGCTTACTGATTGCAAAACACTTTCAGGTCCTTGGATGAAAGGTGCTGTAAATGCGATTATTAAAATATCTAATAGGATGTCCTTTGTGGGAGGAAATATTGTTTTGAAGTTCATTTTTCTTAAAGGGTTAGGGAATTACAGTAGATGCACGACATATTTTTCACAAGTTTGGCGTGAAAATCTACCTGACCTGTGGGTTGGCAGGTAAATCCATCATCTGCTGAGGTAACTGAAATCTGCATATCTTTAAATAAGAATTCAGATGAACTTCACTAAAATGGGTATATAATTAATGAGTAAGCCTAGATCTTTTAAAATAGTTGGAAGAATAAAAATAAGAATAGAGGATCTATTCTAAAGTCATAAAATTTCTTGTCAATAAACTGGATAGTCTGTGTGTATTTCACTACATATAGAATGAAATTCACCCAGATGAGGACCAGCATAATGCCTATGCACTGCTTAAGACTCATTTAAAGGTGCATAGGTACTGTGTTGGTCCTCTGCATGGAGGGAATATATTGAATAATACCTAAGCTACAAGTGGACTGCCGCATGTCTAATGATTATATCAAAGCCTGAAATACTATTGGGGATAATGTTTCAGCATAATAAAGAAAGTGAAGGGTAGAATGTACATCATGTCCAATAAATAAAACTAAAGTATGTAATATTGCCTTTCTTCAGTATTCAACAGTCTGTGAGATCAGATGAGAGTAATGACAATGTTCAAATTTGTAATATGTGAGCTAGAGTTACTCTAAAATTAATGTAATCTATAGATATCAGCAAAAATCCCAATACGTCCCAATTATGTGATTACATCTTTAACAAATTACATCTATTTGCTTTCTGTCATGGAGGGAAGAATCATATATGTGGACATTATTTTAGTGGATACCCCAGTCAAGTAAGAGACCTTTAAATATAGCTGCCTGTAGCAACTAATCTGATTCAGATGCAACACAGCCCAACTATTAAATGTGTAAGAGAAATGTGCAACAGAAAAAAATGGATATTATGCTTAGAAAAAAAGAGGTGTCTGGGATGTTAACCCTCATAAGCTAGAATCCATCTGAAAACACACAAAAAATGCCCAGGAATAATTTAGAACACAGGACCATATTCTGACACTGATTTTTATGCAGAACTTCCTATTGTTGGTTGAATTTACCAGTCATGCTATTAATAAATCATAATCTGTTAGATTAGCTACATCACCTTCAGTGGTTTTACAACTTTATAATCATCACTTTAACTCGAGAGATTTTAAATATATTTCATTTACCTTTTTTTTTAAAAAAAAATTGTCATTGTCACTTTTGTTTCTTTACCAAAGATGTGTGTTTAAAGAAGAGATTTCCCTTCACAATTTACTTTCTCCTTCTACTCAGTTCGGAAGTGAAGTTATGCAGCTGAAATTGTGATATTATATTTACTTCTATAGTAACAGACTGAGATTCTCATAAACCCAAGATTATGGTTTTGTTGGATTATCAAGCAGAGAGGGAATGTGATCTGTAAAGACTAAAATTCTCATTTTGCAATCCTCATTTAGGCATGAGTCCTACTGAAGTCATCTGAGTCACGTCTGGCTCAAGGCCTGAGTCAGGATTGCAGATTTTGGCCTTTAGCTAATAATAGTCATGGAGAATATATCTTTTTCTTTTAATATAAAATGTTCTTTTCCAAGTTTCCCCTGCTGTGAAAGTCACCTTTCAACACTGTACAGAAAACATTTCAAGATTTAATTTTTGAGACCACATAATGTATTTTTCTTATAAATTAATTTGAATTAACTGTGAGATAAATTAGCCTATATGATGTGTCTGTTATAGCAAATAACCTAGAAGATTTAAAATTTAGAGCTGAATTAAACTTGAATAGCATACATACTCAACATTTATAGTAAAACAATATTAAGCATTTAATTTTATAAAACTAACAGCTAGTTGATTGGAAGCAATTATAGGTGCACAATGTATTTTAGGAATGCAAAGTTAATACAGTTACTTCTAGTGTAGTGTACAAATTGAGGTAGAAATAAGTTCTAGAAATGTATGCAATATGTTATTGCAATGTGTTGTTCCTTATATCACAAAATTCATTGGAGCGTTAAATTCTATATGAGTTTTGAGGCTTCAATATTTACATTTGTCACTGATTCCAGATTTTCAGAGTTTAGACGACGTTTTTTGACTACCACACAGATTAAGATTTTAGGTAGCATTGACATAAAGTTTTAAATTAGTGCATATTTTGTCTTGCAAACATTCTGTTAAAGTTGACTTTCTGTATTTTTAATGTTAGCATTTTCCTGTTTTACATGTGAGTATCATGTAAAATGTATGGACTACATCAAGCCTTCAGGGTTTTTGTTTGTTTTAGCAGAAATCCCCAATGACATAGTGATAGCACTATCTGGCCCTCTTCTACCATTTGAAAGTCCTATGGCCTGATCCTGCTAGCAATTAAGTCAATAGCAAAGCTTTATCTGCTTCAACACTTTTGTCTTCAGGAACCAGCCAAAACAGAACATACCACTTTACTATGAGCCTGATCCGGCAACACCAAAGTCAATGGGAGTTTTGCCATTGACTTCACTGGAAGCAAGATCAGGCCCCAAGTACATTATACCAAATGAAATAATGTGTCCCACCCACTCTGAGTAATATATCTGATTAGTAGCCACAAATATAAGAACAGCAGCTAACTAAAGACCAATTTAATTATAAAAAAGTAAACATAAAAATGAACAGTTACAAATAGTGTGGCTTTTGATTAGCTAGATACAGATCAAATCCATGCTGTAATTCAATTAGAATACAGTTTTATCTATACTGATCTAGTTTAGAAACTGCCACTCTGCTGCATCAGTGATCATCAGGCTATTTATGTTAGCCTTGTTTAGTAAATAGGATAAAGGCATTGGAATTGAACCCTGTCACAGATAGGAGCCTTCTCTGCATTTCTTACAGATTACAGACCAAACTCCTGCTATAAAACAAATATTTTGGTTCACCTCATATTTGTGCTTCACTTTGGTCTTTCCATTTTTTAGCAGCAAAAGGCCCTTGTACTGTGGCAACATCAAAGTCTATGATATTATTTCTTGAATGGAGCTTTCACACTGTAAAACTTTATGTCCTTTCTCCCCATTGCTATCAGCAACAGCACTGTCCATTTCCTTTAGAAGTGGAATTGAATAGAATTGAAATGTACATGGAATTGAATGATTTTTTAAAAATTGGTCATTTCCCTGTTTTGTGAAACAAGTTCCTATTTAAACCAGTGCTAAATTTGAAGCTCTCTATATCTTGTTGAGTTAATTGTACTAACCACTTAATGTGACTTAATCCCAAAGAAAGGAAGGTTGAGAAGAAGCCATTTTACACCAGAAAATATTTTAACATTGAAAATCATTACATAGTTAACATATTCAGGGCCTGTTCTTGGCTCAGTGAAAGTGTTGCCTGAGTGAGGACCTATGGATCTGGACCCTCTGTATGCCTATCATTTTCCCTGTTATTGTTGCTTTCTTCTTTACAATATAAATAAATATGTCATTAAGTAGTATCAGCAGCCTAAAGTTATATCTAAATGTATATTTAGCAATGGAATTTCACTAATTCATTAAAATTAAACTATTTCTGTCATATAAGATATTATAGAATAGATATGCAAGAATCTTTAATAGCTCATTATATCACATTAATTTAATACTTTGACCCTGAAATTATTGCTGCAGAAATTATTTTAGGATCATACAAATGAATATATTCTCCTATAGATGTAATATGCAATTTTGGAGAATTACAAATTAGACAGGAACTCCTAAGTGTTTCAGATGTTAAGGTTCACTGGAGTACTTTTGAATTGGGCTCTTTTCATAGAGAGATAAAATCTTAAAAAAATATATAACACCATCAATTTTACATTTACCATCATTAAACATTCTAAATATTTTTAAAACTGCTAACTCCAACACTTGATTAAAAGCTGTCTGGCAAGCAATATCTGTATTTATAATTAAGCCTGTCCCAGAACTTCTATTACAATACCCACTTCACAGGTCTATTTGAGCCTGAAATTTCACATGTAATATTCAACCTAAAAACAAGTTTTGACCAATTTGTTAAAAGAACCTTTGACTTTTTTATTGATAATTAATGGAGTTTTATGTTTCTATCCCATAGAGAATTGTTAATATATTAGCCCCTATTTTTAAAAGTGACATTTTGCAAGTGATTAGTCAAAGATCCTGGTTGGTTTGATTTTTTTTATAATTACTTTAATTTTTTTATTAGCAAATTGCCTAATGTAAAATACAGTAATTACTTTTAAAAGACATTTGGCAACAGTATACAGTGCCTAAATATATACATACATGACTGATAATGCCTCAAAGGGAGCTGTATTAGTTTTTTGGTAAATATCATATTTCAAGTACATAAGTGTGTGTAAAAAAATCACTAGATGCTGACTTACTCAACAGTTACTTGATAGTAATTTTGGCCTCTTGGACGAGAGGGAGCATTGTGTATACCCTGCGCCCAAAACAGTGCAATGGTTAAACAAAAGGAAAATTAAAATATGAATAGTATTTTTAATCGTGCTGTGACATAGCCCAACAAAAGGCAGGAAATGGCTCGTTAAAGCTGACGCACAATATCATGCTGTCATGCATTTCTTTTTATATAAGAAGTGTGTATTAACTCTGACTATTCCCACCTTTCCTTGGATTCAGAATACAGTTTGTACCATCTAGTCTGTGAAGATTTAATTATTTTTTTCATCTTTTGTTCCCCCTTTATGCCTATGGCTTGGCTTTACCAGAACTAGTGAACACAGCATCAGCCCAAAGGACCCCACATTCTCGACCATTTACAAAGTTTGCAATTGTTATTCCTAAAACAATTCGCACTCTGTTGTTAAAGTTTAATGTTAAACATTGCTGAAGTTTGGACTAACATCCGTATTATAGGTAAAGTGCACTCAGCGGAAGTTAGTCTTATAAAGTTAGATTATCCCTGTAGATCGCAATGCATTCCATAAGGAATACTATGAAAACTTTGTCTTGTCTTGGCAAAGATATCTGAGAGCATGAAATGTGGGGAACAGATTGTGGCTTAAGCTATTACAACAGTTGGGTTTTTACCAAATAAATGTGGTCGATGCATTTGTTCAGACTAAATAAACGATAAAATAGTTCTTCAAACTGCGGCGTTTTGTAAAGCCTCCAGAAGGAAGAAAAGATCAAATGAAACCGACTCAGTGGGATCTTCCTAATGTGACCCCAGTGTTAATGTATTTATTTTCACGCTGCAGTTGCAGGTCGCTTTACAGAAACATCTCATGCTGGAGCCCCGCGTGGAGCCAAGGACAAGAAAAACACTTTTATTCAAACAAAGCTATTAAATAACCTGTACACAAAAGTTCAGTCTCTTCCCCTGAAAGAAATGAGGACGCAAGAGCCAGGTCCCCAGACTAACGTTGCTGCTCCGATTTACTGTCTTAGAGCAGCCCCTTGTAAGTAACCCCGTTTCCAAACTGGGGGAGTGATCCTATGGCCCAGCCTGCGTCCAGAGCTCTCCCTGGACGGGAGCGGGACAGTGGGCTGGAAACAGCTGGCACTTCACTCCCATTGAGCAGCAGCGAAAAAGATCCTGATGCCAGTAGCAAGGCGTAAAGGAGTCACGTATTTCCCGCATCTTTGCCCTGGGGCCAGAGAAGGGGACTTGTCCAAGGGCTTCTTCAGGACAACGGGGCGGTATAGGGCAGTGCCGCCGGGGGGGGGGGGGGGGCTGTAAATCTCCAGGGCAGGGCTCCAGTTCCCAGAGCGCCGGGGCCGCAGACCTTAGGCCCTCCTGGGCCGGGCACGGGTCCTCGATCGCCCTCGCAGGGCTAGAGCGCCTCCCGGGAGAAGGCGGCAAAGCCCAGAGCTCTCCCCGGCCAGGGCCGCGGACGCAGGCGCAGCTCCTGCCCCTCCCAGGGCTGCAGGTCCCCCCGGGACAGGGCTCCGGCTGCGGGGGCCCCTCAGGCGGGGCGGTGGGTCCCGACTTTCTCCGGCCGGGCGGCGGGCCCGGGTCACAGGCCCCGCGTGTCCTCCCGCTTCACGCCGTCGCCCGCGGCTTTGAGCTTCTTGTTCTGGTGGGTCTTCACGTGCTTGGCCAGGTGGTCGCTGCGCATGAAGCGCTTGTTGCAGACGGGGCAGGCGAAGCGCTTCTCGCCCGTGTGAGTCCGCAGGTGCCGCTGCAGCTCGTCCGAGCGCGTGAAGCTCTTGCCGCAGAAGAGCCAGTTGCAGACGAAGGGCCGCTCGCCCGTGTGCCAGCGCAGATGCGCCTTCAGGTGCGAGGTCTTGCCGTAGACCTTGCGGCAGCCCGGGATGTGGCAGATGTGCTGCTTCTTCCGGCCCGGCTCCGCCTCCGGGGCGCTGCCCGCCGCCGCCTGGCAGTTGGGGCAGCGGCAGCGGCGGCAGCGCCGGGCCGTGGCCGCCAGGGGTGGCTTGGTCTGCAGCAGGGCGGCGATCTGCGTCTGGTACTGGGCCAGGTCCGAGGGGCCCAGCACCAGGCTCCTCGGCAGGGCGGCGCCAGGGAAGCGGTGGCCGCAGCCGCCCGGCGCCCCCGCTTGCTGGAGGCTCCACCAGGGGATGTCCTCGGGGGCCGGGTTGGGGGAGAGCTGCCTGCAGGGCTGCGGCGGGGGCAGCAGGTTGGAGTAGCCGGGAGGCAGGGCGGCCTGGGCGGCGTAGGGGACGTAGGCCGGGGGGCAGCTGGAGGGTAAGGCGGCCATGGAGGAAGGGAGCATCTTGACTGGGGAGAACTCATAGGCGTAGGAGGGGTCAGCCGGGGGGGTGAGGGGCAGCTCGTGAGCGCCCCCGAAGGAAGGCTGCAGGTGGCTCTTCTGGGGGGTGAGCCCCAGGCTGGGATGCGGAGGGGGGAGCCCCCCGGGGGAATGGGCTGGCATCTCGCTACTCCACGGGTGGAAGATCCTGGATGGGGATCCCAGAGCTGGGTCGTAGGAGACCTGCAGGAAATCCGAAGGGGCGGCGCCCGGCTGTCCGATCCGGCTACAGGTGGCGGCCAAGAGCGCCAGGGGCGAGTGCTTCGCCAAGTCTGGAGAGGCGCTGGGGGTGCGATCCTGCATGTGGGCGAGGGAGGAAAAAGATCAGGTCACTAACCGCTCCCAGAGCATTTGTTGTTGCTGCCTACCCCGCGATCGTCTCCCCTTTGCACCCACCAGCAGACGCTGCAGCTCAAGGAACAGGAAAGTTTCTCTGTGTGTTCTCCAGGGAACCGGAGAGCTCTAATCGGTCATCACATGGGCAGAAACTTTCCCCAGACAATACTGAGCTGTCTGTAAAGAGAAGCCTGAGTCAGCAGCAGGACAAGCCACAACTAGCGTCTCTCCCGCTCTCTAAACACACGCCTGCTCTGTGCTGTGTGTTCTTTCAAGTAACCCTAGATCCCGCATGCAGAAGTGAATGACCATCACTCAACCCCCCGACGCTGCTCCGTAGCCCAGGAGTGACTGTTTACAGTGCCCGTGGCAGGCGAATGGTTTGAGACCCCCAAAGATCTTACTCATCTAGTGACCAGCCGGACTCTAAACGGAGTGGGGAGTTATTAATCCAAGGAGATTTCTTTAGTTTACTTTGAGAGCTGTCCTTTCAGCTGCAGCAAGCCTCTTACGGTTACGGGCTGACACTGCCTTCGCAATCCCCAGAGCAAAGTAGCCTGGCTGCCCCCTGCTTTAGCGTTACTTGGAGCGTTGTCTCCCCCATAACTTCAAACTTATGTTCCTCTTTGTCAGAGTGTGAGACACACAGCGAGCCGCCAGCCGCCCCCCCCCCCCCCCCGCCCCAGCTGGGCTCTCCTTGGGAGGCGCCGGTACTGACCTGGAGGAAAGCCTGCAGGGAGTCGTTCCGGAGGACGGCCACTGCGGCCATAGTTACTGCTCCCGGAGCGAGGGGAGGACACCGGGGCAGTGCCGAGGCATGGAGACGCCACGGGGAAGACGAGGAGCTGCCCAGCTTCCTTCTCTCTCCTTCCCTCTGATCTCTGTGCTCTGCGTCCGGCCCACCCCCCCGCGCTGCGCGATCTGCGCGGACTGTCTGACTGCACCAGGATCACCTCCAAGAATTTGATAAGGACTTTGCTGGGCCGCCAGCCAGTCAGAGGGAAGATTTATGGCTTTGAAGTTTGCCGCTACCCAATCATCAAAGAATAGCGGCTCTTTCAGAAGCGAAAGCAAATCCTTTGAATCCACAAAGCTCCTATGGTGTGTTTGTTGGTCTGGATAAAAGAACTGATTATTAGGGGGGATGGGAAAGGAGGAGATAAAGGCGGGACAATTAATGAAGTAATCACTATGTGGGAAATGTATATACACAAATAATTGGATTTTCTTGATCAAAGGAGACCGCCTGGAGACCCACGCATTGGATGCTCAAGACACTGGATCTCCCCACCCCTGGCTGCCTTTTTGTGTGTGTGTGCAATTAAGGATTTGTAGCAGAGCCCTAAAGTGACAATGTGTCTTTGTTATCCCCAGAGAAATCTGCCGGCGGATTCCGCTGTTAGAGTTTGATGACTCAAAGTAACAATACAAACACAGCAAGTTCACCTGAGCCGGGCTGGGAGATCCCAGCTGCAAAACTTCCCGACGGTTTTTTCCTCTCTCTCCTGAAGCTGAGAAAAGCGAACTCCATCGAGATGGCTTAGCTAACGCACATTCCCCCCGCTCTGGTGCTGCTTGCAGGAAGAGCTCTCTGTGCTCTCTGTATTTTCTGTAATTACGGAGGCGCTGGGCTCAAGCCAGGGGTCGATGTAGCGGAGTTACAATGAGGGGTTCGTTGGTCACGTGCAATCAGCATTAAAACTTAAAAGACTGCGAAAATCACAGAGAAAGTGTCCTTTCCCTGGGGGGAGGAGGGCGATATAAAGGTGCGCAAAAGACGTGACTTTTTTTTTTTTTTAAAGTGAAGGTGAACGTCTCTCTCGGTAGCGTTTGTGTGTTAAACTGAACGGTTTGTGCGTCAAACGCCTCCCAGTTCAAACTGTCGGAACTGTAGCACGGGTGGCCACACCGGGGAACTATTACTCCGACCTCCGCCGAAGCCGCTTGTTGCCCTCCCGCCGCTGGCCGCAGCTCCGCTGAATCGCTTCCTCCCAGCTCTGGGGCTCCGGCCGTGTTTTAAAACCCCACGTGGGCGAGAAAACTTTCCGCGGCAGCCGCGCCAGGGGCTTCCCAGCCTCCCCCGGCCCGGCGCTCGGCTCCCAGCGGCACCCCGCCGCCCGCCCCAGGGTGCGCGCCCGCGGCGGGGAGCGGTGTGAGGGGCAGCCCAGCGCCGCGCGCTCTCCCGCCGGGTCACAGCCCGCTCTGCTTCCATCCCCTCCCCGCTAGCTACGGCGGCCGGATCGATCCGGGCACGTGACGGCCCAGGACGTTCGTGAATATCTTGGCCAAACGTGAGAGCAGGGAGTGCCCTGCCCCTCCTTTCGCGCACATTTCTGTAACTGTTCCCCCAGGTAACTCGAGCCTCCCAGTAGCCGTCGGGGTCAATTGTATTCACGTTGCCAAGGAAGCCTTTTTAAACGCCAGCACACAGAGATCTTTATCTGGCTTTCCTGTAGAAACAATCACTGGCCTCTCAACGACTTCCAAGAGTGGTGGGGCTTGAATCAGATCGGTTTCTTTGAAGGGATTAAAGTGCCAAGTCCTCTCCCACGGCTCCATATTGAGTCCTGGGGAGAAGTTTGGGCTCCCGCTGCTCCCCCCCCCAACACTGACCCCCTAATGCATGAGTCACTTGAGGCTCTTCCCTGGGACTTGTAAATGCTTCATCAGATCGACACTATGGAAATGAGTACAACACACCCAAGCTTTAAATCGATTCAGCCCCATTGCTAATGTTCAAGACTTCTCTGCCATGTATAACCTAGAGATAAAGACGCCTCCAAAACTTGGTGAATTATTCGGGGAAGCTGATATCTGGGTCTGTTTGCAATGTAGAGTATGGTTTTGGGGCGGTCATTTCTTGTTGTCCTCACCTGATAGCAGAGGGCGAGGAGGAGCTGGTAATTACTGGTCTCCAGGACCCCTGGGTAGGATTGTAACACCTATGACAGACAATCGGAGAGCGCCGGAGTGGGACACAGGAATTCCCAGCCAAACTTACAACCAAACGCTGGCCGTGCCTTGCGTGTGATCTCTCCTCCCAGAGAATTGGGAAATGTTTACAGCTGATTGAAAACATGCGAGTGAATGCAGCAGCTCCAGCGCTCCAACAACAGAGGCATCGAATCGCTGGGGAGCAGGGGCAAGGCGCTCACTCTGGGCCACTTAGAAATCTCCGCAGCCGTCCGCTGGTCCTTTGCGGACTTTTCCCGGGTGACTTGAACACACACACGTGTAGTGCCCGGGGCTCCTTGGACGCAGCCTACTCGCCGTTTTGTTTAGGCAAGGGACAGAAACGCGCACCCATCCGGTTTTACTCCAGAAGCAACACTCGGGGCAGAACAAGAGGTTCGAGTTGCCGGGACACAACACACAATGGATAAGATCCTCATTCCTGCCCATTCTGATGACACGTCTCTTTCCTGGAGATGTAATAAGCGAACCACCCACGTCAGAATATGTCACTTTCCCCGTTCTTAAACTTTTACAAAAAGTTTGATCTGATTTCTAGCGAGATCTTTTTCACGCGTGAATTGTATCTTTGATTAAGGAATTATTTGAATCATAAAATTCAGAAACGAAATGGAAGTCAAAGGTACAATTTTTAAAACAACTGAACGCGCTGGTGTTTCCCTTTCCCCTTCATATAAATTATTCCTCCACGTATTTTGAATATGCAGAATGATTTGTTACATTGCAAAACAGTTAGTAGAAAGTTGGATTAAGTTCCTATATGGAATCCATACCTGGGATCCCATAAACTCCGCATGGATGGAAGCAATTGACTTAAAAAATTGAGGGGGAATTTCTAGTTTCCGGAACAAACAATGGGCAGAATAATGAAATGTTGCAGCAGTAATTTTCTGTACACATAATTAGTGTTCAAACTCGGAGCATTTCGGTCTCCTGAAATGTATTCTTAATGAAGTGATGCTCAGAGCTGTCATTAAAAATGCAGGACTGGAAGATCAAAGTACAATATTTATTTTAGAAATTTGTTTCAGTTATCAGGAGATACAGGTATCAAGGCCAAATGCCAAGTCAGTTACCCAAAGCACTATTTTCATGAGCAGTGGGCGGCTGCTACTTGCTAATGTAAAATAAAGAGACATCAAAGGTCAGGACCAAGACACGAACCAGCCCTTAAAAGAGGCAGAATGGAATAGGATTCCACAACCACAAAAAAACCCAAACCCACCCAATGTGGGGGTAGAAGAGGGTCAATTCAAGCAGCTACTATCTGGGTTACACAGCTAAAACGTACGCTGCGGTATATACGCAGATGAAACATGACACTTCTACGTAAACCCAAATTCCACGGCATAACGACTAGGCTGTAATAGCAGGGACGGAGTTTTAAAGCAGCGAGGGCTAAGGCCAGACCCAGCTGGGAGACGGCAGCTGTAACTTGTCCCAGTGTGTGTGTATTTCTCTCCCTCTTGGATGGCTGCCGCCTGGTGTAGGGACCACAAAGAGCAGCAGCAAAGCGAGCCCTGCAGGAGGCGATCTCCCGGCCCAGCAGAAGAGTGGAGCTGTGGGAGTAGTGCGCGTTCACACGTCTTCCCCAGTGAGCAGAGAGAACCGTGACCCAAGGCGAGCTGTGGAAAGAGAGGAGAGGTGGGGCAACGTCCTGTAGCACACCCAGAGATCAGACACACTAGCAGTGAGTTAGCTTCAAACAGTGCATTGGGGGCAGGCATTTCCATGGAGCGAGACTCCATGTGCCAACAACACACCCCACGTACTTCCTAAGTAACCCCAGTGGCGGCCCCTGCCCTGCCCTGCCCTGCCCAGGCAGGCTGGTCAGGGCTCTAGCAGCCTCTTCCAAAGACAGCCTCAGCCTCCTGGCTTGTCTGAAACGCTCACATTTCCCACCTCTGTCTTACACCATGTTCCTGCTTTGTTAAAGGTGCTTCAGGCTGCTGGGCACTGGAACTGTGAGAACAGCACACAAAGCTCCCGAAGGGCATCTGCCAATATCCCCAGTGATCTACAACAAAGTATTCCTCAGCGCAGTCACTCAGCGGGCCTTTGAAATCCTGCTCCAGCAGAAAGCTCCCTTTGTTCCCATCCTTCAGTGTGGAGGAGATCAAACTTTATCCTCTCCAGCTGGAAAGATTACTCCCCCCTCCTCCTGCAATCCGATATCCTCTGCCTTCACCTCTCAGGTTGGAGGAGGTTTGTGGGTTACTCTCTAACTCCTGAACACCTGATCCTAGAACATACTGCCTGTGGTAAGTCAAGCCCAGTGACAGATTTCGGAGGGTTTGGAGAACCTGCTCCAGAAAGCAAGTTCTGTCATAAACAAATAGCTTGTCTAAATAAAAGGAGAGTTTAGTACAAACTACTTTCCTCTGTCTACTGCTAGTGCCCTGTCTCTCAGGCTAGTGCCAGTCAGGAGTGTCCTGAAGGAAGGCTCAGAGCAATGTACTCCAACTGCCACAGTAGCTGGGGTCAGTCACATACTTTAATATTATGTTTACAACACAGGCTCCATTTCATAATCATGCCTGTATCTTTAACAGATACTGCTTCAAGAAGATCTTCTGAGCATGCATTTAAAAAGGAGCAGGAGGATTAAAAAGTGCTGGGTCTACAATGGTCAAAATACCGCTCTTTGGAGGTCTGAACCCTAATGAGGTGGCAATTACAGCTTTTTTTTAAAAACAGAAAATTATGCATGGATAATATTGACAGTCCTGGAGGCTGCAACCCTCAGAACAAACAGAGCATAGGCAGCAGCTGCAACCTTGAGGGGCGGAGAAAGTGAATAGGGAAGTGTTATTTATCCCTTCACAAGAACCAGGGGTCAGCCAATGAAATTAATAGGGAGCAGGTTTCAAACAAACAAACAGGAGGTACTTCTTCACACAACACACAGTCAACCTATGGAACTCATTGTCAGGAGATGTTGGGAAGGCCAAAAGTGTGACTGGGTCAAAAAAAAATTAGCTAATTCATGGAGGATAGGATATTAGCCAATATGGTCAGGGATGCAACCCCATGCTCTGGATGCCCCTAAACCTCTGACTGCCAGAGTTGGGGCTGGGTGATAGGGGATGGATCACTCGAGAACTGTCCTGTTCATTCACTCTGAGGCATCTGGCACCGGCCACTGTTGGAAGACAGGATACTGGGCTAGATGCACCATTGGTCTGACCTAGTATGGCCTTTCTTATGTTCTTAAGGTATTCCAGAATAGCTCCCTCCGTGGACATCCTATTCAGGGACAAAAGTAACTTTTTTCCAGATAATTACTCTACTTTTTGAGAAAGAGCCTCCACTTTTCACCCCTAGGTAGGTAGGCTCTGCTTCTCAGTCAGCCCACCAGGGTGAAATATCCACCCCCATATCTGACACAGACAACACAGTAATGAGAGACCCAGACGAAGTATTAATAATTATTAAAAGCATCCCCACAGGATATGCTCTGGATTGGAGAAAGTCTAATGAGGAAATGGAGTCCTCGGTTCACATTTTTTTGGTACATTAGCCTACATGTCTTGTTTACAAGATCTGGATATCTGGCAAACAGGTTTGATGCAGTTGTACCTCTAGAGCCTTAACTGTGTGCAATTTGCATCTTGGATGGGACAAAAATAAAAGTGAGACTGAAGTTTTTTATGAAGTCTCTTGAGTCCACTTAAACATGGCACATTTTTCCTTCAGATGAAGGAAACGCACTAAAACATATTGAGACTGACACAGAGCAAAAATATATTGAGGATTTTGAGGCTTGCGTTATCATTTTCCAACCAAAGTTTCAATTTCACATAGTTTAATGTAGTGTTTCCTTTTAAAGCTAATATGCCATTCAAGAAAATAAGACCATTTGTATCCCTGCTACAACTTTGCCACGTGTTATTAACAACCTAAACATTTTAATATATACATGTTCTGCACCATCCCTGGCTAGTCTTTTATGCCACCTCTCCTTGCCTTTTGGAAACATTGGTATAGATTTTCATAATATGATACTTCCTCTATTTTTTTCCATGCTTTAATGAGCGGTGGAAGAGTTAAAGTATCATCACTAGCATCCAAGTTAGAGCCCAATAAAATTTATGCCATTCTCTTCTCAAAGCTATTGTTTCAAGCTCTCTGGAAACTCAGGTCGACATTGCTACATCGGTTATACCTGCTTCACATTTTGAAGATTTTCTTCACAACCATGACAGCTAGAAATTTATTGAAAGAAAGAAAAAGAAAGAAAGAAGCAAGCATGCTGAGACTATAGATAGCAATCAAGAGCCCCGTTTGCTGATGTCCTTCTTGCCCTCACATTTTAGGAAACACTGGATAAAAAACATGATTTTTTTTAGCTGCATGATTAGTTTGGGTGAGATTGGTTGGGATCATTTCATTTTACAGACACAGATAAACAAACCCTAACCATCTACTTATATTTAATTATTCACTATATAGTGTGGTTATGTCTTAACTAGACAGCAAATGTAAAATCTAAAAACTGGATCTGCATGGTAATTCATTTTGGTTACTTAGTACATTTATTGACAAATTACACAGCTGTTTATGCTGTGTGTCAAAACTGCAAACAACAAAGTTTAAATGGAAACAACATATGATCAATCAGCACTTTAATATCAGGTGGATCATCCAGTTATCAAACTGTATCAATTTGACTGAATCAGTTATTCAAACTTAATAATAACATACAATTGTTAATGGATGACCAAGTTATGCTACAAATGCAGACTGCTTGCTGTTACATTAAATCTGTTCTAATGACAACAGAACTGCTTTCCAAGTAGCCTGTTCTTCAAAGACTACTGAAGAAGAGAGTATATCAAATCCATGTTTTTTCTTGCATGGTACAATAGCTATGTAACTTCAGCTACTGTACCTTGCAAGAAATAAAACATGGTTTTGGTGTGATATAACTGCAGCAACCTATAATTTACAAGAACTATCCCCCTCCCTCCCCGAACCGTTTCCACCCCCCAAACAAAAACCAATCCAAACCAAAAAA
This sequence comes from Lepidochelys olivacea, assembly GCF_965140295.1. NCBI lineage: Eukaryota > Metazoa > Chordata > Testudines > Cheloniidae > Lepidochelys > Lepidochelys olivacea. Next base: position 39,902,414 of record NC_140421.1, on the reverse strand, counting down.
CCCAGCAGGACTGTGAGGGGCAGATCAGGGGAAAGGATGAATGGGAATCTAGTCGGGGACCAGAAATGTGGTGGGAGGGACACCCTGAATGTTGGTAGTTTTAAAGCTCGCATGCTCCTTTCCACACCAGTCAACCAGGACACAGGAAAGCTTTCCTTATCAACCAATGAAGAATTTTATAATTTACAAAAATGTACAAATTATTCCCAGAGTCTGGGAGTCAGAGTAATTTAAGAAGACAAAAGAGCCCATCATGACCATGACTCCAAATCAGCCCCACAACTTCTGGAACATCCAGCAATGCAGCCAGCCAAGGGGCCATAAGAAGCCAGCTAGGAAGCATATTACATACCCAGATGTTACCAGAGAACACATTCCAGTGCTCAGTATATGGGTACTGTAGCTGTCAGCAATCTGTGTGTGTAGCCACTGGTACTAACTAATATTGGGGCACATGTGGTTACCACCATTTGTCTGATTAATAACAAGGGATTGTAAAAAGTACTAGTCCCCTCACACCCCCTCCCGGCCAGCATTTCAGGTCAGGGCCCCCAAGAAGGTTTTTGTGAAGTATCAGTCAGATTTATGAAATGACTGAACTCCTCTTCTCCAGCTGGACAGCTCTTTACAATGTTTGATTTTTAAAACCGCTCTATTTAGAAAATCTCTTACAAAGTATGTGGTGTGTCTTCTGTATCACATCATATTCTGAGGTCTTTGTATTCATTCGATGTAACACATAATAACTCAATACATAAGGAATGTGAAAAATTAAATTATTCAATGTGCTGTAATGATAATTTTTAAAATTATGTTTTTCTATAAACAAAACAACAATATAAATATATATATAATGTTGAAGACTTATATAGCGCCTTTCATCTTCAAAGTTCTTTACAGACATTAACTAAGCTCTTAGTAAAACAGGGTTAGTCTTCTCCCATTTAATGGATGGAGCAATCAGGGCAAAGGATTTAAGTGACTTGACCTAAGACACAGAGGGAATCAGTTTCCGAGTTGGAACTAGAACTCAGGAATTCCTTGGCTTCTAGTCTGTATTCAGGTTACTAGATTGTACATCTCTTCCAACCCATTTTTCTTGATCAAAGATTTCAGATACAGTTTGAAACTCGGAACTCCAAAATTAATTAATGATCAGGAAGCATTTATTGAGAAATTTACCTATTACTACACCTGGCCTGCCATTCACAGGCTGAAGCAGGCAGGATCATCCCACCCCACATTTTACTTAGCTCTTAAACTAGTCCCTATTGCTCAGCCCAAAACTGGGTTGGATGCTTGGAACTTCATAGGAAGAAATAGGCCATGGAGCAGCCAGCATAGCCATCACATGATGACTACTCCAGTCTAATGGCTCGGATAGTTTCCATTGCCTAATAGTCCCTCTCTGGCGGAAGGAGTAGAGGATCTTCAAAGTGGAAGGCCTTCTGGTCTTCACCCCTTGGTCTAATCCTGCACCACCCCCAAATCCTACCCATTTGGAGCAATAGGAACCATGCATGTTTTATGGCAAGAGGGCCCTCTGCACCCTGGGTGCAGACGACAGGCTCTGCTTTTACAGTAACACTTCTATTAAGAAGATATACTTGTGTAGCTCTCAGATCAGAGAATCAAGACTAAACTGTGACTTTGAGAGACAGGTGCACTGGGAGGTGGAAAGGCAGAAGGGCAGCATCGTAGCGGCAGTGACTGGTGACATTCTGATTATGGATGGCATATGCATTTAGGGCACTGGAGGAGCATGCCCCAGTGCAACAACTACATTTAGTCTGCCTGATAAAATGACCCAGTGTGATCATTTTAATTTCTATCCGTGGGGATTTCTAGGGTGTATCTGAGAGCTGAATTTAACCCAGTATTTGTGTACCACAGTAGAACCTCACTAATTTACAATGAATGGGAGACCCATTGCAAATTACTGATGTTTCTTTGCATGGTAATTCTTTGCAAATTATCAAACAAGTGTACAAATAAAAAAGGAAGGGATACCGCCTCCGTAAAGATAGTTTGTTAACATACTCTATCAATTGCTTATAATACTATGTAGCAGTAAAAGTACTGTAGTACATTTAATAACATAATGAAACCTTAGCAATATGAGACCTGACTATAGCCCTATATTGCAATAGGTGTTGATTCTACCGTAGTTGAATGCAAACAATATATCTGGATTATATTATCAGTCCTAATCGCTTAGTCCTTAGGCCTTGTCTACACTGCATAAACTTTGCTGAACCAGCTATACCAGTATAGCTATACCAGCAGAACCCCATAGACTCATCCGATGAAGTGAGCTGTAGCTCACGAAAGCTCATGCACAAATAAATTGGTTAGTCTCTAAGGTGCCACAAGTACGCCTTTTCTTTTTGCGAATACAGACTAACACGGCTGTTACTCTGAAACCTGTCATATATGCCAACAAGAGTTCTTCTGCTGGCATAGTAATGCCACCTCCCTGAACAACATTAGCTATGTTGACAGAAGCACTTTTATGTTGGCATAGTCACATCTACACTGGGGTTTTTCCTGGCATAGCTGTGTTGGCTAGAGGATGTGTTTTTTCACGCCCCTGATCGACATAGCTATGTTGACCAAACTTTGTAGTGCAGGCATGGCCGTTGTCTGGAAGGGGCTAGGAAAACTATCAAATATCTTGTGATGCAGTGCAGTGACTCTAATACCAAAATGGCTCAGCTCTGTCAACACTACCACTTCAAATCATTTTTAACACCAGTTGAGGGGAGCCAGGAAGAATCAGTGGTTGACAACAGAGGTGAAAGTAAGCTGGTACGGTCCGATACAGTGTACCGGCAAGAGCCAATATGCCGTGCCGGACCGGACCGGCTTCCCCAGGCTGGTGATTTAAAGAGCCTGGGGCTCCCTGCAGTGGCCAGAGCCCCTGGCCCTTTAAATCACCATGGGAGCCCTCCACCACTCCCCAGGGGCTCCGGCAGTGGGGCTCAGGCAGCGCTTTAAAGGGCCCGAGTCTCACTGCTGGAGCCCCTAGGTAGCGGCGGCAGGGCTCCGGCGGTGATTTAAAGGGCCTGGAGCTCCGCTGCAGTAGTGGTGGCTGTAGCCTGGGGCCTTTTAAATTGACCCTGAGCCCCAGGGCTCCCAGCTGCCTCTGCAGCTGGTAGCTCCAGGGGTGATTTAAAGGTCCTGGGGCTCCCAGCTGCAGCCAGAGTCCTGGGACTTTTAAATCTTGACTTAAAGGGCTCGGGTATTTAAAGGCCCTGCCTCTTCCGGTTGAGGCCACGTCCCCTGCCCAGAACTCCGGAGTACCAGTAAGTCCTTTAAGTTACTTTCATCCCTGGTTGACAACCACTGTCATCTTAAGGGCGGGGGAAAGAATATTAAAGCACAAGGAGCCATTCACCACAAAATTTACCTTAAAATGAAGAAGCAGGAGAGGAGACAATGGAGTAGAGAATTAGAGTTCTGTGGTCATTTACATGCCAGCATCTAAACTTAACAATGAAAGATTCTTCTCTTATTCAAAATGTCAGAAAACAGGGCCAAATGCTGCAGTCTTATACAATCAACATTCTCACTGAAGGCAATGGGAGTGTTGCCTGAATAAAAGCAGAGCAGAGACCTCATGCGTTGCTGCTTTTTTTTTTTTTTAATAGCCATTGCTACACATGCTAAGTATATTTGGTACATTGAGTGATTCAGGAAGAAGCTCTTCTGTAGTGTCAATGATTCTTTTTAATGAGATATGGTTATTGGCTGATTTATGAAGTTCTCTTGCCAGTTTTCATTTAGTTGTTTCTAATTTAAGAATAAGATAATTTGCCTTCTAGAAGCAAAACAATGTTTATAGGGGAACAGAGTAAACACAAAATTCCTCTTAAATCAGAGGTTCAGAAATGCACATAGTGAATTTTGGCGTGGCTCTTCCCAACATCAACAGAGAAATTGATTCCAGCAATGTTCACAGTCCTGTCTATTAAATTCTACAGCAGGCACCCAAGAGAAAACATTACATTTACAGTTTTATCTAGTTTTCCATATTAGGTTAGTGTTACCTTATCTGAAGAGTTTAATATAGGGAGAGACAAAGGAAAATTTCTGCCTCAGTTTTCTGATATCCTTGTGACCTCCTACTGGGCGATCCTATGCCCTCTGTTAATTGAGATACCCCTGCTGCTCCCTACTTTATAGTCCTAGCTGGGATTCTGATCATATAAAACTAGCCACTTCCTCTGTTCACTGCTGCCATTCCAATCCTCAGACGATCAGTATTTTCGCTCACACACTGAGCGTAGTACCCTTTATAAGGCAGAGCATATGTATAAGTAGAGATGCTACAGCCTATTTGCTGTGCACAAAGCACTAGACAGGAAGGGCTGGAGCAGGCAGGGAGCCTGGGGTAGGAATAGGACTGAAGCTGGCGAAAGACCCAGGGTTAGGGTTGGGGCTGACAATAAACCAGAATCCCTGGCAAGAAGCATGAAATGGGATGTGGTAGCTGAATGGGCAGTACTTGTCAGCTATATATAGCAGAAACCCAGCTCCCCTGTAGTTAGGGTTGAACATGGCTTTCTGTTTAAAGGTGGGCTCTTATAAGTGATCTAAAATCTGCATGCTTAACTGGATTATCTTGAAATGCAATGTACCTAATGGGGGTGCTGGGTAGTCCAAGTCTGAGGTCGTTTGAACATGGAGTTCCTGATATATAGCCCTCCTTAAAAACCCAGAATTGTACAAAATCACCTGTACCTTATGTTTTTGTGCTCATATCTGGGCCTTAGACTGTGGCTGTGAGCCTCCCAAACTGATCTCAGTACCTTGGGATTTTTCTCCATTACCGCATGGCACTTCTACTTTGGGGAGAGGGGGTTATATTAAAGAATTTATTCTGCGGGGGCACATCTCCCTGGGCTCCCATGTGAGATGGGATCTAAGGGCCTTGCTCCTCTGATGGGGTCTGAGCTCTTCTCCCTCTTCCCCAAGAGCAGTCTTCCCTCTTCCCCAAGAGCAGTCTCCCTCTTCCCCAAGAAAAGCACTCCTTTCCTGCCATGTGTGAACTAGGAGCTCAGCCCCTTCAGGGGGTGGGGGCTGAGCTCCTCTTTCTGGACCTTGTGTGTGAACCATGATCTAGGGGGGCCCTGCCCCTCTGCAAGGGTGAGTGTTTAAGCCCTTCTCTCTGACTCCTCCTGAGAGAGCCAGGATCTGGGAGTCATCCTTCTGGGTGCAGAGCTGAGAACAGACATGCTTGCTGCATAGCACAGGTTCATAAGCACTGATAGCAAAGCTACATATATATGTTCTATACTCAAACAGTGAACCTGCTTTACAGAAACACAGTTGCTAAATTTTACAACACCTCCACCACATATTACAACTGCTTCCCCCTTATTCACAAGATTTCATCTAACACGGTCCTTTCACTACCCATCATTAAATACACAGACCTCATATCCCACCTCACTGTTGACAAACCCTATGGCAAGTTGACACCGGTGTACTGCTACTGACAACCTGCAGAACTCAGTGCTGAAATGAGGAATATTGGGTTCCTCAAGGGGCACAGGCACTCTTTCCTTGGATCACACACACAGGAGGTGAGGGGTGGCCGGGAGAGGGGCTCACACACTTCCCCAAGATCCCATCCAGATCTCTTCATATCACAATCACAGCTCTGCCAGCCTTCTCTAACTAATCCCTCCAAAATTCATACAGCTTAAATACAGTGAATGCAACTGGAGTGCATGAAGATAATTCTCAGTGGGTGCTGTCAGCTCCAGGTGGGGAAAAGTTAGGGTTGCACTGGCATGTACCTTAACTCTGTATTACCTAGTTTTCAGATATTTAAGATTGCATTACTTTAGTTCTTTATTTCCTGATTTTCAGAGGTTTGAGTTTAGCTGAGCTTGAAATATTGGAAGGGCACAAGGCACCACAGGGCAACCTCAACTTTGTTAAATAAGTTTTTGGGCATTTAATTTTTTCCTTGCTAGTTTTACTCAAACTTTCCTAAAGCCATTATTTTATGACATAATTCACAATCTCACATCATGCGGGGCTGGATGGTCCAGAAGACTGGTAAATTGTGGAGCTTTTCACCTTTTCACAGGCTTGAATTCAGGTCCGGGCAGTAGGGATGGAAAATCATTACCACATGACAGCTATTCAGTGGTCTCCCTACATGCAATGAATTTCAATCCTGTTACACATCACAATTTGTAGGCAATTCCAGATGAACTAAGAATTGAATGGAGACTCTAAGGATACTGAGAACAAACTTGTACTGCTACTTTTCATACTGTACTTGATCTGTGATTAAACAAATTTTGTGAGCCAAGGAATCACTTATCAAGTATTTTGTACAAAATTCACCAAACGCTTACTATTTTTAACAAAAATACCCGCCCCCTTCCAATCCCCTTATTTGAGTGATTCAGTCTGACTGCAGGCAGGGACTGTGTATTTTACTGCATATGGTCTATAAAACATCTACTATAATTTAGGCACAGTATAAATAATAGTATTTATATCTTTATCTAGGTATATCAGCTCTGGAAGGAATTTTTCAGGGAGGGACTAGCAGAAACAAAATGAGATCTTTTGATCTTGTGATATCTGTGTGATATTTTTTGACCAGCCTAATTTGAAGGGGAAAAGATGTTTATGTTAGAGGGATCCAGGGGTATCCTTCTCCCCTCCCCCTCCAGGCAATTTGTTTGAAAATGCTCGCCATTCGGTGCAACATGGTACATTCAACAGGGGCAAAAATCATCCCTAGGAGGAGTGGGTTTGCTACAGAAGAGAATTAATTCCATTAGAGAAAGCCCCATACCCTACCCCCCAACCCATACAAATAGAAACACTGTGAATATGGTGGTGATAGCTATGTGATAAATCATGGAGCCATATGATAATCAATATACAACATATATGTGGAAGTGATATCTCTGTGATAAATTGGGGAAGGATGTGATAACTTTGTGTATCACATTCCTGTACAATTTCTCACATACCTATGATTTCATCACTTGCCCACTATTCCATCTCTCTGAAACACCAACAGCCACACCACTTGACAGTACCAAACAACCACTATTTTTAAAAATCAACCTCTCTCTGAAATATTTCGTCCTTCTCCACCCAATGCTGGAATTGCCCCCAAACTCACACTCACTCGTGGTCCAAGACACACAAGATTCTATCCTAAGCCGGTAACATGTTTTTAAAATGTCATGACTTTAAATTCCAATATCTTGTGGCCCTGCAAGTCTAGGTGAAAGAACATTTTTTTCTTACCATCAGAAAGGGGAGATTTCCACCCCTTCCAATGGGACCCAGGACCTAGCCCGGAAGTCCTGATATCAGATTTTAATGCCATGGCTATTTTGTTTAAAAAAGCTACTTAAGTTATTTTTAGAGGTATTTTACATTTTATTGTTCTGATTTTGCTTTTTTTCTTTCAGCTTGTACATTTCTTTGAGCTAAATGCACAAGCTAAGTTAGCTAAGTTACTAGACTTTATAGGTGGAGTGATACAAAAAATAGTCCCAATATTTTAAAAACATATCTCCAAAGCATCTCTGAGTGTTTTTCTAATGTATGTGGCATGTGGGACTTAAATGATGATTTAATATGGTAAAAGGGCTTTATCACAGCACTTGTTAGGGATAACGTTCAGAACTCACTTTAAGGCTACGTCTACACTATGAGATAGGGGTGTGATTCCCAGCTCTCGGCGAGCTAGTGCCGTAATAATAGCAATGTAGCTGCAATAGTACGGGACATGGACTAGCTGCCCAAGTACACACCCACAGGGTTCAGGTGGGTTTGTACTCAGGGTGGCTAGCCTGTGCCCATTCTACCATTGCTACACTACTCGTTTTAGTATGCCAGCTCAGATGAGAGCTAGCATGAGTTTGTGTATCACCCCTCTACCTCATAGTGTAAATATAGCCTAAATATCTTTTATTTGCTCCCTCCTTTATCCCAATCTTCCAGTCTTTTCTCTCTCATATTCTATTGTTTCTTCCTGCCTTTTATCCACTCCCACCTGTCTCTGTACCCCCATGATCCCGGAATCTACTCACTTTTCCATTCATTCATCAGAGATCACCAGCAATGCTTTGTCCATCTCAACCCCTAGAACTGTCTCCCTCTTTGCAACCCCAGAAACTGGATACTACAGTGAAAGGAATTACAGGAAGCCCTAAGATATAACAGAAATAGTTTCCTCTCTCAGAGATAACAGTTAGTGTGCTGTTCTGTTGAGCTCAGTGCAGCAGCATGAAGCAAAAACATGGCTGCCTCTATCTCATTGTGCTGAGGGGAAGGAAGCCATCCCCACATTTGTAATCCATCCTCTTTTGAAATGAAATGGGAGATGGTAAAATTGTGGCCATTCTGAGCTCAGATTCCCCCCTTTCAGTGAGAAGGAAGATGAGGTCTTTCTAGCCTCAATTCAGGGAGCTGGTGCCAGTCATGTTTCCAGCTCCCCATGACTGAGTTGAGCATAAAAGAGGAGCACAGCACAGAGTTAGCTGTAACACTGAAGATTCCCAGGAAAGTCCTCAAAGAGCCCCCTGAGCCACAGTCTACAGTTCAAGAACACCCCAAAATAGATCACTTTAGCCTTTAACTCTGTCGAGTCAGCACCTATCATGAGCACTACAGTCATCTGAAAAATTCACATCACTATACCTTCATCTGCTCAGCAAAAGTTTCAGATATCAAATGAGAGGAACCTTTTCTCTTTATTAAAGCAGTGCAAATATTTGTATCCTCTAGATTTCTGCCTGCAAATCAAAAATAGGCAACTTTGAAATGTACAATATTTCACTAGCCACTCAAATTTCTCTCTAAAAAGAGGTAATATTATTGAGCTACTAGACAGTTTCTAATATATAAAACCTTATATATTTTACTCTCATTTGGTGGTTTGATGATAGGTGCTCTCACCTTCTGAAAATCTGGCCCATTTAGCATGCTGCAAGTTGGCCCCAAAACACTTGTCACTTTTGAAAGTCATGCCTACCGTACCCTCTTAGTTGTAAGATAATTTACAGATAGATTCTGAAAGAAATTGCTCTCTGAAAATTGTTGGAAATTTCCACCCTGAAGAGAAAATATGCAGAACATATTGAGGCTTGAAGCTCAATAAAGGCAGGTGCTGAGTTTATAACATACCTAGTTTACCAATCCATGGCTACATACAAACCCAAACAGTGTCAGTTAATGCTTCCAAATGTGGCCTCACAAGCCCTGTACTTGAACCAAAGGAGAATCTGCATTGCCATGTAAAAGCAATATTGATTCTTTGTCTCCTCTTTGTAGGCCAGACACTAATGTAGGTCTTTTCAATTAAGTGAAGGCCCAGATGCTGGCATACAGACACACACAAGCTGATAAATTTCAACTTATTGGAGAGGAGGATCAAGCTTTAAACTGTAAATCTTACACTGTTTTCTCTCATTAATATGAAACCACACTACATTTTTCTGCTACAAATTCTACTGTGCATATATTTCTTTCAGTTTTAGCCCCAAGTAATCTCTGTGTAGCATTATATGGAATATAATTTTGCATTGTGAAACATGGTGCAAAAGCATGTTCCTCTAGAATAAATCATTCTTGAAAGACAGACATGTTTTATCCCATCAGTATTTTCTCAAGGCTTTTGTTACCTGTACGGAAAGAAGCCACGCTTTCTGGGCTGCCTTAACTGAAATGATCTGCGAGCAGAGCAAATGAGATTTGTAAGATTTGTTTCTGTTGTCATTATTAAACTTCATATGTGTAGCTATCTAGAGAACGTCGTATTTCTCCAAACTTGAAAAGAAGTTTCTGTCTTATTGTTGCAATTTATTAAGGGCAAACAATCTGGGGCTTATAATAGGCCTGTAGGCAGAACAAAGCCCTTGTCAAATGGAAGGGGTGGCTGCTCAGCTGGGTATCATGTAAATGTGCAAAAAGAACTGTTCTGTTCAAAGACACTAGACATGCTTTTTAAATATAGCATCTCTCAGATAATTGAAGAGTTGCCATTTAACTGTTGTGTTGGAAATGTTAATTAAAAAAATTAGCTCAAGAAAACAAATAGAGCTGCAATTGTATATTTTTGTAAGATCTCATCCTAACAAACAAAAACTCGTGTATCACTTATGTTTGTATTAGATTTCTGAGTATTATATGAACCTAAACAGGCAGCTCTATTGGCATTTAGATAATTATATTATGTAAGTTAGGATAAGTTCATTGACTGATCTATTCATCTGGACAGATAGTTTGAACCTTATCTGATGCAAGTATGTCTTTTTAATAAAACAGGTTATTTTGACTTTTCCTTTGACAGACACTTGTGTCTCAAAAACCAAGTCAATTTCTCATTCTGCAGTTCATTTAAGATTTCTAATTATGTGATTGCTTTGCAAGGACTGAAATTAAAATGACAGATAAAGATAACAATGCAATAATAGACATTTTGCATGCAGTGGTTCACTTGAGCTGAAAGATTTTTTCCCCTCTTCCTTTTGAAACAGATAATCAGGACAGTGTCATCAATTAGATTTTCACTTTAACTTTTCCTAATGTTTCTGGACTTCACTGCTTGGCAAAAACAATTGGTACAGATTTCTTTATTTTTTCCTCTGGCCTAAAACTCAACCCCCCCACACTTCCCAAACTGTTACCACTGAAGAGTTTATTAAATGGCTGAAAAAGACAGCTGGTCCCACCATCTGTTAAAATTTTTCAGGGGCCAAATGAAACAGGTTACACCTTTGGCCATGCCAAGTCTTCCAATACCCCCTTCCTCTCACAGCCTGCGGAGGGCTAATCTGAATTTCACGCTCTGATTTTGCTATTGCTAATGTCTGAGCTTCTTACTGTTGCTTATATTACTTCTCTTTTCAGTAACAAAAGCCATCCTCTCCTTTCAACCAAGTTCATTTGCAATCAATGGAATACTGGTTCTACAGTTTCCCTTGCAGAAAAGACTACCTTGAAGGAAACCCACAGAGAACGAATATCTGACTTTTTGGAGCAATAGCAAGGAGCAGGAGTATGTTTCTGTTGTTTTGGAACCACTCTTCTATAAATGCTAATGGAGGTAATTCACATGTGCCAACAAAGACATAGTCTACAACACACTGCAGGTGTGAGGGGGTTGAAACAAAAGGGATGCTAACCCTAATGGTATTTCTTGTCATTAACAATTCTTTGATGTTCACACTCGAGGCTCTCTTTTATCTTGTAGTTTTTCAGCTATCTTTGTTAACATGCAGCACAACTGAACCTTCTCTCTCCCCCCGCCAGCATTTAAAGACATCTGCAAAATGTTCAAGCTGAGTTAGTTTCCACAGCATCTTTCAGTAACACACATTGAAATAGAATGAGATAAAGCTTATAAGGTTATTATTAAAACATCAGTAAGTTCCTATCATTAAGTTGAAGGAGCAGATCAATAAAAAGGAACACTTAAGTTACTTTAATAAGGATGAGTTTCCTGTAACAGAACTGGGGATTAACTTCAGTGTAACTCAAGTGGTGTTTGTAATACAGCAGCTCTGATAAGACTAGTTTGTTTTACTTGCACTCACTAAAAATAATTGCAAATGTTTCAAATGTATTAGATCAATAAGTTCCTGTATTAAAAAAGCTTTTATAATAGAGCGATATAAGGACATTTAGTTTTATAGAAGGGAGGGATTTCTCTACCGCTAAGCAGAAAGTGGGATTCATCCAAGGAGCTGTAGGTGGAGTTTCTCCACGTCCATCTGTCTTTTCATGACCTACAGATGGTAAAACACTGTGTTTTTAAAAATGTACAACTTGGTACGATGACAGTAAAATGAAATGAACAATCAAGGCACAAAAGACATTGTTCTAAACTAATGCGCAGTATCTCCAAACAGGTTTCAGAGTAACAGCCGTGTTAGTCTGTATTCGCAAAAAGAAAAGGAGTACTTGTGGCACCTTAGAGACTAACCAATTTATTTGAGCATGAGCTTTCGTGAGCTACAGCTCACTTATGCATCTGATGAAGTGAGCTGTAGCTCACGAAATCTTATGCTCAAATAAATTGGTTAGTCTCTAAGGTGCCACAAGTACTCCTTTTCTTTTTATCTCCAAACAAATACTGTAGTACAATGCAGTAGGGTTTGTGCATGCTACGAACAGTGCCAGCATTTTGCTTTCATCTCATCAGTCACATCCTGTTAGATCGAATCCATTTTATCACTGTATGTTGTGTTACATTGCAGTATGCTGTAATGTTAAATATCTAACAAGATCAACACCCCTTTCCAATCAGATTTCTGCTGTAAATCTGGATATTAGCAACTGTTTTTCAAAATGCTGATGATATAGTTATCAGCTATCAAAACTGCAGGTGATGTGAAATCTCTATGGAGAATTTGCTTTTCTTGCTCTTTTAGAACTCCATCATTAATTTAGTCAAATAGTAATCTGTGCCTGGATAGGATGGCGTGAAACTCCGAACTGGGATATACATACAAGGCTCTTCTGCTACCAATGCTAAATATCAAGAAGCGGGCAGTAAGCAATGCTAAAGAACTATCATATTCATTATTTACCTGCTTTATACCTTATTTTACATGATGTCTGAAGGCAAAATAATAACATTGCACTGAGTATTATCTTATCCCAGAGTTTAGGTGAATAAAATGATGGACTGAGTGCTCTGATCTCTGTTTATTGCAGCATAAGGCAGACTCAGAAATGTTTATGGCAATTAGAAATATCACCTTATCAGCAATTTCAAGAAAAGAACATGTTGTTATTTTTAAGTTTTGTATTGTGATAGTGCCTAGGAGTGCCAGTTATGGACCATTGTACTACGGGTAGTGCAAACACCGAACAAAAATACAGTCCCTGCTCCAAGCACTTTACAAGCTATGTAGGAAATGTTCTGTGATCAAAGTTTCTACATAATCTTCCACCTTAAATTGGGTAAATTTGGTGCTTACCAAAAAAGAGTACTAATATTGTCAGATATTGCATAACTTTCCTCACATAGCTGTGCCAAAGCCTCTCATTCCAAATCTATATCATCCCTTCTGTTTCAGTCATGGGCTGTGAAAGAGCACTGCTTTTTCAGCTAATCCCTGATCCACAACAATCTTGCTATTCCAGTCCTGGCTCCCAGATAAACCCGGATAATGCATCTCCATCAGATTAGCCATACTCTTGTTATCCCAATCCCACACAGCCCTGCCAATAAATTGCAATCCAGGCTTGCCACTTTCCTGCCACTGCAATTCTGGGCTTCTCTTGAGCAGAGATTCCAGGTGTGTCATGTAATGTGGCTTGTGATCAGGTTTTGTGATATTTGCCAGTATCATCAAGAGACTAAAATGAGGCCATCAAACTTATTTTCACTAGTGGCCTTGATCAAAATTTGGACCCAGGTCTCCTTCAGAAAAACACATATACATTAACTTGTGAGCTCACCCTAGTACCTGTCTGGAGAATAGTTAACAGCACTTTACAATTGCTCTAGAAATTGTTGCTTAGATTGTGTAATAGTTGTACATTCTCTGCAACTGAATAGCAATGAGGCCTGCTAAACAAACAAATGACATTTAATCCATTATTGGCATGGGCAACTAACATATAGAATCTGTTTCTGGAAACATAACTAATTTCCTTTTACGGCATCCAACACCATGGTATCTGAGTCTATAGTAAACAGACCACTGATGAGAGTACATATACATTTGTTGTTCAGATGTGTGTGGGATGCACACCTATGACAAAATGAATTTCTAACAATTCTTAAGAGACTGCAGAGAATGAGTCTAAGATTCAACTTGAATTTACCCGTAAAGGGGTGTTAACTTTTATGAATCATTACCCCAAGGGAATGGAAAGACTCTCACTGACTTCCATGGGCCCAAAGGATTGCTCCCCAGCATTTGGGTCTAAGAGGCATCGCATGCTGTTTTCATAAAGCTGGCAATCCTGCTTTGCTTGCTGAGGGGCGACTTTTTCTCCTGGCTGAACATTTCGTTTCTACAGCTCCACAGAGTGCTCTATCTTAAAGAAAAAGAGTACCAACAAAACGTGTCTTCAATGCTAACAGAAAGATATGAGATTATTGACAATTGTTTATTGCCAGGGATGAAAGATGGGGTGGGTAATGGGTACATTTATTATGGCAGAACAGTGAAGTCTCTTGTGATCAATATTTGGTGTCAGAGCCACTGGGTTGGTTCTCGCAAGCGGATACTCTTATACCATAAGATGTGTTCTTAACCACATGTATTCATTTGTATTTGAGTCATTCCAATAAACAGGAGATATTCTAAAATGTCAAGGACAGATTATCTTTCTGATTTATCCCATTTTAGGACTTTTAGGAAATGGGAAGGGCAGTATAAAGCCCCATGTTTGCCATTTATTATTTAGGTCTCCATTAATACTTTTGTAATGCAAATAGTTGGCATTCTTCAGTTTCAAGAGACCATGCGTATGCACCCCTCCGAGGTAAAGAATTAACTCAGTTGGTTTTATGGCAGCTGCAAACATGGATGAAGAGACCAACTTGAGAGAGAGCCCCTGGCGCTCAACTCTACGCCAATAAAGTATGAGATTAGAACAGGTGGCTGCTGCCTTCCGTTTTGTGTCAACGCTCAAAGTAAAGCTGGAGTATCTTTCCAGGGAGCAAGCCTGGGCAGATGATATAGAGGCCCTGAGTTGCCCATGCATCAGGACCCTGCTCTTGGCATCACCGGTAAAATCCAGAGGAGAGGAAGAACTAATACATTTGGTGCCAGATCCACTGCAGGAGTTGCTGGAAAGATACTAAAATATTAGTACCTGACCACCTTTGGGGCTCCACTCCAGATTTTCTGTCTGAGTTTACTCTCATAGCCTCACATTCTCCTGAATTCCTCCACAAGGCAGTGGGGCTTTTCTGTCAGGGGCTGCTCCCTTACCCAGGCTACCCACAAGGCAGTGGGTTTGATGAGTCTCAGGTAGTACCGTCTACTCTCATTACGGTAGCAGGAATAACCTGACTTGACTGTACAATTCAAATACAACAATAATTTATACTTACAATTTTTATAGAAGTAGAAATCTAAGTATTTGATAACACTTCTCTTTTCACCTTTGGGACTGAATCTGATCTCACTTTCATCAGTTCCATTCTGATGTCACTTCACTGACAGTACTAGCTACAGTTGATTTATAAAACTGTGAGATCAGAATTATGCAGTTGGAATCTGAGCTCCAGTACACAATTTCCCCTTTGGAATCTAAGTAGGGGCTTGTCTATACAGCCCTCCAGTTCGGACTACAGGGATGTGAATGGCAGTGCACACCAAAGTGCTGTGCTGTAATTCCCCCCTTGTGGATGCTGTGGGCATGAACTAAAAGATTCCTCATTTGCATGAAAGTAAGCTTCTTCAAACAGGATTTCATTAATGTGAACTAGGACCCTTTTAGTTCAAGCCTGAGGCATCCACACAGGGGAGTTTCAGCACAGCACTTTGGTGCACATGGCTAGTCACAGCCCTGTAGCCCAAACTGTGGGGCAGCAGAGCCATGCCCTAAGTATAAGCATAAATCGTTTTAATGTTTAGGATGACAGAATTTGGAAGCTACTATTTAAGCAAAAGCAAACACCCTACAAACATGAATGGGGTAAGCCTCATAACACCATTGTAAGATAGGTAAATTATTAGTGTTATCATCATCATCATCATCACATTTTACAAATGGTGAAACTGAGCCACCGGAAGATGAAGAGGAAGTCAATGGAATAACTGGTGACACAACGTAGATTTCCCGACCTCCAGCCATCTTCTTTAGTCACAAGACTACCTTCTCTCTCTCCCTATTCCTGATATCACCATCCTTTCCCCCATATTATGTGTCTCCT
Source organism: Lepidochelys olivacea (assembly GCF_965140295.1). Lineage (NCBI taxonomy): Eukaryota > Metazoa > Chordata > Testudines > Cheloniidae > Lepidochelys > Lepidochelys olivacea. The sequence goes on along the minus strand of NC_140421.1, from coordinate 39,886,522 downwards.
GACTAGGACCAAAGAAACAACTGTTGTGAGGACTCTCTATTTCCAACACCAGACCTTATTTCTGACAATAGTTATGCTTGGCTGACTATACTCACTTGAATGAAATCTGTAGCCTCTTCTCAATATCTGTTGGCTCGTGCAGGATTTCATGCAAGTGAGTATGGGGCTGAGCTCTGGGACCGTCTACCCTCACAGGATTCCAGAGCATGGCCTTCAACTCGAGCACTACATAACAATTTTTCAGTCCCAGAGCCCAAGCCGCATAAGCCCGAGTCAGCTGACGTAGGCCAGCTGCAGGTTTTTTATTGCTGGGTAGACATACACTGAGGGGCTTGGCTATACTCAACACATTTCTTAAAGTGGGTGCAAATGTGAAGTGGATGTAATTTATGCATACTCTGGAGCCCCTTTATAGTGCCAGAGTGGTGTAAATGGGTCAATGAGAAGCAAGCTGAAAATGCACAAACTAGAGGCACCATTATTTAAAATTAATTCCCAAATGCTCATTGTGCTTTTTTTTTTTTTTTTGGTCAGCACTGGGAGGAATTTTCATCCCAATATAACAGTGAAGTCACGGGGAATATTGCCATTGAGGCCTCATGCTGGGATTTATCTTTCATTCAACCCTTTGCCTGATAAGGTTTTCTTATTTTATTACACATAGATTCATAGATATTTAGGCCAGAAGGGACCATTATGATCATCTAGTCTGACCTCCTGCACAATGCAGGCCACAGAATTTCACCCACCACTCCTAAAAAAGACCTCACACCTATATCTGTGCTATTGAAGTCCTCAAATTGTAGTTTGAAGACCTCAAGGAGCAGAGAATCCTCCAGCAAGTGACCCGTGCCCCATGCTACAGAGGAAGGCGAAAAACCTCCAGGGCCTTCCAATCTGCCCTGGAGGAAAATTCCTTCCCGACCCCAAATATGGCGATCAGCTAAACCCTGAGCATATGGGCAAGATCTGTCTAACAAAGTCTTTCAACTAGCTAGTTCACAACAAGACCTGTATTCTGCGTACTTTGAAGGCCCTCTTGGCAACTGGTATCAGATATCAGCTCACCATGGCTGCTCAGCAGCAAAGGTTTCCCTCTACTTTTGTTTCACCATTAATCTCTCTCGCTCTCTTTCTCTAAATAGAGCTGTTTGGAAAATTTCCACTGGAAATTTCAACATTTTGAAATTTGTTTTCATTCTGAATCAGAACAAAAATCTGACATTTCAAAATTTTGGAAAGGAAATTTGGAAAAACTTTGATGCAGAACCATTGAAACATTTCATTTAGATAAACTAAAAATGTCTAGTTTCAATAATGCAAAAACATTATCATATAAAATATCAAATACATTATGAGTATGTTATATATCATATAATATTAAAATTCATATTTAAACATACAGCAAAACTAAATGAATTGAAATGACATAGTGAAAACAAAATGTTTCAACATTACTGAAATAACAAAGTTGAAATGATTTATTTTGACTTTTTTCCCATTGAAAATGTCAAAACTGACATTTTCCAGCAAAGTGTTTTGATTTTGACAAAACTGAATTTTCCAATGGAAAACTTCTGTTGAAAATGTTTCCACCAGCTCTATATACCACCTTTCTTGAAAGCTTTTTCCTGTATCCTTTGCCCCATTTTCTTCTGACACTGGAGGACAAATGCATGTCGTCTATATAGCTACTGGAGAATTTGGATTGGGTTTCATAAACACTCAGAGCTAACTCCTTCAAACTCATTTTTATATTTTCACCTGTAACTGTAAAAGCCCATTCAAACAAACAGGGCCAGATTAACTTTCCTGTGGACTCGGGGCTATTAGATTTTGTGGGGCACCTGTAGACAAGTCTTTTTCCTAATTTAAAACAAAATGATTACACTTATGGCATCGAGGCTACTAACGCTATACTAAACTTGCCTTTTAATTAGGGCTGTCAATTAATTGCAATTAAATAAAAAAATCATGATTAATTGCAGTTTTAATTGCACTGTTAAACAATAGGATACCATTTGAAATTTATTAAATATTTTGTATATTTTTCTACATTTTCATATACATGGTATTCTGTGTTGTAATTGAAATCAAAGTGTATATTATTTTTTATTACAAATATTTGCACTGTAAAAATGATAAACAAAATAATAGTATTTTTCAGTCCACCTCATACAAGTACGGTAGTGCAATCTCTTTGTCGTGAAAGTGCAACTTATAAATGTAGATTTTTTTTTACGTAACTGCACCCAAAAACAAAACAATGTAAAACTTCAGAGCCTACAAGTCCATTCAGTCCTACTTCTTGTTCAGCCAATAAGACAAATAAGTTTATTTACATTTGCAGGAGATAATGCTGCCCTCTTCTTATTTACAATGTCACCAGAAAGTAAGAACAGGCATTTTTATGGAACTTTTGTAGCCAGCATTGCAAGGTATTTATGTGCCAGATATGCTAAACATTCGTATGCCCCTTCATGCTTCGGCCACCATTCCAGAGGACGTGCTTTCATGCTGATGACCCTCGTTAAAAAAAATAATGCATTAATTAAATTTGTGACTGAACTCCTTGGGGGGAGAATTATGTGTCTCCTGCTCTGTTTTATCTGCATTCTGCCATATATTTCATGTTATAGCAGTGTCAGATGATGACCCAGAACATGTTGTTTGTTTTAAGAACACTTTCACTACAGATCTGACAAAATGCAAAGAAGGTACCAATGTTAAATTTCTAAAGATAGCTACAGCACTCAATCCAAGGTTTAAGAATCTGAAGTGCCTTCCAAAATCGGAGAGGGACAAGGTGTGGAGCATGCTTTCAGAAGTCTTAAAAGAGCAACACTCTGATGCTCCGATGGAAACTACAGAACCCAAACAACCAAAAAAGAAAATCAACCTGCTGGTGGCATCTGACTCAGATAATGAAAATGAACATGTGTCGGTCTGCTGCTTTGGATTGTTATCAAGCAGAACCCGTCATCAGCATGGATGCATGTCCCCTGGAATGGTAACGGAAGCATGAAGGGACGTATGAATATTTAGTGCATCTGGCACGTAAACATCTTGTGACACCGGTTACAACAGTGCCATGAGAATGCCTGTTCTCACTTTCAGGTGACATTGTAAACAAGAGGCAGGCAGGAGTGGCGTGAGGCCATGGCATGCAGGCAGCCTGCCTGAGCACTGCTGCGCCGGGGTCCCCCTTATACCAGGGCCCTGGGCTGCAGCCCCTAAAGCCCCTGCGTTAATCCGGCCCTGCAAACAAACAGACTTATCATACCTATAATAGAATAAAATAATGATTATTATATAAAGATATCCATTCATTTCCTTCCAGGCAACTCAGACCCCTCTGATATTGACATTTTAAAAATATGGTGATACCTGTATTAAAGGACAACTGTCTTAAATGACTGATGTACATCCTCTCCAAGCATTTTACAATACTAAAATATCTTACTAAGTGATCTCCCCACCCCCAATGTAAGCAGAGACTGAACAAATATTGCCCCACTGTGAAAGGCACTATATAAACATACAGTAAGAGACAGTTCCTGCTCCAAGGAGCTTACAATCTAAATAGAGAAGACAAGACAAGAGTTGGGAGAAAGTAATTATCCTCATTTTACAGATGGGGAACTGAGGCAGAGAGAGACTAAATGACTCACTCAAGGTCCCAGACAAAATCTGTGATAAAGTTGGGAATTGAACATAGATCTCTTGAGTCCCAGGCCAGTACCTTAACCACAAGTCCAACCATGGCCAAAAAGCCAGAACTGAAATCAGCAATGGCACTCAAGCTGGAGCTTTTCTGGTATAAAGTGCAGAGAGGGGCTGGCAGGATCCTCTCTGGGAAGATACCTGACTCTGGAACTCAGCGTTCATTCATTTCTCCCCTTGGTCCATCTCAGCTTGGATCTATTAACCCTTTAGGGTCACACTGCAAGGCCCATTTTTTCTCCCATGTACTTGGTAAGAGGACAATTTGAGGGGCACTTTTTTGAGGGGGACATTTACTGTTCGGAACATCAGGGATGAGGGTCACCTATTTATCCATCAATGTGGGATTGAGAAGTCCGTCTGTGCTGCTGGTTCATGATATGAGATTGCTGGGTTACCTGTTGGGAGGGCCCCAGGAGAAAAGGCTTGGCTTCTGTTAATGTAATGAAATATTCTATACCTCAATACAAGAATACAAACAGGAGGACTGGAACATAATTCTGCATGCATTTTGTTTGATTGCTGGGGTGGAGTAGTCTGGGCCAGTTCTTGACCCTTCTGCTCAGCAGCTGCAAAGCCCCATCAGAGCTCTGCACTCATGGAACAGTAACTGAACCCTATGGGGGAAGGTTTAGTTACCTCCTCACAGCCACTACAGAGCTGAGCCCTGCATACACAGGCCACTTTCTCACCTTGAAGCAGAATCAGACTCTACCTTCCCATGTCCACATAAGGCAGTGGGGCCACCAGGGAGTTGGTTCCTTTGCCGAGGTCCCTATGGGGAAGCAGGTTCAGCTAAGGCGGCAGTGGGAGGGCCGAGAAACCTCTTCTCTCCCAGCAATGAAACAAGTTGAGAGCTCAGCTGATGGGGTCTGGCCTCATGATGGATAGGATGCCACAGAGCTTGCCCCCTGCAAAACTTCCCTCCCCCAGCCTGCAGGATTTGGCTCTGCATAGTGGTTCTTTGAAAAAGCAGTTTTTGTTCAGGACTGCAGCAATATGAAACAGTGTTTCTTCAGTAGCAATGCAACACCCTGCCCCTTTCCCTCACTGTGAGCAGAACAAGCCTAAACAAATGAAAGCTGACAGACTCAGTGACAGCAAAATCTCAAGTTTTTCAGCTGACTTCAGTGTAGATACACTGATTCACAGCAGCTGAGAATGTGGCTCTTAGCAGCAAAACTGTGAGATAAAAGTGTATGAGTGCACTAAATTAAGGATGAAAAGGGAGTTAACCTGCTTAGGTCTCTAGGCACTAGACTTATGTAGGGAGCAATATACATCTGGGGGAGGATACAGAGATGTAGGCAGCTATATTTATGTCTATTGTGCGCTGCATTACGATGATGATGATGAAACATTAATATTATGGTAGTGCCTAGATGCCTCAGCCACATCTTTGGCACCCCATTCCCCTGTTCTCCTAGTCAGTGCACAAACAGGTAGTAAATGGGAGTCCCTATTCCAAAAGGTTTATATCCTAGAAAACAATACGTAGGTGGACAAGACAAAGAAGCAGGTGGAGAAGGGAGGACAGGGTACAAAAGTAATAGGAAGAACAGACTTGTTGTGGACACAATTCTTATCCAATTAGATTTTCAGAATGGCACGCGATTAGATTATTCAGTAATGGGTGCTTAATGTTGTAAATCTAATCATTTGGGGCCAGCTTCACCCACAGTTAATACTATTTTATTCTGCAAGCAATCTCACTGGAAAAAACAGTCCCTCACCTTCTCGTAACTGTTGTTGTTCGAGTGATTGCTCATATCCATTCTAACTAGGTATGCGCGCACCACATGCACAGTCGTCGGAAAGTTTTTCCCCGAGCAGCACCTGTCGGGTTGGCTGTAGAGCCCCCCAGAATAGCGCCTCTATAGTGCTCTATGCATGACCCTGCCAACCTGGCACTTCCTCAGTTCCTTCTTGCTGGCTACTCCGACAGAGGGGAAGGTGGGTGGGTTTGGAATGGGCGTGAGCAACACATCTCGAAGACCAACAGTTACGAGAAGGTGAGTAACCGTTGGGTTTTGGTTTTTTTTGAGTGATTGCTCATATCGATTCCAATTAGGTGACTCCCAAGCCTTACCTAGGTGGTGGGCTTGGAGTTATGGAATCGCTGATTGGAGCACTGCTCTGCAGAATTACCTCTCTGTAATGAGAGGTGAACATATGTACCCAGGACCAAGTTGCTGCCCTACAGATTTCTTGGATCGGAACCTGGGCCAGGAACACCACGGATGAGAACTATGCCCTTGTCGAGTGTGCCGTAAGTGCCGGGGCTGGTGTCTTGGCCAGAGAGTAGCACGTGCGGATGCAGGATGTGATCTAGGAAGATATTCTTTGAGATGAGACCAGGAGTCCTTTCATCCGATCTGCCACTGCTACGAAGAACTGGTTCGACTTCTTGAATGGCTTAGTGCACTTGATGTAGAAGGCTAGCGCCCGTTGAACATCCAGAGAGTGCAGCCTCTGCTTATGGCTACTGGCATGAGGCTTTGGATAAAAAACAGGCAGGAATGTGTCTTGGCTGGTATGGAAATGTGACACAACCTTCGGAAGAAAGGCGAGGTGGAGTCTGAGCTGCACCTTGTCTTTGTGGAAAACTGTATAAGGTGGGTTGGAAGTAAGGGCCTTTAACTCTAACACTCTTCTTACTGATGTGATGGCAATTAGGAAGGCTACCTTCCATGACAGGTAGTGAAGGAAGCAAGTTACCAGCAGCTTGAATGGGGGCCCCATTAATTTGGAAAGGACCAAATTCGGGACCCACCCAGGAACAGTCTGTCTAATCTGGGAAAGTAACCGGTCCAGACCCTGGAGGAACCGTCCAACCAGGGGGTTGGCGAAGATGGAGCATCCAGAGACTCCAGGGTGGAAAGCCGAGATAGCAGCTAAGTGTACCTTTATGGATGGCACTGCCAGGCCTTGCTGTTTCAGGTACAGAAGATACTCCAGAATAAGAGGTAACAGCACCTGAAGTGGGGGCATATGATGCTGGTCACACCAGCAACTAAACCTCTTCCACTTTGCCAGGTATGTGGCCCTTGTGGAGCAATTTCTGCTTCCGAGTAAGACCTCCCTTACCTGTTCCGAGCACAGGAGCTCCACAGGGTTCAGCCAGGAAGCTTCCAGGCTGTGATCTGGAGGGACCAGAGGTCTGGGTGATGACGCCTCCCTTGGTCCTGAGTGATCAAGTCGGGGAGGAGCTGCAACATGACCAGGGCATCGACTGACAGATCCAAAAGTGTGATGTACCAGTGTTGTCGAGGCCATGCTGGTGGTGCCAGAATTAGTTCCACCCTGTCCCTGCAGACCGTGAGCAGGACCTTGTGCACGAGAGGGATTGGGGGAAAGGTGTAGAGCAGATGGCCTCCCCAGGGTAGCAGGAATGCATCTGCAATTGAGCCTGGGCTGCTTTTCTGGAAGGAGCAAAACAATGGGCACTTCCTGTTGTTCTGAGTGGCGAACAGGTCAACCTGGGGAAACCCCCATCTCTGGAAAAAGGAGTGAATGACATCCGGCTCGATGGACTGCTCATGGCTGTGGAAGGACCTGCTGAGGTGATACGCCAGTACGTTCTGGACTCTTGGCAGATGTGATGCTTCCAGGTGAATGGAGTGGGCTATACAGAATTCCCAGAGCCTGAGAGCCTCCTGACAGAGGGGCGAGGACTGGTTCCACCCTGCTTGTTGATGTAAAACATTGCAATGGAGTTGTCAGGACTGCCACATGCTGGCCTTGCAGACAAGACTGTAAGGCCTGGCATGCAAGTCACACCGCTCTGAGCTCCTTGATATTGATATGGAGAGAGAGCTTGTCCTGTGACCAGAGGCCCTGTGTTCGGAGATCTCCCAGATGTGTGCCCCAACCTAGAGCTGACGCATCCATAACTAGAGACAAGGACAGCTGAGGGCTGCTGAAGAGGACTCCTTCACAGACTATTTGAGCATTGAGCCACCACTGGAGTGACTCTAGTACCTGCTGTAGCACCATGACCCCTAGTCCCAGGCAGTCGTGCCACGGGCGGTATGTCGAAGCAAGCCACGTCAGCCTGGCATGTCGAAGCACGTGTGTGCAGGCCTCCATGTGACCAAGGAGACTGAGGCAATTCCTTGCTGTAGTGGTTGGGTACTCATGCATCAAATGATGCTTGGAATCGGGACTCCAGCAGATGTGCTCTTGCCTGGACTGAGTCCAACACTGCTCCGATAAACTCTATTCTCTGGGTTGGTGACAAAGTGGACTTGTTCACACCCAGTCTCTTGAACGTGGATGTGGCCAGACTGACCCGTGACTCCACCTGCTCTCTGGTGTGCCCCCTGAGCAGCCAGTCGTTGAGGTAAGGGTAAACCTGCAGCTGCCTCCTTTGGAGGAAGGCTGCTACCACTGACAATTACTTGGTGAACACTCGTGGGGCTGTCGACAGGCCAAAGGGAAGGACCATGAACTGATGATGTTTCTGGCTGATCATGAACCTTAAAAGCATCTGTGTGCAGGGCGAACCGCTATGTAAAAGTACGCATCTTTCATGTCGAGGACAGCAAACCAGTCTCCCGGATCCATAGAAGGGATAATTGTATTGAGGGAAACCATGTGGAACTTCAACTTGTTGAGTCCTCGCAGGTCTAGAATGGGACTGAGACCCACTGGGGATTAGGAAGTAGCTTGGGGATTAGGAAGTAGCGGGAATAGAATCTCCTGCCCCTTAACTCCTGAGGAACCTCTTCCACTGCTCCTATGGCAAGGAGTGCCTGCACCTCCTGGATAAGGAGTTGCTAGTGAGAGGGGTCCCTGAAGAGGGACCGGGAAGGGGTGTGGGAGGGAGGGTAGGAGCAGAATTGGAGAGAATATTCCACTTCCACTGTGCGAAGAACCCAGTGTTCTGAGGTTATTTGGGACCATCCACGGTAGAAGAGGGATAGACGGTTCAAAAAACACAGAGAAGTATCCGGCTTTGAGACAGGTGCTCCTTCTTCGGGCGCACCTTCAAAATGTCTGTTTTGAGCCTGACGAAGGCTTAGTCAGGCCTTTGCCTTGTCCGGACGGGGGATGGGAAGGCTTACGCCCGGCGTGAAAGTGGGCCAGTACGGGCTGGTATGGCATACTGGTAAGAACTCGCACCGGCCAGCGCTTTAGTGTCCCTGCCCCTTTTGCCTCCCCCGTCGGCGGCCTGGCTGGTAGGATCCATACTGGCAGGGCCGCGACGGGGGTGTGGGCAGCAACGTTAAAGCGCTCCTGCAGCAAAGGACCCTGCAGCGCTTTAACATCCCTGCCCCTTTTGCCCCCTCTCGGCCACCGACAGGTGGGGAAGGGGGGGCAAAGGGAGCAGCTGCCCCGGGGCCGGCGATTTAAAAGGGCCCAGGGCTCCGGACGCCCCTGAGCCCTTTAAAATGCCACTGGAGCCCCAGGCAGCATGGGCCAGGCAGCTGGGAAGGGCTGGCTGGGAGATGCTGACCCCCAACCCCGCCCCTTCCGCCCGAGCCCCCACCCCTTCCGGGGGCCAGAGCTGGCCCCGGCCCCGTACTGGTAAGAGTCTGGAGTTACTTTCACCCCTGCTTACACCTGCTATTCCTACCCCTGCTTCTGTAAATATCCTGCCTCGGCCAAGGAGGATACCAGGTGCTGTTGCAGCAGCTGGGGCTTAAAGGGCTTTCGTTGGGTTGCTGGTGTATGCATACTCAAAGATTTCATTTTCGCCCTGGAGTCTTTGAGGCTATGCAGTTTGGAGTCAGTCTGTCTGGCAAACAGGCTCACCCCTTCAAAGGGTAGGTCTTGCATAGTTTGCTGAACCTCGGACGGGAGCCCCGAGACTTGCAGCCATGAACTACGCCACCTATGTATCCTGAGGACAAGGTGTACACTGCCGAGTCTGCAGTGCTAAGAACTAAACAACTACAAAATAAAAACATTCCGAAGAGAAGCTAGGGAAATGTGGAGAGCTTGCAGAGCAAGATGCCACAGTTCCAATGACCATCACTGGCGGTAAGAAGGAACTGAGAAGGCGCCGGGTCAGCAGGGTCATATATAGAGCACTATGAAGGCGCCACTCCAGGGGGCTCCACAGCCAACCCGACGGGTGCTGCTCGGGGAAAAACTTTCTGACGACTTTGCACGTGGCGCGCACACACCTAATTGGAATCAATATGAGCAATCACTCAAAGAAGAATATGGCATACCATCCTTTAAAAAGAATGTCAGAAGATCTAAGATTAGTAAATGCTTATGCTTAATAACAGAAAAAACTGTTAAGTGTCTTCCTTGTGTTTTACGATTTAATGCCTTGACACAGCTTTCGCTGACCAGGGCCGCAATTCAGCAAAGCACCTAAACATAGGTTTAAGAGCTTTGTTAAATAGAGCTGGGATTACAGACATGCTTAAAATTAAACATGGGTTTACATGCTTTGTTGAGTTAGAGCCATATTTGGTATTATTGTAGAATTATATTCATGTCGAATTTATGATTTTTGTTCCCTGTTACTTATGTGCAAAGCTTGGCTACCACCAAATAATATACAATTGGTAACCTATAATTAAACTGCCTATGACAATAACGTGGATTACAGCCATATGTCCTGACTTTCTGCATTTAAAAATACATAAAACTACTTTAAAAACTGCTTTTTTATGAATGTCTTTGAGAGACAAAAAATTGCACTATGAAGAAACCATATATTTTTGAGGGTCTTGTGACCTAAGTCAGTGTGGGAGCCCCACATTCATGTGACTTTCTTCAAGACAGTTTTATTTCCCATTCTAACATCTCATAAATTCTAGCACTTTGAGTTTTAGCAAATTATCTCAAGAAAAAGTTTTCTCTTGAGATAGCACAAAGGATGCTCATTCATGGCAAGTTTTAGTGAGATGGAAAGAGGCTGATGGGCATCCAAGAGATTTCTGGAGAGAGAGAAACAAACATCCATCCATCGTATTAATTACCAGCCATATTTGTACTGCACTTCTGGATTTCACTAACTCATTGGCAGCTGCCCACATGTTCTCATTCAGAACTATCTGTACTTTAAAGATTCTAACATGCACCCTCACACACTCAGTGTTCTCCATAATCCAAGGTCATGGCCCATTGCTTGCAGCTCTTTGGCCTTTAATCTTGCCAGCCATTCTGTCAGGTTTTTGATGGAGATTGAAGAGAAGAACATGAATGGGAAATATTCTTTTTAAATTTCACTTTCAGCCTCGTAAGCCAGACTGCAGGAACAGTACTGTGACAACTAGGAGAGATCTGAGGCTTCTGCTAGACTTCCTGTCTGTCTCCCTTTTCCTGGCCCAAAGCTTTAGGAAAGATTGAAGAAACTGGACATGTTTAATCTTGAAAAAAGAAGATTGAGGGGGGACCTGATCGGAGTCTTCAAATATGTTAAGGCCTATTATAAAAAGGATGGTGATTAATTATCCTCCATGTTCACAGAAGATAGGACATTGCTATGGCAGTAAAAGCTCTACGTAGATGCAGTTATACAAGTTATAAAGTCCTTTTGCTGGTGTAGCTTCTTTTGTTCAGGAAACTGGCATAAGCTGCATTCCCACTAGAATGGTTACCAGTACAGCTATAGCCAAGGGTGAAAGTAACTTAAGGGACTTACCTGTATGCAGGGTGGCCAAGGTCCTGAGCAAGGTGTGTGTAGGGAGGGGAGGGGCGCTCAACTGGAAGGGGCGGGGCCTCTGGTAAAAGGGGCGGGGCTGGGACCAGACTCCCCCAGCCAGCCCTTCAGCGCGGCCCGGCGGTGATTTAAAGGGGCTGGTGCTCCCGGCTGCCACCACCACTACTCCTACCCCAGGGCTCTGGCAGTGATTTAAAGGGCCCTGGGCTCCTGGCCGGTGCCATCGCTATGTACCAGCTCTTACTGCCGGGCCGGGCCGGACCGGCTTACTTTCACCTCTGGCTATAGCTGGCAAATCCTTTTTAGTGCAGTCAAAGCCTGGGACTCTCTCAGCCCTTAAGTGAAGGGTTATGGGCACTGTGCCCCAATTCAGCGCAGTGCTTGGATCTACTAATATATGACAGAGACTAACCAGCATGGTTTTACAAAGGAAAATCATGTCTCACTAATTTTTAGAATTCTCTAAACTTGTCAGTGAAGTAGTGGATAAGGGAGAACTGGTTCATATTGTTTATTTAGACTTCCAAAAGGCCCTCAACAAGGTCCTGCATAGGAGGGTACTGAAGAAGCACAGTCACAGGGTGAGACACAAAATATTGTCATGGATTAAAAGTTGTCTGGAAGACAGAAAGCAAAGAGTAAGATTAAATGGTTAATTTTCATCATGGTATCAGGTTAACAGTGAGCTGTCTCATGGTTCTATACTAGGTCCTGTGTTGTTTAATTTATTTATTGATGATCTGGAAAGGGGGCAAAATTTGCAGACGATGCAAAGTTATTTAGGTTAGTTGGGACCATAGATGACATAGAGACACCTAAACAAATTAGGTGACTGAGCAACACAGAGGCAAATGGAATTAAATGTCAGTAAATGCAAAGTAATGCACATTGGAGAGGAAAATTTAAACTACTCAGACAGGGTAGTTTAACAATCGTACAGGGTTCTAAATTAACTGTATCGGCTCAAGAAAGGGATCTGGGAGTTGACAGCTCAATGAAGACCTCCCATCAATGTGCAGCTGTGGTCAAAAAGCAAACCAGATTTTAGGATGGATAAGAAATAGGATGGCAAATCTTACAGAGACTATTATAACACCTTTATGTAAATCAGTGGTGGCCTCATCTGGATAACAAGAATGATCAAAGGCACTGAAAAGTCTCCAATGAAGAGAAATGAAAAGGTTTGGGATTGTTTAACTTCGAACAGTGATGAATAACAGGATACATGATAAAAGAACACAAAATAACGACTGGTCTAGAGAAGGGAGTTTGGGACCTTCTGTCCTTCATCTCATAATACAAGAACAAGGGGACATTCAGTTAAATTAAAAGGAGGGAAATTCAAAACTGACATAGGAAATACTTTTTCATATAATGGGTAATTATACTATGGAATTCACTACAACAGGAAATTATTGAGACCAAGAGCTTAACAAGATTCAAAAAGGGGTTTGAGTACTGATATCAAGAATATCCAGAGTTCTCATAATTAATGACATTATATTTCTGTGGAAGGGATATTAAACCTCATGCTTCAGGGTTTAAGGTAATACCTAAATAGTTGAGATTAGGATGAGACAGAACGTGGGGGGCAGATCACACAACATCTGCCTATTGCAAAGTTCGTACATCCTGCTCTGAATCTTCTGGTGCTGACTGTTGTTGGAGACAGGGTACTGCCAGCCAGGATGGATAGAGCAATCTGGGTCTGAGCAATTCTGGCAGTGCCTATGTCCCTATACATGTTAGCATATGCTAAATTAGGCGTGCTTAAACCTCATTGACTTCAATGGACAGTGAATTTCACCCTAAATGAATTAAATTTCACAACACCCTTAAGAGACAAGGAAATGCTATCCACATTTTGCATATGAGGAAACTGCAGCACAGAGAGATTAGATAATGTATCTAAGATTATGTAGATCTCAGAAGGGAACCCAGTCTTGTGTTTTAGTCAAAAGTACCCTATACAATTATACACTAAATTATTTTGTATCAATTCCTTTTAAAAACTATGTTGACTCATAGGTGCTGCCGCACCCCCTGGCTTGAAGTGGTTCCCATTATATACAGGGTTTACAGTTTGGTTCAATGGCTCTCAGCACCCCCACTCTTTTTGGTAACTCTTTCAGGGAAAGTATGAACATTACTAAATTAAATACTCTCTCATTAAATACTATCTTATGAGATAAATTCTGAGATACATATTCAGCATTTTAAATGGTTTTTACACAATGCTTTTTATTGTGTTAATTCTTTGTAGTTTTAAAAAAACATATGAAGTTCTGAAAGGCCTATATGACATATAATATTTTTACTGTGACCTCAAATTATGCTGAACGTCAATACAAAGTCCCAGTCCCAGTTCTGCAATGCCATGCTGCTGAGTTTAAAATTATACAGTATCCTGTTTTAGAAGGGATGCCTATTTAGGGCCTGATCCTGTGAACACTTACATCTACAAGTAACTTTATTGACTTCAACAGGACTTCTTATATGAGTAAAGTTAAATGGAACTACTCAGGTGGGTAGTGTTTACAGAATCAGGGTCTAATTTTGCAAGAGGCTTCATAAGCTGTAATTATGTCTGTCTCTCTCTCAGACACACATGCAAACCAGATTTGCTAAACATGTGCAATGACTCTTACCAGCATTAGACCAAAGCATAAATGGTGAAGTTCAGCTCTGAGCAAAAGACGCTCCTCTTGAGGAAAGAGAAGATGTGGGGTTGAGTGAGTTGTCATCTTCAGTGATAGATTCGACAGCTGACAATGATTTGTAATATTCATCCTCCCCATCAAGCACTTTGATCTGGCTTTGAAACAAAACACAAAAACTATTTTTATTAAGTATATAAAATAAAAAGTACAAAGTAGTTCTCCAAAACCTTAAGAAATATCTCTCTCTGTGGATGGTGAAATGAAAACACTGAAAAAGTGTTAATACAAGAAGGGGAAAAGATGGGATGATTTTGTTAACAAGATGCAGCCTTTGTACATGTCTCTCAATCTTGCTGCCACTTTTCAGTGCTTTAAATCTCTCTGTGGGAACTGAATGGCTCTGAGGATTGGTAACAGGTCACACAGCCTTTCATCTCTAGGTCTGCAGTACAGTCACAAAAAGAAAAGGAGTACTTGTGGCACCTTAGAGACTAACCAATTTATTTGAGCATGAGCTTTCGTGAGCTACAGCTCACTTCATCGGTAGCTCACGAAAGCTCATGCTCAAATAAACTGGTTAGTCTCTAAGGTGCCACAAGTACTCCTTTTCTTTTTGCGAATACAGACTAACATGGCTGTTACTCTGAAACCAGTACAGTCACAGCAATTATTTGTATCAAGTATTTTATTTCACAAATGTAGCATTTTTGTCTGATTGAAAATTTTCCACACACAGACTTTGATATTTACAAATACGTTCATTATTCAGAATTGTTCGAACTCCATGGGCAAACATTTGTTTGTGAACTATGGGCCTGATCCAAAGCCCACTAAAGGGAATTCCATTATCTTCAGCGGGTTTTGGATCAGGCCCTATTTGCTCCAACTGCGTCTTCAGCTTCTCATGATGTATGATTGGGCACTGAAATTACATAGTATTATTTCTGCTCCCCGACTGGGGGACAGAGTTTTATAAACTGGAGGAGGTAACTCAAAGAGCTACCAAGACAGCCATGCAAACAATTCCGGTTTGAACCTTCTCACAAACCCCATTTGCATTAGTATCCACAAGACTTTCACTTTCCATGAACATTGTTGCGAACAAAAGAAAGTCACTTATATAACTATCTGCAGAAAATGAATAAAAAAGGGTCAAAATACATCAAAGAAAATGTATGGGTGTCACTGCCTGAGGGTTCATTAATATGTCTTTGCTGTGTTCATCCAGCACTAGTTGCTGCGCATGTCAGTAATACATGAAATTTGTTACTGCTGGATGGTGGCTTTTGTGAAATGCAATAGTGATCTCTGCCCACCTCCTGGTGAAAAGCATCCACGTTACAAGTGGTACTAATTAGTACCACTGGTGGCAGTCTTAGCTGAGAGCTAGTGGGCAAAGAACAACCCTTTTTAGGAAAGAATCCCCTCTCTGCCTTCTCTTAGAACTGGTCCCTCCTGAGGCAGGGCTGAAGCATATTGCTCGGGTGGTGAGAGGAAGCCTGCATGGCTTTTGTCCATGTTATGCTTGCTGTAGGCTAATGAGCTTCAACCTCAAAGACTCTCAGTCCAGCACCTTTTACTATGACTAAATTTGTTTATTTAAAAAGGGGAAGCTAAAATTTGTTTGAGTTGTATTGAGAGAGAGTTGGGGAGAATATTTTGTAAGAGCCAGTTCTAGTGTTTGCAAACAGTATTAGATACATGTTTTATATTTGCTTCTGTAGAAAATGTCCAATGTCAATGCACTGAGATATGGTAATTGTTTATTTTTAGAAACTTCTCTAGAAAGTTTTTCATTTTCTGTAATATCACAAAGGACTTCTTCTGTTTACAGTTGCTTAGAACTAAGAAGATAGATATTTACCCAAGTTTTCTTGGCTTCCTCTTGCTCCCTTGATATTCTAGAGTTCCCTGTGGAGAGGGCCAAGAACACACAGTCAAAGCAAAGCAGCAAGTCGTTAATTTTTAATTCAAAGTGATTTTGTGTTGAATGCAAGCAGATGCTGATAATATCAGAAGTCACAGCATAATTTTTTTGATCAAAGGGCTCAAGTGAGCCTGATGAAGCATGCATCTTGCTCGTCTTTGATAAACCACATCAATTATTCACCGTGAAGGCAGACATCCTGACATGAAAGCAACAGATAAAGAGCATAAGCACATGTTCAAGACGAGAGCAAAAGAACGTGGGGGTGGGGCTGGAGGGGCTGGAACAGGTATTAATAACCGAATTATTAACTGGAAACAAAGCCAGTAAAACAGCTTTATTGCCACTTTGAACTCACATTTAACTGGTTATAGTACATGTTGTCCTCAGGGCTATTCAGCATTTTGGGCTGCTGACATCGTCGACGAGGTGTTCTCAGCTTCTGTTTGAGACAGTTTTCTGAACCTACAGTAAGATAACGCAATTTAGTTTTAAGCCATGCCAGGTGCTGCAAATGTCTTAGCATATTTTAGCTATAAGCAGTCCTTTCTTCTTTCCTGTTCACTCCTAAATTTATTAGCAAATCTGTCCTATTCTAAGAAGGTATACAGAAAGTTTGGGATCTCTGTTTTCTGTTTTGGAACTTGGTTTAAACAAGAGTTTATAGATGAAACTTTCTCTGATAACATCATTTTATTCCAGGTTTCAGAGTAGCAGCCGTGTTAGTCTGTATCCGCAAAAAGAAAAGGAGTACTTGTGGCCCCCTAGAGACTAACAAATTTATTTGAGCATGAGCTTTCGTGAGCTACAGCTCACTTCATAGTTCCTTGTTCCTTTGACCCTTTATATTGACATATTTTGTTATCTAAGCAGGATAAGCACTGTGACTAGCTAGGGACTAGTAACAGCATCAGCATCAAAACCGTTCATCTATGTTTATAGATGCAACAGTAACAAATCCCTTTGATGAGAATTAGTTTATTGTTGTCTTTGTTTTATTATATCAAAAGCGACTTTCTTGATATAACATTCTATTTAAACAGAGAAATCAGTGCCATTTGAGATAATGCCTCCTTGAGTTAATTTGTGATACACTATGGAGTAAGAGTTGGTTAAAGCCATCTGGAACACACACAATTTAAAGATTAGAAAAACATTTTAGAAGGGTGGATTTTGTAGAAAATATGGTTTGAGCTAGTGCAAGCTAACAGCCTTCGTATTTTTGCTTTTTTCAAAAAAGAATATTGTTCTGTGGAATCTATAAGAGGTGATTCAGAAAAAAAAACCAGTTGGAAAGAACCTAACACAGCAAAACTAATTGATGATATAAGCACTATTTTAAGGACAATTCATAAATATGCTAATAGAAAAAAAAATCTGGGAATTCATTTCTTTTCCAAAAAGATCATTCACACAGCCTGTTTTGACCTTTCTAATATCTGATTTTAACATGATTTTTTAAAAAATAATAAATAATCTCATAATATTTCCAGTTCAAAGAAACAGGTGAATATTTAACTTTCAATACAAACACTGAAGGAAAAATATTAGTCACATTACACTTGGATCCTGCCTGAAGAGTCAAATTTGCCCCTCTTCAGAGGCCCAGCACAAGGTCCTTGTTCCACTTAAGCCCCTTTGAAAACTTCAAAACAGAAGCTGATGGGCGGCCCTGTGCAGATGGGGGGGCTCTGTCCAGACAGATCTATTTGTAGGATCTGGCCCTTGATGATAAGATAATTCTTTAAAGCAGTTTTGTGATGTTCCCAGGTCCACAGACTACTGATTGCTGGGTTTCTCTAAAGTTTTTCAGGTGTTATCCCCATTTTGGGACACATCCTGCCATTGTTCCAGATGTGAAGCACCCATGGAAATCAGTGTGAGTTTTACATAAAAACCAGTGTCAGAATACGGCTGTCTGTCAGCAAAGATCCAACACTGCCTTCTATGCCAAGGAGCCTTTGTATAAGGTCTTTTCAAAAGAATTATCTAGTCCTTAAAGAAAGGATACATTTCAATGCAATTATATTTTTTAAAGAAAATAATTCTGCTAGCATAAAAAAAACCCCCAAATTTCACAAACCCAAAGATTTGACAAACTGTTTTTTCTACCCAATTGCAGTAGCTTTTATAACTTGCCTGGTACTATGTAGTGTTCACCTATTATTTATTTGTTCTTCATGGAACTTCAAGCTTGATGCAAATCCATCCCTCAGCTACCACTGCCCATGAATTATTGTAGGAGAAAGCCCATTATCCACATTTGCCTATGTGTGTTTACTCAGTTTTACTCTCAACTATGATATGTACACAGTGCACAGGTGTGATTCCCACTATGTGACTCAGGGCAAAGTCAGGCTCAAAATCTTAAAGTTATTTGTTTGAAGAAATTAACTCTTTACAACAACAAAAGATCCGCTAGTAATAAATTCATATTATTTGCTAACTATAATCACAAAAGCTTAAGATCTTGATGCTTTCCAATGTTCTACTCATTTTGCAAAGAGTGGTTTGTGGTTCAAGAAATTCTGGCGGCACTGCCTACACTTTTGCTGTTTGCCAATATGGTCTCTAAGTAGACAAGGTACAAAACTCTTCCAGGGTATATTGCTCGAAAGTCAATGGGAGTTGGATGTCTAACTCCTATTTGTGTCTTTGAAAATGTCCCCTATGATATTTAAATATAATAAAGAGATTATCAATTAAATCTTGGTCCCATTACAATCAATGGACATTTTGCCATTGACTTCAATGAGGCCAGGATTTCACCCTATATCACTGAGCATTTCCAAAATTATTAAGTTTAGGTTTGGAAGAGACCTTAGGATTCAAAACTCTGATTATGTCAGGATCTGTCATTGTCCTCATGGTGATGTTTCAGTTTTAGGGCCAAATTATGATCTCCCTTACATAAATACAAATCAGGAGTCATTGCACTGAAATCAATTCTTGTTATACTGGTGTAAAGCTAGTGTGAGTGAGTGAAGAATTAGACACTCTTTCAAACATCTATCAGATGCTTGCCAAAAACACGCAATTATTACAAAGTTTATCATCTGTACCCTGCTGTGATGCGATGTACTGGATTATGTGACAAAGGGAATACACTGTATTCTTTTTTCAAAATATATTTTAATTACCTTTCTTTTATTTTCCAGCAACATCTACATTAAAATTTTATGTTGTTATCGTTTATTTTGTCCATCTGAAGTCTAATTTAATAAAGTTTTGCTCTTGCTTTTTATCCCTACACAATTATTTCTGCATATTACACGGGTGGCCTGCAGATTGCGTCCTCCAAAGGAAATACCTTTTCAGTGGGCCCATTTGTCTTAGCATTTAGTAGCATAAAATAGGAATAGTAAGAAAATCTGGTAACGTTTATCATACACTACTGTATCTGGAGAAAAGTGTATTAACATATGCTCTACATTCAGCAGTTAAATAGGCATTTCAAATAGTGTTTTAAAATGTTTAGCTTTGATGACAAAGTTAAGGCCACTGACAGGAAAAACTACTTGTCACTGTAATAACAACAACTATCTATTTATTTTTTTATAAGCACCCAAAGTGTGCTACGTGCCTCTGATATGCCCACAAGAGTCTGTGTGCTACACATTCAGATGCCACTCCTAGAATTAGAAAAGAGGGCCAGCTTCATTTCCTTCACTCTCTCCTTAAGCCAATATTTCTATAGGGCAGATTTGACCCCCTTTCCTCATACTAAATCAGAGACTTAGGGCTAGAATGAGACAACCTATTGCCCTGTGTTAGGGCTAGGGTATTGCTGCACTGCCTCGGGAGCAGTACAAGGATGGACCTGTGACTCAGAGACCCAGTTTTGTTCCTTGTGGCAGTGTGAAGTATTACCCCCTAGTTCTTTACCAGGTGCTGATTACTTCTGCCCACTGAACCAGCTCAGCTGCACTGGCTGACATGGTGGTGGTAGTGGTGAAGGGGAAGATGAGCCGAGGCTCCACTCAGCCTCTACCTCTCTCTCTGCCCACAGACCTCGCTTTTCCCCACTGTGCACACAGACCAGAAAATCTGGGCAGAAGCTGCAGGATGGGTGGACAGACACTTATTCCCGTTACATCCCTGATTTTTGTACCAAAATCAAAGTAGTCCATTTAAAAAGAGTTAAAACTGGCTGACAGATCTAAAAAAGTCATTATAAATTGGGAAACATTAGCCAATAGGGCTGTTTCGAATAGGGTCCTGAAGGGATCTTTTCTTGGCCCAATGCTACTCAATATCAATGATTTGGTAGAAAGTTTAAAATCATTGCTGGTAAAGTTTGCAAATGACAAAAATTACTGGCATAGTAAGTTATGATAAGGACAATTTAATTTTACAGAGCAATCTAAATCACTTGGTAAGCAGGGTTCC
Source organism: Lepidochelys olivacea (assembly GCF_965140295.1). Classification (NCBI taxonomy): domain Eukaryota; kingdom Metazoa; phylum Chordata; order Testudines; family Cheloniidae; genus Lepidochelys; species Lepidochelys olivacea. Next base: position 39,866,199 of record NC_140421.1, on the reverse strand, counting down.
CTTGAACTATATGTGTTTTAATAGAGCTAAATGCAAGGCCCATACATCTGGGAACAAAGACTAAAGGTCACATTTTCAGGAATGGTGACTGATTTTGGAAAGCAGGGATTCTGAAAGGTACTAAGGCATCATGGTGGATACCAACCGAGCATGAGCTCCCAGTCTGACACACAGCTAAGACGACCAGTGTGATTCTTGAATGTATAAGCAGGGAATAGTGAGTAAAAGTAGGGAGTTGGTATTGCTATTGCAATACCTTACAGCGTTAGTGAGACCATTACCAATGGAACAAATTTTCAAAGAGAAAGGAGTTAAGGACATAGAGGTAAATGGGATGAAATACAACATGACTTTACAAAGGGTAGATTGTGCCAGACCAACCTGATCGCCTTCTTTGAGAAGATAACTGATTTGTTAGACAGAGGAAATAAAGAGGAAACCCTAACCCTAACTCTGAGCTACCTGGATTTCAGTGAGGCATTTGATAAAGTTCCACATAGGAAAGTATTACTTAAATTAGAGAAGATGGAGATTAATATGAGAATTGAAAGACGGATAAGGAACTGGTTGAACGGGAGAATACAATGGGTCACCCTGGAAGGTGGACTGTCAGGATTCGGTCTTGGGATCAATCTTATTTAACATTTTTATTAATGACCTTGGCACAAAAAGTGAGAGTCTGCTAATAAAATTTTCAGATGACACAAAGTTGGAACATATTGCAAATACAGAGAAGGACCAAAATATCATACAAGAAGATCTGGATGACCTTGAAAACTGGAGTAATAGAAATGGGATGAAATTTAATAGTGCACTAAGTGGAAGGTTATGCATTTAGGGGCTAACAACAAGAATTTTTGCTATAAGCCAGGGACATATTAGTTGGTAGTGACAGAGGAGGAGAAAGACCTGGGCTGTTTTGTTTGATCACATGGTGACTCTGAGCCGCCAATGTGATGGGGCTTTGAAAAAGGCTAACACAGTCCTAGGATGCATCAGGTGAGGTATTTCCAGTACAGACAGAGAAGTGTTAGTACCATTATACAAGACTCTGGTGAGATCTCGTCTGGAACACTGTGCAATTTTGGTCTCCCATGTTTAAGAAAGATGAATTCAAACTGGAACAGGCACCGAGAAGGTCTACTAGGATGATCAGAGGCATAGAAAACCCATCTTATAAAAGGAGGCTCAAAGAGCTTGGCTTGTTTAGTCTAACCAAAAGAACACTGTGGGGAGATTTGATTGCTCTCTATAAACACATCAGCAGGAAAAATACCAGGGAGGGAGAGGCCAATGTGGACACAAGAATAAATGCATATAATCTGGCCATCAACAAGTTGAGGCTTGAAATTAGATGAAGGTGTCTAACCATTTAGAGGAGTGAGGTTCTGGAACAGCCTTCCAAGGGGACCGGTGGGGGCAAAAACATAACTGGCTGCAAGACTGAGCTTGATAAGTTTATGGAGGGGATAGTCTGATGGGACTGCCTACAATGTAGCCCATCTGCGACTGCTAGCAGCAAATATCTCCAACAACCAATGATGTGATACTAGATGGGGAGGGTTCTTAGTTACTACTGAGAATTCTTTCCCAGGTGTCTGGCTGGTGCATTTTGTCCACATGCTCAGGATGTAACTGATCGCCTTTAAATCAAAGTCTTTAAATCAAAATCTTTAGATGTTCTAAAAGATATGCTATAGCTCAACCAGAAATTAAGGTCTTGATACAGGAAACACTGGGTGAAATTCTCTGGCCTGTGTTATGCAGGAAGTCATACTAGCTGATCACTGAATTTAAGAGGCCAGTAGGGACTGTTATAAATATTTTAGTGTGTCACTTACCCTGAGTCCCAATCTGCTGGGGATTGTTCTGTGCTGTTGATCTCAAAGAAAAATTTTCATGCATGAATTTCCCTTTTCATTGCTGCTTCTTTGTTTTATTATGGAACAGGAACATTTTCCTTTGAGTTAAACATAGCCTCCAAGATACTAATAATTTTGATGACAAACCTTGGCCTGGAGGGGATTTGTATATTTCATGTCATATATTACATAGATTACCTACTGATCAAGACACCATCATTTGGACAAACTGCAAAGTACTCCCACAGAACTATACAAGGGCCTCAAAAACAAAAGTCAAGTGCTCTTTAACTCTGAGGCAAGGACTCTTTTGCATCTAGGGGCCCATGTTTCGACCAGTACATTCAGAAAAGTTGCATCCATAAGGAATGTTCTTTTCTAAAGAATTCATGTAATGGGAGTGGAGGAGTGATTCCATCTTTGAAATTCAGCAGTTAGATGTCTCACCTGTGAGTGATAGTCCTGCTTATCAGACAGGCACTAGGTCCATTACTGACTGGAACTGTTAATACTGCTCTTTGAGATGAAGGCAGGGTGCTTTTGAACAGGTTCCCTGCTTTAAAAACCATCTCTTGACGTTGACAATTTTGCCAAATGTTGCACAATTTTTAGGGAATTTCGTAGAGAAAGTGATGAAGAGGCAGCTGCAGTTGCATCTGGAGGCTATAAAATTCATTGACCTTCTTCAGTTATGTTTTACATCTGTGTATGGCACAGAAGTGGTACTAATATTTCTGGGTGATGATATATTCCTGGCAAGGGATGCCCGGAATATATCCTTGCCTATGTTATTAGATCTGTCAGCATCTTTTAACATCAAGTATGATGAATTGTTGACTCCCTTGTAGGAGTGGATGGTTCTTTTCCTTCCTCTCTGAGATATTTCAGAGGGTGGTGCTGAGTCCTTCCCTTCTCTTTTTGAGCGGTCCCAAAAGCTGGGTGTGGCAAGGATCAGTCTCTTGTAACTTTTCTTGTTACATGTAAACAGCATGCCCTAATGTTGACATATTGAGACACATGGAGATTAACAGCAAGAGGTGAAGAAAGAGCAACCTAATAAATAAAACATACCAGAGCCATTTCATTTACAGGATTTCATTTACTATTAATGAAGTAAACAAATAAAACAGATATATCAGTATGACCAAGAAATATAGCAAATATGTGGCTGATTTCCAACCTATATTATCAGCTGAAACATGAAAGTGCAGCTCTTAATTATAGGCAAATATTAGCACAGACTCATGGGATCTCATCATAACATTTCAAGGTCTATATTCATGAAAATTTAAGCAATGTTTAAAATCATGTTAATTTGTTCTTTGTTTGTTTCTTTTCCTGCCAGTCTAATTTATTCCAAATGACTTTGGTTCTCAAGCTTGGTTATATTGATCATGCCTATGTAAAGCATTGTTATAGCCTGGGGAGAAGATTTTTGTGCAAAAACTTGTCTTTGTTCTCTTTTGATACTTTGTAGGTATTTTGATGCTTTCGAGCTTTTCCAGTTTTTCCTCAGATTTGCATCTTCTTTCAAGGCAGCAGTTAACTTCATTTTTCATCCTGAAGTATTGGACAAATGCACAGATGACCTCACAGAGTATGATAAGGTACATCATCCTCCCTGACTGGATGCTAAGTGGATAATTATGTGCAGCCAGTTGATTCCAAGGAACAATCATATTTGGTTTCCATGAAATATAAATATATTCCAACACCAAGCGTTAGATTCTGATCCCATTCATACCAGCATAAAATCAGGAGTAACTCCATTGAAGTTGATGGAGTTACACTGGAGTAAAATTGGTGTAAGTGAAGTCAGAATTAGGCCCTAGGAGTTGAATTATGTCAGACTGATTGAAAAAAAGAAAGAGAGACAGACATTACAAATGACATGTGCTGCTATGTATATGTCAAGTATTCATACAAAGTCACAACCCTCCAACCCCCACTCCCATACTTCAGGCCTGATTCTTCAGTGCCTTCCACCTTGAGGAGTTATTTAGATTTATGCAAAGTGGATGTAAAACAATACATCATCATGAGGAAAAATCAGGACATCTAAGAGATACATGACCCAAACCAGGAAGTGCTTTATATTGTAGGCCAAAACTAGGTCCTTGAATTGCACCTAGAAACAAATCAGAAGCGAGTATGGGTTTAAGAGCAGAGCTGTAACATGCTCCATGAGACCGGCACTATGGAGTAATCTGGAAGCTAAGCTCTGCAATAGCTGAGGTTTCCAAGTGGTCTATGTTATAGATTATTTATTTATTTTATTAATTATTATTATTATTAATAATAATTATATTATGGTATTTCCCCATATGTGCTGGGTGCTGTAGAAAGATATGGGAAGATATAGCCACTGCAGCAGAAAGATTACAATCTGAATAGAGATAAAGACACATACAGAGAAGGAAAACAAAAGTGGGGAGGGGAGGGAGGAGAGAATACACAGATCATATGGTTATTTAGGTAATTATGCATGTCTCTAATGCGTTTGAGGTTTTTAATGGGAGAATTGGTGTTGAAATGTAGGAGGAGAATGGTGGGAAAAAGACGGTAGGAAGAAAAATGGAAAAGAAAGTGGGAGAGGAGTGGAAGACTGAGGAGAAGGAGGTTGGAAGGGAGAAAGAGAAGAAAAAGGAGAAACCTAGTTGCCAGGGAGAGAGAGCCTGGGGAGCCAAGGAGTTGAGGGGAGAAACCACCACCGCCGACTAAGCAACAAAACCTAATTAGTCCACGTTTCCAAGAGTTCTGTAAACCTGGTGACATTAAGAAGCATCTTCAGTCTTGAAAAAAAGAAGACGGGCGGGGGGGGGGGCAACCTGATAACAGTCTTCAAATACGTTAAGGGCTGTTATAAAGAGCACAGAGATCAATTGTTCTCCATGCCCACTGAAGGTAGGACAAGAAATAATGGGCTTAATCTACAGCAAGGGAAATTTTAGGTTAACGATTAGGAAAAGCTTTCTGACTATAAGGGTAGTTAAGCTCTGGACTATGCTTCCAAGGGCAGTTGTGGAATCCCCATCACGGGAGGTTTTTAAGAACAGGTTAGACAAACACCTCTCAGGGATGGTCTAGGTATCTGTGGTCCTGCCTCAGCACAGGAGCTGAACTGGGTGATTTCGTCAGGTTCCTTCCAGCCCTACATTTCTATGATTCTATGAGTAACACTACCATCAGGCTACTTAGCACTGACATAGTGCTTTACAACTTCAGACCGCTACAAATGTTAACCAAGCCTGTTCCCTCTGTTTACATAAAAAAGGGGACCTGACATGAGTGGAAGTTATTCTTTCCATATGGTTTAGGGTATTGCCTCCATAGCAGCGTCCCCTCATCCTTCGTTTCCTACAGAAGAGCATCTATGAGGGCCAGTGCTCCTCAGGAATTTGGGGGCAGGCATGGATGGGGCGGTCAATCAGCTACTCTCTGCAGCCCTGTGTCACGCTGAACTCCTGAATATTTGCAAGGAAAATCTGGGGATTAGCTCCCAGGAGTCACCTTTGTAGCTGCAACCAGTGGCTGCATGGCTCTTGTTGGAGGCATCCCCAGGGTAAGAGTGAGGCAGGAAGACAGCAGAGCAGTGCAGAGGGGCATTCACCCATGCAGGATAGCATCTGTCTCCACATCTCTGGGGGTGGCCTATATGCAGATCCTCTGAATCTGTGGGTCTAGAAGGCTGCAGCCCTTGTCCTCTCCAAACCTCTAACCAACAAGGAAATATCTTCAAAGCTGTTGGGTTCATGTTGCAGAGCTTTCAGTCATCACTGGCCTCCTCCCACAGACAGGCAGGTGCTATCCTGCAGATGGCTGCCCCCTGCACTGCTCTGCTGTCCTCCTGCCCCACTCCCACCCATGACAATATATCCAAGAGCCATGCTGCCCTTGAGGGTAGCTGCAGAAGTGACTCCACAGGGCCTGATGCAGGAGGAAGGTGACCTGGCCCTAATTAAGTTAGGATATGGTGCCTTAGCATGATTTGCTTATCCTGGCCAAATCCTGCAGTTCTTGCTCAGGCAAAACTCCCATTGGCTTCAGCTGATGAGGCAAATAGGACAGCAGGATTTAGCCTTCTGTGATTTTTAATGTTAAGTACTTGGCACTGCAGCTTCGTAACACCAAGTGTGATTATCTGATTCCTTGGAAGTGTATAGCATTTTTAAGACAAACAGCTCTATAACAGAGAGACATAAAAAACCCAACAACCCCCAAATCAGCCTCTGGTATCACCTGAGATCCTGCACAATAGTGGCCAACTACAGTTTTGTTTACTCAGATGGAGTGTGTTCATAGTGCCAAGAGCCCTAGATTGCTAGGGAAATTCATTAGTGTAGACTCTTTGATGTCATGTGCATCTCAGAATCTGTAACACACTGCTGAAACTGCAAGAGTTGCCTTTTGTTTATAACCCTAACCAGAACCATTTGAATACACACACTGAAAGAACTCATAACAGAAGCAAAGCATTTTCCTCCATGCAGTGATTCATTACTTATGTCTTCATTTTGGCCACTGCAGCTCTATGTGAAGCCATATGCTTTAAATTATAAAGCACACTAAGCAAATCATAAGTTTTTCAAGATGGTGCATAAGGACTTTTTCTGCATCTGTTTGTTGCCAAAGACCTAGATGATACTGTAATTAAAACAAATATTTTCTGTGATATCAATTATTTAGCTATTTATGAACCATGAGATTATGGCCTTGAGATGCTTTGTTGGGAAACAAATTCTACAATTAGTTAAGATCTTTTTCCCCCCACCAGTACAATTCTGATCTTTCAGTATTTATCATTTCTTTCTGTTTTTATTGTGAACAATGTAACTGTAGAAGGAGAAGGCAGAAGTTAAAACAAAGCAAGCAGTAGGACCAAAATGTCAGTAACCAACATGGATAAGATCAAACCTGTCAACAAATAGCAAGCTCCTGGAAGCACTGTTAAAGCCATGCGTTCCTATTCAAAGTGAACTGTAAGGAAGCTCATCATACACTTTACTGTAAAACTGAAACTAAACCCACATCTAATAGTGAATAGTGTGCATCTATGATTCCAGAGGGGTAATAGCATATTTCCTAACTAATCAATGTCAAATGGGTTTACAAGGCTGCACGTCCTTTAGCTTTGTGAATTGTTTCTCTTCATGGTACCTGAGCTTGTTTGTAGAAGCTTCTTTTAGGATGGGATTTAATTGATGATAATCTGCTCTCACCTCAACAACATTCTGTCTGATTCTTATGGCCAAAAATCTGGACTTATGCAATTGTGGAAGTTGCCTTTTGGGCAGTAATCCAGTAAACAGCTGGAGTGGAACCTCATGACCTGATTTTCAGAGAAGTTGAGCACTGGTGAAAAGCAGGCTATTAGCATGTACAGATTGGCTGGAAACACCACCCAATACAACTATATTTCACAGCCCTATTAGGCCTTCCTGGCTTGTTAGCCAACCACCTGGAGAATATGTGGCCACCTGCTTTCAAGATGGCCAGCCTAAGCATAAGCACCAGGCAACGAGAAAGTAGCTAGTTTAGATCTTTATATATCTTAGATCAATGTCTCTTTCGCTATTTGAGTGACATTGCATGATCAGTCTGGCTGACATTATAAATACTAAAATGAAGAGTAAAAAAGTCCATCTTGCTTGAAATGAGATCACAACAATACAAATCACATCCAACAGGGCATCAGATCCTAAGGTGATGCAAAACTGCCCAGAATGCACGTCAGGGGCTTGTGTGCAAAGATGGTTTATAGCTATCATTAACTATGGACTCTGCTGCGGCACTGTGCAGGCCATTTCCCATGGAGCAATCCAAGAGCTGCTCTCATTTATGTCAGACAGCAATGGCTAAGAGGATGGAGGTGGAAAACTCAGCTGAGCATTAGAAAAGTGCAGGGGTATGCCAACCATACTCCATTCCTCTGGACATTCCCCACTTTCCCTGATACAATGATAGTAGGGAGGTGGAGTGGCATAAGAACTCTTACACTGGCTCTATACAACCAAAGGATCCCCCCTACACTAGAATGGTCTTCACACGTCAAGCTGAGATGGCTTTAAGGCCAGATTCCACCGGAAGTAGGGCACAAGCAGCTATACAGTACGAAAGCTCCCACACTTCCACAAAATATATTTTGCGATTATACTCAACACAAAGAAATTTCTTCACATACCTAACAACAAGGGTGGAAAGATCCATTATTATACCTGCACAATGGGAAGGAGACTATTCTTTTAGAGAAGCATTACAATAGTCAGCCAAACAAACACTTACTGGTTGACAGAACATCTGTGGGAGCTTTAAAATACTGATCCTAAGCAACTTCATGCCAGTACTGTGAACCTCTAGAGCTGTTTTATGGATTATATTTGGAGCCCCTGGTAGAGAGGTTCTCAAACTGGGGTCTGTGGAACACCGGAGTTTTGCAGATTGCATGTTAATGCACAACAGAGTTGACTGATCACATGGGGCTGGCTTTCTTTCTGGTTTCCAGCTAAGAAGAGCTAAGCAGATGGAGGGAGAGAGTAAATGAACAGCAAAAATTAAACATTTTAATAATCAGTGAAAACATTTATTGCATTAAATACAACTAAAGAATCACAAATACCTAATATATTTCTCCATGTGAGCAATTGCTGCAGTTGCCACAAAGATGTTATATGATTGTGGGGAGCTGATCTAGGCAATCATAAATAGGATGGGTGGTGCTCCATAAATTCTCTCTCAGTTAAGATTTGGCTTACAATATACATGTGTTTGAGAGACCCTGCCCAAGTATAAAGCCTTGATTTTTTATAGGTAATCCCTCACCTTCCTCCAAACTGTGATAATAGCATTTTCATCCCATATCCCAGGAGATTAAGACTCTTGATTGACTTTGAATTCTGGACACACAGGAAATTTGTATTAATTTAGCATAATGATGAGGCTCAATAAAGGCTCTGTGGAACCACAAGAGTAGGGTCTCTAAGGTTTTGTTCTATAAAGGAACAATTTGCATTTCTATCCATATCAATACACGTTCTTAAATCTAAGTGTAGCAGATTCAGCATGTATTTCAAAGAATTGATGATAGAAGCCCAAGATAAAACTCTGAGTAGATATTTTGTTTGTTATGGCAGAAATTTCTTCTAAATTCAAGGTAGTTGTCAGGAGTAACTTTTAAGGGAAGAATTAAAGACACTTCCACTGAAAGTGGCAAAAAAAGTCTAGTAGCTAGATGATAAAGTATATGTTCCCCAGTGGAGCCACAGTGATTTATGCCAGATGCTGATTTGGCCCTGCATTTGTAAATGCGGAAAGTGAAGAAGGTATTTTGGCCAGATACAGAAGACTAGAACTCCAGAGGCCTATAAACCTATGCATGGAAGTGCCATAAGATCCATTCCTTTTAAGGGTGAGTTAATTGCTTCTGAGACTTGTAACATAAGACCAATAAATAATTATGGTTCACAACTCCACCACAAAATCAGTCAAACCAGAAAATTCTCAGGAAATAATCTGCAAGAGCAACTGAAGAAGCCTGAGCAAACTCTTCAGCCAATGACACCTAATTACAAAAATGAATAGTTGGTAGTGAAACCTTCAGAGTTCAAAGGTGGATGCAACTTGTGAAAAAAAATCACCTAGATTTTCTCCTCACTCCAAATATAACTCAAAAGCCGTTTATTGACACTTTATAGTTTTAGAGTTTTGTGGCAGAGAACTGGGTGTATATAAAAGAGGTCAATATTTCAGAAGTCGGAAGCAGGAAGAGAATGGCTCAGTAACATTTATTCTGTCTATCTGAAAGCATATTTAAAATGTGAAGAGAAGGGGGTTAAAGAGAACCTATGAACTTGGGGGAAACTGGCTTTGAGGAAATTACAACACCAATATTAAATACCCACCAAATTGGATTTTGCATCCAAATTTGTATTGTATGCACACCTGAGAATCTTACTGCCTTTAGTAGGAGTTTAGGGAGTGCAAAGAACATAGAAATAGAGTGCATGAACCCTCCCTCTAATTTGTAAATAACCATTTCCAAACATTTCTATCATAGAACATTAGCCAGCGTGGGAAAAATTGGTGTGCATTTAACAAGCGTTTACAGACAACTGAATTAATTTTCCAAAGTCATAATGGTTCACTTTAAGCAAAAACATTTTGGACTCTTGAGCTGTGAAATTCAGTTTCTTGTACAACACATATGCTCGATGTTACATATTCTTCAGAACTGGGCCCTGTCCTTTTAACATAGTGCTGCTTATTTTAGGTGGTTAAATACTAAAGAAGAAGATGAAGGTTTTATTTTTATTATGAACATATAACTGATGATTTTGGTAATTTTTACATTTTGTCCATTAGCACTTTAAACTAAGGGCCTTCATTTTCCAAAGTGACTTGTGATTTGGGGGGCCAACCTGAGATACCTCAGAGGGGCCTGATTTGCAGAGGGTTGGTGCTCAGCACTTCCTGAAAATCAGACCCCTTCAAGAAGTCTCAGTCTGGTTACCCAAAAACTGAGGCATCCAAAATCACTAGTTGCCCTGGCAAATTTAGAACAAGAATTTTAAGATAATTGCTTAGGGAATGTAGTAGGTCTTAAATTCTATAATACTTGGTGTCTGTTTCTTACAACTCTGGTCTGTGCTAGTATAAATTAGCAGAGCTCCACTGAATTAGACTGTGATATTAAACTATTTAAAATATCAAACTGCAAAATTAATTTAGGAATGATCCTATAGCACTTTCTATTGGCTTTACTACTATGTATAGACCTGTCAAAGTATACTACTAAGTAGTAGACTGTAGTCATAAGGACAGTAGTAGTAAGGACTGCGCCCTATCCCCAGCACATAGGGTCTGATCCTGAAAACACTTAACTCTTGTGGTTAATTTTACTACCAGGTGTAGGCCACAGAAGTCATCGTAGTAAAGTTAAGCATGTATATAAGTGTTTGCAGGATTGGGGCCTTACAGCATTGGACAGATATTGTACAAATCTAAAATCAACCTACCAACCAAACATAAAAAACAAATCACTGTTCTTTAATCCATAACAGAGCATGAAGATATGGAAAAAATGGAAGGCACAGAAAAGAAAAATATATTTATATTAATATGGTTTAAAGAAATATGATTTAAAATGGAAATACTTTTAAAATTTAATAGAATTTTAAACTATTCCCTTTGGAGAGTAATGTTTTAATTATTTTAATTATTAAAAAGGCTGTAGAAAGTAAAAGGCTAGGGGCAGAGAAAAATAAGCATTTTTCTCGATTTGCAGAAGTTATATAGAATGTAAAAAGAACCATCTCCTCCCACCCCCTACACAAAACTTGAATTAACTCATGGAGCAGTTTTAATTCAGAGATAATCAAGACCTTTCCACTTTCTATAAACACAGAATAACATGTAGGATTACTTAGGTTGATCTTTGAAGAAAAATGAATATGTTGAGTTTTTCAATAAAATAAGTACAAGAACAATTTTTGCTTTTATGAAAAGTATCAATTCCACATGTAATTGCTCAGCATTGTCTAAATTAAGTGAACATGTGGCTGGCGGGTGGATGAAGAGGCTCACTGAAGATAATCAGCAAAATTTATGTTTTCAAATAAGGCACAAAACACATAAATCACTTCAAAGCAGTCCACCAAATTATCATTTTCAAACAAATATTTAAATCATCATGTAAAAAAGGGCAAAGAAATATGACATGTGAACCATAAGTTACAGTTCATTGTTTGCTTTTACAAGGTAGAATGGCAGGAAATTATCTCCCTCTCGTCATGCTTTTCATTTTTGATTAGTTGATGTTGCATTATTTGTAACTTCAAAAAGCAGCAATAAAAATATGAAGACCTAAAGTACCAAAGATAATTTTTTTCTATGAAGGTGCAATTTCTATGAGAAAACTGATTTGTCTATAACACCAGATGCTGAAATTTAGAGCACAAACCTGTACTCACTTACTCATGCTGGTAACCCAAGTGAAGTCATAGAATCATAGAATATCAGGGTTGGAAGGGACCTCAGGAGGTCATCTAGTCCGACCCCCTGCTCAAAGCAGGACCAATCCCCAACTAAATCATCCCAGCCAGGGCTTTGTCAAGCCTGACCTTAAAAATATCTAAGGAAGGAGATTCCACCTTACCTTCCTAGGTAACGCATTCCAGTGTTTCACCACCCTCCTAGTGAAAAAGTTTTTCCTAATATCCAACCTAAACCTCCCCCACTGCAACTTGAGACCATTACTCCTTGTTCTGTCGTCAGCTACCACTGAGAACAGTCTAGATCCAAGTCAATGGACTATGCGTGTGAGTAAGGCCTCCTCATGCAAGGGCTTGCAGGAGCTGACCAATACACGTCATGATATCACTTATCACTCAGTGCACATCTACTCTGCAGCTGGAAGCGTGCTTCCGAGCGTAGCTAGACACCCACTAGCTCTGCTCAAGCTAGCATATTCAAAATAGCAATGCTGTTGAGGGTAGCACAAACAGTGGCTCAGGCTAGCCGCCTGAGTGCAAACCCATCCAGACCCTTAGGGCACGTTCTTGGGCAGCAGGCCTGAGCAGACACCCATGCTACACCCACCTACACTGCTATTTTTAGTGTGCTAGGTTAAGCAAAGCTAGCAGATCTTTCTACCCATGCTAGGAAGCATGCTCCCAGCTGCAGTGTAGACATGCCTTTAGAAATTCATCCCTTTTAGTGCTCATAATAAATGACATATCAGTCTGGAATTAATAATCACCATTTTGTCTTCAATATTTCATTATCATTTTGTTCTGAAGACTCCACAATTTTCTAAAAGCCACACAAATCCATGTATAATCACCAATAAATGCACCCTTTGCTGTATTTTGCACAAATTATGTTAGATATTCACTTTAATTATTGCACTTGTACTGGCCATTTATCTATCAGCAGGGCTTGAATTAGGGGATTGTGTAGAGGGACAGAATACTGGCACTTCTCCAAAGCTGCCATCTTGTGCCCCAGAGTCCCAGCTTTTATTTAAAAAAAAAAATCGGCAAGTCTCTAGATTTTATGTTTGCAAAGAAAACCTTAAAAGCATGAACCAAGCGCAGCCAATGCAGTGATGTCTGCCTGAATTTGCAGAGAGGCTGCGACAATAGTCCTGAGAGGAGCAAGCTGCATCATTCATCTCAGTGAGGTATAAATTAAGATGCCAAATGATAATTCTTTAAACGTTAACATTGTTAACTATTTCACTGTGCATCCCAGCACATAAGAAAAGGGATGGTCGAGCATATTATGAAGAACTGAACAACTTACTGAGACAGATCATATTGGCACCACGAATGGGTTGGGATTGGTAAAGATATCACCGCTTTTCCCCTCCCATTCAAGAAGGAGTCCATGAACACTAGCAGAGCACAGCTGTACATCTGAGCCCCACTGTGGGGAAGCTAAGCCCAAGGACCGCAGCAAAGCCCCAGGCCATATTTAAACCTCATAGTGGAACAGCCATTTCCAAGGGCCCAGGGGTACCTTGAGTGCATGCATGATCATATTTTGAACATCTGCATGATCTACTGTGAATGACATTTCATATTGGCATATCAGGTGGGTGCTCTGTAAATGCTAAGTTTTATTTTATTATTATTTGTATGGAGAAAGATGCTTATGACATCTCCATTTGGACCCCATATTTTTTTTTCACTCTGCTGGTAGATGCTTACGGGTTTAACCAACTCATTTTAGGTAGAATGCAAAGGTGGGTTCTTTTCGGATATCAAGAAAAGTTGTTTTACATGGCACCACTGATGGCTTGTCTAGGTTACTATTGTCATTCAAATCCCAAAGGCTTTGCCAGCTGACATTTTCTGTTCTTGGAGAAACAGAAAACACCATTGACAGCTATGCAAGTAAGAAAACATACACTGGTACATCCAGCCCTGTCCCAAGTTTTGGACCTGATGTTGCTTAGGAAACACTAAGAAAATCAGAAGAGCTTGAATCCTATTATTCCAGAGGAATAGAACTGTTGAGTCAATCTGGCTTCTCAGGCTTGTATCATTCAATGAAGCTATGTCCGTTTACACCAGCTGGGGATCAGGCTCTTGGAGCTATTATTCTACCACCTTTAAGACAACAGTTATTCAGGCTGGACACTATGGAGAGATGTATATGAAAAAAAATTGTCTGACATTACTTTTTGGTATTCTACCTTGTTTCACACCATTGAAGAAAATGCAAAAACTTCTATTTCATGTTAGAATCTAAGGAGTATGTCAGAACTAGCATTCCTGCATCCAGGGTCATTGCTGGCAAATTCATGGCAGTGCAACCAGGTGGATTTTACTGGTCCCTTTTGAGAACTTTTGGTTCTTTGCGGTCACTGATATATATTGAAAGTAGCTAGAGATCCTTTGATAACTTCTGTATCTCCTGAATGTACCAGCTAGGAGGAGTTTGGCATTTTAGCTGTCATGGCCTTCCAGAACAGGTAGTAAGTGGCAATGGACCTCATGTTCAGTCAGATAACAACTGTGTAAAGCACTTTGAGATCTAAAGCCGAAAAATGTTCTTTAGTGCCAAATAACTTGCCACCTATCTCAATATTTCTCAGACCATACTGATGTTTGACGATTATTGTGCATCGAAACTTTGAGCATAATACCAAGCAGTCTGGAAATCCTAGGATTTGACCTCCTATCCCCTGGCCTAGAAGATTATTTTAATTTTTGCTAATGCCAAAGGAAAAGAAAAGAAAGAAAAATCTTTATGTATTTGGCTAGGTGCTACAAAGCTAGCCAACGACATGACAATACAGTGTCTTGCTTTCCTCTCTGATGGTGTGACAAGTCACATTTGCAATGTGAGAAGCTGTCAGGAGTGGAGCTAGAAGTCAATAAAATGATCGTACTAACATTCTCTCAACATACCCAGGGAGTTTTAACTCTAAAAATAGTCAAGTGCTTAGTTGCACAAAGTCTAAGTGATGTTTAAGTGGATGAGAATGATTAAAGATATCTGAAAGGCATTTATACTAGTTGGCCATTAGCATGTTTCATTTGAGATAATTCAGGTTTACTTTTAGGCATGAATACTTAATGTGGGGGTCATGACACTAGATGTCAAGGTGTCACAACCATTCTGTCCTTCTATCATCCTAAATGGGAGGGGTCCTAACTAGAGCTCAGCTACATGGAAAGGAAGCCCAGGAATGTCCCAGTATGGAAAAGGTTGAGACCCACTGATCCAAGGGATAAATTCTGGTCAGGTTCCATGGCCCTGGACAAGGGGGTGAATGAATTGGTTTAGGAAGTGGACAGAAGAATCTTAACTACTTGGCTCATCCAGGGGATAAGAGAGCTACTCTGCACAGAGAGCTACTTCAGCTAAAAGCCTGAAACAGCTTCCTTAGAGTAGCAACAGAACTGCTCTGTAGTTTGGACAGGGAATATTCCTCCTTTTCTTTGCCTGCATATCTGCCCAGTGCAAGGCCAGCTGTGTGGAAAGACAGTATCATGGAGGGTGAAGAGCTAATATTTCTTAAAATCTAGTTTGTTTAAGGACAGATTAGTTTAATGACAAGAAATAGTGTGTTTTTTTTAAAGGAATAAGACATGAGACATCTGTATCTATTTGTATCCACTGTTCATCCCCCTTGGCACAATTAATAAAAGTTATGCATAAATCACATGAAGATCATTCAATCAACTGGCTTACTCTGCTGACTAATTGGTAAATACACACTTCATAAAAATGTGATGTGCATGCTGACTCTACATTTTAAAAGTGGTTTCTCCTTGAGCTGCCCCTGCTCCCAGTTGTTTCTCCAACTGAGATTGATTTTCATGGTGTTCGGTCTTATAAGACCAATAACATCTAGGGAAAGAACATGTTCTCAAAGAGATCTCTGTCTGCAGAGCTGTGAAGACAAAGTGTTTGTTTTTGCAACACCCATTTTAGGGTTTCAAATAGCCCTACTTAAAGGCATAATTCCTGAGTGGAACTCTCAATGAGCCAAAGCAGGCAAACGCAGCTGGAGAGAAGGATCCAGCCCTATACTTAGGACAGACAGACAAGTCATCTGGTCCAATCAGAAATGCAGCATATTTAGATGTGGAGAAATGTCAACTGAAAAACTGAATACAATTGTAAGATTAGCCTTTCTGCCAATGACAGGAGTTACCCACATTAGACTCTTCAGCAGAAGTGATGGGGAACCCTCCACTACTTTTGAGGGGGGACACACTGAGGCCTTGGTGCTCACAGTCTAATGCTCCCTGTTTTCAGGCAAAGTGGGGTCTGTCCAGGAGAAGGGAGCACTCAGCCTCCCCCTTTAAAAAGGACTCTGTGTGCGGTCTCCCATCACCACCACAGCAAAAGGTTCTACTGACACTCTCTCCAACCTCCCCACAGAGAGCCCCGTGTGAAGGGGCTCTTCCTGATGCCCTAGCAGAGGTCTCTGTTTGTGCTGGGCCCTCCTGACATCACAGGATCCCAGAGATGAGGGCCCTATCATCATGTTCCCATTATGCCTCTGGTGTTTAGGGCAGTGACGAAACTCCTCCACACCTGTCTGTTTCTGGCAAGTCTTTCAATGGTTTCTCAGCTGTGCTTCAGGTTTTTCAGCTCAGTTTCCACAGCTCTTCGCTATGTGTCCATCTCATTGCTATTCTGGTGATGGAATCAGTTTCCATCCGAAGCACATGGCCAATCCATCTCCAACACCTCCTGGTAATGATGGTGCTCATACCTTCTTGGCTGCAATGTGTGTGAATAGGATGAGTTTATTGTGCCTAGTATTTAATCTAGAGCTGACTGCCAGCTCTCTTCATTTGAGGTCTCTTGATCCAAATCAATAAAGATGCTGAACTGATATTAGTGGATATCAGAGCACTTGCTGAGGGATGAAGCAGAGACTCACAGTAGAAGCGCAAGAGATATAAGAGAGCAAATCAATTTATCTCACATCTAGAGATGGGTCTGAACAGAATCACAGAGCAGCCCCCCCTCCCCACCAGGTTTTATCCCTCCTGCCACAACTACGGGTAAGTTGGACCCCCTATCCAAATAACAATTCTATTACAGGCTGAACCAAAAACTCCATGTTTGAACATGAACAGCCCTGTAATTGGGGGATTTTGTGGCTCGAGCCCATCTCTGCTCATAATCCCTACTCCTGCCATACAGTGTGCAATTAATAGAACAGCACATTAAGAGCTCTGATTTCAATACTTCTATCCAACCCCCACTTACCCTGTGCATAGTCAAGACGATGGATGTATAAATATTATCAAAGAATATTAGGAAATAGTTACAGGTTCATTAGTGTAAAAAAGACTCAAATGAAGGAGATGGAAATAAGAGACTCCCTCCTTGTACATCCAATGTGTGGTGAAGGGAGTTGTCCACAATGGGGAAAAAAATGTTCCCAAAGAAAAACATTCGGAAACAATAAAATGACATATGGCCAGTTACGTCAGCTCTGCTATGCCTCCTAACTCCTTCAGGGTGAAATTTACCCTCCTTCTAAACAAATTCCAAGTAACTGGGCTTTGTCCAGGAGGACTGGGGGAGGGTATGAAACCTGCCGTCCACACATGGCCAGGCCAGGCCACAGAGCTGTAAAGCGGCTCCTCTTCAGCTGTGATTCTAGCACTTGATTGGAACAGCAGCTATAGCTCTTTACACCCCATATGAGGTGGCTGCACTGAATGGTTGAGAGTGTTGCTCCATAGGCCCATGCTCACCTGATCCCTCTGCACCAGCCTGGCTAGGGCCTGTTTCCTCTGCATTCCCACCATGCAAAGCAGCAGAGCTCAAATGATGCAGGATGCAAACCCTTGTGTGGGCTTTCTGCAGCTGTGTCTGAGGAGTTCTCTAACAATCAGCACTACACCACCCTCTGCAAGACCAAGACAGCAGAGTAGCTAGGGCCACATCAAGAGTTCTGCATGTGAACAGCCACATTCTGGAGTATAACGAGCATGCCAAGGCCTCCAGGGCATGCAGTTTCTGTGCAGTAAAATTTTCCCATAGAATAATATAGGTGCTAAATCAGGGGTTCTCAAACTGGGAGTCAGGAACCCTCAGGGGGTCGCAAGGTTACTACATGGGGGGGGGGTGCAAGCTGTCAGCCCCCACCCCAGATCCCGCTTTGAACCAGCATTTATAATGGTGTTAAATATATTTAAAAGTGTTTTTAATTTATAAGGGGGGGGGTCGTACTCAGAGACTTGCTATGTGAAAGGGGTCACCAGTACAAAAGTTTGATAATCACTGTGCTAAAGTCTTTCTCTATTGAAATCTTTATGTACTGAAGGTTCTGAAGCTAATTTACGTGATGCATTTTATGACACCTGATCTTGTGAGGTATATAATCTCCACACATACAAGCCTGGCTCTTGAGGAGCTTGTCAACCCAACAAGTGCAGGGGCTTGTATTGTTTGGCAGTTTTTTAAAGCTCCACTAATACAGATCTTTTAATTTACTGAGCACAGCTAGTCAAATACTCAACAAATAATTTAAGTGACTCATTTCTAAATATTGTAAAAGAAGTTGCTCCACAGGTTTTTTTTTCAAGGATGTAAAGTTTTCATTGACACTTTTTTGGGATGAGCTGCATAATCCACTTGTGGTATCACTGTTTGTGAGTAATACAGACATCCCAGTCTTGTGCCAAAAAACCCCTTTATTCCACCTTATCATGAGCGTGGTACAGTGCAGTGGATAGAGCATCACACTAAGTAAGGACTTCTGAATTCTATTCTAGCTCTTCCACTTACCAACAGTATGACCCTGAGTAAGTCACTTTACATCTCAGTGACTCAGTTCTTCCATCTGTATAATGGAGATAATTACACTTCCAAAGCTCTCTGAAATTCAAGGATGAAAAACACTATATAAGGGCAAAGCCTTACATATTTGCTCTCATTATATATAAGCACGAGTGTGTGTACATCATATTACATATGTATTATGTTAGATATGGACCAAATCCACAAAATCATATCTGAAAAATATATAAATACTTTTGTCAAATCATTTGTTCAAAACCAGGAACTCATAATTCCCTGATAATTTCCACCTACAAACTGGGATTTCCTGCTGATACACCAAAGATACACTCCACCATTTTACAGTACTTGACATCAGTAAAACTGTTTGACTTCTAGAGCCTTATGAAAACACTTTAAAGTTACAATTCCCCTCACACATTGTGACTTTTACACACAGTCAGCCTGCAATATGCATCCCATACACGTGGCCAAGAGCTGGCCTTCACAGACTTCTGGCCATTTGTTTGCTCTCTCCATTTTGTCCCTGCCAGATCGAGAGTGAATATTTCCCTATGGGGACAGAGTATGGTAGTAAGAGGGTACTCTAGGGAGCAAATCCTCAGAGGATATAAATTTGTCATAGTGCGATCAGTGGAGGCAAATTACACTATCTGAACAAGGACACAGCAACAGGAGGTTGGCTGTGGAGAGGCTGTGTACAGGAGAAAATGGGGCAGAATCGTACTGTAATTTAGAATGTCTGTACATTTCTGAAACTGCTTATTTGTTGTTTTTCTGTATCTTTTTGTCTGTCTTGTCCTTTTAGCTTGTAAGTTCTTTGAGACAGGGGCCATCTACGTTCATGTAATGCCTATCACAATGGGGCTCCCGTTCTGCCTGGCGCCTTTAGGCCCTATCAGAATACAAACAACCAACAACATTGTACCATTTGAAACTCCACACACAGATCTTACAACCATCAACTAAATGCATATCAAAACTTGTTCTTACTGTATCAAGAGCCCTTTGCTTCTGTATCATCTCCCTGCACTGAGGATAGACTGCTACCTACTACTACCTGTCTCCCAACAAGTGTATTGTTTATATCACTGTATTTTGGTTTTAAAAAAACCTGAACTTAACATTGGCTGTTTTAGAGCAGCACCAAAGCTGAGGAAAAGCGATCTCTCTTCACATTTAATATTTGGAAATGCTCAAGGGTTTTGGAAAAATATTTTCATGGAATGTTTGATGTTCTGAAAGTGCTCCAGGGCAGTTAGAGTTCTTTAGTTAACATTTCAAAATTGCTTCAGGACTGGGGGTGGGGGGAAGGATTGGATGAAATGCATCTACGTTTTAATTTTCAGCTGGAAAATGAAATTCTCTTTAATATTTAAAAGGTCTTTGAAAAAGTACACAGAAATATTAAACACTACCTGGGCTGTATTGTCAGGAAGGGAAAGAAAACGCACATGCCTAGAATACAAGGTCCTGGAGCGACTCAGCCTTGGTGCAGAGCAGCTGAGTCACTTCTTCTCAGTGAAGTCCCCTCTCCCAGCAGACGTAGAGTGCTACATGTTTTAGCCAAGTATTTGAAATACTAAATGGAAAAGCAACAGTTTGCCTGGGCAATTCTTAACCACATCTCTGATGGATTGTGCCAGGCCCGTGAAAACTTCAAGAACATCCCCCATTCTTGCATCATTTGCAAAGGCCAGACACAATGTGCTTCCCTGAGTGCAGGGACTGATGTTTCCTAGTGCCCTAGGTCACATGCCACTCCAAACAAGCAGGGAGAAGGCGGGGTCAGGTCTCCACCTCATCTCTCTCCTAAGAGGGCAGACATGCAGCAGGGAGCAGTCTGCACCATTCCAAGGGATGCTGCATAAACGCTCCCTGTGTGCTCCCTGGGGTTCTCAAAGACAGTCTCCCTGGCATCTCTGTGATTGCCCCAACCATGGCCAGTGCCTTTAAAACAGAATTTTGCCCTCTGTGGGCATGGAGAGATTGGAATTAATGCAATGGGAGAAAGAATGCAGAACACCTGTGCAGGGGGTCTACACCTCCCATGTGCTGCAGAGGTGTGCTCTGCTGAAGCACCATCTCCCTTAGCATGGAGGGATATCTTAGCAAAGGATGGCTTGAGAGATGGGGTTACAGCTGGCAGGTACACTAACCAACTGTCCCATCCTGCTAATTTTGTAGTGGTAAGGGGAGCATAGCAGGACCTGTGGCGGCTATTTCACCCTTGAAGTGCACTAATGGCTGTAGAATGACTCCACAATTACTTTGAGGGCATTTTATCTACCTTGACCTTGCGCAGAACTCTCCCACTCACAACCCGTTTATTCAAACTGGGTGCAGAGATCAGGATTTGGGCTATGGTGAAGACTGCATTTACTATTCTTTCAATAAAATTATAGGAACCTGTGTCACGAGCACTCGACAAGTATTGTCTGGTGGTGTGAACATAGGACTGTGAGCTAAGAATCAATATTCTAGAACCTCCCAAATAGCCTCCTGACCAGGAAATGTCACTGAGATGGCTCTGGTACACAATGTCCTTTTAGCCATGGAGGAGGGGAAATCATTCTTGGTGACATTGTCAGATCTTTCGGTCATAGTTCAGGGGAAACTGTATTCCTGCTCTACGGTTCAGCAAGGGCACCCCCTCTAGACCATTACTTCTCTTGGGCGGAGACCCACATCTTTCTCCCTCCTCCTGGGGTATTTCCAGACTGCACAGCTGTAACCTCCCCAGCCCCATCAGGCTGTTTTACTTTTCTCCTCAGAGATGATAAACAATGGACTTCATCTGAGTAGGGAAGGAAATAGACTTCTAGGATGGAGGCTGGCACAACTGATTAAGACAGCTTTAAACTAGGAATTTGGGGGAGATGGTTGGGAGATGTCCAGGTAATCTCCACGCCAGAATTTAGCATAGAGTGGAAAGAAAATGAAGTAAGAGTGGATACAGCTGTAGGTAGGAGGAAGGGCAGTGTAGATACAAGTCTAATAGGTTATACTGGTAGTAAAATAACCGTGCCTAATAGGGTACAGAATGTGAGTGAGGCCAAACAGCAAAAATTAAGATGTTTGTACACTAATGCAAGGAGCCTAGGTAACAAAATGGAGGAACTAGAGTTACTGGTGCAGGAAGTGAAACCAGATATTATAGGTATAACAGAGACCTGGTGGAATAGTAGTCATGACTGGGCTACAGGTATTGAAGGGTATGTGCTGTTTAGGAAAGACAGAAATAAAGGTAAAGGTGGTGGAGTAGCACTGTATATCAATGATGAGATAGAATGTAAAGAAATAAGAAGCGATGAAATGGATATGACTGAGTCTGTCTGGGCAACAATTAAATTGGGGAAGAAAACTATTAGAGCCTCCCCTGGGATAGTGCTTGGGGTGTGCTATAGACCGCCGGGATCTAATTTGGATATGGATAGAGCCCTTTTTAATGTTTTTAATAAAATAAATACTAATGGAAACTGTGTGATCATGGGAGACTTTAACTTCCCAGATATAGACTGGAGGACGAGTGCTAGTAATAATAATAGGGCTCAGATTTTCCTAGATGCGATAGCTGATGGATTCCTTCAGCAAGTAGTTGCTGAAC
Organism: Lepidochelys olivacea; assembly: GCF_965140295.1. Taxonomy (NCBI): domain Eukaryota; kingdom Metazoa; phylum Chordata; order Testudines; family Cheloniidae; genus Lepidochelys; species Lepidochelys olivacea. The sequence goes on along the minus strand of NC_140421.1, from coordinate 39,843,954 downwards.
CGACCAGAGGGGATGCCATTTTAGATTTGGTCTTGGTGAGTAATGAGGACCTCATAGAGGAAATGGTTGTAGGGGATAATCTTGGCTCAAGTGATCATGAGCTAATTCAGTTCAAACTGAATGGAAGGATTAACAAAAATAAATCTGCAACTAGGGTTTTTGATTTCAAAAGGGCTGACTTTCAAAAATTAAGGAAATTAGTTAGGGAAGTGGATTGGACTGAAGAATTTATGGGTTTAAAGGTAGAGGAGGCCTGGGATTATTTTAAATTAAAGCTGCAGAAGCTATCGGAAGCCTGCATCCCAAGAAAGGGGAAAAAATTCATAGGCAGGAGTTGTAGACCAAGCTGGATGAGCAAGCATCTTAGAGAGGTAATTAAGAAAAAGCAGAAAGCATATAGGGAGTGGAAGAAGGGAGGGATCAGTAAGGAAAGCTACCTTATTGAGGTCAGAATATGTAGGGATAAAGTGAGACAGGCTAAAAGTCAAGTAGAGTTGGACCTTGCAAAGGGAATTAAAACCAATAGTAAAAGGTTCTATAGTCATATAAATAGGAAGAAAACAAAGAAAGAAGTGGGACCGCTAAAAACTGAGGATGGAGTGGAGGTCAAGGATAATCTAGGCATGGCCCAATATCTAAACAAATACTTTGCCTCAGTCTTTAATAAGACTAAAGAGGATCTTAGGGATAATGGTAGCATGATAAATGGGAATGAGGATATGGAGGTAGACATCACCATATCTGAGGTAGAAGCGAAACTCAAACAGCTTAATGGGACTAAATCGGGGGGCCCAGATAATCTTCATCCCAGAATATTAAAAGAATTGGCACAAGAAATTGCAAGCCCATTAGCAAGAATTTTTAATGAATCTGTAAACTCAGGGGTTGTACCGTATGATTGGAGAATTGCTAACATAGTTCCTATTTTTAAGAAAGGGAAAAAAAGTGATCCAAGTAATTATAGGCCTGTTAGTTTGACATCTGTAGTATGCAAGGTCTTGGAAAAAATTTTGAAGGAGAAGGTAGTTAAGGACATTGAAGTCAATGGTAAATGGGACAAAATACAACATGGTTTTACAAAAGGTAGATCGTGCCAAACCAACCTGATCTCCTTCTTTGAGAGAGTAACAGATTTTTTAGATAAAGGAAATGCAGTGGATCTAATTTACTTAGATTTTAGTAAGGCGTTTGATACTGTGCCACATGGGGAATTATTAGTTAAATTGGATAAGATGGGCATCAATAGGAAAATTGAAAGGTGGATAGGGAATTGGTTAAAGGGGAGACTACAACGGGTCCTACTGAAAGGTGAACTGTCAAGTTGGAGGGAGGTTACCAGTGGAGTTCCTCAAGGATCAGTTTTGGGACCAATCTTATTTAATCTTTTTATTACTGACCTGGGCACAAAAAGTGGGAGTGTGCTAATAAAGTTTGCAGATGATACAAAGCTGGGAGGTATTGCTAATTTAGAGAAGGACAGGGATACCCTACAGGAGGATCTGGATGACCTTGTAAACTGGAGTAATAGGAATAGGATGAAATTTAATAGTGAGAAGTGTAAGGTCATGCATTTAGGGATTAATAACAAGAATTTTAGTTATAAGCTAGGGACGCATCAACTAGAAGTAACGGAGGAGGAAAAGGACCTTGGAGTATTGGTTGATCATAGGATGACTATGAGCTGCCAATGTGATATGGCTGTGAAAAAAGCTAATGTCGTCTTGGGATGCATCAGGAGAGGTATTTCCAGTAGGGATAAGGAGGTTTTAGTACCGTTATATAAGGCACTGGTGAGACCTCACCTGGAATACTGTGTGCAGTTCTGGTCTCCCATGTTTAAGAAGGATGAATTCAAACTGGAACAGGTACAGAGAAGGGCTACTAGGATGATCCGAGGAATGGAAAACTTGTCTTATGAAAGGAGACTCAGGGAGCTTGGCTTGTTTAGCCTAACTAAAAGAAGGTTGAGGGGAGATATGATTGCTCTCTATAAATATATCAGAGGGATAAATACCAGAGAGGGAGAGGAATTATTTAAACTCAGTACCAATGTGGACACAAGAACAAATGGATATAAACTGGCCACTAGGAAATTTAGATTAGAAATTAGACGAAGGTTTCTAACCATCAGAGGAGTGAAGTTTTGGAATAGCCTTCTGAGGGAAGTAGTGGGGGCAAAAGATCTATCTTGCTTTAAGATTAAACTCGATAAGTTTATGGAGGAGATGGTATGATGGGATAACATGGTTTTGGTAATTAAATATTCATGGTAAATAGGCCCAATGGCCTGTGATGGGTTTTTAGATGGGGTAAGATCCAAGTTACCCAGGAAAGAATTTTCTGTAGTATCTGGCTGATGAATCTTGCCCATATGCTCAGGGTTTAGCTGATCGCCATATTTGGGGTCGGGAAGGAATTTTCCTCCAGGGCAGATTGGAAGGCCCTGGAGGTTTTTCGCCTTCCTCTGTAGCATGGGGCACGGGTCACTTGCTGGAGGATTCTCTGCTCCTTGAGGTCTTCAAACTACAATTTGAGGACTTCAATAGCACAGATATAGGTGTGAGGTCTTTTTTAGGAGTGGTGGGTGAAATTCTGTGGCCTGCATTGTGCAGGAGGTCAGACTAGATGATCATAATGGTCCCTTCTGGCCTAAATATCTATGAATAATTGCCACAGTTAAGCTACCACACAACTCTGTCTAAGCAAGCACAATTAGTCTTAAGGTAAAAGCATTACAGAGAAAATGTATAAAAATAATAAAAGACCCTCCATGCATGCTATAAGCTTATCAGTGATCACCCCCTCACTTCAGCAAGGGCTCTGGTTGGTGATTAGTCCTTCAAACCCAACACAGGGCCTTTTCCTCTGGTTACAAGTCCATCTCAGCTTCCGCTCAGACAAAGCACACTCATGAGTAAATCAGTTACTCATTTATACAGCTTGTCTTTGAAATGTCCTCATGTAACAGGTGCTCAGTAGACAAACGATTCTGCCCCCTCCTGGGTAAGCTTCAAAGACTGTCATGAAGTGGGAGTTTGCAATCCCTTCCTCCCAAGAACTTCCTAGGCATTCCACTTCACATGTATTGTCCCAAAATATCATTCACATCTGCTACATTGTTCGGCATAGTCTCCTGAAGCTCACAGTACTTCCCAGAGATTGCATTAATCCTGCTTTCCTCCTCAAGAAGTTCCATTCAATCCCACAATAATACAGAAACATTTGCATTTTTAATACTATGAACTCCTAACATACTTAAACTTAACTCAGTCAAGTTTGTCCAGGATATTGCAGGCAATTACCATAACTATCACACTTTCATCAGCCTTCTACAGTCAACTGTGAGGCACTTCTGGTTCATCCACAAGACCTGGCAGGACTGGGGAGAGTTGCATTAAGCTGGCTCTGCTCATTCCTCTCACCTTCCAAAGGGTTGTAATAGGCGGGTCCTCCTAACTGAGAGCTGCCACCTGCAGGGTCTCAGCAGGTTAAATCCTGCCCTCCCACTGTTTAACATTTATGGTAAACAGTTAGGAGAGAGTGTAAGATGTTATCGGCCCTAGTGACAACAACGTGCTGAAGTCATCTAGCTCTACATTCCTTTCTCCTTATGCGCAGTCGGTACTGTCACTCAGGGTATGTCTACACGGGAATAAAAGATTTGCACCATGGACTTGGTTGGCCTGGGAGAGCTGACTCGGGCTCATGGGGCTTGGGCTGTAGGGCTAAAAACTGCTGTGTAGACATTCAGGGTGAGGCTGGAGCACAGGCTCTGGGACCCTTCCCTGTTGCGGGGTTCCAGAACTTGGGCTCCAGCCTAAACCCGAATGTTTACACAGCAATTTTACAGCCCCACAGACTGAGCCCTGTGAACCTGAGTCAGTTGACCCAGGCCAGGCCCGGATGTTTGATTGCTGTGCAGATACATCCTCAGTGCTAGAATGACATCAGCAGCTGGATGAAAACTAGAGGGATTACATTCAATCCAGAAAAACAGAGGTAATGCTGGCAGGTAAGGGAATCCTTTCAAGGACCTGGAAAGGAAACTGCCCTCTCTTCAGACCTGTGCTAAATAGATGACCAATTATCTTGACTCCTTTAGAAATAAGCCAAAGAAAACCATGGAACTGCCCAGATGGCATGCTTAACTTCACCTCTCGCTTGCACTCTTCTCATCACTTCCCATCCCCCCATGTCTGAACCATAAACGTTTTTGGGCAGGAACCTTGTCTGCATACCCGTCCGTAAAACACTAAGCACCCTGTCGGTGCTATACAAATAATGAAAAAGAAACTCCAGGAGCTCTTGCATGCTGTGGGCTGTCTAAGACGGGTACTCCACACTCTACCTTGACTCTTCCTGATCTGATTTAAAGTTGTAGTGCTGATCAGTAAAGTCATCAATAGACAGGGGCCTAGCTATTTAAAATGTGCCTCTCGGACACCACAGCCCACTGTGCCTGCAGTGAACAGGAATGCTGAAACTGCTGAAGGATGGGTTGGATTTCTCATTATCTGGGGACTCAACATTCTCAGGAGAAGGCCTTGACTCTAGAATTCCCTACCATCAAAGATTAGGATGAACCCCATCTTGCCAATAGAACGTGTTGAGGATTCCAAGGCTCCACACCACCTTGACACACAGGGACAGACGCCTTCAATGAGAGGGGCGATCAGGGACCTAGGATTGCTACAGACCCACATTTTTAGGCAAGTCACAAACTCTTTGTGTCCCAATTTCCCCAGCTGTAAAATAGGAATATTGATTCTTAACTACCTCACTCCGAGTTGGGAGGTTTATTTAATTAACACTTGCAAAGTGCTTTGAGATCCTCTGATGGAAAGTGCTATAAGAATGCAAAGGATCATATGAGAGCAGAATTTGGCCTGTCCTATAAACTCAAAATCTCATATTCAGAATTTGTGGCTGAAAATAGTTAATTCTTCAGTTCTTTTAAAAATCAGATCTTAACTTTGCAATGACTTCTTTTTCATTTGCATGCAAAATTTTAAAAATAGGACTGGTGTTTCCTTTAATTAGTACTTGATACAGTATTAATATTCCTATTTATCTTCTACATGCCATATGGATTAAATTCTCATTACTTTTGATCTTAATACTTTTAGAATATGTAAATCAGCAGACAGATACCCTCTTTAAAGCAGTGTTTGCACACCACATCTATTATTGCCTTGGGCAATAGGGAAATATCTGCATTGCTATAATTCCAAAATTGTGTGGAAATCTTAAAAAAAAATCAGACATTAAACTGATCAATCTCAACAAATTAAATAATGACCAAGTAAAATAGTCATTCAGATGTACCTAAAATGTGACCAAAAAATGGACACATGCTAGGGTCAAACATACATGAAAAAAGTAAATTTAGTTAATTTAAGGGAGGAGAAGTGTGTTTCAAAGACTAGTCTATTTCCACATGGGAAACAATTGCACCATCTAAAATAGAAAAATACTGTAGTTTATTTACTCAGACATTTTTTAAATATAAAATTCTATGTTCATAGTTACAGAAGCTAAAATTATCTTACATCATGTTTTATTGCCCCAACATTACAATGCACTTATGAGCAGATTTTCATGGGCATATATTTCAGTTTACCTGAACAATACATTTAAATGGAGAGGGAAAATGTATGGGACTTAATAACATAGAAGACATGCAAAGAGCGGCCCAGAACAGACAGGGATGGCAGAGCCTGGTTCAACATCTGATGGTGTGGGAAGGACTCAGATTCAGAATTGACATGCCAGCTGGGTAGTGTTTATAAGCATGTGAGTCTGAGCAGACACCAATCCTAGTCAGTTTACCATGTAATCTTCCTATAACACATAATAAAATCTTTTTAGCTATGACTTTTTAACTTTTCTCCCTACAATATGCTGCTACTGTTTATTGCACAAGTTCTAGGAACTTACTGAAGGAATGAAGAAAATATTGTTATGAAATATTGAAAATGCCCTGGTAAAAAGTGTCACTGCTTCTCAGTGCCAGGGAAGCCATCTTCAGTGGAGTTGGGCTCTCAGGAGTCAAATTGTCTCATTTTGTTCTCTCTCTCAACTTTTGCTTCAATTCCCTTTTTGGGGTCCTGCTCTAATCTGCACTGAAATCAATAGGAGTTTTTCCATTGATGTCAATGGGCTTTGGATGAGGCCCTATATTACATAACTAACCAGTCTGTCTTATTTATAATACACATACTTTGCTTTTATCTTGTTTACTGTAGGTGTTTGTACTCCTGAAGCTTGAAGAACTGACAACTGGTATTTATCCAAAACTTATTGGCAAGTGCAGATAGCTATTTCTTATTCTTTACCCTGCTGATAACCTCAACATGCTTCAACAGGGGTCTGACATGGGTGATATATATATATTTGGCTAATAGATTTTTGGCTAAAAATGCCTTTTTCCAAGTCACTAAAGATATTCACAAATTTGAATCAAATTCAACATCTAGTTTCTGCCATTAAAACACTAATACTTTTTTTAAAAGTAGCAACATTTAAATATGTTTCATTTGAAATGTTTTCTTTAGACCATTTCAAAATGTTTCAGCTTGACCTTTTGTTTCAAATGGCATTTCATTTTCAAATTAGACCATTAAAAAAACCCTGAAAATGGCTGACTCAAAATCAAAAATATTAGTTTCAAGCTGGCCAATACATATTGGTCGATTCAAAACAAATTGACCCCCCCTCCCCTCCCCCAAAAAAGTCATTTTGAGTTGACTTGACCCTGGCACATTTTGGTTGATTCAAAACATTATTATTAATTATTATTATTATTATTTAGTTTTCCAATCTGATGAAAAATTTCAAGAAAATTTGTCTTGGTTTGAATTGAACCAATTCCCCTCCTTATCCCCCTCCAGATTTTTCAGATCAGTCTCCAAACCAAAAAATCCATTATTTGCTCAGCTCTAGTCTGAATTAATGTAGGGCCTGAGTCTGAGATCACATATATCAGTTTTAAACCAGTTGCACTTCTCTGCCTTCACTGGGATTACTTCAGATCATATCAGTGAAAAGGTCTGGGGATCCTGCTTCCAGGGAAGCCAAGGACAGTTTTGCCAGTAGGCAAGATGGAAAGCCCTATTCTGTATGGTGACTTAGTCTAAAGGCCTGGTTTACACTAGAGAGTTTTACTGACATAGCTAGACCAGCAAAATCCCTAGTGTAGATGTAAAAGTCCTTTTGCTGGTACAGCTTATTACTTTTGTGGAACTAGTTTATGCTATAAGAGTTCTTTTGCTTGTATAAATTGCGCCTATACTAGGGGGGTTTGTTGGTAAAGCTACACGAGTAGAGTTCTACCAGCACACTCTTTGAGCAAGTCTACATTTAAAACGCGTATTGGTGCTCTCCCGTTGGCTTAGTTAATCCACCTCCCCAAAAGGCGGTAGCTATGATGGTGGGAGAAGCTCCCACACAGACATAGCCCTGTCTACACAGGAGGAGGTCAGTTTCACTATGTTGCTCAGGGCTGTGGATTTTTCTCACCCTTCAGCGATGCAGTTATACTGATATTAGGTCTGTAGTGTAAACCAGACCTTTGCAGTGTAGACTAGGGTTAAACCAGTCAGTTCTGTGCATGGTAGTGTACCCTATGAAAAGTCTGCTAATTTTGCTGAATTATGCTGATTTATTTTAGATGCCCCACTGTCTAGGATCACAGATCACACCACAACATAGAAATCCATAGGCTAAATTCATAACTGCACAACAAAGAGGGTATAGACTGATACCTGAATCCCTGAACTACCCACTATTCTGATAAGCATGAAAAAGCATAAAAATATGAAGCTAAATTAAAACTCTCCAACATTTGATTTTATAGTGCAAAATTAGTCATTTACCAAGGCATAATTAGAAGGAGAATTCTATTCAGCTATATGGTAATTGCACGTTCCATAGTGTATATAATTACTGTGTTTAGAATTGCTAGGTGACAGAAAATTTCAAGTAATTTGAATTTGCCCTTTTTAAGTGTCATAATGACACTGCAGGGGACAATGCAGAAATAACCAGTTATTACACTATAATTGTTTTGTGTATGTACACCACAAGTAACTGCTCATTACTTTTCTGTTGTACAGGTATTATGTTATCTTTGTCCTACGCATGAAATATGTCAAACAATTTTTATGACAGTCAGTACACTGCCATGCATTTGCCGATATTATCAAGTCAATTTATCTTCCAGGCCTTAAATAAGAATCCACAGTAATACTGTAAGCTGAATGGCACATACTCAGGCAATTACTGCCATGAATGTCAATGAGACTACACAGGTGAAGAAGTACTACTCAGTAAGGCCATGTCTATCTGTACAGTGGTGCACTTTGGGGTCCTGACCCACAGTTTGAGAACTGCTGCTCTATGCCAACAGGAGAGAGCTCTCCCACTGGCATAAAAAAATCACCTCCACGAGTGGCATAAGCTATGCTGGCAGGAGAAGTTCTCCTGCTGACATAGCACTGTGCACACAAGCGCTTATATCGGTGCAATTTATGTTGTTTAGAGGGTGGAATATTCACACACACACACACACACCCCCCGCCCAAGCAACATAAGTTTTGCCAAGATAAGCTGTAGTGTAGACATAGCCTTAAGGGTTGCAGAATCAGGCCTTTAGGCATCAAATTCTATGGCTGAATATTGCACTTGTTATATTCAACAGGAGGGGGTGTTGCAAAGAAGGCAGTGAAAATCTTTGTTAATAAACCAAGGATCTCTTTGCTTCTGAATGCACAGCTCTGTTTTCTAGTTAGTTCACAAGTATTTCATATCAATGGGATGCAAATGTGATGGTTTAGAAAGAAAAGAGTAACTTGCACATAGATGAGGACTAAATAAAAAGCCCCAAAGCGGTAATATTTAAGAACCTATAATCAAACTTTTATCCTGTCTCTTTTGCTATCACTTAGACACAATGTTCTCATAATGGTGGTAGAGTTCGCTGTCGCCTTTGCTCCAGATAAGAGACTCTCTTTTTCCATACATGAAACACACACAAAATTTGCATCTTAGTTTACTGTATTTTAGACAGTTGACCCATTTGGAACCCAACCACACAATCACATGCAGGCAAAACTCCATTGCCTTCAGTGGGAGTTCACCCTTCATAAAAACTGCAGGATCTGGATTTGAATAGATTAAAATTGGATCCTCTCCTTCTGGAATTACCAGTGTCTATGAAAGCCTCTGAGTTTCCTAAGACTCAATTATGCTTTATAGGCCGAACAGAAAAAGGTATTGTGGTGCTATTCCAGGTGGCATTCTGATTGGGAAGCAGAATGCCTCCTGGAGTTGCAGGGTGCTTGGTGGACTCCTCCTTATCCCACAATCCATGTGGCTGGCGAGTTGAGAGTCAGAGCCTTGGCCCAGCTTCTTGCCCTTCACCTTTGGGATTCTCTATGTCCCCAGTGGAGTAGGGAGAGGCCAGCGCTTACACTCCCCACAGCACAGAGGATGAAATGCTGTCTGGCCCTTATATATGCCATGCAAGAAAAGGGCCATTCCCAAAACACCTGCTCACTGCTCCCTCAACCTCCACTTCTTTGCACACTCACATAAAAACCAGGCACAACCAGGGCCCCACACATTAACTACATCTCCGGTTTTCAAGGGACTGAAGTGGTAGCTTTTTTGCATGTGTCCTTCCAAGCAGGCCAACTGTTTCAGTGACAGATCACTTCGTAAGTCAGCAATGGAATGTGAACAACAAAACGTACACCCAAATCCCAGTGCACAAGGCTCAGCACTGCTCCTAGTTTTGTCATTTGAAAGCAGGCTCTGGCCCATCCCACAAAAACTTGGTTTGTACAGTTTGTTTTTGTTTGAAAAGGTCCACGAGGGGAAGGAATCTGGACAGAAATCCAGCTACAGTTATTCACAATGGTTATGTAAAACACACTCAGGACGTCTATCTGTGGCAGCAACATTTTCAAATGTTTGTGTTTTTTGTTTCTGATTTGTTGTTCTTCCCCCATGTTCTGATGTTAATGTGAACAAAGCCAAACCAAACCATTAGTTTAACTAATGTAACCCAGATACAGAGGGACAGATTTTTCAAGCCAGCTAATTTATGCTTGATGCAGAGTGAGGGTGGAGGGCAAAGTTAGGTGGAATGGGCCTGATCCATGGTTGCTCTAAGGTGTCTCCAGAGAACAGCGCCAGAGCAGGAGGTCCTCACTGCCACATGTAGAGCCAGCTGTGGACTGCTGTCCCTACTGCTCTCATGATAAGAGCTTCTAATGCTGGAGCCATTCTGGGGCAGGCTGGTGGCACGTTTGAGCTGGTCCTACTTCCTCGCTATTTCTCAGCGGCTACCAGGCCCCAAAGGGTCTTCAGTAGCTTGATGCAAGCTAGGACGATCTGACCCAGTATCAGGGGCAAAACCGGCCCCCATCAGCTCAGAATCAGTGAGCACAACACTCCCCTCCATGCATGCTGTGACAAAGTTCCTGCTCTACCTTGGTGGGTCTTGCACTTATTGGCAGATTTGCTCACCTTGGAGTTTCACGGCAGCCCTCAGCTTGGCCATTTTTCTGAACCCACAGTCCAGGTCGACTCCTCCTGTGTCTGACCAGGAGTTGGGAGGATTTGGGGGAAACCCGGGCCCACCCTCTACTTCTGGTTCCAGCCCAGGGCCCTGTGGAATGCAGCTGTCTAGAGTGCCTCCTGGAACAGCTGTGTGACAGCTACAATGCCCTGGGCTACTTCCCCATGGCCTCCTCCCAACACCTTCTTTATCCTCACCATAGGACCTTCCTCCTGGTGTCTGATAATGCTTGTACACTCAGTCCTCCAACAGTCCACGTTCTCACTCTCAGCTCCTAGTGCCTCTTGCTCCCAGCTCCTCACACGCACACCACAAACTGAAGTGAGCTCCTTTTTAAAACCCAGGTGCCCTGATTAGCCTGCCTTAATTGATTCTAGCAGCTTCTTGATTGGCTGCAGGTGTTCTAATCAGCCTGTCTTAATTGTTTCCAGAAGATTCCTGATTGTTCTGGAACCTTCCCTGTTACCTTACCCAGGGAAAAGGGACCTACTTAGCCTGGGGCTTATATATCTGCCTTCTATTACTCTCCTATAGCCATCTGCCCTGACCCTGTCACAATGCATACACACACACATTCTCTTCAGTCCCAGTCTTGTGAATTTGGCCCAATGCCTCCAAGAGCAGGGACAGGATAGACCTGAGCAGTGCTTGCTACCCTCTTTTACAGGTTACCATAGGCGGTTGTGCTGCACTAGTCCAGCTCAATTGGCGAGGCCATAGCCCTGCATTCATCCTTCCTCCCTACTTCCTTAGGAGTGTCTGCTCCTGCAACCTGTGCTAGACACCTCATGTTCTTGCAGATCAGGAACACAGACTGGGATTGTGCCTGTGATCTCTTGTACAGAGACACAAAGGCTCTTTTCGTATCTTTCCCTCCACCTCCATGTCTCTGTGCAGGCCTAGGTACAATGTAGTTAATCTGAAAGTAAAATAAAAATGCAACACAGGCTATGCTTTCAGGGCAAATACTTCCCTGCTTAGGACCATCAGCCAGGTGTCTCTAACCAATGGCAGTTCATTTTCAGTTCTTCACTGATTAGGCTAGAAGATAATAGAGACAAGCAGGAATAAGAGAAGGGTGATGGCTGCAAAGCTAGAGTGATACGAAGCATCTACAGAACAGAGAATAGGTCAGGGTAATCTATTTTCACAGGTGTCATGAATGGATCCTGAACCTTCCTCAGTGAACAGGCCTTTCCATCACAAGAATGACCCTGACAACATCAACACCCCTCTTCAGCCCAATAAGTCCCTACTAATGAACAAACAAAAATACCCTCCCCCACAGAACCCTGAAACAAATCAACCAAAAAGTAAATACAATTTATGAGCCCCCAAATGTCTGGCCCAATCAGAGTTCTTCCCCGCAGACAGGAGAAGTCACATCATGCATATTTAAAAAAAGTACCAGGGTGCTGAACAAATCACAAATGAGCCTTTCATACACACAGCTTCAGATTTGCTTGGGGCTGTGGACTGGCTGGTTTGTTGCTAAGGATGTGAACTAGAATGTCTGGGAGCCTCTCCAGCGCAGGGGTTTAAACCCACAACTTTGCCCCATGAATCAACCCATGAGGTAAGGCCCCTGTATTCTGTTCAATCCATTAATTACAGTACTTCATTTAAAATAGTAGGCCACTGAAAAATACCCATATTCTAGAATCACAGAAGCTAGACAAACAGCAAATTGACTATGTTTCTTCTTTGTTACTGCTGTGCTCCAGGGAGCTGGTCTCAATCACGCTGAGCCATAAAGAGCGCTCACACACTACTAATCTTATTGCTTGCTGGGTGATATCAACAAGACAGGACTATGCTAATCAAAACCATTGGAACTATAGACTCATGAGCCTTTGCGCCAGGTGAACACATTCTCCACAGCAATATGGAGAAACAAACACTTCCAATAACTCTTTGTGTGCTCCGTGGGCAAACTACCATTGAGGCAGCTCTAGGTTACGCTAGAAGACCAGTGTGGTACATAGCAGTCCAAAGCGGCTGCAAAAGTAACCCTCTGCCTGCCCTGCATGGTACTAGGTAGTCTTGGCTGGAGCCAATCATCTGGCCCAGCATATGTGATGCCCAGCTTGAACCCTTCATAGGCAGCAACTCTATTAAATGAGCCAAAGAAAAGCTTTCTAGTGGCTCCTACAGAAAAGGCTGTAGTAAGTTTGTATCAAAGAGAGAAACTGCTCTTCTATAAATCACAGCCATGAGCCAGAGTTTTCAGAAGAGCCCAGCTCCCATTTAGACACCAAAATAAATTACTAGATCTTCAAGGTCACTCAGTACGTTGGGCGCACCTTAGGTGTTGAACTCTTTGGAAAACCTAGCCTTTATTTAGGCTCGTAAATGGGAGCTGAGCTCTCTTGATAATCTGGCCTCACTGGTGGGTGTTGAATTCTTGAGAATCTGGCCCTGAGCTCTTTTGGAAAGGTGGCCTTTATTGCTCATGTATTCCTTTGTCAGTAGATGATACTTCCAGCCAAAGCAAATGTACAAATCTTTAATCTTCAGTAAAAGCAACGTGGGGGGTATCGACATGTGCTACTCAATAGAATACAAGACAGCTAAATTCAATGTGCCCCTCTTGGAGAGTCCTCCAAGCTCCCCTCAATTTCATTTTTAACCTCCCTCCTCACACAGATCTGTGGTGGTGTGTGTGGTGCATAGCGGACTGCGGAGAGATACTGTTGGGGCAGTGAATTAGAAAACTGCGTGGATCACTGCAGGAGTGAAAGTGCCAGGGGTTTCAGAGTAACAGCCGTGTTAGTCTGTATTCACAAAAAGAAAAGGAGTACTTGTGGCACCTTAGAGACTAACCAATTTATTTGAGCATAAGCTTTCGTGAGATACAGCTCACTTCATCGGATGCATAAAACTGGAAAATGCAGTGAGGATGTTTTTATACACACATCATGAAAAAATGGGTGTTTATCACTTCAAAAGGTTTTCTCTCCCCCCACCCCACTCTCCTGCTGGTAATAGCCAGGGGGATTCCTATCCCTCCTTTCCACTCCCTTACCTTAGTAAATGTGACTGCCACTCTTCACCCTGTTCTCGCCTTGGACTACTTCCTGCCTTACTTCCACTCCTCCTAGTCAGAGTCCTCTCTCCTAGGGTCTACTAGGCCTCAGGGATTCCTATCCCTCCTTCCCTCAGGGAAAGTGACTACTGCTCCCTCCGTGGCCAGGCTCCTGGCTTTATGTAAGCTCTGCCTGTTCCTTCAGACATGAGCATGCTTTCAATTAGTGGCTGCCTCCTAGCCCAAATGTCTCCTGTTTGCCACTTAATTGCCTGATTGAGCCCACCTGGCCTAATTCAGCTCTCTCAAGGGCCAGGATGGGGAGTATACCCATCACACACCCCCTTTCCTTTAGCTCTTCATTGGCTCTCCCCACCTGTTCTTTTCCTCATTCTTCTGTTTCTCTGCATAGGTTTCTTTCCTTGGTGGTCCTTCTCCCCCTCCCCACTTCCCCCAACAGCCTGCTGGCTTGTTCCTCTCTTGTGGCTGTCTGGTTTTTAATTTTCCTGAACATGCAGTCTGGTTCCCATCTCCCACAAGGCATTACTTTCTGGTGGAGGGCTTAGGTCCCACTGGTGTCTCCTGTCTCCTCTCCTAGTGACAGCATCAATGCTACTGGTGGCTCTAGCCCCTGAGATAATCTTGTTTCCTCTTCTCCTCCTTAAGTAGCTGGAATCCTTATAGTGGTGGCAGCTAGGCTGGTTCCTCCATATTTCCAGCTGCTTTACAGGCATCTAGGTTCTTCTTTGGAAACATGTAGCTGGAAACAAGGCAGAGAGGAGCCAGCCCCATGTGATGTACCAGTTCTCTGAAAATCACAAAGTACTCTATGGACTACCAGAGATCCATGGACTAGTTATAGAATCTCTGTTGCAAAGTGACTGATACTTATTGCTCTTCTGCACCTTTGTTTTGTGGACAAGAAGAGGGAAGGAGAGTTTATGAACAGAGACTCATTTTTTGCACCTTGCACTATGACTGCCTTGCCTGTGTCACATTGTATAGCAAGTCTACAGCCACACTCTGGATCCAAATGTTTATAGTTTGAATTTGGAACTTGATTATTTTGATCATAATCTTGCCCCCTGATTTACATGCCCTGGAACTTCTCTGCAAGTTGCTGTCTGTGCTGACCACTTTCAAATGAGTGACTCTGTACAGACTAGAAGCTGCCTGCTAATTTAGAGTTTCCTTTGTTTTATGTAGTGAAGCCTTGTTGGGTACCAGGGTGAGGAATTTATACATGCTGGGCCTTAAACCAACTATCACAAGGCCCAAAGCACCAGCTCTGGCACTAAGTTGAAACAGATGTCAGTATTAGTAATATTTATCATCCCTTTGCAAGATTCTATTTGGTGTTTAGACTGCCTTTACTGTAGTAGAACTTAAAGATCACAACTCTTCAAGAGTAATATTGCTACCAGTTTTTTAAATCAGTTTAATATAATTCAAAAATGACTTACAGAAACACAGCCAAACATAATCTAATGGAAAGCAAAATACGAACGGTCTTTATGTCTGATAACATACAAATGAGAGATGAGCCCAAAGTAGAATCCTATATATAAACCTCAAGTAAAGTTTGGGGAAGTTTGGATTCGGATCTGAACTTCACGTCTCAGGCCCATCACTAAAAATAAATAAATGACTCAAATGCTTTTGTTCTACAAACACCTCTTCTACCTGTTTTAAACTGCAACAGCTGGTTATCTCAATATAGTTTGAAAATGACATCCGTAAATGTTGAAACTCAAATTAGATCACTCTGTGTTTTTGTAGAGCTGCAGCAAGCTGTTTGTTTTCCTGGCAAATAAACCCTTTAAAGCTCACAAGCTTATTGTCATTCTTCCGATAGTCATGCTCTTTATCTTAAGTAAGAAAATGTGGTAAAGAACAGTCTTAAAAAAATATACAAAAAACAATCATGCCACTTAGCTGGAGGACATTTTCAGTGTTTGCAAACTCCACAGAGATGCTGAAACAATGCACTGACCATTTCCTTCTTCTGGGAGTGAATGTTTTTTTGCATGTACGCGAGGCAAATATGGAGACAGATTGGTGACTATGTCACAGAATCTGAAAGAAGAATAGATGAGAGGCAGTCTCCAAAACAGCACTGTACAGAGTTTGGTCAGGCCATAAAATCAGGGCCCAGATCTCCTGACTCACAACCCTATGCTTTAACCACTAGGCCGTGCGCCCTAAAGAACTCCTCTGGTACCATGACTGCCTTCAAAAAGCAGTCACCTGGCCCGAGTCACTAGTTAAGAATGGCAGAGAGTTGTGAAGACAGTTGTGGACCTTTGAAACCTTTATTTACAGCACTTGTCATGTGACTTTCTGGCAGAGAAACTAGCAGATTTCGGAAGATCAGAAAGAGGTGGTAATTGTCTCATTTGTCACTGTTAATTACATTTTTAAATCACCCATAAATATAGAGTTTTTTCATTTCCCAAAAGATTGTTTTTAAAACATAGCCATTAGCCTGCTGTGACCAAACAGTCCTACTTGTGGAGGGGATGGAAGAGGAGTGTTAATAGTGCCAGTGGAGATGGACAGCTCTCAATGTGTGCACCTGTAGATTGCTCATCCTATACACCTATGTAGCTAGTAGATCCTAAGTGTACATAAAATGTGCTACTGCTGATCCATTTGTAGAAATAAACAGATACAAATAGCTTATTTGAAAGACCCCAATTTATTTAGGTTGTTTTTTCTTGCTGTTCTGATCGACAACTTTAATTTAATTAAATGTAGACTCGTGGCTTTCCAAGGCTGAAAACTTGGGAAGAGGATTTTCCCAGGGATCTAATCAAATTCCATAATGACCTTGACCACAGGATGATTTTCCATGTCATCACATCAGGTCTCCATGTTTTTTTTATAACTTCTTTGGAAGGGATTGAGAAAGGAAATCCTTATTGGATGCATCCAGGAATTTGTAGCATGATGCAGTGAATGCTGCCTGTCCAAAAAGTGTCTAAACACACTTTATTTTGAGATGATACTCAGAGTCTTTTGCAACATCACTCAAGCTCTAAAAGACTTTGGTATAGTAAATAACAGAATTTGACCCTTTTTGAATTTTGACTCAGGAATGTTTTCCTTAGGGCTTTGACATTACACCTTTCTCACTGACATTCCAATCTCTAGTATCTTCTGTTAGTTAATGACAGATTTCCTTTCATTATGTAATTATTTGAAGTCCTAAAGTTTTCTGAAGCAAAAGCACCAAAGAGCTCTGCATTGTTTTCTTCTTTGCAATGTGAATTCAGTATTGTGCAAAACTTTAGTAAGTTTATTTTTTAAAAAGGGGTTCTCTGTGCATATACTCAAAACTCTTAATCATTGTACATGGTCAGGTAAAATGTACTCAGATACTAAAGCAGGGATTTTGTTTTTTTTACTGAATAGCAAGAAGCCAAGTATACCCTTCCCGCTAGTGATTTTTTTAAAGAAGGAAATGCATGTGTAAATAAATTAAGCCTACATAGGGGCATAAATATGAAGTTGTTGTATTTATTGGACTTAATAGAGTATATATAGAAAATATTATACAAATTGCAGAATGGGAAAAATAATACAAAAAAGTCCTTATCAATTATGAGGAAATGATTAAAAGAAGCTCAGGTCTAAGGTGACTAAACAGACAAAGAAAGCACATAGAAAGGCAGAATGCAATTTTTATAATTCCTACAGCCATAGACAGTACTTTAGAAAACCATAAAAAAGAACTGAAGAGAAATTAACTGAAAGCTACAACATTTGAACGAGTGGAACAGTCATGTGTGACATAGTCTGCTGTTTTGGAGTAATAGCAACAATGGCTAAGCTTCATAGGAAAAGCTGTCAAAGATTCTCAGAGAATACTTAAGAAAACTTTGAGCAATAATAACAGAACAGTGAGGTACAGTACGATAAAAAGCTTAACCACCAACAAAGAAATGGCAAAAAGAAGTACTTAGGGAAAGCTGTGTGTCAGGGATGGAAGATGAAGAAGACAGAAAAAGTAAATATACTGGAAGCTGGAGTGAGAAACACACTGCTAGCCATGATATTTTATTGGGAAAAACCTGAACCTTTACTAAAATATTGTCGTGTGGTACTATTACATGTTGGTTATTGAACTTCATTACATTTCATTCTTATATCATCAGGTTTTTTTGTATTTTAATGAGAGATTTACTTATTCTGCTTTATCACAATACAGTCTGTACTAATCCAGATCCAATATGTTTACATCACTAGCAATAAGAAAGCTGTCTAAAGAAAACTATTCCATCCAATTCACACAGTTCTGTGTATGCTATTCAGTTGCATCCCATTTTAATCTCTCACATTTGATCCTAATCAGCATTGACTACAGGTTAGATCCTTCTATATCCAAAGCAATAACAATAACCAATCCTCAAGTAAACCAGCCTGTAATGAAATTCACAGCCCAGGGCTAAACACAGAGCTAACATGTGTTTAACAAATCAAAGCTTGTATTTATCATTTGTCACTGCTTGTGTCTTGGTTGTTTTTTCTCTCTCTCTCCCCAAGAGACAATTAAGAACCCGCATTGTGAAAGAAACTTCAGAACAGTCTGACTTTTTTTTTCAAAATTGGTTGATCCATAATATCTGCAAAATGCAATCTGGACATCACGCCTACTGGCAAAAGGGTTAATAATAACGAGTGAGGTGTGAACCAATTCAAACTAAAAATCCCTAAAATGTAGTCACAAACCAAACCTTCATAGGAAGTTGGGGGGAAATATCAGCTAACCTTATAAAAACTATTTTATTAAAATTATGTTTGTTGGCACTTCTGGGTTCCCATTAAGACGGGAAGTGGAAGCGCTGAAATATCTACCTAGGTATCCGCACTCCATCCAACACCCTAGTGTCTGAGCACCTCACAGTGCTTCTGGCTCAGTTAGAAGCAGGAAGAATCAGAAACCTCATAAAACTAAGGATTCCCACAAGGTTAGCAGACAAAGGTCCCAATTCTGGGATCTCTATGCAGGTACAGGGGCCCATCCATGTACAAAACATTACACACTTGGAGCCGAATATTGTAATCAAAAGCAACTTGGATAAGCTTCCATCCAAATCTATCCCAACGGAACCAAATCACACAACTTTTTGAGTCATTCATCGTTATTAATAATGACCCCCTTTGTGATGTACATGTATGTCTATTTTTGGTTCATTTTCCCGAGAGCCACCTTGAAACAAACTGGGCATGTATCTTTCTTCTGGATGATATATCATTACAGCTTATACATAAAATCTATAAGCAACAAAATGAACTGGAAATCCTATTTATGTCTGCCATATCTAGAACTGTGCATTTGGCACAGCAGTCAAAGACACTCATGATCCAACAGCATGCAGTTTTAAGAGAAAAGGGTGTTATATCTTCTCCTGCCTCTCTCCAGCCAGATGTTGGACCAAACACTAGAAGAACACAAACAAATGGGTTGTGGTGGGGATAATCAGCTGAACATGAGCTCTCAGTGCAATGCTGTGGCCAAAAGGGCCATTGCAATCCTTGGATACATAAACAAAGGAATATTGAACAGGAGCAGAGAGGTTATTTTACCTCTGTATTTGGCACTGGTGTGACTTCTGCTGGAATACTGTGTCTATTTCCGGGTCCTACCGTTCAAAAAGGATATTGATAAATTGGAGAGGGTTCAAAAGAGGACCACAAGGACAAGCCAAAGAGGAAATATTTGGTGGATATTCTATGGCCTGTGTTATGCAGGAGGTCAGACCAGATGATCACAATGGTCCCTTCTGGCCTTAAAATCTCTGAATCTATGAACTCCATCATGTATTCCTCTCAACAGATGGAAATCCACTGTAGAACCACTGTATCACATCAAGAATTTCTCCAGTGAGGCTGAGAGAGCTACTTAAGCAGTACCCCATCCAAAGCTTCTTCTCCATATTGTGGCATACAGCAGGAGAACACAGTGGGGACACAGTGGAGCACACCTAATTGTGCTGTCCTAAAATCCAGCTGGATCATGCCAAATAGGACCTTTCCCAGCCATGTCCATAATATCCAGAGTGACCCATGAGACTGCTGTTATTTTCTTCATGACAGAATCATAGTCCTAGCCCTGACATGCAAAGAAAAAAGCCACATGGAATTTTTGAGCAGAATCAATGGGATTCTTCTATCACACAAGTGAGTCCATTGATTTGAGTGGAGTTATTCCTGATTTACACAGGTGTAAAATGAATCAGAGTGTGTCTTAGAATTAATGCAATTCTTGTATATCATCTTTCACCCAAATGGATTCTAAAACGCTTCACAGCCTTGATGCATTGGGATCACTTCACCTACTGCTGAAACATTGCCACCTCTCAAGGTAGAATATGGGTGCCACACTACACAATAGTGTCTTTGAAATGTATCCAAATGAAACGAAATAGGAAGTTGAGTTAGGCAGAATGAATTCAAACCTGGCCAGAACTCTAGGATTAATCCCGTAACTCTTACAAAATGTACCATGGCATCTTTGATTAAAAGTGGTCCACTCCAGACCTCAATATTACATCTCCTCTAGAACACAGCCTGTCCAGGAACACAGTGCCTGCTAGCACCATGTTGGGGACCTTGACTCTGCGGATTCAAAGGGAAGGAAAGTGAATCACTAATGCAGGATGGAGTATTCTAGTTATGTTTTTTTAAAGCCATGCACAAAAAGAAGTTAAATATGAGAATATAGTTAAACTTCTTCTCTGATATAAAATCTACCTAATAAAAGTATGAATACTATACTTGACTTAAACATCCTGTAACACATAAGAAAAATATATCAATTCATTCTAGGATTCAGAATGGCACTTCGAGGATGGTAGATGAAAGTCTATTCTTAATATTAAGGTCTGAAAGATATTGTAACTTGATTGTTAATGTTATTTTGTAGGGATTGTAAATTTCAAAGAGTGAACTCCCGGTTCATTATTTATTCAACACAGAATTTGTAATGTATAGCACCTTTCATTCAAGCACTTTATGCAAACTATTATAATTGGCAAAAACAATGAGGAGTCCTTGTGGCACCTTAGAGACTAACAAATTTATTTGGGCATAAGCTTTCATGGGCTATAACCCACTTCATCAGATGCATGGAGTGAAAAATACAGTAGGTAGGTATAAATATACAGGACATGAAAAGATGGGAGTTGCCCAAAGATGGGGGGGCAGTGTCAGTGCTAACGAGGCCAATTCAATCAGGGTGGATGTGTCCCATTCCCAACAGTTGACAAGAAGGGGTGAACATCAACAGAGGGAAAATTACTTTTTGTAGTGACCCATCCACTCCCAGTCTTTATTCAGGCCTAATTTGATGGTGTCAAATTTGCAAATTAATTCCAGTTCTGCAGTTTCTCATTGAAGTCTGGTTTTGAAATTTTTTTTTGTTGAAGAATGGCCACTTTTAAGTCTGTTATTGAGTGTGCAGGGAGATTGAAATGCTCTCCTACTGGTTTTTGAAAGTTACAATTCTTGATGTCTGAGTTGTGTCAATTTATTCTTTTGCATGGAGACTGCCCAGTTTGGCCAATGTATATGGCACAGGGGCATTGCTGGCACATGATGGCATATATCACATTGGTAGATGCGCAGGTGAACGAGCCCCTGATGGTGTGGCTGATGTGGTTGTCAACACCATCATAGGACCTGTGCACACATCTGATGAAGTGGGCTTTAGCCCACAAAAGCTTATGCTCAAATAAGTTTGTAGTCTCTAAGGTGCCACAAGGACTCCTCATTGTTTTAGCTAACATTGTGTCCTTTCCCAATGCAGACAAGCTCAGAGATACAAAAACCTCAAGGACTGGACAAACAGAGATGAACACAAACACTCTGGAAGACTTGACATGGATAGTTTGACCGAGACTGACATGCTTATGTTTCTCTCATAATTGATTGTCCCTCTAATCTACCCACTGCTTTCACTATAGACATCTGAAGTCATTATTAAAAAAATATGTGTTGAGATAGTTTACTCCTCTAACTTTCTGAAATGTTACTTGGATACCAAACCGAGTAAGAGTTGATAAAAACAGCAGCATTTGCTTACATACAACAATTTCCATCTCAGCTATATCGTGTACATAGCAGCACCATATAATCCTTATTAGCTTTTTTGCTTTTCCGAGGGAGGGCAATCACATCATCTGCAAACAACAAAACAAGGAGAACAATATCCTTCATGGTCCCATCCTTTAGATTCTGCTCAGCAAAGCTTCCACATTTTCAGTTAGGGTTTTGCCTGAGTAAGAGACTGCAAGATTGGGAAACATAATAATAATTCCATTTGCTTCTGGGATCTTGACCTTACACTAATGAACACCCACAGATCTGCCAGCTAGGAGAGATCAATGTGTTTTCCATACACAAAGAGAAAAACATGCACTCTCAGTCTACTTGACTCATTTGAGATTAAAGAAAGCAATGACAGACATGAGAGAGAACACACAGTGCCAGTCTCACTCTAAGACCCCATCCTGAATTGTCTCACAGCCCTGCCTCCCAGTGGACAAGCAGGTAAACCATGTATATTTAAAGTTGCAGTACACAGAAAACAGAATCTTAGTTAGAGCATCACATAATTCAGAGTCAAAAGATTAAAACAAGTGGGCCAGTTTCTGCCTTTGGTTACACAGGAGTGAAACAAGGGTGCAGCCATTTAACAGAGCCAAGTTTGGCCCATTCTGTCTGAAAATGGGGGTAAGGACCAGTGATGTATGAGTCATTGAAAATAAGGAACTGCTTAGAAAATGCAGCCTACCGTAGATTTTAAAATCTTGCTTTATTTTCTGTTTAGAATGGGGAATGGGTAGTATCACCTGTGTAACAGCAGCCTTTTGGTAATGGCATTTGACTCTTCCTTAACCCACAGTGTCCCTTGCCAGACTTCAGAATGGTAGCCGTGTTAGTCTGTTTATGGTACTGTTTGAGACGGCAGACCGCAGCTGTCCCCTTGCCAGTAACTTTGCACATAGGCAAGTACCTACTGCATTTCATTACCTCCCTTGAGAATGCAGAGACTAGCTGCCCTCTCTACACGCAGCAGACAGCCACCGCCTCACATTTCTCTCCTAGCCCAACTCAACTAGGCTCCAGTAAAATCACATGTTACTGTCAATTTTACAGAAAGAAAGAGACAATCTATTAAACAAGAGATAGAGAAAAAATAAAGATGGTGGTGAAACTATTCAAACGGGGCCACTGATTTTAGGTGTCCAACTTGAAACTCCCCGGGCTTCATTTTCAATAATGCTGAGTACCCTAGTGCCCCTTAGACTTAACAGGACCCCCCAACATTGAAGAATCTAAAATCAAAGGACACTTTAGAAAATGTTGACTTCTACAACACTATGGGCAGCATGACTAGACTGGCATTAAGATTAGTTACAACACAGCTGGCTGTTTAACTCGGAACATCTTGGAACCTAGCTATGTTTCGACATTTCTGACAAAGTTTCAGTATCTCAGACAACAGGGTGAGGAGCATGGCATAAAAGAGATGTATCCTATTTCCCTGCAAGAGCGCGTATGTGACTAGAGACTCTTCTCTTATATTCTGTTTGACTTTTGAAGCACAGGCATCCATATCTCTATTAGCATTTGAAATTACATCATCTCCTGGTCAATGAATAAATACTATTAGCGTCTTCTTTTACAAACATATTTCCTTTTCATCTAGAAACTCTCTGCTGTATTTATTCTTGGTCCATCCATAGCTAAACATTAGGCAACTTTCTCTCTAGGGAGTACTTTCAAACACTGTGTTGGGGCTGAGACATAGGTAGCCAGGAGTTGGAGTCTAGTGGTTAGAGCAGGAGTCAGTGTTGGGAGTCAAGCCAAGTGTCAGAGCTGGAGTTGAGCCAAGGCTCAGGAACAAGGCAGGAACCAAGAACAAGTCATTAAAGCAGAGTCCAGGAGTCAGGCAAGGTCCAGTGTGGCAGCCAGGTAAAGCCCAGTTGCATGGACAACTTTCTGTGCCTCTCTTTGGGTATAAATAAGAAACCCTGACCAATCACAGTTCACAAGGTTCCTACAATCAGGCCCTGATGTAACTTCAGGTTTCATGGTCTCTCCTGTTCAGCTGCGTAGTAATGAGCTGTGGAGTAGAAGCAGGGTGGTGCTAGTTAACAGGGAACCCTATGGACTCAGGTTCGAGACCTACAAGATATTCTCCAGTCTCTCAGGAATATGTCACTACTCTGCCTCTAATGTTACCTTATTGTGACTTAAATAGTCAGCTTCTGACTATCATATTAACTGGACTCTCCTCCCGACCTTACCAAAAAAGGATAATATCAGGGAGAAATTATTCATATAGAAGAGATTGGGCAGGATCTTTGGCCCTGCTGCAGCACTCTGGTGTTGCTAATGGACTATAAGGCTGGCTTTACTGTCTGGTGGAAGCTCCCCCCACGCTCCCCTCCCCTTGTAGGGGGAATCCTTGGGTGACACAGAGCCAGCATAGCTTTGAGGGGAGACTTTCAAAGGCACAAAGAAGAATTAGATGCCCAAATCCCAGAAAGTCTATAGGAACTGAGCTTCTAACTCCCCATCTGTGCCTTTGAAAATCTCCCCTTTAAGCCATTTTAGCCTGTGCGTGGACACTCCTTGCACTGTGTGTAGTTTGGCCATAGCTTTAAATATGTTTCTTATAGGCCGAAGTCAAAGCCCAATGAAGTCAGTGGGAATCATTCAGTGTCTACATTTTTGCATAAATCATTGACTACAGATTTTGCAGTGTCTGTGTGGAATCTCCCAGCTCTACCTTTTCCTTGCCACTGTAGCATAATTGGCAACCTGGCTACCTAACACACTAGAGAGGTAGGTATCACAATGTGATGACCACTATGCACGACAAACACACTGGCAAATTTTCAGAGGAAATTTGCAAACTTTTATCATTCCATTTCCCCCCTTTTTTCCCCTTAGGCCAGTCCTGTTTGTAACATAATCTAAAATGATTTAAAATCAATTTATAAAATTTGCAGTGTAAATGTTTCATCAAGGATAAAAAAGTACCATCATCATGTACTTTGGATCACATAGTATATATTGCTTTTATGTGGATAATAATTTAGATATTATATTCAAAGGTTATAACAAACATATTTACACCATACTTACCCCAAAGATAATGCTCTATATTTGCCATTTCATTTTGGTTTTCATAAGTGCTACAGCACTGGGTGCCTAAAACTACATATCATGGACCAAAAGTAAATACAGAATTCACTGGGGTGTGAAAGCATTTGAATCTCTGACTGAAGAACTATGCTTTCACAAAGCACTGGAAGAGGCCATTATTCTTCAACAGGTTTATTTCTTTAACAGTTATTACTTTAAGTGTGATTTATATCATTTCCAATCTTGAATACCTTAAATGCTTTACTGAGATTTTTATTTCTTTGTGGCTGTGTGCTTGTTCTTTTCACATATTTATTTCCTGAATAGATCAAATCAATGTTTCAGTGATCTCTTCTTCAAAACAAGTTTTTTAATAGGAGAATACCAATCACAGTTATTTTAAAAAGTCAAATCTTAATTATTGGGTAATGGACCCTAAATCACACACGGGCCTAATTCTGCCACGTTTAATCCCTCTAAGTAATAATTTTATTCCATACCTAACACCATTGGTTTCAATGGGACTATTCACAAAGAAAGGTACTACTCACTGAGATTTGGGGTGACAGAACTTGACCATTAGTGCTTCTCTTAAGAAGGTATAGTGCAATGAAAATATTTTTGTTTGACAGATTTATTGTTACTATCATTTAAACATTTTCCACTGTAATGCACACACCTTCTGCAATCCCATTCCACAAATTCAAGTCCCCTGGGAACTGAAACTCAGAACAAGAGTATAACGAATTTCCCAACCTATTGTGTTTATGTAGAACTCTGTATTTGCAATTGAAAACAACTGTGTATCTATAAAGGATGAAAAATGCTACATTTGTGTAATTTCCTACAACATAAGTACCTGATCCTGCCAACATCTATGCACCTTCTTAACTATATATATATGAATAGCTTCATTGACTTCAAAGTAAACATTATGTACATGTGAGTTGGCAGGATCAGGGCCTAAGTGTGCAGATAAAAATGATTGTAGTTCTATTGACCCTGTAGGAAAAAAGTGTACAATAGTAATAATATGGTACAGTAAATTGCACAATCAGATTAATTAGCATATATAAAGAGCTCAGGACAGAAAGGCCTCATTTTAGGGTTGTCAACTTTCTAATCCCTGAAAACTGAACACCCTTGGCCCGCCTTCTCCTGAGGCCCCGCCCCATCCCACCTGTACCCCCCATCACGCGCTCTCCACCCCAGCTCCCATCACTTGCTCCCCCACACCCGGGACTCACCTGCTGCCTGCAGAGCCGGGCTGGGAGGAACTGACGCAGAGCCTGCCCAATCAGTGCACAGTGGGGCATAGCAGGGGTCACTCCCTGGAGCAAGGGGCTGGGGAGAGGTAATCAGGGCACAGTGGGGTGTGGGAGGGTCCGTCCCTGGAGCGAGGGGCTGGGGTGGGCAAATTGGGGCTCAGCGGGTGGGGGGGGGGAGAGAGGGAGGGAGGAGGTTCTGACCCAGTAGCAAGGGACCGGGGAAATCAGGGCATAGCAGGGCGGGGGGAGGGGGAAACTGGTTACCATCCCAGATGATGCCGGTACCTACTTTGGAGCTTGTTCCGAGAGCCAGCCAGTTCTGTCGGTCAGGCTCCCGCAGCAGCTGCTGCTTTTCCCACCCCCTGATGGCAGAGGCTGGTTACTGCAGGTAACCGGACTTTTAGCGACACTGCCAGTTTCCCTTTTCGACTGGACGTTCCGGTAAAAAAACAGACACCTGGCAACCCTACCTACTTTTCAGGAATGGCCTGCAAGCTTGTGTATTAGCATGTAAATTTGGGGTCTGATAAAAAATATCAAACTATCTACCTTTTCTACCTTGAACTGTGGGTAATAATTTATGGCCCCATACTAAACCCTGCATTCAGTGATATGCAAATACAGCTCCATGACAACAATGGAGACAAGCATTTTGATAAGTAACAATTTCTGATATTGATTTCCTGGAAGACTAGAAATATGGACCTGTTAAAACAACCTCGGGTGCTTCATTTTACATTTTTAAATTGATAAAAGAAATCACCAACCAAGACAAGAAGGAATAGATTATCAAACAGAGTAAGAACCACATTGGGTAGATTTTAGCATTGTTGTAGGCTTCACTGTGTTGCAGAATGAACCTCTCTGAATGCAAACAAATCAGTTGTCTTTCATTCTGACACACATAAGAGGTTTCATAACTTCCAGTTTGTGATGCTTGCAGCCAGAGGGAGAGGTAGAGTTCTCTGATGTCAATTTTGTTTCATTAAAAAGGTATTTTTATGGAGTGAAGATCATGGCTCATGTTCTTAACAGAATGTTATCACACCATACTTCTGTCTCCGAATTGCACTTAAGTGCATTTGAGAATGTAAGTTCAAATAAATTGCACATTTTCAGATGGCAAATGTTAAATAAATAGTTACTTACAGTATGTTTCCTGTCTTCCATGGGACTGTTAAAAGAACTCATCGATATATTAACTTACATGCAGACAACATGTATCTTATAAATATTAAAAAAAATCGTCATAACTTTAATATATTTCTTACCTTGTTTTTTAGGGGATCCCAGGGGACTTGATAATTGATTATTTGCAACTGCAAGGGCTTGGCTTATAGGCTGTGAATCATTCATTTGGAGTGAATGCTTTAGAAGAAACTGAGATGTGGGAATCTCATCCGAATCCTTTTTGAATAAGGAACAATGTTTCAGAAACATAAAATAGTATAAGTATTCCACTCAATGAAGTCAACTTTTAACCACAATCTTACAGAAAACAAATGTATATTTTGTATACTTCATTGTAAAATGTCTAATGCTAAATTGAAGTCACACAAGATTCTTGTGGCTTTTAGTCACAGTGACTAAGCACCTGTGTCATAAACATTTATTTATTTCCCCCCTCTAACTTATTTACCCCATACTCATGCAGTTAATCACAGCATGCACTGTATGCTGATTTCCTCTCATAGTTAATTTGTATCTTTAGAAAAAGGCTATAGGAAGGTATTAATCTGCTTAACATTTCTAAGTACATCATCCAAGGGATTTTGTTTTTTTAATCTTACATATGCTCAGCAGAGTTACTGGCAAAAACTGTACATTTTCTTCATTTCATCCTTTCAACATCAAATGGTAAGCAGCAAAAATTGGATCAGACTTCAAAGACTATGCTGTGCTCCAAGTCACAGAGCGACTCCTCCATTTCACATATTGAATTCAAGCCGGATATCAAAGTGCTACCAAAGAACCTCAGGTCCTTACTAAAAAAGAGACGAACATCTGTAGAAAGTGAAGTGCACAGACAAATCACCTCAGGGAGTAGCTAGCATTTATTCTCAGCAGCAAATTTCCAGCCTTTTGATTCTCTTATTCACCGTACCTCCCTGTCTTTCTACAGAACTAAAGTTCTTAGCAAGCAGGCTTTTGTCTCAAAGACTTCAAAACATCACTAAGTTCCATGTTTAGATGGCTATGCCAAGCAGAACTGTGGACTCAGGAATTTGAATCTGAACTTAATAATACCTTTTCCATTTGTTTGTGAAGAGAATCAGGCTCTGCAGGAGAAGTCTGGTTGTTGGTTTGCTGCCTAAAAATTACAGTAAAATAGAGTTTAAATGTTGTTATTTTCCTCTGTGCCACTAAAGAATTACGGGAATACACAAGTTTTGTCTTAGTGTTTTTTTTTCCAGTTGCCTGCACATGATCAGTTCTGAGAAAACAGACCAGTCACATTTCCTCTAATGATGAAATTCCTTGATATTAAATACATTAGTACTGTAACTAGAACTGAGCAAAATATTTGTCATTATAGCTTTGTGTGCGTGTGTGAGAGCAAGAGAGAGACAGACTAGATTGAGATTATGAAACTTCTGTGAAATTAGAGAGCTTTTATGAAATGCAACAAGAGCTAACACTAAATGTTTTTCACTTTCAGAAGCCTGTGAAAAGCCACTTTCCCTTGAAAATTCAAACTCAGAAATTCTGGAAAAGCCAGCAGAAGGACCAGGTTGTATACCCCTCCCCAAAGCAACATGGTCTAATTGATTAAGCAGAGGTCAGGGAACGAGGATTTCCCAAGTTTTTATTCCACCTCTGCTTGTCTTAATACTTCACTTATATAAACTTCACAAATATTATTTAAGGCCCAGTCTTGCTCCCACTGAAGTTAATCAGACCAACAAAAGACCCCTTATGTAGGCCCCAATTCATGTGAGCAGACTCTTGAAGTCAATGGGACTCTGCACTGACAGGAAAGTCTACCCACACAGATTCTGCTGCATGATCCCTAACTATCAAGCAGGTAAATACCACCAATGTCATTTTACAGATGGGAAAACTAAGGCTTACAGTGGTTAACTGATTTGCCCAAAGTCACAGGTCAGGATTAATACCTAGGTCTTCTGATTGCCACTAAGGCCTAATCCACTAGACCACAGGATCCTCTGATCTAGTCGCACCTTTCCTGAAAATGAAGCTAATATCAATTACATATCTATCTTTCTGGGGATGAAAACATCTTAAATCCTGTATATTTTCAGACTTCATCTGCAGTAAATATCATTGCTTTCATTTAACAGATAGGGGAAATGTATAGCAGGGTGGGTAAGAGATTTGCTTGAGTAACTTCTTGAGTTTTACATGCTTCACTGTGAATAATTTTCAGTCCCTCATATTTTGAAAAAATAAAACCCAGGTTTTTTGGAGGGATAAATATCATATGGAACTATATTAAAAATACAGCACACATATCTGTGAATTACACTTTTTGCCACTCTTTCCCAGTTTTACTCAGCTCTGTTAATAACCAAAAATGACTCTTGAGCAGTGGTGCAAGTATGGTAGTACGGTACGCCACGCTGTACCAGTAAGGTATTTAAGGTTGGCACGGTGTACCGGAAAGACCACTTCCAGCCCTGTCCCCTGCCCTTCCATGGAGCTGCGTCTCCTCCGTCTGTACAGCAGCCCTGCTGGAGGACAGGCTGGGGGGGGGGGCGGGGCTGAAGGCAATACAGCCATCGGAGGAGCCACCGGCGTTCTGCTCTTTTCCCCGCTGCATCCCAGGTAACGGAGGATGGATGTGGATCATGGGGAGGGGACGAGGAGAACGTTGGGGCCCAGGCTGGGGTTGGGGCAGGGAGGAGTCGCATGGGGAGTCATGTGCCCCCCCCCTTTGTGTCCCTCCCATGAGTGCAGCGTACTGGGAAGAAATGATTTCCACTTAGACCACTGCTCTTGAGTAACAGCAGAATAACATAATGCACTGTTTGAACAGTAATTGGTGATAGCTACATGTACAGACTTACTTTTCAAAAACACCTACAATTAAAATAATTGAAACTAAACAAGGACATGAAATCTTTTAAACTGTTACTTTGAGTACTTAACTTGACACATGTACATCAAACGCATTACATAACGTGCATATCTTATCACCACATCCACAAATGCAGACTACAATTTTTGGGCTCTGACTTTCAAAGGGACTTGGGCTCATGAGTGTCTCAGTCATTTTTGAAAATGGGACTTAGGCACATATGAAAATGTTACCCCAGGTCCAGAGATCTGATTTAAATTGCAAGTTTTACAAAGCTGGTTGCAAAAGTAATGACAATTTAAGCAATTGTTTAAATAAAACTCCCAAGAAGTGGCAACAAAATGAAGAATTCACTGATGAGTTCAAATGTCTAATTTCTCTGGAATATTACAGTTCACATGACCACAAGATGGGTTTTATTTATTGTTTGTTTTTTTTATAATTTATTCTTTAGAAATTGTTATTTGGAAAGATGACAAAATATTCTGCCCAAAGTCATATGTTAAATTTGAACATAAATATTTTATTTAATGTATAATATATAACTCACTATCAGAGATAAAATGCTACCCATATTCTGCAATCAAAGAATCACTGGACAGTACTGTCTCTGATAAAAGTATTACCCATAATAAACTATCTCAAAATGACAATGAACCTGAGCTGCATTAAAATAGCACCTAGGCACAACCCTGAGGATTATCCTTAGGGCGGTTCTAAACCATTTGCAACTAAATACTTTGCAAAGTAATGTCTCCTACCCCCATCCCCTCACAAAAACCA
Source organism: Lepidochelys olivacea (assembly GCF_965140295.1). Classification (NCBI taxonomy): domain Eukaryota; kingdom Metazoa; phylum Chordata; order Testudines; family Cheloniidae; genus Lepidochelys; species Lepidochelys olivacea. Next base: position 39,813,097 of record NC_140421.1, on the reverse strand, counting down.
AAAAAACCAGACAGCACTGTTATGTGCTCTGGGAACAAGCCAAAGAGTTTGGCTGTGCTTGTGGATACATAGAGTTCTTTTCCATGTGTATTACAAGCCAGAATTGTGGAAGTCTTTTTCCACTTTTAGCCTCCAGCCCTTGGGCCACTAAAATCTTCGTAACAAGGAATTGACTGGTATACAATTTTCCATGTTCCCTGTTCCAACTAGTTCACAATTCCTCCCTTTCCCTAAAGATTATTAATAAAGTTGGAATTGAGACGGCTAAAACGTCATCTTTATTTAAACATAGCCTTTTTAGATAGAAAACTGCTTTCTTTTTCTTTTCTTATGAAAAGGGTGGAATGTGGGATTTACAAGTAAACATACAGGGCCAAATACCACTGGAATTCGCAAAATATACCAGGCATGAAATGGAAATATTGCATTCTTTGTTCAGAATTTTCGGAAGGGGTTAGCTCCCATAATTAGGCCCAGATTTTCAGAAAAATTCAGTTCCCACACAGGCACCTAAATAAGCAGTCAGATTTTCAAAAGAGCTCTGCATGATGAGTGAAGAGCTCATTTAAAAATCTGGCCATAAGAGTCACAGTGGCATCTGCTGAGAGTGAACTTTGGGAAATCTGGCCTCAATTGTGGGTGCTCAGCACTTTAACGTCTGGCACGGAGCTCTTTCGAAAATCTGGCCCTTAACTTATGACTAAGGAAAGAAAATGGAACACAGTTAATTACCTGTTATGACAAAGACTGCAATGGGACTCAGGAAGCAGCAAGACAGTAACTAATTCTCATGATGCATTTAATAATATTGGCAAACATTTTCAAAGTTGGGTACTTAAATCTAAGTGGCCTTATCCTTAGAGGTGCTGGGCACTTTCAGATTCCACTGAAGTAGAGAGAGTTGAGAATTCTCAATATCTCTCAAAACCAGACCTTTATATTTAGATGGCTAAATATGGATTTATGAGCCTACCTCTAGGCATCCAACTTTGACAACTTTGACCTAGTGGGTAGGGGGGAAGTAGTAGACATGATATATCTTAGGCCTAGCCTACACTAGCACTCTAAGTCAATGTAAGTTACGCTAGTTAAGTTATGTAAATAACATAACTTAAGTCAACATAGCTTACATTGACTTAAACCGGTGTCTACCCAGCTCTTTGTCTCCCATCAACATAGCTTCCACCTCTCGTTGAGGTGGATTAATTTAGTCAACAGAAAAGTGCTCTCGCGTTGACTTATCGCATCTTCACTAGACCTGCTAAATCTATGCCACTGCATCAATTGCAGTGGCGCCAATTTAGTCCATAATATAGACAAGGTCTTAATTTTAGTAATATTCTCACAAGCAGACTAGGCAAATGTGATCTAGATTAAATTAATATAAGGTGGGTTCAAAATCGATTGATAACTACTCTTTAAGTACAGTCTTTCAATGGTTCACTGTCAGACTAAGAGGATGTATCTAGTGGAGACCTACTGGGGTCTGCCCTGGGTTTGGTACTAATCAATATTTTAATTAATGACTTGGATAATGGAGTGAGGAGTATGCTTATAAAATCTGTGTATGACACCAAGCTGGGAGGGATTGCATGTACTTTGGATGACAGGATAAGAATTCAAAACAAACTTGATAAAGTGGAGAATTAGTCTGAAAGCAACAAGATGAAATTTAAGAAAGAAAAATGCATACTACTACACTTAAGAAGAAAAAATCAAACACACAGCTACAAAATGGGGAATAACTGGCTAGGCATTAGCCTGCTGAAAAGGATCTGAGGGTTATAATGGATCAAAAATAGAATTCAAGTCAACAATGTGATGCAGTTGTGAAAAAGGCTAATATCATTCTGGGGTGTATTACCAGGAGTGTTGTATGTAAGACATGGTTGATAATTAACCTGCTCTACTTGGCACTGGTGGAGTTGGAGTACTGTGTTTAGTTCTGAGTGCCACACTTTAGGAAAGATGTGGACAAACTGGAGAGAGTCCAGAGGAGAGCAACAAAAATGATAAAAGGTCTAGAAAACCTGACCTATAAGGAAAGGTTAAAAACACTGGGCATGTTTAGTCTTGAGAAAAGAAAACCAAGGGGGGACCTGATAACAACCTTCAAATATGTTAAGGGCTGTTACAAAGAGGACAGGGATCAGTTGTTCTCCAGGTCCACTGAAGGTAGGACAAGAAGTAATGGGCTTAAACTGCAGCAATAGAGATTTAGGTTAGATATTAGGAACAACTTTCTGACTATAAGGGTAGTTAAGCACTGGAACAGGCTTCCAAGATTATGGAATCTCCATCACTGGAGGTTTCAAAGAAAGGGTTAGACAAGCACTTGTCAGGGATGGTTTGGAACACTAGGTCCTGTGCAGGATACTCGACTCAAGGTCCCTTCCATGCCTTCATTTCTATTATTCTATAATTATGATTCTCTTTTTAGGGGAGAGTAAATTACTGTAATCAAAAGGCCACTGAATAACGTACCTACCCTATATATTCACTCTCAAAGTAAAATGCTGGTCTTTTCCAAAACTCTCCCAAATAGACCTGATATGAAAAGACCTGATTCATTTAATTTTTTTTAAATCAACCTATATTTTGCCTATTTTCACACGTAAAATTTTAAAAATGCCTAAGTAACTTAAGTGACATAGGCAATTAGGAGCCTAAGTCTCACTGAAAGTCAAATGGAATTTAGGTTCCTACATCACTTAGGTCCTTTTGAAAATTTTAACCAACATTCTGAAACACTCCACTAGGAAAATTGTTGATCACACTGCAGAAATAATACATTCTCAGATGCACTGAACTTTATTCTCCCATGCAGAAAGAATTATAATTCAGAGAGAAAAAACAAGGCAGAATAATCTGAAAAATTCTGGGCCTAATTCTGCTCTGTACACCACTATAATCAGGAGTCATCAGACACCAGTTTAAAACTTGTGCAGGTGAGAGCAGAACCTGACCTCTTGAGTTTTCTCACACTGGTCATGTAAGTCATGGATCCCATGATTTTCTACTGGAAGCGAAAGGCTGAGGGTTCATCTACACTATGGGGACTATACTGTCACAGCTATAGTGCCATAGTTATGCTGCCATAACTCAGTGGTGTAGACCCAACCTATATTAATAGAAGGGGTTCTTTCTGTTGCTATAGTAACACCAACTCCCTGAAAAATAGTAGCTAGGTCAATAGAAGCCCTCTTCCATTGACCTACCTGCATCTTCAGTGGGGGTTAGGTCAGCCTAATTACATCTGCCCAGGGTGTGGATTTTTCATACTCTTGACCAGTGTAGCTAAATCGACCTAAATTTTAAGTGTAGACCAGGCCTGAATGTGACTGTCAGCCACCAGGATTACCAATGGGCAAATGAGGCAATTAAAAGGAAGATGAAGAATGTTTTCTTTTTTGTGTTAGTCAGTTATCGCTGTAGAAAAAGAAAGGAAAATTCATATTCCAAAGGTTCTTTTTATGGGAAATCAGACTGTGTCCTTTACTGAAACTGAATTATCCAAGGAGGAATTTATGGAGCAATTTGAGAAACCTACTATCAGATTTCTGATAGTATTCATCTGAAGGTTCTGAAAGAAATTAAGTGTAAGATAATGGAGATACAATCAATCCTGTTAAGCAGTGGTCCCTGAAGACTGGAAACAATTTTATTTTTTGACAAAAGGAACCAATGGAGATTTGGGGATTTACTGATTGGTGAGCCCCACTTCAATACAGGGCAGCCTGATTGAGAGTCTCACTAAGAAAAGAGTAGTCAAGCACTTAAGTAGGTACAGGTTATGCAACAGTAACCAAACAGCATTAGGAATAAGAAAAGGAGTACTTGTGGCACCTTAGAGACAAACCAATTTATTTGAGCATGAGCTTTCATGAGATACAGCTCACTTCATCTAACACGGCTGTTACTCTGAAACCTAGCATTAGGAATGCATGTTAATAATGAATGGTCCCAGGGATCAATAACAGGACCAGTGTTGTTTAACATACTTATTAATCATTTGGAGAAGAAGTCGACAGCAAGTTGGTGAAGTTTGCTGATGATACTTTTTTTGATTAGTAACCATGAGGGGTGGAGGCATTCCAGGTGGATTTAAAGACTTAAGGGGATGACAGCTGATGAAACTCAGTTTTGAAAAAGGGCAAGGATATTGTACTGATGGTTAAGGACCTGGTTCAATGGGCATTGGATCAGGTCCTAAAAAGGAACGGGGAAATTATATAGAAAATATGCTAATTACAGTATTGAGAATCTCACAAATTCATAAACAGATTTTTAAAAATCATAAGTTTGGCTTAAAAAAACCAAGATATTTTTAAAACTCACATAGCTTTTTAGTCTAATTTCTCATTTTGGAACCCTTTGTGGGAATTGCCCCTTTGTACATATGTGAGCTTTTCAGGACACTCTCCTGGAATACTCAAAAAGTAAACACAAATTTGGGGGCAGCGAGGGGGACCTCCTCTCTTTTATTCCTGGTTGACACTTCCTACACTATCCCCTTCCCAGGCACTGATCTCAGCTGCCTCCTTCGTGCCCTGCTCTGAGTAACCCCATCACTCCAATGGGAACTACCTCCAGGCTTGCTCTTTCTGCTAACAGTGGGCATAGCAACAGGCAATCCTATCATTATGCCAAATAACAATATGCCCTTATCTGTCATAGGGTGTCCAGTTTTTATCTTCATGCCTTTAAAGTGAATTGCAAGGTTAAAGTGAAAACACTGAAACCAATAGTAATAACAATCCATCTCCGAGACCTACAAATACTGGCTTGGCATACACTTGTGTATAGCCTGCCAACCCAACACAATATGGGGAATACAGGCAAATTGATAACTATTCTGAATGGCATAAAGGGAGTCTAAGATGACCTTAGCTGTACAGCAGGCAACTTGCTCTGCAGGGTGTGCTTTGTGGAAGCAGGCAACCAGAGGTCAGTATCATGTAACTGTCCAAGCAACCTGAGAAAACCAGAGATCATTGTCAACAAAAGGGTGAAATGGACTTGTAGCACAAATCAAGAAGTGATACAATGCTGGATTTTGACAAAAACAGAAGATTGAGGCTGGAGGAAATGAATGCTGCAGGAAGGAAAGAAACAACATCAATATGAAGAAAGAAGTGACCAAGCACAGAGTTTGCTAGATAACTGAGAGCTTTATTCCAAAGAAAAGAATTTACGGAATTGGAGCTTGAAAGCATGAAAAGAGAGATCAGTGGTGTTGAACCACATGCAAACATATTGATAGAAGCAATGATACAGGATAAACAGCAGCCACAAATGACTGAGGAAATATTGAGGACAAATATGAGTGAAACCTCACCTGAACAAAGTTTGGGAAATATGAATGATTTGTTGCTTGAGATCATACAGAGTTAAGAGAAATTGATCACCAACTAACTCTACCATGTATGAAATTTGTAGGCCAGCAAAGACCCAGTGATATAGCGCAAGAATTGAAAGAAGCACTCAAGGAAACTGTAAGACCAACGAGTATTAGCTAGTTAAATATATGCTACAGCAACAGTAGCAGCTCATTGGCTTAACATCAAGCCTGATGAATGAACCACCAGGAAACTCTCAATATGCCACACCCTCCATGAAAATGGAGGTTAAACCAGAAGATTAAGCTTTTATGCTGATATCAGTCTATTGGATGAATTTGAGAAAAATCATTTGAAGAGAAAACAGAAGTGAAAGACCCTGGAGATGAAATATCCACTGAATGAAAGGGATGTGAGAGTGGTGAAGGAACAATGTAAACAAGCTGATCACACTGAGTCATAGGCTTGAAAGATATTTAGCACGAAGCTGTCAGTATCAAGAGAAAAGACCTTTCACAAGAGACCCTAAGAGATTCTTTGATCAGATCAATGTTAAAAGCAGAATGGGAAAAAAATAGAAAGTCAATAAATAATGTGGAAGAGTTTCAGTGCTCCTGGAAGGAAATCTGGTCTGGGGATGTACAACATAACCAGACAGTGAACTGGATTAAAAATGTGAGAGAGAAATTTAAAAACGACACAATAGAAGAATACACAGGAATATCAAATAAATAAATAGATGAGGTACCAACAGGAATGAAAAATTGGAAAGCATCCAGACCAGATGGGGTGCATGGATTCTAGCTAAAATGCCTATCTCTATGCCTCTATCGTTATTTACTTGAGCAACTTAATAAATGTTTGAAGAACGAATGTCCAAGATAGATGGCGACCGGGAGAATCATCCTTATACAAAAAAAAGAAAGAAGGCTGGAGTGATTCTATGAATTATAGTCCAATCAAGTATTTTATAAATATGTGGAAATTTCTAACAGCATCTCTGGCAAAGAAGATCTGGATAGTGCTAGCTCACAATGGAATTCCGCCTCCTGAGCAAAAAGGTTGTACAGTAAACATGAAAGGGACAAAAGACCACCTTAGGCTGAACAAAAGGATCACAGAAGATGCACACACACAACCCCCCGCACCCCAAAAAACCCAAGAAAAAATAAAGATGGTGTAGATACCTACCAAAAAGCGTATGACAGCGTCCCACATTCATGTATCCTCGACACACTGAAAATGCACAAGGTTCGTCCAAAGATTGTTTCCTTTCTGCTGCTATCTATGGTTAACTGGAACACTTGACTCTACCTGAAAGGGACTCTCATTAATGAGGCCCAAATTAAAAGAGGAATTTTTCAAGAGAATTCCTTATTACCAATGCCATTTGTGGTTGCAATGCTGATGCAGACATGGATGCTCCATGAGATAAATTATGGTTATGATAACAGCAAAGAACCACAACCAGTTAACCATGTGTTATACATAGATGATCTGAAACTATGGATGGTCAAAAAAGGAGACAGAGAGTGAAGATCTGTTTAGAACAGTTTGGTGAAGATATAAAAAGCTATAGGTTGGGGTAGATAAATGTGTGTTGGTGTCCGTACAGGGTGTAAATTGGTACAATCGAATGGCATACAAGTTAACAAAGGTACTATTTAAGCTATCTCTCAGCATGGCCCCTACAAACACCTTGCAATCAGTGAACTGTTAGACTTACACCATAAGGAAGTCAAAGAAGAAGTGAGGAAAGAATATGAAAGACAAATAAAATCTACACTGAGGACAAAACTCAACTCAAAGAATTTGATCCAAGCCATTAATACTTGGACAATACATTTGCTGGAGTGATCAAGTGGAATCAAGAGAAGAAAAATGTTGTCATCCAAACAAGAAAGCTCCTGGCAAAACATAAAGTAGTGAATATGAATCAAGAAATGGACAGAATGTACATCTGACAGTGTGATGGAGGAAGAGGTCTGCTATCTCTGAAGGAAGCAATTGACAATGAAGAATATAACATCAAAATATATGAGGAGTCAGCCAGAGTAACAGATCATCTGGTTATGATAACATGCAATGGCCGAGCATGCATCCCAGCCCAAGACAGCATAAAAGAAAGAAGAAACCAAATTGCCAAAGAAGGACTTGAAAGATTTACAGAGAAATCAATACACAGGCAGTGGTGGAGAGAGACTGAACACATTAGTGAACAAAGATTAACAAACTCATGGTCTGTAGAAGGACACCTCAAAAAAATAGACAGAGTGCCTCATTATGAGTGCATAAGAGAGGTCCTTAAGACTTAATTACATTTGAAACAAAATCAGCTAACAGAACTGCTCCCCAAACTGCAGAATGTGTTCTAAAGAGCAAGGGCTGGTGGAGCATGTGTTGAACACATGCAGGAGCCTGTCTGGGAGAGAATGTCTGAACAAACACAATGAAGTCACCAATGGTATGTCTACACTGCAGTAAAAATCCCACAGCTAGCCTATGCCAGCTGACTCAGGCTCATGGGCTAAGGGGCTGTTTAATTGTGGTGTAGATGTTTGGGGAGCTTGGGCTCTAGGACCCTGTAAGGTGGGAGGGTCCCAGAGCTCAGGCTGCAGCTTGAGTCTGAATGTCTACACTGCATTTAAACAACCCTTAGCTAGAGTCAGCTGGCACTGGCCAGCCGTGAGTTTTCAATTGCAGTGTAGACATAACCCAAGTGCATGTATTGGAGCCTCTACCACAAGTATGGACTCAAACACACTATGTGGTATTATGACCACTGAATTGAAAATGCTCTAGATAACGAACAGGCTAAGTCTTTATGGGATTCAGCAAGTGCCACAGACAAATGGTTCAGGCAAATAGGCTGGACATTGTTGTTGTAGAAAAGAAGACAACTCTGACCGTGTTAATTGATATTGCCATACCAGCAGACAGAAATATAAAAAAAGGGAAGAAGAGAAGATAGTGAAGCATGAAGAACTTTGCCATAAAGTGGAATAATTATGGAAAACTAAAACAAAGATGATCCCAGTGATTACTGGGGTACTTGGAGCATCCCTGAGGATATGAATGAGCAACTCAAGAACACGAAAAGAAGCGCAAGACATCGCGATCAGTAACATCCAGAAGAGCATGCTCCTAGGCTTTGCAAGATTTTTAAGGACAGTCAGAGGAGAACGAGAGCATTTGAGCACCTAAAATGCAGGAATTCTGTGGAGGGTTTAACAAAAGCCCTGACTACCAAAGCTACAGAGTCACCTTGTGGTCAGGATTTATTTGGTGACTCATGGGACAAATTTTAGATGGCAGCTTTCCTGTTTTTATGCTTATATATCTTGTATGTTTTTAAGGTTATTTGTTTAAAAACAACCCCCAGGATGTATTAATAATGAGGGATAATAATAAAGTTAATCCTGTATTCCAGTGCTTTATTTACCTGCCACCCACCACCTTCCCAGCACCCACTGAGAAGCCTGTGGGGAGCATTCAAAACAGAAATAAGTTTTAACTAACTACCTAAAGAAATTCCCTCCCCCCAGTCATCAAATCCAGCACTTCCTGGTTAGCTGACAATATCCCAAAATACGTCATTTTGTGACATCACAGATACCAGCTCGGAAAGATGTAGCATCTTTGGCTTCATAGAATGATACATTCTGAGATGGAAGGTTTTGAGGAGGGTTCAGACAGTTTTTCACTTTCCTTGATGGGATTAAGCATTGGCCAAGGCAGGCTCCTCAAGGTAAATTTTGCCCATTCTGTTTTGAATTAGATATTATATCTGATTGTGATTTGGCCCCTGTGCTGCTCAGGCCATGAAAAGGAGCCAGTTTCTAGCTGTAATTGACTTGTTAAGGATTCCTGCTCATTGCTGGGGATATCAGAAAAAGGGCTGGCAAAACTGATATATACAGATGTGCTTCGTTGCCAAATTCAGATCAAGGCAATTCCCGTTGAAGCCAATGTAACCCTAAGATTCTTCACAATCAGAAAGTTCCACAGGCTGCGCCTCAGTTCTATACAGCAGAATGCAAGAACATGCCAGTTAAATGACAGGAAGCATTTATGCCACTAATGTTTAAGTTAACGTTATGCAGCTATTTATACTCCTACTGTGTACAGTAAAAAGCTATCTGTTAAAAGCTAGCAACATAGACACAATTGTGATATCAATTACTGAGGTTCATATAAAAAGGTCCTTTGTATTTGAGTACAGTTCCTTCTCATTTCAAATTAGGCAGCTAAATGTAGGAGATATTTAGTACTTAGTTGAAATAAGAATCTTGTGTTTTTAATAACATTTAATAGCGTGTATTTGCTTCTACTCTGTTCTACAGGCTAAGTGGATAGCCTAAATTCATTTGAAGGAATTTAAGTTTTAAAAAGCCTCTTCTCCTAGATGTGCCCATTTCTTTTGTACATTTTGGAAACACCATGATTTCCTCAAATATTAGAATATGTACTCTCCATTCAGTTATGCTGAACTTTTGAATTTTCTTCAGGAAGAAGGCCAGATTGTGATACATTTAATTGTATACAGTTGTGTCCCTGTGGATGTCATGAACTGAAACTGAGTACCTAGATGTGATTCTGCTTTCTGACCCACAGAATACATTTCTCATTTTTCATTCTCACAAACTACTATCTTAAAAAACCCAACCAACTACCAAATAAAAAGAAACCTAAAGATAATTGTATTATTCTACACTTGAATGAAAAGGTATGTGAATTCACAATGAAGCTTCCTTCTCTAGGGATATATTACAAGCTACTGTGTTAAACATCTGAACTATTATTCATCAGCATTCCTATTTACTATGTTTCCTATATGACTGAACAGCCATATGCTTAAAAAAACCCAGCACGCAGTAACAGCCTCACATGGAAGTGCAGCTTGATTTATGAAAGGTAAATTATAGAATCCAGACTTGCAAGATACTGAGTGCCTTTTATGAAATGGTGAGTACCCCCAAGTCTCATTGAAGTCAATGGGGAGGTGGGGGTGGGAAAGAGGGTGCTGCTGAGAAAATTATAGGATCAGGCTCATAATCTTCAATATTTATCAGGGATAAAACCCAGTATCACCAGAAGTGGTGACATTTTAACAGAATACAGCTTTGGATTAGAGAATGTGTGGATTTTATTGAGACTCATAGTGTGTACAGTAACTCCTCACTTAAAGTCGTCCCGGTTAAGATTGTTTTGTTGTTCGGTTGCTGATCAATTAGGGAACATGCTCGTTTAAACTTGTGCAATGCTCCCTTATAATGTCGTTTGGCAGCTGCCTGCTTGGGAACATGCTCGTTTAAACTTGTGCAATGCTCCCTTATAATGTCGTTTGGCAGCTGCCTGCTTTGTCCACTGCTTGCAGGAAGAGCAGCCCGTTGCAGCTAGTTGGTGGGGGCTTGGAACCAGGGTGGTCTGGCAGCCCCCCATCAGCTCCCCGCTCCTCTAAATTCGCTGTGCAGCAGCCGCCCAGCAGGCTACAAATTGCGGGCAGTTCAGTGTCCCTCCCCCCACTGCCATGTGCTGCTCCTGCCCTCTGCCTTGGAGCTGCTCCCGGGAGCCTCCTGCTTGCTGTGCAAGGGAGGGGGGGAGAGAGAGGGAGACTAATGTCAGGGTGTCCCCTTACCCCCGTTCCTGCACCCCACTTACCCCATCTACATGGGGGGACAGGACACGACAGGGCTCAGGATGGCAGGAGCTTCCTGGCAGCAGCAGCTGCTGTCTCAACTTGCTGATCTACTTAAAAAGGCAGTGTACTTAGAGTGGGTCAGCGTACTTAAAGGGGCAATGTGCATCTCTCTCTCTCTCACACAGGGTGTGTGTCTCTGTCTGCCATACTGTCTCCCCTCCCTTCGTGCTGCCTTGTAGAGTGTGAGGCTACATTAACAACAATGGGTTAACCCTTGAGGGCTCAGCCAAAAGCTAGTTCATCATTTAGCAGCAAGGCATTCCCCGGGAAATATACCACCCTCTTCCACCCTCTGACTTCACCACCTCAACCAAGCTTCACAGTCATCATCGCTGTGTACAGTATTAAATTGTTTGTTTAAAACTTATACTGTGTGTATATATACACACACCTCGACCCCGATATAACACGGTCCTCGGGAGTCAAAAAATCTTACCACGTTATAGGTGAAACCGCGTTATATTGAACTTGCTATGGAGGGCCAGATAGGGAAGGCTGTGCCTCCCCAAACCGCGTGGCCCTGCCCCCTATCTGACCCCCACCTACTTCCTGCCCCTGACTGACCCCTCAGAACCCCCAACCCATCCAACCCCCCCTGCTCCCTGTCCCCTGACTGCCCCCCGAGACCCTCTGCCCCTTATCCAACCCCCCAGCCCCGGCCCGGCCCTCTTAACATGCCACTCTGAGCAGCGTGTCGGAGCCAGACACGCTGCCACCATAGGTGCCAACTCCGGGGCTGGAGCACCCATGGAGAAAAGTTGGTGGGTGCAGAGCACCCACCGGCAGCTCCACCCCTCCAGCTCACCTCTGCTCCACCTCCGCCTCCTCTCCTGAGTGCACTGCCGCCATTCCGCTTCTCCCCCCTGCCTCCCAGGCTTGCGGAAGCCTGGGAGGAAGGGGGATGAGGGGAAATGCTTTACTGCGTTATATCCGAATTTGTGTTATATTGGATCGCGTTATATCGGGTAGAGGTGTATATATAATATAGTCTTGTCAGGTTAAAAAAATTTCCCTGGAACCTAACCCCCCCTATTTACATTAATTCTTATGGAGAAATTGGATTTGTTTCACATCGGTTAGCTGAAAGTCGCATTTTTCAGGAACATAACTACACCGTTAAGCGAGGCGTTACTGTATCAAGTACATTCCTGCATAACAGATGGATGGGCAATGTACTCCCATTAGCAACTTAGTGTTCTATCCAGCCCAGATTTGCCTCAATGCCTGCTGGTCCCTGAAGCTTCATGAGCCTGAGGGGCTATATAGCTGTGAAAAATACTACCTAATCCAAGAAAACACATCTACCTGGAAAGCAGAAAGTAATTCCAAAAATAGCCTGATGTAGGGTGGGAAAATAGTCAGCCTGGGATGGGCCTATCTATCAGAGAGGCAAGGTAATATCTTTTACTGGACCAACTTCTGTTGGTGAGAGAGAGAAGCTTTCAGGCTTACACCGAGCTCTTCTTTGGGTCTGGGAAACGTACTCAGCATGACACACATGGTGACAGCTGATTTTTACCACCACCAGCAGGCAGCTGAAGGGATCACTGTGCCACTACCAGCATGACTGAGATGGCGGCAAGAGAGTCCCACTGGAGTACCTTGCTAGGGTAGGGAGCTGCACCCTGCTGGTGCAGTTATGGATGGTGAGTTATGGATTTCCACAGGGAGAGAGGACCAGCATGCAGACAAAGTTGGGGTGGTAAGTTGTACAGAGCTCATTTTCATGAACTCTCCCTTTGCCTGAATGCACTGCAACAAGCTTTTATTTCTTCTTTTTGCCCTTGTTCATTGGACCAAACCTTTCCCTTCCATAAATCAGATTGCTGCACTAAAGAGCATCTGTAGCGTTCTTGGCTTGCATGGCCCAGGAGTATACATGTGATTGTACCTGGTTAGAATCTTTTAATGACACAGATTGTAACATTTAGTACAAATTATTCAATCTAAACCAATCACTAAGTTATCATTGAATTTAACTGAACTGAATTTTATGAGTACAAGCAGAGAAATCAGAAGTATGGGTTTGGAGATTTCAAAGGTCACCTCTTTTTAAAACTATTACTCCATGGAATAATGCAGTCTGCTTAAAGTCAAGTAAGTCATCAGTTTTCTCAGAGAGCTCTCTTAAGAGGTGTAGCAGGCTCTTGCTGTACCGCTAACTGGGAAGTATATATTCCAGAGAGAACCCAGAACTGTCATTCCTTGGGCCAGAGGGACAAAGATGTGTCAAAGAGGGGTTCCTACCCCGGTGAATAATCAATGCAATGTCATGGATGGCAGCTATAGAAGAGTAAGCAGCCTCCTACAGTTCCAGCTGAAGGTAAGATACATGAGGACTACTGGGTGGAGCGAATCAGCTGGTAGAGCTTGGAGTGAGAAAGGTTAAAAATCCTGCTCTCTCAGCAAAGAGGTAGGAACCAGGGTGAAGATTTGCTGTACTCCTAGGCTCTCTGAAGGGGACTTACCGACCTGCCTTTTACTGTTATGGTCTCTACCTTAGATATGCATGGAGCATTACAGACATAAAAGAAAACCATGTCCCTTCCTCAAGGAGCTTCCAATCTAGCAAATTTAGTCACCGGTATGTAGTCCAGTCCTGTGAAATGCTGAGCAGACTCAACTCTCACTGAAGTCAATGGGTGCTGAGTGTGCTGCTGAGAAATGTACAGGCCCACAATCTGGACAGATAATACAACAAACAAAGACATCAAACTCTGACAAGAGAGAGAACATTGAGATGACTAAACTGGTGGAGGGACTGGCCCGCTTACAGGTTTCTTGCTTACAGAATAACAGGATCCCAAAGAGATGGCTGAATGCTGAAGCAGGGTATTTGTTTTCAGAGCCTATTCCTTTCACCTTGTGTTGTATGGGATATGATTTTTGTGAAAATAATGGACACCAAAAGATTCAACTCACCAATGTTCTTCACAGCCAAAACTGGGGGCAGAGCAGTTGTCCACAGACTCAGTATCAGCCGGGTAACCATTGCTACTTTTCAATCTTGAATAATTTTTTCGAACAGTGTATCCTCTGAAAGCTAGACAGACGTAAGTATGAATAAGAGGAAGCTTCACAATCACTCCTAGTCAGAACTACCAGCTTCTCTTATACAGAACAGGCACCCTCCTGCTCAGAGCTGAGTGCTTTCAGTCTCTATTTAAATAAATGCAGGCCAAAGGCAGCCAGCACCTTGCAGAATTGGCTCCACTTTTAAAACACTGTAAAAATATTTAGGGCCTGATTTTCACTTACACTAAGGCCACTTTACACCATTCTGGTAGTGCAAACAAACTTAAAGTGAGAATAAATGTAATTAGTTAGTTTGATGAAAATCAGGCCCATGGTATATTAATTAAAACAGTAATAAAAAAGCCATTCCGTTTTACCCACAACTACCAGGATTAGAACGGATTAACATTTTTCAAAATTTGAAATTTTTACTTAATTTTTTGTCTAGGTTTAACAACAAAAGTCACAATTTTTTCTTCCCCTATTTTTCAACCAGTTGTAACCATAACAGAGCATTTTTGATATACATTAGGCTCAGTCATGTCAAATATCTTTACATGCCAAGAAATATTTTGAAGTTATATCACCAACGCAAAAGCACACAAGTTAAGTAGGAGGTAAGAAACAATAAATTAGATAGGAAGCTTCTACTGCAGTGGAATGACAAAAAAAAGTCAGTGGGTAAAATTTTCAAATGTGCTTAAGCCCCACTGAAAGTCTATAGGATTTTGGCACCTGAGTCAGTGAAGCACTTTTCAAAATTGAATCCAATATAAATTTGGGCTTCATTCTCTCTAGCATTGAGCAAAGATATTATAACTCCTGTATACAGTACAGGTAAAACCAGACCTTATAAATACAGTGTTGCATTTGAGAAGCAAGAAATTTAAGGAAATATTAATGTCACAAAGGAAAATAAAATCAAGGGTCTCCTTCTCTCCCCCAGGATCTATATCAAACACTGATTTATTTTAAAACATAAATAAAATGATTAAATGGCAGGAGGGGGTGAGGGAGGGATAGGTCGGGAGGGGGAGGGATACATCAGTGGTTTGAGCATTGGCCTGCTAAACCCAGAGTTGTGAGTTCAATCCTTGAGGGGGCCATTTACAGATCTGGGGCAAAAACTGGGGATTGGTCCTGCTTTGAGCAGGGGGTTGGACTGGATGACCTCCTGAGGTCCCTTCCAACCTTGATATTCTATTGTATGTGACATGAGGAAAGTACATACAACGGAATTTAAATACAATACCCACACAAAAATGATGATAACCTTCTACTGCACAATATATGAAGCATGGAAACAACACAGGGAAAGGATTGTTTGTCATGGACCACCAGGGTATAATAAAAACTAATAGTATGATAACATGCAAAGGAGAATTTGGGATGAATATGAGGACACATCTCCCAGCGGTGGCCTCAATTAGGAAAGTATCTTTGCTTTAGGAAAGGCAGTTAAGCATCAGGTTCAGTCTGCAGAATTATTCCACAATGGAATAGGAGAAAGCCCCATCACCTGAGTTGTTGAAATCTATGCCCTGATGTTGCAATGACATCAGTGAGACTCTGTATGGGCATAGTGGATCCCAATGCAGGATCAGGCCCAAGAAATTTGAGAATATACTGAAGGGATTGATCCTGCACTGGCTAAACGATGTAGCAGGATGGAGAAGGGCCTGGATAACCTAAATATAGGAGGTCTGATGAGAAGACCTACAGGTCATTTCCATCTCTAATGCGTATGGTTTCTATAAAAACAGAAATGTGTGTTGATAACAGCTATTTTCCCCAGTATCAGAGGAGTAGCCATGTTAGTCTGTATCCACAAAAACAACGAGGAGTCCGGTGGCACCTTAAAGACTAACAGATTTATTTGGGCATAAGCTTTCGTGGGTAAAAAACTACACTTCTTCAGATGCAACATCTCCTCGTTGTTTTTATTTTTCCCACGGTGTTTTAAATTCCAGGACTACTAGGCACTGTCCACGCAAAGGAAGTCCCTGCCCTGTACAGTTTACACCTTAAAATCCTCACATTTTGGGATTATTCATGGAGTCTCATCTTTCAGTGTTTAACTACTCTTTTAAAAGCAGCCCACACTGATGTTATGTTGCATATTAATAAGTGTGTGTTAAAGAAAACAGAAAAATAGTCACCATAATCTCTTTTTAAGGGTTTCCTTAGGGAGAACTGTAACCAATCCCCTTCCTGTCTAGTTTAATCACAGGATAGCATTAACTACCTTCTCTTCAACCAGTGTTTCTCAAGAAAAATCTTTGTAGTTACATTTTTCTGTGCAATGCACGAAAATGAAAGCCACCTGAACTGCTTGAGTTGTGGTATGCAGTGCACCATAATAACCTAAATATTTCAGTGCCTTTGGGAGTTTTCAGAATTGCCAGTGTTAGAAGCAGCAAAAAATGCTTTTTAGTGAGATGTCATTATCTTTCACTTCATTTCCACTGAAATAAATAACCATTCTTTTGCAGAAAGAATGATAGAATTTGGGCCTGCTGAGGTGCTGTAAATACAGCATTCAGGTATCATGAGACTGAAGCACTTTCCTTCCTTAATAAGAAGACTGGAAAAGTCTGCCTACCAGGCAGAGAGGAGGCAAACATTCAGCTGCCTCATGTGATCAGCCTTCCAATCCTTAACTATCCCCTACTGACCAGACAAGAAGCCTACTCTGATGTTGGCTGCAAAGACAACTGGCCAGCAGCAGCTATCTCTACAGAGCTGAAATGTGCCAAATACTGGTCAGTCTATGGACAAGTTTAAATAAAAAGGAGCATTGAAAATAAACTAAAATAATAAAATGATGATAGCATCAGCAGGCTTGTTTTTCACCTTTTCTTAAGTCTGAACCTTTAGACTTTTTTTTCCTCATTACTACTATTTTAAAAAACAGAGTGTCACATTTCTTACAATGGCACCTTTTACCCTGTGGATACACTGGATTGCTCTTCAATTTTTTTTTAATGCAATGAAACAATTCAGGATTGTCCTTCATTCACTAAATAAATGGAGCTTGACTATATCTGATTTCACTGTAATAGGTTCCACTGTATTCCTTTGTTTTCATAAATATTTTAGAACTTAGCTTGTCTTTGATTAAACTCTATCAAAGGCTGGTTTCCTAGAATGCTTAGGTGCTGCAAGGTAACAGGTGTGCAATTCCTGATTCTCCTTTGACTCCTGGGATAACCTCAATAGCACGGCAGACCAGCATGTTTCCTAAAGGTTTCATTCAACATTCAGAGGAGTGTTTCGCTTCAGCATTTTTGAAATGGATCCATAATGTTTTCAAAGCAACATAGACACAGGGCATTCTACTGCGGGAGGCTGAGAGGTCAGGAAGCTGCTCCATCACAGCAATTTGCATTACTGACTATGGCTGGTTTTGACACTAAGCACTTGGCTCAAAGAGTGTGAAATTAGTAGATGCATGTTGCTAATGCCCCATGAACAATCATCACATCACTGAAGAAGAATGATTACCAGCTGTCACTTTATTTTCACCTTATGTATCTCTACCGCAAACTTCATAGCAACAGTATATTCAGTCCTGATCCTTACACGGCTAATGACAACAGGATTTGAGCTTGGAGCAAAATGGGATGTGAACTGCACATTATCACTCATATTAATAGTCATTTGGTGTTAAATATTATATGTGCCATGCATTTTGGATACTGATGCTCATACAAAATGAGTCTTCCCTCAGGTTCAGCGGGTAGCAAGTTGCAATTATTTTTACCTTCAGGACTCGGAGTTGATGCTTTGCTGTTAAAGACTTTTATTCACAAAGAATTTACTGAGCCATATAGATTACACACAAAGCTGTTCAATTTTGGTCAGCAAAAAGTCCAGGCATTTTCCTGCTGATTCACATAGAGCAGTGTTTCCCAAACTTGGGACGCTGCTTGTGCAGGGAAAGCCCCTGGCGGGCCCGGCCGGTTTGTTTACCTGCCACATCCGCAGGTTCGGCCGATCGGGGCTCCCAGTGGCCACGGTTCACTGTGGCCAGCCAATGGGGGCTGTGGGAAGCGGCGGCCAGTACGTCCCTCGGCCTGCACCACTTCCCACAGCTCCCATTGGCCGGGAACAGCGAACCACGGCCAGTGGGAGCCGCGATTGGCCGAACTTGTGGATGCGGCAGGGAAACAAACCGGCCGGGCCCGCCAGGGGCTTTCCCTGCACAAGCGGCGTCCCAAATTTGGGAAACACTGGCATAGAGCATGTCATGCTACAATGGGCTGTTGAGCACAATGTAGAGAGCAATCAGGACAATCATAGATTGATGCATAAAACATATAGGCAGGAGGTACGAAACATTTTAAAGCAGCAAGAGAGGATTCATCCTTCTCAAGAAACATCTCTCTCTCTCTCATTCCTAACCATAAAAGAGTAGGTAAAACAGCTACTTACATAGACGGACACTTTCAAACCCTAATCCCATTTACAGTAAAAAACAAGAATTACTGTGCCCTTGGACATGCAAACTAGTCACTTGTTGAAGGGATGATACCATAATATCGTGGTACTTTATAGGCCCAATTTTCAAACTTGGGTTCCCAAGTAAGACCTCCGACTTCCTCATTTGTCTTCTCAAATAAGCACTTCCAGAGTTTAAGTGCCAAAATTTGAGAGGGTTTGGACACTATGATCCTCCACTTTTTTACACAACTTTTATGCCAGCCTAGTTATCCAGAGATGCCCATTGTCTCCTGTGGATCTCAGGAGGTTTGCAGGTTTACAACCTTAGGGTGCAAAACACTTCTCTCCCCCGCGCCGCCATTCCGTCAGTGGAAGAATGAATAGAAAACTGAGTTTCAACTTGTGGAATTTCTTTTCCCAGCATGTGTTCTCTCATAAAGGGGAGAACAGAGCCATAAATGTACTAGTAAGTATTAGCACCTTTTTTCCAGGGTTGCAAACAGGGCTTATGATGCTGCTGGGTATTATTATCTACACAAAGTGTTTTAGATTACTGGCTGTTATGGTAAAATCTGGAGTGCAAAAGCCTATGACAGCACCCAAAATTGTAACTGCTAATCTGAACCTCTTAAGTCTAGAAATCAGGCTGGACCAAGTAGGAATAGGTTTGCCAAGGAGTTCTGTCCTTTCCTGGCTCCAGCTGGGTCATGAAATAATGCAGGAATAGGCTGCCTGTCCAGTGAGCTTTCAGTGCTTTTCCGTTTACAGTCAAAACCAGGAAGTACAAATCTAATGGAAATGTAGATGCACTCATAGTGTATGTCTACATTTGGAGCTGAAGGTGTGATTCCTGAGCACTTTTGAAAATCCTAGCCATATACATTTTACATATATATTAACTTAATGTAAATCGTATGTAGTTCTCCCCAGTCCCAAAATTTTGTTCTTAGAAGGTTGTTAGTTAAGACTGTGAAATAGTTGGTGAGCAACATCACATGGTAAAAAGTTACAAGACAGAACTAGTTCATAGAGGGATTGTCTCATTTCTCTTTCCTCCTGAGCATCACAAAAAAGAACTTGAATCTTGAGTTCTCAGTAAAGAATTCCACAGTAAAATGTGGCATATGGTGAGTGCATGAGTGTGTGTCGGAGGAGGGGATGGTGGCTCAGTGGATTAATCATTTGCCTTTCACCTCTAGAAGCAGAGTTTAAACTCAATCCTGACTAGAGTTGCAAGCGTATTCCAGATGGCTAAAGAGGCCTTAATTAACATGAGTTCAGTGATGTCACCTCAGATCTAAGTGAATTGCATGCACCACTCATTTGGCATTTTGGCAGTGTCTGCTCACAAATGAAACAGAGATTAAAATCCACTCAAGTCTTTGGAGAGAGCTGTCACTTGACATGGAAATCCACGCTATAGTGACTGGGAATGGAGTAAAAACAAACAAAATTACCATTATAATTGAATTTACTTGGTTTTAATTCTAATTAATAAAACATGGTGATACAAATATAGCTACAGATCCAAAGCTGGTGTAAATCAGCATCGTTCCACTGAAATCAAACAATGGCAATCCATTGATTTACACCAGCTGTGAATCTGGGTCAATGTAATGTTAAAATTATTTCAACAAAGTGATTTTTTCCTTGTTCTAGGCTTTAAACAAAGCAATACAAACCACAGCACAAAGAAATAACAGTACTTCATTTTTGTTTGAGCAACTCAATTCTTTCACAATACGTTTGCCTTCTCTGTGAGGTAGAAAATTGTTATGATCCATCCATGTTTTACTGATTGGGAAACTGAGACACAGTTAGGTGGGTAAGGTTTTGCCTACACTGGGGATTTTAGCTACCAGTGTAAATACACTGATGTAACTCACATTGTGTGAACCACTATTGTAGATGTACTGAACTGCTTAAATTCATAAACATTTTACCTATTAGCAAGGGGTTTTTTCCACCCCCAAATAATGACTTAGTTTTGGTGTAATATTATACACACAGGAAATGTATCCTCATGAATACTTGGGTTTTTTAAAAATTTGTTTTTTCTTCCAACATTTCCATCAATGGATAGTGAACTGGTTGGGCCCACTGAGATCTCCAGACCAACAGCTCATGTATTTGAAAGGCATCTGTTTATTTTTAAAATGCAAATGTAGCCTACCTCAAAGACTGACTTCACGAAATGAACAATCTGAACAAGTCAAGAGGTTTTCAATCAGAAGCTGTGTTCCTCCTTTCTATCAGGCTGTGCTCACTTGCTGTCAAAACCACTTAAACAATATCCTGGAATCTGAATGAAGTCCCCCCACAATTAAAATGAGCAGGATAATCCTGTGAGAATTATTCAGGCAAATCATTTTTCACACAGTTTAAACTAATGATAAGGTCATTTACAAAAGAAATCACTGCCTTTGAAATGTTGACTTGTAGACAGAGGACTGCCTGGAGCAGGGCCATAGATAACAGTGAAGACTGGCTTCCTAACACCACCCTTGCAGTCTTTGGAACTGATTCCAATGAAGAGAAGGCCCAATAAGGTTAATACCCCCTACTTTGATCTCTGTCAAAGCGTACCAGCAAGAATTAATTTACATTTCAGATGAAAAAGGTTGACAGCATGAAAAGGCATCTTGTTTCTGGTATGTGAATGTGCTGTAATAGATCGGGAATTCTGAAAGGAAGTTCTGAGGAAGCTAAAGGGATAAGCTGCACTGCTGCTTTTATTGGGAAGGAGATGAAAGGAAAACAAATTTCAATATGTGCTGTTCTGTAGAAACATGTAAGCCAAATGCTTCCAAAATTTCAAGGACTGTTTTATTTTGGTATATATACTTTAATTATGCGGTTTTACAAATGCCTGACCAGCAAATACAAGTACTGTATCTCTGAGATCTAAATTGCTCATTCTTTAAAATAATGTTAAAATGACCACATTTCTTTTTCTTGAAATGCTGTCCTTTATCTGTACTTACATTGTAAGCTCTTCAGTGTGGAGATTATGTCTATTTGCCTGTTCAGCACCACACACTTTTATGGTGGCATGGGAGTAACAATAGTAATAGACAGTCTATTTTAAAACCCAGATAATGGTCACACTTTGCAATTATTTGCTCAGCCTTGAAACACAGAAAGACTAATCTGCAGAGATAAACAAAATGTTTAGAAAGAAGTTTCAATTAGAGAGTCCTAGATATAGATTTCCTAAGGCAGAGAGTCACACACACTGAAGTTTGATTTTCTGAAATAAATGATTATGCACCATAAATTCTAAAGCTGTACCAAAGATGGGAATAGCTGTAAAACATGATTAACACGAAGGTGCGCTGTGTCACTCTGAACTCTGTAGTCCTAATGCACATACATCCAATCTGATCAACACAATGATCAATGGTTTAGCAATGGGCATACATATTCTGCATGCCCAGGACCTCTACATGGAATTCTAAGGCAAAATGCTGCCTAGCACCCTCCAGGGCCAGGTGTTGTACCACATTGCCTTCCTATGTGCTGTGCCAAATGACTACTTTAAGAACTGGTAATAGTGCAGACTGAAGGGTCATCTGTGACCTAGCCTTTCTTTCCCCCTGTACTGCACGGGCTGTTGGGTTGGCTGGGAAATTGAAGTGCAGGCATCCAAATGTAAATGTAATAATGATTTCCAAAAAGAGCATTACTGTCAAGAGTCAATGCTTTAAAATACATCTAAAGATGGATTCCCTGTATGAAGAACTGGTACTCTGTGTTAAAACGAGAACAATGGAAGATAACAGCACAGGGGTGGGGAGCAAGTAGAGCATATGATTATCCAGTCACTTGGTGTTTGCTGTAACTTGGAAAAACCTTCCCGTTCAATAGCTCCCAATTTCCTTGAACATACAGCATATTGCCCTAGAGCAAGGCACATGGTATTTTATGAACATACAGAATAATGTGTATAAAGAGCCTTGCCCTAAAAGAAACATACATTGCCTTTCTAATACTACAGCCAGAATTGTATTATTTTGCCTTCCTCTTAAAGTCATAGTGATGCTGACTCTCAAGGAACAGGGTTGGGGACAGGAAGGAAGTTGTTGGATTTATAATGAAAATGGCTTGTCAATAACATTTTAGTTTTATGTTCAGAAGTGAGAGAACATTCAGCAGAAAATCTTTTCTTTCAGTTTAACTATCATCTGAGAAAAACAGAACTCAGAGGTAACAGAAGTCACATAATTATAGTAAAAGCAATGACTGGACTGAAATGTGGAGCACAGGTTTCTCTGTTGGTACATCTGCTATGGCTCTTTTTAGATCTGCTACAGAACGACTTCACCCTTGGTTGTAGGGAACAATGGCATACACAGGTGTGGTACATCATCCCTAGTTTGCTTCATGTTGGCTGCATTTGAAACTATAGCCTCTCTGCTACTGACTTCAGTAGGTTGGATCTTATAGTTTCAGTGCCCTATGACCTCTTGCTCTCTACTAGAGACCTGCACCAGCCCGCAGGCCTGTTCCTTCAATAATCTCTTTCCAGTTTATCCAAATTCATATTGATATGCGTGCATTGAAGCCTGGCAGGGAATCGGAGGCTTGGCCCATGCTGGGAAAATCCACAGCAATTAAGAATAAAACCTGGCAATCTGCCAATATTAGGGATAACCACAAAGCCAGAGAGATGGCATGTCCAGTGGCTATCATCCACACTTTAAGCAAAACGATTCTAGTGCTTCACACCAACTCTACACATGGTTAATACACATTGATTCTCTGAGCCCAGATGGATCCCTGAGAATTCATTCAATGGCTTTTAATCAGCATGTTTTGCTTTCAAAAATGTACTCACCATAAAAGCTCCAAAGTCCTGTCACTGGTGACATTTGATATTGAAGAACACATGATCAGAAGCAGTACTTTCTGATTGCTTTTGTTTGGGCTGTTTACATTTCTCTCAGCTATAAATACTGACATGAAGTTATCCATAGCAAAATAGTCTGTGGAAATAATGTTTTAATTACCTGCTTGAATATGTATAGCAGCATCAGTTCTTCTGTTCCTTATTTCCTTGTACTTCCTGCGAGTTTCATATCCTCTCCAGGCTAAAAATACAAACCCATGTGTTGGGAATTACGGTACAGTTCTTTAAGGAAGTGTTATAGAGTCAGAGATGTGCCTAATCTTTCATCCTCCTGCCATAACCACCCCCTCCCACTACCTCTTCCTCACCCACCCACCAGTTGAACTCTGGGCTCAAGACTGGAGTCTAAGCATCTCCACAACTTCAAACACATCTCCAGTCTTCCAAATTTTAATTGTCTACATGTGCTCTCTGATGTCACAAAGTCAAGCAAAGACTGAGGTGCAGAATCATTGGAGGTCAAAGTTCAATGCAAACAACTGCATCCCTCTAACACCGCACCTCCCAAAAAATACATCAACAGAGTGAAGCATGATAAACTACTAATAATCAACCTTCCCAGCCCATGGCAGTATTTATGTTATTTGGAATGCAGAGGTACATGCAAAAAGGAGACTGTAGCTATTGCATCTCTTCTGTGTGCTGCACATTAGTGGAGAAACACTGAACAACACTCTTCCTTTGTTACAGGCATAGTCTATAATAATAAAACATTTAAACAAAGACATCAGTGATTACTAAACTGATAACTTAGAAATTAATCTGTAATGTTGGTATCAGTTAGCTGGAGGGGGAAAGCACCACATATTATTTTGATTTCACAGCAAACCATTGAGAAAATGAATAGATAATTTGCAGGCAATTTAAAATGCCAAGATTGTGCATGAAATAAGGAATATGAATGTTTACCTGACTGAATGGTGACGGCACTATTTTCTCTTCTCTCTTTGATTCTCCTATATCTCCTAGCTCCAAGCCACCCCTTGGTATAGGCCTGCATTACCACCACCCTGCCTATAACTTCTCGCAGCAGCAAATTTAACTGCTCTATGTGGTAATACTTTAGAAACACCTGAAATGGAACAACAGGTTCAGCATTACATGTAAGCAGCAGAATAAAATCTTTTATACTGCCTCCTCATTAGTATTATTTCAATCTACATTACAGCATCATTGCTAGAAAAAGCTGCTAACTCTTATAGCTAGAATTTCAGAAACCATGTGGTAGAATATATGTTTTTAGTTTATTGCACTAATTACAATCAGCCATTACAATGCAAGTCACACAATTATCCCCGTTACCCCCAAGTAAATCACTGGTGACAGCTTGGTCAGAATGCTGCATTTCTGTATCAGCAATGTTTAAATATAGCTTTTCAAGCTACAGCTGATTTGTGGTAACATTTTCAATAATGGTCTCTTTCATTAATATGGCATTACACTGAAAATCTGGTGGGAGTCCTTAGGATAAACATTAGCACAAAGCGGTCCTCATGATAATGATAAGAGGGGAGAAGGGTGAGTTTATAAATACAGTATTGTATCCTAGTTCAGGGGCCAAATCCTAAGAGCCCCTATTCAGGAAACTCCCTTTGGCTTACTTCTAAGGAATGAGTAAGCAATTTCAGGATTTGACCCCATATTTTGCAAAATCGGTCACACCATTTTAAACTATGAACAAAGGCTGCTACTAAAATAGCCCAAAGCATCTCATCTGAAAGGCTGGACCACTTCTGCAAACCGATACTGGCCTAAAGTGGTTCACAGATAGCAAAGGCTAAATGGTGGCATTAAGCCACAACCTACAGTAGGGAGGATTGTGGAGGAGCCCCACACCAGCAGGCACTACTGGAGGCACCGTGCCCCAGGTGCACCCAGGGGTGGTGCGGGTACTATGCCACCTTTGGGAGAGGATTCTATGTGCATCTCTCCTTATACAGGCTAGGCAGGAAAGGGGCAAGGCATTCCCTCAATCTAGGGAGGCTAGCACTTGCAGCTACACTAGCCTGAAGCAGCAGTCAGCGTGCAGGAGCAGTGGACATTCCTTGCACCCTCTCCCTTTCCCATCACATCCACACAGGGAAGAATGAGCCACAGCTTCATTAAACCACTCATTTGACATGCCTCGCTGCAGAGAGGACACCCCTGGAGAAAACCAGAAACATGCCCTACCTTTGTTTTCCCAAGAACCCAATTGTCTAGTTTCGATTTCTCCAAAATAGCAATACAGCTTTCTCTGGTACCAAGAGGGGTCTGATGTGCCTTGAAAGCCAGGTAATAATACCTACAAACCCCAAAGAACAAAGAAAGAGCAAGTTAATTGCTACATAAACACACTTGGATTGCAACAGGAAATTATTATACTCCCGCCAAAGAAGTACTTTGAGTATTGTGGGCAAGATCCTCAGCCCTACTAAGTCCCAAGACCCCTTTCCACTAATACGGTGGGAAAAGGGGATTAAAATCCTAAATGGGCAGCTGAGGATACTCCCGGCAAAGGGAAATCTTTGAACCAATATTGCCGCCACCTATTCTATCCTTGGGTACACAAGGAAGGGGCTGTGGCTAGAGTATACTGCACTCTAGCAATCCCTGCTAGTGTAATGGCCCATAAGGAGATTTTATGAGGCAGTGCCATTTAGAACAGCCTAGAGGCTGCACTAAGTTTTGCTTGGGAATAGAACTATGCCAGTGAGAGGTTGGGAAGGTGGCAGAAAGCAAAACAATGAAAAGGAATGAGAAAATTAAAAAACTCATCTCCCCGGAAATCTACAAATGTGCCACTCAAGTTTAGATGTAGCTCTAAATGTCCTGAGAAGTGGGAGAAAGAAAGCACTCCTCTTTCCCTATGTAACACCATTGCATTCACACTCAGTGAGGCAGCAGAAGTGCTCAAGCTAAGTCCCAAAGACAGTTTAAATGGAAGAGGGCTGCTCGCAAAGTATTTTCCTTGAAGTCTCTTTTTCTTTGGCACTTGTTAGCCTTCTGGCCACCCTGCAAAGCCCTTTTTTCAGGTATTTGGGAAAAGTGTGGGGAGGTGAGCACTAAGGAGATGTTTTGCTGCTGCTACTACTGCTGCTAACTAGCTAGTAATTATTAGTTAGGATTGCGTGAGGAGTTTCTCTCTCTCTCTGTGTATATATATGTGTGTATGTATGTGTGTGTGTGTGTGTATATATACACACATACACACACACACACTCATTTTTATTGATATTATGCCTTTTTAATCATTATGAAAGCCTCAAGGGCAATGGTCTGCCACTTGTTACAAAGTGTTAAATACAAATAAACACACATCATCATTCGCCAGTATTTAACAGGATTAGAAGATCAGTCTTATTGTTACACTCCATCCTATTCTCCTATGCTGCATGTACCTCTGTTTTTTGTATGTAGATAAAACCATGTCTAAAAGTACTGCCATCTTTTTAAAAATGAAGGGCCACATTCTCTGTTGGTGTAAATTGGTTCAGCTCCACCAGAGTCCATTGGAGCTGTGCTAGTTTACACTAGCGGTGAATTTGACTCTGCAACATTTTAGGTATTAGTACTTCTTAACTGTCAGTTGAGCAAACACCTTTATTAATGGGGCGGAAACAAGCCTAAATCAGCATACAATGTCTGAATTCAAAATCAGACTTTATCACCACCAGTTATGGGACCATATTCAGCTTCATACTTATCTCTGGTCCCACAGGAAGTGATTATGGCTTCTGGAAAGAAGAAGCATAAGAGAAAGGTGCTAATCTGGAACTGGTGTCACACTAACAGAGAGATGACATTCTGGCTCCAGTGAAGTCAATGGGAGTTTTGCCTTTAACCTCCATAGGGCCAAGATTTCATCCAGTGACCACTCTTTGTGTCTTTAAATTTCTGGAGTAAAAGTCTGTGTACACTCAGCAGTCAGTCTGGCCCACCCTGCATATTTACATGTAAATTAAAACCCTCCAAGTTCCTTTTAACAGTCGGGTGCTGTCAGCTAGTCAATGAGCTGATTCCACTTGTCTCCAGCAGGAACAAAGTCAAATACCAGCACCAGAGAGGAAGAAATACAGTGAAGCCATGTTAACTTGTTATCTAATGAGATGTTCATTTTCTTACATCAGAAGTAACAGAAAGGATTATTTCATCCCCAGTGTCACTGAGCGTGTTTGCTATTGGTATTTGACTATTTTTCTCAGAGAAGCATCAGCAGCCATAGTGCTCATTGGGCAGCCTGAGCTCACACTGGGGCCCCAAGTTTGCATTCATGATAGGGCTGCCCTCCATAAATGGAGCATTGCAGGGGGAGGTCTCCCAGTGATCAATATACCTAACAATGAGACCACAGATTCTGAGCCACTGGCGATAAAAGCCAGCATTAGCAGGGTTAGTAATATAGTGTTTACTGCTGTCTGTATTAGTGACATAAACTGATTATTGAGGCTGAGAGTCTGCCAGTGTGGCAAGAATTTAAAGATTTACAATAAAAATGACTCTTGTTTCAATCTTCACTTACAGAAAATGGGAATCTTGGACATTCTAAGAGACCACCCATGCTCCCTATCTCTGGCAAAGGGGTGTGTTCATGCAAAATTAAAACCAATAAGCCCTGCCTAACTCGTTGCTATGGATTCATTGGTGGTAGAGGTGCTAGCTGATGGGAGATCATGTGATGTTTTTAATTGGAAGCATTCCCACTGACTACAGCGGGCTTTGAACCAGGCTCATAGGGAAAAATAAATTATTTTGTTTTGCTCAGGTGACCTTCACATGCAAGATTTTCATACAAAGAACAGTCATCAACAATTATGAACAAACACTTTGCAAATAGCTGATGAAAAAGGGATATGAACGTGTTCATATTGAACAGGCATTCAGATTATGAATGAACCAATGTTCCCGGACTCTGTTTTTGCACAGTTCAAATAGCTCTGGCTAAAAAGTACTGTATTAATTAAATAACTGATATTATGCACTTCCATTAGTTTACAAATTAAAATTATTTTACAATTGCACTTCTTTAAGCTGTGACAGCTCCAGAACTGTCACCTCTACCACATTTAAACTACTTGGCTGTTAGTCCTTAAGTGACATCTGTGTACGAGCTCATTTTTTAGACTGTGATTGAGGGAGGGGTGACAGGCTTAACTAACTGTTCCCCGACATATAAAATAAGGAACAGCAACCAGGTGCCCCCTTCAGATCCAAGCAAGAGCCTGAGACATGCAACCATGTAAGGACAGAGCACAGTCTCACTCATACTAAAGAAAACATGGATAGTTATTATGGAGGATAGAATATAATGGCAACACTTTTTAACAGGAGAATATGATTTTCAAATATTAGCTTCAGTTAATCTCTAGAAAGCAGCACCAATTGTCACAAGAAAGAACAAAGAACCACTAAAATTATCAATTAAGATCAAAGGGTAACAAACCAATGACTAAAGCATTGTAGCCAATACTGGACCAGACACACTGAGGAACTATGCTGATGTATCACGATTGAAGACATGGTACACACTGTGTAATGAATGGTGGCAGATTATGTATTATTAAAGTACTTTTTTAACGCAGTGAATTTCTCCATACCAACCATATCTCATAATTTATTGAGGCAAGTACTATGAAGGAAATTTAAGGGTGATATCATTTAGCAGCTATGGAGAGCAGTGCTACATTCAGTAGAAAATAAAGGAGTGGATCTAGTTTATTACTAAGGTTAAATTTGTTTTTAGTGTTGTAGCCTGGCTGGTCCCAGGATATTGGAGAGACTTCTGTTGGCAAAAGAGACATGCTTTCAAGCTATACAGAGCTCTTCTTCAGGTCTCAGGCCCTGAATGTTGTCAATCCCCAGAAGGGTGATGGACTTTTGCACTGTATTGGTGAAACGCAATCAAAACACCCCCAACATTTCCTAAAAGGTATGTGCTAGTTTGCAGTCCCACAACATCTATTTTCAACATGGCCCAGAATATACAATTTATGTAGAGTTAAATAAGTTCTGTCATAAATAACACTGGATGTTCATGTGATTTATGCTTACTGATAACTTAAGTTTGTTTTCATACTTCTTTGGAAAGGTCATATCAGTTTCCCAGTAAGCCATGTATTTTTAATGTGTGGGGTGGGCTGGGGCATATAAAAGTATAGAATAGTTTTCAGATCGTCTGGCTTTTTTGTAATTAATATCAAATATTCTTTCAGCATCTAATAATCTTCTGCACATTAATATATTACAGCTGGCATCCTAGTAATTTAGAAGCTACATCAGGGTCACATACTGAAAAATTCTTGGTTATACAGGTTTTCGAGGTATTTTGCTTATAGACTTGACCATACAATTTAGTTACATTATAAACTTATTACCATCATCTTTAGTTTCCTATACAACTTTGTATTTCAAACTGTTCATGGCTTACTTTCTGCTGCTATCCTTATAAAACACTATATAGTTGAACTGTAAGTAAAAGCAATGCCACTTTTCAGTACCAAATGCTTTTCCTGAGTGCTATGTTGACTGTCTGCTATTTATAGAAGATGTTAATCTTGTAAAAAACTATGCGCTTTATTAACTGAGAGCTTCTGGGAATTTATTTTTGTCTAAAGAGAGTGTTCTATCTGTAGTCAGTCTTTTGATGGTTCCTATAAGCTTTGTTTAGCTTATCCTGTGCTTTTCTAAATTTGTCAAATGTTCTTACAAAGTCCAGCCACTGGATGGAGGACTCCACTAACTGGTTAAATAAGTTTCCTTTAGTGTAAAAAAGAAAAGGAGTACTTGTGGCACCTTAGAGACTAACAACTTTATTTGAGCATAAGCAAGTGAGCTGTAGCTCACGAAAGCGTATGCTCAAATAAATTTGTTAGTCTCTAAGGTGCCACAAGTGCTGCTTTTCTTTTTGCGAATACAGACTAACACGGCTGCTACTCTGAAACCTTTAGTGTCAAGTTTCTTGTTGGAAGCTACAACACTAAACCTTTTTGTTTATGGTGTCAAATGTAAAAACAGAAGTGTCGTCATCATAACATACAAAAGAGCTGCAAGACTGGCAAATCCTTTCTCATTGCTAAAAGCTCTTGTGTAAGAACTTTTTTCCAGAAATGGTCCTGGAGTTTGAATAGTCCCAAAGTTTGAAGGTACTTAGATTTGGGTTCCAAAATTAAAATCCAGGTTAAGATTTTGGATCACCCCTGAAGCTCAGTGTTTAAGACCAACTCTAGTTTTTCTCTTTTTCTGTTAGTGGATAGTCCAGTTTCCATCTGGTTCCTGCCTCTTGTTATATTGTAACCCACACACCTTCTGGGTGTCGGGTGTGGTGTTC
The DNA here is from genome assembly GCF_965140295.1 of Lepidochelys olivacea. Classification (NCBI taxonomy): domain Eukaryota; kingdom Metazoa; phylum Chordata; order Testudines; family Cheloniidae; genus Lepidochelys; species Lepidochelys olivacea. The sequence goes on along the minus strand of NC_140421.1, from coordinate 39,782,384 downwards.
TGTCCCTTCTAGTCAGGGGTGAAAGTAACTTAAGGGACTTACCAGTACGCAGGGTGGCCGGGGTCCTGAGCAAGGTGGGGGCGGGGCCTCAACCGGAAGGGGTAGGGCCTCAGACAGAAGGGGCAGGTCTGGGGCCACACTCCCACAGCCAGCCCTTCAGCATGGCTCCAGCAGTGATTTAAAGGGCCGTGGCTCTGGCCCTTTAAATCGCCACCAGAGCCCCACGGCTCCTGGCCACCGCTGGTACAGTCGGCTGTGTACCACTCTTACCAGTATGCCGGACTGGCTTACTTTCACCTCCGCCTATAGTGGAGAAAAGGTGGGGTGAGGGAGTGGGAGAGAGAGAGAAGATCACACTGTTGTAGGCACCTATTTAATCTGTACTAAGGCTCACACCCTGTTGGAACACAGGATTTGCCAAATGGGATCATACAATCAGTTCATCTAATCTAACATCTTGGTTCTGGCAATGGCCAATACCTGATGCTTTAGAGGAAGGTGAAACACCTGCTTGAGTCACTGTTCAACTGTGCAATCTTGTACAGGGTGGAAGAGGGAGGGCAAATGTGGCTCAATTGAGATATACACCAAAACATCTTGAGGCTATCCAAAGCAGCTGAAATTCTGAGAATTTCTAGTTTTTGGGACTAATTCTGACCTCCGTTGTACTTGAGTAAATCCACAATAACTCTACAGAAATCACATACAAGATGGAGTTACTCGGGATTTACTCAAGTACAACTGAGGTTAGAATTAGGCTATATAGTTTCTATCAATTATGTAGGGATAAAATTAGAAAGGCCAAGGCACAAAACAAGATCAAACTCACTAGGGACATAAAGGGTAACAAGAAAACATTCTACAAATACATTAAAAGCAAGAGGAAGACCAAGGACAGAGTAGGCCTGTTACTCAATGATGCGGGAAAGACAATAACAGAAAATGTGGAAATGGCAGAGGTGCTTAATGACTTCTTTGTTTCAGTTTTCACCAAGAGTGTTGGTGGCAATTGGACGTCTAACATAATGAATGCTAGTGAAAATGAGGTAGAATCAGAGTCTAAAATAGGGAAAGAACAAGTCAAAAATTACTTAGACAAGTTAGATGTCTTCAAATCACCAGGGCCTGATGAAATGCATCCTAGAATACTCAAGGAGCTACTGAGGAGATATCTGAGCCATTAGTGATTATCTTTGAAAAGTCATGGAAGACAGGAGACATTTCAGAAGACTGGAAAAGGGCAAATATAGTGCCCATCTATAAAAAATGGAAATAAGGACAACCTGGGGAATTACAGACCAGTCAGCTTAACTTCTGTACCCAGAAAGACAATGGAGCAAATAATTAAGAAATCAATTTGCAAACACCTAGAAGATAATGAGGTGATAAGTAACAGTCAGCATGGATTTTTCAAGATCAAATTGTGTCAAACTAACCTGGGGGGGAGGGATAGCTCAGTGGTTTGAGCATTGGCCTGCTAAACCCAGGGTTGTGAGTTCAATCTTTGAGGGGGCCATTTAGGGATCGGGGCAAAAATTGGGGATTGGTCCTGCTTTGAGCGGGGGGTTGGACTAGATGACCTCCTGAGGTCCCTTCCAACCCTGATATTCTATGATTCTATGATAGCTTTCTTTGACAGGGTAACAAGCCTTATGGATAAGGCATAAGTGGTAGATGTGGTATATCTTGACTTTAGTAAGGTTTTTGATATTAAGAAAAGGAGTACTTGTGGCACCTTAGAGACTAACCAATTTATTTGAGCATGAGCTTTCGCTTTGGATGAGCTATTACCAGCAGGAGAGTGAGTTTGTGTGTGTGGTTTTTGGAGGGGGGTGGGGGGGTGAGAAAACCTCGATTTGTGCTGGAAATGGCCCACCTTGATTATCATACACATTTTAAAGAGAGTGGTCACTTTGGATGGGCTATTACCAGCAGGAGAGTGAGTTTGTGTGTGGGGGTGCGGAGGGTGAGAAAACCTGGATTTGTGCTGGAAATGGCCCAACTTGATGATCACTTTAGATAAGCTATTACCAGCAGGAGAGTGGGGTGGGAGGAGGTATTGTTTCATGGTCTCTGTGTATATAATGTCTTCTGCCGTTTCCACAGTATGCATCCGATGAAGTGAGCTGTAGCTCGCGAAAGCTCATGCTCAAATAAATTGGTGAGTCTCTAAGGTGCCACAAGTACTCCTTTTCTTTTTGCAAATACAGACTAACACGGCTGTTACTCTGAAACCTGTTTTTGATACTGTCTTACATGACCTTCTCATAAACAAACTAGGGATATACAACCTGGATGGTACTACTATAAGGTGGATGCATAACTGGTTGGAAAATTGTTCCCAGAGAGTAGTTATCAGTGGTTCAGTCATGTTGGAAGGCATGACAAGTGGGGTCCCACAGAAATCAGTTGTGGGTCCAGTTCTGTTCAATATCTTCATCAATGATATTGATTTAAATAATGGCATAGAGAATACACTTATAAAGTTTGCAGACAATACCAGGCTGCGAGGGGTTGCAAGTGCTTTGGAGGATAGGATTAAAATTCAAAATGATCTGGACAAACTGGAGAAATGGTCTGAAGTAAATAGGATGAAATTCAATAAGGACAAATGCAAAGTACTCCACTTAGGAAGGAACAATCAGTTGCACACATACAAAATGGGAAATGACTGTCTAGGAAGGAGTTATGCGGAAAGGGATCTGGGGGTCATAGTGGACCACACGCTAAATATGAGTCAACAGTGTAATGCTGTTGCAAAAAAAGCGAACATCATTCTGGGATGTGTTAGCAGGAGAGTTGAAAGCAAGACATGAGAAGTAATTCTTCTGCTCTATGCTGTGCTGATTACACCTCAACTGGAGTATTGTATCCAGTTCTGGCCACCACATTTCAGGAAGGATATGGACAAATTGGAGAAAGTCCAGAGAAGAACACCACCCTATAATGCCTGATTAAAGGTCTAGAAAACATGACCGATGGGGGAAGATTGAAAAAATTGGGTTTGTTTAGTCTGAAGAAGATAAGACAGAGGGGACATGATAACAGTTTTCAAATACATAAAAGGTTGTTACAATGAGGAGGGAGAAAAATTGTTTTTCTTAACCTCTGAGGATAGGACAAGAAGCAAGGGGCTTAAATTGCAGCAAGGGTGGTTTAGGTTGGACATTAGGAAAAACTTCCTAACTGTCAGGGTAGTTAAGCACTGGAATAAATTTCCTAGGGAGGTTGTGGAATCTCCATCATTGGGGATTTTTAAGACCAGGTTAGACAAACACCCGTCAGGGATAGTCTAGACAATACTGCCTTGAGTGCAGGGGACTGGACTAGATGATCTCTCGAGGTCCTTTCTAGTTCTATGTTTCTATGATTCTAATTAGTTAAAATAAAATAGGAAATAAACTGCAGTGCTAAGTTTCCAGTAACAAACCTTTGACTGCTAATTTTGATGCAAGTCTGTTGTCTAAATATTTCAAAGTAAAAACACTGGAACTGAGATGCAACCTGGTGCAAAAAGGAATATTTTATTTTCTACATTTGCCTGTTCCCATTTGCAAACTTCCTATGTATTGTATGTATTCAGTTACTTAGCGCCTAAAAATACTTGACTAGTCACATTTGTAAGAGCAGCAAGACTGCAAGCTAAAGAGAAGGCAATACCTCTTCAGAAGGTTTTATTCCTCAGAGATAAAGATACACTTTAAATAGTGTTAATTATCATTGTATTTATATAGCCTTTTTGAACCCAATGATTCCTACATTGCTTTACAAACTATGCTGCCTGATGTGCAAACACATATATTTATAATATTCCCAAACAATATGTTAAAATGGAGTTAAGATTAACTGTACACATCAGTAATTTAGGGTAAAACAACATTACAAAGAAGTTGTATTTATCACAAAATCGGGCATTATAAACCTGGGAAATCTAGAGTTAACCTTAAACGTAAAAGAAATCCAATCACACTAAGGTATGTAAATGCCGTGAAGTGGCACTGTCCAATAACCCTATGATTATGATTGAGAAATTTGAGTGTTTGTTGTCCCATATTAGATTAAACTGACCTTTAAATAAATATTTGAAGTTTTCTTTTTGGCTCCCTCATATGATAAACTGCATTTATCATCCACCTGTGACTACTAGGTCTATACTCCACCCTCTAGCCTATCTCAGAAAGGTCCACTTCTAACACTCCAGATCTCTGAGCAGCTGCATAGAGCTACCATTTAGAACCAAATAAATGATTAACCCTTTCCCTCCCACAATCAAATCTCTGCCCCAAAGTACACTGGTATGAAGTGCAGAATGGGCAATGTTCAGTGAAAGGTTTCAGGTCCAGTATCTCACAACCCATTACTAGCTGATCCCTAGTTGTGAGGGGAGATTCCCAACTTTCCAACAGGACACAATGTTTGTTCCTAGCCCTGGTAGGTCCTGAGATATTGGACCTTCAAATCATGGCATTTTTATGCATGAAAAAACACTATCATTTTCAGAGATTTCTAAGCTGTATTGGCTATGATTTTTCTCTCATTCTCATGCCTGTACAATTGAACACCTGGTTCTAAGGGACTCTGGCTTTACCGGTGGAGAATCTGGAAAAATGTACCAATAATAATATTTTTTAACTTTTTAAAAATCCCTCTAAAAGATCACTAAAATAGTTCTTCTGTAAAGGATTCTGTAATAGCAAACAGGGTCTGTCTACCCTTCAACCTGGAGTGTGGTTCACAGGTTGAAGAGGAAAGGAGTACTTGTGGCACCTTAGAGACTAACCAATTTATTAGAGCATAAGCTTTCATGAGCTACAGCTCACTTCATCGGATGCAGCTGTAGCTCACGAAAGCTTATGCTCTAATAAATTGGTTAGTCTCTAAGGTGCCACAAGTACTCCTTTTCTTTTTACGGATACAGACTAACATGGCTGCTACTCTGAAACCTGTCATTATGCAAGGTTGAAGAGAGACACTCACACTAGCTGCATTAAGCCAGTGTACTACAAAAAGAGTGTAGCTGGAGTAGCACCAGCAGTTGAATGGGCTAGCTGCCCGGAGTATGTGTGCTTAGGGTCTCAGACAGATACGTACTTGGGGCAGCTGGACCCTCCCGCAGCTCACTCTGCCTGCAGCTACCCTCTATTGTTAGCAAGCTAGCTTGGTGAGAACAAACACAAGTGTGTCTTCTCAGCCTGGGAAACACTGCTTCCCCCTAGCTCTAGGTGTAGACATACCCACGCAGATTACATGCATGTGTGGTGTGGTGTAAGGGTTTCAGTGGTGCTCATTTGGGATGCCCTATATAACTCACGAGTGACTCTGTACATACTTGCACATAGGCAGTCATTTTTTTCCACCTATTGATTGCAAACCTCTCTGGAGTAAAATTCTATCCTGCAGCTGTTTAACAGTACACAACAAATGGCAAGAGTCCGGGAACAAGATATGGAAGATAAACTACTGTATCACATTTAATTTACAAGAGAAATTTGGGTAGACGGACGAGGTGAATTCCTGGTCCCACTGGAGTCAATGACAAAACTCCCACTGACTTCAGTGGGGCCAGGACACTAAAGCCATGTCCCCAAACATCATGTTGGGGCACTGATTCAGTGCTGACTCAGAAGGAAGAGTGCCACTCACTTTATCACTTATTACAGAACTTAGGGATGAAATATTGGCTTCATTGAATCAGTAACTAAACTCCCATTGGCTTCAATTGGACCAGGATTTCACTCTAAGTTTTCCATCCTAAAGTGCTCTCCGTTTGAAAAACAATCAAACCATAGGAGCTGCAATACCAAATGAGATCTGTGGACCAGAGGGATCCTACATCATCCCACAGTGGATGATTATGGAATAAACTGCCTACATAAGGGACGTTTCTTTCAAACTACCATGGGAAGCAGGATGGTTTACATTACTTATTTAAAAAATATCTAGTGTAACTGAGGATGCTTTTATTATTCATATAAATACCCAATCTATGTTATCCCACTAATCTCTTGTCCTTGATGATGTCAAGACCCCAACAAGGGCCGTGAGAGCCAAGAGTCAGAGCAGGGGCAAACCTGAAGCTGGGAGTAGTGGTGGAGTTTGCAGTCAGGTTGCAGGCCAAAGTAAACACCAAGGGCCAGAAACTGAGCCAAGTTTCAGGGAATGAGCCAGGAGGCAAAACCCAAATCAACCCAAGGTCAAATCCATCAAATTCAGACGCAAGGAGAAGGAATGGTCATGGCAGCTACAGGAGATGCACACGGTTGCCTGCACACATCCTAGAATGCCCCTTGGGTTTATATAGGGCAGGGAGCTATGAGGCTGCTGTCTGTCAAACCCTCAAGGCAGAATGTCCCATGGTTTGAGTCCACAGCAGTTCATGGGAAGTGGAGTGCAAGCTGATTATAGCTGCTCTGGGCTGGCAGCCTGGAGATGTCAGCTGCCTAGGAGCTCTACAGACCTAGCTTCTTATAAATATCTTGTGGAAATCAGTTCCACAGATAGATTTTTTTAAAAAATAAGTATATCTTTTTCTCAGTTGTAAATGTGTTGCCTTTTAATTTCATTCACCTGTTCTTGAATTAATGAATGAGATTAGACAAAAGCACACATTGAGGGGAGATGGCTTGAGGATTGCATATATTGAGGAAAACATATTAGGGATTTAGAATGGCAGAGCAGTACTAAATGCAGTGGTTTCCACTCCTCTTCTCCCCGCATGGACCCCTCCAACCCAAACCTATCACAGAATTTGTGTAGGTGGATCCTTGTGCCCCTAGGGAATCTATTAACATCAATGGTGCTCTCTACAGGTTCATGAGCCAGCTGGGGTAGATGGAGTCATAAGACCAAGGCCATGGATTGTAAACTTTTTGAGACAAAAAGTATGTCTTTTTGCATATTGTACAGTGTCTAGCACAATCAGGACCTGCATTGGCCATCCCTGTTATATAATAAATAATAATATCATCATAATCCTGCCATTGAGGAGGCAATGTTCACAGGAAAAGCATAACAGTGGTGTGCCCTGTCTCAATCTTGGAGTGAGGCATTCTATAACAAAGGATAGGAGGCCAGAGAATAAGGTAATGAAAAAGAAAATCACAGCTATCTTTTATTTTTTCCTCCCTAACTTGTTATACAACACTTCATGTCACATTTTTACTTGCTTGTGAGGATCTTGGAAGTGATACTATAAGTGCACTATAAGGTGGGTAGAAAGCTGGCTAGATTGTCGGGCTCAACGGGTAGTGATCAATGGCACCATGTCTAGTTGGCAGCCGGTATCAAGTGGAGTGCCCCAAGGGTCGGTCCTGGGGCCGGTTTTGTTCAATATCTTCATAAATGATCTGGAGGATGGTGTGGATTGCACTCTCAGCAAATTTGCGGATGATACTAAACTGGGAGGAGTGGTAGATACGCTGGAGGGGAGGGATAGGATACAGAAGGACCTAGACAAATTGGAGGATTGGGCCAAAAGAAATCTGATGAGGTTCAATAAGGATAAGTGCAGGGTCCTGCACTTAGGACGGAAGAACCCTATGCACAGCTACAGACTAGGGACCGAATGGCTAGGCAGCAGTTCTGCGGAAAAGGACCTAGGGGTGACAGTGGACGAGAAGCTGGATATGAGTCAGCAGTGTGCCCTTGTTGCCAAGAAGGCCAATGGCATTTTGGGATGTATAAGTAGGGGCATAGCGAGCAGATCGAGGGACGTGATCGTTCCCCTCTATTCGACATTGGTGAGGCCTCATCTGGAGTACTGTGTCCAGTTTTGGGCCCCACACTTCAAGAAGGATGTGGATAAATTGGAGAGAGTCCAGCGAAGGGCAACAAAAATGATTAGGGGTCTGGAACACATGAGTTATGAGGAGAGGCTGAGGGAGCTGGGATTGTTTAGCCTGCAGAAGAGAAGAATGAGGGGGGATTTGATAGCTGCTTTCAACTACCTGAAAGGGGGTTCCAAAGAGGATGGCTCTAGACTGTTCTCAATGGTAGCAGATGACAGAACGAGGAGTAATGGTCTCAAGTTGCAATGGGGGAGGTTTAGATTGGATATTAGGAAAAACTTCTTCACTAGGAGGGTGGTGAAACACTGGAATGCGTTACCTAGGGAGGTGGTAGAATCTCCTTCCTTAGAGGTTTTTAAGATCAGGCATGACAAAGCCCTGGCTGGGATGATTTAACTGGGAATTGGTCCTGCTTCGAGCAGGGGGTTGGACTAGATGACCTTCTGGGGTCCCTTCCAACCCTGATATTCTATGATTCTATGATACTATTCAGTTGTGTTTATAGGGCTAGTGGTTTACTTCTTTCTTACTTCAAGGGAAGGGATATACACAGATATATATTTTATAACAGATGGTTGTATCCTTGGTTAAGGAAGCAGTGTGTGAATGGGTGAGAATTAAGCTCTTTTTCACTATCTGTTTTTAAACCCAATAAACTATCTTCCAGGGCTGCAACACCGTGAAATAATCTGTGCTACTTGAAAACAGAAGACAGTAAAGAATAACATTAAACAAGAATTTATCTTTTATTTACCTCCACCTGATAAACCCTGAATGGCTCTGCTCCCTGACTTTGATTGTTTTGTCCTCAGATTTCCTGCTAAGAGTTTACAAAACACCACTATTGAACAGGAAGATAAGAAGCACACCTATTTGTTTAATAACATCAAGGGGAAAAAACCTGCTGGCTCATCCATTTTGTTGTTATGTTGCTCAAAAGGATCAAAATACCAATTAACTTGCTGGCTTAGAAAATCTTTGATATCCTCAGATTTACTGACATTTTGAAACTCTTGTTCTTAATAGCTTTTTGATTATGAAAAAAGAAGTGCCAATCTGTTTAGCATTTGACCTGTTTTCTCAAATATTTTTATGTCTTCAACTACTTCAATGCCTAAAATCACTTGACTAGTTAAGGGAGCCTGCTTTCTCTTCTACCTATGAATTTTTTTAAGCATTGCTAATTTTTTTTAAGTAGGGGATATGGAAATTGTTTTAAGAGAAGTAGGAAGGTGTAGACTAAAGACAAGGCTGGAGCAAGAAATTTCTGGCCTGTATTCTGAGCTCAAATACTGAGTCCCCTATGGTGTTGGGCAAATCAATTATCTCTTGGCCCTCATTTTCCCTACTTAGATTCTCTTCACTAGAAAATTACATCAAGTTAGACCACAAACCTAAGGACCCTTTGACAAGATGTTAAACATGACTTGCACCTGTCTGCACTGATGGCAAAGCTGCAGTTGACATTATGACAGGTTTCAGAGTGGTAGCTGGGTTAGTCTGTGTTAGACTTACCATGGCTTTTCAAGGTTGTGTTCTCACACTGTAAATTTATAGAGAGGAGAAGCCTGCTGATAATACTGGCCCTGTTCTCCATTCAATTTACAGCTACATTTCAAGGGAGGTAATCCTGATGTACTCAGGAGTAAATGAGAGAAGAATCAAGCCCACTAAGTCTCCCTCATCTCTCTTCAAAAGTGCTTTGAGTATTAGTTAATGTTCATAAAACACTACAAAGATGATGGGCCTGGTATAACCTCAGTGAAATCAATGGAATTACACCAATGTAAAACTGGTATAATGAGTGAAGAATTAGACTCGAAAAGTAGAGTGTTTTCAGTGAACAGAGAACTCTTCCTACCTGAAAAATGTGTTTCTTGCTCTCTTCCTTCACAATCTATTTTCCTATTGTATATTCATTAAATGTATGGCTACACTACACAGCTTTTAGCAACATGACTGTGCCACTATAGCTGTGCTGCTAAAACCCACGCAGTATAGATCCTGTTTGTCTGCAGGAGAGAGCTCTCCCGCTGACAAAAAGCTTCCCCGCCCCAGGAGCAGCAGTGGCTCCTGCTGACAAAGTGCTGCTCATATCAGCGCTTTTCGCTGGTAAAACTTTTGTTGTTCGGGGTGTGTGTTTGTGTGTTTTTAACACCCCTGAACAACAAAAGTTTTGCCGACAAAGTGCCAGTGGGGACATGCCCTTAGCATAAAAAGTCATTAAAGATTTAGCCCCTATTAGTTAGTGATTGTTTATGACCTGATCCTGATTTTCTTTGAATGGATTCATTATTCACGAGTATTCTCTGTATCGCCTGGATGATCAGTTTTCAGACTGTGCATTATTTCTGAAGTCTTTGCTTTAGCTATTCACTGCTAACGTTGTCACCTGGTACTGGGTCTGATCCCTGACTAGACGACAAATATTTTAAACAGGAGAATAATGAATAGCAAATAATTCACAGATTCAGAGATTTTAAAGCTAGAAGGGACCATTAGGACCATTTAATCTGACTCCTGCGTAACACAGACCATGGAATTTCACCCAGTGATTCCTGCATTAAGCCCATAACTTCTGTCTGAGCATCTTTTAGAAAGACATCCAGGTTTGATTTACATATAATTAATTATGGTCTTCCAGTACAAATGTTCAGGTCAATAAACACTTGTGTTAAAATTCATGATGCTTCCAGGACACACAAACATTTTCACAAATATCCAGAGGCTGTCAGAATGCTCACAAGTCCTAGCTATAACTACACCAATATAGTTAAACCAAGATAATTATAACCCCCCATATGGACACTCTTATTCCAAAATAGGCCCTCATTCCTGAAGAAGTGGCTTTTTCAGTGTAGCTTAAACCCCTTCCAAAGTGATATAAACGAAGCCAAAAATTCTATTCAATTCTACAGGATTAAGTCTACATGGGGAGTTACATTGTTATCTCAATTTAAATTCGCACTTTAACTCAGACTGCTATAACTTTCTTATGTAGGAAAACCCATTACAAATCAAACACTGTTTTTAGTCACAAAAACATTTATAAATCATCTTTTACATTCATCTAGCTGAATGTGCAATATCCGCAGCACCACTGCGATGTTGTCATGTGGCAGAAATCACCAATGGTGAAAAATGTCTGATGGGGTGTGGTTAGTTTTTTGCCACTATTTGATTAGTGCTGTGCAGACAGCTTGAGACAGAGGCCTTGTCTCACTACAAAGTTTTGTCGGCAAAAGTTATGCTGCTTTAATCAAAACCGCTGTTGCATGTCCACTAGGAACTGGGGGGGAGGGTTAGTCTGTGTCTAGGTCTAGGTCTTTGTGTCTGCAGAGTGCATCCACACTAATTGCTCTTGCATCAACACAGAGAGCAGTGCATTGTGGGTAGCTTTCCCACTGTGCAACTGGCTGCAGGGTGCTTTGGGAAGAGTTTGCAATGCCTCATGGGGCAGGTGCAGTGTCACATGATGCAGGTTTCTCAATCCCATGGTCCAAGGGCCATCCTAGTAGATTGTCAGCCCCAGCCCCCTTTTCAGCTGAAGTGTGGGGTGGGGGAGGGAGAGGAGAGTGGTGTGTCTGGGGTGGGGGAGACAGCAGGCTGACCGACCTATCCGGAGGCAGGGAGTGGGGACACCCCCCACGTCAGCCCCCAGCTCTGCTCAGCACAGCAGTCTCTCCCAAAACAGCCCGCTCTGTCTGCCTGCCTGTGGTTCTGTGATTCCCTCAGAGTTCTCCCACAGCCTCCTCAGCTGCCCTGAGCGGCATCCTAAGCAGCTCTGTGAGCCCTCCATGCTGAGGAATGTCAAAGCAGCACAGCAGACCCCCCCTCCCCCCCCCCAGTTCCTAGTGCTGGGCAGAACAGGAGCATTCCAGGCTAATGGTTTGCTCTTTGTTCCCCAAAGGGAGCAGCAGGCTCAGCTGTCAGATACTTGGAGCTTTGTAAGGGGAGGGGCACATGCCTGCAGGGCAGCAGAAATCAAAACAGTGAGCTGAGTGGTCATGGCAGGTATTGTGGGATACTGGTGGAAGCCAGTTCTGTCAAAACAAACAGTGTCTACACCGATGCTTTGTTGCTTTAACTTTGCCACAAAAAGCGCTATGCCTCTCATTGAGGTGGTTTTGTTTTGCAGCCAAAAATCACTTTGTAGTATGTACACCTCTCCTGTTTTGTCGGCAAAAGGCAGCTTTTGCTGACAAAACTTTGTAGTATAGACAAGGCTGAACACGCTGCTCTGAGAGATTTTGTATAAAGGTTTGTGTTAATCCATTTCTAACCATATGCATAGTCTTTTTATAATGGTTGAAGGTGATTAATTTCCCTGTACTTGTAATATAAGTGTTCATTTACACATCACTACTACAGGGACACGTGATGGGGATATTTTTTTGTATAGAGCATTAAGAGCTTGATTCTGGTCTCACACTGGTTTTATACCAGTGTAGCTTCATTGACCTCAGCAGGGTTATGCCGGTTTTCAGTGTTGTAACTGGGAGCAGAATCAGGCCCTAAGTGTACAATCCAAGATTTACTGAATCTTCTGCATTCAAACACACAGTGTGTCCAAGAATGCACAGTCTGCTGAATGGAGTCTTAAAGGGAGAATCATATTACAAAAGAGACCTGTTTTACCTTTTCACAAACTCTTCAAAGAGGATGCGGTGAGAATAACCTTGTTGACGTATCTTGACAGTTTCTAGAATTCCTGTGTACCGTAGCTGTACTAGAACTCTTTCTTGGGAAAATTTCAGCGCCTCTCGGTCATCATTTGGTTTAATGCAGCGGACAAAGTGAGGTTGTCCAACCACCATTTTGGATAAAAGATCCATCAAGGAATACTAACAATGAAAGCAAAAAAACCATACAATTGACAAGAGACCCCAGTACACTTATTTTAAAGAAGCAATAAATATCCATAACTATATGTACATGCCTGAAGATATCACATAGAAAGGCTGGGAAATTATTTCTTTTTCTAATAAAATGTTTTGATTAATTTTTTTTTCATTTTCATTCAAGCTTTTCTTTGACTTTTTTCATTTTTACCTAAGCACCGAACATCCAAAAACCAATCCCAACCCTACCCCCAGTTTTCAGATGCCACAAAACAACCTAAATTATTTTAACAGTTATTGGAAACTGAAATTTTTCAGTTGTTTGAGGAACACACTAAAACTTTTGATGAAAATTGATTTTTGTTGCAAATTTCCATTTAGACATTTTCTGTTGAAAAATTCAATTTTTACAAAATTTCGACAAATCTAACATCCAACATATTTGGACAAGCAATATTACAAACAACATACCAAATTGTACTAGAATGAAAAATATATTTAAGTAATTAAAATATTTGCTACTCATGGGTACTTGTATATAAGTGGATACCCCTGTTACAACCTAGCTCAGTACCCCATTTTCTGGTCACCAATCTGTCGCAAGTGGACCCAATCACTGAATCCCATGCTAATCCAAGCCAATTTGATCTATATAGAGTCTAGTCACTGTTTCTAGCTCTGGGTCTACATGGCACATTCCCAGGATCAAACCTGTTGTTTGACAACCTTCTTTAGGATGTAGGTACTGCCACTCAGCTGGTCTAGACCTCAAAATCAGTATCTCAGACCTCCTGACCCCCCTCAGTTGCTTACGTATGCTTCCCCAGAGTTCCATCTAGGCTGTGGCCAGTCTGGGCTTTTAGTTCAACCATTTCAGGGACAATATAGCAGACCAGCAAGGAATACAGGCTTAGCAAATGAACTTCTTAACCACAGAAACTTTACCCTTAAAACATTTGAGAGTTACAGATCTTTGAAGACAGAATTCCTGAGGTGCACTCTCCCCTGACCTGATCTCACCCCTTCTGTAAGTATGATGCCTGTCAGTAGTGCAGGTTAGGCATTCACTCCTGCTCTCATCCTCCTGCAAGTCTTTCCTACATGTGACGATGGTCAGCCCCCCCCGTACAGAGCAACACCCTGCTCTTAAGTAGGGTCTCTGTTTCTATGTCATGTGCTTAACTTTGAAACCTTCAGCCCCTGCCGACCATGCTTGCCCTGCCTCCGCCTTCACTGTCCCCACTCCCACAAATCCCTATATAGAAAAAAATATTGTTTCAAGGTGTGGGGCAACAGTTTAGAGATGATCAAAGTTAAATGGCCCCAGTTTTCAGTCTTGATGGATTCTCAGTGATAGTTCTTTAATGAGGGGTCAAGTATCCTTCCTGGGCAGGGCAGCTGTCTGTAAAGCATAAAGTTAAGTTGCCCTCAGGCAAGTTGAGCCACAGTTCAATACATAATACAAAATGGAGTTCAGCATTTGATAAAGACATACCCCACTCTTATAACTCTTCCAGCACAACTCCCACCCACAGTCATGAAATTTCTGGACTTTCAAACTACAGAAGCAGTGCTTTTGGAAAGGGCAATTTCATACCAGTGATTCCAATACTGATGCGCCATCTTGGCCCCCATTCACAAGGTATTTGATCATGTATCTAATTTCAACCGAGAGTTCCAGGGACAGCAATAAATATAGTCCCAGCAGCTACTCACATGTTTAAAATTACACTCACATACTTCAAATACCTTGCCAAATCAGGTCCCAATAAAGAAAACCTTTAGAGAGTTTGACGTGCTCAGACTTACATACCCCAGGATACATAGACAAGGTATTATTATTGAGCTTGAAGTAAAAGTAACTAATAGTCTAGAAGTAAATCAAATATAATAATTTCTTTACTATGAAGCTTAATCTAAACTATACAATCAAGAGCTGGCGGAATAGTGGAAAACATTTTTGGTTTTCAAAAATACCATATACAACTTAATAAGGTTCCTGCCTCCTTGTTAGTCACTATTTGAAAACATTCCTGTGAATGGATGTTACTCAGAGGTGAAAGTAAGCTGGAATGGTGTTGGAGGACTATAAGAGTGGGGTATGTCTTTATCAGATGATGAACTCCATTTTGTATTATGTATTGAACTGTGGCTCAACTTGCCTGAGGGCAACCTAACATAAGCAAGAGCTGGTACACAGCCGGCCATACTGGCAGCGGGCAGCTTCCCCAGGCTGGCAATTTAAAAGGACCCTGGCCCTTTAAATCACCCCCAGAGCCCTGCTGCAGGAGCCCTGGGGTAGCAGCAGTGGCCAGAGCCCCAGGGCCTTTAAATCACCTCCAGAGCCCCGGGTCTTCCAGCTGCCACTGCTGCTGCCGTTACCATGGGGCTCTAGCAGTGATTTAAAGGGCCCAGGGCTCCTGGCTGCTGCTACTGGAGCCCCAGGGGTAGCAGTGGCGATTTAAAGGTCCCGGGAATTTAAAGGTCTGGCCCCTTCCACCTGAGCCCCCCCACCCTCCTTTTTCAGGACCCTGGCCCTGCATACCAGTAAGTCCCTTAAGTTACTTTCACCCCTGATGTTACTTAATTAATGGTTAAGAAACAGCTGCCCTTTATGCAAATACCTATGTTTACATGCAAAGAAGTGTATTTGTGAATGAACAGTATTGGCATTTGGCTGTGAGCAAGAGGACAGTTAATTACGTTCCTGCTTTAGAGTTGCAATCAGCCATTCAGGGAGCAGAAACAATAACATATTGCTTAGATAAACAATCACTCCTTCTAACGGTGAACAGTTCAATTGAACAGTTTCCAAACAACCCAGAGGAAACTGTTTCTCCAAATCATCCAGCAAACAATTTTGAACAACAAATACTTCACTGAAATCAGGATCAGTTTGCAAAATATCCGTGAACAGTAAAAAGAGGAAAAATATTGGGCCAAATCCTTGGGTACTGCCAGAATCCACAGAGCACAGGCAGGTGGGTGTGCCACGGGGGCATAAAGCTTCCACTAGAAGTGCCCTGATCCTGGTTCTGTGCTGTAGTGTACACTTCTTCCAATATGCGCTGGGTTTCAGTAGCTTGGGAGCTGCTCTAGGCGATGCTGGCCGACAATGACCACATGAAACCAACAAAATAACCCAGGATCAGAATGTCTTAGGAGTGTTCTGACCAGACTCCCTCTTAATAACCACCTCACCCCGTCCGTACCAATCTGATTGTAATAAATTCACCTGCACGGTCTATGTTAACTCAATCACAGAATTATTACAGACAGACAGATGACCTTTATCTTCTGTAATGGTGCTTGCAAAAATGGATTGACTTTACTTATTTATTAACACACATACGGCCAGTATTTTTAAAAAGTAGGCCCACTTGCACAAGCAAAGATGCCAGGACAATTGAATAATTGCAATTATAATATTTGTATGCACAAATACAACTGCACCCTCAGTTTTGGGTGCTAAACAGGCCTTAATTCTTGGCCCATAGTGTTTTAGAGGGAGAATATTCAACTGCAGGTCATCATGAAGTCATAGACTGCAAGTCACTGTCTAGGCCCTAGATCCTAGTACCAGTATATTTTTGGCCAGTTCTGAGAAGCACCATGGTCAAGTGATGAGAAAGAGCAAGAAAAAGAGTCAGAGTTCTGTAGGTCTAGTGAGGCATCACAGTGGACGAGGGATACGCTCTTATCCACCGCTCTCACTTCGCCGCACAAATGCTAGATTAATCATCTGTTCATGTAATCAAAATGCACTTTGTAAAGTTTACATTTTATACCCTAAAATAAGAAGCCACGGTTTGCCTCTTCATGTTGGTTGTTTCCTCTGGGTGTCGCATCATCTCCATTGTGTCAATCTGGAAATACAAACTCAGACATCAGTGGTGTTTTACAGACCTTCTTGGATCCCAAATCTGAGAGCAAAGTACAATATTTATCAAGATCATTCTTTTGTGTATATATACATTTTCAATGGTTCATTAGAAACCTATATTTACACATGGCAAGTTCCCTAAGAGGTGCTGAACACTCAATTCTTACTTACTTCAGTAGGAATTGTGGGGGCTCTGCAGCTCTCAGGTCTTGGCCTGCAGAATTTCAGTCTTGTTAATCCATTTGTCAACATTGCCCTTCAGAACAGAGAAGAGCCCAGACAATAATCTTTTATCCCCATCCCCTCTTTGAGCATTGTCCACTCTGATGCAATGGAACTTGGATCCGATTCACCATGGTTTGGATTTGGGTTTTGCAAGCCCAAATCTTCTGATCTGAACCACTGAAATATTAATAATTCAGGTAAAATGGAACTCAGATCCACGCAACCCCTTGCTTGGGTTGTACAAAACTAAAATCTGACCCACGCAGCATTGCAGAAACAAAAGGTGGTGTCTTCTGCCCTTCTCTATCCTGAGAGAATATAAAACAGTGACCATCTGAAGAATGTGCAGGCTACTTATTCTCCACAGGGTATCATTGGCACCTCTCAAGTGAGCACTACACTACGGTATAGAAACAAAGTACCAAATCACCAAATTACTAAAGTAGTGAGTAGAAAGCAGAAAAAACACTGGGAATCCATTCAGCAAATTTACTAAGAATTCGTAGATCTTTTATAAAAAGAAAAGGAGGACTTGTGGCACCTTAGAGAATAACAAATTTATTTGAGCATAAGCTTTCATGAGCTACAGCACACTTCATTGGATGCATACAGTGGAAAATACAGTGGGGAGATTTATATATACAGAGAACATGAAACAATGGGTGTTACCATACACACTGTAATGAGAGTGATCACTTAAGGTGAGCTATTACCAGCAGGAGAGCGACGGGGGGGGGGGGGGGTAGGGGGGAAATCTTTTTGTAATGATAATCAAGGTGGGCCATTTCCAGCAGTTGACAAGAACGTCTGAGGTACAGCGGGGGGGGGGGGGGGGGGACGACTGGACTTCTATATAGAGTGCTTCCGCCGATGTGCACGGGCTGAAATTGTGGAAAAGCAGCATCACTTGCCCCATAACCTCAGCCGTGCAGAAAACAATGCCATCTGCAGCCTCAGAAACAACTCTGACATCATAATCAAAAAGGCTGACAAAGGAGGTACTGTCGTCATCATGAACAGGTCGGAATATGAACAAGAGGCTGCTCGGCAGCTCTCCAACACCACTTTCTACAAGCCATTAACCTCTGATCCCACTGAGGGTTACCAAAAGAAACTACAGCATTTGCTCAAGAAACTCCCTGAAAAAGCACAAGAACAAATCCACACAGACACATCCCTGGAACCCCAACCAGGGGTATTCTATCTGCTACCCAAGATCCATAAACCTGGAAATCCTGGACACCCCATCATCTCAGGCACTGGCACCCTGACAGCAGGATTGTCTGGCTGTGTAGACTCCCTCCTCAGGCCGTAAGCTACCAGCACTCCCAGCTATCTTCGAGACACCACTGACTTCCGGAGGAAACTACAATCCATCGGTGATCTTCCTGAAAACACCATCCTAGCCACTATGGATGTAGAAGCCCTCTACACCAACATTCCACACAAAGATGGACTACAAGGCGTCAAGAACAGTATCCCCGATAATGTCACAGCAAACCTGGTGGCTGAACTTTGTGACTTTGTCCTCACCCATAACTATTTCACATTTGGGGACAATGTATACCTTCAAATCAGCGGCACTGCTGTGGGTACCCACATGGCCCCACAGTATGCCAACATTTTTATGGCTGACTTAAAACAAAGCTTCCTCAGCTCTCGTCCCCCAATGCCCCTACTCTACTTGCACTACATTGATGACATCTTCATCATCTGGACCCACGGAAAAGAAGCACTTGAGGAATTCCACCATGATTTCAACAATTTCTATCCCACCATCAACCTCAGCCTGGACCAGTCCTCCCAAGAGATCCACTTCCTGGACACTACAGTGCTAATAAGCGATGGTCACATAAACACCACCCTATACCGAAAACCTACTGACCGCTATGCCTACCTATATGCCTCCAGCTTTCACCCAGACCACACCATATGATCCATTGTCTACAGCCAAGCTCTACGATACAACTGCATTTGCTCCAATACCTCAGACAGAGACAAACACCTACAAGATCTCTATCAAGCATTCTTACAACTACAATACCCACCTACTGAAATGAACAAACAGACTGACAGAGCCAGAAGAGTACCCAGAAGTTACCTACTAGAGGACAGGCCCAACAAAGAAAATAACAGAACGCCACTAGCCATCACCTTCAGCCCCCAACTAAAATCGCTCCAACGCATCCTCAAGGATCTACAACCTATCCTGAAGGACGACCCATCACTCTCACAGCTCTTGGGAGACAGGCCAGTCCTTGCTTACAGACAGCCCCCTAACCTGAAGCAAATACTCACCAGCAACCACACACCACACAACAAAACCACTAACCCAGGAACCTATCCTTGCAACAAAGCCCGTTGCCAACTGTGTCCACATATCTATTCAGGGGACACCATCACAGGGCCTAATCACATCAGCCACACTATCAGAGGCTCATTCACCTGCACATCTACCAATGTGATATGTGCCAGCAATGCCCCTCTGCCATGTACATTGGCCAAACTGGACAGTCTCTACGTAAAAGAATAAATGGACACAAATCAGACGTCAAGAATTATAACATTCAAAAACCAGTCGGAGAACACTTCAATCTATTTGGGCACTTGATTACAGACCTAAAAGTGGCAATTCTTCAACAAAAAGACTTCAAAACCAGACTCCAACGAGAGACTGCTGAATTGGAATTAATTTGCAAGCTGGATACAATTAACTTAGGCTTGAATAAGACTGGGAGTGGATGGGTCATTACACAAAGTAAAACTATTTCCCCATGTTTATCCCCTCTCCGCTGTACCTCAGACGTTCTTGTCAACCGCTGGAAATGGCCCACCTTGATTATCACTACAAAAGGTCCCCCCTTCCTCGCCCTCCCCCCCCCCCGCACTCCTGCTGGTAATAGCTCACCTTACCTGATCACTCTTGTTACAGTGTGTATGGTAACACCCATTGTTTCATGTTCTCTGTGTATATAAATCTCCCCACTGTATTTTCCACTGAATGCATCCGATGAAGTGAGCTGTAGCTCATGAAAGCTTATGCTCAAATAAATTTGTTAGTCTCTAGGTGCCACAAGTCCTCCCTTTCTTTTTGCAGATACAGACTAATGCGGCTGCTACTCTGAAAATAGATCTCTTATGTTTCCATGAATTACTTAAAGTTGGTTAAAAACAAAAAATATTTTTAAAAAATAACCAAACACTAACGATTTTGAACATCTTGAAAGAAGAAAAGAAAGATTAGTACAATAAGTTCTTTGGTTCCAAGCTATGTATTGAAGCATTTTATTATTTTTTATTATTGTTTTATTATTATTTTTACCCATTACTGTTACAGTTCCACCCCAAGATTTCCACTCATATACTCTTTCCCGACAGTGCAATGCAGGCTGAAGTGCCATCCTTTAAAAACAAAGATCCATTCTGCCCAAATCTGCTGACTGTCTATTTAGATGTTAAAGACCTCCTAGCACTTAGTGAAGCATATGGTATAAGCTCAGTGTACCAGCCAGCATTACTTCTTTCACTAAAATTTTTCTTATTTTCAAAGTTGTTTATGTGGTATAACAGACCACATAACAGCTGCCATGTTTGCCTTTGTATTACCAGTATCCAATTTGTTACCTTGTAATGTGCTTTGAGACAGCTCATGTATGAAAGGCTCTACATAAAAAATCCACATAGGTACCACTCTTCTCTTCTATAAACTAAAATGCCAAAGCATTTTAGTTTATAGAAGATGTTAGAATTTCAGTGAAATACAGTTTAACATCCTGTTTTCCCCTAACCACAGGCAAGGACTCACACTTACAGGTACAACTATAGGGTATAATAGAAATAACCAGGCAATTGCTGATTTTCAATGGACCCATTAAGTGTAGGTGACACCTCTTTCACCCCAACATTGATTACTCCTGTCTGATAGCTGGGTCTTGTCTCAACCCCCTTCCTTAAGCAACAAACTGTACTTCACCTATATCTTCCTGCCAGGACAAGGACTCCCTCCAATCCTGTTAATCCAGCCTTTTACTAAATCATCACAGATTGCTAAACACTTCTCACTGAGTCAGGGTCTCAGTTTTGGATTCTCTGCATGGTAACACAGCTCTGGGTCCATGGAGCAGTCACTAAAATACATTTACCTTGGAAACTGATTTTAAAAAAGAGTTCCTGCCCCAAACCACTGGGAGGAAAAAATCTGACTGTTTTTAACTCTTCCTGTAAATAAAATGAAACGTTGATGAAGGTCAGGAAGTAAACTGTAAAACAGCTGCCCTGTTTTTGTAATGCACAGAAAAATTACCACTCTCAGTTAATTAAATAATATGTAAGAGATAATGAGGGCACAGAACACAGAAGTATTTGCCTACCCACTGTTAGGATTGCTATTACAGTAAAAGCTTTGTTATCCAACATGTTGGGGAAATGGGGGGTGCTGGTTAGTCAAAAATTCTGGTTAACTAAGAGCTATACTTACCAATGGAGGGAGGGAGTTTGGGTGCAGGAGGGGGCTCAGGGCTGGGGCACAGGAGGGGGCGTGGGGCACGGGCTCTGGACGGGAGTTTGGGTGTACGAAGAGGCTTGGGGCAGGGGATTAGGGTGCGGAAGGGGTTTTGGGGTGCTGGATCCAGGCAGTGCTCACCTTGGGTGGGTTCCTGCAAGGGGCAACCTATCCCTGCTGCTCCTAGGCAGAGATGCAGCCAGGTGGCTCTGCATGCTGCCTCTGCATGCAGGCGCCGCCCCTGCAGCTCCCATTGGCCGTGGTTCTCGACCAATGGGAGCTGCACACCCAGTGCTCAGGGCAAGGGCAGTGCGCAGACTCGCCTGGCCATGCCTCTGCCTAGGAGCAGCAGGGATATGTAGCCCCTTGCTGGGAGCTGCCCAAAGTGAGCGCTGCCTGGATCCGGACACTTTGCAACCCTATTGAAGATTTGTATTGGGAGATATCAGAAATGGTGGTTTCTAGAGCTTTCTGGTTGGTAAAGTGCCAGATAACACAGCTTTTACTGTAATTACCCTCTGTGACTGTTTAGATGCCCAGCAATTCTATGTTTCACCCAGCTGAACTGCCATTGCTCAAAATACCACCTTCTTGGCATTTCGGCAAAGAACATGTCATAAATATAAAGGGAAGGGGCTAAGAAGCTCTGATACAGTACTGTAAAATCCTCTTACCTGTAAAGGGTTAAGAAGCTCAAGTAATCTGGCTGGCGCCTGACCAAAATGACCAATAAGGGGACAAGATACTTCAAATCTGGGAGTGGAGGGAGGGGGTGTCTGTGTGATGCCTCTGCCAGGGACAGATCAAGAAAGCAAGCAATCCAACTCCTATAGAGTTAGTAAGTAATCTAGCTAAAATATGCATTAGATTTTCTTTTGTTTTTGGCTTGTGAAATTCGCTGTGCTGGAGGGAATGTGTATTCCTGGTTTTTTGCTTCTTTTTGTAACTTAAAGTTTTGCCTAGATGAATCCTCTATATTTTGAATCTGACTGCCTGTAAGATTATCTTCCATTCTAATCTTACAGAGTTGTTCTTTTATCTTTTTTTTGTTCTTCTAATAAAGTTCTGTTTTTTAAGAATCTGATTGGGTTTTTTGGGTCCTAAAAACCCAAGGCTGGTCTGTGCTCATCTTGTTTATTCTCAAGCCTTCCCCAAGAAAGCTTTTTTTGGGTGGGAAGATATCTCCAAGTGGTCTCTTCCCTGATTCTTTGTTAAATCGCTTGGTGGTGGCAGCATACTGAATCCCAGATATGGGGAATTTTGTGTCTTGGGAAAGTTTTAACCTAAGCTGGTAGAAATAAGCATAGGGGGTCTTTCATGAGGGTCCCCACATCTGTACCCCAGAGTTCAGAGTGGGAAAGGAACCCTGACAGACCACCAATAGAGGGTAGATATGGACAGCAAGTATATTGTTCCTCACACATCTCAATTATACTGTCGATACAGCTGTTCTTATGAAAATCAAACCAGAATTTGTGAATGACAATAACCAGGGTTACCAATCACAGGCAGATTGTGTTGCTCTATTACAGCTCAACAAAATTACACAAAACAACCAGCACACAGCTTGCTTGGAGCATTAACAACATTTTAGTGCTCACTTGCTCTGTGGCAGTTTACCATCTGCTCTGAACAGGTGGCATTTGTATAAACTATGAACGTTTGAACCAAATAATGCTATTGTCAGCACATGGGCTACACTTACTGGACTTCGCTTCACTGATTATTTCCAAAGCTTAAGCCCACTCTTTGTAACTCTAAAAATAGTTGCAGAAAGATTATTGTTCTCAATAAAGTAACTGTGTGTCTTACCTTGAGGAGATATTTAGGAGACTGCATGCAAAATATAAAGGAAATGAAGCCCTAAGTAGTATTAGATCAAGAAAACAGACTTTACATTGGGAAATAAATCAAAAGGAAAGATTGGATTTAGGCTACAGATGGTACAAAGGCAACTAGATTCCATTAAAGGTGACAGTATGGTTTTATAATCTGTGAGGCTCTCCGTTGCCCAAAGTTGTGTAGGCATCTTATATCAATAGAATAAAAGATCTCTATGAAGTATGATATTTATTTTTAAGTTGCTAAAGGAAAGACCCTGCTACATAGCACAGGAGAAATGCTTCATCAGCCCAGATAACATCAAACGTTTCGGGAGGTCATGTGATGATGTAAATATCGATGTTCTAGTCAGAGCAGCATGGATGTCAATTGGAGGGACGGGGAAGAGTTTTAGAACTATTTTGGCCAGGCAACTATTTTGAGCATTCCTATCTGAACTACAGACTAAGGTCACATAGGAGACAGTGCCACACTATTGAGCTCTGGCTGTTTAGGCAAAGGGGATAGGGAAAAGTTGCTACTACAATTAGTGTTACCTCTGAGAGGTGTAAGGATGCAAAGCGCCTCTCAATAGTGAGGTACCATAAAGGTCAGTACAACAAACGGGCTTCTGTTCCTACAGTCATTTTTATTTCTAAAGAATCCATCTTGAATGCCCAACAGGGTGTGCTGAGTCCAAAGGTGCAAGTATAAGCAGGTAGACAGACACATTGGGCCAGATTCTTGTTTACACTAAGCCTTCTTTATACTGCTCTGGCAATGTAAAAACACCTTAAAGTTACATTTACACCCCCTGAAGGGCACTTTACACACTGACTATAAATGATAATCAGGGCCAAGGTCTGCAGTGCCTCAGGAAAGGGCAGGTGTGAAGTTTATTTAAGGTCTTGTCTATATGGGAACATTTTTTTAGTATAAACTAAGGTGTGAATTTAAGCCAACATAGTCAGTCCATTGTTCAGACACCCTTATTACAGTATAAGAGTAGTTTTTTTCTGTTTAGCTTACGTCACTTGGGAAGTTAAACTGAAAAAATCCTCTTACACTGAACTAAGACTGTCCACAAGGCTGCTGCTGGTGGTGGGGATAGCAGTAAAACTATATCATAAAAACTGGTAAAACTTTCCCATGTAGACAAGGCCCTAGTGTTGGAAGTGAAACAGACTATTCACCTAAACAGAAAAAAATAAAAACAAAAAACAGCACCCATAGATTCTTCTTCTTTCAATGGAGCTGTAAATGCATTTCTCGAATAGTTGCATGGACTAAGAACTGGCTTTAAATTATTTCAGTCACATGGGCCAGCATCCTTTTCGGTAGGTTCTTTTTTTTTTTTAATCCAATTCAAGGATAAATAGTTTAAATATTATTTAGTTTAACTGAATGCTTTTGCTAAAGCTGCCAAGACAAAGTTGCTCTGATCCACCCACGCAGAATCAGTAAAATGTATACAGAGATGACTAACAGTGGTTGGAGCTGAAACTGGAAAGACAATGTGGGTATAAGTGCTATCTTGCAAGGAAATCCGATAGGGTATTGTCTTCCCTTCAGCACTAAACAAGTTTATACCAGTGAGAGAATAAATCTCTGAAATCTGAGTCTATATTTGCAGGTATAGTGAAGCGTACCAGCTCCAGGAAGATATATGAATGGCCATAAAAGGCCCGGGGGGGGGGATCAAAACAAAACAAGCCTGGAAGGATGGTCGTTGTTATTACCACTGTTTATTAATAATATGCATTGTAGGCATAGACAAAAAATAAGCAAACAAAACCCAAACAGTAATATACCTCACCAGCAGACTGATAGAATATATAGGGAAGGACCAGGAATAACTGCCTGAATTCTTAATACTATCAACCTGATGCATAGAGTTCTCTCCCTTATTGCCTGAGCTTGGTGTAACAAATTTTATTAATGGTCAGAAAATTATCACATCCTTTTAGAATCTTGCCACAGTATTTACTTGATGAAATCTAGCAGCAACTAATTCCATAGTTCCATTGTATGTTCCATTAAGAAGCATGTCCTTTCAATGGTTCCATATTGATTGTCCATCTCTTTCAAATGTTTTTGCCTTAAAGGCAGGATAAAGCAGAGGAATGGGTCAGTTTTCTATTTTGCCTTCATAATGTTGAATACTCCAACCAAAGTCCAACCAATTAAATCTCCTTTTCAGGCTATACACTCCTGGGGTGAAATCCTGGCCCCACTGAAGTCCATGGATGTTTTGACATTGGCTTCAATGGAGCCAAGATTTCATCCTTAGTCTTTTCAATCTGTTGTCATATATAAATTCCATCACTTCTCTAACCGTATCTGTTAGTGTTTGCTGGACTCTTTAATGGGCTGGTGACCAAAACTGGATACAGTAATCCAGATCAAGGTGCATATTTTCTGAAATAGGGCCAGATTCTCAGCTGATATAAATCCGCCCATTGTGGATTTACAGCAACTGAATATCTTGTCTGTAGTTCCACAATAATATTTGCTGACTTAAATTTCTTCCCTTTTGCAAATGCCTCCAGGAAATATAACACTACTAACCTTGATGCGCCCAGCACTAAATTGTGGAGGCAAAGACCTAGATGCTGCTGTCACTCTGGCTCTTGCCTGTGCCAAGTTACCTGTTAAAAGAGATGGAAACACAAATTGAAAGAACAGTTGCTGTTTCACTCAGAGAAGGGAAAATCTGAAAGATGAGAAAGTAGTCTAAGTAGCAGCACTAAGAATGCTACCAGATATAAGCACACTTCTTCTGCTGAACCCAGATAATCATAGATCCTCCACATCACTGAGCATTCAGCTGTGGTAGGGGTAACAAAAGAGAGATACCAGGGTGCAGTGTTGATTTAAGAGGAAAAAAGTCGGTGATAAGGAGGCTTGTCATTGGCCGTAGCGTACAGAGTTGATGAAAGCAGCAGCACAAAGGCATAACAGCTCAGTTGCTAGTAATCAATTTATCAGTGAATCATTCAAAGTTTTGAGAGAGAAAGAGCAGAAATAAAGCTATCCAGTAAGAAATCACATTGATCCCTGATGTGCGTCAATGGCATCTAAAATCACAAACTAATGAAAGAGGTGATAAAACAATCTCTTTTTTTGATCTTTGGACACACAGGCCTGCTTAATCCTGAATGATATTGTCTTTTGGGATTTTTAAAGACTGACTGTACTCCTTGGTCAAGACCACACTGTTTTGCTGTGGAGTCAATTGAATGACATGTTTACATTTTTTAAAAGTACAGTGTGAATCACCCAAAACATTTCAGCTTTATTTGCAGAATAACAAAATAACTTTTCAAAATAAAGGTTCAGAGAAGAGAGAGGAAGTGATGTGGACTGTGCATACATATGCAAGACACACCATATATTTTAAAGTTTTAGCAAGTCTAGCACAAGATGTCCAAATGTTTTCTCTGGCTATATCTTCAGAGGCTAAACTGTGATTAATAGCATTGAAAAAACCCTTTGAAGCAGGATTGGTGACATCAAAGTCCTAATCCATGGGTGGCAGGATTTTTATAATGAGTGGGAAGCATTTTAACACATTTCAAAGGATTTACAACATGAATAAACAATAGACCTCTGCAGATGTACCACACACACCTTTCAGAAACATAAAACATAAATAAGTTTCCATTTTAATTTAAATGTAAATAAAGTGTTAACACTTCTCTCAGGTGGTAAGTGCCTTGTTTGCATCACTCCAGAGTTTAGCTATTTGCTTTACAGAAGACTTGTAACTCCAAACATTTTTCAGGGTTTTGCTAAAGTATACATTATATAACTGGTAAGGAAGTCAAATGAAATACACAAAAAGCAAAGAATATTTATTTAAAAGTACTTATCCCACAGGGAAATTGCGAGAGTACATTACCCACATTAAACTGAAAAGAACCTTTGACAGTCTGTAGTCTCACTTCCCTTCTAACAAGGAAACTGACAACCTTCTGAAAACAATCTGGAGGCTGACACTCGAAATTTGGAGATTACATGCTCAGGAGCAATTCAAACACTTTGGACATTTATTCACTCAATGTCTTTTTGTGTTAAGGTCCTGGCATAGAGGACGGTGACACAATACTGCACAAAAATGATACATTCTGTCCAGTCCAAACACAAAATGTGTCAATGTTTTCAGAACTTGTTTTGGAATGTAACTTTTAGATGCTAACAAATCTGAGCCTGTTTTGAAAATCTGCTACAAAACTAAGGACAAAACCTGGATATTTTTCTCCTAATCGTAACAAAATTTCTCAACATGAGCTAATAGCTGGCAATTCTCACATAACAATGTTTCCTCTTATTGAAATGTACTTTTGGTTAAAAATGACTGGGGGTGTTGGAGCGGGAGGGGAATAAGAGTTTCGGCTTTTTATTATATAAGGCTGAAAACACGGAAAAGCGTTTTGTTTGATTTGGTTTCATTTGTTTTTTTGGCTTGGGTTTTACAACAGCCATTCAGGTCCTGTTTAGGCTGGAAAGTCATGAACTGGAGAACTAGTATCAGTACACAAGGATAAAAGTTAAGCAATAGAGAGGGGAAGGAAACGTAAGTTGGATTTGTTCAAAACCGTTTGGTTTTTGTTTGCTTTTATTAAAGCATATCAAACTTCAATGGCTAATTAACACGTTGGATAAATGATGTTTTTGTTAAAGGTTCAATTATGATTGTAGAGCTCACAGCCAACATCCTAGCTCCAGACATCCTCCATCAAAATTCAGACTAAACCTGACATTCCTGATAAGGCAATAAACAAGCAGGGGGAAAAAAGCAGACATAACCTTTCAGGCCTTCTTTACACATCATAAGGAAGAAAAAAATGGAACAAGGCCAATTTAAAAAAAAATCCTACTTATTTTATTGGTTGGTTATTTTCAGGTTAGGGATAGATCAGAGCTGCAAATTCAGGTCCATATTTCAAACGTCCTAAAGTTCTAAAGTGTTAAATTCTAGGAGCTTGGTTCCAACTCATTTCTTGTATTTTTTTTTAAATCTGATATGTTATTATTTGTGTATGAAAATTAATTTGCTGTGCATTTACAATATTTTTCCAGTGTGCACACTAATTCCATTAAATATTAATCAAATACAACTTTATACCATTCCAACAGCGTTCTCTTTATAAATAGATTTAAAAAAAAATCTCTGTTTCTGGGGCTGTGGAACAATTATGATAACTGGACATCTTCTTTGAGCTTGTAATAAAATAACAATATAATAGCACTTTTACAAAGTGCTTTTCATGAGTAGATTTCAAAATGCTTTCTAAAGGAGATCAGTATCATTACTGCCATTTTACAGCTGGGGAAACTGAGGTACAGGGAGGTGAAGTGACTTGCCCAAGGCCACCCAGGAGACGAGTGACCAAGCCAGGAACAGACCCAGATTTCCCAAGTCCCACTCTAATACTCTATCAATTAGGCCATTTTATAGAGCTCTGACAAACATTATTGGGTCATTTACTATTATTGGTGGTTTTATCTATCTCTGAAAATGAATAAATGAAAATTTATTTTAAAACTTTGGGGAATATGTTAAGGACTGTACTTTAAGGTCAAAAGAATGATTTGTTTTTGTAGAGAATTTCAGGTTATTGAACTTACCACTTAAGAAACAGGTTTATCTGCTACTTGCTACGAGGAGAAACAGAGAGATTCTGATCCTCCTAACACTACTATAAAGCCCCACACTGCAGTCTTAACATCAGCATAATTACTACTGAATTCAATTAGATATTTGCCTTGAATTGAATTTAATTGATTTAATTGAATATTAAGAGACCAGCAGAGTCCATTCCAGTTAAATTTTTCCACATACCGTGGGAGAACTGAAACATGGGTCTATATGTTCTGTCTAGAACAAACTTTGAATACTCCCTGAGTTGTAGTTACACACCTAGAAGATATATGATTGCTTCATAATGAATGTAGCGAAGTCGATGGTCATCCTCACTAAGATTATTATCCTGTGTTATTTGCTTCCTGTTTTATTAGCTCTGTGACTGATGGACTCTTATTTTGTTACTGGCTCTTTAGACCATTGGTGCATGTATATGATTTTCCATGATACTGCACTGACTGATAATGATGTTTAAAATCAACAAAAAGTTTGTTTACAATAAATAATTCAAGCATTTATAATGTACAATGCACAGAATGTGTGATTCTGTCTAAATACAGTGTGGCTGAAAGAGACTGCCAAGTCAAAAAATAAGATTCACACACAGTGATCTGCTGCCTCTTCTAGAACTGTTGATTTTATTTATTTTTACTGGCAAAAGCAATAGCAATTCTAGGCCAAATATAAGACCCCCTTTTACGTTTATGAATTCGTATCCATTCTTATTTTGGACTTCATTTTGTATTTCAAATGAGCTCCTATATAATTACTACATAATGGACAGCAGCTTCAGTCAAATTGAAAGAAAGTTTTTATTAGGATTTTCCAAACCAAATACAAAATAATGCTTTAAATAAAGGTTTGTGACCCAATAATCTCAGAAACTCAAGTTCAGGAAAGTAACTCCTTCACCTATACCTTTAAAACTAACAAACAGAACAAGCCTTCTTTGCAAATCACTCCACATAAAAAAAAGTGATAGACAAGAATTAATATGGGGTTTATTCCCTGATCAGTAAATATTAGAAGCTGTGCTCTCTGCATTTGATTTTCATTTACAATGTCATTTATTACTTTACACACCAAAATAATTAAATTTTATTCCACCTTATGAATAATATCAATATTTGAAGAATAAAAGTTTTTAGATAATATCACAGCCAGTTAAAACGTCCCATGTGTTCCTGGAAAGGTTAAACTGATTAAAGACAGCACTGTTTCTTTTAGAAGTCTAGCTTCCCACATACAGCATTACAGACAATCTAGAGGAAACAGAGTATCTGCAGGTGTAGATGTGTTTAAATAAAATATTGCTTACATTAAATCAAAATCCATAAAATGGGGAAATTAAAGTGACTAAAAATTAGAATTTTTCCTAAACTACCAACATGGATGTTTAATTAGCAAAAGAGGGAGCACTGCCTAGTGGTTACATAAGAACAGCCATGCTGGCTCAGACCAGTGGTCCATCTAACCCAGTATTTTGTCTTCTGATTGTGGTCAATGCCAGGTCCTTCAGAGGGAATGAACAGAATAGGCAATCATCAAGTGGTCCATCCCCTGTCATCCACTCCCAGCTCCTGGCAAAATACAGGACTATGGCCCCCATCCTGAAAACATGCATATGTTTAACTTAACTTCAGTGGGACTACTTACATGAATCATGGTAAGATCCTCCTGCCTTAGAGTTTGCAGGATCAGAGCCCAGAGACTCTGAGACTGACTTGCTGTGACCTTGAGGGAGTCACTTAACCTCTCTATTCTCAGTTATCCCTTCTGTACAAAAGAGCTAACAATGCCACTAGGGTTTAGGTAGGCTTCATTCATTAATCTTTGCAAAGTGCTTTGAGAGCCTTCTACAGAAGGTGTTGGAGTCATGCAAAGACTGTATTATTATGTAGATGCTTATCCAGACTCCTTTTGTCAGAAACTGTGCTGGAAATTTCACAAGTACAGGCTTTCTTTCAAATACCCTCTTTAGTGCTGGCTCATTTCAACCATGTAAGAAAGACAATACTGTCAAAATACCCTGCCTCCTCGTTCCACCTAAAGCCAAGTAGCACAGGTTTTGAAAAAGAACTATAAAAAATTCACTAGATGTTTATAAACTGCAATAAAGATCAGGGTTTTCTTTTTTCAGGTTCAGTGTCGGTAGTGTTATCTAGTTGTTAGAAAGAGAGGACTCCTGGGAGTCACATGACTCCTGGGTTCCAAGCCTGATGAGTTGTTTATTTTGCATGATCATCATTTTTTCCAACTGTAATATAGATAGCATAATACCTACTTGCCTCAATGAGGCCATAGTGCTTAATTAAGGATTATAAGAGCTTTACTATTCTCAGATGGCAAATGCTACAATATCTAAATAAATATTAGTAAGCATTACAATAATCATTTGCGTCAGTTCTGATCTGATTTGAAATGGTTCATCTATTCCTTTAAAAAGGGGCAAGGATAACATTGTTCTTTTAGCATAATATTTACTTTCTGAAGTGAAATTGACTCAGAGCAAAACATCTTAATGACAATGTCACCATACCTATACTGACTGTATCAGGAACATTACTGAAACCTGAAGCTACAATATAGGAGGCATAGCACAAGCTCTTCCCTTATCTCCATCTATTTTATTAATTTCATTCATGCTTGTTCCTAGATACGGAAGGGGCATTTTAAATATCAAGTAATATAATATGGTGGGGAATAGCAAAATGCATTCATATTTCATTGACACTGCTTCTAATCACAGCTAACACTTGCATCCTGGAAGAGGTACAGTCAGACCATGTCTTTGACATACAGAGATTCTTTTCTGCCTTTCCTTTTAGTACATTTTATCTTGCCTAAGGAAGTCGACTGCTTATCTCTATAATGCATTTTCATCTTCTGCTACTGTAAAAGATTAAGCTTCTCTGAGCTAGACAATAAAGGAATACATGTCATTTTTTATTGGGTGCTCATTTGAATCTGGTCACTGACTATCAAAACTCGATTGAGTCACTGAAGCCATTTAAGTTAATCTGTCTGCAGTAAAATAGCTAAGAATCCAATTTTCATGCATATTAAACATTTTACATACGGATATAATATTTATATAAATACTATATATATATAGGATAGATTGTTTGTCAACACACACACCAGATACTGCAGCCTCAGATACTATACTGGAAAATACAGTGTACTTTCTCCCCAAAATGAGTTATCAGTCCTGTTGAAGTCCCTAGAAGTAAACAGAGATCCTAACCAGTTTTTCAAAATCAGAACTGTACAAACAGCATGGGAACCATGATATTTTAGTAACAGTAGTATGTATCTATGTGTGTATATATAGCTCCGAAATTATGATTACTATCTCCACAGTACATAATATGTAAATGATCTTTGTAGACAAATAAAAATGACAAGCCCCATGCCACAACAGTTTGAGCCTAACAGTTTGAGCCTTTGGTTCTCATTTACACAAAGGCCTCTTTACACCACTCTGGTAGCATAAAGGGGTCTAAAAGTGGGCATAAATGAAAATTACACTAACTTTAAAACCACTTTCCATTGCCAACGTGGTGTAAAGGGGCCTTATTCTAAATAAGAATTAGGCCCTAAAGGCTTCCTTGTGCAGACTTCCCATAGACTTGGGCAAGTCACTTAGCCTCTCTCTGCCTCAGTTCCCCATCTGTAAAATGGGGAAAATAGCAGTGCCATGCCTTGCACAGGTGTTGCAAGGAAAAATACATTAAAGATTGAGAAGTATTTTGAGATCTACTGATGAAAAGCACTATATAAGAGCAAATTATTATTGTTATTTGTCAATGACCAGGCCCTAAATTAGACATAGCACACCAATGGCTGGCAAACAAAGGAAATTATGGGAAGCAAGAGGTTTACATTAAATACATTAAATAATATGAATGATTTTATTATGTAAGCATATTGGTCATTTCTGTTTTGAAATCATCATTTTACTGGAATAAATTAATTTGTAATTTAAAGGAATAAAGTTATCAAAAAGAGTAGAGAGTGACAGAATAGATGCCAACCAGCCAATTGTTTCAAAATACACAAACTTACCTCAATAATGAGGTTTTTATTTTCAAATTGACCGCTAGGATTGGTTTAATTGACCAGGACACAGTGATCAACTCATTGGTCAAATAGCAGTATTACAACGGTTATCCTGAAGAACGTGAATTAATTATAACAGCTAGATTAGTTGAGTACCTGTGGAATCTGACCAAGAGCTAGTTGTCTGAGGCTCAAACCAGACAAGACAGAGGTGATGATAGTTGCTTGGGGGAAGCAACCAAGGATATGGTGAAAAACAGTGTCTGTCCCTTAAACGGAGGGGTTGTGCACCACTTGAGGGTCATGGTTTGCAGCCTAAGGGTCTGGCTGAACTCTCAAGTCAGTGCTACCACAACATCAGGCAGCGCAATATGTAGCTCTGTTTTTTATCATTTCTGTACAGCCAGAAGGCTGAGACCATTCCTTTTGGATCTGGACCCTGCCAATGTCATCCATGTCAATCCACAAGATTAGATACTACAATGCATGCTACATAGGGCTACACTATTCAGCTTTCAGGAACCAACTGCAGCTGCAAGTTAAGCATCTCTCCGCCTGCAAGCCATTCATTGTCTACACAAGAGACAGCCCTTCTTCCTGTGCCACACCACCAGAGTAGAGAGCAGCGGAGGGGCTCAGGCTAGAGCACCTCTAGAACAAACAGGAAGTGACTGCCGGCAGGGCCCCACAGATTTGGAAGTCTCTCTCCCACCTTGGTCCAAAATAGCCCAGATCTGATGACCACCCTTCAGGACACATTGCAAGGCTCGTCTTTTCCCAATTTCAAAATGGATGTGGGGGATGGAGGCAGGGATTAAAAGGGTGGTGAACTGCTGAATGAGGAGGGGAAACTTGAGCTTTTAAACCTGCTTGGCTTACTGGTGGTAGGTTCTACTGAACTGTACTGCTGCTCTTACAGGATTGTCTCCGGCGTATTGTGACTTATGTCAGGCACACCCAGATCATATGGGCAGATGCCCTTTTCAGTACTTGTACAAACCTAAATAGATTTATCAAATAAATTTACCATAACTAACAGCCTACTGTATATTGCTCCAGCACTGCTCCATTTTGCTATCTAATATATTTCACATTCTCTTTTATTGATTATGTAAGAAAATAATTTGTATTGTCCACAATTCTGTTTTCCTCAGATTAAAAAAATTATTCACTAAGATGTTAGAAGGAAATACACTATGTTGGGTATCTATGATTTACATTTTATCTATGTTCTTTTACCAATGGGAGCCATACTTCTACAAACACCACCACCACCACATTGCACTTTTCCAACACCTTGCATCTGAAGATCTCAAAGCTGTCCTCAAGCATTAAATGAGCCTCATAAGATGCAGTGAATAGTGTTACCAAACTCCTGGTGTAAACTGAGGCACAGAAAAAGTTAACCAATTTAGCCCAAGTAACATTGAGTAAATGGTGGAAGTAGGAGTAGAATTCAGAAGTTGTGATTTCCAGCCCTCTGTTTTTGCACACTCCCTTTCTATACACTGTATGCTATGTGTTTTATTTTAAATATCTCATTACTTAGTGCCTCATGCTGCAGTTGCTCCATACCCAGACCCCCCTTGAAATCAGTGTGAGAATTTGCACGGGGTGACTGCAGCATCAAGCCTTTACTTATTCTGTACAGTATTAAGGTAATTATAAGGATCATAGTACTATGTTTTCTGATGTAGTCATCTCTATGTTTAGCTGTTCCCACTGTTATAAGATGCACTGTAGGATTGTTCATTATGGAGTTTGAATTCAGCTGTACGTTGTGCCACGTTCTCCTGGCATGTATGGGGCATTGGGCCAGCAGTAGTGGAAAATCTGCTTGGAAGTTACTGCAGGAGACCCATACTTCCTATTCCCTTTGAGACTTCATAGCTAACTAGCAGGGTCCCAACACTGGACAGTAGTGACTGGAGAGGGGGTGTTGGCAGGGCATCTCAGGAATGCATTGTTTCAGCTCCTCAGTCGGACATCCTCAGCTAATGGGGCTCCTGTGGCAGTCTGACCACTCATGAGGAACTCTTGGAACTCATGAGGAAGAGCAGCAGTGAAAACACAATCTGCCACCCCCCACATGTAATTTTGTGGTGTGTCAGGGGTGGGAGGTTGCTTGTTTGTTTTCTTAATCAGGACATCCCTCTTTTAAAGCTTTACCTTCCCACTTGAATGCTGCCCAGTCATATTGTATCTATAAGGAATACACTAAAAGATTGAATGTAAGAAGTAATATCAAAGAGAGAGAAAAAAAGGTTTCTCCTCCCATTCAAACAAAAGCCAATTAGGTATCCAAAGTTAGATCTACAACTGGTATAAATAGAAGGTACCATGAAGGGGAGGGTAAATTAGTTAGTAAATGAAATAGCCTGTTGCTTGCAATAAAGACTTAATGTCAACACCTAGAGCTGGTCGGAAAAATGCAACTTCCATATTCCGCCATTTCAAACGACCCCTCAAAATATAGATATTTCCTGCAGAATGAAAATTCCAAAAAATTTCAGTGTGAAACCATGGTTTGGTCTGGTTTGGTTCTATAAGTGTTGAAAGATGATAATACAAAATATTAAAATATTTTAATAGAAAAGTTTACATGAAATAAAAAGGAATGAAAATGTCAAACCATTTTACCTTATCAAAACAAAATTAAAAAGTCAAAAGGATTAAAATTAAGCTGAAATGTTCCTACAAAACATTTTGCTGTAATTACATTTTCTGACAGAAAACTGCTTGGTCAAATTTTTTCAACCAGCTGTATGAAGAGCTGTCAGTTGTGTACAGCAATATTGTGGATAGACTGTATTAACTCATGGCAATTGTAAAAAGAGGTTTCATTTTCAAAGTGCTTGAAGTACTCTAACTAGTCTTTATAGTATCTCTTTACATAATTAGTAATAATATTCTCATTTTCTTGTTATGGAAACAAACTAGGTATTTCAGTTGACACCTAACTTTAGGCACAGGAGCAGTCCAGTTGACTTCATGTTCTTAATACTAGGTTTCTTGTTTACATTCTTTCCTGAATCAGGGTCATAGAGAGGCTAAGGCAGGGGTGGGGATTCTTCTTTCTATCAGGGGCCACTGACCCTCAGAAAAAATCAGTCGCAGACCACACACAGCCCTGGGGGCGGGGCGAGGGGGGTCTTCCTCTAGGCTCTGGGGTAGGACCAGAAATGAGGAGTTCAGCATGCAGGAGGGGGATCCAGGCTGGGGCAGAGGGTGGAGGTGCAGGAGGGGGTGAGCGTTCTGGCTGGGGGTGCAGGCTCTGGGATGGGGCTGGAGATGAGGGGGCTCCAGGCTTGGGCCAAAGGGGTTGGAGTATGGGAGTGGACTCAGGCAGGAGGATAGGGTGCAGGCTCTGGGAGGGAGTTTGGGTGCAGGAGAAGGCTCAGGGCTAGGGCAGTGGGGTACAGGTGGGGTGCAGGAGGGAGTTCCAACCTGAGGCAGGGGGTTGGGGTGGGGGTGGAGATGCAGGGTCTGGGAAGGAGATAGGGTGCAGGAGGAGGTTCCAACCTGGGGCAGGGGATTCGGGGTGTGGGTTCTGGCTGGGTGGCGCTTACCTCAGGTGGCTCTCGGTTGGCGGTGCAGCAGGGCTAAGGGAGGGTCCCTGGCTCCGTGCTGCTCCCAGAAGTGGCTGCCATGCCCGGTCCCTAGGTGGAAGGGTCAGGGGGCTTTGCGCAGTGCGTGCTGTCCGTGCACACAGGCACCGCCCCTGCAGCTCCTATTGGCCATGGTTCCCAGCCAATGGGAAATGTGGAGCCAGCAATGGGGGCAGGTGCAGCACGCAGAGCTTCGCTGATTAGCCCTGCTCCTAGGGGCCGCATGGACATGCCAGTTGTTTCCAGGAGCTGCGTGGAGCTGACCGTACTTTTAATGGCCATAGATTCCCCACCCCTGGGCTACACACCCCACCTTGCAAGCTGGGTGTGTGCAAAAATCCCACTGGCTTCAACAACAGTTCCATGAATACAGGATTTGAAGGATAAGGCCTTAGTATGAATGACTTCCTCAAGCTCACAAAAGGCCTGATCCTCCTCCCAGTGCAAAGCTCCCAATGAGTTCATTGGTGAAGCTCAGACTCAAAACACATTAATGGCAGATTAGAAATGATGTGTTCTTGTCCCAAGCTCAGTCCTCTAGATCAAAGTGCCTCTCTCTCTCTCTCCTGTGCAGGCACTTATGACTGTATGGTATGTGAACACCTTTTACTATCTTAGCATTGGTTTATTTTCATAGATCATTTTAATTACCACAGACATACTGCTTCTGTGTCAATATTTCCTGAAGCATCACCTTCCAGAGTCAACAGCAATGTTACTACTGTTCATGACTTTATTACAAATCTCACAAAGTTTGTCTTGAAGCCCTAGCTCCTGGCATCAGGTGATTAAGTGAAGATCTCCACTTTCTTTTTAAAACAAACAAACAAAAAAGCCGGAAAATGTGTACCCTAAAGGCTCCTACACAAGAAAGTAAATAAACCCAAAATGTATTTTTTTTTTAAATCTCATGATTTTTAAGCCATTCACATGGCTTGGGGGACCTGATTCATGATTTTTGAACACTTGGGGTTTGGGAATCCTGCATCAGGACTCGTGGGAACAATATCAAATTGCACCAGATTGGTAGCCCAATATTATTATTACTATTCATTGATTGTCACAATGAAAACAACCGCCTAGGTCCCTACCCATAGCTCTTTTTGAAATCTGTCCTATAATGCATGAATCAGGAGAAATAACAATAACAAGACACGGGATATTAAAAACTACCAGGTAGTTGCCATCTGAAGGCAGTACTGCATTGTATTTTCTCTTTTCTTAATTCCAAATTTTCCTTTACAGGTAAGACTAACATCAGCCAGCTCAGAGAGATTTTCCAAACCTAGGAATTCACTCTTCAGAGACAGCAGTCACCTTCTTCAGGTTTTACTTTAGTACAAAAGACAGCTATAGAGCCTTGTGCAAGATGCGGAGGACCCATTTTGGAAGTCTGTGAGTTAAAGTTGACTGTTAATTCTTACTGAATTGGGTCTCAAGGGTTACTCAAGTGAGTGTTTGTTCCTTTGTATCTCTGTACATCTGTATATTTTATGTCATGTTCCCAAAAATATCCATTTCTGATAGAATATAATATTAAGGGAAATTATTCTATTTTTAATCTACGCTTAATAAATGGAACAAATACCCAGCTCTTTTGCTATTTTTGACATTATCTTACTGAATCATTGCTATCCATTGCTGATGCTGTTCTCACAAGTCAAGTCAAAAGAAACAAGACTGTGTTAACTAACAGGAAAACAGACATGCTGGTTCAAAAGACCACTGACCTTTGCAGCTTGTTGTACGGTGAAAGAGTAGTGAAGGTGGTGGACCTTGTTAAAACAAAGTACAAAATCAGAGCTCAACAGCACCACCATCATACAAAACATTGAAATGAATATATGAACAAAATCTAACGCAGACTCAGAGGTAGTTTGCCATAAGACACTTTGGCTATTTGCTACAATAAACACAAGCTGGATGATTTAGAGACATTTGGATTTGTTAGCACATTCTTTGTAAAAGTACAGTACACCCACAAAATATTATGGATGCTTAAGTTGTCAGTATGTTGTATGTATTACTTGAACATCCCACATGCTTTATCTGCTGTACCGACTCATATGAAAGCTTAAGAATTATTAATTGCTCATTTGGATCTTGATCCTTTGAGCTGCTGAGAGCCTCCTGTGAGGTGATGAGCACCCTCAATTCCATTTGACGTCAGAGCACTCAGTGTCTGGCAGGGTTAGCTTCTAATAAATTCACTTTTAAAATAATCAGTGTACATGTTTTGTAAACATTTGACTATTAAAATGACAGTATATACCACACAATGGGATCCATATTCTAATAGTTAACATTAAAACCAATAATATCTTCTACATAACACATCTTTGCTACCTCTAAGTTAATTTATATTTTAATTAAATCAGTATGAAATGAAATATTAAGATTAATTATTGTGTATCTATGTTAAATGACATTTTTTAAACAGGTAAGAAGTTAGGTTAGAAGTAAGGCTGGCTGGATAACACAACCACCATTCCATTTTGTGAACATTTTTGAGGTTTCCACATTTATTTTCATTCCACAAGAGAAAGAAAACGAAGACCTTTTGACTCTTGGTATGAAAAGAAAAAAAAAAGTGAGTGAAAGAGCCCCTAGAACAGCCAAAAGCCCAATGGTTAGGGCACTCACCCCGTATATGGGAGACCCAAGTTCAAGTCCCTGTTCTTCCCAATTTGGAGCAGGGACTTTACTGTGTGGCACTCCCACATCTCTGGCAAATGCCCTAGTGACCAGTCTATTGGCTATTCTGGGGTGGGTCGGTGTCGGTCTCACTCTCTCTCTCTCTCCTGCACCCAAGAAACCTTCCCAATAAAGTCTTTATTGAAACTTTATTCATGGAAACATATTGGTTTAGACAAAACAGCATTCTTCAACAGGAAACATTTTCATCAAAAATGTTTCGACCAGCTCTAGTAGTTGGAAATATTAAAAGAGAAAGGATCATCTTCCCTACGCTATTAAGAAGGCAGAGAACAAAACAAAGTTCCTCCCAAGTTTTGCTTATTAGGAATGGCCTTTTATGAATTGACACAATTAAACCATCAATATCTATTTCTTAAAATGACTCAGTCCTATCTATTAGGGTCCAAGTCTTCAGACACTCACAGCCAGATTCTGCCATCTTTATCCAGGAGTAATTTATTCTGCAAGTACTCACATTGAAGTCAATTGACTTCTCGTGGAGTAAGATACTACTTAATGAGAGCAAGGCTAGCAGGATCTGGCCTAGAGTAACAATTGTAGCGCTTACTGCCATGAGTAATCCCAGAAATTCAAGTCACTCTTGATTGTAATGGAATTATTGACAATAGTGACAATAATATCTGGTATTGTGTGTTAGCATGATTGGACCCTTACTTGTGATTTTGATAGAAGGTTCTGTCCCTAGGTGAGCTCCATTTTTATGGCTATCCCAGATAGCCTATATGGGTGGCATGCTCTGGATCCTACTTTTATTGAATCTCATTATGAGCATCTGTATATTTCCATTGCCTTGTGACACAAATCCTGGGATCTGAGGAAAAGCCTCAGACAGAGGAAGCGTGGAACTGTATGTATACTGTGTAACTGGGAACCTAAATAAAATGTAATCAAACACCCAACTCTAAAGCTCAGTTAAGCTCCATTTAATTTAGTTTACTGATGTCCCACATCTGCAACCCAGTAAAGTTCACAATTGTTACTGTGCACAGCTGTGGTTTAAAGCCTCTCTTTGCACACAATACACTGGCAGCAAAGCAAAAACAATTAATTTTTATATGCTTTTAACATATGGATCAGACAGTCAGAAGTAGGAAAGCCTCTTGTGTTCTAAAAAGAAAATATATAGCTTCTATTAACTTGACCCAAATTCTTAGAAAATGTAAGTTCTGATTCATCTTTAAGTAGAGAGATTATAATTATAATGGCTTTGTTTCGGATTCATTTGATTTAAAGTGCCTGCAGTTATCTTTTAATAGGGAAAATATATGACACAAAAGTCCCATTATAAATAGATTTTATTATGAGATAAATTAATAAATTGTAAAATGTTTGGAGTCTTTTGTTCTGTTGTGATCTGTGGAATTAAAAGGAAAAAAAAAAAACAACCTTTAAGCCTAAATGGAAACACATTTCATTTCAGTGAATAAACACGATGTACACTAAGCCAAGGACCCAATTCTGCAAACACTTATCACCAGGCAGAGTGCTTGTACTCAATGGGATTACACAGTAATAAGCACTACAGGTAAAATCCTGACTCCACTGCTGTCAATGGCAAAACTCCCATTGACTTCAATGGATCCAGGATTTCACTCTGTGTATTGAAGTGAAAGGATTGAAGGATTGGAATCCAAAAGAATCTAGTTATTTTTCACTATTTCTGATTGTTCAGTAGGTATCATTTGCTGTCAAAAATATAGATAATTTATACGGAGACACTGTATATTAAATTGGAAAATTGCCAAGTTAAATTGATAACTACAAATCATTTAAAAAAAAAGTCAGTCCAGCCCCCATTGAATTCAATGTGGCCAATATTTCACCTGGTATATTTAATGAAAAACAATACTCTTTAAAAAATAAAACCCTATTACTCCATCTTTACACACTACATAGGAACCAAAAAAGGTTCAAACACAAACATTTCCTCCCCTCCTTCCCAGGTCACTATTAATGCTAAAAAGGTTGCTCGTGCTTTTTTTAAAAAGCGTGTATGATTTGTTGTTAGGGGACTGTCACCAGATTTCTGCTAGTTGATTATGGCTGAGAAAGCAAACAGAAGACCCAAACTGCAGAGAACTGGATGTAGGCCTCTTCAGAATCAGCCGTGGGACTATTAGCTGAACCTTTGCCATCCAGCAGAGGCAATTGTCCCCTAACAACTCATTCTACAGTATAGAGCTTATAAAAAGAGATAATACATTATCTTGAAGATAAACAACAGTGGGAGCTATGGAGAATCATGGATGATGGCACAGTGGCAACAGACCAATGGGTGTCCCTCAGGAAAAAGAAGTTTCTTCTGAGACCGTTCCATGATTTTAGAAAGTTGGATGCCATGGATGTTGGAATCACATATTAAATCAGGTGTTGTGACGCTAGACCATGCACAGTGAATCCTCAATTCAAGACCAAAAGAGTTGGGGCACTCATGAGCATTGAACACAACAGGAAAACAAAATTATGCAAGTGTGGACCAAGAAACAAATACCATTAGGGAAGCAGAAAATGAGTTCCCTCTTCTTCTGGGCTCATAAAACAGTTATCATAGGATACCATGGGAAGAGTCTCCAGTATGCCATTATCTGTGTGCCACCCTGTTACTTTTAAATGATTCAAGGAAGACACTCAGAGATGGTCCTTCCATGAATAAGGATGAAGAAATATTTAAAAGATTTCCCTTGCCATAATGTAATCCAGACAAGTGCACAAAATGGCAGGCAAGTGACTAATACACATTTTTTCTTTAGGGGAGCAGGATTGCTCAGGAACCTTTAACAATTAATGTTGGAAAATGGTCTCGGTAAGACTGTGCTGTGGACAGCAAACTTTGCTTTCCCATCACAGTAATTATTTCTTCCCTGTCAACACCTGAAACTCTTGGAAAATCAAAATATTGCTTTGTTAGTTGTTATGACTGGTTTTCCTAGAAGGGATCTGACATTAACTTCCAAAACACCAAAAAAGCAGCTCAGTTCAAATTTTCAGCCATTTCTCACACAAAAACTGTCTCCAACTGGTGTGCAGAACCTGAGAGTCTAACACCATCCAAAACACAGGGTGTACACAGCAGCTGAGAGTATGCCTCCCAGTGCAGGTAGACAGCCACAGGCTAGGTCTGCTGGAGCTACTGTGCTAAAAATAGCAATGTGGCTGCAGAGGCACAGACAGGGGATCATGCTAGCCACCCAAGTATAATCCTGCCTGACCCACTGAATACATACTCAGGTGGCTAGCCTAAGCTTCTACCCTTGCCACCATGGCCGTGCTGCTAATTTTTAGCCCACAAGTTCAAGAGCTGTGTCAGTCTACCCACCTGGGAACCACATGTACCAGCTGCAGTGTAGACATACCCTATGTTAGAACATTTATTTGAGCCATCCCATTGTGATGAACTGGCGCTATATCTGTACAACTTATGAATTCTGATTGATACTGTGAAGTCGTATTATGAAAATCTGCTCTGTCATGAGTGCCTATATGTATGTAGCTCCATCACTGCTGACAAGTCAGCACTTGTCACACCAGACAGAGATACAATGGAGCAGTCTTAAACTAAAGACCCTATTCAAGCACAAACACCTAAACAGTGGGTGAGATGCATCCTTAGAAAACCATTTTTAGCTTAACTCCTCTGAAGGGAAGCAGAAGGCAGGAGCATTGGAAAGTTATCCAAAAGACAGAACAAAGGAAGCCAGGTGGGTTTAAATAGAGAGCCACACGGGAACAAGGGGGCAATAAAAGAAGTGAAAGCATGGGGCAGGACATAGCAAAGTCCCTGTGCTGCCAGTCCTCGTGATTTTGTCATGAGTCTCATGATAATTATTGTTTTCCTTAAAGCCCCAGCTCCTGGAGTCAAGTGCATGTGTGATGATTTCAGCCTTCATTCTTAAAGAAAAAGTAAGCTTCTAGTCCTTGTGGCTGTGGAGAAAGTTTAAAAATGTGACCCCAGTGCACTCTAAAGACTCAAAAAGCAAAAGGCAAATAAAAAGAACACCAAATCTATTATTTTACATAATCTCGTTATTTTAAAGCAAATCTCAGATTTTTGGTGAACCTGACTCATGATTTTTGAACATTCAGGGTTGGCAATACTGAGTCACAGAAGCTGGGAAGGGG
This sequence comes from Lepidochelys olivacea, assembly GCF_965140295.1. Classification (NCBI taxonomy): domain Eukaryota; kingdom Metazoa; phylum Chordata; order Testudines; family Cheloniidae; genus Lepidochelys; species Lepidochelys olivacea. Next base: position 39,739,172 of record NC_140421.1, on the reverse strand, counting down.
CTCCATGAGGGAGAGAGATCACCTAGCATGCAACAGACTGCATGAGGAGGAGACACTCTTCTTGCCTTCCTAGACCAGATGGTTCCCCAAGGACTCACAAGGGAACTGTGAGACAGAAATTGAGAGATATTGCTGTTTCAGATGTTTATTGTTTTGTATCGTGTGTACATGGTTAAGTATAAAAGAGCACAAAGGTGTTAGATTGTGGAAAGGGTGTGTGTTGACTACTTCACAACTACTGTGTGCCTCTGCGAGTTAAACTGTAACCAGAAGCTTCATACTTTTTGGGTGGAGTTCTGGGAGACAAATGTGTTTAAGTAACTGGGGTATCTCAGGGGTCAGTGCTGGTCCTGAGGCATACTGCAGGTAGGCTGAGGTGCTCCATTTTGGAGAAGGGATAGCAAACTGAGAGCCAGTGCCCAGGAAATGTGCTAGAGAGGCCAAGAGAGAAACCACTGCTGCAGCTTTAGAAACTTGAAGCACCCTAGGGTTTCATAGCACAAAGGCTTGGATTCCCCTGGTGATGCTTCCTGGGGCACCCAGGGCTGTGAGTCACTTTGTTACTACACGAGGGAGTCTTGCCTGTGTTAGCTGGATGTCATCTCCCTAACACAACCAGCCCGTCAGCCACTCAAGCACTCTCCTCTGGGCTACACCAGTCCTGTCTTTGCCTTGTAGGTTGACCCCAACTGCCAAGTCCCTTCAAAACGTCCTCCTGTGGTATCCATACTTTGATCACTGGATACTCACAGAAATCCCAGATGGAACAGACTACCACAGTTTACCAGTTTTGGCTTAGACCAATGCTCCTGTAGTATGCACAGCACTTGAGTTACATTATACAATAAAAGGACATTTACTTAAAAAGAATAGAGATTTGAATAAAAAACAGTGTGAGAGACCGGAACAAATAGTTACATATGAAACAAGATCATATCACACATTCTAAAGCCTCAACTTAACTAAATAACTAGTTATCCTTATGTCTAAAGAAGCTTATCTCACCCAAATTCTCTTCAGCATTTTCAGCCAAGGCATGAAGCAAACTCGCTGTCCATTTATTTCCTAGGTACAGGATACCATCATGCCAGGGTGCCTCTTTGCACCCCCAAATCTACCAGAACAGACTATCGATTTTCACCTCAAGACAGGCCTGCCCTTCTGTTTACCTCTTCCTTTAATTTGCTTCTCAAGTCTCCATCAGCTCTTCATTAGCATTTGTCTTAGAATGCTAATACACACTGTTGCACCCTTAGGATAAGTGTCTCCCATCCCGTCTGGGAGGAGTTTTGTTTCAAGAAACACTACCTATGAGTGACCTGTTTTTAACTACAGACCTAGAAAACATAATTTGTAGGATATATACATAACTCCTCATATATATTTTCCATACGTACATTTTGCAATGATTATGATGACTAGTATGAGACAGGCTTTCAATAATGACATCACATGACTTTTTTGGCGAATCCAGGGGATCCCTGTACCCCTATATACTGCTGTGCCCCCTGCCTATTGGTATCCAGAGGTTCTTGGGTCACACTGCTCACAGCAGTCCTAGTGGATGGCCACGAAGGGGCACTCATTAGGATCTAAAACACCCATTTATAGCTTGTTACTAAGCCACTCTGGTGGGTAGTGGTGATGGTGGTGGGTAGCCGGGTTTAGCATAGAGCATGTCCACACTGGGGAAATTTTCTAAGTGATATTAAAATTAGTTCAACAAAAGCAATTTATCAATCAGTTAGAGCTGTAGCGTAGACATAGTTTTAGGCAGTTCAAAGTGGCCTGAGCTGGTTTTACTGAACTAGAATGGTTTCAGAGTAGCAGCCGTGTTAGTCTGTATCCCCAAAAAGAAAAGGAGGACTAAGGTGCCACAAGTCCTCCTTTTCTGTTTGAACTAGAATTGGTTAGGCCGCCTAAAACCAAGTCTATAGTATAGGCTTAATGGCTTTTAATATAGATTTAGGTGAGCTAATTTAAAAATTTAAGATTCTCCAGTTTAAACAAGCCTAGTACATTTAAAAGGAACTTTTGCTTGTTAAACAATAGGGAAGGCAATATGGCAATAATTTTCCATATTACTTACTCAAGTGCCTTAAAAACATTGGTTGTAAGCTCAGCGCAGGCAGATTTTCCTTCCTTCTATTCCTGACACAATTGTTTTTAGTGCAGTTTGGTGATAGAACATTTTAGAGATGTGTCGGGCTACAGCACCTGGCCTGATCAGTGGGGATCATGGGATTCTATTAGGATTTCTGAGGCAAGCTCAGGTGATATTTAACATTACTGTATTTCCACAGCAGTAAAAACAAGTAACACATTGTAGCTGGCACCAGAGGCTTAGTGCATAAGTTCATGGGCTGTTGACAATCCCATAACCATGCAAGCAACCCTTCTTTTGTTCAACTATCGATCTCACCTAAAAACTAAACCTTTAAAGGACAGTTATAGCCACCTTCCCTCAGAAGTTGAGGGTTTTTTAAATGTATTTTATCTATCTAGGGCACTAAAATGGCCCCGTTACCATAGTATCTGCGTGCTTCACAATCCAGTGAGGTAGAAAAGTTCTCTTATCTCCATTTTGGGGGCAACCCAAGGAGCAGAGACACTAAGTGATTTGCCCAGGCTCACACAGGAAGTCTGTGGCTGAGCAGGGACTTTAACCCATGTCTCCTCAGGGCTAACCACTGGACCATCCTTCCTCTGACCTCTTCCTGGTTTGAGGCAGGAGCAGAGAGAGTTACTCTGATGGTATAAGTATCAGACTCATCAGCTACTATAGGGAAATGCCAGGTATAATCCTCACCAAGTTGCCCCTCCTTGTGAGACCACAGATCCACACCCTCACAGCACGAGTTCAAGCCAGGAGGGCGTATGCAAGCCCTTTGGGGCAACTTGCTCTGAGGGGAAGGCAACACCACCAGGTAGGTTTGCAGGATATTTACTATAGATATCATAAAGCAAAATCCATTCTCTAAGAGATTATGACAGAATCTGCTCAAACATCAAGGAGACATCAGTATCAGCTTCTATAAGTGAAGTTACTAGGGTTACTTCTACAACTGCTGCTTGAGCCTTTTATAAGGCCACCTTCAATTAAACTCAGTATAATGTATAGTTCTCGGGTTACTCTCTTTCCCAGATTATTTAATCCTTTTGTCTCTGACACTGTGACTCACGATACCAATCCCCCAAAATCTGTGAAACTAAATGTAACCCTTCTGCCCGTCAGAGTTGGCAGCAACAAGGGCCGGGTTCAATATCTAGGGGTTCCATTCCAATAACACAATGCAAACCGGCTCGAGCCCCCACCCAGTGACCTGGGACAAATATATACCACCCCCGCTGGGCGCCTCCAAGAGGCAATACTTCCCCTCTCGCAAGCACATAGTCTGAGTGTAGCAAAAGTCTTTTAATAACAGAGTGTTAGCCGACGGCCAAGGATGTTTGGTGAGGTGCCAGCTATGCCCGTTTATACCATCCGTGACTTTAACCGCTAGGACGCACTGTCCCTTCGCGGCGGGCAGCCCGGGCTAGGCTGACGGATGCCCCAAGGTCCTAACCACCCGTGACTTTAACTGCTAGAGCTCAGAGCTCCTTCGCAGCGGGCAGTCAATACTGACTGACAGGTGCCCCAATGGCAGCACTAAGAGCCTCTCCACACCCGTGACTTTAACTGCTAGAGCTCAGAGCTCCTTCGCAGCGGGCAGCCAGGATTGACTGACAGGTGCCCCAAGAGTTTGCCCCGTGGAGGCGGCACAACTCAACGCTAGGCTCTTAGTACTCTCACCTAATGGCCAGGCTTTAGAGCCAAAACGGCTGAGGTTCTTTAATTGTGTTGGCTGCTTTACAGTAAACCAGAGAAAACAAGTCAGGCTTATGCATAAATGGTTACCAAAATTTATTAAGCTAGATTCTAATCATGTGGTTACAAAATTGCTAGTGCCTACTTATTTAAATGTAGAGATGTTACACACACAAACAAGTTACAAAACTGAAGCCACAATCCCAAAGAAAGAAAACAAAGTATAGAGCTCTATTTCAAAATATGTGTACACTAAAGATAGGAGATCAGGTGTGGGTGCTTCTTACCCTCCTTGCATCTCTCGATTCCAGCGGTGCCAAGCCAGGATCGGTCACTCAATTCCGCGGAAAGACGAATAAGGGACAAGGCGTAGGGACCCTCTTAGCTGCAGAAGCCTTGGGAGGCTGTCACTTATCTGACCAGCAGATAGATAGTGAAAGCACTCAAAAATCATGGTGCTGTAGGTCCCCTACTTATACCTCTGTACTGCTTTATTCTCTTTCTCCTTTCTTATGCCAAATTGAGGCTGGTCTGTCGGGGTGACGCCAGCTTTCACAAGAGTAGTTTACACTTGCAAAGGAGAGAAACAATAAGTTTCGACTACTGGACATTTCCTTTATCAGGGTAAATATTTTCCCACCTAGGATGTTGGTGTGTGTGCATCACGCTATTTAGTAGGGGCTAAGAGCCATGTCTGTCACAGGGCCTCTGCCTGCTGTGAGCTTAATCGTTGTATCTGTTCCCAGAGGCACATTGTAGCAGCACACCTGTGCTTTCACAGCTTCAAAGGCTGGGCTGGAATATATGTTAAGTGCCCTGTTCCTGCTTCCTCCTGTGTTTCCAGCAATGCTGGTCTGGGGGGGGGGGGGCGGCTGTCTGGCTACACAGAGAGAAACAATGTGGCATTATGTTGGGGAAACACCACCAACCGGATTCATAACACAACCCATGAGCAAAAACAACCCCACCCCAGGCAAATTGGGGCATGCCCTTTTCCCTTTGGTTCTTGAGTCCAGCAACCCCAAAAGTCCAATGCCCCAAAAGTCTCTGTCCCTGGTCAGGGCAGCCCCAGAGTTCAAAAGTTTATCGGCGGAGCTTTACCTCCCAACCTGGGTGGAAATGGGACGGGGGTAAGAGGCACCTTACGTGATCTGAAGCTGACCGCCCCATAGCGGCGCTCCGCTCCGCTCCGCTCCGCCAGCCGCCCCACAAAACTCCTTCGCGCAGCTGCACTCCGCTCCACCAGCCGCCCCACGAACTCCTTCGCTCAGCTGCGCTCTGCTCCGCCAGCCGCCCCACGAACTCCTTCGCTCAGCTGTCCTCCGCTCCGCCAGCCGCCCCACGAACTCCTTCGCTCAGCTGCGCTCCGCTCCGCCAGCCGCCCCACGAACTCCTTCGCTCAGCTGCGCTCCGCTCCGCCAGCCGCCCCACGAACTCCTTCACTCAGCTCCACGGCCCACAAGCAGCTCCTGCCATCCACACACTGCTCCGTGTCGAACTGCTTCACCAGCCATCCCGCAAACTGCTCCACAATATATCTTCAGGCTCCCCCACTACTTAACACAACACTCAGTGATTTCAGCTCTTAGGTGAATTCAGCTTATAGTAGGGGAGCCCCAGTGCTGGTGCACTGTCAGCCCAAAGTGAGCTCAGCAGCCTATAACTAGACTTCTAATGAAATCAAAATTAGCTCTGATATTCCACAGTGGAGAGAGGAGGAAGTGCAATCAGCATGTAAGGCCCTCACCAAGGGGCCCATGCCACCAAGTATTAATACTTGTCCCCAGCCTCTCTCCATTCACACAGTTTTGGAACCCATGACCCTTGCCTAGCGAGTGCTACTTAGATGATGGTGAATCCCTCCATCGTAACAAAAGGCCACGTACAGTTCCAAGCACAGTTCCCATAATCAGGGTAATAACAATTTATTCTTCCTGCCCCAATAACAGAGACACTGGGGATCCCACAGCAGCCAAAGTGACCATTTGGGCAGCTATGGTCTCATTCTAGGCGTGGTGGGTGTGCCTATGCAAATGAGATCGGCCCCTGAAGTTCTTTTCCACAACTTGCCACACCTCACCACCAGATGTCAGGGTGGAGCTCATCCTGACACTGCTTACATAAAGAGACCAAAATAGTTGCATTTGGCTAAAACAGGAACTTGCAAATTCAGCAAAATAGACGCATCTTGTTTCTTGCAAGTACACTATGCTTCTCTCTTTTAATTGGGGCACAATCAACACTCATTTCACATACACAATTCTCATCAGCAGGAACTCTGCCGATGGAAATAGTGTAGAACATGGAAGCAATTTGGAAAATTAGTGGATTAATATTTAGGTTCACTATGCAGAACATATTCATTTCTTTTTGAAGTTAAAGGTCACTAGAAAGTGAAACAGATTCTGCAAGGTTCTGAATGAACCTTACTTCCCATTGAAGTAACAAAATAGGAGGTCTGAACTCTGTAGAATCAGTCCTAGAATGTTCACTTTGAGTATGAATGTCAGTTAGTGAGATCTGTGAACTCTTTTAACGGCAAACTATACTACTACATACATGTTCTTAACATCCTGCTGTTCATTTCTGGCACTTTAAACTACACACACTGCTCCAATGAAACAGAACCATTCACTGAGAGAGGGTAAGAACATTTGATAAATTACAGAGATTCACATGATCCTAAATTAGGAAAATAATTTTGTCTTTTTAATATTTATTTTCTTGCTGATGCTCAGTTTTTGACACTTGAAAACTATATGTAAGGCATTTAGATAAATTTACTTCAAACAGAGAAGAGTTTGTCAGGGCGTGGAGGGAAGCAGTCATCTGGTTTCATTATTTTCATTCTTCGTGGCATTTAGAAAATGCATTTTGTAATAATCATCATGCTTATGTTATTTTCAAACTTCTGAGATAGCACCACCTAGTGGCCATTGCACAGATGGAAGAGGGCTCTTCGGGCAACAGCATGAACAGCAAAAATTCCAAAGCTAGTTGTGAACAGATGTAAGACAGTCCTGTTGCTTATCTTCAAACAAAGCATTGAAGACACTGGAAGAAAGGCTCATATAAAGCCAACACTGCCTTGGTACATTTTTTTAATGTAGCCTCCATTTAAATTTTATTAACATTTTGTGTCAGTAAATAAATAATCTACACAAACTGAAGAAAATGTTGTAAAGCCTTGGAATGTTAAATGCAATCCTGGAATCAGAGTTAGTATTTCGTTTTGGCTTGCTTTGCTAATGAAGTATATGTTTGGGGTTAGGGATGCATTCAAACACAAGCAGATGATCTTATGGGACATTTACATAATCTCTATTATTTTGTGTACAAGAGCTTCTTTGCAGAAAGTTAAGAGGAGACTGCCTTTAACTTCCTTCACAAAGCAGGGATGAGATATTAATAGCCACACTTATACCGTCTATTCTTTGCCAAACCTTTCATTTATCCTGCAGGCTGCCAAAGACAAACCTGGCAACAATCTGATTTCAGAACACAGGTCCCTACACCAGAAGTGGGGCCAATTATATTAGATGGCTGAAAAAAATAGACCACAAAGTGTCTGGTTTTTTTTAAGCTCACAAAGACTTGTAGCACCCTATGCAGGGGTACATGTTTAACCATTCCAAGCTACACGGACCCGGTGGAAAGTATTGCTGCTGCTATTTCAGAGAGAGGCAAGAATTTTGTAACGGAAGGCAGAAGTCACCTGATCCATTTAGAGAGTGACAACAGTAAAGAATTTAAGATACAAAAAATCGTGAAAGCAACTTGGTATAAAGTAACAGTGGTCTGCAACTCCTAATCGGCATGCCAGAGTACAGTTCCTCCTGTGTCTCACCCAAAGCACTCAGTTCAATACTGCTGCCGGAGAAAATATTTTTAAAAGCCAGAGAGACCAGTTTGTGTGAAAGGACCAGAGTTCAGGAGAAGCTTGTATGGTATAATTACCTTGCTCACAATCAAGTTCACTGCTAATAACTGACAGTTATTATAATAACTGGGACTGCAAAATTGGGACAAAGAACCTAAACTGTCATTTAAGAATAACAGGAAAAGCACAGAGTCATTGGATCAGAATGACAAAAACATTGACAAAAAGAAAAGGAGTACTTGTGGCACCTTAGAGACTAACCAATTTATTTGAGCATAAGCTTTCGTGAGCTACAGCTCACTTCATTGGATGCATACTGTGGAAACTGCAGAAGACATTATATACACAGAGACCATGAAACAATACCTCCTCCCACCCCACTCTCCTGCTGGTAATAGCTTATCTAATGTGATCACTCTCCTTACAATGTGTATGATAATCAAGTTGGGCCATTTCCAGCACAAATCCAGGTTTTCTCACCCTCCGCCCCCCCCCACACAAACTCACTCTCCTGCTGGTAATAGCCCATCCAAAGTGACCACTCTCTTTACAATGTGTATGACAATCAAGGTGGGCCATTTCCAGCATAAATCCAAGTTTAACCAGAACGTCGGGGGGAGGGGGTGTAGGAAAAAACAAGGGGAAATAGGCTATTTTGGAAATATTCCTTGAGTCAGAGACGTCGAAAATAGGATTCTAGGTCACCACAGAACTGTATCATGTACAGATACAGACAGACATCATCTTCCTTTCCAAATGCAAACAGATGGACATCGTACCAAAAGGACTGAAGGTAAAAAATCCATTACAATCTACATACCACACAGACTATGCTGACAGCTTGTGCCACATGCTCTCAAAGAAACTGCGGAATCAGCTGATCAACATCCTCTACAGCAAAGAGGGAAAGATTAAGAATGAGCTCTCAGAACTGGATACTCTCATAAAAAACCAACCTTCCACACAAACTTCCTCGTGGCTGGAATTTACTAAAACTAGACAAGCCATTTACAACGCACACTTTGCAAAATACCTCTGAACAACATACTAATCCACAGAGGCCTCCCTACCAACATTACGAAAAGAAGGATTCTAGGTGGACTCCTCCTGAAGGTCGAAACAGCAGACTGGACTTCTACATAGAATGCTTCCGCTGACGTGCACGGGCTGAAATGGTGGAAAAGCAGCATCACTTGCCCCATAACCTCAGCCGTGCAGAACACAATGCCATCCACAGCCTCAGAAACAACTCTGACATCATAATCAAAAAGGCTGACAAAGGAGGTGCTGTTGTCATCATCAATAGGTCGGAATATGAAAAAGAGGCTGCTCGGCAGGTCTCCAACACCACTTTCTACAAGCCATTACCCTATGATCCCACTGAGAGTTACCAAAAGCAACTACAGCATTTGCTCAAGAAACTTCCTGAAAAAGCACAAGATCAAATCCGCACAGACACATCCCTGGAACCCCGACCTGGGATATTCTATCTACTACCTAAGATCCATAAACCTGGAAATCCTGGGCGCCCCATCATCTCAGGCATTGACACCCTGACAGCAGGATTGTCTGGCTATGTAGACTCCCTCCTCAGGCTCTACGCTACCAGCACTCCCAGCTACCTTCGAGACACCACTGACTTCCTGAGGAAACTACAATCCATCGGTGATCTTCCTGATAATACCATCCTGGCCACTATGGATGTAGAAGCTCTCTACACCAACATTCCACACAAAGATGGACTACAAGCCGTCAAGAACACTATCCCCGATAATGTCACGGCTAACCTGGTGGCTGAACTTTGTGACTTTGTCCTTACCTATAACTATTTTACATTTGGGGACAATGTATACCTTCAGATCAGCGACACTGCTGTGGGTACCCGCATGGCCCCACAGTATGCCAACATTTTTATGGCTGATTTAGAACAACGCTTCCTCAGCTCTCGTCCCCTAATGCCCCTACTCTACTTGCGCTATATTGATGACATCTTCATCATCTGGACCCATGGAAGAGAAGCCCTTGAGGAATTCCACCATGATTTCAACAATTTTCATCCCACCATCAACCTCAGCCTGGTCCAGTTCACACAAGAGATCCACTTCCTGGACACTCCAGTGCTAATAAACAATGGTCACATAAACACCACCCTATACCGGAAACCTACTGACCGCTATTCCTACCTACATGCCTCCAGCTTTCACCCTGACCACACCACACAATCCATTGTCTACAGCCAAGCTCTGTGATACAACCGTATTTGCTCCAACCCCTCAGACAGAGACAAACACCTACAAGATCTCTATCAAGCATTCTTACAACTACAATGCCCACCTGCGGAAGTGAAGAAACAGATTGATAGAGCCAGAAGAGTTCCCAGAAGTCACCTACTACAGGACAGGCCTAACAAAGAAAATAACAGAACGCCACTAGCTGTCACCTTCAGCCCCCAACTAAAACCCCTCCAACGCATTATTAAGGATCTACAACCTATCCTGAAGGATGACCCAACACTCTCACAAATCTTGGGAGACAGGTCAGTCCTTGCCTACAGGCAGCCCCCCAACCTGAAGCAAATACTCACCAACAACCACATACCACACAACAGAACCACTAACCCAGGAACCTATCCTTGCAACAAAGCCCGTTGCCAACTGTGACCACATATCTATTCAGGGGACACCATCACAGGGCCTAATAACATCAGCCACACTATCAGAGGCTCGTTCACCTGCACATCCACCAATGTGATATATGCCATCATGTCCCAGCAATGCCCCTCTGCCATGTACATTGGTCAAACTGGACAGTCTCTACGTAAAAGAATAAATGGACACAAATCAGATGTCAAGAATTATAACATTCATAAACAAGTCGGAGAACACTTCAATCTCTCTGGTCACGCAATTGCAGACATGAAGGTCGCTATCTTAAAACAAAAAAAACTTCAAAAACAGACTCCAGCGAGAAACTGCTGAATTGGAATTCATTTGCAAATTGGATACTATTAATTTAGGCTTAAATAGAGACTGGGAGTGGCTAAGTCATTATGCAAGGTAGCCTATTTCCCCTTGTTTTTTCCTCCCCCCCCGCCCAGACGTTCTGGTTAAATTTGGATTTATGCTGGAAATGGCCCACCTTGATTATCATACACATTGTAAGGAGAGTGGTCAGTTTGGATGAGCTATTACCAGCAGGAGAGTGAGTTTGTGTGTGTATGGGGGTGGGGGGTGAGAAAACCTGGATTTGTGCTGGAAATGGCCCACCTTGATTATCATGCACATTGTAGGGAGAGTGGTCACTTTGGATAAGCTATTACCAGCAGGAGAGTGAGTTTGTGTGTGCGTGTGTTTTCGGGGGGGGGGGGGGGCGGGGGTGAGAAAACCTGGATTTGTGCTGGAAATGGCCCACCTTGATTTTCATACGCATTGTAAGGAGGATGGTCACTTTGGATAAGCTATTACCAGCAGGAGAGTGAGTTTGTGTGTGTGGTTTTTGGAAAAAAAGGGGGGGGGTGAGAAAACGTGGATTTGTGCTGGAAATGGCCCACCTTGATTATCATACACATTGTAAAGAGAGTGGTCACTTTGGATGGGCTATTACCAGCAGGAGAGTGAGTTTCGGGGGGGGGGGGTGGGGGGGTGGGGGGGAGGGCAGAGGGTGAGAAAACCTGGATTTGTGCTGGAAATGGCCCACCTTGATTATCATACACATTGTAAGAAGAGTGATCACTTTAGATAAGCTATTACCAGCAGGAGAGTGGGGTGGGAGGAGGTATTGTTTCATGGTCTCTGTGTATATAATGTCTTCTGCAGTTTCCACAGTATGCATCCGATGTAGTGAGCTGTAGCTCACGAAAGTTTATGCTCAAACAAATTGGTTAGTCTCTAAGGTGCCACAAGTACTCCTTTTCTTTTTGCGAATACAGACTAACACGGCTGTTACTCTAAAAACATTGACAAGGTAGCACAGTCTCAGACATCTGACTAGGTGCAAGGCTTCTTTTGCTTTGCCTCACCCTACCAGGATGAATGGAATAGGCTCTCTCATTAAGTCAACCAGGACCCAAAAATCAAAGCATGTAAAGGTAAAGGGGTTTTCACCCCCAACTGGGCACAGAGCTGACCCCAGTCTCATAAGATAGTCCTCACCCACATTTCACCAATTGCTAAGCTCACAGCAGCAAAAGGAGAAGCAGATCCTCCTTAACTACAACATCCCTTCACAAGCAGCCACTGAATAGTAAAAAGTAGTTCTTCCCTCTCCCTTCCAGCAAGGCTAAGATCATTGTCTCTATCTTGTTCAGCCCTAGTCCGCAAGGGACGAGAATCCCAAAGTCACATCCAAATGCAAAACCACAAGAAATAGGCTGACTCATAGTACTTATCAAAAACTCAGCTTAGGTTGTGCTGTGAGGGGCAGCCCTTGACCTTATCAACTTGTTGCTAACATTTCGCCCTAGGATCTCCTAAAAGGAGGAGAGAACTGACATTTTGAAAGAGCACAATAATCCTTGACCTAGTGAAGTTACAGCAAAGTGCCTGTGAAGATCAATCAGGTTACACAGTAAGGTCTCATAATACAAAAGATGAACGATTTTCTTACAGGAAAGTTCAGGTTCTGAGCTCCGCCTCCCACCTCCTAAAAGGAGAGAGAGAAGGTACCTTCTAAGGAATGGTTCATAGAAGCCCAAACCAAAGCCACACTCACAAAAATAGTCCTCAAGCTATACAGCCAACATAATAGGCATCTAGCCTATTCAGAATATAGTCAAATAGACTCAAAAATTGCTATCAACTACACTTGTGCAAACCCACTGAAGTTAATGCAGTTTCATGGCTTACAGAGTGGAATTCAGCCAAAAGCATTTAGAGTAATTTGAAATGACTTGTGCTGTACTCTATGTATTAGTTTTGACATTTTGTATCAGCAAGATACTGATTATTGCATGAACTGGATGGGTATACATCATCGTATTCTAGCCTGTAATTCTCTAACCACAAGTGAATTACCAAAGGTCTCCTTACTCCTGGAAAGAAATGTTATATCAGACCAAAAACCTTCAGGTGTCTACATCCTTTTCTAACGTGTTCTAAACGAGACTTTTCCTTTTATGTAGCAACTCCTGACAGTCTCTTAGCTTTGTATGTGTGTTGTAGTGTTGGTGTTTATGTAACGTCACATGCACACTCTACTGTAACGTTTGCAGACTCTTTTGGGCTGTGTGTGTGTTGCATTGTTGGTGTTTGTGTGGCAGAAGTGTCACATGCACATTCTGTTGGTATGTGGCAGCTATCTTTGAAGTCATTGAACTTCACCTTATTGTTATAAATTAGCAATAGACATAGGCACATATGTGTAAGTCAATGTCACCAAGTTTCAAATCATCTGAAATAATTAATTCTATCAGTTTAGTATATTTTTTATTCCATAACTAGTAAGATATTTTTAAAGTATTGTGAAGGTGTGTTTAAACAGAAAGGATGTTACTTGCAAAAACTATCTTTGCCTAAATTGGATATACATGGTTTACACAATGTAAAGCAAATTATGCAAGAAGCTAGAGACAGAGAAGTGTTGTCTAGTGGTCTGAGCACAAAACTAATACCAGGAAATTCCTGAGGCCTCATCCCTACTCTGACAATGAAGTCTGGTCTTGGCTATCATTTAAGCTCCCTGCATCTCTGAAGTGGGGATATTAATTAATGCCCATAAATTGCCTTGAAAATAGCAAGCATTAAGTATTTTACAACTCCAGATTACTTTCTGTAACCCTGATGGAAAACAATTCCAGGGTTCTGCGCAGCAGTAGTAGAAGGCTGCGGGGCATCTAGTCAAGAAATCTTAATATTAACAAAGCTATGCAGAGAAATACCTGTTTTGGTTAATGGACTAGAGAACAGCTGCTGAAGAAGTTTGTTCTCTGAAGTTCTCAGCACCACCACTGTATCAGCAGGAAGAGTGTCTCTGTTCTTCTCAAGGAAACCATAGGCATCATATAATACCTAGGTGTTGGAGACAGAATGAACAAACAGCTGAAATAGACTACCAGAACCCTGCCATTTACTTTAAACAGGCAAGTTGACCAAATAAGCTAGTTCAAACCTGACAAGCTGGTGAATTACTGCAGTGTCCTCGAAGTGTGAGCTGGCTTTAGGCAGCATCTGCATTCATAACGTGTCATTGGTATATCAAATTGGTTTAAGTGGCTTAGGCTGAGTCACACTGTATTACACTGTATCACATCAAACTACGACGTGCCCAATGCAACATAACACACTGCAGCACCACACTAGTCGCATAACTTGACAGGTTACATGTGAAAGAGGCAATGGTTTTCAGACAGAGCAGCCACTCTGCATTTACTGCATGTAGTCAATGTATGATTTGTAATTAAATCTTCTGGAGAAACAGGAGAAAATTTCATATCTAGCACACTGGCAAAATGGATACAAAATGTACTACCACTGTTACCAAATGGATATTTATTCATCTGGGATCCTCTCTTTAATTTGCACTGGCTTAGGGCACAGTATTTTTAACATTTTAATTCTGAAGGCTTTGAAAGGCAAAATTGCTCTGAATTGTTTTTCTCATTGTTATTAGTAATCAATGATCAAATCTTTGTATCAAAATTGGAATAGAGTTATTCTGCTTTAGATTTTATTTTTTAAAACTACAGTAATTTCCAGCATCCAGCTTTACTATAAATGGCCTCACTGCTGGAAAAACACAGGCACAGCACATGGGGCAGGTCTACACTACCGCAGGGACCGATGCTTTGAGATCGATCCACCGGCGGTCGATTTAGTGGGTCTATTAAAGACCCGCCAAATTGACTGCAGATCGCTCTCCAGTAGTTGGAGTTGTGTAGCGTACTTTGACTTACCACGGTAGTGTAGACATATGGTCTTGATGTTACACTAGAGCTGAATTTGGCCCTACTGTGGAGAATGACAGAAAGTCAGCACTGCCTCTAGGACTTTACATTTAGGTGGCAATGAATTTACTGGAGCTTTGTGGAACTTTACAGTTTTCCTTAACAATCCCAAAAGTTGGGCGAGGTTTACTGGAAGATTTGTAGAGGTTCTTGACCCTTGCATTGAGCCTAAGCTAGGTCTGCATGGAAACCATGCAAACCTAGGCTGCTTTGGTTGAGTTTTGTGTACATTTGGGAATTTAGACCTTAAATTCCAAACAAAACTCAGTGGACATGAAACCAACTAAAACCAAAACGGCTGAGTTCTGCAGAGTACTAGAATATACCTACAGTATGTAGGTGGGAATTCTTCCAGTCACTCCTCTGCCCTCTACAGGAGTTTAAAAAGAAAGCACTATTGCAGAGACAGTTTTAAACTGTTTTATTCATTGAACCTCCTTTCCTTTCCTGCTCTCTCTCTTCCACACAAACAATTACTACTGAGTATACGTGTTAATGGCTAGAGATATTATAACTGTGCAGGTTGTTCTGGGTCAAGGAGGGCCACCACTTCTAAGAAATGTCTCAGCTGGGGTGACCAGATGTCCCAAATTTATAGAGACAGTCCCAATATTAGGGCCTTTGTCTTATATAAGTGCCTGTTATCCCCATCCCTATTTTTCACAATTGCTAACTGGTAACCTAGTCTCAGCTGGGGTGGCATTTCATGCGTCAGGATGCCACCTCCAGAATTGGGTAAGGAGCATTTATAACATGGGCAATTTTGCATTGTAAATCATATCACAAATTCTAGGTTTCTTTAAAAACAATTAATCCATTAAAAAGAGAGAAATCTGCAAGCAATTTAAATGCCTCTGGATGGAATGGATAGTGACTATACCACTTATTACATTCAGACCATATGACCTTTACCTTCCCAGCATAGTGCTGAATGCCAAAACACAGCTCCACTCGTTTGGGCCTCCAAAAGTATTTGCATCTTAAATTATCTTCAAACTTATCTAGTCATTAAAAAAAGGTAAAGGTTAAAGGTGAACCACAGCAATTTAAACCACAACTCCCATAATTAGGGACAGCTTACAACCCAAAAAAATCAGAATTAGTACAAAATACTCTTATAAGTTATCACATTGTCCACCAATGATGTCAGCCTTTGTCAGCTTTTGCTACAAGCACCTGTGTTCTTTCTTCCAAGTTGCCACTTATAAATGAACAGCTTCCCCAAACTAGTCCTTCAAATCCCTCACGATTCACTTCTAATGGGATGCCTATCAGAAACTAACAAATGACAATGGCTTGGTAGGTAGAAGGCTAGAAGAAACTTCTCATATATATCCTATTTATTTATTCATTTGTTTATATCTTATCTTTTTAATAAATAACCAACTCAAAGCCCTCTAGCTATGTACATATCTGCCCTATGTGAATGCCCTTGTTCCTTCCCATAGTTGGTTATATCCACAAGAAAGAAAGGGCACAACACTCCAGCCAACAACTAGGTCCCCTCCAAGATTACACCTGTCACTTCTGTGGGAAAATCTGCAGGGCACGAACTGGGCTCCTCAGCCACCTAAAAACCCGCCAATGAACCCCCTTGGTGGACAACATCCTCGCATCAAGGGATAGCCAAAGAAGATGTCCACCTGCACTTTGATTTAAATACATGCTAAAGCCTTTAGGCATCTTTTATCCTGCATTTGAACTTCTTCAGAAAAACAGGCTTATGTCCAAAGGGGCCTTCTGGGATATGTCTACACAGCAATTAAACACCTGTAGCTGGCCTGGGTCAGCTGCTCGGGCTTGGGCTACAGGGATGTAAAACTGCAGTGCAAAACATTGGGGCTTGGGCTGGAGCCTAGGCTCTGGGACCCATCCCACTCATGGGCTCCCAGACCTTGGGCTCCAGCCTGAGCGTCTACAGTGCAATTTTACAGCTGCGCAGCCCAAGCCCTGGTTATTGAGAAATACAGACACTCTATGAGGTACATGCCCACAATACACTGAGCTAAGGGAAAGAGAGACAGCTTATAGAGCTGAGTGAGAACAAGGCCTTTTCTGCCCTTTGAGATAATCCTGTGATATTTTGTACTGAAACTAGTGCCTGTATAGTGAAACTTCCCATTGCATTTGTTTATCTTAGTCAGCAGTTATGGGCTTGATACAGGAATCACATGGAGAAATTCTCTGGCCTAAGTTATGCCGGAGATCAGACTAGATGATCAGAATGGTCCTGTCTGGCTTAAAATCTGTGAATCTTAAATTTCATGATTTTTTCCTATTTATATTTCACTGCCACTAAAATATTCTTTAGTTTAAGACACAGAATTAGGCTTTGAGCTTTGTTTGGAGTGAGTTGCTGGCTAGCACACCTGCATACGGTCAAAGATCTCAACTTGCTACACACATCTTGAGATCTTCCAGGACGCCCTGATCTCAAGGCAGCAGTGTCATAAATATAAAGGGAAGGGTAAACCCCTTTGAAATCCCTCCTGGCCAGGGGAAAACTCCTCTCACCTGTAAAGGGTTAAGAAGCTAAAGGTAACCTCGCTGGCACCTGACCAAAATGACCAATGAGGAGACAAGATACTTTCAAAAGCTGGGAGGAGGGAGAGAAACAAAGGGTCTGTGTCTGTCTGTATGCTGGTTTTTGCCAGGGACAGAACAGGAATGGAGTCTTAGAACTTTTAGTAAGTAATCTAGCTAGGTATGTGTTAGATTATGATTTCTTTAAATGGCTGAGAAAAGAATTGTGCTGAATAGAATAACTATTTCTGTCTGTGTATCTTTTTTGTAACTTAAGGTTTTGCCTAGAGGGGTTCTCTATGTTTTTGAAGCTAATTACCCTGTAAGATATCTACCATCCTGATTTTACAGGGGGGATTTCTTTATTTTTATTTACTTCTATTTTTTTATTAAAAGTCTTCTTGTAAAAAACTGAATGCTTTTTCATTGTTCTTAAGATCCAAGGGTCTGGGTCTGTAGTCACCTAGGCAAATTGGTGAGGCTTTTTACCAAACCTTGTCCAGGAAGTGGGGTGCAAGGTTTTGGGAAGTATTTTGGGGGGAAGGACGCGTCCAAACAGCTCTTCCCCAGTAACCAGTATTAGTTTGGTGGTGGTAGCGGCCAGTCCAAGGACAACGGGTGTAATATTTTGTACCTTGGGGAAGTTTTGACCTAAGCTGGTAAAGATAAGCTTAGGAGGTTTTTCATGCAGGCCCCACATCTGTACCCTGGAGTTCAGAGTGGGGGAGGAACCTTGACAAGCAGTAATAGAATTGAACAGCTCTGAGTCAGGAAGTCTGCCTATGGGGAACTGTAAACTCAGTATTCAATATTGGCCTATTTATAGGACCCACAAGCAGGCTTCCGGCTCCAGCACATGAATGGGGACTGGAATGAAACTCTCTCATTCATTGCACCTTTGACCTAAAATCAAGTATGAACCCAGTTCTCTGGAAGTGAAAAACGTGTGTATGCACTATGCTATCTAACCTGCAGCTATTATTTTAAGGCAAAATTCGGCTCTCTAAATTGCTGTGAATATCTCTACTGTGCGTTCTGCACTCATTCCATTGACAGCAATCGGAGCTCTGTGTTGCTGATCAGAGAGGAGAATTCCACCCTAAGTAAATAAAAATAGGATCATATTTTAATATTGGCTGCACGCATTTTAAAGTTGGCAACAAGATTTATTAAAATGTTCATGAAATAATCATCAAGTTAAGGAACTATCTAAGCAGATGGTACAGCAAAGTCACACACACACTTTCTCCTTATGATGAGGTAATCAGTAATAAAACAGTGGTGTGTAATGGGGTAATAATGTTAAAAGCCAGGAAGATCTGAATTCTACCCTTGTCACTACTACTAACTCAATGTATGGTCTCGGGCATGTCTCTCTTCCTTTCTGTGCTTCAGTTTCCCATCTTTTTAAATGAGAATAAGAATCCTTAAAGTACCTAACACACAGCAGCATTGTAACGATTATTTAATATTTGCAAATCCTGTAGATGATAATAAGCCCTATTTAGATAGGTCTTAATATTTAAACCATAAAATAACATTAACCATATAAAAACAATTAGGAACTAGCAAAATAGTTGAAGAAGTGAGCACCTGAGCAAAAAGAGAGAAAATAAATACTTAAGTAAATAAAAATCCATTTATTCATGTCTGAATATTGGTGACATCATAGCAGAATTTTCAGAAGCCTTCACAATCCATTGCTAATGCCACAGACTCAGTGGTTATGTAGACTAGCAAAAATACTATAAGATGGCATGACTCTCACTCAAATGTGTATCAATCATTCTTCAGGGTTTTTTTAATTATTATTCTTACCAACTAACGTCAGGTCTGTCGCCTGGGGAAATCGACTTTCTTCGTCAAGTAGAGAAAGTACTCCCATTGGTTTCTGGAGGAACATATCTAGAAGTGGACGATTGTCCTCATACTCCACTGTAGTAGCATCAATGCCCTCATTCTGATATTCCATCTACAAAGTCATAAACACAGTTAATACTGAATTGACCATGGGAAAATTACCATCAGGACATTTCTGGCACAAAACTTCTTTCTTGTTTATAGCACCGCATAACGTTTAATTTCCTACAAAGCTCACAACAATTGTGTGGCAGCTAGGTCACAATATCATGTGGGAAATGGGTCTGAGTGAGGTCTAGTCTCTAAACTTCCATTTTCTTGTTCTGTAAACTCTTAATTTTTCTTTAGCTTAAGTAAGATTTGTATTAACAGAAAGTGACAGCGCTTTTTCTTAGAGATGACCATATGAACAAGCCATAGAATTGTCAGTGGCCTAATTCTATGCCAGTAAAAAGCCCAGAATATTTTAAGATCTGCTAAGGGAATGGAAATATGAATGGGTGGAAGTAGGAGTGAAGTAAGAAATAATATTAACTTAATTAAGTCTTCAATCACTCTAGACCATATTTCTTTCTTTGGTTTGGTGACTTAGGTTGTTATAGAACTGCTAGTAAGAGATGGGACTTTCCAGACTGACAAAAGGTCAAACTCACCTACCCTCAACCTGGATTGGAGGTCTATGATCCCTGGATTTGCTTGGAAGATTTCCCAGGATGTGGCATGGGGTGGAGTGAACTAGAATCACAACCTTAAAGATCTAAGTAATCACAGGTGATTCTCCCAGGCCACCACAACACCAAGAAGGGCTGCTGCACTCTCCCAACCCCCTTTCCCATAAAAAAGAAGAGACAGACCAAGATCACTTCAGGCTATGTCAGCTGACTAGCCAAATGCCCAGAGGCAGCCTGCCGGCCAGCATAAAACACCAACTAGAGATGATGTCACCTGATCCCCTGAATTACAATTTTTACTTTGAAAATCTGAAACCCAGCAAGCAGAAGCACCGTTAAAACATTTTTCTTTTTAAAAACCTTTTATTATTTTTCCTATTTTGTGGATTGGTAGAGGCACCTACTTCCCGTATTCATTATTTTTTGTGTTAATACCTTTTAGATGTGAAAGAGAGAGAGAGAGAGAGAAAATATTAAACACATAGCACATGTGTATCCAATTTCTAAGTAAATCATATCTTAAATCATTTTGTGTTACCCTTTTGTTCTGCACTAACAAGGGAAATTATAGGTTGTTAATCATTCTGTATCACAGTAGAGCTAAATTAATCAGGGAAAAAGTCAACCACTCAGTCAATGGAAATGTTGAAGGAATCTAGCTGCTTCAGAGATCTGAAAAGTAAATTACATCCCCTTAGCTTTCCAGGCTTAAATATGTATAAGACTTGATCATGCACTATGCTAACTTCATGATTTAAATCCTGATTGTGTTTATCCAGTGATTTGGTCAATTGCTGATTTCATTCCATATTATTGTCAATATGTTGATTTATTAACTCAATTATAATTTTGATTTGATAACTGTTCTCTTTAATTCTTAGTTTAGTAAAAGTCTAATAGCTATTTTTAGGAAAAAGTTTCTTTAGGTTTGTCTTTTTATTAATTTGTAATACAATCCATAAAAATTACATAAAGCTAGTTTTTCTTTCAAAAATGCAACAAGGGTCACAACACACTTCCCAATGGCAAAAAGTCTTTTAGTAAAGTTTTTAAGAGCTACGTAGCTCTGTCCCTAAATTAGTACCTGTATCCCTCACAGTAGGGTATATTGTTCAGCCACAGTCTTGTATTAGAAATAAATTATTATAAAGAGAGAGATTCAGGAGTACTATATTGGACAGACAGATAGATAGATAGACAGAACTCCTGAATCTAGCTTACAATCACAGCAGCCCAATTTACCTGTTCAAGTGCAAAGATGTGCTGATTGAAATAAAACTGGATTTGTTCATTCGCAATGTTTATGCACAGCTGTTCAAAGGAATTTCTTGTGAAGTTCTCAAATCCAAAGATATCCAGTATCCCAACATGCATACGGCTTTCAGCATTGCTATGTAGAAAAGACACACAAAATCCAACATGGGGCAAAACCCAGGATAAATCAAAAGAAACAGGATATTCAAGATCAGATACTATCATTAATTCAATCCACCACAAAAGGAAGAGAGACAGCCTGTATAAATCAAACACAGTTTGTGCATTTGTTTATAGTCATTACTACACTCCTTTTTAGGGTGACCAGATAGCAAGTATGAAAAATCAGAACAGGGCGTGGAGGGTAATAGGCAACTATATTAGACAAAGACCTGAATATCAGGAAAGTCGCTATAAAATCAGGACATCTGGTCACCCAACTCCTTTTCAACTCTGAGATTCTTGCATTACACAAGTTCTGCTAAGGTTTTGGGAGGAGGAAGAGAGAAATCATTGGGAAGTACTGATTCCAAGCAGCACCTCTTCAGAGGTATTAAGGGAATGGTTTCAGCAAGCAGATCTCAACAGAAAACTATTTGACAGCCTCCTCAGGTAGAAGAGGGCTGTGTAGACTCTTCGGTGGGCAACCTAGATAGCCATGCTAAAGTAGATTGAGAAAGAAAGAGGAGCTCTCATGCACTGGCTATGGAAGAGGAGGAGTTTTCCCTCTCCTGTTCTCCCTCTCCTGTTCTCCCTCTCCTTTCTGCTGTTGACAGAAGAGGGGGAGCTGTGCTCCCGCCATTTCCCATTACTTTGACCCTGCCTAAGACAGACAGACAGGCAGTCTCAGACTGAAGTCTGCATCCTTTACAGTGTTGACCTCATGTACCGCACAGTTATGAGGAGACAAAGGAAAGAGAAATATAAGACACCTTTCCACTTTCCCAATTCTGGCACTACAGGAAATGAAACAGCCCCCAGCATAACTCAAAGCTGCCTAAGGGCTGCTCTAATTTACACCACCAGCAGCTGTCCCATGAAGACACATTGCTGCAACCCTGCCCCCGATATATCCTCTCCATGCCTTCCCCCACTTCCAACATATCCTCTCCATGGAAAATGTGGGGGGAGCCAACAAAATCAAAGCACCTATGCCAGCTTTACACCACCTGAGGGATTCACTTATGCTTGGGAATACCCAGTTGCTCCTTGAGAAGTGCAAAGCAGCTAGAACGGGGTCTGAGTATCTGTCTTTGTTCCAGGAAAGGAATAAGATGGCACAGTGTAAACATTTCCATAATGCAAATTGGCATTTAAGTTTTCATAATTAAATGTTTTGACAGCTGGTTTTAACAGCTTGCATTAGAATGTCAAAAATATATTCATGAAGTAGCTGTTCTGTAATCATTTATATTTATATTTTATCACTAGTTTAATACTACTTGAGAATTGGAAGGACCACATAGAACAATACTTGTGTTTAATGTATCCAGTCTACTGTAATTGGTTATCTATGGGCATCTGGTATGATTTTCATGCTTACCAGATACACAGGCTCTTTTCAAAGACTTGCCTGAGATTTTAACCACACAATTCCCATTGATTTCAGTAGCCAAATCCCAGTGAGCTCTTTGAAAAGGATGGAGTTAATGTCCTGGAAACAGAATTCAGGATCACAGCATGAAGGCCATTTTGAGGTCTTTTTCAAATAAACACAATATTCCTCCAGCAAAATCAAAACTACAAAAAGGGATGATCCCATCACACACGTCAGCAATATGTAACTTGCCATATATTTTTATCTGGCTGCAGCAGTGTATTAATGCGATTTACAATCCAGCTGAAGAGTCGGCCATAAAGTGCTTTAGACATGGCATCTCGCACATCAGCGGCTTTGTCCACAGTGTTTGTTCGGATAATAGTCTCTCCTCGTGTTACAACACAGTGAGAGGTTAGAGCTTCTTGGAGCTCTTCTGAACCAATACTGAGCAGTGCAGCAGCTGGAAGATAACAGACAGGAAAGATGGCTGTGACTGGAGAACAAAAATTGCCAGCACTACCGACCTGATACCCATCAGTTAGAGATTCTTACAAATGCAATCAAGCTGCATTTATAGAACTGACAATATTAAAAACATATATACCATTATCTAAGGCCTCTGCATTGGGAACTTCACTTTTATCAGTTTGGTGTTGTGAGGAAATGGCAGCAAACTCAATGTTTCCTGTATTCAAGATTCCAGCCAGAATTTTGTAAACTGAATGCACTTCCTGCAAAACGAGACAAGAACTACCTTAGCAAGACACAATTAGTTAGTTGTAGCCCCCAAATGTGGTCTGTTTAAAAATAAGATAGGGAGTGTGTGTGTAAAGCCCATTGGGTCATTCTGAGGTTTTTACTTGCCCAGTTCAGTTTTTACTCTCTCTTTATTCAGGCAAACTCCCTCTGAAGTGGAAAAGTGAGATAGAAATGGAAATGTGAAGGGGATAGAATGGAGCTTGCCTCAGTAAAACTGAAGCCTCAGTCTGTCCTCCAGTTCTGTGGGTGCAGTTTTGTACACACAATTACAAAAGTGAGATTCTGTGGAATAATGATATATTTAGACAACAAATGCCACTATTTGCACAGGAAGCGTTGGAGGTGGTTTTTAAAAATAAGGTCAATAATGCTTTGGTAGCTAGTTCATGATTAATCTCTTACCTCATCAGTGAATCCTATGATCCTAAAGCAATGTTGAATTGCTTCAAATTGTCTTCCATATGAGTCTTTAGTAATAATATCTTGCATTACTCTTCCAGTTTCGTTATCAATATACCTAAATAAAGTGGCATAATTAAAATGCTGTGTTAACAGATGTTCAATAGCATTGCATCAGTAATGCAGCAGACCACTTATTGCAATGTTTTTTAACCAAATAAATATTGTTATGCTAATCAAAAAGTTTTGGATTATTTTCTTTCTATTAGTTTTTGTTCCTTCAGCACAAATTAAAATGTTTTCCCAACATTATAGTTTTCCAATAAAGAGACGGATAGCAAATGAAATTAGTAACTCAAAGTTAACGAACACGATTCAGCCCTGAAATAAGACAGTGCAATTCCATTTACTTTAATGGAACTACTAATGCATTCAAGTAGAATTTTCCCTAATATGCAAAGAGTAACATAAATTTAAACCAATATATTTTGAGTTGCTCCTTCAGTATTGCCATAAAGCTCTACATTCACAGCCATTCATTTCTAGGGATAGAGAAGACCTGAAAGAAGGAATGAAAATCTAGATAATGATGAGATGGCTTTTTTCCCTCTTATTATAAATGCTGCGAGTCCTCAAACAAAATAATAATGTAATTCCTTATTGTCCATCCACTTCTGTACTTGGGAGGATTAAGAAAGATCCGTAAGGGATAGAAAAAGATTGAGAGAGATTTTAAAGCACCACACTGAAAGCAAGCCCCGATCAATAGCCAATTACAACCGCATTAAAAACAAATTAGTGATAGTTACCGAGGAGGCTTTTTTTCAGGAAGTCTATACTCAGAAAGTTTCTTCTGATGAAAAAGACCAGCATAAATATAGTAAAATATATGGAAGTTTTTTTCTCCTCTGGAAAAAAAAATGTATTATTTTAAAGCTTACAGGTATATCTGCATCTACATGTTTGCACTATGCTGTACACTGTCAAGTTAATGGAAGAGGGATTGATCCTATGCTCATTGAAGTCAATGGCAAAGCTCCCAGAAGCAGCAAAAGCCCAATGAAAAGCTCTTCCATCTTATCTGTTAAACACACAAAACCCAGCCCAACTAGATGGTGGCAATGAGCCAAGATCAGGCTCCACTCCTTCCCTTTATAAGTTGTTGGAGGTTGAGCACAAAGGTACAATGATATGTTTATAGGAAATAGGCTCTGGGAGAAACAATATACTATACAGAGCATCCTTAACCAAACAATGGAGTGGTATTGGTCTCCAGCCCAGAAGAATGAAACTAACTGTACTTCCAGCCAGGGAGTTAGAACAACATTTCATTGAAAAGTGTTTTTTGAAAAGTAAAAACTGTTCTGGAAACACAAACCCCAAAAAAGGTAGACTAGATTTGAAAGGACATAGTATTATTAACCTACACAGCCTGCTTTATGACTCTGGATTTTTCAAGTAGATATTCAGAAATTTTTGCCCCCATTACAGCTCCTGTTGGTGTAAACAGCATTTCCAGGTATTTTCCAAAACGACTTGAGTTGTCATTGATTGCAGTGCAGGCGTTCCCAAACGCTTCAACCAGAGGGTTCACTTGAAGAATCTTCTCACGCAGAGTGCGGTTATTGGCCTTGACAGAATAGACACAGGTCAGAAGGAATGCCCCAAAAGAATGCTTACTCCAGGCTTCTTCCCAGCCTCAGAAACATAGTGTGCATTATCAGGTGTCCAGCATCTTCAGCTACTGGCACATGTGAATTGACCTAGTTACCGATACAACACACCCACATATTGAAGGGGAAAACAAAGTCTCTAGCAGGTGTGAAGATATTGGATTTTCCCCCTCTTTGCAATTTATGTGCCTTAGGAGGCTCCATATATTTTATTTTAACAAAATAAAATTTAACAAAATAAAATATCAGACAATAAATAGCATTTAGGCTCTGATCCAGCCAGCATTTATACATATGTTTAACTTTAAGCACTTGAGTTTTCAAAGTGCCGTGACTTCCATGGCATTATTCATATGCTTAAAGTTAAATATGTGCACAAGTGTTTGCTGCAGCAGGCCCTTCCCAATTTCATTCTGGCACTGATCCTTATAGTCTGAATAATGGACCTAGGTCATAAGCACTGTAGATAACCAGAGGCACTAATCATTATGGGCTTGATCGTTTATACATTGAAGTCAATGGCAAAGAAGGATCAGACCCTAAGGTCCCAATTCTGCAAACAATGGTGCATGTGAGTACTCTCACTGACTTTAATGGGACAACTCATGTGCATAGAGTTAAGCACGTGCATAAGCCTTCGCAGGAGCTGATCTTAAAACTAGCATATTCTTTATGTTAATAATTAATCACTAGGCCATGGTCTCTTCAGTGTAAAATATCAGATCCAAATTAATAACAAAGTCCCCAGTCTGTACTGCTCAATTTTCAGTATTTTCAACAAGCTAGAAATAAATGCATCAGGGCTTTTTTCAGCAAAGATGGTTTAAAATGCAATGCTCACTGGGCTACCTGGCTGGCTATAAATACCTTTCCCAGGAATGTCAAATGCTGGACAATCAGGTGGGCGCTTTCAGTCTTTCCAGCACCACTTTCTCCACTGATGATAATGCACTGATACACAAAACAAAGTTGTAAATGCATTGTTCACCATAAAGCTGATCAACTCAGATGTTCAACTGCTACTTTTACATTGTTTTGAATATATACCAAGACATCTTCAGAGTCAACTCTCTGTATATCAGTAAGAGTCACAAGTATGTTTGTTTCTTCACTCTTTTGATCGATAAAAGGTGCATCATCATAATCTCTGGGTGCTTATACATTTATGGAGAGAATAAGATCCATAGAGCCCAATGCTATGACACTATTTGAAACATGGACTCTTTTACTGGGAAAGTACCATTCTACCAAACGTACAGTCTCAGGGCTTGGCTACGCTTGTGAGTTACAGCACAATAAAGGCGCCCCGGGCGCACTAGCTCACTACCCGTCCACACTGGCAAGGCACATAGAGCGCTCTGACTCCGCAGCTACAGCGCTGCTGGTACTGCACCTTGGCGAGTGGAATAACATTTGCTGCGCCCCTGCTGGAGCACCGCAGCACCAGTGTGAACGAGGTGTTGCTTTACTGAGCTCTGATCAGCCTCCGGAAACGTCCCATAATCTCCTTAAGTCAAGTGGCCACTCTTGTCATTATTTGGAATCAGCTGGAGGAATGTGGAAATGCCCTTTGAAAGCTCCTTTACTGACAGCCAGCTGCTTATCTGCTCTGAGACAAAGCAACCATTAGTGTGGAATGCTGTGTGTGAGAGAGAGAGGCAGGGAGGTGAGGGGGGTCTGCTGCTGTCTGAATTTACAAGACAGCATGCTGACATGCTCTCAGCCCCCCCAAAATCCACTCTCTCTCCCCCCACATAGACACAACACACTCCCTATCACACTCCACCCACCCCACCCCCCATTTGAAAAGCATGTTGCAGCCACTTGTATGCTGGGATAACTGCCCATAATGCACCACTCCCATGCCACTGCAAGTGCCGCAAATGTGGCCATGCCAGTGTGCTTCAAGCTGTCAGTGTGGACAGACTGCAGCGCTTTACCTACTGTGCTCTACGAAGGCTGGTTTAATTCAAAGCGCTCTTCATCTGGAAGTGTAGCCATGCCCTAAAAGCCTGATCTTCCACTTAAAAAAAAATCCTCAGTGTTTGGTACCATGTACAGGGAACACCCTACACACAGTGCTAATCCCTGAGCTGGCACAGCATCCTGGGCTTCTAAAGAAGTCAGACAAACAAATGTGTTTCTGTTTATGAGAGGAACCCAGAAGAGAAGATCTGCATTCCTCCCATACCTGGTGTCAGAACTAACAGATCCGTAGCCACAGATTTTATTGATTGGATCAACCAACCCTGGGAGTCCTAGGCTCAAAGATTACTTGTACAGTAGTCTTTTGGAAACAGTAAACAGTAAATTAGCTATGCTGACAGTATACCAAGATGCCTATAAATAGTTAGCTACCTAAGCTCAAGGATATGGATCCACAAGGCAAAATTAGTTTGTAATCATATATAAGGCACTTGAAAAAATTAAGATTTACAAAATAAACCTGATGGGCTGATTTCAAAATGATGAACTTGCTTCTTAACTTCAACAAATCCCCTCGTCCCATTTATTCTACACAGATACTAGTTTCTTAGCAAAACCCCTCAAGAGTTACATAACTAATAGCTACATCTAATGGACCCTTCGTACCTGCACTCCCCAAAACCCAATAAACTGTCAACCCTCTTTCTCCTTTTTCATGTGCAGGGTTCATCTATATTCATCTTTGTCTGGTGTATTCTGAATACGGTTTTATTGTATTATTTTATTGTGTTTTTAAACCTTCTTTAGAAGTATTTACTATGAACTAATGTGCAGTATGCATGTCACAGAGGATTTTATAAATAAAATAATTATTATTCCCCAATACCCATATCTATGCATAGTGCATCATGTGAAAAGGAATACAAGAATTACAATCTTGAAAATATTGTAAGAAGGAATCCAGTTTCTGTACACTATATTTCCATTCTCATTAAAATCATTGCCATATAATTGTTTTGCGTCCTCATTAAATTTATGTTAGAACTCTCTTTATTATATTTTACCATGAAAATGAGTGATCCCATAGTTAATGGTTTGTATTTTCTGTGACTTGTAGTCACAGGGACTGATTCTCCATTGTCTTGCACCTATGCGAGCTAAGTGCAAAATGCCACTGATATGGCAGCATTTTACACACATTTTGCACAGTTGTAAATGAGTGTACTAGATGCAAGATAGTACAGAATCAGGCCCATAGGGCAAAGATCGTCAGCTGGTGTTATCTGGAATCAATGGAGCTACGCTGATTTACACTGACTGAGTATTCAACCTTATAGTGTCTACTACTGTACCATGACCTTTTCAGTAGTCCTAAAACTGATTGGAATGCTGTTCCATTTTTTCTTCTATACATACATACTCTGGAACAGAAGGTTTCACAAAGATCAGTGACAGAATACTAAACGTAACCTAAGTAATACAGCATTCTATGACCAATGTTAAGTATAAAACGAGATGAACTCGTTCTTACCTGATCCTTGCTGAAAGTTACCATGCCCTGGTAAGCAGCATCGGCAGAGGCAAATATGTGGGGGGGATTTGATGACCGCTTCACACCATGGTAAAGCGTGGAAAACTAAATGAAAAAGAAATCTGTCAAAATAAAAATTTCACCCTGTGTAATCAGGGATGTCAGGAAGGATGGTCTGGTGATTAGGATGCTAGCCTGGGAAGACGGTTCAATTCCCTTATGTGCCGCCGACTTTCTCTGTGATCTTGAGCAAGTCACTTTGTCTGTCTGTGCCTCAGCTCCCTATTTGTCAAATGGGGATAATAGTACTGCTCCCCCATAGGGTGTTGTGTGGGTAAATATATTAAAGATTGTGAGGGCTCAGATACTTTGGTGATGGGGAAGGGCACATAAGCTCGATAGAGATGTTCTCCACAGAATAATGATTTAAAGAAATTTTGTAAGTTTTATTTTAAATATATTTTTGTGGTTTTCAGTGACCAAGACTCCTAACCATTTACAAGCCTTTTCTTTCTTGTGCATCTTCAATTTTACAATATACAGCAGGTATTGTCCTCATCTTGTTGTTCCTCTTACCTGTGGAGAATATATGCTGAGATTCTGGAAGGGGTTTAAGGCTATTAAAATGTCTCCAACATAAGTATAAATTTGTAGATCAGCATAACGCTTCTGAAGTTGATGGATAATTGTATCCTAGGATTATAAAACATTTGACAGTTAAGAAATATTTTTCCAGATAGCAAAATTCATTGTAAATATATTGAGAACACTGAGTAATAACTGATTATCTTAAATGTTATTTGTCATTTATGTCAACCACTGACCTCACAAAACCAAACCAATATTTTCAAAACGTCATGCATCTCTCTTTACAGTATTGCAACAAAACCAAATTAAAAACAATAACCCTATTTTTTTATTAGTTTATGCTGTTATGCCTGTCAGAGAAGCAAACACTTTAATGCAGTAAATGGCCATAGAGGTTATCGGATTTGGGGGGGTTTCATTGCCAAACTTGCATGTAAACTGTCACTTAATTTTAGTAATTTGATTCTTCATGCTCATGAGTTCATCATAGAACAAAAAGGAACATAAAACAAGATCACAATTTTTCAGGTATTACTCCATAAAATTGTTTTATATGGGAACCCAGCACATTTTTATATTATATGTTGTTCCTGTTGGAATACAAGTTAAGGTTCCCCCAAGCTAAAATTAACAGGTTCTCTGCACACATGTGGTGTATTAAAACTTGAAGATTATACGTATGAGTTTATCACTCTTTTCATAATAGAGTCTTTATTATCTGTAGCTGGGACATTCTTTTAAATACATTATTGGTTTTGAAGAAAAATAATTCTAATCCTGGTTTTTGAGGCTAAGCTTCAATTTTCTTGCAAATAGAAAATAATTTAAACTAGCATCATCCATCATTCAGTTCTTCTGTGTTTTAGGTTTTACTGAAACTGCTTTTATATCACTGAGTAGAATATAAATGAACTTGTGATAGCAGATCAGAATCACGTGTGGAACAGTTATTCTTTTATGCCAAGACTATGAACAATTAATTTTGTGACATGATGACACTGTTAGAATAAAACCTATAAAGCAGAAGCAAGCAATACATGTGATGTAATGGTCAGGGCTGAGAAACTGATGCCTGAATGGTACAGTACCTCATTTAGAACCTCTAGATTTACTAGATCATCATCTAGAGCGTATTTGTTAGCCGCATCCACATGATAAGGTCTTCTAGTATGTATTCGTTCATACCTGCAGGTGTGTTAACAGAGTATCAGTGTGAAAACACGATTCTAAAAAATTCATCCAGTGAGAGGCAATAATAATTAACTTAGGGGGTGATCTTTTCAAACAGAAAACAGGCACACTCTCTAAACTACTTACCATGGAGCATTTTGAGGGAATATTTTTAAATAAATGCATCAGCTAAAAGCCCAACATAGCTCCCATATTTTTTCCTTCACAATATTTACCCCTTATCTTTTTAGCAGTGCTCTCAGATGAAGGATTATCTGTGGGCAGGCTGTCTCTGAATATTATATGTTCCAGAGTAGCAGTCGTGTTAGTATTCAGAAAAGAAAAGGAGTACTTGTGGCACCTTAGAGACTAACAAAATTATTTGAGCATAAGCTTTCGTGAGCTACAGCTCACTTCGTCGGAATGCATCTGATGAAGTGAGCTGTAGCTCATGAAAGCTTATGCTCTAATAAATTGGTTAGTCTCTAAGGTGCCACAAGTACTCCTTTTCTTTTCTGAATATTATAGAAACCTATCGAAATACCCTCCCCTTCTTTCCCACCTCCTCATCACAAGATATTAGTCCCACGTAAACATGAATATATTACCAGCTCATCTAATTAAATATTTTTTCTAGGAACTTTAGTTATTCCAACTACTGGGGCTACAACAAACAACAAAGAGTACAATGTCCTTCCCGTTACCTTGGCGTTTGCCAGAGCGTCTCCTCAGATGACCCTGCACCTGGTCCAGAACAACATTTTTGAACCACAACTGCCATCAGACTTTAAATTCTATGGATGTTCAGTCAGCTTCTCCTCAGAGATTTAATGATAGTCTTTAAGCCACCCAATTAGAAGCAGAGACAAACTGTCCCATAACCCCTTTATAATCTGATTACACTGAAGGAATCTTTGAAAAAGCTGGTGTATTTTTTTAAACAACATATCACATTTTATAAAGAAATGGGAACAAATTAAGAGAGTATGAAATGTCTTCCACAGAGGAGGTGACAGATGAACACCCTGTAAGCACGACCATGTTTTTTCTCTACAACAAATATAATCAAAGCATAGCAGGAGGACACCCACTGAGATACAGCAGCATCCTGCTGCGTAACACTAAGCATTGATCCTCAATGACAGCTCCTGACAGAATGCTGCTGCATCAGTTGCCATGTATAAAGTAGGAATCACATGAGAACACATTCCTAACCAATGATAATAGTACATCTGGTAGGTAGGACAATACTAGCATGCTTCTGTCGACACGTGTATATAATATGGAAGGTTGATGTGCAAAGAAAAAGATACCAGGTCTTTTCCCCTCCCCCCGTCTACAATTTCTGACAATTTGAAAATCATGTTTCAAAGAGCAGCATAAGTGCTCTTGCTCTACCCCCGCCCCCAACACACATGCAGTTCCAAACTTAAGTTTTCCGATACAACAAGCAAACTTACGGTCAGGTGCATAAGAATTATTGATCGGAATTAGCCTTTTAGCAAAGAGGGAGGAGGTAGAGACATTTAACTACAGTGGCACCCTGACAAATGCAGATTACATTTAAGGATCTTGTTTCTTGGTTTTTTTTTTTGCTCATTTTCATTGTTAGTTTTGGCTACTTAGTACACTGTAACATCCTAGAAAAATCATTTCTATAGATTTATTTGAACTCTGATTGTGTAAAATAGAGTCAGGATACAATTGTTTCACCAGCAATGAAAAAACCCCACCAAAATACTCATACAAATTTTTTGAGACAGTCTTATTTATATTTTGCATCCTATGTTCCCACACAATCTGGTGGTTTACTATGCTGCTATGCATAACCAAGAAGTGACACAAGGAGAAAATGAACAGGAAGTGATGAATTAATAATTACCGTAATGGGAGTCATTTCCTGTGGACAGCATGGATAGGATGTGTATTAGCTGAAACTCCCATCAAAGGGAACTTGTCATTTTCTGTTTTTTCCTGTGTTTATTTTTTTAAAAGGTGATATTTAGAGATTTACATTCATAATGATGGGCCAGATCCTCAGCTGGTGTAAATCAAAGGAGCTGATCTGGCCCATCGTTGTTTTGTTGATTGTTTTTGGTTTAAGCTTAAATCCAGAGTCTCTAATTAAATTGCAGAGAAGGATGTCATCGTGAGTAATCAGGTCCATCCAAACATAGGAACATTCATTAATCCAGAAGTAGAACAACTATTTTAACATTAGTCCCTTTATCGGCCTTGAGACGCACTAGGCAAAGTTGTTGTCAGAAAGGATGATGGAAGAAAACATCCATATTCAGACATTATTGAAGTGAAAGATTGCAGGAGCAATGTCAAATCACAGCAAATTTGCAAGTACTTTGGATGTTCCTATGTTTATACCATAGGTGCACGGAGGAAGCTACAATCATACCTAAACATCTCCAATTGCAGAGTGGCTTTGTAAACTAATCTCTTATCTGATTATAAAATTCCAACTGTTTCTTTTCCCTATGCGATAAACAAGTCAGTTTTATTACTGGAAATTTTCTTTTTACCCTGTACAAACAAATGAGTAAAGAAACTATTCTTAATCAAACATAAGGAAAACAAAGACCACTGTGAATATATATTTTCTTGTGCTTAACTCATTTTCTCAAGTACCTGATTAGGAGGAGAACATTAGGAGCATATCACATTAGCTTCAGATCTTGCCTCATCAGTTTTCTATTGACCCTATGGCCTGCAGATATGTTGACAGAGAGAAGGTTGAAGGAACGCAAATAGTAATATTTAATGGTTCTACCAATGTCAGCCCTCTACAGTTAATATTTTACCTAAAAAGTATATTACCAAAAAGCAGAGAAAATCAATTTTTAATTGGGGAATAGCCATATTTTTATGAACAAGATAAAATCAGTGACAACTATTCTTGGTTTTGTGATATATATGTATGTATGTGTGTGTGCGCGCACGTGCACCTATGTATGAAAATAAACAAAAGAACACTGACATAGGGTATTGGTGGCAGCAGCATAGAGGAGGATTATTTGGTCATTTGGGGAAGAAAATGTAAAGGGATCACGTGGCCCAAAGAAGAAGACATCCTCACTGACAGCTCCAAACTCAGGAGAAAGGCAGAGTGGACCAAAGATTTTCATCCATGTAGTGTCTGGAAGTACCAACACCCTCTCAAATTCCATCAGAGCCTCTTTCTTGGCCTAAATACTCTTGGTGCAATGAAACTTATCACAGTTTTTAGTTTATTCATATTTTATCTAGGACCAACATAGGAACAAATAGTTTGTGCATAGAAGAGGTGGAGGAAAAACAAAGAGTCTAAACTCCTAGCTCACCCTTTCTTACATTATTGTAATCTGAAAGCAAACGATTGCTCCTGGACTAAGACTTTGCAAGGAAAATATTGAACACAATGGGAAGAATTAACTGTGAACCTCTCACTGACCTTAATGACAGTCATAATGGAAACACTGACACAACCTTAAATGTTAACATCACAAATTTTGGCCTGGCTATAATAAAAATCTGTGTGAGCTCCAGCATAAGTATATACTGTGTGATCAGGCTGGGAATCAGTAGTTTCCTTGCCCATAATAGTTTTCAGGTTTTTGTCTTTTAACTCCTTCCCTTGATATTTATACAGCTGATGTCTGGAAGAGTTGCATTAAATCCTGCACAACATTTTACAATCTGAGCACTACTTTTGGTTTTGCTTGCCATTATACGTCTTAGCTCATGCAAAGAGGAAATTTCAAGCTTGATGCAATCAAATTCTTTACAGTTAATTGATTTCAAAACTGAATGCAAGCTGCCAAAGTAGCTGGCTATCTGTTTGTAAGATCTTCCCCTCCTCTGATAGGGTCCTGCACTAATCAAACTGGCTAATGACAATGCAGAGGGCTGCCAGGCCAGTGCAGTTCTGGTCCTGATATTTGACCTGCCGGCACTTCTGAACCTGCTCTCTTTCTGCATTCTTTTAATGTTAGCTAGGAGGCTTTTAGACTTGCCTCCTTCCCTAGTGACAAATTTACAATCTCTCATTAAGGGCACGAGGATTCAACACCAGGTTCCACCAGCTTCTACCACAGATAGAGCCCACAAAGAAGGGACCCCAGTAATGGAAAGCCTGCTAGGGTAGGCAGCAGTGTCACCAAGCACCTGCAACTTCCCTTCCTTTGGGGAGTTCACAGCTGACCAGTGGATCCTCCAAAATGGGCAGCAATGGGCAAGGAGAGGATGCGGAGAGGATGGCTGTGGGATGGGACAGATTCAGCATATTTCTTGGGCAATCTTCTTCAGTAGGTCTCCTATGGCAGGTAGCCAACTGCAGCTTCAAACTGTCCTCCACCTGGAGAGAGTATGGGGGCAGTGTAGTGGTGTGGCTGGAGCAGTGCCCCTTTGTGGACCTTCCAGGTGCCCTGGGGGAAGAAGTCTCTATTTCCGGTGTCCACTGAGGCAGACTGTAACCCATTGGCTCATTGTTGCCTCTTCAGTCTTACCCCTTTCTGGGTAGGTTAAACCTCAAAATGTTCTACAACAAAAAGCAAGCCTACCTCAATGCTGGGCCATCCCCCAGTCTTCCAGGACAGCGTTCCTGTCCTTTAATTTGGGCTTTCTTCCCAAATAGTCTCTGATTCAAGCATTGCTCATTCCTTGGGGTATGATGTTCCTGCCCAGTGACTGCTCCAGCAATCAGGCCCGTCTCTCTGCAACTCTGCAAGCAAAGCTCCCTTCAGGCGGAGAGGCGGAACTCTGTCCTCCTTCCTAACCAGTCAACTGAGTCAGGCTCTCCTTTTATTGCCCCTCCAGGCTTTGAATTGGCTGCAGGTATAGCAGGCAGGGCTAGCTGAGCCCACAGGTTCTTCTTCATCCTTTCTCTGCTGGTGCAGGGCCCCATCTCAGGGGAGTATAATTTGTAACTTTCTGTGCCAGCATAGATGGGGGGAATTAAATCTCACAAAGGGTTAATTTTTCTGCTAATGGTTCTCTCTCTCTCAGAAATGCACATGGCAACAAAGCTCGGTCTTTGCATTAAGACAGGGCGGCTCAATATGGATCAAATAAGAACCCATCCACTCAGACACTAAATCTTCACTTTCCCCTATTATCATGAGAAGATGAGCTGGCCAGAAGCTGGCAGAACAAGTTGCCTGACTGACCCTTCTGAAGGGAAGAACTATTGGTAGAGGGGAGCACAGGCTCTCCAGATAGCAGAGAAACAGCAGAGAGAGCAGAGAGAGTGGAGTGAGGCTCCTTAAAGCCTCTGTTAATCTGAGAACTGGCCATTTTGAACCATAACCATTTTGGATTTGCCCAACACCAATTTGTGACCATCAGCTTGATTCTTCCAGACTGCAGTTCAGCCTGGGAGTGCTACAAAAGACCATTGTTTTTGTCAATTTTAACCACTATGATGGTTGATTGAGAGGGTTAGCAAAGTAGACAGGTGGCAATGGATTAACAGAGCTGCCCCATATTAACTTCCTCTGAAAATCAGCCAGATGCCATCAAGGGACTTACCAATGACCTGCAACCTATTTATTAAGCATATCTCTGCTAGACATGACATCCACTACCTTTTCATCTCCTAATATCAATAGCATTCTATAGAGGGCCCTCTAAGGCTCTTTTCTGTTACTCTTCTATTTCATCACAACAGTATAATTTGAAGTGTTTTTGTTGCACAATACCTAAAATGTTGAGGGCTGCTTCAGGAGGAGGATGCCAAGTGAAGGTTAAAATGCATATTCTACTATTTTTTAAATTGTTTCTAAATTCCAGTATTTTTCAAAATTGTTTTTCCTCATCAGGACTTGCAATTATTCCCCCAAACCCAAAAAGCAGAAACTGCTCTTACTGAATTTGTATTCCTCCAGCTCACACATGGCCACTCTCTGTTATTTTAGATTTGCTCCTGATTGCTAGAATGGGTACAATGATTTTTTATTTTAGGATTTCTTTTTACTTGCTGCCTGAGATTTTTGAGTATTTGAAATTGCAGGGGAAACTATTTGCAAAAATGTATCATGAATTATTTTCTGGTGTTTTTCAAAATGTCAACAAAATATTTTATGCACTCCCCCCCTCCCCTGCATTTTCCAACCAATTCTATTCACAATTACTCGGCTGTTGGAAGTATTTCTTGCACTCATTTTTTAGTTTTGAAAAAAATACCATGGAAGGATTTGGTTCAGGGATAAATCCATATGAAGAAATCAAGAATTGGCAATCAGACTTAAGGATGCAAGAAGAAGGTAGAATTTTGAGATTCCCAACTTTGAAGTTGCTCTTCTAAATGTAGCACAACAACATCTTTAAGCATAATGATATTATGAAGTTTGACATATAAGTTTTCCCATTGTTTACATTTTGAACCAGCTACCAGCTCTGCCAAGTTTGGATGAGGTCTTGACATGTACAATTCCACAATACACAACTACTTTTTGCAGTATATATTGCCAGTGAAGTCAGCTCAAAAAGCAGTTTAACATTTAGGAGTATCAGGAAACAGCCTGCTGAAAATCAGTCTAGATGGTGGAATCTCTTGTGCCATGAATCAAAAAAACAACTGACCACAAAAATGAGTTCAAGACATCAAAAGACATGTTTGGAAAGGGAACAGCTCTCCATTATAATCT
The DNA here is from genome assembly GCF_965140295.1 of Lepidochelys olivacea. NCBI lineage: Eukaryota > Metazoa > Chordata > Testudines > Cheloniidae > Lepidochelys > Lepidochelys olivacea. Next base: position 39,702,015 of record NC_140421.1, on the reverse strand, counting down.
CCCCTAATGGATTATCCAACATACCCAAATGCTATTTCACAAAAATATTTACCTACCGGAACTGAGCAAGGGTTTTATTGTGAACGGAGAGCTTGGAGTTTCCATAATCACTAATACTCCCCCCTTCCCTGAGCCTTCCAAGGGACAGAGAAAATAGATAGAAGTAGGCAATATTCAAGTTCTTCTTCATTAATATTTTTACAATGACTAAAAGTGTGCCTAAGGGTGTCTAATAGAACAAGTAAAATACAAACTTCTGCCTTCAAGAGATTACAATCTAATTTTATAGACATAATGCAACAAGTGAAGACGTTATCATAATTACCACTTCACAGGTGGCTGAATTGAGGCACAGTGAAATTAAGTGATTTACCAAGCTGCCATATGGATTTAGTGACAGAACGGGGAACAAAACTTGGTTATGCTAATTCCCTGTCCTATTTTTTTTATGATAATGATTATGTATATAGTTCCATGAAATGTTCCATGCAAATCGATGAGGTCCCTGCCTGGAAAAATTTACAATCCAAATATAGCAAGACTGTGCCCTAGCCACATTATTACACACCCTCCTTTATTTATGGCATACAGTATTTATGTCAAAAAATCTTTACAGACACTGCATGTGACCGGGAGCTCTGCTCATTTACTCCTGAACCATGCATCCATGCATCTGTTATTGATACCCTTTCCTGAATTTGAGTCCACCTCCCTTCTATTTTTCCCCAGTTCATTACTATGTGGGGCCTGAGTCTATCAAAACAAACTCTATTCCTGTCCCTCATTCAGCACCAGGTCATTTTCTGTAGCAATATACTCAGTCCCTTCCCCAGCATCTCACGTTCATTATGTAAGGCCAGGTTCAGTAACAAGAGTTTGATAAAAGAAAAGGAGTACTTGTGGCACCTTAGAGACTAACCAATTTATTTGAGCATAAGCTTTCGTGAGTTACAGCTCACTTCATCGGATGCATGCAGTGGAAAATACAGTGGGGAGATTTTATATACACAGAGAACATGAAACAATGGGTGTTACCATACACACTGTAACAAGAGTGGTCAGCTAAGGTGAAGTGATGATGAAGTGAGCTGTAGCTCACGAAAACTTATGCTCTAATAAATTTGTTAGTCTCTAAGGTGCCACAAGTACTCCTTTTCTTTTTACAGGTAAGGTGAGCTGTTACCAGCAGGAGAGTGGGGCGGAAAAAACCTTTTGTAGTGATAATCAAGGTGGGCCATTTTCAGCAGTTGACAAGAACATGTGAGGAACAGTGGGGGATGGGGGGAAATAAACATGGGGAAATAGTTTTACTTTGTGTAATGACACATCCATTCCCAGTCTTTATTCAAGCCTAAGTTAATTGTATCCAGTTTGCAAATTAATTCCAATTCAGCAGTCTCTCACTGGAGTCTGTTTTTGAAGTCTTTTTGTTGAAGAATTGCCACTTTTAGGTCTGTAATCGAGTGACCAAAGAGATTGAAGTGTTCTCCGACTGGTTTATGAATGTTATAATTCTTGACATCTGATTTGTGTCCATTTATTCTTTTACGTGAGACTGTCCAGTTTGGCCAATGTACATGGCAGAGGGGCATTGCTGGCACATGATGGCATATATCACACTGGTAGATGTACAGGTGAACGAGCCTCTGATAGTGTGGCTGATGTGATTAGGTCCTATGATGGTGTCCCCTGAATAGATATGTGGACACAGTTGGCAACGGGCTTTGTTGCAAGGATAGGTTCCTGGGTTAGTGGTTCTGTTGTGTGGTGCGTGGTTGTTGGTGAGTATTTGCTTCAGGTTGAGGGGCTGTCTGTAAGCAAGGACTGACCTGTCTCCCAAGAGCTGTGAGAGTGATGGGTCGTCCTTCAGGATAGGTTGTAGATCCTTGAGGATGCGTTGGAGAGGTTTTAGTTGGGGACTGAAGGTGATGGCTAGTGGCGTTCTGTTGTTTTCTTTGTTAGGTCTGTCCTGTAGTAGGTAACTTCTGGGTACTCTTCTGGCTCTGTCAATCTGTTTCTTCACTTCAGCAGGTGGGTACTGTAGTTGTAAGAATGCTTGATAGAGATCTGGGAGGTGTTTGTCTCTGTCTGAGGGGTTAGAGCAAATGCGGTTGTATCGGAGAGCGTGGCTGTAGACAGTGGATCGTGTGGTGTGGTCTGGATGAAAACTGGAGGCATGTAGGTAGGCATAGCAGTCAGTAGGTTTCCGGTATAGGGTGGTGTTTATGTGACCATCACTTATTAGCACCGTAGTATCCAGGAAGCGGATCTCTTGTGTGGACTGGTCCAGGCTGAGGTTGATGGTGGGATGGAAATTGTTGAAATCATGGTGGAATTCCTCAAGGTGCCACAAGTACTCCTTTTCTTTTTGCGGATACAGACTAACACAGCTGCTACTCTGAAAAGAGTTTGATACTGTCCTCTACATTTTCTGAAAAATGCTCCCTTCCTAGGGACATCTAAACCTTGATGGGTGCGAGATTATTCTGGCTCCCAAAATGGGCTGCAAATTAGTTTCCATTTGCTAAAATGTGATGATATATTTTGGCTCCAGGAGAGAGAGAGAACTGGAAAATATAGCCTTGCTGGAACACTGGTAACTGAAACCCAAGATTCTGGTTTGTTTATTCTGCTTTCTGGACTTTTCCTTATCCATGAGATACAATATTTTTAAATGAAAACCTTATGCAAATATTGTTATGGTAAATGTGATAATGAAATGTATGTGGATATTATTATTTAACATATATATTGCAGAAGCATCTAGGAAAGAAACCAACGGCCCTATTGTGCTGGATGCTGTACAAAGATACAGTAAATGACAGTCCCTGCCCCAAAGAGCTTATTTGCTGGAGTTGGAGGAGATGGGGAAATAAATGTAATGGCCAGAACTCATTTCCATGCAATGGTGACACCTGATTTTGGGCTAAGGGTTTACCAAGCGAGAATAGAAGGGACAGGTTAGACACAAGACCAGAGTACTAAAGGAAGGACAGAGGGTGAAATCCTGATTCCATTTAAGTCAATGATAAAACTTGCAGGATTTCATCTAGAGAAACCAGATCAGATCCTTGGCCCACAGTGGCACGAAGTAGTCGGAAACCTACAATATCAATGGTGATTCTCCCAGTGCTGGGCGAATCTCTCACTGGCATAGAGACAATCACAGCATGTGTGACTGAAACGCAACTGTACTCCAGTGATCTGTCTGCCAGGTGGCCCCTTGGGTTGTGGGCAGCTGAAGAGTTTTGGTCAGCCCAGAAGTAGCTCTATTTAAGTCATAGGGCTTGCATGGCATCCATTCACCCTAGGACCAGAAAAGTAAAAAAGGTGACTTAGAGCCACTTTTTCTCTCCCTTCAGTTGCACTAACCATAACTTGGCCACAACCACTGGTTGAGCCCATTATGGCAATAAATTCAAAGTAATGTATTAAACTGAGGCCATTTGAAATAACGTGGCCCAGAGTTCTAGAATTTAGCTTTTGTATTTCTTCCTAATAATATTTTTACAGTTTTTTCATTTAAATACAAATTTATGTAAAGGATAGAATTCTGCCAGTGTGATTCTGATTCCAATTTTATCAGTGTAAATCAAGAGTAATTCTCTTGAAGTTAATTGAGGTAGACCAGTGTAAAACTGGTGAGTGAAATCACACTGGGGCCATATGGATGTTCATCTGAGACTGTGAATTCCTTTCACAGCTCATTTACTAATAATGAAAAGAGGAGAATTTTATCCAAGAGAAACAAGTAGGTCTTTTGCTGCCTGTCACAGCTATGGTTCTAAAGATATGTCTACACAGCAAAAGCTGTGCACAGGCTCATCTACACCCAAGCTAGCTTGAATACAGCTAATACAGGAAACAATACCTGGAAAGACAGCACAGTGTGGGCTCCATCACAGGTAATGCAAGCCTGGCATGGATCTTGGGTATGAACTTGGCTTGGTCGCCTGCTCTGAAGCCCACACTGTGCTGTCTTCAATGCTATTACCCACACAAGCTGGATTCAAGCTAGTTCAGGTAGTCTAGCCCATGCTCAGCTTCTTCTGTGCAGACTCACCCTAGGGTTCCTTCCCATTTTTAAACAAGGAAATTGACAGTGTGATAAACACCATGGAGACTAACGGCTTTGAGGTGAGCAAAATAATTTCACAGGAAACTGAAAATAAAGGCTGCAGAAACCATAAGGGAATAAAAGGACACAGTATCCTGATTTCTGCTTCCTTGAGTCTAGATAAACGCTACTAACCAGGGTGGTGGATGGCACATTAAAGAACAGGTGGTCTTAGAGATAACATGGATCTGTTCCATTGAGGGTTTTATAGCTCAGTATATATTGGAAATGGATCTGATAGCACACAAGGTTCCAGTGCAGGATGGGTAGAATGGGCCTAATAGATAGTCTTTGGTTTATACCACTTAAAAGTATTATTTATCAGTTGCAGCTTCTTCATTACTTTCTTGCTTAGGTCTAGACAGCATGGTTGCAATTGTCTAGCCTGGATATGACAAATGCATGAACTACTGAGGCGAGGAATTTATCCAAGATAAAGAGACTGAATCTTATTAGCTGGAGATGGCGGGAGCAGCTAACGGTAACTGACTGTGGAAAGCTGCCACCCCAATACACCTCTTTGTGATCAGATGTGAATCAGTTTCCCCCACTGTCGTTTGGTCTTCTCTGATTGTAGGAGAGTCTTGGCCATCCAGACAGCCCACGTTGCAGATTCCTGCTTCTTTTGGGGCCACAGAGTCCTTTATCAAAGGACAACAGAAAGGTAAACGAAACAAAACCTTCAGCCCTGCTGTGCCCAGCTAACCACCTCTTCCTCCCAAGCACACCTCACCCACTACAGTTTGTCCCCACGCTTTGTCTCAGGCTCCTGTGCCTTCATTGACCCCACAGTCCAGAGGCTGACACACTCCCCACCCCAGAGTTCATGTAGGCTACAGCTCCTCAGGAACCCTATCTCAAGTCAGGCTTCCAGCTGACCCCTGCTCTGCTCTGCTTCCCCCTTCTCAGCCTTCTTTCAGGTTGCTTCCCAGAGGGACGGCATTTCCCACCTCCTCTCCTCTCCATTTCTCTACGTGGACTCATCCAGCTCATTATGGAGGAAAAAAACCCACAAACCCCTGCTCTCCCCCACCTGGACTTTATCTCTAATTAGGCCTGGCCCATCCTCCAGGTGATGCTGGCTAATTGGCCTCTCAAGCCCATTATGTGGGGTACACACCCTATTACACTGATGTTATTTGATTTTCCGGGGTCAGTGATGTGCTCAGCATGACCTTCAGACTAAGCACTATCTTGACTGACAGAGGGTATGTGTCTTTGACTGTAGGTGAAGTGATGGTGTTTACCACCTCCTCAGAGCATTCACATCTTTCAAGCATCATTTTGGGCTTTCCTGGTTTCAGTTTGCACTGTTCTTCTGCTTAATTTCTTGCTTTGCTGTAAATTGTGGAATAACAACTTGAGTTACAATCTCTACAACTTTGCAGCATTTCTAAGTCAGTTCTCCTAGGGTTTCTAGCCTGTAGCCCTGCCATTTGTGTTGTGATCTCACAAAATAAGCAAGGCTAATCTTCTTAGATTCTCTCAGGATTTAGACGAGACACCTGCAAGGAACACATAGATGCTGAGTCAATAATGAACCAATGCATGATAGTGAGCACCATTCTGATGCTGAAATCTTTCAAATCAGACATAAAAGTGGAACCTCCTGATCACTTGTAGTCAGTAATCACTAAGGAGTCTGGCTCTTTTCACAGGAAAAGTCTTGGTAAATTCCCAGTTCTAGATAATTGCAGTCTGCCTCCTTAGTTTCCTTTAAGTTTTAATGGGAAAATACATTATTTTCTGCTCTTTCTTCTAGACTGTTTTGTGGTGCTGATATGCACTCTCAAAAAAAGTTTCCTTATTTCCACACCCAAGCAGTTATTAGATGATTTTATATAAAGACTAACATTTTATTATACATTACATATACATGTACACATTAAAGAGTCAGAGAGAGCACGCACACCGCGTGGTGTGGCAAAAAGGTTTTATCAGCATGCCCTTGGAATTCCAATGTATTTACAAAAGGTGAAGCTATTGTACAAGTGACTTCTGCAGATCAGCACAAACGGATACCAATAAAACTTTTATATAACACTGCACCATCATGTGTTCTGTGTATGTCATATACTTGATTGAAAACTATTTTTAAATGCTTTAGAGACTTTTAAAACTTTTCATTGGTACTCTTTTTTCATATCCCTCTGCAAAGCCAGGTCCCTAAGCCCTGGTCTACACTGAGGGAGGGAATCAATCTAAATTTCTCAACTTCAGCTACGTGAATAATTTAGCTGAAGTTGACGTACTTAGACCTATTCACCACAGTGTCTTCACTATGGTGAGTCGACTGCTGCCGCTCCCCCGTCGACTCTGCCTGCACCTCTCATGGCAGTGGAGTACAGGAGTCGACTGGAGAGCACTCGGGGGTCGATTTATCATGTCTAGACTAGACATAATAAATCAGCCCCTGCTGGATCGATCACAGCCTGCCGATCCAGCAGGTAGTGTAGACATACCCTAAGTATCAAAAGTTCAACTGTACAGACCTCCGAGGAAGAAGAAAATTATAACTAACATACGTATGATACCTTTAAAAATTAACTTAGTTAGTTTTTCTACCAATAATAATCTTATGATTATTAGCATCAGTCCAATATCTCAATGTCTTTCAGAGCTGGAAGTAAGTGCCCATTGAGAAGTTATGGATCTCCCAATTCCCAAAGTATACTGGGGCAAACCTTAGTGATGGCCAGATGTAAGCTATTAGACCTTACTCACACTGGAAGCTCTTTTGGGGAGGGGATGTTTTTTTGCTATATGTCCACACAGTACCTAGCAAGACTGTGCCTGATTCCGGATTAGGAGCTGTAGGTGCCACTGCAATTCAAAATTAAAATTTGTTACTGGGCTAGGGCTGTATACTGCCCATCCTGAATCTCAGCTTAATGTTGTTTTGGGTGGAAATAGCACATTTAAAAGGTGGGAAGTATAAGGAAACATGTCTCTGTCCGGTTGTTTTATAGAAATGATAACCTTGTGATGGTGTTTAAGTCTTTGGAATGTTAGAAAAAGATGGATTATCCGGTGGACAGCAGTTAGGCAATCAAAGGTGCATGATAAGTGCTATTTATAACAAAGTTCCATGATTAATCACGACTGTCACCTCCTAGTAAGTGTGTATCTGTCTGTCTGTATGTACATGTATGTATATGTCCCTTTCCATCACAGGGGTATTACAAAGAGTAATTTATTATTTTTATTATTCATTTATTATTTGTATTTTAGTAGTGCCCTAAGAGCCCCAATCATTGACCAGGGCTCCATCATTCTACGTGCTGTACAAACACAGAACAAAAATATGCCCGAAAGAATTAGAGCTTTAAAGAGTTTTGAGATCCCCAGATAGACCATATATAAATATACAATGTATTATTAGTCTGTGTCACACAGGGGGAGCCCAAACCAAAACCCACATTCCAAACTAACTCCCCTTATAAGACCCTATTGTCACTTGCTTATATCTTTGTGAAATTTTAACCATTTGGACTGAAATTTTCCATGCCAGGTGTCTTCCTCAGCCTGAATTTCTTTGGCAAATTTCAGCCAACTGTTTCTGAGAACAAGGCTAATGAAGAATACATTATTTTGAGATGTTAAAAAATTCTTCAGACCTTTTCTTTGAAATGCTTTAGCTCCTCTATGCTTTGGAGCAGGGACTTGAAATTTGCCAGCAGAGTGGGCTGTGTGTCTGGGACATGCCTTTTGCCACCCCCATGAAAATCCACCCACATTTTGCAAAGTTATAAACCTTTGAATATGTGCAGTTCACAGGTGCTCAGTAGAGACTTCTTTGATTTTAACAGCTAAAATCTGACTTTGCAACTTTAATTATGTTTGTAATGTAGCATGTGTGTGTATAATATGAATAGTAGTGTTGGGAAAATATGACTTATGCAGAGGAAAAAATTATTTCTATACTGTGTTGAAATATAACGAGAAGTCCGATAGCACCTTAAAGACTAACAGATTTATTTGGGCATAAGCTTTCGTGGGTAAAAAAACGCACTTCTTCAGACGCATGAGAAAACTACAGATACAAGCATAATTATACTAGCACATGAAGAGAAGGGAGTTGAAGGTGCTGAAGTATTTTTTTCACAATACTCAGCAGAAGTAGTACTTCATTTAATAAGAAACTAATAAACACAGAATCATAGTAATGTTAGGCTGGAAGAGACCTCGAGAGGTCATCTAGTCAATCCCCTCACCCCGCCCCCCAGCTGAGACAGAACCAACTATATGTAGCTAGACCATCCCTGACAGATGTTTGTCTAACCTGTTATTAAAAATCTCCAATGATGGGGATTCCACAACCTCCCATGGAAGTCTATTCCAGTGCTTAACTACCCTTATAGTTGGAAAGTTTTCCCCAATATCTACCCTAAATCTGCCTTGCTGCAGATTAAGCTGATTACATACTAAGCAGCCTGTTGATTCGAGTTTTCTGAAAATTTCCACTTGCTATTTCCTGTCTCTAAGGCCTAAATTGTGCTTCTTCAGTCTGCCCTGTCTAGTGGTGGTACTGCCGCAGTAATAGCGCAAGGAAGGAATCGTGTCCCAAAACAGTTAAGGTTCCTTCCCACCTTTCCTGTGTTTTTTAGGGAGGTGGATAGTAATCTGCTACTGGTCTTGATCAGTAGCACATTGCTAACCCTCCCTGCAGTTGAGCTGCACTGGCCATAGCATAGAGTCCAGGATTCCTCCACTCAAGGGGAGTAGCAGGTGGGAAGTGCATATTTACATCTGTGTGTCTGGACCCAAGGGCAGGGCTTTATGCTGACAAGCCAAACTATTTTTGATGTTGGTAAAGATTAGTCTAAAGATGGCAACAAATTCTGTATGTAATGTATTTGGAATGGATCAGGTTGTAAATTCTTTGGAGCAGGAACCATGTCTTCTTAGGGACCTGAAAGCAAGATCCCTCAGCTGGGCTTTTCCTTCTCCACTGATGATTCCCAGTTTGTAGAGTTTTACCGGGAAACTTCCCCAGCCAGGCTGAATTAGCCCCCCAGCTCCCTAGGTGAGACCAGTCATCACATGCTCAGCTCTGCTCTTTCTGCTAGTTCAGGGCTGCTGCCTGCTGTGAGTGTGTCTGGATGCTGGGCTAGAAGACTACAATTTGGATTTTAGTACAGTTGTGTAATCTGCACCTTGAGCCCTGCACCCCTTTGTGGTGAGGGAAAATCCTGGGACCGAAGCAGCCTGCCCTGAAGAGGATCCCTGCCAGCAGAAATCAGCCCCTCTTTAGCAGCTGAGGAATCCAGAGTCATCTCTGAACTTGAGGATCATTCATGGAGTTTGTGAGTGCACCATCTTTTAATCCGTCAGGAAATTTGTTTTCGGGACCCCCTACTCACTGAACTGTGTCCTCAAGCCAGGGAGTAAGGGTTTGGGGGTTTTATAACCTGCTGCATATTAAACCTGTGGAGGGATTTACCACCTTCTCCCACTTGCGAGTCCTTTGGGCTGTTCTGAACCCAGTCAGCCACACTGCTAAACCACTGCAGAGAAGAATTTTGTAGTCATAGGTCATCAAGGTCCCCAACAAAATATGTGTACCAACAGGACACTAATCTTACATTTGCTACATCAAGTCACGTGACTGGGGAAAGTCACAGGTATTAGCAGCATGGGCACCAGTGAACCTAAAAATAGTGTTTTACCCTGTTATGTTATATTTGTCTCCTGTTTAATATAATTATTGTGTTGAATATATTGTACGTGTTTGTGTTATTTCTTGGAAGTCTCCAACTATCTGGCAAGTAAATGGGATTACCCTGTGATTAGAATTTTCCTCCCAAGCTGCTCTGGTGACCCTGCCAAGAAGAAGCAAGGGGGGTGGAGCCACCACCAAATAAATTCATAGGAAAAAATAAAGAAGATACACCCTGCTGAGTGGGTGGCGGGATCCAGAAGAACCCAGACCTGTCCATCAAAACAGATTGGCAGATTGCAGTAAGCAGGTTGGCATTAAAGAAGGTAACCGGGTGGAGAGGGTGTGCTAGACTTGTGTTATTTGTTTATATTCATCCTTTGTAATTTGACCTAGTTTCCACTTTTTGTAGGACTCTTTTCTGATTTTTAGATCATTTGTTAAGCCAGGGTGGTCTCCTGCCATACTTCCTATCTTTCCTACACAGTGGGATAGTTTGCTCTTGTGCCCTTAATATCTCTCTGAAAAACTGCCAACTGTCTTCAATTGTTTTTCCCCTTAGACTTGCTTCCCACGGGATCTTATCTACCAACTCCCTGAGTTTGCTAAAGTCTGCCTTCTTGAAATCCATTGTCTTTATTTTGCTGTTTTTCCTCCTACCATTTCTTGAACTCTACCCTTTCATGATCACTTTCACCCAAGCTGCCTTCCACTTTCAAATTCTCAACCAGTTCCTCCCTATTTGTCAAAATCAAGTCTAGAACAGCCTCTCCTCTAGTAGCTTTCTCCACCTTCTGAAATCAAAAATTGTCTCCAATACATTCCAAGAACTTCTGTGCCCTGCTGTGTTATTTTCCCAACAGATGTCTAAGTAGTTGAAGTCCCGCATCACCACTAACTCCTGTGCTTTGGATGATTTTGTTAGTTGTTTAAAAAAAGCCTCATGCACCTCTTCTTCCTGATTAGGTTACTTGACTAATCATAATGGAGAAGAACTGATTTAACATGGAGCCAAGTACCTATGACAGTAGCAGGGCAGGCAGAGAGTTAGATTATGCTGGACAAACATGGGCTAACAGGCACAATCCCTCCCCCAGCTCCCAGGCATACAGGGGCAATTCACATGCTGCATCTTACTTTTGGGTGATTGCAGCCTGCACCCCGCAGCACTCCCAGCTAGCTCTATGAGATGGCATGGAGAAAGGGCCATGGCCATGGTCCTGACTCTTCCTCATCCCCTCTGTATAGACTCTTGGGGTGCAAGGAGGAAGCAGTCTTTGAGCTCCTCCAAGCATGGGAAGGACACTGGTGAGTCTAGATCTTCTGCATGGTGCATAACTGGGTTGGGGAAGGCTCCTTGTGCCTCTCCCCACCACTCCCTATTCATATTTACCCAGAGGCAGTTTGGTCCAGAGGCGAGATAATACAGAAACTGTTCTGATGTGAGCCTGGGCTAGATGAGGGATTAATATTCCACCAGCAGAAAAATAGGGAAGACACATTCACCTTGAAACCTCTAGCTATTCCAGTATTTTAACTTGTACATGTACATTTAGGCTTTTCCTTTTTAATCAGCAGATTCTTACAGTATATAAGTATATACATTTTTACGAGTCATGAATCATGACATTTAATTTTCTTCATCAACATTAGTGGGTATTTGTTTATAACAATGGGCCTGAGCTTATCTAGTACTAGACAAATTTTATATTACAAAATGATTGCTGAGCATAGGAAGGTGTGTTCATTTGCATTTAAATTCACTTTCAAAACAGTGAAATCCTGCCACCTTCTGGATAGTAACCAAAATAAGAGAAATTTCTTCTAGTCAGCCTTAAAGGATGCTGGAAAAAAGTACCCTCTACTGATGATGAACATTCATTGCTCTTTTTCACCACATTTTAAAAATTAAGTGTTAGGCTGTATAAAAATAATAGTTCTTATTAATCCACAGGCAAAACAATCATATTAAGTATTAAAGGGCTTCCCCGCTCACTAGTAATAGCTAACCAAGTTGCAAACAACTTTAAAATGTTCAATTCTTAATCTTTTCTAATAGTCACTTTGCTGCTCATGTTTATACTTTCAGGTCTGCTACCAAAACATAACAGAATTTCTATCCACACAGTGTAAATAGCTTATTAACTGTTCAATAAAAATCCCTATATTAGCAGTACTAGTGATAAATGCATTAAATGAATATATATAAAAACAAAGTCAAATGGGACAGAGAAAGATAGTGTGGTTTTCATGTTATGGTTGAATAAAATAAGTTATAAAGGCACAAGTGGGAAGATTATTTCTCCATTCATATGGCATGCAGCACTTAATACAAATAAAATTGCTAATGCATGTAGGTGATCATCTGAAGTAATAAATGTCTGAAAATTAAGCATTTTAAATTGTGCTTCCAGGACTAGTCAGAGGAAGGCTGCAGAATAATGCAATGCACAGTACCTTATTTTGGCTACAAAGTCTAGCTGTTCTTGTGCTTGGATGAGATCAGCCAGCTGTTTTTGCAGAGACATATCCTTACCATGGGCTTGTCTAATAAATGGATGCTCTAAAAGGTGGGTGACTGAAGGACGCTTTTCAAAATCCTTAATAAGACACCTGCGGAAATAGAGCAATAGCATTACACATACAGTACATGCTGTTTGATAACAAAATCATTTAATTGGACTTGAACATTAAACTGTTGACTTATTCTCTGGCAGTTCTGTCACAGAAACCAGATTGCTTTTTCTACTTATTGGTATTATTAATTATATGAGAGGACCATATTCACTTTTCATTTACAGTGGAGTAAATCTGGAACAACATTACTTAACTCAATGGAGTTACTTAACACTTATAACACTGGTGTAACAGAGCAGAACTTGGACCAGTAAACATATGTCAATCTTTTAAAAAAGAGTAAACAGCATAAAGTACAGGTTTGCAGCTTTACTATAGTCTTGTTTGAAGTATCCATTCAAAGTAGTTTTCATCTGAGAACAAAGAGTAAAGTCCTGGAGTAATTAATTTCCTACATATTATCCAATGGGAATTCTGACTGAGTGAGGACTGCAGGATTTAGCCCAAAAAAATAAATGAGTAAGTGAACACTGGTCAGAACAATTTGATGCCAAGTTTTTAATAAACTAAGAATGTTTTCAATGGGCTCTTACATGCTATGGTGATGGGTATTAGTATAAGAACCTTGACAGGTAAATTAGTAAACCTACTTAATATAGATCAGACTAGACACAAATGACTCAGACTTAAATGCTAACTAGGATGGGCAAGTTCAATCGCTGACAGGGTCAGGTGATCTCGTAATGAGCAAACAGACAGAGCTTATGAAATTAACATGGAATAATGCTTAACTAATAAATATCATAGCATACTGTCAAAGATCTAAAATCTAGGAAGCCATGATAAGAAGTATAATTCAGTGCCAGTACAGTAAAGCTGGAATAATATGCTCCAAATAGAGAAATGCATTTAAACTATCAGATTTTTTTCAAAACTGTCCTTTAATTTCTTTTTGTATTAGTTTGTTCAATTTTATTTAGTTCAGTAATTATACTGTGATTATAACCTTTTGATCATTTGAGAATCAGCAAAGGAAAAACTATATTACAGTATATATGGCAATCCTAGCATATATCTATCATTTCAGGGAACTCCTACTGGACTCCAGTGCAAGATGAGACTGTCTGAATAGATGCTTTAAAATTAAAATGTTTTACACTTCATATTTACCGATGTTTCATGAAGCAATTACACTAAATATACATTTAAAGAAGTCTTTCCTTTACATGAGAAAATTTGTCAAGCAGAGGATACCATTTTACACAAAAAGTGCAATGAAACTTTCATACCTTTTATAGCGCTCAATACTCTACCAATAGCAATCCGCAGACTTTAAAATTATATCTAGAACATTATACATTTTAGTTTATTACAAAATGCACTAGCAAATTATTAAAGCTCAGCCTCACCTTGAATATTTTCTAGAACATTAAAGCCTGGTTCCCAGAATAATCCTGCAACATCTGTCTTTCAAAATAATTTTAATAATTTTGGTTCATCGGGATCATTTTCACAGCCCTTCTCGTTGACCTTCATCTAGTCCAGAAAAGACAGCCTGTAAAATGTTCTGTCAGTTTTACAATTGGTCAGGGGAGTTTTGCTATCTGTTAGAACTGGAGCTTCCTGATAGACAAACTAAACCAACAGAACCTACATTATCTCCATTCCTCTGACTGCGGAGCTATCAATACCACTCCTGTCCCGCCATGAAAAGAAATCAATCATTTGTCTTTTACATGTTCTGAGTCCTTTTTGGTTTGTTTTGGGGTTTTTTGTTTTTTATCCGTGATTTTTAAAAGTGAATGCACTCACATATAAAATATTGGGCATGTCAATCTCCATTTAAATGTATACCCTTCTCTTTTGTGTGTGTGAGTTGTGTAAAAGGAGAGCGAATATTATAATGAAAATAGAGAAAAACACAAAACAAGCAGGTATTCAAAGTCTCATATTCCTTATTTAATAGAACTAGTGACTAACTTTATTTCAAATGTCTACCATGGGGAATTGGTACTGAAAAGTTTATATTGAATTCATTTGAAGTTTACCACCCTTGACGATACTAGGTTCAAAGACAACATTCCAATTGTTTTAAGGCAATCAGGTTAGAGTGAAGTCTGCACAAGAAATGGGATAGCTAAAGTGCTGTTAAAAGCACTAATAGCATGGAAACTTTTTATCTTACTGTCTTGCAGACACTAGGACAAATTCTGCTCTGAGTTACACCACTGGAAGTCTACAGAAACTCTGCTGACTAGGCCTAGAGCCACTGATAGATGGTCTTACATGTAGGGATGGCCCAGGGCTGAAGCATCCAACTGTCCATGGTACTGCATGTAGTATATTATAAAATTACCGACACTATACTGTGGTTTTGTCACGGATTCTGGTAAATGTCACAAAAATATAGTAAAAAATAGAAGTTAGAGGCATTGTTTTGTTCTCCCATTTTTAATGCAATTAAAAAGCACAATGCTTAACACAATTATTATTAACAACAACAAGGTGGACAGAACATAAGGCAGGATAGAGAACTATCAGGTTAAAAATATTTAGATAAGTTAGATGTATTCAAGTTGGCAGGGCCTGACAAAATTCATCCTAGGGTATTTAAGAAACTAGCTGAAGCAATCTGGAAACCATTAGCGATTATCCCTGAGACCTCATGGAGGACAGGTGAGATCCAAGAGGACTGGAGAAGGGAAAATATAGTGCCTATCTTTAAAAGGGGCAAAAAGACTACCGAAGGAATTTCCAGTCAGCCTATATTCAATACCGGGGAAGATATTGCAACAAATTATTAAGCAATCAATTTGTGAGCACCTAGAGAATAACAGGGTAATAAGTAAAAGCCTACATGGATTTGTCAAGAACAAATCATGCTAGACCAACCTAATTTCCTTCTCTGGCAGGGCTACTGGCCTAGTGAATACGGGGGAAGCACTAGATGTGCAATGTCTTGATCTAAGTAAGGCTTTTGACATGACATTCTCAAAGCAAACTACGGAAATGTGGTCTAGATGAAATTACTATAATACGAGTGCACAACTGGTTGACAGACCAGACTGAAAGTGTAAGTATCAATGGTTCACCGTCAAACTGGGAGGATGTATTTAGTGGGATCCTGCAGGGGGTTTGTCCTGAGTCCTGAATCCAGTGCTATTCAACATTTTCATTAATGACTTGGATACTGGAATGGAGAGTATGTATAAAATGTGGGGATAACACGAAGCTGGGAGCAGTTGAAAGGAATTTGGAGGACAGGATTAGAATTCAAAATGACCTTGGCAAATTGGAGAATTAGTCTGAAATCAACAAGATGAAATTCAGTAAAGATCAGTGCACAGCACTATACTTTGGAAGAAAAATATCAAATGAACAAAGACAAAATGAGGTATAACTGGCTAGATAGTAGTACAGCAGAAAAGAATCTGGGTGTTATAGTGGATCAGAAATTGAATATGAGCCAACAATGTGATGAAGTTGCAGAAAAGTCAAATATTCTGGAATGTTAGACACAGGAGCTAATTGTCCCACTCTACTTAGCACTGATGAGACCTTGGCTGAGATGCTGTGTCCAGTTCTGGGCACCACACTTTAAGAAAGATGTGGACAAATTGGGGAGAATCTAGAGAGCATCAAAAATGAAAAGAGGTTTAGACAACCTGACCTAAGAAAAAAAGTCAGAAAACTGGGCATGTTTAATCTTGAGAAAAGAAGATTTAGGGGTAACAAATAGTAACAGTCTTCAGATATCTTAAGAGCCGTTATAAAGAGGCTGGTGATCAATTGTCCTCCATGTCCACTGAAGGAAGGACAAGAACTAATCAGATTAACTTGCAGCAATGGAGATTTGGGTTAGATATTAGGAAAAACTTTATAAGGATAGTTAAGTACCAGAATAAGTTACTAAGGGAGGTTGTGAAATCCCTGTCATTGGAGGTTTTTAAGAACAGCTTAGACAAACACCTGGCAGGGATGGCTTAGGTATACTTAGTCCTGCCTCAGTGCAGGGGGATAGACTAGATAATCTCAAGGTCCCACACAGCCCTACATTTCTATTATTCTATGGATTTAGACGCTCCCATAGGGGAGAGAATAGTCAGAAAAATGTATAAAGCTCTGGAGCCAATTCTCCCAGATGGGGTCCTGAAATTCATGGTAGAAATGTCAGAAATGACAGACACATTTTGGAGACACCACACCATCTTTGTAAACCAACTCCACTCTTTAAAGAATATTTTTTAAATGATCATTTTGGGTGAAATTCCAGGCCCACTGAAGTCAATGGGAGTTTTGCTAATGGAGCTGGGATTTCACCTTTTGTGTTCAAAGGTCCCACCTTGGTCCAGATTCCCTCTGAGACACCAGGACCCCAATGCCTGCCTTTCTTCTTGCCTCCTAATAAGCAGGGGAGGGCAGAGTCACCACTAGCACATCACATAGGCTGACCTATAAAAATCCTCCACCCGGAGGAAGCAACCTAGAACTGCAGTGAAAGCAGCAACAGTATGATCAAAAAAAGAAAAGGAGTACTTGTGGCACCTTACAGACTAACCAATTTATTTGAGCATGAGCTTTCGTGAGCTACAGCTCACTTCATCGGATGATCAAAGACACACTTCACTGTCCCATGAACCATGTCCTCACCCTCCAAAGTCAACAGGACTTACCTCACAGAATACTCAGTTTCTGCAGGTAAAAGAGGGATGGTGAGGAAGAAAAGGAACAACTTGACATGGGATAAATTGTAGGCAAGTTGCTGGAGAAAGGGTCATAAATAATGTGACATGACTGGGAACAATCATTATTGGAGGCTGTATTTAGCAAGAATTTTAGTGTATGTTAAACACTCTTCCCCTCTCCTTTGTCTCTTTTTTGTCTATTTAGACTGCAAGCAGTTGAGCTGGGACCTATTTTATTGTTTATCCATAAGTTTTGTAGAGAGAGTGGCTTGAAGCTTGTATGGTAGCTGGAAGTTTTCAGGGACTCTTTACTGAGAGGTTGACTTTTACGAGAGGGGTCAGTTGTTAGATTTTAGTGTTGTTATTGTCTCCATAACCTGTCATAGGTGCCTGAAGATTAAGATTGTATCCTTCGTGTTAATATTTTAATAACTCTAATTAACTAAATAAATAGAAAGTGCCTAACATACTTTGGGCACTAGATGAATAATATTAATATAACAACAACAACAGGGAAATGAAAGTTATCCTCTGCTCTGGCCCTTTGTTTCACTGCTGTATTCTGTGAAGCCTCACTGTTCCACACTGCAGCTTATAAAGAAATTTGTTCAGCTGTTTACCACTCTCTCCTGACAAGCAAAAATTCCCAAATATCAAAAGTCATGGATATTGTAACAAATCTGCGGCCATCTAGGACTTCACTTGAGTTAGAGGTGAAACTTCATGAACTCATCACACTAGAGACTGATGACACACAGTTGATCAGTCTGGAGGTGATGAAGGGCTGAGGCCAGCTGGCAGATCCTGTCCCGGAGGAAAAGGAGAAGTTTCTTACTAAGAAGACATTGAATTGTTCTTCACTGTATCTTGCACCACCTATGCGAGGTATAGACATCTTTCACATGTGGTGCTACATATAACTCTTGGAGATTGTTGAGCTTCAGCTTGTATGATAGGCCCAACCTCTGCCAGGAGCCACAGGGTGATCTCAGTATATTGGTTGCACTGAGTTGCATGGTCAGACAGGAAAAAAGTATGTGGAAAAATAAAGAGTAAACTACTGAGTACAGTAGTTCCTTATCTAACCAGTGGACATATACTAGTAGGGATACTTCCAGTGTTTGTGACTGGTACACTAGGCTTCATCTCTCTGCCTTAGTCCCCAGTCCTGCATAGGGTCTTTATGAGAGACCTTTGAGCTTGTGCGGATCTGACTGCAGATCATCTACCCTGTCCCTGTTGTGTTTACTGCCATTCAGCAGTGTGTGTTCCAACTCACAATGGAAACTGGACTGTACAAACTCCATATGTTCACATAACTTATTTTTAGGCAGGGAAACTGTATTAGAATATTTAAAAAGGATTGAAATCCTGGGGGGAAATCTGGCAAAGTCAGGAAAAAGTATGCAGAAGCAGGAGCACATACCTTTGAAATACAGAGACATTTACATTTAAAAGATGAACATCTACAGAAGGCCTAGCACCACTTTCTTGATTAAAATCCTGGGCTTTATGCCCTACAGCAGAAGTCCTGTATCCTCGCACACTGCTCGCATGGTTTGGCTCTGCTAACATTCTCATGAGCTACTTCCCAAAGTGTTTTCTTTTATACGTTTTTAAAAGACCGTAGCTCAGAGGCAGCTATGGACCAACCACAGTCCTATCTGCCTTATTGTCAAGAACATATCAAAATGTGTGTTGCATTATCAAAAAGATATTTAAAAGTTCATATCACTAAGGAAACTGCTCTCTGAAGTAAGAAAAGGCTTCAACTAAAATATGTTCAGGTGCCTATTTGAATACTCATCTAGGACCAATTTGGACAGTTAGTCTAATTAACATGATCAGTCCAACATCAACTGTACTGTAACTACAACTAAAAACACCAAGCCTACTGCACCTGCAAATTAATTAAATTTGTTTGGCCCATGGAATTTATAAATGAAAGTCCAAGCTTGTGGGACTTCTACTGCTCATTGTACAAATTGGCTCAAAAATCCATTGCAAGATGTGTGTCATATAAGATACACTAAAATGTTGTTCAGATTTGGTATGTGTGCCTATAAAATAAAAAGAGGGGTAAGTAAGTAGGGTTGAAAAGGAAACAAACACTGTACATGTTGGCCTTGACGAAAGTCAATCCATTACTTAATTTGAAATTCTAGTATCTTCCATCATGCTTTCTTTGCTGAAAATTAATTCTCAGAATTCATTAGTGTCACTACATTAAACATAGGTTGCAGTCATTTGCTGCAATCTCACAGCCAGGCTCCTAAGCACCATTTCCATTCTGCCACAATTACTGGCAAAGATGAAGCATTTATTAGCAGGGAACAAGAGCAGACACCCACACATAGGCCTGTCTAAGATAGCTTCTAAAAATTCACTGGCTGCTTGCACTCGGACGATAACATTGTTGGAATTGCTCTGTCTCAACAATGTAATCTGCCATTTGCAACTGGCAAATCAGATGACTGAAAGGGGGAACTATTTATCAGCAGTCATGAACAAATTTTTACTAATGAATAAATGGAATGAAATAGATTTTATAAGAGCACCAATGGTGGTCTGAATATTTTGTAAACTCAGAAAGAGAAAACAATTACTAATGCCCCTCATTATTCCAGCCAAAGCTGATTAGACTAGCATTAGTGTTTCTTTTTGAAATTCTTTTTTTTTCACCAGAGTGATTACAACCTCCATAGCTACAAATTTGTTCTTTAAAAAAATTGATTAAGTGAGCGGATCCAGACCTCATACATATTTTTAGGCATACTTTATTTTATTTCCAGCATTTCATGGACAAAACAATATACCTCCAAGAATATTTTAATCCAAGGTACTATGTTTTTAGATACACAAAATGCAGAATGACCTTTATTTAAATTAAGTGGACAAAAACAGGAACAAAAGTAAGGTTTCCATGAGAGATCACAGGGTGTCTTTGTGTTGCAGATGTCTGTAGCAGGTATAGCAGAAAACAAAATTGTAACTGAATCTGCAGCAGAGAGAATATATCTTGTCCTGTGAGACGATGCAGTGCACACACAGCAAGTCATAACAGATACACATTACACTCACCAAAGTGTCAGTCACTGCTATGGGTCTGTCTATCCAGGCATTTACACTGCATCCATCAATGTGATATCTAAATGCCTGTGGATAGGCAACCCTGTCCAGCTGTGATAAGAAATGCCCCAGTTCACACAGAAACTTTCCTGGGATTCAAAAAGTGCACTTTCTGGATCCAGTCAGAACTGGAGGTAGAAGGGCCATAATGTTGCAAGAAAGGCCAGTGTCTCAGCCTAATTTGCAAGCTAACAAGGCTTAGATAGTTCTGCACCCAAAGTCTGAATAAATTTCAGCCAAACCTGTCACGAATGAGGGCCTGCATCTGGGCCCAGGGTCAGCTAGTAGCCAACCGTAGCCAAAATTCCTCATTGGCCAAATTTCCTGATTGACCAAGCAGCACAGCCAGAACTGCTCTTAAGACCAGCAGTAGCACTTGGCCAGATGTTGTTCAATGCTTACACCAGCAGGTGTGATTGCTCCTGTGCCGGCCTTGTTTCTAGCCTTTCTCAAGCCTTGTTCAGCTCAGACTCCTGTGTCCTGGTCCCAACTCTGACCGACACCGCTCCAACTGCCAGGTCTGACCACCCATGCCCCAGTCCAAGACAGTGGCAAACCTTTACAAGTTTGCCCATTGTCAATTGCTGAATACATTAGCTACTACATCTCAGTACTACTTGGCAATACCTTGATGATTCAGGGTAAGATTTATTTTTAATATTTATTGTTTCAATAACTCTGCATGGTCAAAAAAAGTCTTAAAAATACACATCAAAGGGTTAAGACCCCAAAACAAAACTGAAAAATTAATAAAATCCAAGGCATGATCATGCTCAGTTAATCTGCCTTTGGCTAACCCCTGTTTGTAGAGTGGAAAAACACTAAAAGGCAAGATCAGCAAAGCCAGGTCTATATGACAGTTCAAACATTTCCAAGCACTTGAATCAGTTACATGTGTGTGCTTACAAGAAATTTGCAGTTCTTTCTCTCTCTCTCTCTCACACACACACACACACACACAAAGATACTGCATTAGATACTTAGCATTTTCTTCTCTTTTAGTTTCTATGGATTTGTGCTGCCATTTAAGAAAAAATAGAGTGGAAACCACTTATAAGGATCTCACTCCTAGTGAAAATGAACCCGCAATGAACAAAAAGTGAAGTCCTGGGTTTTGTCAAAGCATTTGTCAAGGTTCCTCCCCCACTCTGAACTCTAGGGTACAGATGTGGGGACCTGCATGAAAAACCTCCTAAGCTTATCTTTACCAGCTTAGGTCAAAACTTCCCCAAGGTACAAAATATTCCACCCGTTGTCCTTGGACTGGCCGCTACCACCACCAAACTAATACTGGTTACTGGGAAAGAGCTGTTTGGACGCGTCCTTCCCCCCAAAATACTTCCCAAAACCTTGCACCCCACTTCCTGGACAAGGTTTGGTAAAAAGCCTCACCAATTTGCCTAGGTGACTACAGACCCAGACCCTTGGATCTTAAGAACAATGAACAATCCTCCCAACACTTGCACTCCCCCTTTCCTGGGAAATGTTGAATAAAAAGCCTCACCAATTTGCATAGGTGACCACCGACCCAAACCCTTGGATCTGAGAACAATGAAAAAGCATTCAGTTTTCTTACAAGAAGACTTTTAATAAAAATAGAAGTAAATAGAAATAAAGAAATCCCCCCTGTAAAATCAGGATGGTAGATATCTTACAGGGTAATTAGATTCAAAAACATAGAGAACCCCTCTAGGCAAAACTTTAAGTTACAAAAAAGATACACAGACAGAAATAGTTATTCTATTCAGCACAATTCTTTTCTCAGCCATTTAAAGAAATCATAATCTAACACATACCTAGCTAGATTACTTACTAAAAGTTCTAAGACTCCATTCCTGGTCTATCCCCGGTAAAGACCAGCATATAGACAGACACACAGACCCTTTGTTTCTCTCCCTCCTCCCAGCTTTTGAAAGTATCTTGTCTCCTCATTGGTCATTTTGGTCAGGTGCCAGCGAGGTTACCTTTAGCTTCTTAACCCTTTACAGGTGAGAGGAGCTTTCCCCTGGCCAGGAGGGATTTCAAAGGGGTTTACCCTTCCCTTTATATTTATGACAGCATTCCAAGGAATTAAGCTCCTTTTATAATGATGCGTAAATTAGATTGTAAGGAACTATGGGAGCTAGTGTTTCTTGAGTCTGGGATCCCACAGTAGCAGTAGCAGGACAAAGCACGCTTCATCTATGTCCTCTTCCAACCTTTCTGGAGCTCCTGCATCCTGTACAAGCCCTACTGTATCTTTCACTGCATGCACATCTTATACGGGCTGCAAATACACATCTATTAGATGTGCATGTTGTAAAAACACAAGTATGGTTCTTACAGAATATAGACGCCTTTCTTGCATGGAAAATTAAAGGGGGGCTTTCATGCAGTTGCCCTGCACCAGTTAGGTCATTTCCACTAAGGGTCACATGCAAATTATAGTGAAGCTACTTCACCGTAAAGCAGGTTCTACTGAATTTTATCAAAAAAGGAACAATTTTAGAAAATAAAATTCACATGGAAGTGCTTATGGCTACATGTTTCTATTCAGCTCAGTTATAATCTCAGTGGGAATGACTAAATCGGATGTGGATCCTTTCACTTTTAAATTGTCAATTTGAATTTGACTCAAGTCAGTACAGAATGTGACCAAAAGTGGGGGCTCTCCAGTGGACTATGTGGAGTGAGTTGGTGGGCTCAGTCCAGTTCCTAGTGCCCAGATGTATACAGTGCATCACGAAAACCACCAACACAGTTGGGATTATTTTGCTCCTTTAGGGCACATCTCAAGGGTGAGATTTAGGATTGTTTACGGCATTGAAATTAATCTTCTCTTTCACCCCCAGGTGACTTGCTGTAACCAATGTTTCTCCTGCTGACCAGTCTCATCTCATTGTTTCCTTGTGCTCTCCCCATCTGCTTGATGTACATACCTGTTGTCTATAGTCTTACACTGAGATAGTAAACTTTTCAGAGCAGGGGCTGTCTTGTCATTATATATTTGTACAGTGCCTACCACAAGAGGACCCAGGCCTGTAGGTGGTACAATAATACAAATAATAAATAATGGCTGAGTTGCAATGGCAGATTGCTGTGGGGAAGCATGTTCTACTCTACAGACCTGCTCTGTGGAGAAACAAAGAATGTCATTCACTAGTATCATCAATCCAGCATTTTTCACCAGCTTTAAATCCATATAAACTCATTTTTTAAAGTGAACAGACACTGAGTGGCAATGAGTGCCTAAGGATAGCACGGAGCATACTGGCACGATCCATTATATCAAAGCCTCATCAAAGATATTTTAACCCTTTCAGGAAAAAGAAATTTTTAACAATCAGCACTATCATCTCTATCACACTCGTAAGAAGAATTCTGATTAAGTTAATACTTCCCTGTTATCAACACTGAAGAAGACCAAACATCAGGTTCCCAGTAGCTGGGAGTGAAAAATAAGCTCTTTTGGAAGGTTGCTAAGTGGTTAATTTTCTATTCTTTGTTCCCTCTCTACACCACCTGCCTCTGACTGCTCATCCCTGCCTCTGTCTTCCATGGAGCTCTCTGGCAGATGCTGGTTAGTCACATGCAGCAGACAGGTGGAGGGGAACAGGCACATCATGAATTACATTTGTAATAATGATCCAATGATGATGTGTTCCTTTCTCTGAGGCCTCCCTGCCTCCTGTTCTTATTCCTGCCCATCCCCCCACTGCTACTCCTGTTTTGAAAAATAAAGGGAAAACGGTGGCAGATTTACCTACAACATTTCTGTTTCAGTCCTAATTCAAAAGGGCACAGACGATACAGACATTATTGTCTACAGAGCTGCAGACCGATGCCCTTTCACTAAAAGCACACTCTGTGACTATGTAATAGGTTAAATAGGTCTTGTATCTCAAACCAGCACACCAAGAGAAATAACATATTTTACTTTTCCTTTAGCTACAATCAGAAACCAAGATAAAGGATTGAATTTATGACACAATGGTCAATTATCACATGCATAATATAAATTTTATTGCACAGAACACATTTATGTCTGCATTGATCTGCCATTTGGTAGCAAATACCATAAATTATTAATCTTCCCTAATGACGAGAGAAATATTCTAATACTGGAATGTCAACAACTATTTTCTTAAGTCCTCTTTCAGTTGGATTTTATCACGGGTCATCATGTAATCTAAATACCAACAAATGTTAGAAAGCTAAGAAAAGCTCGGTTACTGTGAAATTATAAAGAAAGGTGTAACCATAAGAGACCACATCTGCAAGCTTTGAAAAAAAATGTCTATGGAACATCTCATGTGGTTTTGGCTCGCCACACACAGGTGGACATTACTCTGAAGGGTGAGGGATTTAAAAATAACAGATGGCATTTTCCAGAACACTCATTGCTGGCCTAACTCTGCTCCCATTGAGAATTTTAGCATTGGCTTCAACAGAAGCAGAGCTAGGCTAACAGGATGTGGTTTTGAAAATCCTGTTGAATATATGATGATGAAGTCAGGATAAAGTCACAGCTCACCTTTTCCTTCCTCAGGCACAGTGTCTCCTCTCAGACACTCACGGCCATATTTGGCTTTCAGATTTCTCTTCCCTAGAACCAATAGGTCATTGATGACCTAATATTACAAGAAGTATCTTTTGTCCTCAGCTTGGTAGGCTCTCAATGTGCTCCCCTTTTTGCCAGGTCATTGTGGCACCCAGATGATTTCTGCCAGATGAAGCATATAAAGGGCTAGAGTTGCAGCGAGGAAAACAAATTCCAAATGTGACAATAAATTGCTAAAATCGGATGCAGCTGGAATGAAGACAAAGGAGGTTTATATCTCCTCTCCATCAGAAGAGCGTGTGTTTAATGAGATTTTTCCCATCATGCAGTACAGATGAGGCCTCTTTTTATTCTAAGTCCTGTGGGAAGAAATCCAACAAAGGTGCCACCTGAGCCCACAAGCACCAGTCACAGGGCACATCTGCATCTCAGCTGGGAGGTGAGAGTCCCAGCTTGTGTAGACAGACCCGCACTCACTCTGCTCAAGCTAGCATACTAAAAATAGCAGTGTACTGTATCACAGGCAGCAGCCTGGGCTAGCCTCCTGAGTATGTACCCAGCTGGACCTCCTTCTCCTGAGCTAGCTTCCTGAGCTGCTGCCCATGCTACCCTGGCTACACTGCTGTTTTTAGCACACGAGCTCAAGGAGAGTTAGCATGTGTACGTCTACACAGTCTGGTCATCACACCTCCCAGCTCAAATGTAGATGTAGCTAGAGAGAGCATAACCACTTGGCACTTAGGAATATACGTATCATCTCTACACACGACACAACAAATGTATTGTAAGAAAAAGATTTAGCAAGGTCAATGTCCCTGATCCCTGGGTCTGGCTGAGCTATGCCACCTTTATATCTCCTAACCCCCCCATACTGAGGCTGGCAAGGGACCAGTTTGGCCCTTATGCCAGCTAAGAATCATTGGAGCTTAATTGTATGTCCAGAAGCCACAGCCCCACCCCTAACCCCCAGCTGTCACACAAGGGAGAGCCCCTACCCCCACACATCCATCACCCATCCCAACCCTCTATATTTTACTCTGGTGTGTTCAGCCCTTCCCCAGCACACAGGCCCTGCAACCCCACAGGGCCTAGCACAGGTTAACTTGGCCTTTGTATGGGCCACTTGCTACTCCCCTCTGAGTATAGACTTTGCTGAATGGTGAGTGTGATAGGTTCCCCCCAGGGTGCCACTTGGAAATGAGGTACCACTGAGTACCCTGACCCACCAGCCTGGGCTCCCTCTCACACTGTATTTCTGTGAAAGCTGCAAAGCCCTCCAGCCTGCACTTTCACCAGCATTCATACAGGTCCCACACCCAGCTGCAGTTACACGCAGGCTCCCTAATCACCAGCTTCCCAGCCTGGGACCCCACAGCAGTACCATCCTGCCCTGGTCAAATCTGGCCAGCATATATAACACCCAGTCTGCATCTCCCACAATATGAAGAGGACCATGCACACTTGTGGTAATCAAGCAGAGATTTTCCCGAAGCACTCCAGTCAAAGCTCACTGGTTTAGATTAAACAAAAAACAAGTTTATTAACTACAAAAGATAGATTTTAAGTCATTATAAGGGATAGCAAACAGATCAAAGCAGATTGCCTATCAAACAAAAAACTCAAACTAAGTTTAATATACTAGATAATCTGCTAATTCATATCCAGTCTCTCACCCTAAGAGATGATACAAGCAGGTTTCAGATTCTTAAGGGACAAGCTGCACTTGCTTTACAGCTTGGCATCCCCAGGTGTTTTATACACAGGCTAGAAATCCCTTTAGCCTGGGCCCAGCCCTTCCCCCAGTTCAGTCTTTGTTCCTCACGTGTTTCCAGGAGTCTTCTTGTGTGGGAAGTGAAGAACCCCAGATGATGTTACTCCCTGACTTGTATAGCTTTTGCATATGGTGGGAACCTTTTGTTCCCAAAGCTTGGTTCCCAGAGCAGTTTGTGGAAAAATACTGACATCCCAAGATGGAGTCCAGCATCATGTGGCCTGGTCACATGTCCTTGTAGTCATAGCAGCCATCACTCACAGGCTGTCTGTAGCATTCTCAGGAAGGTTCACCAGATGGGAGATAAGCCTTTCCTAAGGCCTAGTATTTTTAATGGCCCATTACCCTGAATAGATCCTTTTACAACCAGCTATTTAGACTGAAAGCATCTTGTCTAGTGGGCGTTACCCAGGTGTAACTACATTTGAAGTACAGATACATAGTCAGTATTTATAACTTCAATAGCTCAGACATAGGTGAGAGGTTTTTCGCAGGAGTGGATGGGTGAAATTCTGTGGCCTGCGTTGTGCAGGAGGTCAGACTAGATGATCATAATGGTGCCTTCTGACCTTAGTATCTACGAATCTATGAAACAATGCTTCTCCCACAACCACACACCAAACATGATGTATACATCAGGGGCTGGAAGGGATGGCATGCAGATCTGCGCCACATGGCAAGTCTCTGTAGGAGGCAGTGTGGTAACAGCACCAAACTGCAATTCAGGAGACAGGTTCAATAACTGGCTCTCTCACTGAACTGCTCGGTGACCTTAGGCAAGTCACTTCTCCCTCCTTGCCTCAGTTTTCCCATCTGTGACATGAAGATAATAATAATTACCTCCGTTGTAAAGGACTTTGAGATCTAGCAGTAAGAGACAGGCATTATTGATGTCTCCTTTCACTGCCAGCACAATGCAAAGGGGCAGTTATCAGGGAGGAGGTTCTGATCGATTATCTAGTTTATATTTTCTTTTCAGTTTTAGGCCTTTATTTGTCCTATCACTGTTTCATTGTTAGTTAATTCTCTCTCTTTCGTGCTGCAAAAATATATAATACACAAAAGCTGGATCCTATGTTGGTGATGCTCTAGCCTATCTATGGGAGATAGAACAAGTTGACTTGAAAGGATTAAATCTTCCCCTGAAAATAGAGCTACTGGAAGAGAAATAGATATAGAGTTTCTGTTCTCCCTGTTGCATTAGAATCACAGGTGAATCCTCCAAAAGAAATGCCAGGTATAGTAGATCCTGAAACACAAGGATCTCCTGGAATAGTGTCTGGACATCCTGAAGAGGTATCAGACAACTGGGATTTTCCTTGCAGTATTCTCTGGTGAATGAAAAAATATGTGTGAGGTGAGGGGAAAGAAAATCTACATAACTCATTGTTGAAATGCTCATGGAAAATGTCTGTGTCCAATATATTGGAGAAATAATTCAGGAACAGCCAATATCATCAGGATTTCTGGTATAGAGATATTTGAAATTGCTGATCTCTCACCACATCCTTGTGTTCCTCTGATTTCCACCTCTTGACCATCTCTTAAGCCCTCTCTGTCTAGCACTATCCTAAGACCTTTCTTCTCTAGTGAAAACACAATGTTAAAAACACTTCAGAGTCACTTAATGCATTCCCAGAGCAAGCCTTAAGAATGGATGCACCATAGAGTAGCATGTGGCACCTTGGTTCTCATAGGGGGTCTCAGCAGCTGAAGCACTGGGACTTTGAGCAGCTGCAATTAAGGCTTTCTTTCCTATAAAGGAAAAGATGGAAGTAGTCAGAGTATTGTGAGCCACTAGGCTTTGAGCTGAGCTGCAAGAACATCTTGGTGGGTGTGACAGGAGACTCTTTGGCAGGTTGCGCAATGAAGAGTGGAGTTTAAAGAAGGAAGACATGAAAGAAACAGGTACTTCACAGGCAATTCTTGCATTTCCTTTGTCTGACTGGCACTATGCTCTCCCTCATCCTGCTCAGTATTCCTAGTATTGCCTATCTTCCTCCTCCCGCTCTTCTTGGTACTCTGTGGCAATGGGCAGCTGAGAAAAGCAATAGGATAAGCCCAGTGAAACACGAAGAGAATCAGCAGCACTCTTAAACTACTGTGGCATCAACATTAGTGTTAAGTGGTATACTCTATTGGACACAAGGTACCCCTAAAAGTTTTTAGATCTCTTTAAAGATCTTTTAGTTCTCATTAAAGAACTCGTCTCTTCTCTGGTTAGTTGAAGGCAGTGAACTTCACTGAATACTCTTTTTCCCCCTCACCCTGAAAACAGCTCCCGTGTGTGAAAAATGGACTACTTTAAACTTATTCTATACCTAGATTTTCTAAGATTTCAGAAAAGTGGGAAGTGGAGAACATGAGTAATTTACTCATTTGTCCTGCTACCCCAATTCTAGCATCTCCTTCTCTTTTTGACATTTGCAAACACTGCTCTCTTCCCTCCCACTGAGTAACTGACAAGTTTCTCAAGTCAAACGTACATCGCATCCCAAGTGAGAAAATACAGTAATATGGTCTTTCTCTGTGTCACATTTTTGTGACCTACAGCCAGAAAACTGAGATCATAAATGAGACATCAGTGAGATCAAAATAGGGCCCTTAGGATCTAGATGATCAATTAGGAGATATAAATTACTCTTCAGTCTGAAATTCAACCTTGTGATGCATGGCTATAATCATGTTTTACATGAAAACGTAATACAAAACTCTAAATTAAAAAAGTTAGGAAATCCGGTTTCCATTGTTTTTACAATCAGTCATTGATCATATACGTGTTTATTATTGTATTCAATGCTGGAGACCCTAAATCTTGAAATTTTACATTTTGAGCTTACTACTCCCTGAGTTTCTTAATTATTTAATTCCCTGCAGCTTGAGAGACACAAATTAATTTCAGGAGCCATAATAGCTAATTGTTGGCTAAATAAATTTAAAAGGAGGTGCCTGTCCCTGGAGATAACGTTGCTCATTTTAATTAAAATGACCATTTTCTGATGTAATGTAAATAAAGGTTACTGTAGCCTTCTGCTCCAAGAACATATTAACTCTTCTTGCCACTTCCAGAGACAACATTATATGTGGTGCTTGAACTCTTTTTAACTAATTTGTATCTTTACTCATTTTACCATTTACCATATTAACATTCCTGCATGAATTCAGAAACACCACACGTGTAAATGGTGCTCGACATAAATTGTTATCATATGAGGACATACGTTAATGTTGCAGCTGCAAAAACAGAAGTTTAGCCTCATAAATTTTCACAGTCATAGGATGGAGTGAACTTTTCAAACCTGAGATTTTATTTCAACTGAATGAACATAGGTAAAAGTCTATCATTTTTAGTACGTATCAAGGTGGCTATCGATGCAGTTGTTTAAGTAACTTTATAGATAGGCTTGGTAGAATTCGATTTTTATTATTTTGATGGATATCGATATTTATTTCTAAGCTTTTTTTTCCAATTTTTATCAAATTTTCACAGTTGCAGGAAATTATAGGGGGTCAGACAGCAATTATTTAATGACAGTAGATGCTGAGATTCAAAAAGCTAAAGCTCTATAACCATTAAAACATATCACATGTCAAAATATACAAAGTAAACATCCTTAAATCAAACCACAACTCTCACACAGCATTTTTCTTACTTTGCCTATCTGTAAATTTTTATCATCATTGATGGGAATATATTTTCAGTTTGTGAGTGTGCAATGAAATCAATGTTTACCAACTTTACCAATAAAAATCTAATCCTTCCAAACCTACTTATAGGAAATGACATGCCATTTTGCTGTTTTCTGAGATGGCTTGATAAAGGCTATGTCTTCACCACCAACAAGGTGTGTTTCTACAGCAAGCTAACTATCTCATTAGCTATATCACTGCAAAATCCTAGTGGAGACAAGGTGCTGTAGTTTTTACCTCAACGTAGCTAGTCAAGGTCAACACTAGGTGAGGGAAGGGAGAGAGTTTTGACCTCACCTATGTACATCCAGGTAAAAACTACCTGTGCTTTGTGTCCACTGGGATTTTACAGCACAATCACTAACTCAAGTTGTACTAGCATTCTGTGGATTTCATGTTAACAAAAGTAATGTACCTTTATTGCCTACAATCGGCTCAAAAGCTAGATGAGAAAAACACTACACCTTCCAGCTTGGAAGTTTTACAAATTATTGTGATATGTGAGTGACTACTTAGAATACAAAAGGCTCTCAGGACAGGAAGAACATTTTGGCATTACATCTGGAGCACCGCTATTACTCTGAACAAGGCACAGAAATATGGAAAAGAAACTACATTGCCTAAATTTGCCAGTGTTGGCAAGGATGAAATCACTGTATCAACAGAACTTAAGTCAAAGGTATGCTTAGCTGAAGCAGCATGCTCCGTTTTGTGTCAATACACAGGTCTGGACCACAACTTGAACCAGATAAGCTTGTTATGCAAATGATGTTGGCCATCAGGAGAGAAGTAGATAATGAAATTACTACAAAGCCAACCACTCATCACAAGGGTGACAGAAACATCAGGCAAGGTCCTAACATATGGACAAAAGGCAGTAAGGAATTTATATAATCATTACTTTTAATTTATCATAACTAAGCTGTCATGAGTCATGCATTGACAAATGCATAACTAATGCATATAAATGAGCCAATTATCAGTAATGGCTAAAAGGTTCACAGCTGTATAGTCTGATGTTTTTATTATAAAAAAAATGAAGGTTTACTAATGTAAACTGAACCCTGGGTAAAAATGTTTCGTAACTTCACCTCTTATGGGAGATTGCAAACCAGTAAACAAAATGTGGCAATGTCACAGCAAATTCCATTCCAATGTTCTCTTTCATGAAACTACAAAACTGGTAAATTTATTACAATTGTTGTATTGCTTCAGATATCATTTATGCTTAAAACACTGCTTATTAGTACACTTTACTGCTTCACTGTGTATGTTACTGTAAAAACAAAAAGCAGGTTCAACGAATTTGGAGAATAGCTGTTGGGAAACAAATAATTAAAATTGATCAGATTACAAACGTATAATTTTAGGATATCAAAAAACTGAAAAAACAAGTATTACACTGGATATATAAACCACCAAACCTTGACTCCTACTATAGAGTCATTTATACCCTATTGGATTTCAGTGTTCACATTTAATTAAAAGTTTGAATAAAGGTCAGGAAGTGTTAAGCTTAATTTATTGTATTGTTCCCAAGCTCTGAAAGGGTTTCCAAGAATGAAGGCACCAAGAAGGAAGCGTGTGGAGGACAACACTGAAGCAGGATGTATCAAATAGTTGAATTTTGTTCTCATATTTACCAACTGCCTTGTCTCTACACAACACAAACAGAATATTAGACCATCGGTGATGATTTTCTCCCAAACATTGGCTGCCCGCCACAAGCACCTCAAGCTTCACATTTTAGGGGTTCTCTGTCAATATGGAAGAAAAGCCAGCCATCATCCATTGCAGACTTGGAAGATTTTTATCCTTTGTAATTAATCAGTGATCACAATGTACTACATAGTTACTAGTTAAACCAGGCACATGTAGCATAGAAAAAGAGGTCGGGTCTATCTGCTCCAAATGCACAGAGTTCTACTACTTCAGCAAAAAAAAAATCTCCTTTAGTTTTCAGCAGTAGTAGATATCATCTGTAGGTCAGCCAGCACCTTGCCTTACCTTATGGCCTGATCCAAAAAACACTGAAGTCAATAGGAGTCTTTCCATTGACTTTAATCAGCTTTGGATCAAGTCCTTAATCTTCAACCTCCTAAAATGGGAAGTTGCCCCAAAAGACCAACTTCAGAAAGTCTGTGTCAGACTCAGTTCACGTACCACTGCTAGTTCAAGAGATTTCTGGATACATTATTTGAGGCACAGGTACAGAATGGACCTAGCCAGGTTTTCAAAGCCAAGGGGAAAAAACAAAAACTGAGGAGTGTTGTTTCAGTTGAAGCACCAGGAATAAGAGATTTAAAGCATTAAGTAACTTGAATAGCGTTGAATCAATAAGGATCTGATAACATAAGGGCATATTAGCGCAGAATGAAGTCCTAAGATATGATGAACATAAGAACATAAGTATGGCCATACTTGGTCAGACAAAAGGCCCAAATAGCCCAGTATCCTGTCTTCCAACAGTGGTCAATGCAGGTGCTTCAGAGGGAATGAACAGAACAGGTAATCATCAAGTGATCCATTCCCTGTCGCCCATTCCCAGCTTCTGGCAAACAGAGGCTAGAGACACCATCCCTGCCCATCCCAGCTAATAGCCACTGATGGACCTATCCTCCATGAATTTATCTAGCTCTTTTTTGAATCCTGTTATAGTCTTGGCCCTCACAAAATCCTCTGGCAAGGAGTTACACAGGTTGTTTTAAATCTACTGCCTATTCATTTCATTTGGTGACCCCTAGTTCTTGTGTTATGAGAAGGAGTAAATAACACTTCCTTATTTACTTTCTCCACATCCATCATGATTTTATAGACCTCTATTATATCATATATTTGCTTATTAATGGAAGTTATTATAAGAGTTTTAGATTTGATGATAAAAGATAAATTATGCATTTCTTAGTTTACTTGTTCTAACAAACAAAACATGAGTTTGGTTTATTGAGGATCCTATGCTGAAGCTGAGTGGCACCTAGATAACACATCAGTCCCTAACTTAATATTTTCTGCTGGTTTTGGTTTGTTAGAGGTATCCAAGGTTGGATGGAAGGGGGTTAGGACAACCGCTTTGTTCCTCTCCTTTTTCATTTTGATTTTAATTGCCTAGAATTTACTTCAGCAAACCCTTCCCTGCAAGGCAAGTCCATATGTTGCTACCACATTTAGATCTCCTATACCACCAAACTTTACCTCTAAGCCATCAAGCAAACCAAGTGTATTAATAAATTCATCCTGGGTCCATCACAAGTCAAGAAGCTAGTCAACTTAGTATAGTCCACAGCTGCTGTTAAGCAAATTGCATGAAGAGATCAAACTGAGCTGGTCAGTTTTCAAAACATGATATGCAGTCTTCAATTTATGAGATGATCATATGTGTTATAACCTTTTACCAAGCAAAACAACTGTGTGAACCAAGTAAATTCTGCTTTCAGGGTTTCATGTCACACTGTAAGGCCTTGTAGAGTAAGCAGTTTTTAAATGGAGGAAAAACTCACTGTGAAATGAAGTGGTTGAATCCTCTGCACCATTTTTCTGGGTGTAGCAAAGTAGGGGGAGGATTTCTGAAAAATAAACACAGTTTTCAGTTTTAAATATTAAGGGAAGATCTGTTAAATCATAATGTTATTGCAATTTTCTCATGGATATTCAATAAAGATAACATGAGCTCTATTAGAAAATGGTGACACAGAAAGGAATGTCCAAATAGTCTATATGCTTTGGATGCCTGTCTCATTTGGTTTGGGTTTTTTTAACAATTCCTTTCCCTCTTAATGAATTTCCCCTTTTTATTTCATTGATGTTGATGCTGGTGACAAGTACAGAATGCATAGTGCACATCATGCACGCTTCCCTACAGTTTGCTTTAATTCAGCTTGACTCTGAAGGGATCATCTGAGGGCTGAGCAGTTAATCCAGTCTCCATGCCCATTCAGTCCTTGGCCTCTCCACTCAGCTAACGAATTATGATCATGATGTGCAGAAACATGGACACCTGCATATTAAAAACTAAGGGAGGGATCATCAACAAATGGTGGTAACTTTCAGTCATAAATGACTTGATACTTTTATATTCTGGTAACCTGGAGATTAATGTTTCCATATAATGAACACTAAAACTATTACAAAAGTAGCATATGATTTTTTTAGTAACATTTTCCATTCATTAGTTCTTACATTACATATTAACAGGGGCTTCCATAAGAATGCACCCAGAAGCCTACATTGTTGTATTCAGTGTAGTTGTAGCAATGTCAGTCCCAGGATATTAGAGAGAGAAGATGGGTGAGGTATTATCTTTTATTGGACCAACTTCTGTTCCCTTCCCAGACCTGAAGAAGAGTTCTGTGTGGCTTGAAAGCTTGTCTCTCTCACCAGAAGAGGTTGGTCCAATAAAAGATATAACCTCACTTATCTTGTCTCTCCAGAGTCTTAGAAATAACAAATATGCTGCCACATATTAGTTGCCATATAACCACTTTCCTCACTGAATACTACAGTAAGTTATATAGACAAGTAAATATTGGCCCATAGTGGAACATCAAATCCAAACCATTTGAACACTGAGGAAATTCAGACCTGGATACAATCTTGGTGACTATCATCATCTCCATCAGAAGGATATACCAGAAAACCAGATCTGAACTCCACAAACTTTGTATAAGTTTGGCTCCACTTCCAGATCCAGTAAAGCTCATTTCTAGTAAAAACAAAACAAAGTTTCCTGCCTGGCATGTTGGGTCATTATCTTCCATAGCTTTCTTCAAGCAATTAAAGTTTTCAAATATGTTTGGTAAGAAAGGTCTGTTAAAAAACTTTACTAATTTGTGTTTTATAGTATTTGAGGACACACTGAACTAGCAAAAATAGTCATATACTTTAGCTTAATCTGATACCAAATTGTCATGAATAGTCTCTACATTGCATTATGAATCATGCTCATTTAATTCAGGGCCACACTCTACAACAAGACATGGTTTGGAAACATTTTGGAAAACAAAGAGTAAGCAACATAAACACAATGTAAATTTGTACTGATCTGTTTAGCAGTCTTTGAATTTCTCACACATGTACATTCAAATAGTAGCTCCATTGAACAATTACTAGTCCAAAAAAAATCAAAACATAGTTTAAAAAAGACAATGTGGCTTTGTAATAAATAGACCATTTTCATTCATCTGTATCTATTCAAAACAAATGCAGTCATTTCATTTCATTGCAGGTTGTCACGTTGTCTGAGCTGAATATGTTATTATTTTTCTCTTTTGTTACAGCAGATGCTGAGAGTGTAATTTTCCTCACAAAGTAAAGAAATTCAGAATGTTTGAGGTGCACATCATTTATCAAATTTACCATTAGGAAAAATATGTGATGGGTTATTTTCAATGGCACTAATATTTCAGTCCTGTCTTCCAATAACCATGTTTATATCTTTGGGTACATCAGAAAATCTGTAACTGTACCTTCAAACACAAAGCACAGTAGATACTTTCAGAAGATACATCAAGAAACAAGACTATATCTGAAAGAGAGACAAGCTTCAAAAATCTCTCTAATGAACAATGGCTAGCACGTCAGATAAAACCAAGCCTCTCTCTAACGTACTTTCAGAGTGGCCTTGAGACTCCTGTTCCTTATTGTGGATAACAGCAAGTATGTTTCTGGTCATTCCACTTTTGACTCCACCTACCTTACTTTACAGGAACACTGCTTTATCTGACTCTCCAAGTTCTGATAATAGCACCAATCACTACAGTGTCTCAGTGTAAAGTGTATTCCTACTGCCTGCCAAATGTTTGCAGTTAAACCTCCCTAGTTTGGAATTTCATTGCAAATTCAAAAGTCAAGCCTAGTTTGTGAAAAGTTTCACCAGTATTCATGAATTATGTAATGTAGCTAATATAGAATTGTTTGCATGTTCTTTTAGATACTATTCTCAAAGTCTAGCATCTGATTATATTCATGAAGGTAATAATGGGGTTTAATATAAAGAATGTAATTCAGAGGTAGTGTCAGTTCCATAGCATTATTTCACTAAGAATATTCTAAAAAGAAGCTTTATAAAGAGACTACAGTGTAAAACATTTCCACTTTAATACATCCCATGGTTGCAGATGTTATCATGGATCCAGGTAGAATTTCATAATAGAAGAAAAGACCAGTGAACCAAATGTTATTGTTGATTTGCCTGTGGGAATAGAGTTAGTCAATTGATTATTTTCTGACTAAAGGAAAACCAAGTAAAAACAGAATGATTCCTACAAACGGCCATCAGATTATGCTAGCATCAAAGGCGCCTGCGTCTTCTTTTATTGGCTTCTCAATATTCCATCCACCAAATCATAAATCACTGACAATTATAAAGTAACTAATGAGTCCCTGAGTTTATGAACAGTTTCTTGAGCCTAATATTTCTATATCTGTTCATGGAAGAATTTGGTATTATTCCTAAATTCTCTCTAATCATCTAGGCTATATTGGAAAGGTGGTTTTATAGTTGAAGCACAGAACTGGATGCCAGAAGTCCAGGATTCAATTCCTGGCACTGCCGTAGACGTCTGTGTTACTAGGCAAATCTCCTAATCTGGGTCTCAGTTGCCCTATCTGTAAAATGGGGTGATACTGTTTACACATCCCAGAAGCTTGTTAAGAGGCTAAATTTAATTAATGTTTGTAAAGCACATTGAGATCCTTTGATGCAAGATGCTATTTAAGTGCAAGGTATTAATACCTTTATATGCTTCTACTATTTAAATTACCCAGTAGATGAAATGTTGCCTCTTGGTCCATTGCACAGAGAGTCTAGCAAGTGACTTTGGTTAATATAACCAAAGAATGTTTAACCAACATTAAGGCCTGATTTAAAATCACAATATTGAAGAATATTGAATGAAGTTTGGAACCCAGTCTTACTGTCCACTCTGCATTCATATGTGTTCAGAAAAAAGCCAATTCACTTGCCACTGAAGTTAAGTCAGATCTGCTGTGTTACTTAAGGATAATGTTATGCACTCCCATATAGCCTTCTATAGGCTGATTCTATGGAAGCAGTGGTAACCTCATAATAAACCATGAAGCCAAGAAATGTAGGCATGCCTATTATTGGAGTTTTATGGACACCTAGTACTCAGTGGATTTCCCTATAAATGGCCACATATGCAGGAGTAAATAAAATACCAGCTGGAATAAGGTATAGGACATGCTGATTAACACGTAATGCAATTCACTAAGTCATGTTATGCTACAATAAGAGATAATACAATTGTAACAATTCTAATAACAATACATTTAAGAATAAAAGTCCTTCCCAAATGGGATTTCTCAAGTGGTTGGCAGTTTTCTCTTCCACTAATCACTATCCTAGCTTTAGGGATATATCTCTTATGCCCAGATCTGCATTTTCCCCCAGGCAAACTAGAAATCTGGCTCTTTCAGCTATTCCTCACTGCCTGTATATATGGCTCCCTTGTTCCTCTTGGGTGACTGGAGCATCAATTTGCTTAGCTTCTCTTCTTGAAGCACTACAAACCTCACTTGTGCCACACTAATCCCAATTTAACTGAATTTAAATTAAAAACTAGTAGAAACATACTATAATGTTAATTGTTCCAATCCTTTGCAGCATACCATGACAGGCTTTCCAAGATTGACTAAAGTGTCTATGCAAATTTTAGCAATCCAGATAAACTTTGACCTTTAGCATTTCCAATGCTCAGGGCTTTTCTTGGCTGCTATCCGTGGGCTGAAGCTCCCCTCCTGAGCTCACTAATAGGAGATTTTAAAGAAAATTCTAGTGTTGGTAAGGCCACCCCTCTCTCAAAATCATAAGCAACACTCTGGCATTCCCTTCTCCCAGAATGGAGCCAACATATATTCCCCCTGGACCAGAAGGATGCCTTTCTTTTTTTCTCCTTTTGAGAAGCACCTTGTCCACTGGCTGTCCTACCCCAAGAGGATTCAGGGAGCTGTAAGTGACTCTGTTGTCATCAAATATCTCCTGATCTGTCCTGAGGCTGTAGCAGTTCAGCCTCTGCTGGAGGAAGCTAAGTGATGGCCTTTTAAAGCCTTTTAAAATAGTGTGTTAGCTTAATTTTTCTTTTTATAATAGAATTTTTAAAAATTAGATTTGCCTTGAACACACAGTACTCACCAAGGATTCCTACAGAGTTTTTATGGACAGTTCAATATATAGGACAAGATCTTGCCATTCTGTGGAAATGCACTTTGCAGGTCCCAAAGTTAGATAGGACAAAATGTGGTTTAGTTAGGACAAAGGTTTCACTGCATTTTATGGTGGAGGTGGGGATTACCAAGGATCTTGGAGCATCTGAAGAGGCCAAGGTTCCTGCAAAAGGCAGTCAGACAAACTCCTAAGACAACAGTTGAGTGTTAAGCACATGGAAATAGGTTAATATCCAGGGATACGTAAATGTCCACGAATTTGGTTTTTCTTTGAAAAGACTGTAACTTTCCTGAAATCTGAAACTAATGATCAATTAAAAACTCTGATTTATAATACTGGAATTGCATGTATGAAATATAAAGTGACTGAATCAAATAGCTTATGTAGCACATACTGTTGAATCACAGCCAAATACGGCACTTGTCTTGGTACTTTGGCCCAAACAGGGATCTATCTAAGGTCACTTGTGTCTCAAGATTATGTTATATCCAACATGTGTTATTCTATTGATGGCATCTCTTTGCATCAGCTGATGTCATTGGACTTCATTAGTATCTGGCAGCTTCTGCAGCATTTTGCACATATTCATAGAAAAGCTAAATATCCAACTCTTAGTAACTTGCTGATGCATTTTATGCTATTCTTCTTCTTCAAAAAGAGCACATGTAACCAGTTCAATCATCCTTGCCATATATAAGTAGCTCAAGGACAATAGCAGCTTATTTTCTAATATAAGTGATGGATAATTGCAAGAAGTAGATAAGAAGTTCATTGCATGAGCTGGCATAGCTAGACCTTTCTAAATGCACTCTGATGCAAGAAGGGTGATCAACCATTTATTTCCCAAGTTTGTGCCTTTTTTCCCCTAGTCCTTAGTTCTATAATTAGACCAATACCAAATGTTCCATTTCCTTAGGCAGAATCATTCTTCTGCGGATGGATATTGTCCTCCTCTCACTACATTCTCTGCCTTCCATGGTCTGATTGTTGTACTTACTTTGTGGGAGTTTTGTATGAGTGAGGACTGTTGCACTGAGCCCATACAGAAGGTAACCTACATACGCACACACAACGTTTTTAAAGTTCAGAGCTGCTTAGAACATGAAGACATTAGCAAGCTCAGCCCCAGAGAAGAATTGATTCTGAATGATCAGTAATAGGGAGTAGGTGCTGGAAATGTTTTAATTCGTTGAGTTTAATGTGTTTTCTGTCATTCAGTTTGCCTCTAAAGTCACAGCTGGTAAAACCAAAGGGGTTATTTTACCACAATCAGACCAGCGACATGGTTCAGTGAGCACCATTTGTTCTTTACATTAAGCAGGGTGCCTAATTACTGCTCATAGTTAATAGATTTATGATACGCAAAAAGAAAATAACTGCTTCAGATTTTAAATAATTTTTTAAAGTGCATTTTGCTTTTCAAGCATTTTTAATTTCTCAGAAAAAGTATGTCAATACATTTAGCAACATATTTTATAAAGGAAAACCAGACCCAATCTCCAATGAACAGACTGTGTCATCAGAGCCTGCCACATTGTTTCTAATGGGGGAATTAGCAGCTGAACATCCACACCTGTCACCATGAACAGGCTCTGGCAAACACAACCAGGTACATGTTTCT
Source organism: Lepidochelys olivacea (assembly GCF_965140295.1). NCBI lineage: Eukaryota > Metazoa > Chordata > Testudines > Cheloniidae > Lepidochelys > Lepidochelys olivacea. The sequence goes on along the minus strand of NC_140421.1, from coordinate 39,662,044 downwards.
TGTGCATTTCTTAAAACAGTTTGAAATGAGACAACCAGAGACAATATTTATGTTGATATTGGCCAGGTTTATACTTAAGCAGATTTCACTTGAAATTATACATATACACCTATTTCCTAAGGTGAAATTTTCTGTTTATAAAAAAAGTGAGAAGTTAATGATGTATAATAATGAGATACTACCACAAATGGTTATATAATACAAATGGCTTGTATGAAAATAGGTAAATACCTGAATGAAATTTATACCTAAAAAGTTCTCACACAAGCTTAAGGTCTGACCCTGCAAAGACTTACTATTCTGTACAGTAACACAGAAATTAATTAGATTGATCACAGCAGGAGTGAGTACCTACCTATACCGGCACTATGGCAGATTTTCCATAGACTTTAATGGGAGCTGCCTGAGGCTTTAGGCCAAGAAATACGCATTTACAGATTCAGGTCCTGAGGTAGCAGGACTGGCTAGAGAGTTAGTCACAGCTAAATGAGCATCATTTTCAAGCCCAAAAGATCTCCCACTCCACAGCCTTAGTCACATTAAATTTGAAAGGGCCCCAGGGCACTTTTATGTTGGGGTCTCACATAAGGAGGTCAAAGAGGAGATCATAATGACAAGAAATGGGCAAGACATGCTGTCCTCATAATAAAGCTAGTGTGATTTGTCAAAAGGCTTGAAAAATATCCCCAACAGCCACTAAACCAAGGAATAAGCCTAATAACCAGTATGAACACCTCCTGGGCCACTAATCACCCTAAAGCCATGTGCTCTGAAATTTTAAGGAATACAACAGTTGTTAATTGTGCACTGTATTTAATTAAAATATTATCAATCCACATTGAATTTAATTCTTTTAAAATATGAAACCTACTAAAAAGCTGGTCACATAGCAGTAAAATATATTTGTTACAAATATTATCTGATGATTTTTACATCTATTTATTAAATAATACCTTCAACAAATAGTATTTGGTCAGCTATCGAGCTAAGTGAAGATTGCAAAAAAGTATTTGTTGAAGAAGTTATTTGACTGAAATCTCTCATATTATATATTCACTGAATGCTTATTCAATCAGCCCTACTTTCTATAGGCCACACCCATGCTCCTCCTTTCTTATGCCCATCTGTACCCTAAGCACCCACATCCGAGGCTTGGAAAATTTACCAAGCACCTTACAGCCAATAGACTAAACCTACTAGCCACAAACTGATAAAGATGGAGGTCCCACTAGCAATGGGTAATGCCCAAGAGAGAAAGCAACCCTGCACAGTCTCCCTCAGCTCCAGAGAAAGAGGAGAGTGCTGGGATGCCTACCAGGGTGCTGTCACTGGGCCGCATGCTCAGGAAGGTCCATCTTTCTTATCAGCCTCTGACTAGTAGGTATCTGATAAATTTTAAGCCTCCCTTCCCAGGGAGAAGGAGCATTGTCTCAGTTTCCCCCTTCTCACACCAAAGTCATCTGGCTGATACAAAGGGTGGGGTTCTCTGCTATCCTAGCCCTTCCTCAGCTTTCCAGGTGTTACAAAGGAGGTATGGCCATGGACTCTATCCCTGCCCTTTGCAGTCGTGGAGTCTGATCCAAAGCCAATTGAAGTCAATAGGAGGTTTTCCAGTCACCTCAGTGGGCTTTGGATCATGCACTTAGATATAAACAGTCATATTCTGAGGCACAGAAACTAAAGAAAGAAAAGACAAGTTCTCTCTGCCTCACTGGTAGGACATTTTAATTTGCTTAACTTCATCCCATGTTTCCTAGTTATACCAGCCCCTACCTAAGTCCTCTCCACAAAACACCCTTAACAATTCTTCTCCTTCAGTGCTGGAGTAAGAGGGGAAAGTGCTAGAGTGTTGCTGCCAACCTCCGTCTATCTTTTTTTTGACTGACAGCAGCGTATTTATGTATAGGCTTTCCATTCCCCACTCTCTGAAGCATTGCTTTCCCTCCTCGTAAACACACAATTTATCCCGCCTGAGGTTTGGGGGGGTCTATCTGACAAAAATATACATAAAATATAAATAAAAAATGTCGTGCCAAACCTGTGCCTCTGTTTACGTTAAGTATTCTCAAATTAGGATGAGGTGAAGCGTTCCGCTTTGGTTTTTTCAACCTAATTGCTGTGGTTTTTGTGTAGCCAAAAAAAGTCACTAAAAAAGGCAATAGGCTCAATTTGACCCCTCAATGTTAGTCAATAGGGAAAATGAAAGTACTACACTTCCAAGGTCTTTGGGGGTTTCTTGGATCCTAAACACATACAAACATTTAAATAAAGGATGACAGGCAAACCACTGTCTATTCTTTCTTTAAGTATTCTCCATCTATGATTAGGACAACCTGTTAGCATTGGTTTTGGCTGCATACCTCTAGTGGTTTTAGTGTAGCGAAAAAATGTCACTCACCAGGTACTGGGGGTCAGTTATACCCCAAATTAATTTTGCAGGTATTCCAAGACTAGATTATTTTTGTTTTGAGGCAGCAATTACAATATTATTATATGACTCTTTCAGCATTGTTTTTATCATCAGAGTTTCAGTGCTTTGTTTTTGTTTGTTTGTTCAAAAGAATGCACCAAAAAGGTCTTGGGGGTCTGAGAGACCCCAGATAACATTTGCCTTATGTATGATCACAATAGTCCAGCAAATTGAGTGTCTTTGAAGATAACACTGTCAAACTGAGTTTCTGAGAAGCCTACACTTGATAGGAAGAGTTTCTGGGGAAGCCACAACTGTCAGATACATTTTCTCGCAGGCCTACACTTGACAGATGCTGTTGCTGGGGCAAAGACTCGCTGTTGCATTGTACATGCACTGTGCACGTCTGAATGCATACATTGTTTGGATTCTGTTGAATTGCACATGGCATAATAAATCTCTGAATAAGAGATGGATGTTTCTCAAGGACCTGAGCACAGAAATGGTAAAACCACTCATGCAGGTAAGAACATTGCAGCCTTGCCTCGCCTCAGGCTGCCAGGGAAGCCATGTCTAGTGTGCTGGATGCTGATCCAGAGCCTAAGAAATGGGAAGATGTTACATCTGCTCAGAGAACGAGACAGAAAAACACATCCAAAATGTGCAAAGTGTCAAAACTGTGGTATGTTCAGAACATATGTCACCTATTTGCTCCATTTGTTTGAAGTACTAGGCCATTTACAGCTACTTTGCTGTGCCTGTGCCTTTTATATTGTTCACAGAATCATAAAATATCAGAGTTGGAAGGGACCTCAGGAGGTCATCTAGTCCAACCCCCTGCTCAAAGCAGGACCAGTCTCTAACGTTTGCCCCAGATCCCTATATGGCCCCCTCAAGGACTGAACTCACAACCCTGGGTTTAGCAGGCCAATGCTCAAACCACTGAGCAATCCCTCCCCTATATAGATATATATGCTATCTATATTCATTGTCTAAACATGGGGTCAGTTAGAGCCTGACACCTGTAGACAGTGTAGCTTTTTAAAAAATCATGGGGTCAATTAGACCCCAGCAAAAGCGTTGTGTAGTGTGCTTTTGAATCTAGGGAAATTTTAACTTGCTCATAGTTTATTAGTTCACTGGCTACAATAAAGTCTATGTTAAATGCATCCCTTGTGTTTTCCTCCCCCCAATTTTGACATAATAGGGGGTCTGCAAGACCTCAATATGGAATTAGTTGGGTGATTTTTGGTCCAATATGAAGGTTAAATGTGCAGAAAACAAAAACATTCAGTTTAAATTATTCCAAATCATCGTCACTTCTGAGCAGTAAAGATACGCCAGTTCAAATCACGTGGGATTTCCCTTAATTTAAACAAGAAATGGCTGTCCTCAAGTTAGACCAAAAGATATTGACAGACCAGAATCAGTTAAGGGTATCAGCACTGGAAATAAAATGTTTTTATATGTTTCACTATCTTTTAATTACAATTCCAGAGCCAGCAGATATTTCCTCCACCACTGGGACTCTCACTCTGACACTTTGTTGTGTGCATGCTACTAAAGTCAGAGCGAAGTCCCATGGAATATAATATGTATATTTTGAGATCCAAGTTAAATAGACAAATATACTGATAAGATCGTGGATTATTTATTGCTGAAAAGACTGTAGAGAGACAAAGTATTTTTCCCCGGGTTTTTATGATTCATTCTCCTGATCCCGTAAAATATAAATTGGACATTTGTTTTCTTTTCACTTCCCAGAAATGAATGATACTCTGGGAGCTTTGCGAGAATCATAAAGCCACATTGGTCCTCTTCTTTTTGTGATTTCAGGCTATATTTTTTCATCACCACTGAAGAGGCCAAAAAAAACCAAAACAGATTAACAATTAGACACTCCGGCTGGCTTGTGAAGTTTTGACTGACAGCTGGAGAGAATTTTTTCCTGCAGCTGTAAAAGAAAAACGAGTGAACAAGATACCAAACAGATTTTTAAAACTAAACTTTTTGTCAGGATTTGTTGGCAAGTCTCCAGCCATGAACATTTTTTGGCAGTTGGCATAGTAATAAGCAAGAACCTATATCAACAGATAAATTCAGTTTCAAAATTATACAGAAAACATCTTTCACGTTTCAAGAAGCACTATATAAATCACTGGAAAAAAAAGCATTTCGAGAAGAATATAAGGAGGTGGCCAAAAGAGATTCTTTTTCATGTAGCAAGCCCAGTGTTTCAAAGCAGTATGTGTATAACAGATCATGAGTCACTTATAAAGCAATAATGATGTATGCAAATAAGTATGCATTTAGCATACTAAATTATTTTGAAGGTCAGATCATAACCTTCAAGAAAATAAACTCAATTATATGAATGTTTAAGTTCAAGTTCATACACATTGTTGAAGTATGGCAAAGTGTTCTGCTTGGGAACATCTGGTTTATCTTTGACTTTTTCCCTTAAACACTGCAATTCACAGGCCACTGGTTTGACAGCTGCAAAGGTTTCATTAGCTTTTTGCAAGACCTGACAAGGCATCATTTATTTCTGTCATTTACTTTTCAGTTTCCCGTTTCAGTTTCTAGCTTCATTCAGACAGAAACAAGTATTATATTTCACCAAAACCTTCAGATGCAGAAGAATAAACACAGTTTTGCTTTTCAATGGTCAAGCTTCATAATGTATATTTAACCTAATAACTTTATGGTTATGGTATTGCATTTCATTTCATCATGAAAGTTTCATCTTTGAAAGTTAAGGGGCAACTGAAATTAACAGCTGGAATTGAAACTGGGGAAGTATTGTGAAAGATTTTTTTTATTTATAATCAGTTCAAATCTTTACTACAATGTATTATTTTGCTTTTCGATTAAAACCATGGCTTTGTGAATTTGCAAAGTGGAGAGTGCCAGTTACCAAAGAAGAAAATATGGGAAGTAATACTTTTGCGCCTGACTGAAAAACATACAGTATTGTCTAGACATTGCAATTCTGTAGTTAGAATATTAAGGTTTCAGAGTAGCAGCCGTGTTAGTCTGTATTCGCAAAAAGAAAAGGAGTACTTGTGGCACCTTAGAGACTAACCAATTTATTTGAGCATAAGCTTTCGTGAGCTACAGCTCACTTCATCTTATGCTCAAATAAATTGGTTAGTCTCTAAGGTGCCACAAGTACTCCTTTTCTTTTTAGAATATTAAAACATTCCAATTACACTGTATATTTATATCTAAAATTCATGCCTTTAGTAGAATCCATAGGTGAAAATCTGGCAAGTGGGTTCATAAGGACACCCATTCGGAGTTCTTTGTGTACCACAAAACTCTCATTGATTTCCAGCCTATTTACTATCCCTGACGGGGGGCCACATGGCTGATAGCAGTACTTTCCTTTCCTGCAGAGCAGATCTGCCTCTGTTCATTCAGCCTAAGAGCTGCAAATGAGCAGGGTCAAGGGAAGGAATACTGATTGGGCAGCCACAAGTCATTTTTCTGATGGGGAGGAGGAGCACATATTAGGAGGGCCAGATTAAGGCAATCCAGAAGCATAAACACACCCCACATGGGGACCATGTGACTCTGCTCCCATGCTGTGATTTGCCCCTGCCTGGGATAGCGGGGACCATGAACACAATAGCTGTCTGCTGAGGTTCCATCACCACCTCTCCCAGACTCAGGAGGGTTGAGGTCTGTCCAAGAGGAGGGAATAATCTCCTCCCTCCCATCCCATCAAATGTAGGGGCCCTGCTGACACTACCCCAGCAAACCAGGATTTTCAGGTCTTCAGCTTCCATTTTTTCATAAAAAAACTCCAGCATACGACAACCAAAATCTTTCCATGACAATTTTTCTTTTAGTCAATAAGCCATTTTTGGTCAAAAAATGGTTCTATGAAAAAAAATAATAAGCTCCATTATTTATTTGTTTGTTTATTACACTAGGTACTTTACAGGCAAAGGCTATTCCCTCCCTTGAACAATTTGGAATCTAAGGGCCCAATTCTGCCATCCTTACTCACATGGAGTACTGGTCCATGAGACTAGTTACAGAGGGAGATACTATTCGATGTGGACAAAGGTAACAGTATTGGGTCCGGAAAAAAAAAAAGCAGGACACAACAAGTGAAAGCAAAATGCACAGGAGTAGGTAGGAGAGGTAGGGCACAGAGGTTACATACACAAAATTACACCATGATGTCTGAGAGGAAAGAAAAGAAAGAAAATGGAATAGAAGGAAGGGAAGCAAAGTCTAACAGAAGGAATAGTAACAGGGTTACATTTTAAAAAATGTATTAGATAAGATACAATGGGGGGCAGTCCCTCCAGAAACAATGGAGGGCGGTGACCCTCCCATCCCCCACCTCTAGCTAATCAAAGTTTCTGGAGGTGGGCCTGTGCCACCTCACCGTATACAACACAAAAGCACTGTGCAGTGTGCTGTGTTTGGCTGTCTCCATTCACAAGAGGTTGGGGACCGAGATAAGAAGGGTCACAGGAAAAATTCAATAGCTGAACAATGTGAAAAGGTTTCTACAATGCCTGCCCACAATCAACCTTGCTTGCACCAAGGTTGTCAATCACTCGCTCTCAAGAAGAGTGCATTCACTTCAAATTTTTAAAACAAAGAATACCTAGAGAAGTCACATACAGCTTGACTGACAATAGCATAACAGGGGCTTGCTGGTTTTCATCTGAAACAGACACCACGCAGCATTTTGAAAATGATGTAGGGGCCCAATCTTTATCCCACTGAGCCTGTGGCAAAAGTCTGTGGCAAAACTTTGTATCATCAACACTGCCCATTTAAAGGATTTCCACTATAGCAAACATCCACGCACAAGACAGTATCCTGAACGACTGCAGCATTTTTGCCTTAAAACCACCAGAAAATTATATTAAATTTCTATGCACAAGGTAGGTGCCTATTCTCCACATCTGAGTTACATTCCCTTTAAAGGTGTCCTGCAAAGCCAGGGGGAAATGAGTGACCTTTTTCATGTTTGTGACATATAAAGAAGGCTTGAAATGCTAACAATCACCCAACCAGGGTCAACAAGATCGTAATTTCTAATGTAAAATCCAGAAAGAATTAAAAAAAAAAAAGTCAGGTAAGAAGAAGAAAAAAGCACACTTTTTTCTCTTTGCAGGTTCACCAGTAATATTGAGGTATGTGAGTATGTGATCTCCTCTCATCAATTCATGTCGCCACATTACATGATGCACGACAATATTAAATATACAGATTGGCTAAACATTAAAGGAAATTTAATACTCACTTTCCTCGGGTCAGATCTCTGCTTTTGTTTCCATTGTAGGATGTTTTCTGGCTTTTTCTCCCCCAGACAGTTCAAGCAGACGTTGCCTGTAAAAGTCTGATGTGTTTGTATGCTGGCAACACACCATGGCTCATCAACTAGCCAAATAAAGCTATCGTTTTGTAATTCAGCACATCTCTTCTCTACACTTGTTTCTAGTATGCAAGAGGCCTGATCAGAGGGAATCCATGATAATCTCTAAACTATTAACTTTTTGTAAAGAAAGAAACCTAGGAGATGCATTCTGGCAAGTTCTACCAAACTAAGTTGCACAATATAAAATCTCCACTTCTAGCCTTGTATAGCGATGGAAGGCCAATATGCTATACCAATTTTTTGATCCTGAAATTTCTTGGCACCAGGGCTGCAGGAGGCAAGTGCAGACTTGGGTGCTAACCCACCCGAAGAGGGCAAGAAATGGGTCATGTCCCTATCTCACTTCCCACTGGTTAGAAGAGCTAGGGTGGCACAGATAATGATCATATGCTACAACCTTTCGAAGGGTATGACAGGGTTTTCTCTGACCCATGTTTCCAGCTCTCAGAGTCCTCATAACCTCTTCCCCCTCAACATGTGTCTGTGGTTGTAAAGCCACAACCATATGGTCAAACATGCTAGACTTTCATTTTTAATATTTTCCCTTTCTGCAGGTACAGTGCAAAAGAGAGTATGATGTCCTTCAGTGTAGAAATGATGATACCAGAGTCAGGCTGTCAGGAAAAACAAAAGCTGCTATTTCTCTCCCACTTACATCTTCTCTGGTCCTATTAGTCCAACACTCCAACCCCCTGCCCAAGCCCTGAGCCCTCTCCTACACCCCAAGCCCCTCATCCCTGGCCCCACACCAGAGCCCACACCCCCAGAGCCCGCACCCTCAGCCGGAGCTCTCACCCCCCCCCACAAACACCCCAACCCCCTGCCCCAGCCCTGAGCCCTCTCCCGTGCCCTAAACCCCTTATCCCCAGCCCCACTGCGGAGCCCATACCCCCACCCCCACCCCTGCCCAGTCCGGTGAAAATGAGCGAGGATGGGGGAGAGCAAGTGATGGAGTGAGGGGGATGCAGTGATGGAGTGAGGGGGGAAAGGGTGTTCGGTTTTCTGAAATCAGAAAGTTGGCAACCCTACATGGTAGCCAAAATTTGCATTTTTTTTTTTACCTGAAGTTAGGCATCTAAATCCACTTAAAGACTCCTAAATAAGTGGCCAAAGTGATATGGCTGTAACCTCTTGCCTTCAGAGTTTATTCCAGAGCATCTCCTAGTTAAACCCCCTTGAACATTTTCCTGCTTGGTGTTTACATCCATCATTTGATCATGATGGATAAGGACTATTTCATTCTTGCTATTAAAATGCTTCCCTGTCATATCCAGTCAAAGGTAGATAAGAAACCATGTGGTCTGAATATTTTATTTCTCAGTGTTGTGTCTCCTATCCCAACCCTCTCTCTCTTTCCATGAAGACAAGCAGAGAAACCACAGAATCTTCTACTCAATACATGCATGGGGCCCACAGCTGGCCAGCCGAGCCTCAAAAGTGGGTGATGTTGATCAAGAAAAGCTCTTTGGCCAGGGAACCTAGGGGATGCACCGATCCAATGTATTCTCCATGCAGCACTGACTGGTGGGTCTCCTCTAAAGCCATTATTCAGTTTAAAGCTGCCAACCCTTGGTGACATCCCAAAGGGAAGGCAGCAATGAAAACACCATGTGTTCTCCCCTGAGGCTGGGGTGCAACTGGCAATGTCTGCCCTACAGCTCTTTGGGGATTATTTTTTTCAGAAGATTGAAAATGTATCAACAGCATATTCACTGTTTAAGATCAGCTAAAGAAAAAGCAAAGCAATGTTCTTCTTCCTTCCAGTATTTAGAGCATTCAAAACAACCGCTAAGGCTTTATTTGCTTGCAGCTGCTACAGGAAAAAAAAAAAAAAAGATGAGTTTACACAATTTATATCCTGATGGACCACAATTTAAATCCTGACTCAAACACTAACTGTTTTAAAAGGGAAACTGAATGCTATTTGAGCAGACTTTCTAAATGTATGCTTCATGCACGCTTGCTTTATACAGAACCAAGGCATTCTTAAAATTGCAAGCAGGAAAATCTGCTCTGGTTACCTTGGTGATAAACTAAAGATAAAAATTGTACATAATTGTTGCTGATGTCACTGTTCTTATATTGTTTCCAAGGCTACAGAGAATCTCAAATAATTGTGATGTTTCATTTTTATACAGTATTGGAAGCCTATTTTGTTTGCTCAATAAATTGTTTAGTACTGCAGGTAATCTATCTAAACCTTGTCTAATAAGGCATCAGTAGCCTCTCAGCAACCTCTGGTAATGATGTAGATATATATGTTGAAAATGTCGCTAGCTAGGTCTCTATCAAGCAATTTGGCCCCCTAGATTATCTCAATTATTTTTATCCTAAGACTCTATTTCCATAACAAAGTCTATTGATCAATCATATAAAAATATCAGAAAAGTAAGTGTCTTACTGCAAAGCAATATTATATGTAAATTATTAACCTAGCAGAAGCTGTTCTCTTGCCTGAATGGCAGAAAATTGGCTGATAAGTATTTATAGCTCACTGATTTTTCCATCCAGCCTTCAAATTCACAAGTACTTCCCTGCAAAACACAAACTTAGCCATGCCCCATTTTCTCCATTATAACCTCTAGTTTACATTGCTCAGTAGCGAGAATCTCCTTAACATTATTAATTACTGTATTTAATGACAAGTTCTTGTTTAGAGTGTAACTGCCTCAGGACAACTACAATTGATGCCATTATCTAGTGTAGTTTCTTAGGAATTCTTGCTTAAATGGTAACCAGTTCTGACAACATACTAAAAAAAAAATTAATTTGAAATTATTAGCAAAGCAGAATATGTACAGCTAAGCACAGTCCTATAAATCTAACCAGAATGCTGCATTTCCAATGCTCAATTGTGTTGAAATAGACAATGGTTAGTGGGCATCCATCCACCCTTCTCCTCGTGTAGGATGTGCCTTTCATCACTTGACTGCACTCAGAGTGCAGGGCTTGACCTTGTCAGCATGAAATTTTCCACTGGAGCAAAACAAAATGGCACTTACTGTATCTTAGCAGTCTGCTCTTACTTATGGACTGGATTCTGAATAGTAACAATTTACTTTAGGAACTGGTTGACTAAAATAGCTTATGTGTATATAATGCATGAAATGGGCTACATATGGATTCACTAAACAAATCTGGCAGGCAACTCTATTCTGTGCTAGAATTCTGACAAAGTCAAAGAGCAGAACTCAGAACACCACAGCATACAAAAGATGGTCCTTTCCCTCTGTTTGTAAAGAGAATGGCTAGTATAAGAGCTGAGCAAATACTGCCAACATGTTTCCATGATTATTGATTTACAATTCTCAGCTAATTCATTTGACTGTGCTCACATCTCGTCTGTGCTCACTTTCCACGAATGCTCTAGCAAACAGGTTTACTGGCAGGAATGCTTGCTGAAATTGCACATTTTAAGCAAATATTGCAGAATATTTATATAAAGGAATTTTTTATGTTTGCAATTGCAAGTATTCATATTAGAAACGTAGTCTAAGAATGACCCTCATCTAATCAAGAAACAACAGAGTACCATGTGCCCATGTCCTATCCAAACAGCTAAAATTCTGAATATCAAAGACTGACAGTGAACTGCTCATGAACATGCTACAGACCCTGAATTACCTGCTGAAATTATTCCATAAATAGATGTGTACAACGAATGCATCTGCTAAAATCACAATCCATTGTGGAAAATTGGTGAACAGAAGAAAAATAAAGGCAAAATCTATCGAATAAATTCTTAATTCACCCTGCACTAACTGTTACATATTTGCAAATATAATTCACCTAAGAAATTATATATAGCAAATAGTATAGACCAGAGTGTTAATGTTTAAAGAAAGAGTTTTAAGTACGCTATAATAGGAAGAACTTACATTCTTAAGGTCTTGCATCTTGTACAATTTACCTGTACAAAGCGAGTACCAAGTGGATGTAAAACACTACCGCCCAACGTGAGTGCAAAATTCTGACTTGATATCACTTTACCACCACTGTGGATATGTATAATTGACTACTCATGGTGTAAGGCAGGGGAGAATCAGGCCCTCATTTTGCTACCATATGAATTCTAAAATCTGCAACACAAATACTATTTTGATTGTAGCCATGTAGGACTAAAAGGGCAATAATTAATGGATGTATTTATATGGCTTTAGAAGCACACACACATCTCTCTCTTTGCCTTTTTAGCCACTACTAAACCCTACAATCAGCAACACATTATTGACTCAATTCATCCCTGGCACTACTATATTTAAGCCAGTGGATTACACCAATGATGAATTTGGCCACTACCACTTTTCATAGGGATTGGATTCTATACACGGTTCCCAACCTAGCTCTGCCAGTACAAAGTCCTGACTTTAACACCCCTAATAGTTGCAAACTGTGACAAACTGTGGGCTCTTTAATGGTGACAAAATATTGAAATCCCAGAGCCTGAGACAACAACTCATTTCCCATGGAACTAAGACCTATTTCACCAGCCCTCATAAGTAAAAAACCCATATCACTCCTGTCATAAATATAAAGGGAAGGGTAAACACCTTTAAATCCCTCCTGGCCAGAGGAAAAACCCTTTCACCTGTAAAGGGTTAAGAAGCTAGGATAACCTCGCTGGTACCTGACCAAAATGACCAGTGAGGAGACAAGATACTTTCAAAGCTGGAGGGGGGGAGAAACAAAGGCTCTCTCTGTCTGTGTGATGCTTTTGCCGGGAACAGAAAAGGGATGGAGTCTTAGAACTTAGTAAGTAATCTAGCTAGATATGCATTAGATTCTGTTTTGTTTAAATGGCTGATAAAATAAGTTGTGCTGAATGGAATGGATATTCCTGTTTTTGTGTCTTTTTGTAACTTAAGGTTTTGCCTAGAGGGATTCTCTATATTTTGAATCTGATCACCCTGTAAGGTATTTACCATCCTGATTTTACAGAGGTGATTCTTTTACTTTTTTTCTTCAATTAAAATTCTTCTTTTAAGAACCTGATTGCTTTTTCATTGTTCTTAAGATCCAAGGGTTTGGATCTGTGTTCACGTATGCAAATTGGTGAAGATTTTTATCAAGTCTTCCCCAGGAAAGGGGGTGTAGGGTTTGGGGAGGATTTTGGGGGGAAAGACGTTTCCAAGCGGGCTCTTTCCCTGTTATATATTTGTTAGATGCTTGGTGGTGGCAGCAATAAAGTCCAAGGGCAAAAGGTAAAATAGTTGGTACCTTGGGGAAGGTTTAACCTAAGCTGGTAAAAATAAGCTTAGGGGGTTTTCATGCAGGTCCCAATATCTGAACCATAGAGTTCAGAGTGGGGAAGGAACCTTGACAGCTCCTTAACTTTCACACTGTTGTGTGAATAATTTAATAGATTGGATTGTTAAAACAGAATGATTATATGCGTGTCTGGTAGTACACTTTCCATGAAGACCTTAGCATTCTGTATCCCCAGTTCAGTGGATGATGGGAGCATCAAAAAGATTATACGGGATTCTCACAAGGGTAAGCAAGCTTTTGGTTCAAGAAGAACTGAAGCTTTGTCCACCCTAGAACCAAAACGAGCAATTTTTAAGCTTTAGAAAAGTTCTGATAGGACCCCTCAAGCTACACAGAAAAGGAGGGGCTATGCCTGAAAACCGTGGGGGTGACCTCCAGCTGAAATAGCAGTTTAGCCTTTCTCCTGACACCAATTTTCTAGGTTTATAATAAGGTTTCTTATACAGGGTTTGTTAATAAAATTAGTAACTACCACACTGTTTGCAGCACTTGTACTGAGAATGTCTTGAATACCATGGCACAGTTATAGCACTAGTTGTAAACGCAACTGTGCTGATGCACTTCCAGAAAATTCTGTAGGGATAGCAATACCCCTTAGTCAATCCCACAAACAACCTAAGAATAGAAACACCCCCATTATGTACAATAGAACAAGAAGAAATGTCTCAGAATGGCTTCTATCTGTCTTAGGTACTTATATGCCCTGCCAATCACCATAATATCTGACAGGTTTCAGAGTAGCAGCCATGTTAGTCTGTATTCGCAAAAAGAAAAAGAGGACTTGTGGCACCTTAGAGACATAGAGACAAATTTGTTAGTCTCTAAGGTGCCACAAGTACTCCTTTTCTTTTTGCATAATATCTGAGTGTCTCATAATCTTTAATGTATTTATTCTCGCAACTCTCCCCTAGCCCCCGCCCAGTGTAGGAAAGAACTATAATTCCCATTTTGCTGAAAAAGAACTGAGGCAGAGAGAGAAAGGACAAGATTTTCAAGGTATTTAGGCGCCTAAAGATACAGATAGATCTCTAGTGAGATCATTGGAAGTTAGGTGTCTAGGTGCTTTTGAGAATCCCACTAGGTGCCTATCTGCATCTTTAGGCACCTAAATACCTTTGGAAATCTGGCCCTAAGAGACTTGCCTGGGGAAGTCTGCAGCAGAACAGGGGATTGAATGTAAATTCTCAAGTCCCAGGCTAGTGCCCTAAGCCCTAGACCATACTTCCTTGCTGCCTCTGACCAGCATTTTTACTCTTGAATCCCTTTACTCTTCATATAAGCCAAGCAAAGAGAACAAAGAAAATCTCATATTTCTACTTATCTGGGTACTTACAACGCTCTCATAACTTAGCACCTGATTCCAAGCCTGCACCTTACCACAGCAAAAACATAGCACATGATAACATTTTGACCGGGAAAGGTAAAATTATTCCCTCCGATATGCACACAGGGCTCACATTGAAGTCAATATGAGCCACATGCATCCATGACAGAATTTGGCCCTTTAATGTGATTTAATGACTATGTCACTGAATTGTTTTCCATATACCCAGTAAGTATGAGACAACTTAGGCTCTGATAGATTCAAACCTTCCACCAAATTGTTCAGCATAAGACTATATTAAGCATTCCTCTTTTATTATTATAACTATCAAACATTTCATTTTAAATAACTGTGATTCCTTCTTTTGGCTTTCACTACTTAACTTATCAACAGAGAGTTTTCTTCTGTAGTTCGTGTTTGCAATATTCCCTCCATTTCCATGTGTGCAGAACTCAGACTGTCAGCTGGACAATATTTCAGAATCACTACAAAGAGCAGGATAACCTGAGTCTCTTCATTGTGGCGGCTGGGAATGTCACAGAGTACATGGTAGATCCATTTGCAAGTAAGAAAAGCTAGAGCTTTTAAAGAGGAAATATTATCCAAGAAAGATGTGTGTCCCCTTTAGTTGTCCTTAACTAGCCAGCAGGTGAGGAAAGAAAGAGATCACACTCCAATGTACGGGCCTTTCCTTCCACACACAAGGACACAGAGTGAAGGACACAAAAAACTACTTTGGCATCTTCTAAACCACATGATCTCATGGCTACACTATTTATAAAAACAAAGCATAGGTTTATTCTGTCCTTTCATTATACTGTATCTATCAAATAATAATAAAAATAAGTAGTAATTTTGCACTTCTTTAGCACCTGTCTTTGGAGGTTCTCAAAATATTTTTCAGAGTAGCAGCCGTGTTAGTCTGTATTCGCAAGAAGAAAAGGAGTACTTGTGGCACCTGAGAGACTAACCAATTTATTTGAGCATAAGCTTTCGTCAGCTGAAGTGAGCTGTAGCTCACAAAAGCTTATGCTCAAATAAATTGGTTAGTCTCTAAGGTGCCACAAGTACTCCTTTTCTTTTTTCAAAATACTTTGTCAATATTAATTACTTAAACCAACTCTATGAGGTAAGTAAATATCATTTTGCTCTTTTTATAGATTGAGAAACTATGAGCTAGAGAAATTAAGAGCCCAGTTCTGAGCTCACACCAGTTTTAAACCAGTTGCATTCCATTGCCTTCAAAAGAGTTACTCCTGATTTACATTGATGTGAGAGCATCTAGCTCTAAGTCACACAGGAAGTCTGTGGCAGAATCAGAAACAGTCCCTTAACTGCCAGCATTCATGCACAGAACTGCCCTCTCTCTACCAATCCCGTCAGCAGCATAATGAAGAGTTAGATCCATAAAGACAATACATCTACAGCCTGGAAATAAATACGTCATTCTGTACTGGCATTTATACCCATAATTCTCAAACTACATTGCAAGATATTTATCTCTTTTTTGCCACAGTTCTTATCCTAGCCATTAGTTTTCTTTTCAAAATTTCAAGATGCTACTAGCTTAAGAGATTTTATCTATATGTTGCAATACTTTTCATAAGATAACATAGCTTGAAGAATTTATGGGTCTATTTCACTTTAAAATGGTTAGTTCTAATGACAGTCAACATTAGACAATCTTTTACCTTATACTATTGTGCCAAAACAGACACACTTAAGTAGTGGCAGCAGATGGAAGAGGTTAAAAGTATCAAATCCTGAATTACCAACTTTGCTAGGCCACCTTCCCTTCATAATTTAGACCCTTCTGTTGGAGATTTGAAAATATATTCTAGACAGATGACATGTTAACAGAATCATTTCATGGTTCAGTGTCTTCTCAGTATGATTTATCTCTATCTGTAGGCACCAGAGGTCCCTATTCAGGAGATTTATGAGCTAGTTCCAAGAATTCATTTTCATGAGGGAGAATGTGTGCATTATCACAAAATAAAAGATTAACATTTGCTTTAAAATTATGCTTTCTTTTCATGATCAGTTCTAGGGTAAGCTGCTTGCATGTAACCCCAGCGCTACCACCATGACTTTAAGGATGCATATAATTAAATGTTTTTGAGGGTATGAAAGTGGTCTTTATAACATTTGTGCACTAGCCTATGAACATATATCCACTCCTCTTCTAAAGCAATACAAACATACAAAGCTAGGTTCAGAAAGTTAGTGTATAATGAAACATTTTGACCTGAAACTTAACTGAGACTTTTTAAAAAAATCTCTGCTATCTAATTCTTGCTGCAGGCACTGGATTTTCCACAGGACCAGGAAAAGGGAAGAGTTTGGCCACTGGAGCTTTCTTAAACACAGATTTTCAAACAAGTTTGGGGCCAGCTTTTCAAGTACTCAGCATCCACAGCTGGGATCAGATTATCAAGAGAGCTCAGTTTCCATTTAGACACCCAAAGGGTAGAATTTTAAAAGGGCTCAGCTTCCAGCAGTTCCAACTGTGACACTTCCATACTGCCGGCTGCTAAGTAGTTTGGCTATGCCCTTTTAAATACATTAAAAATGGGGGACGAGAAACAGTGCCCTTGTTTTTTTCCCAAGTGAAGCTGTCCCTCAACATCCACCAGCCTTCCACTATAATAATGCTAATAAGTTCCCAACCTACATGGGGGGAGGGAGGAGGGCAGGGCAGAATGCAAATGCACCAGTGCAAGTAAGAAGGCAGGAACCCTTCCCCTTCCCAACCACAAAGGAAAAGCAAATTGAACAAGACAGTCTGGTGCGTGGGCTAAGTTGAGCGAGGGAATGACTGAAGCTTGCTGTACCTGCAAGGTCCCGTTAAGAACGGTCTACATTCAAACCAAACACTCACCAGACTCACGAGGGCCCTGAGCAGAGACAGGGGAATTGGAGACTTTTAATAGTAAAGTCACAACCATAAGGGCAAAGGTGCAGGGCCTCCACAATCAAAGAAAGAGAGTCATGAAAACAAGGAGAGAGCAGGAACCTTGGAGCAATGACGGGTCGCTGAAAAAAGACATCTTAGTTCTTGGGGTTCACAAACATCACCATAGCATGAATTTCATCTTAATAGTGAGAATCTTATATACCACCCTCACCTCCCATTATAGGTCACGCAGGCCATCTGCCCTCCCATTTATGGACATATCCCCTCTCAAGCATAGTCCCATAACTACGGCAGCTACAGCAATCGGTTACATGGAGGAGTAATGTTGGGAGAGTAATGAATTTTAAGTCTCTTTTAGCAAGATCTAGCAACTGCTATGGTGTTCATAGTGTAAAGACAAACTACTTTGGGGTGGCTAGCTATTCGCTAGGGATCAACTCGCTGGAGAACAATATGAAGGGTTTCGATTAGCCATTGGTTGGAGTTACAGAATTCAGATCTGGATCAGGAATGGCAGGAGGCTATGCGTAAACAGGAGCAAAAAGGGGGAAAGGAAGCAAGGGGGAAGAGGGATATGGGATAGGATACCAGGAGGTCAGGTTCAGGACATGGAACCAGAGGGCAGAAACCAGGAAGCAGTTACCAAGGGCCAGGCTGAGCCAGGATACCTGGAGGTTTGAATCTGAAGGCAGGAATACAAACACCAGACCAGCAATCCATGGCAGGGAGAAGCCCAGTTGTACCTGTTTCCTCCTCTGGCTTAAAAAGACGCTACAGCCCAATCAGGAGCCTTGGATCTCTCTCAATGGAAGGAATGATGGAGAGGAGCATGGGTGGCAAAAAGAGAAGCTAACAATGAGGAGACTGTGAGGAAAAAGGGTGTAAAAAGTTCGGACAAATACCAATCAGCATGCACAAAACAACGTCCAAGGTTCAAACTGAGAAACCTGATTTAGTTTCTTCCATCACAGTCACTGACTGAAAAGTGTATTTCACTTTCAAGTTAGAGGAAGAGTTATAAATAAATTATGAGTATT
Source organism: Lepidochelys olivacea (assembly GCF_965140295.1). NCBI lineage: Eukaryota > Metazoa > Chordata > Testudines > Cheloniidae > Lepidochelys > Lepidochelys olivacea. The sequence continues at coordinate 39,643,681 of NC_140421.1, read as the reverse complement.
CCATATTCTGAAGCATTTCTGGACTGAACTTCTGTTCCAAGGATACACTTTTGTATATAATCCACATAGATTTTTAATTTATTTCCTGCTAGAAGAATGTGTTGGATTTATACCTTGTAATAGCTACATTCTAATATCAGACCCTGTGTGTTGTTTGCTTGCTGACAAGAATGTTTGGCTATTGCTAAGTTTTTTCTATTTTTAACATTTCCACTGAAACTCACACATGAAACCATTAGGAATCCAGCAGTCCAGTGCATGCAATGCCTATTAACTTCAGTGGGGTTCCAGATCCAGAGCGACTACAGGAGAAGACCCTTAATAGGGATTTGTTTGTGTGTGAAGGGTGTGACTATGGGAAGAGGTACATTCATTTATGGTCTGATCCAAAGCCCATTAAAGGCAATGGAAAAACTCCATGTGACTTCAGTGAGCTCTGGATCGTGCCCTTAGCTCTTACTGAAATGCATTGGATTCAATTATTTTTTCACAGAAGTCAGAGAGGGAAAAGACCCCTCAGCCATCCAGGCCATATCCCTGCCAGTGCAGGATTGTCCCTTGTATGTTTCCCATTGATAACTGGAAAGATGATGGAGCAAGTTATTAAATAATCCATTTGTAAGCAACTAAAGGATAATAGGGTTATAAGGAATAGCCAACATGGATTTGTCAAGAACAAATCATGCCAAAAAAACCTAATTTCCTTCTTTGACAGAGTTACTGACCTAATGGATAGGGAGGAAGCCGCAGACATGATATCTCTTGATTTTAGTACAGCTTTTGACACAGTCCCCCATGACATTCTCATCAGCAAACTAAGGAAATGTGGTCTAGAATAGATGAAATTACTGTAAGGTGGGTGCAAAACTAGTTGCAACACCGAACTCAGAGAATAGTTATCAATGGTTCACTACAACTGGGAAGGTATATCTAGTGGAGTCCTGCAGGGGTCAGTCCTGGATCTGATACTATTCAATATTTTCATTAATGACTTGGATAACGGAGTGGAGACTATGCTTATAAAATGTGCAACTGACACGAAGCGGGGAGGGGTTGCATGCACTTTGGACGACAGGGTTAGAATTCAAAACAATCTTGACAAATTGGGGAATTGGTCTGAATTTCACAAGATGAAATTCAGTACAGATAACTGCACTTAGGAATGGAAAATCAAATGCACAACTATAAAATGGAGAATAACTGGCTAGGTGGTAGTATTGTTGAAAAGGATCTGGGAGTTATAGTGGACCACAAATTGACAATGAGTCAACAATGTCTGCAACTCCAGTTGCAAAAAAAGGTTAGTATCATTCTGGGGTGTATTTACAAGAGTGTTATATGTCAGACACAGGAAGTAATTGCCCTGCTCTAATCAGCACTGGTGAGGCCTCAGGTGGAGTAGTGTGTTCAATTCTGGGCACCACACTTCAGAAAAGATTTGGATAAATTGGAAAGACTCCAGAGGAGAGCAACAAAAATGAAAATGGTTTAGAAAACCTGCCCTATAAGAAAAAGTTTAAAAGAGGGGCATGTTTATGATTCTGTGATTTAGTCTTGAGAAAAAGACAACTGAGGGGGAACTTGATAACAGTTTTCATATATGTTAAGGCTGTTTAAAGAGGATGGTTATTAATTGCTCTTCATGTCTACTGAAGGTAGGACAAGATGTAACTGGCTTAATCTGCAGCAACAGAGATTTAGGTTAGCAATTAGGAAAAATGTTCTAGATATAAGAGTATTTAAGCTCTGGAATAGGCTTCCAAGGGAGGTTATGGACGCCCCATTATTGGAGGTTTTAAAGAACAGGTTGGACAAATACCTGTCAAAGATGATCTAGGTTTATGTGGTTCTGCTTCAGTGCAGATGTATGGACTTGATGACTTCTCCAGGTCCCTTCCAGCCCTACGTTTCTATGCTTTCTTGTCAGGGCCAAGGAATGGACAACCTGGCTTAGGGGTTAGTATTGGGAATGGGCTAAGGGGCCAGGAGCCAGTTTCCAGGAATCAGGCCAGGTTAGAATACCAGGAGATCCAAATCAAGAGACAAATGGACGGGCAGTGATCAAGAGTCAGTTACCAAGAGCCAGACAGAATCAGGAACCCAGGATGCAGTTACTAAGAGTCAGGATATCAGAAGGTCAGATTCAGGCAACAGAACCAGAGGGTAGGAACCAGGTAGCAGAATCAAGAGTCAGGCTAAGTCAGGATACCAGGAGGTCAGGTTCAGGACATGGAACCAGAGGGCAGGAACCAGGAGGCAGTTTCCAAGGATCAGGCTGAGCCAGGATACCTGGAGGTCTGAATCTGAAGTCAGGAACACATAAACACCAGACCAGCAATCCATGGCAGGGAGAAGCCCAGTTGTACCTGTTTCCTCCTCTGGCTTAAAAAGGAGCCCAAGCAGGAGCCTTGGATCTCTCTCAATCAAAAAGTAGGGGTGAGGCTTGTGCCCATGTTGGACATCATAGACCCCTGTCCCGCTGCTGTCTGCAAGCTGCTGGGTGGAGGACTGGAATGTGATGACTCTCAAAGACCCGTGGGGCCTGACATTTCTATGATTGTTTTGTCCAGTTTAGTTTTAAAAGTCCCAAGCAATGTGGCTTCCACCAGTTCTGTTTCCTTCCTTAAATTTTCTTTCATTGCTCCTAGTTATACACCCTGGCCACATTCATTTACTCTCCCGCTTGGTGCTGACATCCTTCAAATATTCATAGACTGTTACTTCCTCCACAATCACTGCATAACTAAGATTAGATAGATAGCTAGATTAGATGGATAGATAGATAAGATAGATAGATCTTTTAACTTTCCTAAGAAATCAATCCTTCCAGCCCCAGGATAATTTTGTTGCTCATTCAGGGCTTGATCCATTATCTTCAATGGGCTTTGGATCAGTCCTTTAAGGGACACAGCAAAAAAGAATAATAATTCTACTAAAAAGAGAGTGAAAGAGAGAACTATCCTGCTCTTTGGTTGTTTATTGGAAATTAAGTTGTGGTCTTATTCCAGTTCCTAACTGACAAGTGTCTAAATCATAATGCTACTGTTACTGGCATGCTTGTTGACAATCTGAGCAGAAAGACCCAGGATTGAATTAGCATGGCAACTGAAATATTCTATCACACAAATTCAGGGATTAAGGAATATTGGGGTTTTAGTGTAGGGAAGCTTGAACTGATGCGGGCTATGCTGTATCTGTCCCTTGAACAAGTAGAGGACTTCTGTGTCCAAATCTGTCAGTCTGGCACTTCTCATTCACACTAACGTTTCTTAAGTTCATTCATGAGGGTTAATTGTCCTTTCCTTGATGAAACACCTCAAAATTCTATGTTAATGTAATGAAATGAGTAGCGCATACAACCAGTCTGACACATAAAAATGGTTTGGAAATGGAAAGGTGTGGACCAGCTGCAGCCATGTATGTAGAGGAAATGAGGACACGATATTTTCAGACAATCCAAAACAAATACATGGGTCACTCATCGCAAATGGCAGTTACACCCCTCCCTTTCAAACTAGGATTCAAATCAGTCCATTCAGCAAAATGGCCAATAGAGAATCAACAAAGTTGGAATAATAGAGGATGCTTTGCAGAAATGAGATTTGGACAGTAAATCAATACTTCATAACATTTATTGTCCATTCTAACTTGGTGGCATTTTATATTTCCAGATTAACCAACAAGAAATGCTTGTTTGACTGTAGGTTATCATAGTCACCGCAGAATTCTGTAACAAACTTCAGTGCAATCTCATCCCTGCACCATTATACAGTATATATGTATAAATAGCAGAAACTTAGCTTGTAATTGCCATTTAAACTATAAGACAATGAAAGCTTGAAAGAAACAGAGAGCCTCCATTTTAGCATGAGACGCTATGGGAGAGTGAAAAACTGGGAGCTGCCTCCCCCCATATAGATATCTTTTAACATTGTTTTTTTATCCAGGCTGGGGTGGGTATGCAGGGAGCACTTAGCCTCCCCGGGAACTTCCCCCTCAGCGTACTGGTAGATCCAGTGCTGTATAACTGAGAATCTGCAGAAGCAACTGTATGTTGGGGAGCTCATTTGAGTTCTCTTTCCTCCCTCTCCTTTGATTTGCTTTGCATCAGCACTCCAGAGAGCTAAATATGTTTGTTTGGGCCTATGAATAAATCAGCTGATCATGAGGGCAGGGTTTATCGCTTACACAAGCCAAAAGGCAGTGGAATTGTTTAATTAATTTATTTAATTGTGATGGATTGGATCAATAGATATTAAGAGAAGATATTACAAGCCCATTGTATTGTTCCCCCAGCCCATACATAATGAACAACCATAGACTTTCAATCAAATGACTTACTTTCAGTTAAGGGAAAACAACAAGAAGGAACAAAAGTAAAAGTTCCACGAGTGAGCATCATGTACATGTCTCCTCTATAAGGGGCTACAGCAATTCTAAGAACAAAAATGACTGATGTGTCTGCCACCAGCAGATTTCTTAGAAATTCAAAAGTGTGTGACACACAAAACAAGAGCATCACAGGGTCACAGCTTCATGTGCACACCTTGCTCTAAAGGCCTGCCTCCTTACAGTCCCTGTCCTGCTCATGAAAGGTGCCAGATTGACAGTCATGGAAAATTAAATTCAGAGGATTGTGTACTATACAACGCAGGCAGCTACGCTGCAAGCTTCCCCCATGTGCAATGCTTCCACATACTGCTCCCCTAGTGTGCTTGAACCATGTCCTGGAGACAAAATCTTTGAGTGAGAGAGATGCCTGTGACCCTAAAAGCTCCTCAAGGCCCATTGGCAAAGGGTTGACTGTTCTGTAACAGCAACTCCTATCTGACCTGACAAACACACTGCTCACCCAACATACTGTTTTCATGGTATTTACCTATAAAGAATGCCTTGTGAGGTATCAAATGAAAGCTCAAATGACACTGGTCATCAGAAGCATTGCAAGATATACGCACGGTCTAGGTGTACGGAATTTTGTGTACCTACCAAAAATACATGTGTAAGCAGGCAGTTGACAAACAGTTTTTTTCTTCCAGATAGTAGATAAGATGTATCTCTCTCTGTCACGTGTAAATTAAGCCAACACAATGGATGCCCTGTTTGTATGTGAAGTCAATAGGTAAAATGGGTTGATGGGGATGTAAGACCAACAGGAGGGAGCACACTGGACATCAAGCATTTGGGAGAAGAATCTTATTTGGGGGTGCATTTCAAAAGTTTACTGGACTATAAGAGGAAGGAAAAAAGCCCCTTTCGTATTCCATTTACTGAGGAAACCTCTTGTAGGGTGGGGGAAATATTCATGAAAACTTGGATTCTGGTTATGACTGAAAACCAGCAGGTCTGACAAAGACTGAATGATTGGAAGGACTCTACTCTATTAAATAGAAAAGGTAACCATTGATAAGTGAAGACCTAGGATTGCATTTTATGGTTTTGTTTTATTTGTAACCTGTTGTTCTTACTATCTTTACTCACTAGCTCTTAAAACCTTTGTTTATAAAGGTGTATTTATTTTCGCTATAGATAGATTACAGTGCTGTGTTGTTATAAAGAATCTGATCCTGAGTTATTCTAGTTATTCTAGTCAAGCTGTGCGTACTCTGTACCTTCAGGGAGAGCCTACCTGGTTATTCATATGAGTGTCCAGTGACAGGAGTTGGATACAACAGAGGGGCAACAGAGAGACACTAGCAGAGGAGCTTGGGAATTGGTTTGTGTCTGTCAGTAGCCTGCACAAGAGAGAGTGAGATCTGCAGAGACCTGGAAGTTAGTGTGTGTTGGTGGCCAGAGGCTGTTGGTTTTCATGGATAGACAAGACTGCTTCATGCCAGGGGCATGCACAAGTGGGGGAGGGGCAAAGCAGCAGCATGGGACCCCCTCCAATAATTGGGGAGGGGACACAGAACTCCTCTGGCCCTAGGGCTGCGGCAGGGAGAGCAAGATCTTCTGGCTTTAGGGCCACAGCGGGGTCACAGAACATGTCAAATTTAAATTCCTGTGCATGCCCCTGCTCCACGCTAAGGGTAGATAGTAGCAAGGTACCTCACAACTCTGAGTAACCCTGGGGAGCATCACAATATCAACATGCTCAGTGCTGAAACTGCTAAAAAGGACATCAGATGTAGTATGGACAAGAGGAACTGGACTGAGATGGTCAAACACCACTAGATGGTCAAACAGCCGCCCTGATGGTAGCAACTTTTGGTCACTACTCACTATCCACCTGGACTGGATTTAAACCAGTTCCTAGAGATGACAAGCTCCATATCCCATTAGCAGTCCCTCTTCCCATCTAGCACCCACCATAATCTATGATGTCTTGTATAAGTGGATAGTTTCTAGTAGTGGCATTCTAGCTCGTAAAATGCAAAGCAGAAGAAAATCACTTCACTCAAAAAAATAATAATAAAAATTCTGCCATTAAGGAGTTTACATAGTAAATACACACTATTTATCTTATCAAAGTAGACACCCCATCTTACATATTGCAAAGTCATGCAGACATATATCAGTGAGTAGGGAGAGAGGTAAATCATACACAAAAATCAAAGCATCCACATGTCCCATTCCATAGATCTTCCTATCACTTGCTGTTATTTAACACTATGACATGATTACAGTCCTGCTAAACTGGTTTGAGTATTCATCTGATAAAATTTATGGACATTAGTTTTGAAATCTGGAGCCTCCCTTGCTGCTTTAATTGCCATGTCCTGTTTTATATTTGTGCCTCAGCAACAAGATGAACTGCTGCCTCAGTCTGAATAATTGTTGGAAGAGTGGTGGCAGTTCACATCTGGGTCGGGTACAAGTAGATAACATTATGACGCAGAACCGAAGACAGTCTCATCTGCATATAAATAGACCTAATCAGAAATGCAAATTGCAATCAGAAGAAATTTTAAAAGCCCGTGATAATTGTGCGATTGTTCAGATAAGAAAAGGTCAAACACTTTTATTGTCAAAGCTTTTAAACTGCTATCAGCCAGTGGCGATTCTTTCTTTACAAACGCAATGTGGAAAAGGCAACCATATGCCAATTTGCAGTCAACCTTGGACAAATTCTTGAGAGATTTTTCCTATTATGACCGTGACCCTCTTGTTAAACCCTATTTCGCACTGTCAATAAAATCCTGACTTGTCCTGTTAGAAACCCCAATCAGGTGATGATAAAGCAAAACAAAAACAGATGATGTGAAATGAAATATTTAGGTGATATTAATAAATATGGAGAGAGCTTCCATTTTCTTTTTATATGCATACTGCACATCTTATCATCCAAGGGTAAATTAAAAAAAGAAACGATGGACACAATTTAGTGCAACTGACAGATTGCTACATAACATTCTCAAAATTACATGTATTTCTTCCATAATCAGACAAGTCTAAGATTCCAGAGGAATGCCATTTAAAAACATTATGCTACATTTCAGATACTAGGTTCTGCCTATGTTGAAACAAATGCTTTTATCAACTACAGCTAAGAAAATTACATTTGCAGTCTATTGTTGAAGGTATATAAAATCAAAACCCAAGAGAAGAATAAAGTAAATATAGAATTCTATTATTTCAACGAGCCCTTACTATTAATTATTTCTAAAGTCAGATTGAATAGGAATCCTCATAATGATGACAACTCTTTTTTTATCTATTTTCCAGTGATGGTTTCTTACAATTCGAGGAGAAATTGTTTACCAAATATTTATTTTACTTCTCACTAGACTCCCTGTGAACAACAAACTAGTGAGTCAAGAGAGCCATCTAGTGCCATACCTTGGAATCTTAAAAAGCGTTTTCACAGGATGCATGTCAAATAAAGGTGGGTCTCCATCACCCAATTCAATAGCTGTGATCCCAAGGGACCATACGTCACACCGAGCATCATATGAGTAGTCAAACTGTTGTTCACAAGCAATGACCTATCAGATAAAAACAGGAAAAACAATGTATTAACCTTCTCATAAATTCACGCTGTGCTAGCATGACATTAATGTACTTTTGATTACCAAAAATCACATGCAATCCTATTTCTGCAGCTTTGCCTGCATTTCCCAGATGGAAATAGTCCTATAGAATTATAACCCTCTCCTTGTTCGTTTGTTTGTTTTTATTTAAAAAAATATTCCCACAAAATTTAATAGAGAATTATACCCCTGCTATAGAACTGTACAGGATGCTTCAAACAACTCCACAAAAAAATTCTCTATTAAATTCTATATATTTTAATTTCTACTGAAACCTATTGCAATTCTATTTCATACCTATTAATTTCTACAGCTATTTGTAAGGTGAAAAGGTGATTTGCATGATAAGAATATTCCATCGTTCACTCCCATCAGTCAATTTCTTGCAACTATACGTAGTTTGCCCCCTCTGGATTTGAGTAAACAGAAAAAGCTGAATCAATATATCATAGGCCTGATCTAAAGCCCATTGAAGTTAATGGAAGAGGGGGCTTTGGACCAGAACCTGTATGCATGCTGCCAGTGAAAGTCAGTGTCTACATTCATATTATCACAAGTTTCACAACTAGATATGAGCTCAAAACAAACCGCTAAATGTGAATGTCCACAAACCTTGCTGGGGAGGTCAAAAACCAAATCCAGGTTAAAATTTGATCCTTATCTCTATAAATGCATGAAACAAAACCTCAGACCCCAAAACTCCTTGCACTTACTGTGGTTTGGAATCGTGAGCCAAATTTTCCAGCTCAAACTCCTCAAACACCACCACCAAGTGCTCTGAAAACTTTTTACACTCTGCTGTGTCATTAATAGGTATGTGCACGGTTTTCTGAATGGGGTTAAATTAAATTGCAAATTTGTACTCACTATAAACAGAATTGCTGACAGCACAAATTATTTTCTTATAAAAGAAGTAAAGAGCATTGAATATACAAGATAAGAAAATCTAGCAGAGGCAGTAGAAGTTATGGTTAGAAAAAAAGCATCTCCTATGACAGCAATAATTTATTTTTAATCAAGTCTTTCCACTTGGTCGATCTAGTTTATTTGTTTGTCTAGAGCAAATTGATTCAGAAAAATTAGACCCCGCCCCACCTGAACTTTCTCGCAAAGCTAGAACCAAATGTTCAGATAACTCTCCTCCCTAATTTTTTTCACTTTAGTATGTCAGAGAAATTCCTGCTTCTATTCTGTTCTGTTTGGTTTCGTATATCACCCTCATCAGGGGGATGTCTGAGTGTTCTCCAGTAGTGCATTAAAGATTATCATCATCGTCATGTGAGGTTGTTTTTTTGCCTCTTATCCTCACTCAAGAGGTAAAATTAGAGTAAAAAGTTTGTGGGGGTTCATTCCATAATCTTGGACTGACCCCCAGGAAAGGTCCATCTCCTAAACAGACAAGCTTTACTCTTGACACTGGACAGTTCCATTGTATCTGAGGAGTGGAGTTGTCAATCACTGTCCGCATCTCAGAACTTTAGATCAGGGGTTCTCAAACTGGGGGTGGGGACTCCTCAGGGGGTCATGAGGTTATTACATGGGGGGTCGCGAGCTGTCAGCCTCCACCCCAAACCCACTTTGCCTCCAGCATTTATAATGGTGTTAAATATATTTTAAAAGTGTTTTTAATTTATAAGTGGGGGGGTCGCACTCAGAGGCTTGCTATGTGAAAGGGGTCACCAGTGCAAAAGTTTGAGAACCACTGCTTTAGATGATCATGAAGGTATCATCCTAGGCCCAAGCAATTGAGTGCCTTGAAAATATGGACAAAGACCTTGAATTTGGCACGGTATTCTAGGGGACGCCAGTGTAAAGACCAGTTTGATGTGCTCACAGTAGCCCATGTTGCTAAAAAGATATGTTGTCATGTTCTGTACTAGTTACAGTTTCCAGGTGACTGCATGCCCAGGTATGTTGCAGTGCTATAGGACTGGAAGCACCAAAATACCCCACAGGCAGAACAGGAATCAAGACATGCAGTAATTGTCTGTGTGGTCACTGTGGGCCAGAAGAGGTAGACATTTGCTGGGCTGCCTAGGCTGGCAGGACTCATGGAGTTAGCCATGCTAGCCACAGGGAAATAAAAGTAGAAGTCTAGTGATAAAACCTCTTCATGACATGTCCTGCTCCAGAGGTCTGGATAACTTTTATTTTTACAGTACCACATGAGACTTCGCACATACAGGATGATACTTTCCCTGCCAAGAGGAGTTTATAATTTAAGGGTATAATTCTACATCCATTGAAACCAATGCCAGCTTTGCCATTAACTTCATCAGGCCCTAAACTAGACAACATATGGACACACAAGACGGGGAAAGAGAAAGTAACACACAGGATTATGCAGTGGAGAAGTTTGGCACGTGTACTTCTAATTTGGGGACAGGACGACAGACGCATTCGTGTGTACGTTTATAAGAACCGAAACATCAAACCCTTTTGAGATTTGCCTAGGACTATTTAGAACTGAAGTTATTTTTGTCTTGGCTTCAGTAGATATAGAACACGTAGAAAAGCATCGCTGCAAGCATATAATATACTGCTGAATGATTATGACTGGAGCTCTGCTAGCTGGAGACAAGCACTGTATAATTAGCACTGCTGACCCACCAGCTGAAAGTAGTCTTGAGGTTAAAGGGCTGAAGCTTCTTGGGAAAGGTGCTACTGTACTCAGTTGACAGCACGAGCTAAGCAGCTTATGAGGTATGTGAGCACAATGCTGAAAGCAGAGCAGAGTGTATAAAAAATGAAGCTGGTACAAAATTGTTACCCTTGCTCCAAGGAGAGCAAAACTGCTAACCATGCAAGTCCAACAAATAAAATAAACCAGCTGAATGTCTTTCCACATGACACTATGCAGCCTATTTAATTTAATCTGATCTCACCTTAGGGGTAAAAAATATTTTCGTAGGCCTTGTATACACTAGCGACATTTCCTAAAAATCTCTCACTGGTTCAGTTCCACTGGTGTTTAGCAACACTGGAAGAGCTGGTGACACCAAGGTGAGTGTCTCTCTCTCTCTCACACATACACACAAGCCAGAGTAAACACGAGACCTAAATTGGTTCTTTATTCCCATTTCTTTATTCATGACTTCCAGATCTTATTCAAAGATGACATTTTTTTAAAACGTTTATCAATGAAAGACAAATTGTAATTGATTTTTTTAAGTTAATTGAATTTCAGAACAATTTATATTAGTAGCCAATTATTGATTAGGACACACAGCCTCCCTAACCCCTATCCTGTCAGTGCAGGGTTCATACACCGCAACACACACAGTTTTCACAGGGAATTAGGCTTGGGGGCTCAGGGGTAATGGAATCTTCTTCACACTGCAGAGAAGCTTACCAAGCCCTCCATATCTGTCATTCCAGCTGGATTGGACTAGCATCTAGAACCACTGCACCTTACAAAGGCAATTGTGGCAACTGGCTCTACAGACCTATGGGGTGTTCCTTCAGCTTCCCTCAAAGCCCCGCTTCATGCTGCCTATCTAGGAAGTCAGCACTCCTGGAGGCAAAGGGTGACATGATGCAAATGCCCCCACTCTGCACAGTAGATTTGGTGTTGTCCCACTGCTTTTCTGACCTTCTCGGATACTGTGCTGATAGATCAGTTTTTTCTTTAAGGACTTATCTGTAGCTTTCTGAATTCCATTGTATTGCTTCAATGCTGTTAGCAGCTCCAGCATAACTTTTTCATTCCTATTGCAGTTCATTGTAGCTTTAGTTTGACCTTCATCAAAACTTAAAAAAGAAAAAAAATAACCAAAAAAGAAGCTAAACTTTCTCTAGTTTGTTTAAATTCTTTATCCACTTCCCAAAAACATCTGTGTTCCCAATGACACGTCACTTTACTGAAATCATGTGAGTCAGCTCCCATAAGGTAGTGACTCAGAGGAAGTCACAAGCAGTTAGCCCATACATAGCTAATTAAATTGACATTATTTTTCTCCTTCACTTTCTTGAAATGTCAAAAATATTTATCTGCTTAGCTACAAAGCTGCTACAATCTATCCCCGGATCGTGTTTGTCTAGATATTTGCATGGTCCTCATCACAGCATTGTGTGAGTTCTTCACAAATATTATGAAATTTGTCCTCAATACTCTGTGAGGCAGATGTAGCAGTTCCCCCATTTTGCAGTCAGGGAAGTGAAGTGAAGTATGGAGAGATTTAGTCTCAGGATCAGCTAAAGGTCACAGAGGTTAACTATGGCAGAGACAGGGAAGTAAATCCAGATCTCCTGAGTCCAAATCCAGTGACTTAAAACACAAAGCCATCCTTTCCCCACATAAGCATGGCATGTTGCCATTGATTCTAATTCTAAAATCTATTGTCCGCAGTTTGACAGCAAAATTCACTCTTCATCTAAACTTTCTTAGAAAGTTTATTTACAAGCTATGCCAAAATAACTAAATGAGTGTCACAGGGAATTGCATTCATGATGGATGGTGTAGTGAAGGGATATCAGCACTGTTTCCAGAACAATGTCATTGAGCTTCTGTAGGCTTCACAAACAGTTTAAGGCCTACAATAGTTCAACAAAGAGGAGACAACATATGAAGCATCTTTTGATACTCTCCTCTCTACAGCAGCTGACAGCTTATGACTTTAGTAAATACGGTACATCCAAGTAAAACTACATTACATTAAAAATCCCGGCATCCCAGGTGAGAAGCACTTAAAAAAAATCAAATTCTATGTCCATCTATTGTGAGTTCTCTTTGTTTCCAAATAAATTTAATCTGCAATGAAACATGCATCCAAGTGCATTTCAGGCAGTTTTCCATCACTCACCTCTAGCAAAAGAAGCTGCTCAGAAAACACATTCCATTGGTTGCCACCTTGCTATTGAGTATGTAGAATGTATATGGATTGCATTATCACAGACTCTGAGTGATTACTGAACTGAAGACAGTTTGCCATTTATCTTGGGATTTGTTAGGATTTTACCATTGTGTGCCCTTCACAGAAGCTTGTGGTGGGGTGGGAGGGAAAGTAAGATTCTAATTTATTGCTTCACCCATGGAAGATGATCATGGACAGCAAAGCAATTGTTTGGAGGTTGGTTTGTGCAGCTGGTCCCAGTTTCTATCTTGGCGCCTAAGGCCTTGTCTATACTACAAATGCTTTGCTGGTATAGCAATACTGGTATAGCTATTCCAACAGAGCACCCTGGCATAGATGCAACATATGCCAACGGAAGGAGTTTTTCTGTCAGCATGGTAATACCACCTCCACAAACAACAATTAGCACTGTTGTGTCAGCATAGCTGCACCTACACTGATGGGTTTGCTGGCATAACTCCGTCTGCTCGGGCGAGGGGGGCTTCTCACACACACTGACCAATATAGCTATGCAGAAAAATCTTTGTATTGTAGGTCTGGCCTAAAACTGTGACTTCCTGGTCCCAAAACGATACTGCTACCTATTTTGAGTACTGTACTAAAGTTAATGCTCATTCTCCTGTGCATCCAATTCCATAGACCCTACAGTGGGGCTTCAGGACATATGTGGCTTTAAGGGACCAGATCCTGACCTAGTAATCACAGGCTCATTTTCAAGATCCACCCTTCCTGAAGAGCATCCGGGTTTTGTCCTGTCTTCTGAGATATAGCTGGTGTCTAGACAACCCTCTCAGAGCAAGAATCTTTTAAATTGAAACAAAAGGCAAAACATGGCAGTCTGCCTTCTCTGCAAGAGATCCAGAACCCCATATTCCTGGGGACACTTGCCCTTCTCTCAAAGAGTGCTTTAAGCCCCTCAGGGACTGATGTTTGAGATTTTCTTTTTTCTGCTCTCTGCTGTGGAAGGAGGCTAGAAAGGGAGAGGCACTAAAAGAAAATCATAGACCAGGGAGTACGTTACCTACCCTGCCTCCCTTGCTCAAATACATAGTCAGACTTGCACCATATCTAGGAGTGTTCTTCCTCATTGACCCAAGCACAGACTGAGGAGGATTTCACCTTGGCTACCATCCTCCAGGTCCAAAGCCTGGATCCTAGCAGAAGAGTGCAGTGTCTCTCACAACATATGCTTAGCATGATGTGGCCCTGCTCTCAGCTGGGACTTAGGCCCTACAGTAATACATTCATAAATATAATAATAAGTGCCAAACATTTCTTGAAATTTCTGTGCAATAAAATTCAAAATTGTATCTATGCTCTACTGCTACTATACTAGATTTATTGTATTGTTTTCCTACCAAATGAGTTCGATTTTCAGAAATTTCAATATTCATTCATCTTCATGGCAGATAATACCAATTCAGAGGAAGGTGCAAGAATCTTCTTTAGAGGCATTTATGAAATAGCCTATCCTGGGAGAAGTTTCTTCCTAACCCCAGATAGTTAATGACTGGTTTATGCCCTAGATAATTTAAGATTAATATCCCCTTTTGTTTTTAATCTTATCTGATGTAATGCATGCTGTGAAAACAAAACTAACCTCTAAAAAGAGTTCTTTCAGTAATGCATCTTATAAGCAGTGCTCTGAAAATAGATATTTGCCACACATGCATTACACGTGCTGTAAATACATATTTTCAAAATTTTCCTCACAAAAGGCAGAAAGGCCACACATTTTCTTCTTAGATTTATTTTCTATTACAAAATGTAAACAAGCTTTGCATGCACGATCATTTTTAAATTACTTTCAGACAACAAAAAAAATAAAATAAATTTGTTTTTATACTTTCTGATTTCTCACCTGTTTAAGTTGTCTCCCTTTACCATGTGGATTCCAAGAGTTTCTTGTGGTAATCAGAATTTACAATAAAAAAAAAGTTTCATATTTGAATGGCACCTAAATGCATAGTCAAAATGCTCATATCAGAAGAGCTAATTTTAGCTAAATAGATGTTAAAGCAAAGAGACCTAAAGCTATTAACCCAGGGCTGACCTTGAGTCCCATGATGTAGGCAAGTGAGCAGTGAACAAGATAAATTGAAGGCTGGAAAATGGGGGAACATGCTGGGTGCTTTTTAGAGGATTGTATGCACCGCACATGTCTATTTAGAATTAACTTTGAAACACAGAGTACAATTTTCAAATGAATGCAATTCTGTGATTTGGGCGGGGAGTTGGAATTTCTGTTCCAAGTATTAGATGCCTTTTAACTACAGGTACTAACCTGATTTTTAGGGTTCATATAGTTTAGGTTTAAACAAAAGAAACCTGCTCTAAGATGAAATCTGGCATAAGGCGACTTCTTGGAGCAAAAATCCTGGCTCTGAACCCGAAAGCCCTTTATTCACATGAATATTGGATGTCAGAAGGACTGCTCTTGTGAAACTTTGCAGGATCAACCCATTGCTTCAGATATTTTTCAAATATATGAATGTAAACAAAAATATTGTGCTAGTTTAATATTTGTGTTTATATAATGTGGAGAGAGCACCTCATATTACAGTATGACACTGCAAGTGTTTTCTCATTGTTCCAACATTCCGTTTATTCTCTCTCTGTCCAAAAAAAAAAAAAAAAAAATCAGATTCAAAGCCATAAAATAAACAGGAGTTTTTTAAAATAAAAGGTGCTGTGGGTATATCCAGTTGAGCACCTGCTCCTCTAACATTCTCAAGAGCAGGCTCTTGTGCACTGAAGTAGCAAATTTCATGGAGATGTCTATTTCACCAAGGAGGAGGAAAGCATTTTGCTGTTACTGGAATAATCTTGCTGAATGCTATGTTCTCTTGGCTGGTAACACGGACCCAAAACCAGGAGCTGATACAGCATCAGACTCCTCGTTTGAAGTCCTGGCACCATTTAGGTCAACAGCAAAACTCCCGCTGATTTCTAGGATAGATGCTAGCAATGAAATCTTGGCTCCACTGAACTTATATGATATCTTTTCCAAGGTGGAAGTCCCTATTATAGCTATATGTCACTCTCCTATCCGTACAGCTCTTCAACGGACACATTTTTAAATGTTTTGTGCTCAACAGCCCCATAAGTAACTAGTATCTATGCACCTCTGTCATTTTCTGATGGTTATAAGTAAAGTGTAAAAGTTGGTGTCCATGCTACCTCAGTCTGTGTTGTTTTTAAGTCACCCCCAATGTCTGTCCCAGATCCTGTATGGCAATTCCTGTTCCTAAAACTAGATTTGGTACAGGGTGAAAGTGTGCTGATTCACTTAGGTTTACACTTAAGTTCTGAGGTTCAGATTTCAGGCTGGACCAGGTCAAGAGTTTAGCTTTAATAACTGCTAAAATCTTGTGAGCTTCTCTTGCAAAGTTTTGGATGAATGTGTCAGAACTCAAATGAGATCATCTGATTTTGTGATATTTTCACTATTCAGGGTAAGAATCTTACAAAAACCACAGCACTGTTCCTTTGACCACTTCTGAACCAGAACTGGAAATGAGACACCACTCCCCTCCCTTTATTATTATTATATTTTTTTTAAGACTTGGAATTAAAGATATATAAGTGAGTTCAATTCAAAGGTTTCAAATTTGACTCTCCTCCCTTGCCCCCGGAGCATTTTAGGGATGACAGAGAGAGATTTGAGGTAACTTATTTAACAGGTGACAAGTAGTATGTATAAAGTAACCTCAGCAATGATTCTGCTGAATCTAGCCTGGCTGTATTCTCTGTTTCAGTCTCTGCAACTGATCTTGTATGTGTGAGGTGATTATGACTGACATAATAACCAACTCTTAAGTTTACTTCTTAGGTTTAATCTTTTTTTTCCCCCCTGAGCTCTTCAGCTGCTTCTATACAGCTTAATTTCTGTACAATTATCCCCCACTTTCACTTTCCAACCATATTTTGGTTAAACCCAGAATATGCACTGATCTCTTGCTCTTTTTTCTCTGTCCTGATGCTATTATTTGACATACAAATACATCAGAAAAACATCTCTGAAAAGCCCAATTACTCACTGGGGGCTTAGTCCAATTTCCTCATTTTTTTCTAAACCATATGCTTTCAGTTTCTCTGAATCGTATTATTTCCTATTGACCCACTTGTTTTAAGCTGTTTCAGGGTTCTCCTCTGCTGTTTCTCCATAGACACCCCCACATATCAAAAACATCAGGCAAAAAGGAGCAAGGAAACTTTCTTTGCATGCTGCCCTATGTTTTCTCTTCACTGTACAAGTTTCCATTAGCTTTCACTAATCTTACCTTAGACTCACTGGAAAATTTTGTTTTCAAAAAGCTGTTATCAAGGAGGATTTTTCAAGTTCTCATAGTTCTAGATTTTCATCTTTCATAGCACAATTTACACATGCATTAAAAAGAACTACGAAGGCATCACAAAAAGTAATGCAAATCCTACAGCTGATGGAATATAAATGTGTCATTCACACAAACACAAGGAAACCAGCCATAATGATGTAAGCCCTTAAGTCTTACAGTACTTGAAATATAAAAGATAGATCAGGGAGCAGCATAATCAGGGTTGAAAAGATTAGATTTTTATCAGTAAATATCAATTTCACTGTACATACACACACAAACCTATGAAAAAATATATCCATCAATAATAATCAAAATTTACAGATAGGCAGTGTAAAAGAAGTGCTGCTTGAGAACTAATAGAGTTTGACTTTAAGGATACTTTCTATATTGAACATGTGATGTTGACAATTTGTATTTCAACAGTTACAAAACTTTCACGTTTTGAATCTCAACTCCTACTGTCATTAAATGATCATTGTCTGATTTCCCCTATTGTCTAACACCCCCCCCATAATTTCCCACACCTATGAACATTTAAATCAATAAAATTAGAAAAAATGTTTAAAACCCATAATTTTGTACAACTATGAAAATTTAATTGCTAAGAATTTTACAAATGTTAAAAACTTAACATCGATATTATCCCTCAAAATTATTTTTTTTTAAATCAAATTCTGCCAAGCCTAAGCATAATGGATAGTTGAGCATTGTGCAGTTATTTCGCAGAGTTGTATGTCTACAGTGCTGAGCAGTGCATACATAGTGGCTCATACATGCATGCTTACTTGCTGAGGGTGAATGTGCTTAGGATGCTGGATTACTTGGAAACGTCTTTTCAGAACAGGAACTTCAAAAAGAGCTGCCCCTGTTCTGATGTGGTACGTACACAGTCATTACGTGTAACCATATTTTCAGACCACTTACATCAAAATGTCCATTTATTTCTTTGGATTCTTATTCAAATTATTTTTATTATTTTCCAGCAAGATAATTAGAAGGGGGGTGGAGAGCAGGAAATTTGAGTAAGATTTCAACCATTAACCCTGACAGTAATTACTGAAGAAAAACACTACTGTAAACAGCATCCTTAATTATCTGGGTTTCATAAGAATATTCTGTCTTCATAGCCCTTGGCAATGTCAGAATGGTCTAAACTGTTTTTAGAGTGTCTTTAAGCAAGGTGATGTCATAAATAATGATGGCACAGTGGTTACTAAGGTGTCTCATGTCTCTTCTGTGATGTCAGCTGGTTGTTATGGAGATGGTAAAATATCAACCATTCTTTGTGAGTCTGTACGAGATCAATTTTTGGATCCATTACAGCAGGTTCATTTCTCTGCTCAACTGTAATCAGTTTTCCATGGCAAAAGAAAGAAGACCAGATGGGACTGTAACATTTTAAAAAAGAAACAAATGTTTGCATTATATTCAAAACTGCATGCCGTATGATACAGACCTTTGCTTGTTTACAACAGATGCAGAATGTAAGCTCTATCCCAAATAGCCTGTGGTTCAAACAGATGATATGTTCCATCATTTTTGTTGGAGGCCACTATTTTTGTTTAGATTTAATATTGCGCATTCTCTCTCTTTTTGTGTGTTTTTGTACCATTTTATAAAACACAGATTCCTGCAATATTTGCAGTTAAAGGGATACTGTCAAGGTTATTGTTCTCTGTCATGCAGTCACTGCAAATGCAGGTGGGTTAGTTCACTTTTAATCTAAAAGTAAGACAAAATCTCCTTAAGCTGCATGAAATGGAATGAACAGTAAAAATACAGTGGGTAGGCTGTTATAAAAGTGCACTGAGTCAGTTCTCTTGCCTAAGAAGCTTGATGGGGACCCTTTAATTTTCTTCATTTCTATTCCATGTTATGTCCAAGGATCTAAACATGCTTTGCTACTTATGAGCATATAGAAGCCTTGCACCCCACGGGACTAAGCCAACCAATTCCACTAATAGTCTACCTAGACTATCCGCAGTCTCAGCGACTTGTGACCCCCTCCTCTATGCTTAGCCTCTCACGGTCCTTCCTCATCTATCCAGTGTTTGGCGCCAGTGCTGCAGGCTGGCAAGGAGCTGAGCTAGAGCTCTTTATCTCTTGGCACGCCTCCTCATGCTGTTTGCTATGTCCCTGGCAGGCTAGCTGGTAGCATTTGTGGGTGAAGGAGTTACATGATTAAGCAGATGTTGGGTGCCTGGTCACAAGCGGGGAAAAATCACTGGCCAAGCTAAGTCTTCACAGAAAAAGACCGAGTAAAACCTAAGGCGGAGCTGGTAATATGCTGTTCACTCTGGGAATTAGCTCAGTTCATGCGGAGCGCCCTCTGCTGGTGGTGTCCCATCCGTCTCTCGCCCTAGATTGGCGTCTCGACCCGCGTTGCTCCCAGCTCGCGGCGTCCTCTTCAGGACACTGCCCCTCCGGCAGTGCCCACTGCTCCGGTCTCATCCCCTTCTGGGGGTTTGGTGTTATCAGCAGTCCTTCTCTTCGCCCCAGCCACAATGGCCAACTACACCCCAAAGTCTAACCCCCTTTGGCAGGGGTCTGGTGCAGTCCGTGATGGCCACTCCTAACGGCCAGGAGAAAGTGCAAGGAGGAGGGGGGGACCCAGGCCCACTCTCTACTCTGGGTCCCGACCCAGGGACCCTTTGGCGGCAGCCTTCCTGCCTGCCCTCCTTCTCTCCCTTTGTCCGTCTCTCTCCCCGGGTCGTTTCCCCTTTGGCCCCTTTGCACCGGGTAGGCCCTTTTTCTCAGGGCCTGCGGCCCGGCAGGTACTGGGCGGGACTTCCCTTCTGCTCCCCCTGCCTGCTCAGCACCGCGCTGTCCCTGGAGCTAGTCTCCTCACACAGGAGACAGACCTTCACCCTCTGAAGGCCTGGGAGAGACTGCCTGCTCCCTTCCTGGGCAGCCTTTATATAGGGCCTAGCCTAGCCCTGATTGGCTGGCTGTAATACTGGCCCTGATTGGCTCTCTAAAGGCCCTCCCTGATTGGCTGCCACCTTGCGCAGCCACTCTGGCCTGTTGTAGCCCAATCTGGCATGGGGGTGGGGCATCGCCCCACCACATGCACATTAAAGATTAAAATGAAAGAAACATCTACAGTCTTAGAATCTTAACAGTTCACCTTATCTGCAGGAGGCAATTAGAGTTTTGTGTGTTTGTTTTAAACAAGAACTCAATGGAATTAACCCTGAAGCTCAGGTGGAATTTTAGGGGTCTAAAGCTGAATGTATCATTCCCTGACTTCTGATCAACATAAGACAGCAACATGCAGTGTAACAGACTTGCTACATCTAAGGCTGGTGCTCTTTCAAAAGGCTGGTGCACATGTTCTTCATAAAGAATGATTTCCATGTGGTGAATATTAGCTATCTTTATGCACAGTTGATATTATGGAACCTACATTTATTTCACTGTTTTTACTGTAAAATTGTGTGTCATATGAGTGCCATCTGAACCTTGATTTTAGACTATTTGTCTTTAGTTGAACACTTTCATGTACAGATTGTGGGCTAAGGGCTAAAGAAGGCAGAGCTGAATCTAGGTTTTTGCAGGACTCCATCTGCTTTCCTTCAAGTCTGTAAGTGGGAGACCTGGGTTCAAGTTGCAGCTCTACATCAGGCACAGCAGGATTCAAATCTGGTTTTCCCATATCCCAGGTCAGTACTTTAATCATGAGATCATCACCTATTCTGGGGTGGGCTGGTGACTCTCTCTCTGTCTCTTATTTTTTGTAGAAAATGTCTAAAGGTCTCAGGTTAATCCCCATACAGAATGGAAATTTTTTTGAAATCTTCAAAATATCACCAGGATGGGAAAACCATTTTCCACCCATTCCTGCACAATATATAATTTATATATATAAAAGTAAGAACAAGTTCAGTTGACACTAGCATCCTCATTAATTTAAACTTCCTGTTTACTATGGGGATGTTTAGTTCAATACAGTAATAGATAAGGATAAACATTACTACTTATAACGTTGATAGCACACAAGAGTAGTGTACTAACTACCAACCCATTCCTTTTAAATACGTTCCCAGTGCTCAGTTCTTCCAGGACAGTATGATAATATTGACCACCTTCAGAACTAAGAAAATAGAGCCACAAAACAAGTCAACTAATCAACTGAAGAAAAATTATATCCATTTTGCTAAGCCCAGTAATCTTAGCACATGTTATGGAAGAAGTATATCTTATCACTGTAATGGTATGGCTCCCACCTCTCACAAGTGCCTCTTCTGCTCGGGTGTCTCTACAGTCTTTAAACATGCCTGGCCCAGGTATCAGGCTATATCCCTGGGGCTTCCTCCCTGAAGGCAATGGTTTCACCCTCTGTGGTCTGTTCTGGCTCCAGATCACTAGCTAGGCCACTAAGTAGTTCAGATCCCCTTCTAGGGGTTTATCGCTGTCCAATTATAGGCCGCTTCCCCAGTGGCCTATAGAAGGGACCGAGGTCCGCCCAGAAACCCTAAGAATAGCAGCCACTCACCGCTGTGTGCTTTTAATGAAACGGCTTTCAGTTCCCTTGACCACTTCCCCACCACCCCAATCTTCACTGATGCTTCATCCTTATCTCGGGGCTCTTCCGTGTTCAGGCCCAGCAGCCAGACAGGAGCTCTTTCTCGCTTCCCCGGTCCCTGCCAGCATTGAGCTGTCTGCAGTGCTGTAGTTCCCTTTGGCTAGCCAGGAGCATCGTCTGCATTCCTCTGGCTCCAGGAAGGACCTGCTTGTGTCTGGCTCTGCAGCTCCTTTTTATATGACCCTCCTGGGCCTTGATTGGCTGTTCCCTGCAGCCTTTCTGATTGGCTAGCCCTTTGAGGCCTCCCCCTGATTGGCTGATTCCTGCACAGTCTCTCTAGGCCGCTTGGAGAACTTAGCACCACTGCTCTTTTCCTGGCCTAGTCCACCCTGTCACAATCACAAATAAACTGCTAAAGGTATTTGAAAACACTGACTGATGTGCCACCCATCCTGCACAAGAGCATGTGGAAAGGACCAGATTACTTCCAGAACTCTGGATTTCTACTGTAGCACAGAGTCCACATGTGACCCCCCTCCCCAGGTTGGTGAAACACCTGGGGATGGGGGACTGGCAAGGGATGAGCCCAAAAAGACAGAGCAGGCTGGGAATCTGGATCCCCAACTAAGCAGATAACAGCCAACTGAGCAAAGGGGCTCACTTAATCTGCTGTACTGTAACACCCCACTTAAGGATAAGACCTATAGAATATAATAGAGATAAAATAATAGGATTAGATGTATATATATTATGCTAAAAACCCACAGAATTTCATAGAGGATTAGATCCCTTCTATAGGCTTTTTGAACCATATAGAGTTCTATAGTTGGAATATAATTCTGTACTAAAATCCACTGAATGATTCACAGAAATCCATGGAAAAGCTATCTATTAAATTCTATAGGACACTCCCATAAGTGCCTCCCCTTGCCATGGCAGGAGCAATAGCCATTGGCCCTGCTCTGTTACTCTGCAGAGGAGAATCACAGAGCGTAAAGCTAGAGTTATTTCATGCCTTAAGGAAGCATTACCGTAAGTTTCCTGTAGATTAGCCTATAGTTTTATGGAAAAGCTGCAAACAATCCTCTTTAATAGAAGAGGATAATGCCTCTGTTATTAAAGGAATCTAATTTGTCAATTCATCCCATTGCATAAGAGATGTGGAAGGAAATGAAACAGACCCATAGCTGGGAACCACCAAATGCTTTTTCTGGTTATTATAGATATCAGATTTTTGAGTCAATGTAGAATTGGGACAAAATTGTGTATTGCAATGAACAGAGGCAACACAGATAAAATAAAGAAAATGCTTTGCCCACCTCAGGTGCCATCCAAAAGGGTGTTCCCACTGAAGTGTTTCTGCGTAGCCGGGTGCTGGTGAGCTGGGCTGAAACACCTGCAATAAAATGGATTCAGATTTTGGCCTAAAATTAATGATATACTTTCAGTTCAGATTATATCAAGTCTCAGGAAAACAAATACATGATCCTTAAACCAAATCTGGAAAACAACAGTCAAAATCAGAGCAAGATGTATCATTTGTACAAAATTATTTATTAGATGAATTTCACATTTTGCTTTAATAATGACTTGTTCAAGGGCAGATCACAATTTTCTCTAACATATTTGTTATTCAGAATTGTTCAAATAATTGCTCTGAATAATTCTTGGCTTGAAGCTCATTCATTCAAATTCAAACTATTTGACTGGTTACCTAAATCATAGAATCTTAGAATCATAGAATATCAGGGTTGGAAGGGACCCCAGAAGGTCATCTAGTCCAACCCCCTGCTCAAAGCAGGACCAATTCCCAGTTAAATCATCCCAGCCAGGGCTTTGTCAAGCCTGACCTTAAAAACCTCTAAGGAAGGAGATTTTACCACCTCCCTAGGTAACGCATTCCAGTGTTTCACCACCCTCTTAGTGAAAAAGTTTTTCCTAATATCCAATCTAAACCTCCCCCACTGCAACTTGAGACCATTACTCCTCGTTCTGTCATCTGCTACCATTGAGAACAGTCTAGAGCCGTCCTCTTTGGAACCCCCTTTCAGGTAGTTGAAAGCAGCTATCAAATCCCCCCTCATTCTTCTCTTCTGCAGGCTAAACAATCCCAGCTCCCTCAGCCTCTCCTCATAACTCATGTGTTCCAGTCCCCTAATCATTTTTGTTGCCCTTCGCTGGACTCTCTCCAATTTATCCACATCCTTCTTGAAGTGTGGGGCCCAAAACTGGACACAGTACTCCAGATGAGGCCTCACCAATGTCGAATAGAGGGGAACGATCATGTCCCTCGATCTGCTCGCTATGCCCCTACTTATACATCCCAAAATGCCATTGGCCTTCTTGGCAACAAGGGCACACTGCTGACTCATATCCAGCTTCTCGTCCACTGTCACCCCTAATCACATGGTCTCTTTCCATTTGCTGACTGGATGAATACAACTTAATCAAGCCTGTAATGCAAGTGCTCACAGAAAGTGAATCTAAAACTTATTTTTCACAAATATTCCCCAATTTTCAGCTAAAATTCACTCTCTGAACCTTTCTGCCAGCAGACTGGCTTTCCAGAAGATTCACAAATGCCCCAGTTCAGCAAAGCTCTTAAGTACATGCTTAGGTCCATGCCTGTGAAGGAAAGCACTGAAGCTCATCTTAACCTTTAGTGTGTAATAAAATAAAGTACATGCTTCAGTGCTTTGCTGAAGAGGAATGAACTAATGTGACAAGTGCAAAAGCAAACACATACAGAGAGCAAAAAGAGTCAAATCAAATTCATTAAAAAATTTGAATAATGTACACAGAAAATGTTCTGCTCTATTCAGTCAACCCCGGTCAAAATACAGTTGAACCTTGGAGTTTCTGAGATTCCAAAAGATTTTACCACTAAGCCAATATTGTCTTCAAAGTATTTCAAATGAATGGGGTTTTTTTCATAAAACATAATGTTGCCTTCCTACAGTATTATCCACAGACAGAGAAAAAATTGTGGAATAGATATAATTTAGCAATGTTTACTGCTAATAAATAAGAAATTTGGAAGCTGGAACATCAGCTTCCTCAGTTTACACTGTTACCATCCATCCATCCTGCAGTATGCTTCCCAGTATGGTTAGACAGACATGCACTAGCTTTGCTCAAACTAGCTTGCTAAAAATAGCACTGTAACCAGGGCATCAGCTTGTACATACCCAGAGATTGTACATACCAAGTACATACCCAGAGATTATATCCTCAGGGGGACAATCCAAACTGCCCTCTGGGCTACCCCAGCTACATGCAGTAGCTCAAGCAGAGCTACTGAGCGTCCGTCTACCCATGCTGCAGTGCAGACATTCCTTACGTCTAAGATCCAATACGGTATTTTATTTTTAATCTCAGCATGATTGCAGCCCTTCAGTGATTCCCCCAGTATCACTCTGAACCATGTATTGGTTGCAGCCCTACAGCAAACTTATTTATTTAACTCTGATTCCTACTCACACCTGCAGAATTTGTAGCTGCTATATACAGACTTGTCTATGATACAACCGCATTCGCGCCAACCCCTCAGACAGAGACAAACTCCTACAAGATCTCTATCAAGCATTCTTACAACTACAATACCCACCTGCTGAAGTGAAGAAACAGATTGACAGAGCCAGAAGAGTACCCAGAAGTTACCTACTACTGGACAGGCTCAACAAAGAAAACAACAGAACACCACTAACCATCACCTTCAGCCCCCAAATAAAACCTCTCCAACGCATCCTCAAGGATCTACAACCTATCCTGAAGGACGACCCATCACTCTCACAGATCTTGGGAGACAGGCCAGTCCTTGCTTACAGACAGCCCCCCAATCTGAAGCAAATACTCACCAACAACCACGCACCACACAACAGAACCACTAACCCAGGAACCTATCCTTGCAACAAAGCCCGTTGCCAACTGTGTCCACATATCTATTCAGGGGACACCATCATAGGACCTAATCACATCAGCCACACTATCAGAGGCTCGTTCACCTGTACATCTACCAGTGTGATATATGCCATCATGTGCCAGCAATGCCCCTCTGCCATGTACATTGGTCAAACTGACAGTCTCTACGTAAAAGAATAAATGTGCACAAATCAGACGTCAAGAATTATAACATTCAAAACCAGTTGGAGAACACTTAATCTCTTCGGTCACTCGATTACAGACCTAAAAGTTGTAACTCTTCAACAAAAAAACTTCAAAAACAGACTCCAATGAGAGACTGCTGAATTGGAATTAATTTGCAAACTGGATACAATTAACTTAGGCTTGAATAGAGACTGGGAGTGGATGGGTCATTACACAAAGTAAAACTATTTCCCCTTGTTTATTCCCCCCCACCGTTCCTCAGACGTTCTTGTCAACTGCTGGAAATGGCCCACCTTGACTATCACTACAAAAAGTTTCCCCCGCTCTCCTGCTGGTAATAGCTCACCTTAAGTGATCACTCTCGTTACAGTGTGTATGGTAACACCCATTGTTTCATGTTCTCTATGTATATAAATCTCTCCACTGCATTTTCCACTGAATGCATCCGATGAAGTGAGCTGTAGCTCACGAAAGCTTATGCTCAAATAAATTTGTTCGTCTCTAAGGTGCCACAAGTACTCCTGTTCTTTTTTCAGAGAGATTAGAATTACAAATATACACTAAAGTGGTACTGAATACCAATGAGCCAAAAAAAATGTTTTAAAAGAGAAATAAAGAAAAAGAACTGTAGTTCTCAGACATTTTAGGACAATTTATACAGTATGTGTTAATATGTATCATGCTGAAAGCAACTTAAGGAGAAATATAAATATATATTACATCCAAAAAATCTACTTTAAAGGAATGATACAGTTGCAAAGTCAGGCAATCAAAAGTTAAGAAATGCCACAATTAAGGTTGCCTGTGCCACTTTAATTTAGCCCTCTTGAGATAATCTTTAATTACATGATCACATGACCCTGCATATCCCACAGGAACCCTGCTACATTCAGTGCACAGAATAGATGGTGTTTATCGAAAGGATTCAATATTTATTTTTATCCTCATTCAATGTGTGGTTCTATGCCTAATTTCTGCCCACCACTCAAACCCTGCACGAAACACAGAACTATAATTTTTCTCATGGGATTTTCTATGGTGTTCTCATCAAAGTATCTTAGCATTTTTAAAAAATAATGAATGTATCGTCACAATGCCCCTTTGAGGTTAGGCAGTATTATTATACCTATTTTATACCTGGGTAACTGAGGAACGGAGATTAAAGCCAAAATTCTCAAATGTGTCAACTAATTTTCTGTGCCCAATTTGAGAAGTCTAGGTCTGCTTTTTCAGAGTACTTGGCATTTTAAAGCACTTTATATGTTCAGAGCAGAGCTCCTATATACCACAGCTGCAGCTGAGCAAGGTCAGAACTTTTGAAAAACAGATCCCAGAGTCCTGAAACTCCTGCCTCACTCATTACACACCTTCCTATTTCTGCAACAGATGATGCAGGCGTAATACAGACAACAGCATCATTCACTACACAGCCCTGTTTCATACCCCAAGAAGGTCCATCCAGTGCACAAATGAGGCAGGGCTCCTGCCCTATCCTCTTCCCCATAACTAACCCACAAACTCCTGTGCCATGTCCCCCGACACCAGTTCCTGCCCCTATCCTCCCATTGCCCTTTCTCCTCCTTCTGTTCTTGCCTGTGTTCTCTCCCCCTGCTCCTATTCCCTATCTGTGGCTCCTGCTCCTTTCCCCCGTCCCTCTGCTCTTGCGCCCCTTGTTCCTATTCCTGCACCCGTTGGTTTTCTGTCTCCCTCTGCTCTTGCCCCTTTTCCAAATTTTTAGTTTCCTGTTCATAGCCACCCCCACAGCAGGGATGGTTCTTGGAGTGTCACCCTGGGCACCAAATCACCCTGCCACTCAGCTTTTTTGTTTGTTTTTACTCTACTGATTAGCTGCAGGCAGGGAGGGATCAAAAACAAGCCACAGCCAGCCACTCAGGGGCATGGGGCTGCAAATGTTTTCCACCCTGGCCAGCAAAATGGCTAGCGCCATTGCTGCTCCCCAGACTCCTGTTCCACCACCCTGAATCTCTTCCTCACCTTCTGAATTTGAGTCACACTATTTCCTCCTTCCCCTTCACACTACCTGCAGCAAGGGGATCCAGAACACTGGAGAGATTGTTTCCCTGTCAACTCTGCTCTCAGTTCCTGGGCCTGGGTCCACAACATCCCTTGGTAACCAAGAGGAGTAACTGCAGGGAAAGTGTTGCCCAGTCCCTGGAGCCCCAGAATAGCGCATGCTCAGTCAGCCCTTTTGTGAGGATTGCACATGCATAGTCCTGTCACATGCAAGGGCTGTGAGGGGATGGCATGGGGCATGCTCAGTCACTCCCTGGAGATGGCACATGTACAGTCCTGTCACACACAGGAGCATGCTCAGTTCACTCAGAACCTTAAGAGAACTTAGGTGCAAACTCTAGTAAATCTCTACTGAGTATGTGTGAATTGCAATTTTTTAGACAGTCACAACTCAACCAAATTTGGGCAAATTGTCAGAGGACAGACAGAGTCACGTCCCGGACATTAGGGCATCCCCCTGCCAAATTTAAAAGTCTCTGCTCCAAAGAGTGGGAGTGCTAGAGCTTCTTGGTGAAATCATTGTCAGTATTTGTTAAACACTGGAAAAACAACACACTTTTCCCTAAGCTCATTCTAAGAAACTCTAACCTCAAGCTGTAGTTTCCTCCTTCATATCAATATGTCCAGTGGTGTGTTCTTGTTTTAGAAAGGAAAAGGAAGATTTCTGCCAGTCTACACTAGTTATTGCTCAAGATTATACTGGCAAAACCGCCTCAAATGAAAAGTAGCGTTGCTGTAACTGTGTCGGTCCCAGGGCATTAAAGAGACAAGGTGGGTGAGGTAATATCTTTTATTGGATCAACTTCTGTCAGTATGAGAGACAAGCTTGTGAGCTTACAGAGAGCTCGTCTTCAACTCTGGGAAATTTATTCAGATTGTTACAGTTAAATACAAGATGGAACAATTATGCTAAACAATCTGTTCCATCTTGTATTTAGCTGTAACAAGCTGAATAAATTTCCCAGACCTGTGTGGCATGGAAGCTTGTCTCTCTCACTGACAGAAGTTGGTCCAATAAAAAATATTACCTCACCTACCTTGTCTCTCTAATGAAAAGTGATTTTTAGCCCCACCATTAAATGCCAAAGAGATTACTAGACTATCACTAGTTTTGCCTTAGGCCACATATGTTTCTCCCAGCGCCACTTAAAATTGAGTGTCTCTACACTCAACAGTAATGAATTTCTGTCCCTAGCAGCTAATAAAGAGGCATCTGCTTCCTAAATTTATTCCACAAACAATCACAAACAGATTTTAAATATAATGCTAGTTTTATAATATTGTGACATTAAAATAGTTACGTTTGTTTTCCCCTTCATACATCATATTATAATTCTGGGCCATTCCTCTATTGCCAGAATTCTGGCATGCCAGTTTTATGGTACTTTCTCGTTATATGAATATTTTACTTTAGCAACATGCAGAGTTAGGCAAACAGCTGTACAGTACTGTATTTTCAAAACTGTTTATCTAACACTTTATACTGACTCACTATGATTTCATATATTACTATTTTCCTGCTCCCTTTACTGTTAATAAAATTTCTCTTTATATGTACATATCTGATTCTAGAGAGGAACTACAGCATTCTTTTACTTTACTAAACGTATATGTATTTCAACATAGAAATATTCATCTGGGGTTAAATTCTATTGCAAAGTTCCCTTCCTCTGTCTCTCTCTTTATGCCTCTTGTGATGTTTCCAGTCCTGCCAGGCTCATATCTAACAGCAGTAATCACAAATTAAATGGATCTGTTAGTTTGTGGACCCATAGGACCACTTTACCTTCTGCTCAGAGGGAATAAATGTGCTTAAGGCTAGTGAAAGCCATTTGAAAGAGAAGAATGTATCCTTTTCATATGCAAAAGATGAAATATTTAAATTTAAATGAGAGACAACTTCCCTGAGATATGACATTCCTAATGGAATGCAAAAGTGTTTCAAAAATAAAATGGCTTTTTAAAAATTATTGTTTTAAAAAGCCTAAAATAGATTTTCTGACAGGATTTCCTAGATTGCTCTATCTGCTACTTTTCCCCATCACTTCCTAAATATCTCAAGATTCCTCCTGGAAAATTTTTCTCAGTAATTGGTGTTCCAGAAACGCCTCTACTTTCTGAGTGGAAAATAAATGGATGCCTTTGGCTAAACTGCACACATCAAGAAAACAAATAGTAAGCCGTCATTACCAAAGTCAACAAGCTTGACTCCTCCTTCTGCTGTCAGAAGAATGTTGTTCCCTTTGACGTCACGATGGATGATTCGGTTATTGTGTAAATGTTGAAGGCCCTGTATGCCCATGACGACAAAAAATAAGTTTACTCACTTATTTAAAAACAATTACCCTACTATTAGGGAGTGTAATGAAGACAATCTGCTCCTCACTATAGAAACATCTGTCCGCTTGATCACATGCTTGATATGCCCCCCTGCTGCTATAACAGCCAGCATAATATTGTCATTATTACCATAGTTTATAAATGGAAAATGTATGAGATGGGTAAATTGCACCCTCTACTGTCATTACAAGCCCGATGAACATCCTTACCAAGAGAGCACCATATAAGATGTATGAGATTATAGCTTCATCCAACCGTTGGCCACGCTTCAGCAGGCCTTTGACAAGATCTGTGACAGAACCTCCATTACACAGCTGTGAAGAGAATGGGGAAGGAAAAAAAGAAACAAAACACAAGACCTCTATTACTCAACAGACTTGTTTAGGTTGTGAATTCCTACTATAGGAGTCTGAAACATAACACAAATCCCAAACCAAGTAGATTTCCGCCTACAATTATTTAAGTTGTCATTCTTGTCATAGAGCATATTTTATTAACAATGTTGACAATAAATCACAGTACTTCGGGGGGGAGGGTGAAAAGCAGAAGTCAGAGATTGTAAAATTTAACTAAAAGTGAAATATTAAAACAGAAAAACTATATTTTATTATAAAAACAGAATCTATAGATCCGGTTTAATTTATTTGAGTATTTTTACAATAATACGTGCGTTGTCTTTTTGAAAAACTGCCTTTGTGTGAAGAAAAGGCCAGAAAAGACAAGATTGATGCACTTGATAACTGGGAGGCAACAAATTACAGTCATTTCAAACCTTCACTCCATCAATGCTCCTGCTGGCAGGCAATATAAAATAGACAGCAGCCATATCTCTATACTCAGACTTGATGGCGTGCTCTGCCAACAACTGAGATTAAACATTCTGATCCAGAAAAGCACAGCTTCTTGCAAGCACTTTCCATTAATGGGCTGCCATACATCAAAGGAGGAGGAGGAGAAAAAGTAAAATTAGAACCTTTGTAAATGTGTTTTCACCCACATCATTAGTTCATCATCCATGCCCTTCTAGCAACTGTTTCCCTCTCATCCTCCTGCTCTCTCCCACTTTCTCCTTTTCTTACTTTTATATTTACAACAACTGTATGACACTTCAAATTAAAAGGAGCGTTGTTTGGAAGGGGTTTTTTTTGGGAGGAAGGGGGTCATTATATTTGTTCTTCTGGAGTCACCTCTTATTTTTGCAGAGCGGTCCCTTCTATACCATACCAAGCTTTCTGTCACGTAAAAATCATATGTCTATATCAACAGGATATTTGAACTCAGATCTAAATTCCCTTTGCATTGCCAGTATTCAGCCTAAAACTCTAATGCATAAAATCAAACAAATGGCATGAAACCAAATACTAAAATCCTCCTTTGAAATCTACTTCTCTTTTGTTTTTCCATTCATCTCTAAATTTTGTCAGTCTAGTATCAGTCTCTCTGCACGTTAATTTGCTATGTGCTATGGGAGGTGTGGATATTTTTCACCATACATTGTCACCATATTACTGTAGGACTAAAAAAACTATTAGAATTCTGAACTTTTCTGCACATGAAAAGTGCATTATGCTAGCTACTTAGGATCCAGAACATGTGATATACTGGCTTCCTTTATGCAAATAAGCTACTGAAATAATATTCCATCAGTGGCTGATGCAAGAGTTTGCCTTTCCTTTTTTACTTGGTAGCTTGTTCCATCCAGTTGGGAGAGTCCTTAAGCCACTATCATACACCAAATACATCTGCAGATGAACTAAAACCTTAGGTGGAAGGGAGTGTGTGTGCTTACTTACCCATGTTTAGTTATTTGCCTGGGGAGCAATCAATGCCATGTATAGTCTTTATTATCTTTATTGTACTCTCTGTGTACTATTGAGATGTGTTGTGCTAATTTTATTTGCATTCTTTTTTCATTAAAAGCTGAAGCCAAACAGAAAAGTAATCCCAAGTAATGAGCTATGGTAATGAGCTATGAAGCCATTCAGCTCTAGGCCACCACTTCAAACCCAACCCAAGTTGATTGAAAGTGATACAGTCT
Organism: Lepidochelys olivacea; assembly: GCF_965140295.1. Lineage (NCBI taxonomy): Eukaryota > Metazoa > Chordata > Testudines > Cheloniidae > Lepidochelys > Lepidochelys olivacea. The sequence continues at coordinate 39,611,474 of NC_140421.1, read as the reverse complement.
TATGGCTGTTCAGTAGCATATATGAAATCAATCACCTTCTCTCCAAATAGCTAAGTACCCACAACATAAAGACCACCACCAATTTTGACAGTGACACCTGTGTTGGTAGTCAATAGAGAGCTCTGGAATGAAATGATCATGGACACTGAACTAGCCCCCTGCCCCTAGAGGTGGTCCTTACATAAGAGAATTAATGCATGTTTTTAGGGAAGGGTGGTTAAGCCCTCATTACACAGCTGTGTGATATATCTTTTCTATGAATAAATATAAAATGTTAGTTCTCAATGCACCTTCCACCATCATATAAAATTAAATTAAGGGCCCACTTCTATTTCCCTTACTCACTTTGAATAGTACCTTACCATGGACTTTAATGGAACTACTCACCTGACTAAGGGATAGCTCATAGTAAGTAAATGTTGCAGAATAGTGCAAGAAAAAAAATTTTAATTAGAAAATTTTAAAGATGCTCATCACAATGACTATATGATTTCATCAAAGAAACAGTGATCACAGTAACTGAGAGCTTTGTATATACCCTTTTATTGAAAAAAATTATTACACTATTATAAAATGTAATTGCTGTGCACAGACAAATCTGTGTGCAATTCTAAGGCAGGGAATATTTCCACGGTCAACTGTTTCAATAAACTTGTCATATTTAAGGAAAATGAGAAGTTTTGTCTTAAATTTCTTTACAGATTTTAAAGTAGGTGCACCAAAAACAACAAGCTATACATCATTAATGCAAAAAGCTAGCTTGAGGAAATGGTATGTTCTTCTGACATTCATGACTGTATTATACAGAACAGCATGTCTGATATACTTTGGGATAAGAGCGTTAGCTGTTTTTCTATTAGTCATTAAGAACCCATACAGCAAAAAAACCTGCTAATCATTTTGATAGCCATTGAAACTTATTATGAAAATTGGCATATGGTACCAAATCCTGTCCTCCATACTGTATAATGCTGCAATGCATAAAAGTCAGGTTTATTGTATTACTGGGACAGGGATAAAGTAGAGCATAAAGTGATAGTACTTTACTCTGATTCCACCCACAATCCCAGAATAGCTGGATGGTCCTTCTAAAATGATCAGTAACAAACAAGTTAGTACTCACATTTATATTGATGTAACTATGTTATAGAAAAATACTGCTATGGTGCCACACCCCCTATAAGATCACTCTAATCTCTGTGCTGGGCTCAATACACAATTAATCCTTTAGGAACATCCTAATCATCTGAGTGAAATCTTGGACCTACTGCAGTCAGACAATGACATTAACTGCAGTGAATGACAGAACACGTGAGCCAGAATGACATCCCTCATTTTGAGAACACTGAAAGCCTGCTAAAGGGGCAAAGTCTACATAAGCCATTTAAAGTGCTAGATATTCAACAGCATCCTGCTATTAATTTTACACTGCCATAAGACAGTTTTCCCCTTACATTCTCTCAGCCCACATTTGCAATGGGTCCCAGGTTTGGTAAATACTGTGTATGGTACTTCATCCTGAAGTCATCTTTTGGATTATCCAAAATGAGACCTTGACTTCTCAACACTAACACAGATGTTTTCTCCAGCATGGAAGACCAGTTTACTTTCAAGTAAGAAAACTACTGTGGAGCTCATTCTATGTTTCTGAAGACAGAACAAAGTACCTTGAATGGCAATAAAGTGCTGATACCAAGCCCCCATGTCTGGGGCTTGTCACTGAATAAACACTGAGTGTGTTTTTTTGAAGGGTGAATCTGCAAACACCTCCCACGGCCAGACTGTTTGATCAATATCTCTAAACACAGAAAAAAATTCTAAGGTTTGTCTCTCAGTACAGAGCATAGAGACCCATCATTTGTTGTTTCTGTTTTGTTCACTTCTAAAGGGGAGCACCTCGCCCTGAAAATCCATTTTAATTAAATTCTAACATTATCAAAATATCTTACCTCAAGAACCAGCCAGAGCTGTCCTCCCACGTATTGATCTGCTTTGTAAAACATTCCATAAAACTTAACAACATTGGGATGATTGGGAAGAAACTGTAAAATATTATATTCTGCTTCAATTTCCTCATCCACATCCTAAATGGAAAACACAAACAAATATGGTGTATAAATAAATAATAATTCAGTACAACAAACAAGTGAATCTTCATGGATAAAAAGAAGTATCTATATACTATTTTATGCTTTGAAATGTCTTTATTGTGATGCACTGAAAACAATCTGATCAAATAATAAAATCTGGTCAAAAACCAGTCACACCACAATTGTCTTATTGCAAATAAAAGTGTGAACTCCATGTGGAGTCAGTAGTTTTGCCTCAAGGGTACTCTTAATGCATAACACACTGCTACCACAAAAGCAAAAATGATGCTTCGCTCTGCTCACTTGTCTAAATGGAAAATTTGCATATATATCTTTTCTAATCTGTTCATTAAATCTGCATTTCTGATGGTTGAACTACTGTAAACACATGGATCTTAGCTTCATTTTTTTCTTTTTAAGGTAATCTAGTTATATAGCAGTTTTAAAAGACATTAAATGGGACATGAATAAAAATAACTACATCTTTAAAAAAGGAGAAATAAAGCCCACAGTGGAAAACAGACACAACAGGAACTATTAAACAGAGCGAAAATCAAAATCTACAAGATAAGCAAAAATTTGCCTAAAGAGGGATTTTTGTGAAGATGAAATAACAAAGTACCAACTATATTGCACAATAACCCACATGAGCCTCAGTTCAGCAAAGCACATGCTTAAGTGTATTCCTATTCAGCACAGACTTTGACTTTAACAGGACTTGCGCACATGCTTCAAAGTTAAGCATGTGCTTAAATAATTTGCTGAATTGGGATAGTTTGCTGTATCAAGACCCTGGTGCTTTATTCCGTTAATCACATATTACTTAGTACATTCTTCTGACTCATATTGTACAAGGGATGAACAAGTTGTATTTCTGTAAATAAAAAAGGGGCAACTTTTCTCAGTAAGGGTTTTAGTCTGAATGTCCCAGTCAAATTCCAATGTGGATAATTACATACTGAAATACTGTGGTTTCTATTGGACACAATATTTGTCACACATTGAGGTGTAGGTGGTACAACCTACTGGTCAGAACAGGAGTCTGGCCTCGTGATCAGAGCAGAATCAGAGGACAGAACTGGAGGCATGGTCAGGAGGCAAGTGAATGGTCAGCACCAGGGGTCAGAATAGAGCCCCAGGGCAGAGCTGATGTCATGGTTAGGAGACAAGCCAGTGGTCAGAGCCAGTAGCTATGAATTAGGGGGTTGGAGGTATGCAGAGATTAGGGATGGAATGGAGCAGGCAAGGAGTGGAGCAAGGGCTGAACAGGAGCAGGTCTGATGCAGCTATGGGCATGGAACACATTGAGCAGCCACTCTGCTCCTGTTGCTACCAGGCTTAAATAGGGATCTGTTGACCCCTCTGTCCAATCAGGGAGCACAATCACTTTGTGAGGGTTTACTGAGTCCATTCAAGGTCACTGCGTTGTTAGGTGACCATGCCCAGAGCCAACTGAGTTTCTGACAGTATTCCCCCCTTGTGGGCTCCTCCTAGGGGCTCATGGCCCTTGCTTGTCAGGTTATCTTCAGTGAAATTCCGTCAGTAGATCAAGAATGCGAACGTTTTCTTCTGGTTCCCAGAATCACTCCTCTGGCCCATACCCCTTCCAGTCTGTCAGATACTGGAGCTTCCCCCTGACTTATTGGGAGACGAAGACCTGTTGGATTTCATATGCCTCCTGCCGATGGACAGAGGGTGGAGGAGGATCTACCCAGTTGGGGAAAAAATTGTCAACAAACGGCTTAAGGAGAGAAACATGAAAGACAGGTGAATCTTGAGGGATTCTGGCAGTTGAAGCTTAAAGGCCACTGGTTTATTATTATTACTGGTCTAATACTTGACCAGGTATTGATGGTCAACCTTGACCGAAAGATGGCCTGTTCTCAGATTCCCAGTTAAGAGCCTGACCTTAGCCCCTACTGCAAGGTTAGGGGCAGCCTATCGCTTTCAGACCATGTAATGCTTATAAGTTTCTTTACTGGCAAGTAAGTGTTCCTTGAGTTTCTGGCATGTTTTCTGGACCATATCCATGTCCCCCAGTACAGCAGAGCCTTCGGGCAGGTTTGGATGGAATCAGAGGTGAAAACCAAAATTTGCAAAGAATAGAGTGTGTTGGGTGTAAGTGTAGGTTGAACTGTTGTATACAAACTCAGCCAAACGGTACTGGGAGCCAATCATCCTGACAGAAATTCAGAAAACAGAAGAGATACTGCTTCAGGGTCTGACTGCCTCTTTCAGTTTGGTCATCAGTCTGCAGATGGGAGGCTGTTAAGGTGAGGAATTTAGTGCTGAGAAAGTGAAGAAATTCCTGCCAGAATCAAGAAATAAATAAAGGCTCTCAGTCCAAAATGGTGCATGTCATTATGCCATGGTACGTGCACATGAAAGATGTGCTCCAGGAAAGCTTGTGCTGTTTCATGGGCAGATGACATAGAGCAGCAGGGTATAAAATGGGCCATCTTGGACAGGAAGTCCACTTGAGTCAGGATAACTGAGTGCTGTTGGAGGTGCAGGAACTCCACTATAAAGTTCATTGAGAGGGTGGACCAAGGAAATGGAGGTTTGGGGAGGGGCTGTGTAGCGGGGTAGTCACCCGCTCTGGCCCTGAAAGAGTTAAAATAGCCCTAGGAAAGGGCTGCCCAGGGGAGCCAATAGGCTAGGCTGATTGGGGAAGGAGCCACAGCTGGGGCCACGCCTTAATCAGGCCACAGCTGGCCCTATAAAAGGGCTGTGAGCCAGGAGCTCAAAAAGACTTTCTCTAGCTGTAGAGAGAGAAGGACCTGGCTGCCTGGGAGTTGAGCAGGGTACCTGAATGGAGCAGGGCTGGGGAAAGGCCAGAGGAGCTGGGGAGCTCCAGCCTGGAGAACCCCCAGGCTGCAGGCCTTGCTGAAGGCCCAAAGCAGGTTGCAGAGGGGCAGCCCAGGGTTAGGCAAAGGCAGCAGGTCCAAAACCCTCCTTGCTGATGATAAGTGGTTTACAGACTGCAGTCTGCCCCAGTGAGCGGGGGCTAGATCATGACTGGCAGTAGCCACTGAGGCAAGGGGGGATAGAGAGTTGGGGGTTCCCCTGGGTGGGGAGACCCAGATTGTGGGTTACTGCTGGGGGCAGAACCCTGATGTAAAGGGGCACCAGGGTCCGGAAGGGACATGGGGGCCAGCGGCAGGCAAGACTGACCTGCAGAGGGCGCTCCATGCTGGAAGAGCTAATTCCCGAGACAACCAGCAGGAGGCACCGCACCAGTGAGTAATCGCCTAGCTACAGGCTGAAAGAGGCCCATATAGTTGTCTCACAGGTTCTTCATACAGGCACAGAGGTCACAGGACTTCACATAGTTTTTAACATCTGTTCATAGGGTCAGCCACCAGAAGTAACTGGTAATCAGGTACCAGGTTTTTAATTGGGCACAATGTCCTGCCATGAGTGAATCATGGCACAACCTTAGCACCTGAAGTTGGGAGCTGGAAAGTGGTCATCATGTGACTAGTGAGGGCCCCACAGACAAATTGGGAGGGTTTAAGGAGAGTGTGAGGGCTTTCTGCTCCACCTCACAGTACTCGTCCTTGCAGGACAAGGCATTTGCCTTCTCATTCTTAGACCATGGATACTAGGTAACCATAAAGTCAAACTGGGAGAGGAAAAGGACCCAGTGAAACTGACATTGGTTGAGTCATTGTGTTGTCTGTAGATGCTCCAAAATCTGATCTATCCAGACTTGGACAGGGGCATAGGCCCCCTCAAGGAGGTGGTACCACTCCTCAAAGGCAGCACTGATGACCAGGAGCTCCTTGTCCCATACATCTCTCACCAGGAGTCATTTTCCAAGAGAAGGCAGCACAGAGATGAAGCAACTGGTGAGAGGACCATACCTATTGCAAAGTCCAAGGCATTAGTCTCAACTATGAAGGCCTTTGTAGGGTCTGGATGGGTCAAAATGGTGGCAGAAATAAACAACTTTTTCATGTGGTTGAAAGCCCCCTGCATGTCAGGGGATCAAGTGAACTTAAGTCTATTCTTGAGGAGGGACATTATAGGGGCTACCAGGTCAAAGAATCCTTGGATGAATCGCTGGTACAAATTTATGAATACAAGAAACCATTGCACTCCACACATATTCAAGGGTGCCTTCCACTTGGTGAGGGCTGCAACCTTGTTGGGGTCCTGCTGGAGAGATGAGACAGCCCAGAAACTCCACAGTATCCTTGTCAAATTCACATTTCTTGTGTTTCACATAAAATTGATTTTGGTGAAGCCAATCAAGAATGGTGTGGCACATGGTCGTCATGGAGTTCTTGGTTTTCTGGAAAAAATGAGATCATCTAAGATAATCACAAATTGAGGATATCTCTGAAGACATTGTTCATGAAATGCTGGAAAGTTGGAGGGGCATTACGCAGACCAAACAGTTTGACCAAATATTCAAAATGGCCATAGCTAGTTCAAACCGTTTTCTTCCATTCATCCCCCTGTTGGACTCTAACCAGGTTGTATGCTCCATGCAGATCTAGCTTCATGAAGACCTGAGCCAAATGGATTCTTTCCAGGAGTTTGTTTACGAGAGGAAGAGGATATTGATTACAGACAATGATCTTTTTTAGGGCTGGATAAGCAACGTAAGGTCAGAGGGAGCCATCCTTCTTAGGCACAAAATAGATAGATGTTCCCATGGGGGAAGTCAAAGGGTGGATGAACCCGTTACATAGATTTTCTTCAAGGTACTCCGGGAGGGCCTGCAGCTCAGGTTCAGATAAGGAAATATGCATCCAAAAGGAACCTCGGTTGAAGGCTGATTGGGTAATCATAACTGTGGTGAGGAGGTAGGGCATGATCATTCTGTTTGCTGAATACTCTGGCATATTCTAGGTATTTGGCAGGAATTTCAGGCACTGCTCATAAATCTTTGGTTCCTAACTCTGGATCCTTCAGGGGCTTCAGCATACTGCAGAACGTGACCAGCCATTGGCTTGAGCTGCGGAGGCATGTTCGTTGGCACCGCAGGGAACACAACAGTATAGATCATGGGCACAATCTAATTCGGGGGTCATGAATGGCAAGTCAGGGGATACCAAGGATGCCTGGTGAGTACAAAGCACGGATGACCCTGAACTGCAAGATGCCTCAGTGACCACCAAAGGTCATGACCTCCAGGAGAGCTGTCTGATGCTTAATGGGGCCTGAAGAGAGAAGTGAGCCATTGATAGCCTTGACAAGCTCAGGGAAATCCTTGCAAAGGATTCCATACCCCTTAATGAACTCCTGGTCAATGAAATTGCCAGAGATGTCCAAGTCAACCAGTGTTCTAAGTGGACATGAGGGATGGCAGAATGCCACAATTGAAGAGGGAGACAGAGCAGGGAAGCGTGCTGGTTAGGGATTGCCAAGATTCTGGCAGATAGCTGGCTGCACAGCTTGCTGTGGGGAAGAGGGGAGCATTGACCCAACTCTAGCCCCCCCACACTGGGACTGGGCTTTGGTGCTTCCCAAGCTGGAGGTGGACCAGTCTTTGGTAGGACACCCTGCTGCAACATGCCTGGGCATCCCACAATATAGGCACAACCCTAATGCCTGATAAGGATTTTTTTGTTGGCAGAGAGGTACGGCTCAGTCAACTTGCATCATTTTGGGGTCTGATAGGGCAATAGGAGCTCCAGGAGACATAAGAATTCTGACCAGCGGGGGTCTGGTGGCCTGTTGTTTTTCTTAGGCTCCCTCTGTTAGCTGATCATCAATCCTAAAACAAAGATCAATTAAGGCTCCCAGACTAGGTAGAAGTTCCACCCATGCTAATTCATCTTTGATTGGGTCATTGAGTCCCTGCTTGAAGTTGTGTCTCTGCACAGTGGATATCTGCAGCCAGACATTTAAATTCCTCTGCATATTTGGTGATAGAACCAAGACACTGCCAGAGGACATGGAGAGCAGCTTCTTCAGTATATTCTTGATTAGGATAATCAAAGATACTCTCCGTTGCCTAAACAAAGTTCTCAAAGTGTTCAAGGAGAGGACTGGACCCCTGCAGGAGTGGTGATGCCTACTTCAGGGCCTCTCCAGTGGGCAGACTAAGCACTAATCCCACTTGGGATTGATCCATGGAGCATGACTGTAGCTACAACACGAACTGGAATCCACAAAACTTGGCATGATACCTGTTTAATTTATCAGGTAGGGGCAGCTTAGGCTCACAAAAAGTGGGTGCATGATTTGGGAGTACAGAAGACACTGCCTGGACATGTACCTGGGCCTGGAGGGACGCACTGTGGTCACACAGCATGGTGATCTGAACCTGAAGTTCCTGTAGGACCCCAACAACCTCTGAGAAGGTGGGTTGGCCTCCTTCTGGGGCCCCTCTATGCCAGCTAGTAGGCTGCTCAAACTGTCACACACCAAGGTATACGCAGTGAGACCTAGTGGTCAGAGCAGGGGTCTGGCTTAGTGGCTGGAGCAGAATCAGAGGGTAGAACTGGAGACAAGCCAATGGTTGGAGCCAGAGATCAAAACAGAAGCAAAGGGCAGAGCTGGAGCTGTGGTCAGGAGACAAGCTGGTGGTTAGAGCCAGGAGTTAGGGGGTTCAGAGGTAGGCAGGGCTAGAGAAGAGCAGGTAAGGAGGCAAGGACAGGACAGGAAGCAGGTCTGACGCAGCTTCGGGTGCTGCTAATGCAACCAGGTTTAAATAGGGATCAGTTGGCTCTTCCATCCAGTCAGGGAGAACAGTCACTTAATGAGGGTTTACTGGGCCCTGCTGAGCTCATTGGGTTGCTAGGCGACTGCAGCCAGCTGAGTCCCTGACAATATTCTTCTTCAATTCCTGTCTTAACTATTGTGCACTGTCTCTGTGCACTGTTAAAAAGCTGCTGCTTTCTATTCTACAGCTGGCAGCACTTTGGTGGTGGGTGAAGGAATTCCATTGCAGAGTTTGTATAGATTTGACAGTGATATGGATCCTTTATGATGAACAGCACTATAAGAATGTAAGATATTACCATTAGTGTACTGGAAATGCCACCATACAATCTGATCATATTCATGCTCCAACTGCTGCAACCTTGGATACATAAAATCTGTACCAGCGAACTACCTAGGTGCACTGCCAGAAATCAAGGTCAGCATGAATGCTGATTTTGAATAACACATAAGGCTATGAAAGGGGCAGATCTTACCAAGTGCTAAGCAACTTTCACTCCCACTGATGTCAGAAGTCTTTGTGAGTTGAAAGTGTTCAGAACTAGAGTTGGCTGAAAACCACAAAACAGGGTGCAATTTCCAAGTGGCTGTTTGGGTCAACCAGATTCATGCCCCTCATTATTCTTGTGATGTTTAGGGGTTGGCTGTTCATCATACGAACACACACATTTGTATGTGAGCAAGTATATTCCCTACTTATTTACCATCTGCTGTGTGTCATTTGCAATTTGCTCTTCTGCTGTTTGAAAAATTTCAGTCATCCAATAAGGGAGCAGAAATGATACCATGTGTCTTAAATGACCAGTCACTCAGTGAGAATAGTTTGAGTGAACAGTTTTCTAACATCTCATTTATGCAAACAAGTTTCAGCCAAACTACTGATGAATATTTGTGAATGACTAACCATACAATTTTGTCAAGTCATAGAAAAAAGGCAAAATTAATTATTCTAAACAGATAATTCAGTCTGCTCTCCAGAGCACCTTGTAGGACTGTGTCCTAAATTATACAAAAGAGCCTTACAAAGGGGTCAGTATGAGGCTGGATGCAGGGTTTAATCAGTTTTTTTTTCCTCTTTCTAAACCAAGTAGCCCACCCCTGCTCATAATATATTTAACAGTTCCCTCCAGGATATTTTCAGTTTGCCTAAACTTTGAGTCAGAGCTTCAAGCCTGTTTGAGAGTAAAACCTTTTAATTGTAACAATGAAGATATTATTAAAATAGGATTATAATCTTTTACTTACACTGATAGGATCCAGAATTTTTACTGCAGCCAGACTCCCATCTTTCTTATTGGCGACCTTATAGACTTTACCATAAGTGCCTTTTCCAATGGTCTCTATAATTTCCCAGGTATCTGAGGGATCAGCTAATGATGCCTGTCCAATCATATTGGGATTATATTGAAATAATCCATATAGTGGCGCCCTGGAGAACAAAGTTTGTACATTCGTTAAATGTTATGGGATTTAACAAACTGTTTCTTATTCATTTATTTATTTAACAAGCTATCTGAGGAAACAGATCAAGCACAGAATATGGAACAGAATGGAAACAATAAGCTGCTATTGATGGCTTCCTTCTGCCCTGAGCACTACTGCTAGCCATAGAGCACTGAACCAACAGGGCAGGCAAAGGAAGAGCCAAATCAGAATCCAGAACCTCACCAATGAAGAAATAAATATGGCCCCACTGAATATTTCTCTTTCCCAGTCTTCAGCTTTACAGGTTTGGAGTACTCTGCCCATTGCCTGGAAAAGCAATGTTGAGCTCTGCTACCTTCTTTTCTAGCATTTGGACCAAATGGCTCTCAAGTGACTCTATGCTAGAGATGGATTCTTGCGAGCAGGGAAGGGAAAGGTGCCCTACCCTGGGGACATGAGAAGGGAAATAGTGGAGGCTCTTGGAGGGAAAACAGGAGAGAAACTGAGAAAATGCATAAGGAAGGACACATTCCCTGATTATTAGGACCTTGAGCATGATTCTGGGCACAGCTATTTTAAAGATCTCCAAATACCCAACCAACCTGTGGTCAAAATTTGATCACTCTGGAAAGGAACTAACATACAGCCAGAAGGGAAAGCCAGGGAAGGGGAGATCCAGCAGGCAGAAAACTGGCAGGCTGAAGAAGTGAGTGAACCGTAAACAGGGAGAGCAAGCCATTAGAACAAGAAGCCTGCATTATTATCATGATATAGGTACTGGGTCAGTTTAACTCTGGTGGAAGGTGGCTCAACTCCATTGACTTCAGCAAAGTTGTGCTCACTTATTTCAGGCTGAATTTGGTCAATACTTTTATTGTGTAAGTAGCATCCTCTAATGTTCTTATTCTCACTAGTTGTGTCAGGAGGATTCATGTGGGAAAAATTACAACTGGAAACATGTAGTAATATAGTGCCTCCCATCTGAAGCCAGGGACATTCTGTTTGGACTTCAATAAAGGGGGAGAGTGAGCTTGGAAATGTGTGTTGGGTTTTATAAGCACAAAGTTAAAATTCATGTTTAGTTTATGCACTTTTTTTAATTGTATGGACATTGTACTCCTTAGCCCAACCTTATTCTTTACACTACTTTGGTTCTTTACATCAGGCTTAAAAAGTCCATGATAACATTTCGGAAGCCCCAGCAATGTGCTTGACACTGTTCAAGGAACAAGTCCTTTCTCCAAAGTCTAAAGGATACAAATAGAGAAACAGGTCATGTTGGAAAGTCAACATTAGCTTGAAGGTTTAAGGAAGGGGGCTTTGAGTTTGGTTACTGGCTCATTTGTTCAGGACATAGGGTGACCATACATCTCATTTTGGCTGGGACAGTCCCTTTTTTAAGACCTGTCCCTGACATCCCAACTTGCCGGGCATTTGTCCCATTTGCTCTTGCCAACTGATCATCAGCAAATGGGACAAATGCCAAGTTTTGTGAAAAAAAGCGGGGTGCACCAATCTAAGGGTACGGAGGAACATTCAGGAGTGGCGGTGCTCAGGCTAAAACTAGACCCCAATTCCAAATAAACCTAGACATGACTGACCTGCAAAACAAGCTGCACAATCTACCTGAAATACAATGTTCATTGACTTATTTGCCCTTTCCTGTCATCTACAGTTACCTACATAATATTTTCATCCCCAGTCACAACAAACTAGCAAGAGGATTCTTTACTTTGAAAGAACCATAGGGCTGACTAGAGATACTTATTGCTGACAAAGGGTCATGAAATGAAGTGGGAGCTCTTGAATGTACTTTTTTTGTTAAGTCTGAATGATTTTGTTATCTGATCAGGATAGAAAGGGCATCTGTCAACAAAAATTCAGTGGCCATTGTGTACAACACAGTGATGAACATGAATTTGTAAATATTTTATCTTAAAAAGACAAGGACAATATTGGAAATGTTCTTCATTACTGTAGCATTTAAAATAAAAACAAGAATATACAAAATCATGTACCTTTTGGTCTATTTTTACTACAATGAACTTTTGTTTGTCTTTTTCCATATGACTAAGTTTTATGAAGATAAGTGCTTTCGGGCAGGGACTGTCATTTACTATATATTTATACAGTGACAAACACAATGAGTCCCCAGCCTGGTTGAGGGCTTTAGGTGCTAGCACAAAATAAATGTTGAAATGTTTATAATAGAAAAACCTACAAAACCTAACAGCCAAATGCTAAGTTACAATGTCTTTAAGTTGTGCAGGAGGCTGAACTTGACGACCTCTTTTCCCCCTTCTGTTCTCCCAAAATCTCCCTCATATGGAATACAAAGAGCGGCTTAAAGCTCTGGTAAGCTTAGTAGTAGTACTTCCACTGACCTCACCAGAGGGTGTTTCAGTTGCCTACAGACCATAACGATTCTGTGAGTTCATCCACCAGATGGGGGACGCTTTTCAGTAGTTAAGTCTGTTCTAGCGTACAGCCCCCAATTGGCAAGCAAAAAGCAGTCTACACCAGATGTAGAAAAATAAAGATTTGGCAATTAACACTACTGGGAGTGGAGCAGCAGAGCTATTTGTGACTGTGCACTAGGGGTATTTCAGAAATGACCAGATGGCATCAGCCCGTGCATAGTACTGCACCTAACCTTATTCACAAAGTCAGAAGTTACCAAATACAAAACAGGTGCAACTCAATGGATTTGCACCCACTTACACTAAGATCGAACTGGGCTGCAGGCCTGTGGGTTTTTTTTAAAGAGGAAATGATAACCTAAAATTAAAATAAGCCTAGTAAAAATCCATCTGCCAAAGTGAATAGCCGGGCTTATACAACAAACTATCCACAGAGTGCAACGTCTCCTTGGCCATCTCTGGAGAGTATTCCCTTTATTTCAAATAGACACACTCTCCAGCAAGAAATTAAACTTGTTTTTCTAAAAAAAAAGTTTTAAGAATTATTTTAGGGAATTTCTATGGCCAGTGTTATACAGGAGGTCAGAATAGATGGTTACAATGGTCCTTTCTGGCTCTCAAATGAATTCACACAGAAAAATGAAAAGACAAAAACATATCACTCATGGATAAACACTTTTCACAAAGTGATCGCTCAATATCTCACCTCTCAGTCCTTGTCCTCAAAGGAAACTTGCACAACACCTTCAAAAGACAAGCCTGGGGATTTAAATTCATAACTCTGCTAGGCTCCAAAAGTCATGGACTTAAACAGAGACACTGGTTTATGACTCATTACAACAATTTGCAACATACCGTACTGCCTGCTAACCACTAATTAATTCCCACTTCATTTTAGTGACCCACCTACAGCATGTGTGGAACCCTTCTGCGTAATCATCTGTCCCACCTTGTATTTAGTGCAGACTGTCTGGTTACTTTATCCAGACCTGAGGAAGAGTTCAGTGAAGCCTGAAAGATTCCACCAACCTCACCTACCTTGTCTCTCTCTCTCTCTCTCTCTCTCAATACAAATTCAGTCAGATCTGGTATGACAGCTAGAAAACTTTCAAATACAAGAATAGACATTTGTTAACTGCACTTACAGAAAACTATCCTTCATTGTGTAGTATCATCACGTAACAGTATTTCTGAAATAAAGATAGCAGAAGTTGAACTCATTATAAAAAAAAAGATAGGAGGATGTGAAGGGGACATGGCATTGGCAATATCAGGACAATCTGTAACTCAATGCTCACTGTTAACCACAGTTTTCAAAAAGGATTTTGAGGAAAGTTATGTTATCCCTTAATGTTGCATAATAGGGGAAGCAAATATACACTTATTGTTACCTACTTTATCTCCTCTTTTGAAAAAAGATAGGATAAATCTGACGCATCTCCAAAAACATAAAGGCAACGGGCAACTTGTTTTTCCCCCAGAACAGTGCTCCCAAATTAGTGGATCTTTTTGCAAACCAGCATCTTTCATTCTCTAAAAATGCACTATAAAATACAGAAGTTTATACAAAAAGCATATTCCAAATAAAGTAGAAAAATCAAATCTTTGCATGTATTAATGTAACAGATGATATTCAGCCAAAAAAAAAATCAGAATCAAAAGGAGTATCCGAATAATCCAGTGTTCAATAGCATCTAAATTCCAAATGTACAAAAAGTAGCTATCTGAAATATCAAGCATGACAACTCAAAAATCAGTTGTGTATCTCATCATTGTAGTATCATTATTCACAAATCTGATACTAAGGTGTAAAAAATTTAAAAAAGAAATTATACTTGGATTTTTCAAACTGTTCCTGTTTTCAAAGCAGAATATGGCTCCCTCCTTGTCCTGTTTAGTGTGTCATAGATTTCCATGCCTCATACAGCAGGTGAGAGGACATGATATGAGAGACCAACAAACAAGGATAACAGAGTCAACAATTGCTTGATTGTGTTATTTTTACTGTTGCCTCACTGAAGTTGCAAATATGGCAAATAGCAACAGAGGCTCGCCCATTGCTTTCCAATAGACGGTCATTATCTCATCCTGTGTAAAATGAGCCATCTGGACAGGTTTGCCATAGCCCTGAAATTAGTACAAGGTTCAGCTCCAGGCTAGTGCTTATGAAAGTCATGATGTACAGTACTAAATATTTTTGGACTCCACTGTAGCTGGTAGTGGGCACAACAGCAATTCCAGTACATATAGTTACACAATGAAATAGAAAATATTGTTATTGTTCCATATGCACAATTCTGCACGTTGTTAGTGTTTGCATAGCATTCTGGCTCTGCTTCTCTCACCACTTGTACGAGAGTAGGTTAAAGCTGCTCTTGTGAAGTAGTTGGCTGCATAACCTTTTAGCGCCTATTTAAACAGTAGAACCATCAAAAATATCAAATTCAAAATCAACTATTCAGCATTTGCAGTGAATTAAATTACGTTTTTGTTGTAACTGAATGGGCCCTAGCATTAAGGCCCCACTCAGGCCTAGTCAGGAAAAGTCAACACACTCGGCTAGTGCTACATCAGCTGGCATTCTGTCTCTTCCTGATGTTCTTACCCAGCCAGACACTAAACAAGCAGTTGTTGTTAGTGGAACTAATGAACCCTTGAAAGGCACAGGAAAATCAATAGTCAGAAAAGCTCCTTCTACTAGTCTGACTCCTTCTGGCCTCTCTTCCCGAATGCGGCAAAACAAAGAGAATGTCAATAGCTGGAAATTAAATGTTCAAAAGAACTCATCAAAGCACTAATCTGTAACTATTCTCATTTTGCCATCGACAAGGAGATCACAGAGTTTTGTGCAGAGATTTCTCCTGAGGCTGAGGATCAGTCAAAAAGGGAGCTGGAGAAAAAAGGCCCTGACCTCTGTGAAACTCACATTGAGGTGTAGGAAAATTAGGCAAGAGGAGAAAATAAATAGGGCAGGTCCACTTCCGAACAGCATTATGAACCAGTGGAGTGAGGTACTAGCAAGACAGACTGAGAGGGACCAGGGATGATAAAAAAAAAAAAAAATTTGTCTTAATTGCAGTTTACAGGACAAATATCACTTGAGTAACAGAAACTACTAAATGAACAAGGTACACGTAGTTTCCAGCCCTCTGTCCATTAGCCCATGGGGTCCTTTGCCACTTCTCTTCACTCTGTACCCTTCTTACTTATGAAGAGGACATTGTCACCTTCAAGAGGTAAAGCCAGTAACAGGCACACTTCCGGGTGATCAGCAGGTGGGTCAAGATGAGCTGTTTGCAGATTACAGTACCAAGAGAAAGACCATGAACAGTAGCTTCCTTCTTTCAATCTTTTCTGAGCCTGATCTCTATGCCTCCTGCTCAGTTCTGTTAAGGGCCAGAAAATCCCATGATAGATGCAGCTCCTCAAGTCATTATGTGCAGCTAAGACAGACCAAAGCAGCAAGACCCATGATAAAACTGTGAGACATAACAATGCTGTAACTGAGCCCAGACCAAAACCTTGGACCTGAACAATGCCAAACCTTGGGAAAATTTAAGCTATCTCCAAACTTCACGGCTGGCCCCTATATTTGAATTGGGCTGAATCAAAACCAAGCTCTGGATCGAACTGAATTCTGGGGAAAATCCAGTTCTGAATTCCATCACTTGAGCCCATCTCTACCACTCACCTGCAGGGCCCAGGTTTCAGTCCTAAACTAGGTCATAAGTGAATTATTTGGAAGGCTTTCTCCTAATATTTACTGTAGATTTAGTCCACATCACAAAGTTAGCATACATTTGGCACCATTTTGGTTTGTAGTAAAGATAAATCCCCAGGACCAGCTAAGCAGAACTGATGAATATCTGGACTCAGATGCACTGACAGAGAAATATGTGGAAAATTACATATTCTTCTCCCTCGTGGTGCTTCATTCAAGCCAATACTATTAGATAGGGCTGTCAAGCGATAAAAAAAATTAATCAAGATTAATCATGCAATTAAAAAAATTAATGATTAATTGCACTGTTAAACAATAATAGAATAGTTTATTTAAATATTTTTGATGTTTTCTACATTTTCAAATATATCGATTTCAATTACAACACCGAATACAAAGTGTACAGTGCTCACTTTATATTTATCTTTGATTACAAGTATATGCACTGTAAAAAAACAAAAGAAATAGTATTTTTCAATTCACCTAATACAAGTACTATAGTGCAATCTCTTGATTATGAAATTTTATGTCCAAAAAAACTGCATTCAAAAATAAAACAAAGTCCACTCAGTCCTACTTCTTGTTCAGCCAGTCGCTCAGACAACAAGTTTGTTTACATTTGTAGGAGATAATGCTGCCCACTTCTTGTTTACAATGTCACCTGGAAGTGAGAACAGGTGTTCTCATGGCACTGTTGTAGCTGGCATTGCAAGATATTTTCCGGCTAGATGTGCTAAAGATTCATATGTCCCTTCATGCTTCAATCACCATTCCAGGGGACATGCGTCCATGCTGATGATGGGTTCTACTTGATAACAATCCAAAACTGTGCGGACCGACGCATGTTCATTTTCATTACGAGTCAGATGCCACCAGCAGAAGGTTAATTTTCTTTTTTTGGTGGTTCGGGCTCTGTAGTTTCCACATCGGAGTGTTGCTCTTTTAAGAATTCTGAAAGCATGCTCTTCAGATTCTTAAACCTTCGGTCAAGTGCTCTAGCTATCTTTAGAAATCTCACATTGGTACCTTCTTTGCGTTTTGTCAAATCTGCAGTGAAAGTGTTCTTAAAATGAACATGTGCTGGGTCATCATCTGAGACTGCTGTAACATGAAATATATGGCAGAATGCGGGTAAAACAGAGCAGGAGACATGCAATCCCCCCCTCCCGCGGAGTTCAGTCAAAAATGTAATTAACGCATTTTTTTTTAAATGAGCATCATCAGCATAGAAGCGTGTCCTCTGGAATGAAGGGATATGCATGAAGCATGAAGGGGTTTATGAACGTTTAGCATATCTGGCACATAAATACCTTTCAATGCTGGCTACAAAAAAGCCATGCAAATTCCTGTTCTCACTTTCTAGTGATGTAAATAAGAAGAGGGCAGCGTTATCGCCTGTAAATGTAAGCAAACTTGTTTGTCTTAGCGATTGGCTGAACAAGCAGTTGGACTGAGTGGACTTTTAGGCTCTGAAGTTGTACATTGTTTTGGTTTTGAGTGCAGTTATGTAACCAAAAAAAATCTACATTTGTAAGTTGCACTTTCATGACAAAGAGATTGTACTACAGTACTTGTATGAGGTGAATTGAAAAATACCATTTCTGTTGTTTCTCATATTCACAGTTCAGATATTTGTAATCAAAAATAACATACACTTTGATTTCAATTACAACACAGGATATAATATATATGAAAATGTAGAAAAACATTCAAAATAGTTAATACATTTCAATTGGTATACTATTGTTTAACAGTGTGATTAAAACTGCAATTAATCGCAATTAATTTTTTTGAGTTAATTACGTGATTTAACTGTGATTAATTGACAGCCCTACTATTATAAACATTTATTTAAAGGAATAGCAAAAGAAAGTCCAAATTACTTAAAGGATTTACCCAAGAAACTGTGCTCACAAGCTTGGACATGCATTGAAATTTACACTATTTAAAACCAAAACCAAGAGGTACTTGTAGCAATGACAGGGTGAAAGTGAGCCTCATTCCTGAATGAAACAATAATTGTTCACCAAATAGCAACAGACATAATGTCCATGAAATCCAAATGCCAGCCAACTCATTCAGCTACTGAGAACTGAAATAAGGTAAGAAAATTATTTGGTTAATCTGTAGCTCTGTTTTAGTGGTTTTCACTTCAGAATCTGACTGTTGCACTTAAAACAGACCCACAAAATAATCTTCTATCATGGATATTTTTTGCCATCAAAATTTTCTTCAGGTGTATGAAAAATATACAGATCAGTGGTAAAATATAGAGTACTGCAGGGAAAAGAAAGAGAAAGTGTGTGTGTGTATGAGTATTTAAAGATTTGTGTCAGCCAACTGCATGAGTTAGGAGAATACAGCTGGCAACTGACTAACATTTCTTTACTGCAGTGGAAATATACCTATATTTTTAACTCCTTCCTCAGAAGCATGAGGGATGGCCACAGCTGGAGATGGAGCACTGGACTGGGAGGGCCAGGACTCGGAGGTGGCACCGAGCATTCTCTCTCTCTCTCTCAGGTGCTTGGCTGTCTGGTTCTTGCTCAGATGTTCAGGGTCTAACTGATCGCCATATGTGGGGTTGGGAAGGACTTTCCCACCAGGTCAGATTGGCAGAGAGCTTGGGGAATTTTGCCTTCCTCTGCAGCATGTAGGTACAGGTCACTTGCCCTGATTATCCGGGTATATCTCACTTAATAATTTCCCTGCCATTGCAAGACCTCAGGCACTGGTGCACCTCAGTCCCTCCTAATCTCTGCCTGTGGCACAGAATAGTCTAGTCTTCTGTGAGCTTCTTTGGTCTAATTTCAGTTGTTGGGTTTAGTGTGTGGGTGCTGGTGGTCAGACAGATGATCCTGTGGTCCCTTCTGGCCTTAAACTCTGTGGCACATAACAGTCACGTTTATTGTCTCCAGTTATGTGCCACATAGGCACTGACCAAAAAAAGCAAAATGTGATTTGTTAAAAATGCCTGTAGTGCAACAAAGCAATAGGCTAAGTCCCCTAAATACTATGGTGAAATGTTTCTCTCAAAATAAAAGACTTCGGAAATGCCGCACTGTCGCCAACATTTTGCAGAAGTTTGGCAGGTCCCATGTGGCTTATCCCTAAGTATTTGATAATCTGCTTTAACTGTCTGCTAAAGATACAATTTTACAAGCACTGATTGTTTCTGCTTTCTCAGGGGGTCCAGTATATTCCTGTCAAAGCTCTAAGGCTGATGGATTTTCCCATTTCCCTTGCTCCATACTTTAACACATAAGGTTCCACATCATAGCTTCTATTCATATAGCCAACTGGATTTGGACCACACCCAATTTGGATCCCATTGAGGATGCTTTTTAATTGACTTGCTGGTAGGAGCTGCAAGAAACTGCCTTCCCAATGCACTTTATCCATTACTTGCACTTTATTGTTATTGGCTTCGTCAGAAACAAAGAGGGCATTTACAACATAATTATGGTGGCTCTTAAATTTTTCGAACACCTTAACCTGACAGTAAAAGCCTTACAAAATCCTAATAGTTCTGAAAGAACAGAATCAGTAAGAATGTAACTTCAGAAAAGGAGGTTCCATACTGTTGGAACAAAACTCTTCTACAAGCGTGAGTACAAACGAGAAACCTTTTCATAAATATCCTGGAAAATGGTGCGTGTGTCCAGCCCAGACCTGAGCCCAATGAAATGTTTTTGTTGCACTTGTTACCAGCACTGTTTGTTGCATTAGTTACCAATTCTTGAAAGTTAGCCCTCATTTTGCCACTTTATGCATGAGAGAAGCCTGAAGCTGTGTCAGTCACATTGTCTCACAGTGTAGCACAATGGATCTGCAACACAGGGGACTACAGATCCCATCACCCTTCTCCCCACCGCACATCATTTTCCTCCTGGCCTGCTATGACGCATCCTGAACCAGGAAATGGCCAGGCTTTATTGGGAAGCAGCTCCTGCATGGCAAGCCAGGAGATGCAGAGAAACTGGAGGCAGAGAGGAATCCCCAGGAACCATATGCAGAGCAATGTGCAGAACAGACGATGGTTTGTGAGGGACTTATGGAGGAGCAGCCATGTGTGGGCAGGAGGCCAGTGCAAGAGGGGTCCCAGTAAGAGACACTAACTGAGCCTGGCCTGGAAACCCACAAGTTCCTAACTGCTTGAGTAGTGACTGAATTGGGGAGGGCAACCCCAGGTACTAGACCTGAAGAGCCCTGACTCTCGACTGGACTGCCCTGGGGCCCAAACAAGAACCGTTATTGCTCAGTTTGAACTGTAATTGTTTAAGACCCTGTACTTAGGGTATTTGCAACCTTTCCTTTTCCTGCCAGCCCTATTAAAATATCCTTTCCCTTAGCCCTGTGTCTGAGTGGTTACTGGGACCCACCAGGGCTGGTGCCTACAAGGCATAGCTGCTGAAGAGCATACAATGCTCGCCTCCAAGTCATGGTACAAATGGCACACTACTGGGTTTGGTGTATTCCAATACTAAGCAGCCCCGCTAAGTACAGTATTATAATTGGTGGTATTGGATTGTAAAACTATTGTCTGGCCTGCTTATTACTCACACAAATAGGTCACAGAAAAGATCATTTATTTGTGTTTACCTAAATTGTATCCTCCAACTGCAGGATCCCTTCAGGCCTACTAGGGGTGTTTCATAAGCCCAGGAAGCACTATCCACTCTACAGCTGGGACACTAAGAACCCCTCCCCTCAACTTCTCTACTCCTCCTGGACTACCTCTTTCCTTTGGCTCACCCCCATTGCTCATCAGTCACCTATCAAGCTCTCTATGGCCACCTCTATTTTGGCTCTGCTCCATGGCTGCATGACTGTCAGCCTCGGCCCTTCAACACCACAGCTCCCAGGAAAATCAACCCTCTGCTGCTTCCTGGGCATTCACTTCCAGACTTCTTCCGCCTCCAGTGTCGTTTTTGGACATTAGCCCTCAATGGGACCCCTGCTTCTGCAGCCTACAATCATCATAATAAACAATGGTCCAATCTGGCCTTGAAATCTATGAATCATCCCAACTTGCTCCTTAGTTGAGTCATTTTTATTGTCTTGAGGGACTAGCAAAAGATGCAATATTAACCCTAGAGAGGGCTGCTCTGGGTTCCCAGAATGAGGCCTCGCAACTTGTGTTCACAACTCCTCTCAGACTGGTTGCATATTTAGGAATAGAGGGAATGACTATTAGGGTTTGGTACAGCAGGAAGGGATTAAAGATAGATATGAGCCCTGACCCACCTCTAGTTTTTAATGGCCATATGTTCCTGAATGGTCCTATTACTTGTTTGAACTATATAGCTCATTAAACTACACAATTTTGAGTTAAAAGGCAAAATAATGCTAAAGTAGATTTTCACACTGTTTTAATTTTTAAAAAACAACTATCAAGGTGTCTGATCTCATCTTGGTGCACGTTAATATGATCATTCATACCTCAGGAGAAAACTGTACCCTTCAGAGCCATATATTACCCATGCAAGAAACTTCCAGTGATGTCAATGGCAGCATATGATCCTATGGAACAAATTCAACCCTCAGTTATAACCATTCAGTTCCGTTCACTTCCATGGAAGTGAAAATTTCATGGGTTTAATAGAATAGATTTTGGTCCATCACAGAATGGCATTTCTCAATGGAATATCTACAAGACAGTGATGCATCTGGACTCAGAAAGATGCTTAAGCAATTATTTAAGAAAGCCAGACAGACAGAAAGAAACACAAAGTACATTTACAAAGTAAATGTTCTCCCATGAAATTTAAAAGAGTTTTCAGGAAGGCTCAGCATAAATATAATGGTGCTGGATTAATGATGGCAGGCTAGAAACAGTTTGACTAAACAAAGCAGTACAAAAATAAATAGTTTTCACAACTTCCAAAACTGAAGCCTAATTGCATTTCTCACAAATTTGCGCAAAAAAAAAAAAGGGAAACATGTCAGTTTGATCTTCAATTTTTCATTATTTTTTGTCACAAAGGTATATTTTACAGGTAGAAAACTGTTATTTTGCAATGAAAAACTAAATTGTCAAAATTTCTGGGCAAAAATTGCAAATTTCTGCTTGGAGTAAATTCATGAATATGTATAAGTTTGCTCAGAGTTAGCAGAGAAATCTGTGTCAATGGTGCAAATATTAACGTTTTGCTATGGCTCGAATTAAGGAATAAATGCAACAAAAAAAAATGAATAACTAACAAGGTAAAAACAGGTACACTTACATTGTCTTGGGAAGTCCGATCCTCAATGGTAATGAGCACCTGCACTGAAATCTATGGGAATTTTCAGTGCTCAGTACCACTCAGGATAAAGCCCTTAAGAGCTAATGAATGACAATAGTGCAGTTCGTTTTACAGTAAAATTAACAGTGCTACATCTATAGTTTTGATCATTCAACATATCCAATATTGAATAAAAGTAATAAAATGATTTATCTGATCAGTTACATTTAAATGATTAATATAAAAATTTTAAAAATATAAAAATAGTTAACGTAACAAAATAATATTAAGCAGATGAGATTTTCCAAGATAAGATCCAGTTGTCAGTCAGTTAAAATTAACAATTTTTTAAAAAAATTCCTAAACAATGGCATCGCCACTGCAAAATTATTATTCATCTTAGCCATCTAACTAAAATTCCTGTAAGTGAAATACATTAAAACAACTGCAAATCTCTAATAGCTAATACATTTCAATTTTGCCTCAAGCTGGGAGTTCAGTGCTAAAATGAAGTTTATAATCCCATGAGCCCATTCAGTTATAAACCTCAGGTGACAAATCAAGAGACTACAAACTATGCTCCCTGTGTGTGAAAATCAATACCCGAAAAGGTTTTCTACACCTCCTTTGGCAGCAATTTAACAGCACCAACAAAAATGCATGTGCTAGTGGTGTAAATGGAGGGATGAAGGGCTATGAACAGAACAGTGACTCTTAGACCAGAAACAGCCTTTCACCACATTCTACTTACAAAGCTTGAGATGCTGTGTGCACAGATGGGAAAAGAAATCTAAGGCAGGTGCAGGAGAAAGCTGGAAAGAAAATAACTGCAAACTTACATTAGTGATCTATTTTCTGAAACCAGCTTATCTTATATTGGATTTTTCTCCCACTAAGAAATATCAGATTTCTTCAGGACTAAGAAATAGTTCTTCACATCTGCCAGTGCTGCACATTCTGCATTTTGTTCCAGTGTCCTGTACTAGACAATACAGCATGCATTAGCTTAAGATGCTTGTCATGGAGGGTACAGATAAATCGGTTCAATCCCCAGCAGCTTCACTCCATTACTACTAAAGATTAATGTGACACTAATTGGTCTTGAGCCTGATCTATTTATTGAGTCTTTTACATGTATGAGCTGTAGAATTAAAGCCACTTAGCCATTCACAGGGAATGAACAGCAACTGTTTAATTTTTCGAAGGGATTTTTTCCTATCATTTTGCAATACACCTTCATTTTATAATGTAATCAATCATATTTCATCATTGGAGTGCTTGAATATTACTTTTAAGGCAGTTTTATATTAATGAGGATTTTTAATAAAATTGGACATTATTCTTTATCCACAAGAAAAATAATAAGAAACTGTTAACCATGATACATACTGTAATCCTGAGTGCTGACAATAGGTCTTGCTCAAGATGAAGTATTTTCATCAGTAAGCTAGTTATTATGCATTACCAGCATGTGCCCAGTAGCCTAGCGTGACACCAATTTGCATAATTTTTCTTCTCTAACAGGCTTCAAAAATAATAATATGCATACTAGATAAAATCTATTAATTTTAAACTTTAGCTGTTATTTTTAGGAAGTAACTTATCAAAAGAACCTTGAAAGAATTAAAATTAATAAATTATGAATGTATCGTTCTGGCTATCAGCTGTGGGCCTGTAGCCATCTAAACTGAATTCAGAAATGAAGCCTAAGGCAAGTCCAGAAGCAAATTGCTCTGGGTCCTCCCCATGGAAGTGACCACAATAAGGTGAAAGGAGAATGCCACTGTCCGATAATTACTAAGAGCAGCAATGACCTGGAAAATCAGTTGACGCTTTCATTGTACAGCTAGATTATATAGATAGATAAATAGTGATGAGTATTGGATATGCACATAAAGCTGTTATGGCTGAAGTATTAACAACACCTTAATCTACAGCAAGAAAAAACACCATGAATACCGATTTTTTTTTGCACACTGAATCTAAACAAGATATTCCTGTATGTTAATATCCATCAGAAAGATTAATGTGTTAGAAAACTTTGATGGCCAATTAGCTTCAGAAAGAAGAGTGAAAATATCTTTACATGGCATAATGGAATAAATGAGGGCCCATTCCTTATCTTTATGAATTAAACATTTGTATATCCCAACTTGTATAGCAAGCAACATGACTGTAGTAAAGTATATTCTCTTGGATATTCACCCTGTCAGAAGTCTGGCTAAGTGACATCTTCAAAGAGGGATTTATGCCTGGGTGCAATTTACTACACATTTGATATATTGCCATTGTGAAATAATATTGCTCACTGTACAATGTATGAGGAAGGTGATTACACATTTACACATGGACTCAGTCTCCGCTACTACAAAAACAAATTACCAAAAAGCACTCATCTACCCCAGTGACAGATGCTGTGTAAAAACCTAGAGACACATACGGAAAAACAACATATGCTCTTGTACACACACATGCCCTCACAATAAAAGCAGAGAGGGAAAACTTTGGGGGCCTGATAGTGCCAGATATTTGACCCCTGAGAGGCACTCATCAACTTCAATTCCTACTAACTTCAGGGGATTTGTGGCAGTTTAGCGTCTTTCGGGATTGGGGCCTGGGGGAGAGAACAGGTTAATAACAAAAAATCCTTCATGAGTGGAATCTTCAAACAACAAGTTAATAGAAAATGAACAAACCAACCCTTCTTCTTACTCTAGATTAACTCTTGGGCTACTGCAGGTGCTCTGAAAGAGGGATCAGGTAATTGGGGCATTCAAGCCAAGATGGTGAAATGGAGCACACTGCATAACAAAGAAAACCCAGTTCAAAAACATAATAAACAAGGAAAGATGCTCTCATACCAGTGTATTTTGATGTATTTTTCCAGTTCAGTTTTTTAAAGCTCTTCTGATAAACTTTGACTTTACATAGTTCAATCATTATAGTGTATCACCCATCACTCCATTTTCTCTTTGTGCCTTACACTTTTCTTTTACATATTAGTTTTCACATACAACTCCATATTCAATAAAAATGGACTTTCAGAATGAGAAATGGATTAAAATATTGTGATATAATTTAATATTTCAAAGACATGATCTATAGATAATACACTGCACTGTGTTGTATTCTAGCACACACTGTTCAACAATAGAGTCATTTTGCTCAATGAAAGTATTGGCTGCATATAATTTTAGAGCCCAGATTTCTGCTAAAGAAGGCGGGGGGAAAGAGAGAATGCAGTATGGTGTAAGGGGTTTTTTTGGCCTAACTTTGGGAAGGCCTCCTTAGACAGATAACACCAAAAGGCTTCATTTAAAAGTATGATTGTGGGAGGCAGGAGTTGGTGGGTTCTGTTCCTGACTATCACCAACTTCCTAACACCAGGTTTCAGAGTAACAGCCGCGTTAGTCTGTATTCGCAAAAAGAAAAGGAGTACTTGTGGCACCATAGAGACTAACCAATTTATTTGAGCATGAGCTTTCGTGAGCTACAGCTCACTTCATCGGATGAGTACCGTGGAAACTGCAGCAGACTTTATATACACACAGAGAATATGAAACAATACCTCCTCCCACCCCACTGTCCTGCTGGTAATAGCTTATCTAAAGTGATCATCAGGTTGGGCCATTTCCAGCACAAATCCAGGTTTTCTCACCCTCCACCCCCCCACACAAATGAGGGGGGGGATGATCACTTTAGATAAGCTATTACCAGCAGGACAGTGGGGTGGGAGGAGGTATTGTTTCATATTCTCTGTGTGTATATAAAGTCTGCTGCAGTTTCCACGGTACGCATCCGATGAAGTGAGCTGTAGCTCACGAAAGCTCATGCTCAAATAAATTGGTTAGTCTCTAAGGTGCCACAAGTACCCCTTTTCTTTTTCCTAACACCAGTGTTGCAGAAACTGAAATCTCTATGTACTTCAGTTTCCTCATCTATAAAATGGAAATACTATCACCTGCTTGCCTCCCAGGTCTGTTGAAAGGTACCTCCTGTGCACATATCACAGGTATAATACTTCCAGTATTGTAGCATAGAACTGTCGATACTACTGCCAGTATATTTCCAGTATACACACTCACACATTTACATGGAAGGACTTTGAATTT
The DNA here is from genome assembly GCF_965140295.1 of Lepidochelys olivacea. Classification (NCBI taxonomy): domain Eukaryota; kingdom Metazoa; phylum Chordata; order Testudines; family Cheloniidae; genus Lepidochelys; species Lepidochelys olivacea. Next base: position 39,584,801 of record NC_140421.1, on the reverse strand, counting down.
CTCTCATGGTTACATTTCTATAAACTAGAAATTGTATATTACATAGTTTACAACAAAAACACTCTCACTAGAAAGGTATCTTTTCAAAAAAAGAAGTCTTAGCAAAGTTTACCCAAGAAGCTCAGTCCAGGGTACTTCAGCAAAAAACCCTAAAATCCTTGTTTAATGTACTGTACTGCTCTTTTGCAATTGCTGTATCCAATTTGTATTCCTGTCGTATCAATGCCACCAAGGTAATTTTCTATAATGAATTATTTATATTCTGTTGTAATCAGACATCTGAGATAGTCTAAAACATTTATATGGCCACTTAGTTCACTAATGATAAGTGAGCTAGTCCTAAAAATGTGAAGCTATCTTAGAGACCTGTTGAACTAACATTCTGGCCAATATTTTATGTCAGAGGAGCCATCTACCATATGGATCAATGCAACCACATAGAGTAGAGAGGAAGGATAGTTTTGTGCTTAAGGCATGGGTCTGGGACTGAGTTTTTCATTGATTGGAAGGTCAGAAGGGACCATTGTGATCATCTAATCTGACAACCTGTGTAGGACAAATAAAACTTCCCCAAAATAATTCCTAGATCTTATCTTTCAGAAAAACATCCAATCTTGATTTTTAAATGGTCGTTGATGGTGAATCCACCAAGAGCCTTGGTAAACTGTTCCAACGGTTAATTACTCTCGGTTAAGAATGTACACCTTATTTCCACTTTGAGTTTGTCTAGGTTCAATTTCCAGTCATTGGATCATTTTATAGCTTTCTCTACTAATTTGAAGGCCCATTATTAAATATTTGTTCCCCATGTACATACTTGTAGACTGTAATCAAGTCACTCCTTTAATCTGCTCTCTGTTATGCTAAATCGATTGAGTTCTTTGAGTATATCACTATAAGGCATGTTTTCTAATATTTAATCATTCTCGTGGCCCTTCTCTGAACCCTCTCAAATTTATCAACATCTTTCTTGAATTGTGGGCACCAGAACTGGTCACAGTATTCCAGCAATGGTTGCACCAATGCTGAATATAGAAGTAAAATAAACTCTGTACTCCCACTCAAGATTCCCATTTATGCATCTCAGGATCACATTAGCTCTTTTGGCCACAGCATCATACTGGGAGCTCATGTCCAACTGATTGTTCACCACAACCCCCAAATCTTTTTCAGAATTGTTGCTTCCTATGATAGAGTCCCCCATCCTGTAAGTATGGCCTACAATCTTTGTTCTTAGATGTATACATTTACATTTAGCTCTACTAAAATGCATATTGTTTCCTTGCACCCAGTTTACCAAGCAATGCAGATCATTCAATCAATGACCTGTCCTCTTCCTTATTTACCACTTCTCCGATTTTTGTGTCACCTGCAAATTTCATCAGTGATGATTTGTTTTATTCCAGGTCATTGATAAAAATGTTAAATAGTGGAGGGCCAAGAACCAATCCTTGTCAGACCCCATCAAAGCAAACCCAATCAATGACGACTCCCCATTTACAATTATATTGAATTACCAGTTTTGTGAAGAACATTGTGTCTGACCTAGGGCACATCACAATTTCTCTTTGCCTCTGTTTCCAGTTTGTAAAATCTAGGATAATAATCTCTACTTCACAAAGGTCTCATGAGGATAAATTAAGTATTATCATAAGACATTCTAGTATCACTGTGGTAGAAGAGGGTATATGTGCCTAGAAAATTGATTTTAATTATTAAGAGATAAACATGGGGACTGTGACTGGCTCTGAAAGATAGGCCACAAGTCCAACATGGCCAGAGTCATGGTTCAGTCCAGAACATGGGTATTCTGGGACTTGTTTGCAGGCCTGATAGGAGTTAGAGGCACAGCTAGGAATGCTGGGAAGGAGTTCCCAGGCTATAAGAAGCAGCCCTCCCCTCAGAACACGGAGTTCTCTCTGCCAAGAAAGCCTAGGAAAGAATAGGGGTGGGTCTCTGTATGGTGGGAGGAGACTGGTACAGAGCAGGTGGTTTATCCATAGGGACCTGATAGATGCCTAAGAGGTATAGAAGGGGCCTGCAAGGCTGGTAACAGGAGAGTTTCCTGGAATACCGCATGGAGAGTATAAATAGTACCACTGGGGGGAAAGTAAAGTGAGAATAGCATGTGGATGGGATTAGAGGTTCACCTCATGGGATTAGAGGACCCCAGGGAAATGTGAGCTCTCCAATGGGTTTAAGGGACGGCCTTTGGTACGGGTGAATGAGGCAAAGGCCCGGAGTGCCATTCGAAGCAGAGCGCCTCTGGAGCAGCTGCTTCCCCCAGCTCTACAGCTGCTCCTGCTCCCTGCCTTGGAGCCACCCCGGCCAGCTGCTCCCTGGAGCCTCCTGTTTGCTGTGCAAATGGTGGGGGAGCAGGGTGCTGATGTCAGGGTGTCCCCCTCTTTCTGCCCCCCATGTACCCCCATCTCTGCTGAGCTGGGGTTGGGGGACAGAACTGCTGGTGACTGCTGCTGTCTGAAGAAGCCTTCAGACTGTTGAGTGCCACTCTGCTTAAAGGGACAGCGTGCTGTCTCACACACACACACACACACTCTCTCTCTCTCACACACACACAGTCTCTTGCACGCTTCCCCGACACCCACTGTCTCTCTCATACACACTCTCTCTCCCAACACTCTCTCTCACATACTCTCCAACACACACACACACGTGTATTATCATCATCACTTTTTGGTACTTCCTGCAATGCACACATATTCTCTGTAATTTTATTCTTTCAAAGTTGTTAAGGATTAGAGTACTGTTATTTTAGTTTTTTGAATGGTCTGTGCATTATATAATTTTATTTCTCTCTTATGCTTAAATTTAATTCTTTGAGTAGTGAGTTCTAAAATGCCTAATCTGTCCTGGCTGGGATAATTATCATTTTTACTTTTATTATCCTATTGTGCTTTGTCATTCATTATTTAAAGTGGTACAATCAAATAATAGTATCCTTCTAGAATGTAATGTTAGCTTGTACTAACCTTAGCAGTGCCAGTTTAAAAACCATTAGCTAAACATATAACTTTAGACACTGTGCAGATGAAGGTCACTTATTTTCAAATAGTATTTTTAGTTATATCTCTAAAATAGCTTCAAATTTGCATGAAAATAAATTCAGGTCCAACTATGATACCAGTAGCAATGATGGAGTCAAGTGTTAATGAGTCATGTACATGATTGTGATCGGTAAACATAAATGCCAAAATAATTAGAAAAATTAATTCCCTTTTGTAATGAAAAAAATCTTAATCACATATGTTAAAATTAAGTATGTTTTTAGTGGAGTGAAAAACAATTGACTAAAATAGAGTAGATAATTGTAGTAACACAGAGTGTGTCTGTTAGAGAAAGTAAGCAGATTTTAAGCAGATTTTTTTTATTTTTATTTATCTCTGCTAAAGATAGTGTACAAAATATCAAACATATGTTTCTGGTATCTGCATTACAGCTCCAGAACTGATAACTCAAGGCTTGGAATTGGGAATATCTTGCTGTATTATCTCTTGATTATTCTAAATTTACATATGAACTTTAAACGTGGCTTTAATTGGAGTTTGTATATATATATATATTTTATATAACAATTAGATACAGTATTCCTGTCAGCTAATTCCTAAATTATTATCTGCAAAAAGCCCTAGAGTTTTCAGGTGCCTAAGTAGTCCCTGGAATCACAGTTAAAGTTTCCTACTGCCCCCAAAAATCTGAAATGGTGTCCCGGTGAGCCAGGATTGGCCAGTGGGCTGCAGGAGGGCCATGGACACTGGCAAGATGCATTCCCCGTGTGACAGCACAAAGCCCGCCTTGAGGCACATGATGAGCACAGGCATCACAAGCCACAGCAGCAGCACAGAAGGGTGGCAATACACCACATACCATACCACCCTTGCTTCTGCACTGCTGTTGGCCATGTTGCCTTCAGAGCTGGGTGCCCGGCCAGCATGCTCCAGTGTCAGGCCACCCTGCTAGTGCTTAATTTGTGCCAGGGTTCAGCTCTGGCACCTCTTTCAATACAAATTAAACACTGGGGGAGGCAGCGGGGCCCAGAGGTGATGGAGGAGGGGTGGGAATCCCAGGGAGCACATGGAGGCCAGGGGTGATGTGGGAAGCGGCACCAAAATACAAGTTCGCCCAGGGTGCCATTTTCCCTAAGGCTGGCCCTGAGGGCATGAGTGTGGCATGCAGCAGGAGATACTGGGGATTCTGCAGGAACAAACAGACATGTTGAGGTGTCTGGTTGATCTTCAGGAGAAACACCTTGAGGCCAGACTCCCTCTGCAGCCCCTCAGAATGGCATTCCTGCATCACCATAGTCTCCCTCTCCCAAACGTACCAGAAGGCGAGGGGGGAACGTGCTATATCCCTTCCACTCAACACTGGGGGAGGGTCGTATGAATAAAAGGTGCACACATGATGATCTTTGACAGGCAAGGCCACTGTATTTAAAAGACACAATCACTGTGTTTTCCCCAATTTTATTCCACTGACTGTCCAAGGTTTCATTCTTTTTCTGATCTTTCACTTCCAATATGTTTGTGCAATAAAAGTCCATGTCCTGAGAATGAAATAATCTTTATTACTTCACACACTGGGGAAAGGAGGTAAGGGGAGGTACAGGGAAACTGAGGCAATGAAGGAGATTTGCTAGAGATATAAACCCAGCAGGCACAGCAAGTTCATAGTATGGGAAGGCACAACTCAAGAAGCAGCGCACAGTACTGTGGGTCTTTACTAAAATGGTTTTTTAAAGCCTCTCTGAGATGCAGTGTTCCATGCTGAGCTCTTCTTATAGCCCTAGTATGTGGCGTCTCAAAATTAGCAGACTGCCTATCCACCTCCACACCCACCCCTGTGGAAAACTTCTCACCCTATAACCATTGGGATATTGCTTTCACTGAGGTCTAACCTAAACTGCACCAGTGACCCTTTAAAAGGCCAAAGGTGCATTCAACCACCATTCTTCACCTCCTCAGTCTATAGTTGAACAGTTCCTTGCTGCTGTCCAGGTGGCCAGTATCCGGCTTCATGAACCATGAGCGCAAGGGGTAGGTTGGGTCTCCCAGGATCACTAATGGCATTTCAAAGTCACCAATGGTGATGTAAGCAGGGTCTGAATGAATGCTTCCCTGACATCTACCTGGGAGGGGGAGAGACTTGGGTGTGCTTATGTAAATACAGTTTACTCCTGCTCTGCTTACATATTCAACAGATACAGCGGTGCCAAAGTAATCAACTTTGGCTGGTGTTGGGTACAAATCACCTTAGTACTGAATGTAGGGGTGGTGAAATATGGTTTCCCATGTTGTAATTATTGTAGAAGTAAATGAAAGCAGGACTGGGCTTAATCTGTCTCAAATGAGGGGGCCACCCTCAGTTGAAAGAACCTCTCTAAGCCAGGGGCTCAAATGTCAGAGTCCTGTGAAAGGCAAGGCAAGGCAGGGCAGGGCAGGGCGTATCCCCAGCCAGGAGGTTGCATACCCTCAAGGGTCCTCCCTAGACTGGTTTAACCTGTTCCTCCCCACTGTTAGAGCTAAATAGGCTTCATTAGGAGCCTCTTCATTATGTTAAATGCCCAGTCAGAGCTGAAATCCCTTGGGGTAGGACTGTGTTTCTGCCCAGCCTGCAAAGAGCTAAAAATCATTGAGAGCTGAAATCACTTAAGATGGGTGATGTTTCTCCCAGCCTGCAAAGAGCTGAAAATTACTAAGAGACTGACGTGCAGAGGTCACAGCAGAGAGGTAGGTGGCAGTAGAAGGTGACTGACAGTCAGCTGGTGAACGAGTGGCTGGGGCGGCAGAGAGGCGCAACAGGTGGTAGAAGGGTGGCTGGTGGAGAGGCGCAGCAAAAGCGGTGAGCAGGCAGCTGGTGGAAGCAGTGAGCAGGCAGCCAGCAGGAGTGGCCAGCAGTGTGGCTGGCAGAGAGGGGTGGCAAGTGCCCAAGCAGCTGAGCAAGTAAGATACCTCTTTACCCCACCCGGGGAGTGGGGGAGGGGGAGGTGAACTCTGCAGATGCATCTCTGAACTGTGGGTCTGCACTGACCAAGGACAGCAACTGTGAGTGGGGTGCAGAGAAGGGCCAGGCATGTGAAAGGGACTTTTTTGGGTTGCTGGACTTAAGAACCTGAGGAGAAAAGGGCACTGCCCAACCTGCTTGGGGGTGGGTCTTTTACTCATGGCTTATGTTTATGAACCCTGTCTGCGGTGTTTTCCCAAATTAACACCGAGTTACTTCCCTCCTTTCATTAAAAGTTTCTTTTCCATGCTCAGACTCCGTGCTTTCAAGTGGGGAAGTATTTGGTGTGTAAATTTCCCAGGTTACTGGGTGGGGGCTCGAGCCAGTTCTGTGTGGTATCAATGGAAAGGAACCCCTAGATATTGAACCTGGTCCTGGTTGCTGCTGGCTCCACCTGGCAGAAGAGTTACAGTTATTTTGCATTCCAGAAAGAAAATCCCTGCTTGCAGCTTTCTGAATAGACCTGTGTTCTTAAAGATGCATGTGTCATGCACCTTCCCTGATCATCCCATGTTGATGTCGGTTAAATGGCCCTGGTAATACACCAGCACTTGCAACACCACTGAAAAGTATCCCTTGCTGTTTATATACTCTTTGGCAAGGTGATCTGGTGCCAAGATAGGGACATGTGTGCCATCTATCATCCCACCGCAGTTAGGGAACCCTATTGCAGCAAAACCATCCAGTATGTCCTGCATGTTGCCAACAGTCACTACCCTTCTTAAGCAAAAGGAGATTAATGGCCCTGCATACTTGGATCATAACAGCCCCCACAGTGGATTTACCAACTCCAACTTGATTCCTCACTGACTGGTAGCAGTCTGGCATTGCAAACTTCCACACAGCAATTGCCACTCGCTTCTCCACTGTCAAAGCAAGTCTCATTTTAGTGTCACTGCAATGCAAGGCTGGGAAGAGCTCCGTGCACAGTTCCTGGAAAGTGGCCTTGCGCATATGGAAGTTCTGCGGCCACTGATCATTATCCCATAGCTGCATAACGGTGCAATCCAACCAGTCAGTGCTTGTTTCCTGGGACCAGAAACGGCACTCCACTGTGTTCAGCTGCTGTGGGACTGCCAGCAGAAACCAGGAATTGTTTCGTTCTATGCCTTCCAGCAGGGCTGCTTGAAGGACATTGCCATGTTCTGCATGGCTGCTCCTCTCCCAGCTCTGGAAATACTGCAGGATAAGATAGGTGGTGTTTGTAATGCTCCAGAGAAGAGTGCACAGCTGAGCAGGGTCCATGCTTCTCAGGAGATGGCATATGTGTGGCTATGCCAGCCTTTAATGGCATGAAATATTATGCGTTTCAGTTGAGATCGGGGTGTGGAGGAGAAAACTGCATCATGGGACGTTGAAGCCATGTTCCCAGTCCCCCTTGTGAGAATGTTTTGGTCCCATGAGGCATTGCAGGCGCTTTCCAAAACCTCCTGCAGAAAGTTGCACTGTGGGATAGCTGCCCACAGTGCATTGCTCTCAGCATGGATGCAAGTGCTGCTAGTGAGGATGCGTTCCACCAACACAAGGAGTGTGGTGTGGACACACACTACTGACTTACTGCGGTGACTGGATATTGATTTAACTGAAGTAGACTTAAGTTTGTAGTGTAGACATGCCCAGAGACATAAGGTAGTGGGGAGTGCTACAGTGGTTCAGCGATTCCTCCTTCTGTGCATGAAGGGGAGAAAGCCCCATTATGTGGATCTGGTGAAGCACTGTCCAGGCCACAGATACCAGAGATGGAAAGGGAAAGGACCTATGAAGTCATCTAATCCATCCCCCTTGACAGTATGGCATTGTTCTCCACAGTACATTTTCAAGTGCTTTATCTAATCTGGTTTTAAAAGTTTCAACTACGGAATTTCCACTATCGTTCTGTGGATTAAACAAAATATTCCCAGTATCTTGTTGGAGTATATGCTCTTCAAACCAAGGAATGTGCTTTCTTTTGTGTTTTTACAGTGCCTAGCACATTGTGGGAGCTAGCAGAATACAAATAAATAATTGCCATATTAAAGGATTTATTCCAGATAATTCATAATGTGAAATGTAAAGGCATAGCACAAAGTACTATGAAAGTACTCGGGTGTATGGATGTGTTTGTGACATACTCACACAAAGAGAGTAGCCCAGCGGTTCTCAAACTTCATTGCACTGTGACCCCCTTCTTACAACAAAAATTACTACATGACCCCCCTAGGGGGGATGGAAGACCGAGCCCGCCCGAGCCCCGCTGCCCCGGGCTGGGGGGCAAAAGCTGAAGCCCAAGGCTTCTGCCCTGGGCAGTAGGGCTTGGGCTTCAGCCCTGGGCAGTGGGGCCCAGGGCCAACACTAGCCTTGGTGACCCATTAAAATGGGGTCCCAACCCACAGTTTGAGAACCCCTGAGGTAGCCTAATATTTCTGTCCTTACAATATTGCTATTTTCAAAATACTGAAAATAGCTGAACTGTCTAGAATTTGCTAACTGCTACTTGCAGTTTCCATCACATCATTTCTGAAAAGCAGGACCTACTTCAGAGGGCGATTATCATCTTTTCAATCCACTGGATGATGGAAATGTTCTATAAATCCCTACGTGGATTTGTCGCCATGTTTCTGGAGGCAAAACAGGAAGCAGTTTCTGCTCCACCAGCTCTACAATTGGATAAGCTGAACATAAGTACTATACAAACAGCTATATCATGGTCAACACTTTCATCCGCTTACATAAAGGTAAAGTCTGACATCATTTTAACATACTAGTGTTTGGGCCTGACATGGACATTTTGGGTGAACAAGGAATACAGTCACAAATCCTTATTGCTCTATAGAGTATACATTCCTATATCCCTCAGGTATCATCTGGCATTTATATAGCAAGTGAGCCTTTTAGGAATAAAAAGGATCAGTATTACAAAATACATAACACGTTCATGCTGTTTTTGTTTAACCAATAGTCAGTGATTATTCTCATAAATAAGATTTAATTCTAAAATCACCTAACATGTAAAGCAAATCCTGGTTCAGAGCCTGGTCAAAGAAACCCAACCACCTAGCTTTCAACTTTTGGTCTTTTCTTCTTTACATTAAATTAACAGTTCTTACACACCTCTGCGGATTCTGTATATTTTATGTACTGAAGATTACTCTCAGCCTGAGCAGGACTACAAAAGAATCCAGATCTTTAGTTTATGGGAGTTCATAAAAGGTACATAGATGCTAAGTCTGAAGTGTAACAAAATATGCCTCTGGCTGATGAAATATTCATGCCTATTTGTCATCAAGGACTAACATCGTTTCTGGAAGACTTTAATGAGTAAATTAGAATACAGAAGTTCTCCCGCCTTTCTACAGAAATTACATGTACAAAAATACCTTTGCTACATTGAACTTTGGGTGTTGGAGTAAGAGGCATCCATAAACTCTCCTGGTAATGTCCCATTTCCATGAAAACCAGTAACTTCAGTATTTAGGATACAGTTTTCATCTGCAAATGATGATTCTACCTCTCAGGAACACAAATCTGGACTTTGTAATAGCCCCATCCAAACTGTACCGAAGATTATGACACTCATGGTCCCACCTGTGGTTCACATTTTCTCCAGGTGTGCATCCTTAGCACTCAGAAATGGAAAGTTACGTTAAACAGAAAGAGAAAGCTACCATAGCTCACCTTGCAATGTTACAAATGTGCCTCTTGCTAAATCAGTGTTACTGTGGCATTCCTTATAAGAAATATCAAAGTAGTGTTAATTACTTGCAAATGGAAATTGCAAAGATGTTGGCCTACATTCTTGGCTGCACTGTAACCACTTTGCGCAAGTCCGTAGCTGCAAACACAAAAGGATCAGGAATGTGATTCTGCAACTGCTCCATACAAGGCAGAGCAAGAGATGAGAAAACAAGAGACAGTTGGTTCTTAGAGCAGAAACCTTTGCAATAATTTGACTGGTGTGACTGCCTGTATCTCACATGATGCGAAACAACTATCCATCAGTTCTGAATAGTGTATTGAAGTAGCAGGAAATCTCCTCAACTCACTCTGTACATGCTCATTCAAAGGAAACTAGAGCCCCAACATTTTACACCACATTCAATCCCAGATTTCAGGACAACATATGCAAAACAAATACTGTAGCACTGCCAACCACATGTTCAAAAATCATGAGTCTGAACACAAGAAATCACGAGACTAGTATTAAAAAAAATCCCAAGATTGCGGAAAAGGGAGGCTGGTTTTTAGGGGGTGTTGTTTTGGTCTGTCTTCTGATTTTGAGATTCCCCTTAATTATCCCCAACAAGTGTGTTACAAACCACAGGTCGAAAAATCAACCTGAAATGCATGAAAAGGTGCAGGCCGCATTTCATCCGTGCACTTGCTCCAACTCCCTTCAATACTCCAAAGAGGAGGAGGAGGAGTTAGAAACAAGGTAACTAACATGGCATAACTGTCTTCTTGAATGAGCATGGAGAGTTCAATCCTTGAGGGGGCCATTTGGGATCTGAGGCAAAAATTCAGGATTGGTCCTGCTTTGAGCAGGGGGTTGGACTAGATGACCTCCTGAGGTCCCTTCCAACCCTCATATTCTATGATTCTATGAAGGAGGTACCAATTCCATACATGAGGAAGGAGGATGAAGTGTGAAGCAGGGCATGTTATTGTAAGGGACAGCCATCAGAGCTTGCCAATTACAGCAGGGGAAATAAATCAATTCTAGTGGAAGAACTGAAGAGATGTAATGTATACTCTTAGAGCACTGGTGATGAGTCTGCGTGCAAGAGAACCTTTCCCTTCATATCTCTGTCAGGGTAGAGCCATTAATTAGGCAATATTTCATTCAAAGCCCTCCCCCCCATTGCAAGACAATCATTTATTGAGCTCTTGCTGCTTTGTTACACGGTGCTGATTGCTGGTTCATTTTCCAGCTGCTCCTGCAGCTCTGACTCTACCACCAACTTTCTGACTTTGAAAAACCTCATTTGCCGTGCTCCCGCTGCTTTGCTGCATGGTGCTGATTGCTGTCTGTCTTTCCCAGGAGGTTCCCAATCTCACTGTGGTTTAGATTACATGACCAGCTTCCTGCCTATATGGCTGTTATCAGAGCCTCCATCACTACTCCCTGAGGTGCTGTTTGTTGTTCTTCCTCCTGAAGTGGTTAATATTCCCTTTATTTTCTTCTTCTCAAGTCATGGTAAAATGCAGACAGGGTAGTTATACAGCAGCTTCACTGCAGTACACTGCACTGGACCATTCCAAAACACATAGACCTACTTTCTCTCTCTTTTATTTGTTACAGCGCTGACTGCAGGACTGCAAGTCTCCCTCTCTCCTGTCAGGGACTGTAGTTAAAAACAGTGAAATCGATAAGTAAAGGGAGTAAGCAGCACTCGCATGAACTGCCAGTAACCATGTGAATGTCTTTGAAAGGCTAAAGGCAGCAAGTGCAAGGTGAGGGGAGGAGAGAGGAGAGATGGCAGAACTGATGAATCCCCCTTTATTTGCAAAGAACAAAGCTCTGACTGACATCATTTTGGGAGTTCTTCAAAGACTCTGGATTTTCTTTAAATCCTTTTTTTCCTGATCACTTTCTGAATCTGTATTTGGCAGATGAAGCCATCCTGTGGACCTCCCTTGCAAGCTAGCGAGGGGTGTGTCTGTGAGGTAAGCACTATCACGCATAAGAACATGGAGGTTTTGCCATGCCTACTGTGATACAGCATGGCCAGAGGGTAGCAGGAGCGTGTTAGAAGGAAGCCTTATTCCCTGTAGAGGGAAGAAAGTTTGCTATACTTAAAGCAATTATAATTATAATTAAAGCACCTGAAGCCAATTAGAGCACCTGAAGCCAGTCACCTGATAAAACCCTCCTGCTTCAATCAGAGAAGGAAAGGAGTTGAAGCAGAGTGGATTGGTGTTGGAAGGAAGCAGAGGAGAGTTTGGAGAACTGCTGCGGTGGGCTAAGACCAAGACCCTAGGTAAAGGGATGCCTGATTTGTGCAGAGGGAGGGCAGGATGCCCCACAAGCTGAAGGGCAGGAGAGGGAAGTAGTCCAGGGGAAGGAACTGCTAGTTCAAGCAGTTTACCGCTATCCCTAGGGCCCCTGGGCTAGGACCCAGAGTAGAGGGCAGGCCCGGGTCCCTCCCTCTCCACTCCCCTCCTCTAGGACACTAGTGGGGCAGTTAATACCTCAGTTCAGGGGCGAGAAACGGTGCTCTAAACCCGCCCCAAGAAGAGAAAGTGCGAGACACAACAAAGTAGTGCCGGCAATTTGCCACACTACCTACAACCAAAATCAAGTCAAAACAAGTTCCCATTTCTTAATTCTAGGGCCTTCATTTATATCCTTATTGATCCTAAAATCTCTGTCCTTCTAGGCAACCACCAAGATCACTCCCTCCCCACCCCCATTTTGGAGAGCAGATGAGCTGCCTGTTTCAAATCTAAGCCTAATCCCTCTTCCTACAGCTGGTCAGCAGGAAGGGTTCATTCAACAAGCAGTTAACCTCTGTGTGGGGAGTGAAACCAAGCACATCCCCTCTGATGGGCAGCTGAGCTTTACCAGGCTACCATCTTAAATATCTGAAGCCACCCTAAACCACTTCTGTCAAGTTACTGGACCAGCCGGCTTCACTGATTGTAATTACTGGTGTATGCCATATTACTATCAAGTTATGGTAGTGCCTCGCTGCTAAAATTGGAAAAATCCCAACCATTACTTTCCTTACAAGGCCGTACAAATGTGATGGGAAATCTGAGCTACTGCAGTCCCAGCCAAGGAAATTATTCTTTTTGTGAATTTATACAGGTCTGTGTATTAGCATGTCACAGGGTTCTCTACTCACCACTGGGCTGCCTCCTGGTGGCTCATCTGGGGATTAGCTCACGACTAGTTTGATGTCCCCTCCTTCAGTTTCTTGCCCTGTGGTCTCGCTTTCTCTCTGGAGTCAGATTATTCCCTTTTCCTCACTCGGGGAGCTCCTTCTTTGTGGCTTGAACGTCTGGCCAGGTTGCTTTAGTCCTCCCCTTCTGGGGTATCAAAGTCCATTGGACGACTGTCTCAGGAAGTCTTCTGGTCCACTACCCACTCTGTGCCATTCCCCAGTGGCTGATAGGGGAACCTGGTCCTGCCAACTACTCCAGGTTCTAACCCAGGGACCCAATGAGAGGCCAAGGTCTGCACAGTCCCAAACCTTGCTGCTGTTTCCCTGGGCTACTTCCTACTTCACCTCTATCAGGCTCCTTCTCCACCCTTCTCTGGGTATGCCCTTCCCTCCAGGCTTCTGTTCTCTCTCTGGTTTCCTCCTTTCCCTCTATAAGCCCAGAGACTGACTGCAGGCCTTCTTTACTGCAGCCCCCTTCTTACTTGCTGCCTCCAGGTTTTAGAGCAGCTTATCCTGCCCCTTACACAGCTGGGCTTCATCATCAATTAAAAGCTTATCAGACTTGACTCTCCTGCAGGTGCAGCCTGTCACAGGGTTAATTGGCCCTTTCTCTCTCCTCACGCCTTGTGTGGGGTAGGCGCCTCATCACATAAAAATCATTAGGTTAGTGCCAAATGTGCCCTTCTTATGGAAACAGATATAGTCAAACTGCAGAAAAATACTTCATTTTCTTCAATAAAATGGAAGTCTGATTTTAATTGAACTAGTCAAACACTTACATGCTGGTGTGAACTGGGAACAGGCCTTGGTTGTCATTGGGTCAGAGACAGTTGATGTTATACATCTAAAACAAACAGCAGGGTCACTTAACCTTAGTCCATTGCTGGATGGCAATTCTTGACCAAGGAAATCAGCGGAGTTTCTATAATACGTTCAGGTTTAAAATCACAATGACAGAGTTTAAGGAAATTAGAGGTATTGCCAAAACCCTTGCCCCACACCTTCTTAATCTTCCAAAATATAAGATTACAGACAAGAGATTATTTTCTAAGTATGGGCCTAACAATAATTTATTTAAGGGGAGCTTGCAGTTTGCCTTTCTGAAGGGAGTTGTTGACAGTCTCCTCTTCTAAAAAAAAAAAAAAATTAAGCAATAGACCCTCAGTTAGCATAATTGTCACCGCTCCATTGTGCACCTTTAGTTTATGTTGGTAACTGTCCTAATGTCTCCTTGCTGGACTTACATTTGGCCCTTACTTTGCCTTTAACAAAAATATCTATTTTGTTGTTGTTGTTATAGAAGAAACCTACAATAGACTTCTCAGCTGAATTCTGATAGAGTTTTTCACTGACATATAGATCTTCGTGTGAACAATGGAAGCCACATCATGTGAATTTTATAAGCAAATGATCCATCTTTCATCACTTTCAATATATTTGTTGCAAAAATAGAAGCCATCCAGGTGCACCTAAGGTCCTGTCAGGTATTATTAAAATAAGTGGTAACCTAGCTGATATTTAGCTCAAAAGTTGCAATTTAATTAAAATTTTATTAGCTTTTTCTATAAATATTGTTATAGATAATGCTTTGCTAAAAGTACAGCAAACATCTTATCCAAAACACTTCATAGGTGGAAAAAAAATTAACAAAAAAATAAGGAAATCTAAAGATGGGATCTTTACAAAGACAATCACGTTTAAAAAGTATTAAACATTCAGGCCCTGATTCAACACAACACAAACACATTCTTAACTATAAACATGTGAATAAACCCATCCCTATGCGTCAAAATCTTTGAGCATATATTTAAATCTTATTGAAGTCAGTACACCTAACTTTTTAATCATAGGAAATTATTCGGATCAGATGCCGAAAATCTGTTTATCTCATCTCATGATCTTCCCTTTGTCTTGCCCTATAACACAGCCATTAATACAATGCTCAGTCTGCCATGGTTTCTCATATGGTAGGTGACATTTATGTTAGGTTTGTTTCTTCAGAAGAAAATAGATTAGAGGAGGTGTCTGACAGGTCTTTATATCCACTTCACAGGCTGCACATAAGGTATAAAGATCATCCATGTAACTATTGACAGAAATAACCAGAGAACAACTGAAGACAACAAGCTGTACACTAAACATGCCCGCTCCTTAAGAATTAAATGCAATTAATCCCAGCCTAGCACTCAGCCCTTCAGGAAGTTTGAAAAACAAAGTCTGGAAATCTCAAAGGGCATAACAACCAGTAATGCAAAAGTACTGCATCCCATCCTATTGCCTCCAATTGACTGTACCCAGGAAGACATTCGGAGACAGCAGGCCAAACGCTTTACCAATAACACATAGAAAATGTCCCGTGGAAAGAGAGAGCCACATACAGCTTTCAGTATTGGAAATCTGGGTTGCTGTATTTTTTGGTCATTTTTGTTTTTAATTACTATAACTAAGGCTATGATTTAGTCAGGGGTATTTATAGTATAAGTCATGGACAGGTCACAAGCAACAAACAAAAATTCATGGTCCATGACCTGTCCATGACTTATACAATAAATACTCCTGACTAAATCTGGGGGGGTGAGGGGATGCCCCAGGGAGCCACTGGTAAGGTGAGGGCCGGGGCCAGTGGCCCAGCTGCCAGAGCTGCTGAACATTGGCTGTTCTTGCCACCCGGGGACCACGGCCAGGGGCCACGAAGTCACAGCTGCTCCTAGGGGCCACTGCCAGGGATCGCCGCTGGAGGCCGCTGACAGTGGCTTCTGCCAGGGGTTGCCGACAGCAGCTGCTCCGGCCACCCTGGGACCACTGCTGGGGGCGACCAAGCAGTGGCTGCTCTGGCTGCCCCCAGGGACCACTGCTTAGATGGTCCCCAGGGCCAGCTGCACTGGCCACTGCTTGGGTGGTCCCCAGGGCCAGCTCCCCGGGGCTGCAAGCAGCAGCCGGTACGGCTGGTCCTGGAGCCCCAGTCATATGCTGAAGTACCATCCATTACAAAAGCAAATTTATTCCAAATACTGGGGAGAGGGGGGGGGGGACATAAAAATCTTTGGGATCATTACATGATGCAAAGCATCATAATTTATGACATCTAGTTATCTAACCCTTATTCCTGACCCTGTGGAATTGTTCAGTATATATTGTATACAACGCAATTTTATGTTAAAATTTCTCAGAAGGTGTGGCTTCCCTCGTGTCTCTTGGGAGACTATTACACAAAACAAACTAATAGACCTCACCTGCTAACAAGTTTTCCTGATATTCAACCCAAAAGCTTGTATGCTTAATTCCATTTTATTTCTTTGATGGTTAACTCTCTTTCCAGCAGGAATAATGTTTTCAAACACATGTACAATACCTGGCAGAAAGGGGTTCCAGTCCTCACTGGGACTCCTTGAAGCTACCATATTACAAATAATAAATAGAGTGATGGAGGGTCTGGAGACCTCATCATCATTCATATTTTTGTAATCAATGAAAAATTGTTTGGAGAGGAAACTAATTAAAAAGAGAGGTTTTAAACCTGTGGCCGGGACAGGCTGGGTTTTAACCAGACACAAAAATCTGTAAAATGCAGACTCTGAGGTACGTTGTTAAGCATTTGAAAGACATCTCTTAATCACTGTTAAGGGTCTTTCTTTCCTCAGTGCGCCATCTCTCAGACCTGACCTACACACGCTTGTGGGTCAGCGTAACTATTAAGGTTAGGGATGTGGGCTTTTTGTTTGGTTGGTTTTTTGGGGAGGGGGGGTTGTTGTTTGTTTTGTTTTTACCAAATAGGGACATTGGTACAACTCCTAGTGGACTCAAGGCAACACTATTCTAGTATAATTATACCAGAATAGCTTATTACCCTTCCTGATGGGAATAGCTATACTGGTATAAAGCACCTTTGTATATAGCTGCATCTACACTAAGAGAGTTGTATTGCTTGGTCGCCCACAGCAGTGGTCCCAGGGTGGCCAGAGCAGCTGCTGTCGGGCAACCCCTGGCAGAAGCCACTGTCAGTGGCCTCCAGCGGCGATCCCCGGCAACGGGCCCCCAGGAGCAGCTGCGACTTTGTGGCCCTGGCTGTGGTCCCCGGGCGGCAAGAACAGCCAGTGCTCAGCAGCCCTGGCAGCTGGTGCCACTGGCCCCGGCCCTCACCTTACCAGTGGCTCCCTGGGGCATCCCCTCACCCCCCAGGAGTAACATCCCCCCCCAGATTTAGTCAGGGGTATTTATAGTATAAGTCATGGACCATGAATTTTTGTTTGTTGCTTTACTAACTAAATTGGACTTCATCCATTTTGAGTTTCTCCGTGTCATGCATCATACACAAATGTGGTCCCTGGGGGAAGCCAGAGCAGCCACTGAACACAAGCTTTAACCATATCAGTATAGTTAAAGTGGTACAATTTTGTGTGTACACAGGCCCTTAGAGAAAGCAACAAGCCTAAGTTCTATTGTGTATAATATAGAAACCTGGAGAAAACTGGTTTAGAAAGGGGGTGTGGGGCAAGAGATGTTGTTAAGAGAGGTCTCTGAACACAGAACAGGGAGTTGCTATCCAGACAGCAAGCAATGCTGACAGTTTGGCCAGAGACGGGATTGCTCTCATGGGAGGTAAGCTATTCACTCCTCTTGCTTTCTCTGTGTGACTCAGCTCAGGATGCCTTATCTAGTTTAGTTTATGAGAAATGAAAATCTAGAGGTGTGTTAAGCAAAGAATTTCCTTTCTTTTAATTCCATTTTCTCTTTTTCTATTTTTCCTCAATCTTGGTTTAAGAGAGTCCCGTTGCTTCTACGGAGAGGGGCTGAAGGATAAAGACTTTCTGGAACCTCCATTTCCTACCTAGTCCCCCAGTCTGAGTAAAAGTTCAAGGACAGAGGCATCTCCCCAGTGAGGTGTAATGCTGTGGTGAGTAACACACACTGGGAAAAGCCAAAAGACCAAGGAGGAGTCAAGAACTGGCAGCTGTTTTGTTCAGAAAAAATAATAAAAACTACTCTAATAGCTGGACCATGATAAACCATCTCTCCCCCTCATTGGTGTTTACAGTGTCCTTAAGCTGAGGGCAGGAATACCTGAGCATACTGAATCTAAAGCCTCTCTACGTGGCCCAGAGTAGTAGATGAGTTCTGCTTGCTCATGTGAATGTTTAAAGGAATGTTTGGGCTGTACTGAACCCAGTCAGCCACACTGCTAAACCACTACAAAGAAAAATTTTGTGATTATAGGTCATCAAGGGCCCCAGAAAAGTACGTGTACCAACGGGACACTAATTTTACATTTGCTACATCAAGTCATGGGTATTTTCAGTGTGGACACCCGTGACCCTAAAAATAGTGTTTTACCCTGTTATGTTGTATTTGTCTCCTGTTTAATATAATTATTGTGTTAAATATATTGTATGTGTTTCTGTTATTTCTTGGAAGTCTCCAACTATCTGGCAAGTAAGTGGGAATTACTCTGTAATTAAAATTTTCTGCTCAAGCTACCCTGGTAACCCTGCCAGGAAGAAGCAAGGGGGTGAAGGCACCACCAAATAACTTCAGAAAAAAAAAGAAAAAAGATACACCCTGCTAAGTGGGTGGCGGAATCCAAAAAAACCCAGACCTGTAAGAAAATTGGCATTAAAGGAGGTAACCAGGTGGAGAGGGGGCACTACAGGAAGATGGGTGAGGATTTTTCTTTTCAAATTGGATTCATAAGTGAGACAAGATCTCCCTTGATATCAGTACTGCAGTCCCAATCCTTGCTCTGTCCACCATAGAAGAGCAGAGCCAGCACTCCCCAGCCTATGGACCCTTTCCAGGTCCCTTATAGTTTGGAGCATTTATTACTCTGGATTTGACTGGCAAGAAGCAGAATTAAGCATGAAAGCCAGTATCTTCTCCTCAACCACCCATAAGAAGCAGCAGATGATACCATTTCATCTCCAACAAATCTGTACATCAGTAAGGGCCCCCAGCCATTTTACAAGGTGCTGGGTACCTTCACCACACATTAGATCAATGGGAGTTGAGCACATCTGGCACCTCACAGGCTCAAGACTCTATAAGCCACTGATATAGCTGCAGCACAGAAAGCATTTCAGAAAGGAGAGTTTGGCATATAGTACTGACCATTGTCAATTTTATATCTGCAGATATCTTGCAAAAAACACCTTTGTCAAGGGCATAGGCATCTGCCAGTTAACAGGAGTCAGATCTTTTGCACATGAATGACTTTGTCTAGCCCTGTAAAAATGTGCTAATCTAAACTACATTTTGCCTTGCAAAAATGGAGATCACTTTAGTGCAGCAGAGCCAACTGTCTTGTTTTCAGATGTGTTCATACAGTGCATTCAAACAAAGCTAGTCTTTTTAGTCATTTATACATACGTACCCCACCCAGAGTAGATAGATTTTAAAACATAAGAGGTAACTCCATGTAAGCAAGTCTATAGGTAGGATCTATGTTCCTTAAAACATTAAGATTCTCAATAAAGCAATTTTCTTCAAAAGTTCCTGTATAGGCAGGCTTCTGAATCTTGCATAACTGTAGTTAGCCATTGATTCAGCCACCATCCTTGCCCTGAGAAGGAGCCACCATCTCATTCTCTAGGCAAAGAATGTATACCACGAGTCAAATAATGAGAGTAAGAAATGCTACACACTTGACAAACCCATTCTTCTTTATAGTTTCCAGGTGGTAAATACATCTTCATGTTCCAATACCATAGATACTGCCCATCAGAGAAATCATCTTCAATGCAGGAAACCCATAATTCAAGATTGGCAGTTTATAAAGTACCATTTATAATTATTATTCCTTTTGGGGGAAGCTAGCAGGTGTGGTTATTGGAAGTCAAGTTCTGTGCTGTGTTTCCAGACTCAAAGTTGAAGAGAAAAGCTTTCTCACCAAATGTAACTAGAAATTTAACCAGTCAAGTTGATCCTTACTTCCTAATTATGTACATCATACTGACATACTCTCTAGGATGTAGTTTCTGCACAGGAATACAAGCCGGCAAACTGGAGGGCAGTTCTGCCTTCAGGGAATACTAGCAAAATGGGTATTAGTCATGCCTTGAGGTCAAAACTGTGTCAAACAAGTTTGTGTGTATCACAAGGTGGGGTAGGTGTGAGGAGAAGCAATTCAGCAACAACAACAGGGACCACTCCACAAGGTTCTATTTAAATAAATTTCCTCAGTTGAATAAGTTATTAGTTCTTTCACCATGTACCATGGTTATGATAAACTTTAGTGCCAGTTATTTTCCCTAACTTGATAGATTCAGTTTCCCAAAGTGTGTAATAAAAAGTTAAGAAATACAGCTGCAAGTATAGCTAGAATTCACCAGCTAACAACTGCTCATCTGGAAGATAATTATGAAGGGTTAGCAGAATTAAACAAGGACTGTTCTATTTTGAATGAAAGGGGACAGAGCAACAAAACTCCTCTTGTAAACATTCATTCCCATCCAGCCCCCTCAAAAGGTGATATATGATATGAATATTAATAATTCTGTCTTACCCAATTCAGTTTGCTTCAAGGCTTGCTGCATTCTCAGATGCTGCAACAACATGAAAAAGCAAAAATTTGACAGCCTTCAAGACATGTGAAACCTTTGGCATTTCTCCAGCTATTTCACAGTAACAGGCCACCCAGCCCAACAGCTGTTGAAGTACATGCACCCTATTGTATAGATTACATTTCCATTCCAAAGGTGACCCACAGCAAAAGAGAATGTGGTTAAAAAAAACCCTAAAGTTTCTGCTTTTTACCTGCCATGGTTCTTGTTGGCCATATGCTGCACTAGGCAAGAGGTATTTTCTCTTCCAAGCAATAAACCTAGAACAGATACAGATTTAATAATTAACAAGAACTTGAGGAGAACGTTCGTGCTTGATGCATGACACAGAGAAACTCAAAACGGATGAAGTCCGATTTAATTAGTAAAGGGATTGAAGAGAGTTTTCCTGCGCTGCCTGTCACAGGGCTCAGTCAATGTATTTTAAAACCTGAATCCTGGACTGCAAAAGAGCAGGATAAAATGTGGCCAAGATTTTCAAGAGCAACTAGTGATTTTGGAAGTCTTGATTGATCAACACACCTTTAAAAGGCCTGATTTTCAGAATGTGCTCAGCACCAACCCACTGAAAATCAGGCATCTTTAAGGTGTGTCAAGGTGAGCACCCCAAACTCATTAGTCAGTTTGCAAGTCTTGGCTATTGAATTGTCGTTGGAGCGGACTTTCTCACGAGAGTTGGGGAGGGGGTACCTACGTGGGTATGGTTGCACTTTGAACTGGAGGTATGAATTCCAGCTTGAGGAGACAGAGCTTGTCTCCAGCGGCTAGCTGTGATCGAGCTAGTTTGGTAAAAAGAGAGGGTAGCTGCAGCAGCACTAGAGGCTCGACTCCCTGCATACGTACCCCACTGAGACGCTAGGCACACACTTGGGCGGCTGCTCCCACCTGCTTGCTCAGGCACTCTATTAGCGCGCGAGCTCAATCCTCAGGCTTGGATTTACACCTCCAAGTCAAGGTGTAGACATACCCCTGTGTCATGTGACCAGAAGAAAACCAGGAAGGGAAGTTTTCCTTAGGAGTAGAGGGAGCTGTTTGGGAGGAGCACGCTGAGCAGAGAGTTGTGGGCAGCATAAGGAGTGACCATGTGGGAAGCGTGGCAAATTGCCGGCACTACTTTGATGGGTCTTGCGCTTTCTCTTATTGGGGAGGGCTCAGGGCACCGTTTCTTGCCCCTGAACTAGGGTATTAACTGCCTCACTAGTGTCCTAGAGGAGAGGAGTGGAGAGGGAGGGACCCGGGCCCGCCCTCTACTCTAGGTCCCAGCCCAGGGGCCCTAGGGATAGTGGTAAACCACTTGAATTAGCAATTCCTTCCCCTGGGCTACTTCCCTCTCCTGCCCTAACACCAATCCACTCTGCTTCAACTCCTTTCTTTGTCTGATTGAAGCAGGAGGGTTTTATCAGGTGACTGGCTTCAGGTGCTCTACGTAATCTATAGCAAACTTTCTTCCCTCTACAGGGAAGAAGGCTCCCTTCTAACTCTCTCCTGCTGCCCTCTGGCCATGCTGTGTCACAGCAGCAATGTGTGTTTGGTGCCTGGTGGGTGCAAGAGGCAGCAGCAGCGGCTGTATCACAGGCAGGCTGACCGAGCACTCACAGTAGTATGACAATCGCAGCTCCCAGCCACTGTCACGGTGTTACTCTGATTAGAGACGCAAGCATATAAATAATTAAAAGAATGAATGCATCGGTCTTGGAATCAACTGCACCTATCTTGCCAGTGGATAAGTCAGCAAGTACAGCTGTGGAATGCTCTGCTACAGCCTGACACCTTCACTTGGGACTCTGACACAGACTGTAACTGCTCTATTGCAATAGCTAGCTCCCAAAGGACACAGGGTGAGCCCTCACTTTTCCCATATTCGTGACAATTTGTGTCACATGCACCCCACTCACTTTTTGTAAGTACTTCATAAAACATACAGGGAAAATATTAAGCCCACGAAGCCCAGGAGGCATCCCTGCTTCTTCAATTTTCATCAGTTTTGCGAGCAAGAAATCCTACGTTAACTGTGTCAAATGTTTCTAAATATGAAATTCTCTCCAAGGAAACAGAAAACCCAGAACGAGAACTCGGGTGCTGCTATGAAATACTTATAGCTCAATGCTCTGTCCACACGTTAACACTGTAACATCACACACTTCCCACAATCACCAGTGCTTCATACTAGCACAGAAAGTTGGGAGAGACAGTAACTAATCCTACTGAATCAGACAGCATTATCCCAAAACTTATTGCTCTCCCCCATCTTTCCTGAACTCCAAGCTGCCCTCCCTTACCTCTCCCGCAATTCCAATGACCTTCGGACACAAGCAAACAATTTTAAATCTTTGCCCTTTCTGCCATCATATCTACTCGCAAATAAAAGAGCCCAAAAGATGGTTCAAGCGGGAAAAAAAATTACTTTCCTGTATACCTAAAACTCACACCAGCCTTTTGGGAAACTGTAATCAGTGACTCAGTTCACTGCATACTGGAGCTATTTTATGGTGTCCTTCATATCCAGAATACATTTCCCACTAATCATGCTAGTTAACAGAAAAGCTGCACAAGCCAGTGAGCACCTCTGGCCTAATATCTATCATTCCATACAAAGCACCACCAAAGAATGGGGAGATCCTGCTCCCCCGGCTTTCCCACACTGTGACATCACTACAGGAGAAGGCTCAGGTCTTCCCTGCACAGTCACTTTCTACTGTGAAGTGTTCAGAAGGGAAAGCTCAGCATTGCAAGGGGCAGAGCTTTATTCCACAGTAGGGTCATTCTGGCAGGAGCTTGCAGCATCCCAGCATTCAGTGAGACCTTGTCACCACACAGGAAGTCAGCCTGACCTTACACAGAGCACCATTCAGAAAATAATTCTTCACTGAAGAGACAAAAATTCCTTGTGAAAACATCACTCCCTTGAAAAGCAATTGGTCAGTGATTAGAAGGTTGTTTTTCCACTTTCTTGAACTGGGAACTAAAAATCGGGGCCCCACTCTACAATGCAGTGGTGGGGCCAAGCAAAGAGCCATTCCGTTTTCCCTTATGCCAAGATGCTGTTTAAATCCGTTTGCACTTCATCAATCCACAAAAATGGTCATTTCTCATCAGCTCTCCCACCTGTTCATCCACCTGGAGAGGGTGTGTGTGACTAGCTGGGACGGTGGAGGGAGGAGAGGGCATGAAGGCAGGGTCATCTAAGAAGGAGCAGGATGCCTAAGGCGCTTGGAACACGAGATGGTTGCCACCCCCAGGGCTTTCAAACTGCAGAGCATAACTCCTGTCGTTCTGTTTGGTGTTACTACAGCGCCGACCACAACGGGGTCCTGGCCCGTGACAAGGGCTCCGACATGCTACAGTAATCCTACTAATAAATAACAACTCCCCAGCCCTGTAGGACTTAGGAGTGCCCCATGGCAGGGGCCTTCCCCAGCTGCACTGCTCTGCTTCTTTGTGGCTTAGGAGCCCTGTGTAGGCCTTGCATGAACAATGAAAGAAAAGAGAATAAGGAAACAGGCTAACAATGGACAAAGCATGAATTCACAAGTGGCCTTGTAAATAATGTCGTTTGTAGATAAAGAACTAGTAAGAAGAGTAATGTGTGATAAATTGACAGCTGCAGTTTTGTTTACTAGCATATTTTGTAGCCTGTGGACAGTCCAGGATTTGTTTATGTAACACGCACACAGTCTATATCTCTAATCTGATTTATTATTGTGTGCTTTTGGAGTTGTGGTAAACCCCTATACCCACCCCCACTGCATTTGAGCTTCATCACTGTAGCATAGTGTTGCTGTATGCCAACGATGATATGAATAAAAAAAACCTCAATGACGAATCTGGAGTTGAGCTAATCTCTTGGGAACTGAGTGAAAAAGGTCTTGGAGAAAAATCTCAGCACCCTGGATGGCAGCAACCCCTTCCTGCTCACTACCAAGTGAGTAGGTGACTTAGCCTCTTCTGCTGTTGCTTCCTTTCCTCCTGCTCTCCAGTTTAGGAGCCACTCAGCTTCATCAAATGATTTTGGAACCATCTGACATTGCAAATACTTCCACGTAATTCAGTGCATCTCTTTTGCACAAAGAGGAGGCTGGACCCCAGAATTTAGTGAGATGTGCCAGGGGCAAATCTTCCACTTCATATACAGAATCTAAACGGTTTTCAGCATTTGGGACATTTGTCAGGCATGCTGCGGCTTTCACATTTTTGCACTGCTGCACCCCCGTTTTATGGGGAGGCAAAACTCTTCCCCATTGCCACGAAGGGGCTCATCCTACAAAGTGCTGAGTGATCTCAACCCCACTGAAGCAATGAAGAAGTGGGTGCTCAGCCATTCACAAGTGGTTCTCTGTACCTTAGTATCAGCTTCAAAATATGTTGATAAAACATCGAGTGCTTACCTGGCCCCTTGTGTGTAAGGTTTGCATGATGCTTTTTTTCTCACTCCTTTTCTTTTGCGAATCTGCAGCCTCTCCCCTCAGTCCTCTTCTCTTCCCTTGCATGTCCTTGGGTTAATTTCCTAGACTCTGTGTTTAGGCTATTAGATCATCTGCATGCATTAACAAAACAGGCTGTCTCTAGAAGGCACTATACAAGTGCAGAGTATATGTTACACACCCAGTTCTCAGGTCTCCTCTCAGAGGGAAATGAGCAATGATTTAAACATTTAAGATAAGGGGGAAGTTGCTGGCCTTTATTTTAAAAATGAAGAGAAAAAAAAAAAGACCTACCATAGTTTCCAAATTCCTCGCTGAATGCTGACGTGTTTCAGGTTAATTTACACTGCCGCACTCTCTGTAGGAGATTATTCCCCTCTCCTCTGCTTCCTCAGTGATGGAAGGCTGATTAAGACTAGGACTTGTCTCTCTCTTTTTCCTGTTACAGTTTCCCCGCCATACTTGCCTGATCTCAGGAGGCCTCTTTAGTGAGCCTCTCTGGGCACCCACATAGCAAGAATTGCATCATTGTCCTTGTCCAATGAACTCTGTCATACAATCTGTGTTTGGCAAAAACACTGCAAAACTGGTTCCTGGCAAATCTTCAAGCACCCAAAGAGCCACAGCGTCACTTCCCAAACCTCTTTCTTTCTATAGTCACAGGAGGTCAGTAATACAGACACTGCAGTATTTCTAGCTGAGATTTTGGACAGCACAGGATACATGATTTAAACTGCCTGTACACCAATAAAATAGCAAAGCAATTCTGAGGCGGAGATTGTGCAGTTGTCTTAGACTCCTCAAAGTGGGCCTATGTATTGCTGTGGGTAATATTTTTATGGGGTACCCACCCATGTAGCATCACCAGTGCTGCAAATCTTGGGCACAATGGAGTGAGCATATTCAAATTTCCCTTGCTTTTGGACTGACCCATTTGCACTCTTATTGTACTGCTGCTACAGAAGACACTGGCCTGGCTCTATGAAAGTGGAGGGCAATGAAAATGATTAGAGGTCTGGGGCACATGACTTTATGAGGAGAGGCTAAAGGAACTGGGTTACTAAGTCTGCAGAAGAGAAGAGTGAGGGGGGATTTGATAGCAGCCTTCAACTACCTGAAGGGGACATTCAAAGAGGATGGAGCTAGGCTGTTCTCAGTGGTGGCAGATGACAGAACAAAGAGCAATGGTCTCAAGTTGTAGTGGAGGAGGTCTAGGTTGGATATTAGGAAATACTATTTCACTAGGAGGGTGGTGAAGCACTGGAATGGATTACCTAGGGAGGTGGTGGAATCTCCATCCTAAGAGGTTTTTAAGGCCTGCCTTGACAAAGCCCTGGCTGGGATGATTTAGTTGGTGTTGGACTAGATGACCTCCTGAGGTCTCTTCCAACCCTTATCTTCTATGATTCTATGTCATTCCAGCTGTGTTTCTTCCTCAGGAGCATCCCTGAATTCCCACAGTGCTGAGGGGACAACACAACTAGGAAGACAACTCAGGGCATTCTACAAGGCTCAGGAATAATGGAAGTTAGAGCTACTTCTCCTTTTCACTGGACTCTTTGTTCTCAAGGCTACTTTGCCTCTGCAGGCAAATGTCTGTACTCTACAAAAGACCACTTCAGCACTACCCAATGCTTTTCCCATGGGTCACTTTGGTGAATGGTCATCATGGGAGTATTCCCACAGACCTCCGTATGCACTCTCACCTCTGGGCTATATCCGACATCTACTAGAACCAGCCCTTCTCCTGGGTCCATGGTGCCCAGCTTCTTGTCCAAGGCCTTATCTTGCATCTTCTTATTGTAATTTCTCCTTTCTGGGCTTGACCCCCTGAGCTGCATTCAAAATGCGCCTGCTAGAATCCTCACTTGTCTGTCACTTTGATCCTCCAGTCCACATTCTGAGTCCCTTCTACTGGCTCCGCTTCCTCAAGTGCATCAGAAATAAGCTTCTTGACTTCAGCTGTAAGGGATGCCTTAGCCTTGCCCTTCCTTTCATTACTGTGCTCCACTGCCACTGTTGAATTGTAGTGGCAAGGACATCCCAGAAAACTGACGACCTTTCCCTGGGGATGTACAGGGACTGGCACTGGACATGTGTTGCTGCTCCTGTACGGGTTAAGACCCCAAGGTAAACTAATTTACTCTGCAAAACTCCAAAACTTTTTAAAATCCAGGGGGAAAGATTAGTATACTGCAAGCACTGCAAATTAGGGTACAACAATTTCACTACTGTTCTTCCTGATAGGTGTTTATACATAACCTTACATCTGAGAAGTTCCATTCAGGTCAATAGGATTATTGTTCATATTTGTATTGCAGTACATCGGGACACTCTGCAAACACAAAACCAAATGGCAGTCCGTTTTCTAAATAGGTTATAATCTAAATATAAGACAAAAAGTCAGTTATTACAGTTACAGTATTTAGACTCTGAATTGTGGTTTGCTATTTCCTACAGAAAGCAATTCATGATAGAGCAGTACGCACCATAGTTCACATTTATTTCCGTATTATTCAATAGCATATGTAACACTGCACCTTTAAATGGACACACACACACACACACACACACACACAGCAAACACAACTGTCATTTTGAATTTTAGTGTAACCTGTTACAGTGGAGAGATGCAGCTACATGGTGTGGTCTCTTGTGGAAACCTTACTTTTGTTCCCTCTTGTTTTGTTTTGTTAATGTAAAAGCCACTGCCTGGAAACAGATGTTTGCTGTGTGTACAGGGGAAAAGAGAACTGGCACCCATACGCATTGTACCATTTGGACAAAGACTTCACACTATCATTAACCACACATGGTAATTCGGTCTCTAGCCACTGACGTCAATGAGACTGATTCTGGAGGAAGAGTTTGAAGAACTGGACTCTTGTTTTTTAAAATATGTGTAAATGTTTCAAACCGCAGTTTGATTGACAGCTCAGAGCAAAGCTGCTGAGAGGCCATCTAGGGTCACAGACCATCCTGGGCTGTAGCCCAGTCCATTTAGCACAAGGATATTTTCTGCTTTGCCTCTTATATGAAAAATAGGGGCCAGACGCCGTCACCCATGTGACGCCAACTCCAAAGCTTTCTACCTGTATTTCCCTCAAGACTAGTGATTTTAATACCCATTTAACATTTAGTTGAAATGTTTATGTAGCCTGGGGCTTTATTTTTCTAAGCAAATCTTTAATTTATTTAAAGTAATTGCTTTACAAAATACAGCACAAATGCCCTACAGAAAATATCTTGGGTTTCTTAGAAAAGGGCCATTAAACACACCCTCTACATAATATTTAGCGAGTTTTAAAGAAACGGCTACTTCAAGAAATAAAATTAATGAATATAAACATATAATTAGTTAAACTGCCTTCACTTGATGGGTATGAAATGTTTTAGTTATTTGCATATATCCAAAGTAATCAGTTTAGATTTCATCCCATATGGACTTTGAAAATCTTCCTTTTAAAGGAAGGTTTCAGAGTAACAGCCGTGTTAGTCTGTATTCGCAAAAAGAAAAGGAGTACTTGTGGCACCTTAGAGACTAACCAATTTATTTGAGCATGAGCTTTCGTGAGCTACAGCTCACTTCATCGGAAGTGAGCTGTAGCTCACGAAAGCTCATGCTCAAATAAATTGGTTAGTCTCTAAGGTGCCACAAGTACTCCTTTTCCTTTTAAAGGAAACAATAATTGTAAGACTTCTCTTTTCCAAACCTTTGTGGATTTTGTTTTTTTAAATACAGTTACCCTTGTTGACCCAAGCAGTTAGGAGGAGAAATTGCTGATGGAGTCAGGTATGGCAATCCTGTTTATTTACAAAAAACGTATACAAAGTGCTGTTTCCTTAACACAATAGGAATCAAGCAACAGGAGAGAATTTCCTTGCTCCATGTTCCAAGCCTATTTTTCCAGCCAGCACTCTGCCCAAAAAGGCTCTCTTTCTCTCAGGGTCACACTACAAGAGCCTCACCAATCCACAAGAATTCTTTGAGTGGGTCAACAAGCATGTGGACAAGGGGGATTCAATGGATATAGTGTACTTAGATTTTCAGAAAGCCTTTGATAAGGTCCCTCAACAGAGGCTCTTAAGCAAAGTAAGCTGTCATGGGATAAGAGGGAATGTCCTCTCATGGATCAGTAATTGGTTAAAAGATAGGAAACAAAAGGTAGGAATAAATGGTATGTTTTCAGAATGGAGAGAAGTGAATAGTTGTGTCCCCCAGGGGTCTGTTCTGGAACCAGTCCTATTCAATATATTCATAAATGATCAGGAAAAAGGGGTAAACAGATGGCAATATTTACAGATGATACAAAACTACTCAAGATAGTTAAGTCCAAAGCAGACTGTGAAGAGCTACAAAGGGATCTCATAAAACTGAGTGACTGGGCAACAAAATGGCAGATGAAATTCAATGTTGGTAAATGCAAAGTAATGCACAATGGAAAACATAATCCCAATTACACATATAAAATGATGGGGTCTAAGTTAGCAGTTACCAATCAAGAAAGAGATCTTGAAGTCATTTAGATAGTTCTCTGAAAACATCCATTCAATGTGCAGAGGCACTCAAAAAAAGAGAATGTTGGGAATCATTAAGAAAGGGATAGATAATACGACAGAAAATATCATATTGCCTCTCTGTAAATCCATGGTACGCCCACATCTTGAATACTGCACGGAGATGTGGTTGTCCCACACCTCAGTCCCTGGAAAAATCATGGAGCAGGTCCTCAAGGAATCAATTCTGAAGCACTTAGAGGAGAGGAAAGTGATCAGGAACAGTCAGCATGGATTCACTAAGGGCAAGTCATGCCTGACTAATCTAATTGCCTTCTATAACGAGATAACTGGCTCTGTGGATGAAGGGAAAGCAGTGGACATGTTGTTCCTTGACTTTAGCAAAGCTTTTGACATGGTCTCCCACAGTATTCTTGCCAGCAAATTAAAGAAGTATGGGCTGGATGAATGGACTATAAGGTGGATAGAAAGCTGGCTAGATTATCGGGCTCAACGGGATTGTCAGGATCAATGGCTCCATGTCTAGTTGGCAGCCAGTATCAAGTGGAGTGCCCCAGGGGTCGGTCCTGGGGCCGGTTTTGTTCAATATCTTCATAAATGATCTGGAGGATGGTGTGGATTGCACCCTCAGCAAGTTTGCAGATGACACTAAACTGGGAGGAGTGGTAGATACGCTGGAGGGTAGGGATAGGATACAGAGGGAACTAGACAAATTGGAGGATTGGGCCAAAAGAAATCTGATGAGGTTCAACAAGGACAAGTGCAGAGTCCTGCACTTAGGACGGAAGAATCCAATGCCCTGCTACAGACTAGGGACCGAATGGCTTGGCAGCAGTTCTGCAGAAAAGGACCTTAGGGGTTACAGTGGATGAGAAGTTGGATATGAGTCAACAGTGTGCCCTTGCTGCCAAGAAGGCCAATGGCATTTTGGGATGTATAAGTAGGGGCATTGCCAGCAGATCAAGGGACGGGATCGTTCCCCTCTATTCGACATTGGTGAGGCCTCATCTGGAGTACTGTGTCCAGTTTTGGGCCCCACACTACAAGAAGGATGTGGAAAAATTGGAAAGAGTCCAGCGGAGGGCAACAAAAATGATTAGGGGACTGGAACACATGACTTATGAGGAGAGGCTGAGGGAACTGGGGATGTTTAGTCTGCGGAAGAGAAGAATGAGGGGGGATTTAATAGCTGCTTTCAACTACCTGAAAGGGGGTTCCAAAGAGGATGGCTCTAGACTGTTCTCAGTGGTAGCAGATGACAGAACGAGGAGTAATGGTCTCAAGTTGCATCCTCATTAGAAATGGAAGGGTATTAGCACTAGATTTCTCAGAAACATTTCAATCATAAAGTGTATTGGAAAGTAAAACACCCATTCTGTCTGCAATTAAAGAGACATGAAATGTGTGTCCCTACCTTGGATAAAATAACGCTTTGCATGAACAAAGCCTACGTGCAGAGCTTTATGAACTGTGTGCAGTCCCGCTGAAGTCAATGGGATTGCTCACACTCTATAAAGATAAGCATGTGCTTTAGTCTTAATTTGTCCAAAGTGAGTGACGGATGGGCAGGCCATCGTTCAACATTGTTGAATGAAAAGCAAAGACATAATGGAGAATGAAATTGTTTGAACTAAAAATTGTTGCTAAGAGACAGTAGTGATATTTGGTGAGGTGTATGACAGCTGTTTGCATTTCTGGCTGACTGGCATGAGGAATAAAAGCGTCTGAACTCATCATGCATATTGTGCTCAAGTGATCTTACCTCATGGGGTCGCATGTCTGCTGTATGAGTTTCCTCTTCTTAGCTCCCCATGAATGTGCACTCGCAGGTCAGGTAACAACTCCTTCTTGGGATCTGATTTGTTAAACCACAAAATAAAGAAACAGTTCCCTTTGGCCTTTCAATGTAAAGTAGTTCTTCATAAGCCCCTTTTTGGGCTCAGTAGTTCATCAGCTCTCTGCCTAGTTACTATGGGGATACTGCCACTAGAACTTCCCTCACTCCCTGGTCTCTCTTCCAGGCCACGTCTCACTTGATCCATGTGGAGATACCCCATCTCACCCTGGTCCTTCTCTGACCCCCAAGTCTCTGCTGTCAGATCCTCTTTGCCCAAGGGGCTTTACATGTGGTTTTCCTGTAATTTACATGCTTGCACCTAGTTATATGCCCTGTCACTACAGTTCCCACCTTTAAAGTACTGGGGTCCATAACAGACACCCTGGGGTGCACATATGCGTTCAAGGCTGAGGGCTCTGTAGCACACACACTATAGCTAGCTTTTTTAAGGATGCTAGGGGGAAGCCTCTATTTTTGAAACATACCAACAAGACAGAAAAAGGTAGAAGAGAGGTCTTGGGTATTAAATTTAGATCAGATTATTAAGAAAGTTTGAGGATGGATTTTGTCTGAGATGCACCCAGTTAGTAGTCAGAGGGTCAGCAACAGCAGGAGAATTAAGGTGTTTCACTGCATGGAGCAAAATAGTGGAGGGATTTCAATTAAGCACTGGAAACTCTTTTGAGAAAGGAAGAACTTTTGTATAAGGGAGCGTTTCTGCCTTAAACAAAAGGGGAATGAACTGCTAGCAACGTTCAGTTAAAACTTGATCCTATTCCCACTGAAATCAATGGAAGTTTTGCCATCAATTCCAATGGGAGCAGGGTTGGAGCTTTAAATAGGTTTTGGAAGATTGTTGAAACTGGGAACTTGGGAGAAGCCATCAGCTGCAGGGCCACAGAAGTACAAATGAAACTATGTTGCAGCATGAAGTAAGACAGTAATTACAGTTGCAGTGGGAAAGAGCCAGAGAACTAATTAAATAAAGTAAGTTTCTCATCAACCAACTTCTGACCAAAACAAGATATACAAAATAGGAACAATAACTGCAGATAGCATAATTAAGTCCCAACTTAAGGTATAGAAAAGCAAAAAATGGTGAGTTGGAATGCCTGACATTAAGACAATTCCTAGATATAAAGTGGCAGTGCGAACTTACAGTGGGTTGAGAATAAACCAATAAAGAGGTTCATTGATGGTTATAAACTACATAGGAAACATGAGTTAGGCCATAGGAGGTGATGAAGCAGCACTATAGGTAAAAGATTCCATGTGATATAAAACAATTCTAGGTGGAGAGCACTGTGAGGTAGAATCTATACGGCTCTGTGAGTGTGTGGACTAGGCCCTGAGGCCCCCTGCTGAAGGCCTTGTGGCCCTCCACACCCCACCCCAGAAAAGGGTAGTAGAGAGGTCCTCCAAGCAGCCTAGAGCGGCTGTGTGGGAAGCAGCCGATCAGGGCCCCGCAGGTCAGTATAAGAAGAGCTGCAGGGCGAGAGCGAGTTCGGTTCCTTGCTAGAGCTGAAGGAGTGTGGGTGGTGGTCCAGGCTGGCTGCTGGGACTCCACAAGGACAAGGCCCTGAGGTCAGGGTGAAGACTGTGCGGGAGCCATGGGGAAGTGGCCTAGGGAATTATAGCAGCAACACAGTTTATTTAAAGGGACATTGTGGATGGCTGCTATCTGTAGGGTCCCTGGGCTGGGACCCAGAGAAGAGGGTCCCCCCCATCCACCACTGGGAAGGTGGCCTGGACTTCGAGGCACCCCAGAAGGGGAATTGAACTGTAGTGGCCCAGTTGAAGAGCTGTAGCCAGAAAGGCCCTGAGAGGGTGAAGACATTGCCGCCAGGGAAGGAGCTGTGGGGCACGGCAGGGACAAACTGAGAGAGACATTACAAAGGGCACTATGAGAGGCCCCTGTTGGTCTTGTACCCCGAAAGGGGTTTGTGTTGCTTTTATCTCACAGACAGACTGTGTATGACTTGGCCAGAGGCCTGTCAGTGAAGACATACCACAAACAGGTGGAGAGAGAGTGTGCAGGCATACACACTCAGCCCAGGGGCACTCGCGAGATGTGAGTGCAACCCCATTACAGGCTCTATTGAGCACGCTGAGCTATGGCCATGGCAACCAGTGGCAGGATGGCACCTCGGGGACATGGCCTAGAATGACCCAGAGTCCATAAATTTATGCTCTCTTTTCTCTGCAGATCCTTGGGGTGTACGCTGGCTGTGTAAGGCTGAAGACCTCTCCTCCCTTGAGGGCAGATATTTTACATAGATTTCATCATGCACATAATATATATATATATCTCACACATGTACATAGGATGACTGAACAGGGTTTCAGCCTGGTCTCATTGTTGCTCCCAGAATTATTTGTGGGAAGAACTGATTTAGCAGGAATGTCTAAATACAGTACCTGAGTTAGATTGTCCAAAGCTCAGCAACTGCCCCAAGGTTTTCGAATCCTGGCCCATAGTCTGTGCATAGAATATGTTAATAAAGTGGATTATCAAACATTTCAAAATCAGTTTTTCTTTTCAGGTTAATGAGACAAGTGCCTTCTACTCTTCACTAATCCCCCCAAACAGGGGACACACTTTTAGCCACCAATACAGAAAATTGGAAACCGGAGACACAGTAATAAACTGAGATATTGAATTCTGTATCTAACATGTCAGTTAGGAAATAGTCCCTAAACAGACAGTACTTGACACTTTTTGTGTTAGAAAGTGAGCTGAATTATGTCTACATAATGTTTTTTTTTAAAATCCACAAACCTGTATTTGCTTCATTTTTGTTCACAGTACAATACCTTCTGATGGGTTATTTAGAGTTCAAATCCATCTGTGCAGCCCGCTGCTTAAAAAGGTAAATTACTTAAATGGTTTGAGCTTTCTCCTATTTATTGTTGCCAGGGGAACCTCTTCATTGGTATTCACCAGTGTAACATTGTTTGACTTGTATTTCTGAGAGCCAGATGCAACATTCAGGGAAAAAATGCACTGCAGCCTACCTGAAAACAACCTGATGTACTTTAAAAAGGTCACAAAAGCATTGTGGTTTAGGTTGTTTGTTATGGATTTCTTTTTGGTCTTTTAGTTAAATAGACTAACAAAACATACACAATTTGACATTTTCACTGTCATCCTATGCATAAAATTGATCACTTTTGACCACAATTTACATGAAACACTAAATAGTGCTTAACCAGAAACCCTGGTCAATAAATTGTGTTTCTAAAACAATGTCAATTTAATTTTTCTCTGCTCACCTAATTTTTTTGCCCTTTTAATGCTCTTTCCACTATTCAAATTAAATATATCATCTTCATTATGTTTAGGAATGAAGTCTTGATGGCATCAGTGTATTGTATTTTCAGTTAGTTCCCGTATTCTATTTATTTGAAGGCATTTGTTAAGTGGCAATGTGAGCTACTATGAAATGGCTGTGTTTTACATGTGGACAGAAGGTTATTTGAATTATATGAATGATTTTTAAAATATATACCCTGTTAATACAGTATCTGATGCATGTAAGGTGCTAAACACCCTTGACTCTGAGTGTTTTTAATGATGCTAGCCTCTGGCAGGAGAAATTGCTCTGGAAGGTGTAGATACCCATAGGGTCATAGCAGATATTTAAGCCACAGTTGGTTTTGGGAAACAAGCGTATGCTCACTGTCAAACGACTCAGATCATGGAGAAATCTTTGTGGGCAAAGGAGTGAAGTTTTAAAATGTGATCGAATTGTAGAATCTTGCTGTGCTCCAAGTCTTACACATGCTCTGTTTTATATTTACTTCATGATAGCAGCTATTATTATTTGCATGACCATAACACCTAAGAGTCTTCATCATAGACCAACACTCCATTGTGCTAAGCACTGTCCAGACAGAATAAAAAGATTGTTTCTGTTCCAAAGAGTTTACAACAGAGGTGGGCAAACTAGGGCCTGCGGGCCACATCTGGCCCACGGGACCATCCTGCCCGGCCTTTGAGCTCCTGGCTGGGGAGGCTAGCCCCGGGCCCCTCCCCTGCTGTCCCCTCTACCCCGCAGCCATGCCACCATGTGGGCAGTGGGGCTGCAAGCTCCTGCCGCTCTGAGCAGCATGGTGAGGGGGCGGCGGCAGCGCACACATGCACGGCGGTGGAGGGGGTTGGGTAGGGAGTCTCGGGGGGCAGTCAGGGGAGAGGGAGTGGTTGGATGGGGCGGAGCTTCTGGGGTGGTTGGGGATGCGGAATAGGGGGGTTGTATGGGAGTCCTGGGGGGCCTGTCAGGGAGGGGGGAAGGGTGGATAGGGGCTGGGGGGCAGTCAGAGGACAGGGAGCAGGGGGGGTTGGATAGGGGGTGGGATCCCGGGTGAGACGGGGGGTCCTGGGAGGGGGCAGTCACGGGGCAAGGAGCCAGGGGAGGCGGTTGGATGGGTCAGAGGTTCTGAGGGGGGCAGTCACGGGACAAGGAGGTGGGAGGGGGCAGATAGGGGGGAGGGGCCAGGCTGTTTGGGGAGGCACAGCCTTCCCTACCTGGCCCTCCATACAGTTTCGCACCCCGATGCGGCCCTTGGGCCAAAAAGTTTGCCCACCCCTGGTTTACAATCTAAATATAAGACAAGAGAAAACACATGGAGACAGACAGATGGGGGAGGATGCGGAAACAAAAAATATATATATAGAACAGAAAATCCCTGCAGCTGCTTTCAGACCTTTGTTTTAGTTTCACAAAACCAAGTTGACTATTGCTTATATTCTACACATTGTTATGCCTCAGTAATGGTAAGTACTTGACCCATAATTCCTCTTGAGCCTTGATCTAAGGAAAGAAAAATCCATGTACTGACTTAACTCCCCCCAAGAGTTGTAGGGAACTTGCCCTATTCAAGTAGAATGTGGGTCATATTTTGGTCTGGAGGTGGGTGGGATGGGCTCAATCCAGAGAAGTGATCAGAATCCTCAAGTTAAGCCTCACACACATGCCAAACCACGCATTATGTACATTCACTGTAGGGGCCATAGTTTTCTAGACCTATAGCAATACCTTGAAACCCAGAAATAACTGACTTTCCATTCGTTTCTGGGTAAGTCTTCAAAGTAGAGGTGTAACATACTCCATATGGCATACATCATTAAGCAGACAGCCAGCCACATTCTGAACTAGCTGTAGATTCTAAGTTGTCTTCATTGGTGGCCCTCTGTAAAAGCCCATTTCAGTAATCTAAACTATTTACTAGTGTATTTTTATAAGATTGCCAAGGGCTCCCGGAGCTTTGGATGGGTACTCTTTTATTGTGGGGGTAGTGAACATATATAAATAAATAATGTGGAGGTAACAAAGGCATGGATAAATTGTGGTGAGGTGTGCATCACAGAAATGAAAAGGAGCTATTTCACTCCCAGGCTATAGGTCCCCCAGCAATCCCACACCCATGCTGAACAGGACCGACTGGAACCACTTGTGAGAGGGAAGAATGGAACTGCTTAAGGATGACGACTATAATCAGAATCTTCAAGTGCATCAGCAAAACCTCCTGATCACATGCTAAAAGTTGTTGACAGATCTGAAAGAACAAACACACGTTATCTGTTCAACACCAAAACTTCCCGCTCCTCAATAGTTCAAATGAAATCAGTCTTGTACATGAAGCACATAAAATTCAGAATCGAAACAGAATGACTGAAACATCCAGCTGAGATGGAAGGCCTGGCACTACCAGATTTCAAGAGATACCATACTCTAGGGCATCAGAAATTAGACTGGTACTGGCATGGATCTCCAACAGAGAGGCTCAATCATGTATACAGATGGAACTGAAACTGGTTATGTAACTGTGCTGGACTTACATCCCAAAATGCTTGCATGAAGTATTACCCACCACTCAAAAGTGCACTTACT
The DNA here is from genome assembly GCF_965140295.1 of Lepidochelys olivacea. Classification (NCBI taxonomy): domain Eukaryota; kingdom Metazoa; phylum Chordata; order Testudines; family Cheloniidae; genus Lepidochelys; species Lepidochelys olivacea. The sequence continues at coordinate 39,547,697 of NC_140421.1, read as the reverse complement.
AATTGGGTATATGTGAAGCACTTGGTCAAACAAAAAGAACACATTTCAGGAATATTAAAAATAATGGTGCTTTCAACCCTGGGCTGAAGGAGGAAGTTTTAGATTTTGGGACAAATGTCACTATGATGAGTGGAAGTATTTCTTTAGGATTGAACAACCGTTAAAACTTATCTAGCTGACATATTAAAGTAAGAAAAGAATGTGGAACATGAGTTTACAGAGAAAAGATGGGTGAGGTCAGCACTCTGTGTAGCTTGAAAGCTTGCCTCTCTCACCAACAGAAGTTGGTCCAATAAAGAGATTCTGTCACTCACTCCGTTTCACTGATATCCTTGGACTGACACGGCTGCAACAACACTGCATACATGTGTTTATGCATATTGCCTACTTCATTAAAAACATTTCCCCCCATTCTTGGTCTTAGAAACCACTTCGCTACTTTTGCTGAAACGTTCTAAAAAATTTCAGCCTGAGTCAGATACCCAGCATGGAAAATTTCAGCCAGAATGGTTAACGTTTGGCAAAGTTACAAGCAACTGATCACGCAAAGTGTCGGGCATCATTAACTATAAGCAGCACTACCAGCGTGCACACAGAGTATGAAACTGAATCCAGGGAATGGTAAATCCATTGCTTCAAACTAGGCTTTACAGAGAAATACATTTCTCAGAGAAAAGTCACGCTTCGTGAGGGTGGGGTGGTGGAGCAGAGAAAAACATTGTAGGTTTCAGCTCGTAAACATCTGTTTTCACACTTGACTAATAAGAAAGGTTTACTAGCCATTTGGTACATACCAGAGCTAAAATACAAAATGGATAATAAGTTGTTTATTGGGTAGTAAATTATTCAATGATGTGAGGGTTTCCATGGAGTCTGTTCCAATTTTCACAAATTAAAAGAGGACCATTCACTGAATCAAGAGATAAAATTATAGAAAATAGCTTTCCAAATGATACTCTTATATGGACTCATTTTGAATAAATTTAAGTAGGGCTATGAAGCCTCATTTTAAAATGTTTTTCAAAATAGGTGAGTTGTGGTTTTTTTTTTTTAAACATGCTAGTGCAGACAAAACACGAGTGATGTTTGGAGGATAATTAGATTAATTTTTTGAAACTGTCACCAATTTAACAATAGAAAAAACAGTAAATTTTGCTTTCTCAAACACTATTTAAAGGAACAGGCATATTTAATATGTAAAGCATATTACACACAATCTGTGGAATGTAAGACAGTGATAAGAGAAAGTACAAATTAAAATGTAATAAAAGTGAAAGTGTGAACAAAAGAAATTGCAATTAAAAATAACCATTAAAACCAAAACATCAGTCTTCATCTTATATTCCTACACCATAGCATACTGCAAATTCAGTATTTCACACACACACACTCTCTCTCTCTCTCTCTTTAAAATCTGGTCACTACCAGCTATAACCAGACCTCACTAAAGAATGGTGCCACACCTACCAGGCCCTCCATAGAGCCTGCAATGGCAACATCTGGTTCCACTAAAACCATTTTTTAATGTTAATGCAGGGCACTGAGCAGAAGACAGAATGGAGACAGACAACCAAATGGTAAGAACCAAAGTGTGGGTGGAATTGCTTCATCAAAACCTTCTCAATAAACCACACATCCACACCCACAAAGAGGATAAAGACCAGATTAGTAATAGTAAGGTGAAGCAATGTTTTTTTTGAGCAGAGCATTACTATCACCTGTTCAAGATTCAAAGAGGCTTAATAAATCAAATTCATTACTAGTTTAATTCCACTGATAGAATTATCTCAAATATAAATTTGACTTAAAACCAACCAAACATGATTTTCCCTAAATCTTGGTTTCTTAATTTGGACTTTTTTTTGTTAGCAGTTTTCCATAGCAACAGTGAAATAACAGCAGACTGAGGTAAAGTTTGGACTAAGATAAGGGACCATTAAGTGGTATAACTCAGAGCAAAATGAAATTAAAAGAATTGAAGTGAGTAATCAAACACACACACACACCCACACACCAGCTAAGTGGCCAAAAAGCTAAAACATTCCAGAGTTGCTTTATGTACAAAATGTTTTTGCATGCATTAACTATTAACTATAAATATTAACTATAAATATTTAGACACCGAACACATTTCAATAACAAATATACCTCGGATCATTAAGGCAGAGAGAAAAAAAAGCCCACAGACACACAGAATGATAGTAGACTTTTATTAACATATCTTACAATGTTGATTACTGTATTCCTACTTTTGTACTTTTTGATGTGTTATAAAGATTGATTTAAATTCTACAGTAATGTACTGTACTTAAATAATCAGTCATCCAGGATACCACACCAGTACATTTGAAGAATGCACACACCCACACCCACCACTCTAGTTTGGAGCTGTTATTTTTCAAAGTAAGCTTAATATAGCAGGCTTAAAAAACTTATGGGGGAAATCAAAATTCTAGTTTAGCAGCATGCATGTATATTCAAGTACAGTTCTTGAATCAAGTGCTTTTTTCTTTTTCTTCTTTTTATTGACTGGTGACTAATTCACCAATACCAAAATAAACACTATGAAATACCCAGATTTTAAAGTTAAGGCTAATAATTTTACTTCACATCCATATGCACAACCATAAAACATTCCATTTTAAATAATACACAGTAATCAATTTCTGGAGACATTATCTCTTGTAAATATAGCATCAGCGTTTCAAACTATAGATTACTCAAATTCATGAGCCCTGTAATAATGTTGTGCTGGAGATGTAAAGAATCTTTTTGCTCTTCAACCACATTTACAAAATGGCCTAATATTCATTATGAGCAATGCAAAAATATTACAGGCTGAACTTATGATACAATATTAAAAAAGTAGTATTTTGGAAAAGACATAGCTATTCAGTTGGTGAAACAGAATAATTCTAATCTTACAAGAAGTATTCTAATACTTTTGAAATATATATATATGTATATATATATAAAAAACAGCACACCATTATAATGTATTTTAATGGTCGATCTTGGGGAAAACTCAGGGCGTCACTTTTTTAAAATTTTTTTGTTTGTCCACTTCTCTTGACTGCTGTACAGTCATTGTATTTCCCCTATACACTTTTCACTAGATAATGACTTTCAGTGAGACCCTTAAAGAGGAATCAGTTTCCATTTTGTACACATGGTTTTAGCATTAGATTTTTTATTTTACACATATAAATTTTATTTTACATAAGCTATGAAAAGTCCCTAGTACCAGGAACTGCTTGATAGCACTGTATGAAATAGCCAACAAATGTCTGACTCATTTGAGAGAAAAGCTTAGTAGCAATATATTACATACCAGTATTTATCTGTAATCTTCCCTACCTACGTACAGTGTGGAGTTTAGCCCAATCATGCCTATTCTCATGGATTTGTAAGCCCTCTGAATATAAACTGTTTATTTGGTATTCTTCCAATGAGGATTCAGATGCATTGCTCATTCACCAGGACCACCTCTATTGCGCTTTTTTCTTTTTAGGAAATCAAGCAGAAAGAGCACTGATTACTCTGCACAAATATAATACAGATGACCCTCTTGAGCTGACATGGAAGATTCAAAATTGTGTTTTATTTGCAGGATAACCCGCATGTTTCCAATCCAATCATTCTGCAACATGCATCTGGTTGGCAACGAAAGGCAGGCAGGCAGGGTTGTAATTAGAACCTGCCATGTTGTATGTCTGACAAATTTTGTACAGACACTAACATCTATATATGTTATCGCCAGTAATTTACTCAACTGAAATGGCAAATTTCATTTCTGGAAAAGAAAAAATAAGAAAGAATGTGTGTTCTGTTTTCATAGCAAGCTACCTAATTCACAGCTATTTCACTTATACATGGAAAATATCTATGAAATTCCTGAGAATAAATAAGGTTTTCAGCAATGCGTGAAATCTTTCAATAGATCTTTAACAATAAGTGAAATGTTCTTTAAAGTTCTACTTTTAGACCAAGTGTTACTATACAGTCTCACAAATCATGTGTTTTATATCATTACAATTGGATATCAAGCAAAAATCTCAAATTAATACAAGAAAGGTAAAGAAAAATCTATCCAGTATGTTTAGCAGATGTAATACACATATACAGTGTTTCAGCAGAAGATGCTAAATGACTCAATTCCACCCAGAGAAATATAAGGTTCCTGGGACCTGTCATCCCTAAACAAGTAACTTGTGCTTGTCATCATTAGTGGAATTCTAAAAATACAAAACAAAAGGAGACTACTGAATTAATTTAGATTTTTCACACCATTCAGAAGAGATTTTTAAATTTTAAACTGTCGTACCATTAATTTGGTAGCAAAAACACCTAATTATTGAAAGACTTTATATATTGGCATAGTTTCACTCCCCCACCCCACCCCCCACCATGAAAGAGCTAAACCCCCATTCAATTAAAGCTATTGTCAGTCAAGTTGCATTCATTCATGGTAAAGGCGATGATATGGTACAATAATAGTGATAGTTTACAATCCATTGTAATGTGGTCCCCATCTTTTATTGATGTGATCAAAGGTATGAGATATCCACTGCTGTTCAAGCACCTTGTATCTTTCCTTACATATGTAGAGAGGTTTACCACGCCTACAGGGAGAGAAAAAAAAATCAACAGTTAATAGTGCAGAGCAAATGTAAAATATTTATAAGGTGGCTCTAAGTAATAGTAATGTTCTAAAAGCGAAGTTTAATGATTTTTGCATTTTTTTTCTTTTCAGTTTCCATGTACATATACATATATTTATATTATAGGATGCCAGTCTTCATTTGTTTTAAAGCACACATGCATTGAAACTCCTGACAAACAAACACCTTAAAATAATGAACTTAGCGGTAAGACATTAATGCTCAATAGCCCATATCGTAGGGAAAGCTGTGGGAGAGGCCAGTGGGGCAGCAGTCTAGGTACTGAGTACGCTCCCTAAGTCTACAGAGAAGTGGTGCTCTGTGTAGAAAGGGCTCTATATGGTTGATCAGAACATGCAGAAGAATGAAACACACAGAGGTGGAGTGGCTGCCCGAGCGGTCTGGAATGTCACTCTGGCACCTGAAAACTAGGGCAGAGCAGCACTGTGACCCCATGCACCAGACGAAGGGGCTATCGGGCATGAATGTCTTACTGCTTAGTTCATTATTTTAAGGTGTTTATTTGTCAAGAGCTTCAATGCATGTGTGCTTTAAAACAAAGACAAAGACAGGCATCCTATAAAAATACATATATGTACACAAACTGAAAAGAAAAAAATGAATGCATGACGGAGGGGAGGCCACCTGTGCCAATCTTGCATGGTGCTGCAATTTGATGGGCCAAGTCATTACGCCACTCATCACTCAAATTTGGCCTGTGCTCATTAGTGCAGGGGAGGTGATGGGAAGGAGCAGAGCTTGGCACCAGGATCAGGAGAAGCTGCCTTAGTCCAGGAGGGGAGCAGAGTGCTGAGCCAGAAGAGGTGCATGCTGGTGAGTGGCCAGAAAGGTCATGGAGCAGTGAGTGAGGGGCTTGGGGTGAGTTGTTAGTAGGCTATGGGGTGAATGGGGAGAGGCTTGGTGGCTGTAGCTGATGGGGCTGTGGTGAGTATTACAGGGTTGCTCGGATGTGAGGTGGGTGGTCTGGTCTGATCAACTAGTTAAATTGGGTTTACGGAGTGCCCCAAAAGAAGCTGGCGCATACCCGCATATCTTGCCCTTATTTGAAGTTTGCAGACAATATTAATTTTGTGAAAACACTATTTTACTTGCACCACCAATGGACTTTTTGACTTAAATACATGTGTGCTTTGGATGGAGATTAAAGACTAGGACTCTTCACCTTAGAAAAGAGACAACCAAGGGGCGATATGATAAAAGTCTATAGAATCATGAGTGGTGTGAAGAAAGTGAATAGGGAAGTGTTATTTATCTCTTCACATAACACAAGAACCAAGAGTCACCAATGAACTTAATAAGCAGCAGGTTTAAAACAAACAAAAGGAAGTACTACGTCACACAACGCACAGTCAACCTATGGAACTCATTGCCAGGGGATGTTGTGAAGGCCAAAAGTATAACTGGGTTCAAAAAAGAATTTGAAAAGTCCATGGAGGATAGGTCCATCAGTGCTTATTAGCCAAGACGGTCAGGGATGCAATTCCATGCTCCTGCTGTCCCTAAACCTCTGCGTGCTAGAAGCTGGGACTGGATGACAGGATGCCCTGTTTTGTTCATTCGTTCTGTCGCACTTGGCACTGGTCATTGTCAGAAGACAGGATACTAGGCTAGATGGACCACTGGTCTGACCCAGTATGGCCACTCTTATGTTCTTATGCCTTGCTACTTGATATGTGTATTTATTACACATATTGTGTGAAGTCTCAAAATTGTTGTTGTGCAGACTTCCAATTTGATAAAATTTGTTGGTAAAATGTAAGTTAGGTTTTGAATATGGGTGATTTATCTTATAGTTTCATCACACTCAAGATGGATTTTGAAGACTCTCATTGTAACAGAATTACGAGCTTGATATCATTTCTATAGGGCTCCTGCACAATAAAAATTTAACACTGCATAATTGGAAACAAAGACACAAGGATGAATTTTAACATGGAAGGGTGCAACTTTATTAATTTTTATTTGATCTGGGGGAGGGGGATTGTGTGCTAAACCACACTCCAAAATACCAGGCAGTTATTTGGGCCCAGTCTGGTGTTCAGTGGCCAAACAGCCAATATTCAGGATCAGCTCCTTCAGCCTAACCCCATGAATTCACTCCACCTCTGACTCCTCTCACCCTATACCCATGACAAGAAATGAAGGTACACATGAAGGCCATCTCAATCTGTGAAGACTTAACATCTCCCCTTCTTCCTCCAGGCCAATAGGGTCCACCAGATCTCTGGGAGCCAGCGCCCTGGAGCCTCCCACCTGCACTAAATACCAGCTGCAATTTGCAGTGAAATTACAAACATGCAACTTTTAAATCCCCTCCTTAAACCAGGCCTCCAGGATCCTGCTGGAGAGGCAGAAATACCTACTGGAGACCTTGTCAATCTTGTCCTGATCCCAAAACCTGGTGATTGCTCAGGCCCACATCATGACAGAAGCACAGCTCAAACTATACCTCCATTATTTGGCAGGGCAGCAACCACAGCAGAGTGGCTGCTATATGCTCTGAGGGCTTCACAAATAGCAAGCAGGGTGGGGAGCCATGAGAAACAATCAACTTTCCCTTCCCCACCACAGCCTAGCCAATGGCAGCAAGGAGAGGTGGAGAATCTCTCTCCTCCTTCCCTACCCCTTCTTTGCCCAGGCACAATCTCCACATGCATTCTAAATAGGAGGAGGGCTCAGAAGGTGCCAAGTCTGCCCATCCCTCACCTTCTTCTCAGAATGCCAGTGGTTGTCTTTCTCCTATCAGTCCAATCAAACATCCCTCCCATCCTGCTAAGATGGGGGCGGGGAGGGGAGCATTTTGGAAATGGGGCTGTGGTGGAGCAATAATGAAGAAATCTGGCAGGGAAACCTGGATCCCCTCCAAAGCTGCTACTGAGCATCCAGAGGAACACTCAGCCAGTTGTAACAGGGGTCCTGAAAGACTGGGGAAAAGGGAGCCAGTAGAGTCCTCCATAAAAGATTGATCCTGCTTTCAATGAGCAATGAATGCCATTCCATGTGAATCAGCAGGATCCACAAGGATGGCAAAGCCTCTCCTTCTCAAAGTGACATTCGGCAGGAAATTCCTGCACCACAATGTACACCTTGCAAGTAGCACAATTCATTTTTTAGTTAACAAGTTTCAGATCATTTTATTTATATAAAGAATATAAATCTAATTAGCATAATATAACAAATACAATGACAACATTTACATTTCTAAATATGTGTTACTCAGGAAGGGAGAACTTGTTAATTACCGTATCTGTTTTATTACACACTGTAAACATAAAGCACCAAAATCAAAACATGCTCTATTAAAATGTTACCTAAGATCTCTGTCTTCTTCACCATGTGCATCTAGATAAACAGAACCCCAAAGGCAGAAACGATGGCCTCGAATGATGATGATTACCGATGCATTGATCAGAAGAAATATTCCTGTCCCAGCTCCACAGTTCTGAGAATGCTAGAAGTTATATTTTGGGGTTAGGGGAGGGAAGAGTACAAATATCCTATTAATGGCTGACAGTTTTATAATAAAGAGGCAAGAACATTTTATTTCAAACACACTACTTATATTAATTCAAGTCACATCACTTACTAAGGAACAATTTGATCCTTGCCCCTACTGTACACTTACGGTTATAACATATAATCCCTGGAAACATATAACTACAAGGGTTATATGTTTCCAGGGATTTGCATGACAAAGTAGAGCCTACCAAACATTTTATGAATAAGCCAAAACCTCCTACATGATATGTTGCCATAATGCATATACACAAAGTCCCATGTAGAAGATGGTTCCAAACTCAAAAAGGGAATAATGTACTTCTGCTTTTTTTAGACAACATGCCACTCTGGGGAAAAACTAAGTTACTATAGAAAACTGAGTGAAAGTGTTCACAACAATATCACTAACTTCCTACTAGCAGAAGTGCACAATTTGGTGTGGCAAAATATTTTTAGTGAACAGTGAAAATTTGAGATTCTCTCAGATTATGAAGTACTCAGAGTAGTTTGCTACACACTGCTTTACAGGATGGACGCCTATTTGCAGATGTTGCCATACTTGTGTATTTGCTCCCCATCTTGCCCTTCACAGTATCTACACCGGTCATAATTTTTTTAAAAAAATAACACCTTAAAAGGTGAAACTCCTGGTTACAACAATATATTTTAATTGTTCATGAATGACACAGATATTAATTTATGCAGTTCATTTCTGTAATTGTATTTTGCAGATTTTAGCCCTTTCCACACATTTTTACTACAAAGGAAATTTATGACCACACAACTAAAATATAATTCTGAATATTGCAAAGTATTCTATTCTTTGTCCTATACCTTTATTGTCTGCAGTATATTTTCATAAAAATGACCTCTCAAATGTAGTCCTTATGTCCAACTATTTTAAAGTTTGATTATTTTTTCTCATACCATATTATTTTTTTGTGACAGAGTTGGAGATAAAACTATTTTCCACTTATAAAGCACCTGTCACTTCAAGCACTTCAGAAAGGTGCATGAGTATTATCCTTATGGGGTTTTTTCATCATGGCAATTTTTAGGAAAAAACACATGTAGAGCTCATGTTGAAAAAAGCAACTAATGGAAATATAATTTTAAAAGGTCAAGTGTCATTTAATCCCCAATGCCTTAAAAAAAAACATTTTAGAGGAAATTACTAAAACTCTGCTTGCGATCTGAAAACAGCAGCCAACTTTAGGTATAGTACCATAGTTACCATCTTGGCTGATATTTGCAAATCCATTCTACTATTAACTCTTCACAATTTATGTCTTTTTCTTGCATTTTATGCTGGATGGGGCAGAATCCCCTTCAAGGAATTACCAATCTGACCCAGAGTTCCCTGAGGTGGGGAACCCGAGGCACAGAAACGTGGAAACTTAGAACACTAGCAGTTAAGGCCCAATTTTTCAGAAGTTCCTGCCTACTTTGGGTGTTTCAGTTTTTCAGAGCTCAGTTCAAGACAGTTGGGGCCTGGGCTTTGATCTACCTGATGAAAACCTACAATATCCCTTGAAGTCAATGGGAGCTGGGCACAACACAACTTTTTTTAGAAATCGTCTCAAGACATCTATAGCCTGAACACTAAAAACTGAACACCCAAACTTAGGGGACATTTTGAAAGTTATACGCAAAGTGACCTGCTCAAGTTTACACATCAAAAAAGTGGTGGTTCAGAATAGAATCCCGGTGTGCTGACTCCCCCCTCTGCTTTTCTCTAATACTGGAAACATATTCCTACAATAAAGAGCATGTGGTTCACAGGAACACTCATCAAATGTGGAGCCTTTAATTTTTAAGTTATTGATATGAATATCCATCTAAAGACAGTACTGATCAAATAGTAAACACTGATGGCTCTTCTGTGGCTTATTTGAAATGAGTTTGTGGTCTCAGTCAACTTCCTAGTGGCCAAGCAGCCACAAATAAACAAACAACACACACACAAAAATCATAACCACAATTTGTAGCCTTGTTGGAAAACTCAATAGAGCTTTATAATAATTCAAGTTTCATATTAAGATTTCATGGCATTGAACATAGTAAATTTAAAAGACAATGTTAAAAATCCTATTTTCAAAAACATTTTCTTAATGGTGTTATTAGCAACAATGCAGATGAATCAAACAAAAATTGAAGATCATTATCTGTGTTGTTTACATTTTGCATTTCATTCAGAAAAGGAAAATAGACCACTCAGTTTTACTTTTATTTCAGTTCAGTTTTACTCTGTAGCTTCCCTGCACTAGTACAATGCTATAAAGTTTAGGATGAACACACTACAGGAAATTAAAAATAAACTTGTTTTCATTCATATTTAAATAAAACATCTATAAATATCAGATTTTATAAAAATTATATACAAAACTGATTTTTGGACTTAAAAACCATGTGATAGTTTCTCTTTAAATATATTTATACTAATTTTATAATGGCTAGTCTTGTGTTAGTACCATGGATATACTAATTCAGGAACAATCACAAGATTCTTTTCGCAAGCCAGCTTTGCAGAGATGGCAAATGTGAACTTCAGAGCGAGAGTGGGTGACAGCCACTGACTTACAGAACTGTTCCACCCATTTAGTGACATCAGCACTGGCCTCAGAGCAGATGATTTATTCTCCTTCATTATGAAGGGAGAATAAGGCTAGTTGCTGTCCAAACAAGGAAAGTAAGGACTGGCTCTTAGAGGAAGGAGTACCTACATATTATCTCACTTGAGTTGCCTTTGAGATCAGGCCAAATACATAAGGGCCTTCAGAAGTCTCCTGTGAGGGGGCAGACTAAAAATTTATTTAAAACATGTTTGGAAATGAAAACTGTCAGAGCTGAGAAAGGAATGCAGAACTTCTTAGCATGATTTTTTTTTTAAATTTAAAAATGGAAATAAAGCTACAGTAATTTGAAATTCTCTTATTGTAGAATTCTCTCTTACCAGTACACATTCACAGTAACTCTGTTGTTTGCAGCAAAGTCCTTTCAAGCATACAAAAGTACCACAAACTAGACAAACAGCAGGATCTTTAGGAACCTTGGTACAGACAGTACAAGTCTTTCTGTGATAATACTGGAAGATGGTATTATAATTTTCAGGCAACTGAAGGAGACATGGCAAGTCCCACTTAGGCTCTTGTATAAGCAAAACCTAAAAAGAAAATGATAGAAATATTTATCAGTATTGCATGTATATTTATCTGTGCTGTGAGATTTAGAACTACAGAATATAAATGTAAGAACTGTTTTTAAAGGAGGGAAATGTACTCTTCGAGATGGCCCATTCTTTCTACTGCATTCCACACAAGCACTGAAGTGTCCTTTAAATGCTTTCTGGCTTCCTATGGAGACTATTAATGCTGCATTAAGACTTCAGCCAGAGAGCATCACTCAAGAGCAACATGCTTCTTCTTGCCTCAAGGAGCTCAGCATACTCATATACATTGCTTTAGTAAGGTTACAAATGGACTACTGACTGCCTTTCCTCAGGGCACAATGCATTACACCTTCTAAAGGCAACAAACTTCACAGGTAAAACATGGGGCTTAAAGTCGTGTTTACTTTGGGGATTTGCCCTGATTATAGCCATTAGTGGACAGCCAGTGACATAGCTGCGCCACTGCCAGTCCCTAGCATAGACAGGCAAAGCTGCTACTTGTACTGAAATTTGGGGCCAAAAACAGTAGGGTAAAGTTAGGCTCTGAAACTGATGTCTAGGAACTTGTTTGATTTTCAAACATATTGAGCACTCAACAATTCCCAGTTAAATTGATGGGAACTGCTATTCCCTATGAGGTCAAAGGGAACTGCTGGATACTCAGTACATTTAAAAATCAGACAGGTGCCTAAATATTAGTTTCAGAGTCTAACTTTACTCTCTTATTTTTGAAAAACTTCGCCTAAAATTTTTAAAGAGCCAATAATACATTACCATTGAATCTATTCCATTTTTTGCAGGTTACCCACTTAAAGGCACACATGTGTGAGGAATTTCTTACAAATTACTGTTCTGCTATTTCACAAGAGTTTGTTATAAAAACTGAAAGAGGTCTTATTTGAAAAATACAGTAAAACAGCAGTGTTCTTTTTCAAACATAAAAACGATATCAATAGTTTTATGACCATGGCTCAATGGTCTATTGAATGAATCAGATCTACTGAGGGCAAGAACATTTTGTGATTACCATTAGGGTTCAAGTTTTCATAACAAAGTTGTACCTGTAAAATATGCAAGTGAAACAGATGCAAACACAAAACACACATGTTGTGGGTTCAACTATGCATTTTGCCTCCTTATTTTATCATGATAAATTTAAAACACAGCATTACACATACACACTCAGCGTAACTAGAATCAAGTAATTCCATTCTTACACATCAGCACTGTATGGGGGGTGCAAATTTTTTTACGTACCTTCACTTGTTCTGCATGTCTTTCTGCAAATGAAGCCAATTCTAAGCACCACTGCGATATCATATTAAATGCTGGCACTGGCCAATCAAGGCAAGAGGCACTGGTGAATTGATGTGGTGACTGAAAAGATGATGGTAATAGACCCAGGCAGTTTGCAAGAACTGTAAATTCTTCATCTTCCTTTTAGACATGAAACAAGAAAGACTTGATCATTTTGTGTTATAAACTCAAAGCACAGCACAGCACTGTATGTATCAATTCCATATCAATTAATATGTAAGTGACTGGGAGGGAGCACGGTGGACTGAGGCTCTGCTGCACCTGATTCTCCAGTGGTGTAAAATCCCAGAGGGACCTTACATCAGAGGTGCACGTTAAAGCTGCCCCTGAACTTAAGTGAAGTGGAGAATGAAACCCATAAAATGTTAGCTTACAGTTCACAGACCTAAGAGTGAAGTCTAGTTTGAATGGAAGTGCTGTATTCTCTACAAATTCAGAACAGGTTTTAAGATTACTTTGGTGATATATCTGAGAGGCAGATAAACCGCTGTAAGGCCCCGATGCTATAAACACACACGTGCTTAATTTTAAACACAAGTAGTCCTACTGATTTCAATGGAACTACTTACATGCTTAAAGTTAAGCACATACGTACATGTTTAGAACTGAAGCCTAAATTGATAATTAGAGAAAAGAAAGAAAACATAAAATAAGACCATACATTTATGCAGAGCACATTGATAACACAGGGATGAAATGAATGGGATAAAACAATACAGGAAAAGGGTAGAAAGAGAAAAATGTGAAGTATTCATAAATGAATTAGAGTATGTCCAAGATGCATGCCAGCCAGCAACAAGTATATGATTAGGAATAAAATAATAATAATAATAATAATAATAAAAGACCAATTTGGATAAATATATGCAGAGTAATCCAGGGTGAGAGAGAAGAGGCTGCAAAGTATTAAATGACAGATGATGAGAGGACAAATTATAGAATGAAGGGAGTGTAAAAATGGAAAGAAAATTTAAGTAGGAGAAAGTAAAAGAGGTTGCACAAAAGATTAAGCCAAAGATTAACACATTTTTCATTGGAACAATAGAAATCAGCAAAGGAGACATACAGCTTTTAACAAATATAGAATATAACTGATTGACAGAAAAGATATTACAAATACACATATTATTTTGTAAAATAGGACAAGAGATGGATAACAGAAACAAGATCAGGAAAATATACACTGAATGAAATCAGGATTGTTTCCAAATGGGTATGAATGAAATGCCTGAGAGTCATCAAGTTCTAAGGCAAGACAAGATTCACTGCAGAATTATGGGGTGAAAGTTGCAAGAGATACAGGGCAAACATACTTGATCAACTGGCAAAACATATGGATAGAAAAGAGCTATTTACTAGGATCCCCTGCCAATGAAAGATTAGTAAATGCACAGCAGATAACGTTTTTTCCAGTCTAGTTTTAAAATACAACAAGAAGGGTTCTAATAGTTTTTCTATGGAGATCATTTTACTGTCTAGTACATCTCCTTGGTACATTCTAGTCATACTAAATTTTCCATTTAATTTCTTACCATCACTCCCAATTATTCCCCATTTCCTATGCTATGTTATTTTTCCCTTTTCCTCCTTAGTGTCCTTTAAATAACTCTAAACTTATGCCATCCATTAGTCTGTTTAAGCAGATGCAGGTTGCTATGGCAGAACAGGAGCTATTGCTGGTTCTGGGGAGCATTAAATACATACAGTCAGACGTGCATACTGTAGTCCGATGGATGCTAGTAGTTTTTTCGGGTGGTGGCTAGTAAGACTGTCCAGAATGACTCCATCTTGAACATGGGAGTATGTATATGAAGGGTAAGGACCATCTTTTGACTATGAAGTAACCCTAGTAGGACCATGAGAATTGCTGGTCTGACGAGAAAGACATCCCTGTTCCTATCGCTTTTCTAATTTAACTTGCATCAGTTCAAGTACATCTAATTTTCCACTTGCATCAGTTCAAGTACATATTAAGCAAAAACCCATCCAGCTAGAGACTGAGTTTGTCCACTTGCAGAAGAAAAAAGGAACAGATGACGAATATATTTTAAAAATGAGTTTTGTGAAATATGGAGACTCATTAGGAAGAGAAATACAGAAAGACGACTACAGTCGTCCAGAGCTGCAGAAGAAAAGGGTCTCTCAGCTACAGTGGCAATACTGTGCAGAAGGACTGATTTAGGAGACCATTGCCAGAAGAAAGTGGTGGGATAAGGTCAAGATCTACTGAATCAATAAAAATTGAAGGGCAATAGAATATAGAATGACTACAGTAGTCTAGAAAAAGAATAGGAGAAAGGGTGAGATGAGTTGCAGTCAAGGCTGGCCCACAGCTCTACCCTTCCTACTCCTCACTGGAAAGGATAGGGGAGGAACAGAACTGCTCTTTTTCTATCTCCCTTTTAGCACAGGGAGCTGGCCAGCATCTGTGTTTATTCTCTTCCAGGAAATATGTGGCAGTTGTCTTAAACACCACCACTGAAGAGAAAGAAGGTGGTACCCAGCTATTTAAAGACCACCTCCTGCTCCTCCAGTAGAACCAATGACCGCTGAAATGGCTACTTGGGTTTCATGTAACTCCCAAGGTGGCCAGAGATAAGGAGCGAAAAAAGGGGAAAAAGCCTGTCCCAGACCTCACCCCTCCCACCAATTTGGGTATCTAAATTCTGGCAGGAAGCATGAAAGAAACATGGAGAAGATCAGCAGCAGCAGCAGCAGGCATTGTAAGAACCCTGTCTGAGGATCTGCCCAGAGCCAGAGCAAAGGAAATGTAGCATCATCTGAAGTGCAGAGGAAGGTTATACAGTTCCATACTAATGCCAATAACAACTTTGTGTGTGTGCGCCACTTCTGGAGAAGAAGTCTCCTGCCTGCACTATTATGGCATCCTTTGCAGGTGTTGCCATTGCTGCATCCACTTTAAATGATCATGATGCAAACGGTTTTGGTTGTTGGCTTTAGTTTTTTGCCTTTGCTGGTTCATTCTCCTTCTCTACTTGTCTATAATGACTTTCAGCAGATTTCTTTGTTTCCCTTTTTAAGGTCTGGGTTAAATATTACTTGCAGGTAACTTAGCCTCATCTCGCTCAATTTGAAAGCCAAGTGTCTTGATCACCCTCTTTAACACGGTCTCAATTTTACCTGTCCCTTTTAAAGATGGGCCTCAGAAGTCATTCTTATTATTTTAGAGGCAGACTAGTGCTATCACTTCTCACAGACTCAGGAAGCCAGACTGTGAAACAAATGAATTCATTTTGGAGAAATTTATTTAAAGCAGGGAATTCTTGATAGATATTTTCTCCCACTGGCCTTCAAGTTCACATCCAATGGTTGCTGTGACTATGCACGGGACTGCTCTCCTCCCCCACTATTCCTCTGGAAGAGCTTGGAGGGATGTGGCTGCTCCCTAAGCCTCCTTCAGGGGCCCTGAACCTTTCCCTTTATGCACACATACTGCAAGGACAAGTACTGCAGGAAAAGCAAAGGCACTCCTTTTGTCATACAGCAGGTCTCTTCAGCTGCTGAGTTCATGTTAATAAGCTACACGGTGAAGAAGAAGAGATCCCTGTGCTGTGGAAGTAAAACCAGTTAAACTAATTAAACTAAAAAGAGCCCTGAAGTTATCCTGTCAGCAAGAAGTAAGATACATTTGATCAAAAACCCAGTCCTATGAGAAGAATTCACAATAGGAATAGGACAGAAGCAAAGGCCTGGTCTACACTGGGTGGGGGAGGGAGGGGGGGAATCAATCTAAGATACGCAACTTCAGCTACAAGAATAGCGTAGCTGAAGTCGACGTATCTTAGATCGACTTAGAATCACTTACTTCCCGTCCTCGCGACACGAGATCGATGGCCACTACTCCCCCATCGACTCCGCTTCCACCTCTCGCTGTGGTGGAGTTCCGGAGTTGACGGCAGAGCGATCAGGGATCGATTTATCGCATCTTCACTAGATGCGATAAATCGATCCCCGATAGATTGATCACTACCTGCCGATCCAGTGGGTAGTGTAGACGTGGCCAAAGGCAGGATCACTAGTTACTCCGGATTTCCCTTGACTAGAAGCCAGAAGTCTGAGGAACAGGTGGTTGGCAGGTCACAGTGCCACCTGCTGGAAGCAGATAAACTTCTGAGGGAAGAAGACCCTCCCAAACATACAGGATTGTCAGACATATCTTTGAGATGGAATATTACTATAAATGAAAAATACATCTTCCCTATCTCCATTCCCCTATGCACAAAATGAACTCCCTAGCCCCATTTATTAAGCCCTACTGCCTCGCCACTCAAATCTCTATTAAAAATTTTATCTGATCTTAAAAATAACTTTTGGACATTTACATTTTTTTTACACCCCCACACCCCCATCCACCCACTCTCACAAAATAAAAGAACTTTAATAAGGTTGCAAAGTTAAAACACTCAAAAGTTAGGAAATGCCAGAATTAAGGTGGCCCTGGCTAGTGTATTAAAATACAGTATCTCTTAATTCTTGATGGAATTGTTTTTAACACATTACTTGCACAAAGAAGAAAATTCTGTGGAGGTTGAGATTAAACATTGGGGGGGGGGGTGTTTTTTAGCATCAATGTACGCAAAATAAAGTTACACCATGGCCAGTGATTTCACTCTATATTTTGTCTTTTGCATGCAAAAAAGCCAATTCTGAAACCTTTCTGCTCACATATCTCCCAGAGAAGCCCACAGGAGGTTATGAAAATGAAGAGGAGGAAGTATCTAGCATATAATATATTGCAAAGTTAGCAGTTCTTCTTGCCATGACACCTTCTACAAAAATATGCAAAATATAGTAAAACATTCTCTAGAATCTTACAATGTATCTGAAGTCTTTCATGTATGTCAGACATGAAGCAATGTTACAGCTAAACAAATATCTGCTCTAAATAATACAAAATGTTGGACCTTTTCTCTTTTGAGGGTGGCGTAATACATGTTTCAATTATAGTATATAAAACTTTCAACAGAAAAAAACAGTGTCATCACCTCCCTCCCCGTATTGTACCTGACAACTGGGTAAATCCCCTCCAAAAAGATGATGTTGAAGAAGGCAGGTGATCCTGAGGAAAGGCAGGCAGAACTGCTGCAGATAACACTCTATTGAGTCAGGAGACCAAACACTAGGGCTAACCTAGAGTGAAAAGAGAGGTTATTAAATTCTGCTTTCCAAATTCTATGTTCCAAAGGCTAGTAGTTCACTTATAATCTCAAGTGATTTTCTAACAAATCTAGGATATAGCACCTTCCAGTTAGGCATTCTCTTTCTCAAAAAGCTGCTTTATACATAAAGCCAACTTTAACAGAAGCAAAGGCTTCTGGTCCGTTAAGAAACCAAACAAATAACTAGATAAATTACCCCAGAGGAATGGGCTTTGATCTGAAAAAGAGGACCTTTATCAGTCTGTAGCACAAAAAAAGAAAATTTCTTCAAAATACCGTTTCAATGGTTCTCACGCCAGTTAGGTTAAAATATGTATATAGATTGAATGGAGATAAATGTTGGAAAAACTATAGTGAGAGATTTTATGCATATGGTGGACATGTCCAGTCATTAAAGAATATGGGGATGTGATTTGTAACCAAATATTACGAATTGCTGAATATTTATTATCAAATGATCCTTTGGTAATGCTCCTGGGGCTTCCTAGCAGAAGTGGTCACACCCAAAGATATTAAGAATTAATCTCTCATCTGCTAGTAGCCGCTATATTACCAATAGCCTCCCACTGGAAAAAGAAAAATAGTTCAACACTAGAGGAATGATTTAAAAAAATATGGGTGGTGGATGTTATGGAAAAATTAACATATCAATTATGCACCCAGCAAAACAGACAGAGGACAATAGATGCTTAGGTATTTTTTACCATTCAATTCATTACTCAGACAAAATATATTCACTGCAAAAAAAAAAAAAGCAGCACACATGTCCAATATTTGATTATTAACATTTATAGACATGCCTGGTTTAATAGAGTCAGTAGTTTCATTCAATTTAATAAAATCACCAGAAATAACGCATGCTGGGTGGTACAAAGAGGCTCACTGTAATTTGTTAGCATCCTGCTAAACAAAGAGATTTAATGACTACATTACTGCATAATATTTCCAAAAGAAACAAAAGGTCATTTTGTTTCTATTTACATAGTAATGATTTGTAAACCTGTTAAAATTGTCTAAACAAAACTGTCAAAAAATACCATTGCTAATTCTTCAGTTTCTCCTTCCTCAAACATCTTCCCTTTAGAGAGCTCAGAAATCACATGACTCAGTAATGCTTCCCAAGACTTTTCTCCATTGGATGTATTCTGTGAATAAAGAAAAAGGCAGACTCAAATTGCATCAGTCATACAAAATAAGGAGAAAATTGTTTCTGTAGAAGCTGCAAAGGTGAAATATATTTCCTTTAAAGCAACACACACATTCTGACTCAAAGAGAAGAGATACATATAATATTGGAAGGGTGATGTTTTAAGCACAAATAAATACTGCATAACAATACACAGGATGTAGAAACTGAAACAATATGTGGATAGTGAAAAGCTCCTAAAATCAAATACAATTCAGATGGAATATATTTAGCATATACAGTGAGGTTAAGTGGCAGTTTTGAAACTGTAATTTGCTATAATGCGTTAATTAAACTGAACCAAGAAATGCTTGAAATTTAGATGTATTGAATGGGAAAGAAGCTATCAGAAAATTTAATGCTATGTAGAGAATGGGTAACATTTATACAGACAGGGAAAAATTCAATGGAATTTATTTTTTTAATCAGTCACTTAGCTTTGTGCCATAATAACTGTGTGTCAAGAAAGCTAATAATTACAGAAAACCATGAGAAATAAGCAGCATATTTCCATAAATGTCTTCCTTGAAATTACACAAAAATAGCCACAAGAAGAAACAATATCAGATACAAACTTCAGTTCATGTGAGAAAAGTATAAACATGATCAACAGAAAGACAAAATGTTGCCAGGACGAATATTTTAAAAAATACCAAAACAAATGAAGTGGGTTGTAATATGTAAAAGCTCTACCATACAATGCTGTATAAAAATTGACATTCACTTCCCTAATGTACAACAAGGTTAATCATCTCTTTCTAGGAGTTTAAACTCCTCACTGAGGGTGAAATTCACCGCAGGGGCCAGGCCAGATCCCTTTTCCCCATTTAGGCCCTTAGCTCAGGCTCTAAGCCAATGGTCTCCAATCTATTTTGTTGGAGGCTCCTCTTGTGATGATTTGGCAAAGAGATGTTCCTCTTTTCACCCCGTGTTCCATCTCTCCAGGACTCTCAGCACCACTATATGTCCTTTCTTCTGCCCATTCACACTCTCATCTACCATTTCCAGCCTAGCCTTAACCCTGGTCTTTAATTTCTTTCTTAAAATCTTTTTTCTTCTTCTGCTCCCTCCTCATTACTGCTTCTCCTTCCTTATTCCCCCAGTCACCAAAAGGCTACATGCAGCTTGCAGAGTGATTAGGGCTTCCCTGGGCTGGGTTTCAGATAATCTCATGGCCGAGCTGAGTATGAAAAGGAGTAAAGAAAACCAACTTGACATTGAGCTACTACCTGAACCTGTAGCCCTGTACACATGCCAGCGGTACTAAGGCATCTGCCAGAAACAGGCAGGGAAGGCAGGCTGCTGTCAGGAGCTACCAGAGATGCTTTAATTGCCACTATTGGACTATGTCTGCTGAAGGGTGCAGTGGGTAGTTCTGTGTCCAGTGGGTAGTTCTCTGCCTCTCTCATGCTTTACCTAAAGTGGCGTATGAAGTGGTCAGTGGGCTCTCTGTACCCAAAGCGGGGTGGGTGGGTGGGTGGGTGTAGGTCTGTCAACCTTCAACCTTCTTGAATTGACAGACTTTCAGTTACCATTCACTTTGATTTACCTACACAAACCCTGAACAGCCTTCAGCAGCAGGGTGTCATATAATGTAAAACTACTACCCACATAACTTTATTAACGTCTGTCAGAGACAGGCATGCCAATGAAAATGCCAGTTTTTCTTTCTAGAATACAAAAATACGTTACCAATACATATTTAGCTGCATATGTCAAGAGGTTTCAGCACTTGTGATTCTCAGTGCCTTTAGGATGAAAAAACTCTGCTACTTCATAAATCCATTTGCTGATCCATGAACATAATTTGCAACCCTAAGGCACAAACTACCTTATGTGCTAAAAAAGCTATTATTCTACTAGAGAGAGAAAATCTTAGCATGTAGCAAACCTGACTACAGTGTGCCATCATTCTCTATTTTCATACAATAAAATATTTCATTGTAGATAGCTGTTGAAACATTTAAAATATATGTTCAGATAAAACTTGACCCATTCTACTAACATTTTATGAAGGATAAAAAAGCTGCCTACATTTATCAACTTGACTGTGAAAAAATATAAACTGACAGCACTTTCAAGCACTCTCTGTCACAGATTTATACCTGTAAAATTGTCTGTCACTTAGGTCTCATTTAGATAAACAAAAAAGTGCACAGACCTCATGCTAAAATTGTGGGTTTGAAATTGAACACTTATTATGACAGTATCCTATGAAAAAATATTTATTTAACAATAATGCAGCATCCATCCTATTGCACAGTATCCTCAGATACCAAATAGCACATAACAAAATTTCGTTACTTAGCCCCCTCTGGACAAACTACTGACTTGCACTTAAAAACTGTAGTGTTGTATGTGCTGACAAGCATGGCCAATTTGTGCTTACATGGGAAAAGTAGGCCAGGTGTCTCAGTTTCCTTATAAATACTACTAACGGCAGGAAGGAGGATTACCTGCCTGGCCCACAATATTGCTAAATTCCTCCTCTGGTTCCTTTCTCAGTTGTGCATCACATATTGCATATTTTGAGAGGATTGCACATGGCTAGTAATTAATAACTATGAACAAAACTAGAAAATTCCATATTTTCTTTGCAGACAACTTGCTTTTTTATTTACTCAAGTAAGTATATTAGATTGCTGTCTGGTACATCTAACAGGACTTCAATTTTACAGTGAGAGGAATACTCTATTCTATTCCATTATATCTAGCTAAAGAATCAGTTTAACAGAAAGTCTTATTCCCAGTCTATAAATCAGTTCTTTATCAATGGCACATTGTGAAACTTCCAAAACCTCTTCATATAAAAGTGTCTTTATCTGATTTCCACTGTTCCATTCAAACACAAAGTTACACACACAGAAAAGAACAGGCAGGACTTTCTGTTCATGAGAAGCAGAAGAATAATCTTCTGCACTGGGGGAATGACCAATTGTACCATGGTTGGACCTAATGAAGAATTTTGTTTCTATTCCAACAGTTAATTAACAATTTCCAATAACCAATTTTGAGATCTAAAGTTGACTTTGGACAGGTCACCTTAAAAATTTCCCTGTCCTGGCAACAACACATTGGCACCATCATATATTAACCAAAAATGTACTAAACCAATCCATACATGGATTTTTTTAAAAATGAAAAGCAGGACTAATGTGTAAAATTAAAATACTACTTGAAATATTTTTATTAGCACTTTAGTAGATTTTAGTGCTCCTGCCAGTGAGGGACTTACACCACTAGACACAGAGGCAGCATGTAAGCTTTTAAGCACAACTCTGCAAATCTATAGTAAAACAATACTAGAACTTTGATATATTACAAAGATACTTACTTATGCCAAAATGTATAGTAGAGTCCACTGAGATTAAGCTAAAAATGAAACAAATCTGATTCACTTGTTACTTGAACAGTAGTTGAACCAGAGATGAAATTCTAATGATGCTAGGCCACACCTATTCTACATTAAGTTCACCACTGAATTGATACAATATACTAATAAATCCTTCATAAATTTAATAACAGGTTTCAGAGTAACAACCATGTTAGTCTGTATTCTCAAAAAGAAAAGGAGTACTCGTGGCACCTGAGAGGCTAACCAATTTATTTGAGCATAAGCTTTCGTGAGCTACAGCTCACTTCATGAAATGAGCTGTAGCTCATGAAAGCTTATGCTCAAATAAATTGGTTAGCCTCTCAGGTGCCACAAGTACTCCTTTTCTTTTTGATAAATTTAATAGACAATCTTATCAATATTTAGTTTTTAGTAAACTGACCAACCTTTTTCAGAGCTCCTGAGTTCTTCCATGCCACCCTGTCTTCAGCGCTGCATTTTACAGAAAATGCTGCTAGGGCTTGGGTATACAATAATGTAAACAGCACCTTTACAATGCAGGTAAAGTGTTCTATAAAGTAAACAAAGAGTCATTGTCTTTCACATTTTTTAACCCATGACTTCAGTTTATTATAGACCAATTACACAGTCTCTTTCAATTTGCAAATAAAATGCTTCTCCAATGAACAATCAATTCAATATGAAAAAATCCAAAGAGCACAAAATCATTTTTAAAGTACAAGCTTTGGGACTCTCCCACCTCACAGGGTCCTAGAGGCCAGGCTGCAGCCCGAGCCCTATGAGCCCAAGTTGGCTGGCACAGGCAAGCCGTGGGGTTTTCCTTGTTTTGTTTACATACCCTCCGTACGTTAGAAAGTTATGGCAGACAGCCCTGGAGGCTGTGAAGTCTTCAATGTACAAAAGAGGTACAGTGCAAGTATACTTTCATTTCCCTGAAAATTCACCTCAATCTTGATCAGCAGTGACTTCCTTCTAGGGGCTTCACAACATTTGTCATGCTCACGTTATTGTAAAGAATTACTGATAAGATGTTCACCACAATCAACTGAAGTTGTAGACTAGAGCAAATTGTCTATCTTATCATGTCCGCAAACCTGATTCAAATATCTGGGTTAATCACAGTTCTAACAAATACTGAAATAGGTGCTGAATGACCCAAATAATCACAGTAACAGGGGCATTCAGCACATTTTTTTTAGCTTAATTCCTGACTCTCCACTTTCATTTTTCAGATACTGAAATTCCAGACCCGCCACAAGTCACTAGTTCCTACTTAATACAGTACCACACCTGTGCCTGAACCTTAGTAGAAAACAGAGCTGGGATGTGGAGCTAAGATAAATCCTGTTGTATTCTTATATATAAAAATATGAATTATGTTTTTTAGAAAGAGCTTTCTCTTTTCTTTCAGAAGCCCTCAGAATTGTATTTAGATATGTATGCATACCACACCCACCCACCCACACTATAGATATATAGATTACATAGACAGACAGGACATCTCTCCCTACAGGAAGACTCCAGTCTGCAGTGGGTACAGGGAACTGCTCTGAAATCAGCTGTGAGCAGCTGGCAATCAGAGGCAGAACGAGACGTCACAATATTTGAAAGAGAAGAAAGGTGGAAGTGAGGGTTAAGGTGCAGATGTGCTAAATGTCCCTTTTTCTCATCTTATTAGAGGCTTACAGCACTTCCTGCTCCAAACAATTTCATTTATTTTCAATTTTGCAGATCAACTTTAAAACTTAAGTTTGCACGACCTACCCCTTTCCTACTTCAATTCAAATCAGTCCCATACTAAGGGGACAATCTTCCATACTAGCATCGATGTAACTCTGATTCCTATTAAAAATAACAGGAGTTAGGCGCTTAAAACAAGTGCTCCCCCAGATTTTGGTTCACTTTTAGTTACATAATATGATGCAACAACAAACCAAAACTGGCTTAAATTCATTCCTCCTTAACCAAGGGCTGAGTGAGCTTTGTGCATGAAAACATACAGGAGTTGACGTTGATTTAATTAAGTGCTTATCCAGCATATAAGCAAGACTGAGGGGGTGCAGAGGGGATGTTGGGTCCTCGGACCCAACATTGGACTGCAGGATTCATTTGTGAACTAGTGTCCATTTTTGTCTTTTTGTTTAGTAAATGCTCACAAGAAATCCAAACACAGACAGAAACCTATGGATTTTCACATTCTTTAAACACTATCTAAACAGCATATATTTACTAAGCACAATTTACATCTAAATGGTCTATGTCATTGAAAAGGTACTAGTTTTTGTATAACCATATGCGTCCCATATTAAACACACCAATGCATGGGCTTTACTTCTTATCTCAACATAATTACACTAGTTTTCTTATAATGGATTTCATAGTATATGTCATCTTCTACTCCCACATCCTCCCCAGAGAGAGGACAATCTCCTGAGCCTCTATCACAGCCCCCCACAACCCAAGCCCTTCTTTTGTTCCTCTTCCAGAGGCTCCATCTACAGACCAGCCTTCTTCGATTCACGCAGGGAAGGAGATCCACAGTTTAAAGGCCATGCATGCGCACGCACACTCGCAGCTTTACATGGCTACATCTACAGACAATTGATTCCATTCTAGTTTAGGACTGAGCTCAGGTCCTCAATTCTGATGCCCCTTGTGGCAGTACATAGAGATCTGAGCCAACAAGAGACTGTGTATTAATTTTACACCATGAAAGTGTAAATGAAAAGAAATACAACTTCATATTTCTTACTGTAAAACTGGGACACCCTCCTCACCCAGTCTGCATAGCCACTACCTTTGTCTCCCCTTCAAATCTCTTAGTAAGACTTACCTCTGTCATGTTGCCTATGATAGCAGGACTCTGTCATGATGCCTAGTGATAATAGCTAGGGAGGTGGCCTTCCTTAGAGTTTCTCATGCACCTGTTCTAATTTTTTTTTTTTAAACACACTCCAAACAGTGCACCTAGGATAAGATTGCGTACGTAAGCGATAAATGTTACACTTGTCTTCCTCCTCCTTGTCATTCACTTGTATTCTACACCCAACTGTCATGTCTTAACCTCTCTGGATGATAAGGTCTGTGGGGCAGGGGCTATACTATAAGTGTGTACAGCACACTGGGTCCCCAGTCCAGTTTGGAGCTCTGGGCTCTACTGCAGTACAAAAAAGTAACAATGATCATAATTAGGGGCCTATCAATTTCACAGCAGTGAAAAACGCAACACGGACCCGTGAAATAAGCCCTTCCCCGTTAAATCCGATGTCTCCTTGTTCCTAGGAGCACCCCAGCAAAGGGGGATCCTAGTTCCAGATAAACCTTGTCCATCCCCTGCATAGCTGCTCGGGTGGAAGGAGGGGCGAGAGAGACCAGACCCACATCTGGGTGCCTCCCCCTGCTGCAGGATGCTCTGGGACTGGGCAGCAGCCCTGGAGGTTCCTGTCACTGGAGGAGGCTTGTGGAGTTGGATCTGATCTTCCCTGTGCTGCTAGGAACACCCCAGCAAAGGGGGCTCCTAGCTGCTAGTCCAGGCAGGCTGGGGCAAGACAGGACTTGCTCTTTGGAATCTCTCCTGGCTGCAGATAGCTCCACACCCCTCCTCCCCACTCTGTTCAGCCCTGAAGGCAGCACTGAAATTAGGGTGACAATCCCAATACGCCCCCTTACAACAGATTTGTTACCCCCCCCCTTCCAATACCCTTTCGGGTTGGGACACTGTGAACAGTTACAACACTGAAATTTCAGATTTAAACATCTGAAAACATGAAATTTACCAATTTTCAAATCCTATGGCTGTGAAGTTGACCATAATGGACAGTGAATTTGGTAGGGCCCTACTTATAATGACATTATAGGATAACTACCACATAGATTAAATATAAACTTTTTGCATGTCCATTTTACACATTATTATTGCTGAAATTAAAGATCTATCATGCTTTTGTTGTTCTACTTACAAAATACTTGCATTGTTTGCATTAATAGTAAAAGATGAATTTTTTTTTCTGATGTGCAGAAATTTTAGTAGAAGCCAGAATTTAGCAGAACCAATTTAAATTACTTGGTAACATCAAAAGAATTAGGTTAAGAATTTACAATTTGCAGAAAATGTGATTTATACAATGTACAGCAGTAAAATAACGAAATATTTCACATAAAATACCTCAATACATACATAATACAGAGATACCTTGCAGAACTGCTAGGATTAGGGGTCTACCAGCCTTTCCTTTATAAACTCTGTTTTCGAGCAGGCTTTATTGTAGGCTGTGTAAAGGGACACTCAAGAATTTGGAGCCCAAAATGTTGTTTTTGTTTAAAAATTTATTTTAAAAATCCAGTAGAAATAGCTGTGAAAAGCATTCCTTAGTGGTGTTGAAAACCCAAACACCAACAGCATGGCAATAGTTTCACCCTTGCTAATGATAACCTAGTCACAATAATACATAACTCCACCTTCTATCTGGATAATAGCAGTGCAGTCTATTTTGTTATGGAAACATCAACCCTGAAAGGACTGCACCTGGCGCAGAACGCAGCAGCAGGTCTCATCACGCACAAACGTTACTGAGAGCACATCAGCCCAGTGTTGTTCTCCTGCCACTGACTCCCTGTAGAGCATGTGTCATAAATATAAAGGGAAGGGTAAACCCCTTTGAAATCCCTCCTGGCCAGGGGAAAGCTCCTCTCACCTGTAAAGGGTTAAGAAGCTAAAGGTAACCTCGCTGGCACCTGACCAAAATGACCAATGAGGAGACAAGATACTTTCAAAAGCTGGGAGGAGGGAGAGAAACAAAGGGTTTGTGGGTCTGTCTGTAGTCGTCTTGGCCGGGGACAGAACAGGAATGGAGTCTTAGAACTTTTAGTAGGTTATCTAGCCAGGTATGTGTTAGATTATGATTTCTTTAAATGGCTGAGAAAAGAATTGTGCTGAATAGAATAACTATTTCTGTCTGTGTATCTTTTTTGTAACTTAAGGTTTTGCCTAGAGGGGTTCTCTATGTTTTTGAATCTAATTACCCTGTAAGATATATACCATCCTGATTTTACAGGGGGGATTTCTTTATTTCTATTTACTTCTATTTTTTATTAAAAGTCTTCTTGTAAAACACTGAATGCTTTTTCATTGTTCTCAGATCCAAGGGTTTGGGTTTGTGATCACCTATGCAAATTGGTGAGGCTTTTTATCCAACATTTCCCAGGAAAGGGGGTGGTGCAAGTGTTGGGAGGATTGTTCATTGTTCTTAAGATCCAAGGGTCTGGGTCTGTAGTCACCTAGGCAAATTGGTGAGGCTTTTTACCAAACCTTGTCCAGGAAGTGGGGTGCAAGGTTTTGGGAAGTATTTTGGGGGGAAGGACGCGTCCAAACAGCTCTTCCCCAGTAACCAGTATTAGTTTGGTGGTGGTAGCGGCCATTCCAAGGATAACGGGGGTAATATTTTGTACCTTGGGGAAGTTTTGACCTAAGCTGGTAAAGATAAGCTTAGGAGGTTTTTCATGCAGGTCCCCACATCTGTACCCTAGAGTTCAGAGTGGGGGAGGAACCTTGACAGCATGATGTTAAGTTTAAGATCTGCATCCTGATTCTCAGAACACTAAACAGCCAGGCACAGGATACCTAAAATAGCTGGTCCCTTAGGGACCAGAACTGCCCTCAATGTGGCTCCACTCCTCTGGTATCTGCCTCAAGGGTGAAGCCCATCTGTACAGAAATCAAGGCTTTCCTGGGGGCTAGCCCATACTGTAGAACTCTCTCCTGCAGGATCTAAGGAGTATCACAAACTGCACCATAGTGCAGCACAAACGCAAGACTTATTTTTTCAGTCTTGCATTTTCTAAGAACAGTATTACCACATTAGCTTACTTTTAAAAACCATGCACACTAACAATACGTTTTCGCCTGGGAGTAAGGAGCAGTACAGGAATGAAGAGGAACTGCATTTGATAGATATTTGTCTACTTGTTTCATTTCATAATTCTAGAAGGAACTAAGATACAGTGTTGGGTGCTGTGAAATAACCTAAGTAGAACAGAGTCGGAACTGAAAGATTAAACTGATTTTAATGGAATGGAGAATGACTTAAATAAACCAGTCTAGTTTCTCTCCAACCTGAGCAAAGTACATGAGGTCAACAAACATCATAAATGGTAAAAATAAAATAAGTTTTTAAAATATATTTTAATTCTAATAAAGCTATTGTTACAAAGAGCTTTTTTTATATAATATACCTTTTATCTTGAAAGTGTCTCTTTAAATGCCAAAAGAAAAGGAGTACCTGTGGCACCTTAGAGACTAACCAATTTATTTGAGCATAAGTTTTTGTGAGCTACGGCTCACTTATGCATCCGATGAAGTGAGCTGTAGCTCACGAAAGCTTATGCTCAAATAAATTGGTTAGTCTCTAAGGTGCCACAAGTACTCCTTTTGTTTTTGCGAATACAGACTAACACGGCTGCTACTCTGATATCTTTAAATGCCATTTCCTTGATTTCTATTGAGGCCCCTTTGCTTTGCTTTCTTGTGCCATAGGGTGAGAAGTCTTTTCTAAACCCCTCAAAAAATGACAGGAGAGCACATGGCATCTTGCATTCCACTAATCCAAGGCAAGAATAAATGACCCTAGTGGGCTCTTGCTACCAGCAAAACTTAAAACTGCCCTGAGGCAGTCAGAAGAGTTCAAATGCTATATTTGAATTACTTTCGGTTGACCCCCTCCCCTCAAGTCCTGCACCATTGCATAGCTTTCATGGACTTCAGGGTATGTCTACACTGCAGCTGGGTGTGTGCCCCCCCAGCCCCGGTAGACAGACACATTCTAAGTCTGCTCAAGCTAGTGTGCTAGAAAAAGCAGCGTGAATGTTGTAGCATGGTTAGTGGCATGAGCTAGCCACCCCGAGTACAAGCCCGCCCAATCCTCTGGGGCCGTACTCCAAGGCTAGCCTATGCTGCAAAGTCCACACTGCTATTTTTGGTGCTCAAGCTTAAGCAGAGCTAACGCATGCCTGTCTACCAGGGCTGAGAGGCACACTTCCCATCTACAGTGTAGACATAGCAAGTCCTAGTCAATAGAGATTTAGGGTATGTAAATTTTCATCCTAACAAAACTAAATTCAGTCATTGTATTTAGGTAGGTCAAAATGCAGGGGTTTTTTAAAATGTGGTTATGCTTTTTGTACTTTAATTAAAAAAATTAATAAAAATAAAATTTGCAGGTTGGTTTTTTCACAATATGAACTTTAGGCCCTTTGGGAGTCCAACACACCCCCACTCACACTCAAAAGGCAGAAGGTGTTTGCAGTGGGGCATCTACTATAAATAACATATTAATACCTACTATTGTTTGTTGCATGTTAGGGATAAAACAAAGTTATATTAATGAGACCATTGCACATTGGTGTAGTATTCTCATTTTGCATTTACATGACTAAAATATCCAGGCAGTGTGTCTTTTATTATTTGTTAACTGTACAGCTGATTAGGGTGAAACAATTGTGTGCAAAAATCATCCCATTTATCTTTAATATATCTTTACACAACCTACACTGAAGTCCATTATAGAGTTTATAAAGGAAAGGCTGGTGGACCCCCTAATCCTAGCAGTACTGTGATAAGTCATTTATTGATAACTCGGCATATGCCTTTTTATTCGGTCATTTATATAAAATTAAATGTCATATGCTGGAAGGCAACAACTGCAATAAGAGAGCTTGCTGACTAAACACATTCAAAGGAAAAGGTTAGCAATTCTGCATAAACTGGAAATAGTCACCTTACCTAAATAAACCTTTTTCTTTCACTGAAACTTAAACAGATATTTGAAAAAAACATTTTAAAAAAAGGAAGTCAGCATTAAAATGTAAAATAATCCATGAAAGGCTAACCAAAAGCCCTGTGTATACATAATCTACTTTCAGTGTAGAAACTGAAATATTTACTGTTTAAGCTAATACTTTTTCTCTACTTAGTCAAGATACATATCCAGTGATGAAAGATAAATGTTAATGTTCACCTGAGGTGCTGCTGGGCCCTTTATGGTGCCGAAGGAGATTCAGGCTCTAAATGGGCAATGGAGGGAAACATTACTTCCCTTATGATAGGCTACAAGTCACTTAACCTTAGAGTGGCATAAATTAGTGCAGCTCCCAGGCTGCTTTCACAGATGCTCATGCTGAGCTGGTGAAGAAGCAGGAAGCTATAAGCAGTTCTCTGATGGTTCATGCCCACCTCATTCCCGTGGCAAGCTGAGTGCCAAGCTGAACAGAGGAAGAACTGA
Organism: Lepidochelys olivacea; assembly: GCF_965140295.1. Taxonomy (NCBI): domain Eukaryota; kingdom Metazoa; phylum Chordata; order Testudines; family Cheloniidae; genus Lepidochelys; species Lepidochelys olivacea. Next base: position 39,517,034 of record NC_140421.1, on the reverse strand, counting down.
GCTCCATATTTTGGTTATTCAATAGGTTGTGCTCTTCTTTCAGTCAGTACTAGATCAATGTCCTTGCATATTATTGGGGGCACTGTGCTTTCAGACAAGATTTTAAAAAGGATTGCTCTGGCTTGGTCATTAAACCTTCTCCCCCCTCCTACCCCCAAATTATTTGCTAGTTTGCCTGTACAACCTTCATTTGGGCCCCCGGTGTTTATGAATTATGAGACAAGTCTTTTACTACACAATCTCATACTATTTTCTCCACAAGATGTCTGCCTTTTTCTGTTCTGGGAAAAGACAGTTATCTTTTCCGTAACTGGTGTTCTTCAAGATGTGTTGCTCATGTCTATTCCACAATAGGTGTGCACGCTCATCACGTGCACCAGTGCTGGAAGTTTTTCCCCTCGCAGTACTCATAGGGGGAGCACCCACCGCGACTCCTGGAGTGAGGCCTGCCTGGTGCGGTATAAGGGGAGCTGCATGCTCCCCCAACCCTCAGTTCCTTCTTGCCAGACAACTCCGACGGAGGGGAAGGAGAGCGGGATGTGGAATAGACATCCAGGTAACTGTCTTCTCTTCTTCGAGTGATTGCTCATGTGTATTCCATAATAGGTGATTCTAAGCTATATCTGATGGAGGTGGGTAGGAGTTCACACGTTCCCAGGACAGAGGACAGCCTGCCGAACCCTGGCGTCATCCCTGGTTTGGGGGACGATCGCATAGTGCGAGGTGAACGTGTGAACCGAAGACCATGTGGCGGCCCTACAAATGTCCTGGACTGGGACGTGGGCCACGAAGGCAGCCGATGAGACCTGCGCCCAAGTCGAGTGTGCCCTCACAATGGGTGGCGGGGGGACAAGTCCGCTCAAGGTAGAAAGCCAGAGCCCGCCGCACATCGACTGTGTGGAGCTGGCGCTCCTCACTGGATGGGTGAGGCTTGGGGCAGAGGACCGGTAGAAAAATGTTTGACCCATATGGTAGGCGGAGACCACCTTTGGGAGGAACGCAGGGTGTGGGCAGAGCTGGACCTTGTCCTTATGAAAGACCGTGTACGGCGGCTAGGAGGTCAGGGCCCTGAGCTCCGAGACTCACCTGGCCGACGTGATTGCAACCAGGAAAGCCACCTTCCACAAGCGGTGAGACCAGGAGCTCGTGGCCAGTGGTTCAAACGGGGGCCCCGTGAGACGAGCCAACATCAGGTTTAGGTCCCACTGCGGGACCGGGGTTCTAGAATACGGAAAAAGACGGTCCAAACCCTTAAGGAACAGGCCAGTCATAGCATGGGAAAATACCGTGTGCCCTTGCACCAGCGGATGGAAGGCCAATATGGCTGCCAGGTGCACCTCGGCTGATGAGGGCGCCAGGCCCTGGAGGTAATCAAGGATAAGCTGGAGGTGTTGGAGGTAATCAAGGATAAGCTGGATCAGGGCAGCCACCGGGGAGACACCAAGGTCTGCCACCCACCAAGAGAACCCGGATCACTTTGCCAAATAAGCACGGCGAGTGGAGGGCCGTCTACTTTCGAGGAGGATGCGCTGAACCTGTTCTGAGCACGTCCTTTCCTCTCCACCTAACCACTGAGCATCTACGCCGTGAAGTGAAGCGCCTCTAGGTTGGGATGGAGGAGGTGGCCCTGGTCCTGAGGGAGAAGGTCTGGGTGGAGTGGCAACGGCCATAGTGGAGCTACCACCAGGCCCATGAGGGTCCCGTACCAATGCTGTCTGGGCCACGCCGGGGCAATCAGGAGGACTGGGGCCATGCCTGTCTTTATCTTTTCCAGGACCCTGCTGATTAGAGAGAACGGGGGAAAGGTGTAGTGAAGCCAGCCTGACCGGACAGGAGAAAGGCATCGGAGATAGCGCCCCTCCCCAGGCCCCCCCGGAGCAGAACCAGGAGCATCGCCAGTTCTGCCAAGTCATGAGTAGGTCCACCTGGGGAGTTCCCCACCTTCGGAAGAGCCGGTGGGCCACTTCCAGGTGGAGGGACCACTTGTGTTGCGAGGAAAAGTCCCTGCTCAAGCAATCCACCCTCTCATGCCAGGCACCCACTAGGTGGAAGGCCTTCAGGAGGATGTCATGGGTTATACAGAAGTCCCACAGCCTGAGGGCTTCGTGGCAGAGAGTAGAGGATCGGGCCCCGCCTTGCCTGTTATAGAACATCGAGGCCGTGTTGTCCGTGAGGACCCTGACTACCTTGCCTTCCAGGTGCAAGCGGAAGGCCATACACGCCAGCTGCACTGCCCTGAGCTCCTTGACATTTATATGTAGGGTCAGGTCTTGAGCCAACCACAGGCCTTGAGTCTGAAAGATCCCCACATGGGCCCCACAACCCAGGTTTGACGCATCAGACACCAGCGCCAACGACGGGGCCCTGTCCCTGAACAGGACCCTTTGGAGCATGTTGTTTGGGGCGGACCACCACTGTAGGAAGGTGATCACAGAGTCCAGCATGGTGAGGACCTTGTCCATCCTGTTCATGGCCTGGGAGAACTTCAAGGCCAACCAGAGCTGGAGGGGCCTCATCCTGAGTCTAGCGTGACGGACCATGTACGTGCACACTGACACGTGACCCAAGAGTTGCAGGAAAACCCTGGCTGTTGTCACCGGGAATCTTGTGACCGAGTTGATGAGACCTTTCAGAGTCTCAAATCTGTCTGGCGGGAGAGAGGCCCTGGCCGACACTGCATCCAGGAGCACCCTGATAAACTCTATGCGTTGGACTGGGACTAATGTGGACTTGGTATTTTTTACCAACAGGCCCAAGGTGGTGCACGTGGACAGGAGGAGCGCCATGTAATCCCTCACCTGCGACCAGGAGATGCCCTTGACAAGCCAATTTTCCAAATAGGGAAATATCTGGACCCCCCGCCATCTGAGGTAGGCCACTACCACCAACATGCATTTGTAAAGACCCTGGGGGAAGCCGACAGACCAAATGGGAGGACCATGACTTGGTAATGATTCTGTCCCACCACAAAACAGAGGAAGCGCCTGTGCCCCTCAAATATGTGGATGTGGAAGTATGCGTCCTGTAGATCGAGGACAGTGCTCCAGTCCCCAGGATCCAGGGAGGGGATGACGACGGCCAGGGAGACCATGCGGAACTTGAGTTTCACCATGTACTGGTTCAGACCTTGCAGGTCCAAGATGGGCCTGAGCCCCCCTTTGGCCTTCGGGATAAGGAAATAACGGGAGTAATACACCTTGCCCATGAACTCCTTGAGCACCGCCTCTATCGCTCCTAGTCCTAGGAGCCACCCTACCTCCTGCTCAAGCAGATCTTCATGAAAGGGGTCCCCCAAGAGGGATGGGGGTGGGGAATGGTTGGGCGGGGAGGAAGTAAACCCTGGGAGATCGTGTTGAGGACCATCGGTCCGAGGTGAGCCATGACTATTCTGGAAGAAAAGCACACAACTGATTGGAGAAGGGTAGTTTTATTGGGGGTGGATCCCTGGTGAGGACTGGCGAGGTACCCCCGAGCGTCCTGTCAAAAACGACTTTTCCCCGCCTGCTTGCCCAGGCTGGGGGGCAGGCCGAGACCGCCTCTGAGAGTGTCTCTTATAGTCCCACTGCCTCTTATAGGCGGCCCCATACTTCAGGAGGGCAGCCTGGAAGGGAGTCTGCTGCGGCTTGAACTTAGGTTTTGCTGGAGCCGGGACATAGAGGCCCAGAGTCTGGAGGGTCGTGCGGGAGTCTTCCATGCCATGCAGCCTTGTATCTGTTTCCTCTGCAAACAGAGCCTTCCCATCGAATGGGAGATCCTGCATGGAAGACTGCGCCTCGCTGGACAGCCCAGAGACCAGAAGCCATGACGCCTGTCTCATGGACACGGCGGAGGCCATTGATCGTGCGGCCATGTCTGCAGCATCCGAGGCTGCCTGCAGCGACGCCCTAGCAGCCGCTGCCCCTTCCTCCACTAGCGCCCTGAACTTCTTCCTATCACACTCCTGGAGGGAGTCCTCAAACTTGGGCAGGGAGCCTCACAGATTGAATTTGTACCAGCCCAGGAGAGCCTGATGGTTTGCCACTTGTAACTGTAAGCTCGAAGACGAATAAATTTTCCTTCTGAAAGAATCTAGTCTCCGAGAGTCTTTGTTCTTTGGGGTCAGGGCTGGCTGACCTTGCCGTTCCCTGTGGTTGACTGATTTGACCACCAGGGAGTTGGGCGCTAGGTGGGTATACAGGTACTCATGCCCTTTAGTGGGTACAAAGTACTTGTGTTCCGCCTTTTTAGAGATGGGGGCCAACGAGGCCGGTGTTTGCCACATGGCATTTGAAATTTTAGCCACCTCCTTCATGGAGAGGCAAGGCCACCCTATCCGGTGTTGATGAGGACAACACGTTAAACAGCGAGTCTGAGGGCTCCTTCATCTCTTCTGCTTGGAGGTGAAGGCTTGCTGCCACCCTCTTTAAGAGTTCTTGGTGAGCCCTGAAATCCTCCTGCGGGGGGGGGGGAGGGGGCGGGGACGGACATCACAATCACCTCCTCCAGGCAGGGCGAGGAGGCCGGTGCAGTGCTCTGGGTGTCAGCAGGCACTGGAGGGCCCACCACCTGGTCGGACTCCAGGAACAGTGCCGAGGACGTATGTCCCACCGACTCCTTTCTCAGGGTTCTGGAGAGGGAGTCTAATGGTGCTTCCGACGCTCCAGCCACCGAGTGAGCTCCCACCGGTGGCTGCGCCGGAGGCCACGGTGCTCACTGATACCATTGGGCTGGTCACGACGCTCAGTGCCACTGCACCTGCTGTGGCCCCGGCAGGGCCAGCTGTTCGGGTTGACTGGCCTGGCCCACCAAAGGACGGCTACAAATGGAGACCGGGGTTGGCGTAAGATCTGCTGCTATCTCTGGATCGGGAGGAACAGTGGTGCTAGGATCTATGACGGCCGTGGGACCGCGATCTCGACATGGAGGACTGGTATCGATTGCAACAGATGCTCCGCAAACAGCCTTGATGGGCGGACCCACAGCAGCAAGCTGCCAGTGATCAACGCCCGGGGCTGCGGTGCCTTGGCAGAGACTTGGAGCGGGAGTCCGAGTGGGAACAGCGTCGATGACCGTGCCGTGACCGACTGCAGTACCCTCTCCGAGATGAGGACCATTGGCGACGCCCACTGCGGCCCCATCAATATTCACTCCTTGAGGACAAGCGGTGCCGAGAATCCTAGCCAGAAGGAACCCAGCCAGCCAGTCTGGTTAGCGTTGAGGGTGAGCCACATGGACTCTGCCCTGAGCAGTCGCTGGGCGGTGAACGGTGTCAGGAACATTCCCTCAACCAAGACTGGTATCAGGCCGGAGGCAACTGCGGAAATCCCAGTGGCGGCTTGCCTCTGGAGCGTGGGGCCAACATCGGTGGTGCTCCGGGCACCGGCATGGACATAACATCCCAGGACGCCTGGAGGGCTTCAGGTGCGGATGGCATCCAGACATCCAGAGAGGCCTGTTCCAAAGGGGCCAGGCTACTCTACTCAACCTGAGTAGGAGGCCTGGGGCCTGGTGGGGATCGAGGACTGCCCGACATGGGCCTAGCCTCTGTCCCTGACTTCCCTCAGTGCTGCTGTGAAGATGGAGTCTTCCTGGCCCTCTTGGCAGGCCCCGTGGATGGGGAGCAGTGCCAACTGGTCAGTGGCACCAGAGGGTCGCTGCATACTGACGCCGCGGTGCTGGGTACCAGTTCGGAGTGGCGTGCCGGAGTCGGGGTGAGCACTGACTCCATCAGGATGGCCCGGAGCCTGATGTTCCTTTCTCTTTTGGTCCGAGGCTTAAACAACTTGCGAATCTTGCACCTTTCACTGATATGGGTTTCTCCCAAATAGCGCAAACAGTCTGCGTGCGGGTCACTTCTTGGCACAGAACACCTACATGAGCTGCATGATTTAAACCCTGGGGCGCAGGGCATGCCCCGACCCGGCCTCACTGACTAACTAAACAGCTAACTAACTACAGGTACTAACATTGAATGAATGAGCAGTTCTGGGGACAAGCTACAGCAAAGCTGGAGCAGAGCAGTTCCAACGCACCTTCACTGGCGGCAAGAAGGAACTGAGGGTGCGGGGAGCGTGCAGCTCCTCTTATACCGTGCCAGGCAGGTGCCACTCCAGTGGTCGTGGGGAGCGCTCCCGCTACAGGTACTGCTAAGGGAAAAAACTTCCAGCACCGGTGCACGTGGCGAGCACGCACACCTATTGTGGAATACACATGAGCAATCACTCAAAGAAGAAAATGGGATAACTATTTAATATTTATTTTTACCTCATTGTTCAGTGTGTGGCCCTGGGCCTTATTTACTGCACACGATCTAAATCCTGCTCTGAATACAAAATTATTAATTTCCTCTTGGGCTTTTCTGTAGTACTCTTGGGCTTTTCTGTAGTACTACAAACAATCCATTTATCCTCACAACGCCCCTGTCAGACTGTATTATCATCGTCTCCATTTCACAGATGGGGCACAAAATCACAGAGAAAGCAAGTTCAAAACTGTCAAAAGTGTCTACCAATTGTGGTTGCCCAACTTGACACATCCAGATCCTGATTTTTCAGAGTACTTAGCATGTATATGATACTTTATATGTTCAAAGCACAGCTCTCCTTGACTTCATTACAGCTTTGAGTCAAATCGGACCCCACAGTCTCAAGTCAGGCACTCAGGAAATGAGGAACTTATGTTGAGTGGTTACCTGTGAAAAGTTTGGCTTATGTGATTTGCCCAGCATTAAGAATATTGTGGCAGAGGAAGGGGCAGAATTCAATTCACAAGGATGGCATTCAACTGCCTTAACCACAAGACCACCCTTTCTGTTTCTGCAGTCTCCTGCCACATACATTACATAACTCTCTACTTCTACAACAAATGTGCCAGGGCTTCTACAGACAATAGCCTCATTTGCTACACAATCCTGATTCACTCCCTGAGAAGTGTCTATTCTGTGCATTGCACGATGATGCACAAATATTAACTCATAAGCACATACATGTAAGTGTGCTTCAAGAGACCAATATATTTAATCTCACATTGTAAAGATGAATTCACAGTATCCTACACATATGAAGAGAATTTTACTTAATCACAATGCCAAGCATGTCAAGCACATAGCAGCTCTGCCCATCTTAGACTTTTTAGGTTTTTAAAAGTCACAAATTGTTTCAGCAAATGAACACAGTGACTATTTTGCAGGTCACACTACACAGCAGGTGCACTCTACACGTACAATGTGTACCCTCTTAGTCCTATCCTAATAAATTGATGTGACTAGAGCCTGTAAATGTTCTGACCTCTATCATTAAGCTTCTCTGTAATAAAAGACTTAATTTGTGTTCTTTCTTTATGATGGGTTCAGATCAATTTTCACTCTCTGAATGAAGAGACTGAACAGTTATAATGGTATTATTTTGCCTTAATCAATGTAGGAATGAAAAAGATACCAAGATGGTACAACAGTTAATAAGGTAGCTAATGCAATTCCCAGAGCTATACTTGAAGGCCAATATATGAAGTTTCGGTCCTGCTTCGTAAGTGCTAATGTTCTCAAAGAATACTATGTAAATATGATTAGATCTCAAAAATGGATTTGAAGCAAAAAAGATGAACTGACACATTAAATACTTGAAGAATAAGGTAACTGTAGTTTACCACAGGGACCACAATCAAATGTGCAAATATTTTATTACTTTAAAATTGTCCACACTCCAAAGAAATGGTATTGTAATATGATGCAGAACTCAATGCCCATATAAAATTGTTTCTCTCAAAAAATAAAGAGAAAAAAACCTCCATGTATTCTATACACAGATTTTCTGTTTGTTCTTATGACTCAGAGTCCCCTGGTAGTAGGTTTAGCATCATACTGCAGTACCATTTTGTCTGTGAAATACTTTAGTATAAAGTTGGAAGAGCATTCTAGGGATAGGTACAGTATATAGGGATAGGTACCATATATACTCGATCATAAGCCGGTTCATTCATAAGACGACCCTATAATACAGGGGTTGGCAAATGTTGGCAAACTTTGGCTCCCAGGGCAACAGGATAAGCCGCTGGCAGGCCGAGACGGTTTGTTTATCTCGAGCGTCCGCAGGCAGGGAAGTAAACCTAAATAAACAAACTGTCCCAGCCTGCCAGCTGCTTACCCTGACGGGCTGGGACAGCAACTGGTGGGGACATTTTTTGTGTGTGTGGGGGGGGGGGGGTTGGGGGGGGAGAGAGAAGCAGGGGGAAGCTGAGGGTCAGGGAAGTAACCCCTGTGACCACCACCCCCCCATGACCCTACCCCTAGCCCAGGACCCCCACACTCTCCCCATCCCATCCCTTCCCATCTTAGCTGGGGCGGGCCAGGGGAGGATGTCTCTGGCCTGGCTGGAGCTGCTCTGGCAGGCCAGACTGGGCGGCGCGGCCGCAGCATGTTCCGGTGGGCTGAGCGGCGTGGCCACAGTGTGCTCTGGCGGGCCGGGTGGCGCGGCCACAGAGTGCTCTGGGGGGAGGGGCTGAGCGGCATGGCCGAAGCCTGCCAGCCCCGGAGCTGCAGCTGCTTCGAGGCTGGGGGAAGATCAGCGTGGCCAGAAGCAGAGAGACTCTGGCCCCACCTCTTCCCTTCTGGCTCTGCTGCCTCTCCTTGTCCCCTCTGTTGGGGGGCGGGGCTGTGTCCCACCTCTCCCGCTCTCTATACCCGTTCATAAGCCAACCCCCTTCGCTGATGCTTCCACTTTTTTACTAAAAAAATGCGGCTTAGCGAACAAGTATATACGGTAAATATAAGACCACATCCCATCCATCCTCTTTGCCTCAGAATCCTCATGTCCAGTCCTGCCACAATTGCTGTGCTCTGGAATCAAACTGAGAAGTTGGAGAAAGCTTGGGAAGCCGCATGGTGAGACGTAGTTTCTATTCTCAGCTCTACCACTGACCTGCTGTGTGACCTTTGGCAAGTCACTTTACCTCTCTCGGTCTCAATTTCACCATAAGTAAAAGGGTGATCATGATACTTATTTTGTGAATTACATACACATTACATAAGAGCTAAATATCACTATTACTGTATGTACAAATAATAACACATTTCACTGAGCTCCCAATCTCTGTGTTTGGAGAGTGAGAGTTGAAGAAGGTTTTTCCTCCTTTTTGTTCAATTTTCTTTATGGAATAAGAATTACAAAAAGTGGTGGACTTTGGTTTTACCAATCCCATTTTTCTATTTCCAACTTAATACTTCCTAGGTTTGAAAAATGTATATCCATCTTTTCCCTGTCACTTCACCTTTCCCCTTTCAACTGGAACATATTCTGAGTAAAAGCAAAAGCAAATGAAAATTTACAGAACTCTCTGCATGACGCCTTGCTATTAACTGAAAGTTGTTTTCCTGATGTAAAAGTGTACCTGCATGCAAAGCTGTCTTACATTCTTAAATAAAATAGCCCCAGAAAGGTTAAATCATTTGTACCAGGGTTCATTCCGTCCTTGTATAAAGAATAATTTTAGACCACTTTCATAGATAGATTCATAGATACTAAGGTCAGAAGGGACCATTATGATCATCTAGTCCAACCTCCTGCACAACACAGGCCAGAGAATCTCACCCACCCACTCTTGCGAAAAACCTCACCTATGTCTGAGGTGTTGAAGTCCTCAAATCGTGGTTTAAAGACTTCAAGGATCAGAGAATCCTCCAGCAAGTGACCTGTGCCCCATGCTACAGAGGAAGGCGAAAAACCTCCAGGGCCTCTTCCAATCTGCCCTGGAGGAAAATTCCTTCCCAACCCCAAATATGGCAATCAGCTAAACCCTGAGCATATGGGCAAGATTCACCAGCCAGATACTACAGAAAATTCTTTCCTGGGTAACTCAGATCCCACCCCATCTAACATCCCATCTTTCCTCAGTTTAGTCCCCTTAGGGTTCAGTTATCCCTGTTCGTTAAGCCCTTCTGATAAGACTCATATTTAAAATAAAGCACATTAGTATAATGAATGTTTTATTTTTGTGACAAACTGTATCCCACTCTTAATTTTTATTCTTTAGATTATTAGAATACCAAACTATTCAGAGAACATATTTTTTGGTGCATTACAAAGAAAGTACATTATAGTACAAGATAAACAAAAAACATAAAATTGCAAAAGGATATACTCAGACACCATAATTTTCCAATCCTGAGCTGAGTTTTAGTGGAACACTCAACACTTAAGGGTCTGTTCCCTCTCACTGGGCACAAACAGATTCTATTATCCTTACGGGGAGTTAGGTGCATGCATCAAGAGGAGAATAAGCCCCTTACTTAGCTAACTGCAAACTAACAGAACACAACTAAGTACCTCCGCTGGTTGCATCCTAAGTAAAAATAAAGAACTGTGAAATCAAAACCTAAGTCACTTGTTTAGGGCCATACATTGACTACTCACAAAATAAGCCACAGTCAACTGTCCTTTTTACAAATATAGATATATTTCAAATATCTTGAATTTTGGTAACTAAGACTTCAGTTCACAAGTGCCTATTTAGAATTTATACCAAGTTATACTATATGCTGACTACATTATAGTTGCTGCATTACTGCAATTAACATCTTTGTATGTGACCTCCTATTATACATGATTGCTGCAATTTGAACTCAAACTCAAAATAAATTACTATCTTTCACCCTTAGGCACTCAGTTCAACTTGAAATATTGAGCTGCCCCTCTAGAGAAAAGAGATGAAGGTCATGCAAAGGACACATTTTTTCCAGTAAAAGAACTTAATAGTTTTTCTCAGGCTTCAGGTCTTTATTGTATTGGTTGACTGATAAGGTGCGAGAAGACAGGGGACACAGATAAGCCTGTCAAACCACAACAAAAATTTCTGTTCAATGCCACCTTCTTTAGATAAAGGCAGAGTCACTTTTTCAGAAAACACAGCAGACAAGCTCTGACTTGTGTTTTTAAAATCACCATGAATGCACACAGTTATGTTTACAATCATTTAAATATATGCACTTTTGTAGAATACCTTTGCGCAATGGTTGTGGCATGGTTAAAATCTGGATGAGCAAAAGGGATGAGACATCTCTGTAAAGTACTGGAACCTCTGGCAATTCTTCACTGCTCATCCTGAAAAATTATTAAAATCATCACTTTTGACACTATAATACATCTTTCATTTTTACATTTTACTTTGCATTTTAATTTTAAATGGTTGTCATTGCAATATTACATGATTGCAAGCTTTTGGAATCCTAATATCTGATAATACTAATGAAACTATAGTTTTAAGATCACATTTTAGTCTACTGTACTTATGACAAATCACAATTTGAGCATCTGACTATTGTTACTAGTAGTTTTAAGCTTTTAAAAAACTGTCTGTAAAAAGGGTTTCTAGAGATCCAAAGATACAACTCACCTGCGACATTCAATGTGTCTCCCTAAATGCTCATGATCCACAAACTCCCAGTCATTCACAAAAACAATTTATAAAAAACGTTAAGATTCTGGCAGGCAATTTAGCTTGTTTCTCCTCAAAAGGTTTAGCATATATACATATAGATTCACATGCACACACACACACACATCACTACAGTACTCATGATTAACTTTCTGTCCCACAGGATGAATTCCACTGAAAAACACTGAGACCCTATATAAGACTTTCCTTTCCTTTATGAGATGGAATAAGAACTGTATTGCCATATGTATAGGCTTGGAAGGATTCGATTTCACTATACACAAAAAACAACAAAAACATTTACATCAACAATCATCAAAATTTACAGATAGGCAAAGTAAGAAAAATGCTGCTTGAGAACTTATTAGAGTTTGATTTAAGAATATTTACTTTATATACTTTGACATGTGATATTGACAATTTGTGTTGTAATGGTTATACAGCTTTAACTTTTTGGATCTCAATGTCTACTGTCAATTAATGTCTGATTCCCATATTGTCTGACTCCTGCCATAATTTCCTGCAACTGTGAAAATTTAAATTGAGTAAAAAAAAGGAAGAAATGCTTAAAAGCAAAATTTTGCACAGCTATATTTAAATCGATAAAAATAAAACATACTTAAAAATAAACATTAAGAAATCAACATAAATGCTTAACCAATACACATTATCAATCAGAATTATAATAAAAATAAAAATTGAATTCTGCTAAGCCTACAAACGTTAGGGTAAAGGAAAAAAAAAGTCAGCTAGATTTCTGCCCAATTTTTAGGGTCTTAATCCTGCAACATTTTATTAAGAACCATAAGTTTTATGAAAAAATTCAGATGGCTAGATTGATAGAGAGAGCAAGCACAGAAAAAGATACTACAGATTTCTTGTTAGATTAATCAGCTTCGTTCAACAATACAATTTTATCAGTTATCTACTTATAAATATCTACTTATAAATTTTCATCACAGATATTTTTAGTGAAGTCATGGACAGGTCACGGGCAGTAAACAAAAATTCATGGCCTGTGACCTGTCCATGATTTTTACTAAAAATACCCATGACTAAAACTTGGGGGGAAGGGTGGCTGCCTGGGGGCGCCACAGGTGCTGGAAGGGAGAGCAGACAGTGGCCCAGGACCTCTGCTGGTGCTGGAGTGGGGATGGAAGGCGGCGCATGGCCCGGGACCCCCGCTGGTGCTGGGGGCAGGTGGAGCCAGCAGACTTCCTACCTGGCTCAGTGCCTCTCCCCCCCACCCCAGCAGCAGAGTTTGGGTGTGGGAGGTGGGGGCACAGGACGGGTGAAACGGGCGCTGGAAGGCACTTACCTGGGGGGCTCCCTGGAAGCAGCGCCATCCCTTTCGCTCAGTTGCTAGGTGGAGGCGTGGCCAGGCAGCTGTGCGCGCTGCCTCTGCCCAGAGCACTAGGTCTGAGTGCAGTGCCTGCAGGTGGAGGCAGTGTGCACAGCTGCCTGGCTACACCTCCACCTAGCAGGTGAGCGAGGGGGAGGTCGCCGTTTCCGGGGAGTCCCCAGGTAAGTGCCGCCCAGAGCCTGCCTCACCCCATCCTGTGCCCCAACCCCCTGCCCCCTCCCACACCCAAATTCTGCTGGGGAGAGAGATGTGTGGTGGACCAAGACTGCCCCAGCAGAGGCTGGTACGACTGGCGCAGGGGCTGCCTGAGCTGTCCCCGAGCCAGGCACACTGGCCGCTCCAGAAGTCACGGAAAGTCACGGAATCTGTAGATTATAAACAGAATATGTTAACAAGTATAAACAGAATATGTTAACGTGCATTTTTCTAGCTTGGTAAATGGCTTTAAGTATGTAGAGCAGTGGTTCCAAAACTTATTTGACTGCACTCCCCTTCTTTGTGTCTGTAGTAGTTTACGTTCTCCCCCCACCTCCTGCCACACAAGTATATATGCACACCAAAAAAAAACCAAACAAAAAAAACATGCAACTCTCACTTAATACTAAAATCAGTAAGTCATTGGGTTCAAACTGAGCCAACAATCTATTATTTGTAATAAAAGCAAAAGCAAAACTGTGATTGTGCTCGACGCTTACAATTAAATGTGCACACGGCGTCGTAGAAAACTGATTAACATATAGATGGCAATGACTTTGTATAATGCTATGCAAGTTTCACACAAATCCATCAAAATGTATGGCGCCATCTAGAGTCAATGCACAGTGCCATCTGAGGACCTGATATGTCTGGAGGAATCAACGTTGCTAATTATTCATTGCTTTGGGTAAAATGTGCGCAGTAAGTTTTTTTCCACTAAAATTTCTCAAGCCCCCACCCAGAATATATTCCACACCCCCCACCCCCTCCAGCAGGGCTCGCCTCCCAGTTTGAGAACCTCTGATGCAGAGCATAAAGTACCACCAACTGGGTCAGATACTGCAATCTACGTAGCAAGGAAAATGCACCTTGCTAGCTGGGGTGCATTTTTGATCGGTCCAAGAGCAACAGGGATAGCCAGTTCCCTGGGAACGCTCCACCTCCACCACCCTGAGTGGGAGTAGGGTAGGGGGAGATCTCAAGGAGCTGCAGCTGGGGGCAGTGCTACACACAATTCCCTCCTGATGGCCTGCAGCATATATGTATGGAAGAGGGAGAAGGTACTGCTTCTTTCTCATTCCCCTACCCCATGCTGCAGGACCTGGGAGCAGGGGCACGGCACCTCGCATGGTATCCAAGTATCGGAACCTGTCCTGTCCACTCCTGCTGCCAGTGAACAGCAGAGGCATGGTGGGCCAGCTGATTGCTTCTCATCTGCCAAGACAGGAGTGGAAAGCTGCTTTTGCTTGCTGCAGAGGAGTAGCCATTTTGGGCTCTGTCCAGCCCCACCCTTCTCCATCCCTATCTAATGAGCTAGTTCTCCTCTGAAACTGGGAACTAGGCTGATCACCACATTTTGTTTGTGGCCTGGAAGGGATTTTCCCCTAAAGCAAAACTGGCAAACTGCTATGTGGGTTCTTCCACCTTCCATCAGCATCCCGGAGTTCTAGTTTTGGGATTGAAATTAAATTTGTCACAATTTAGTGGGCTCCAGTGTGGTTGATGGGTTAAAAATGGTCTTATGTGGTGTACCATAATTCAATGGGGTACTTAGACACTGACCCTAAGCATGGCATTGCATGTCTCATGCAGTGTGTTGCTCTCCTCATATCATCTCATCTCACCTACCTCCTCTGTGGAGGTGGGGAATGGGTTGGGACACTAACTTCCAGCCCCAGTCCCGGGTCAAACCTGAGGGTGTATTGACCTCATATCCACCCTCAGCTTTTTAGAATCTGGGACCACTGGTGCCCAGCTGAAACATGCACTGGGACAGCCGTCAGGTAATTTGGGGAATGGTTCCCTATTGGTTAATAATTTTAATCGAGTTGAATCCTCTGCACTTAACTATGCTATGGTGTTTGTCTATCATTATTTCTGTGTCTGTAATGTCCTTTAATCAGACTGCCTCCCTGGAGAGTTAGAAATTCTTGAGAAAGCGGTTTGGAGTGAATATATCACTGAGCTGGCATACATAGTTAACATAATCACACTGATTAACTATCTCTAAGTCCATAGTGACAGGAGCTCTTAAGGAAGGATTCAGTAAAAGGAGTTTATTTTATATCTACATTATCTCCTTTTATACTTGAAAACTAACAATGTATACAATGAGCACAAGTCACCAAGCATCAAGTCACTCTAAAACAGTGATTTTCAACCTGTGGTCCGTAGACTATGTCTAAGATTTTCAAAGGGATCTGCAACTCCCTCAGCAATTTTTTAGGGGTCTGCAAATAAAAAAAGTTTGAAAACCACTGCTCTAAAAAACAGTGTTGTGAACAGTTAGAATTCTAGAAAAGGCAATGAAGAAGTCAAATTTTCAAAAGCACCTAGTCCCATTTTCAAAAATGACATAGGCATTTATGAGCTTAAGTCTCACTGAAACTTAGGGATGTAGGCTCCTAAATCACTTAGGCACCTTTGAAAATTTTACCCATGGTTAATTTTATTTTCCCTTTTGTGAGACAGATTTATAAGTTTCATTAGGCTGATGCCCTAAATTATAAACAAGTCATTTTAATTTTTTTCCAGAATTTTAAATTCATTAAAAAAGAGAGAAAGAAAGAAAAAGAACTCTGAACTCTAGTTGATCATGTTCATATTTGAAAAGTTCTTTCCTTCAGAAAGCAACAGCGTTAAAGCCATTTCACAGCAACAGACAATTAGGTCAAATGCCAATTTTGACACAATAAATTAGACAAGATTCCAATTTATATAGTGTGCGGTGATGACTGGCAACATCACCAAAAAAAGTATGGAAGACTCACTTTTTAAATGCGAGAACAAGTGAAATGCTTGCTTAATTTATTCATTCCATATGAATTGGAGAAGTAAAGCTATATGAAATGTCAAGGTTTTCGATAAGCTGCTTCAGTCTACGTCAAGCACTGCAGCACATTAAGCACTTAAAAAGCACTCTGTCATTCATTAACAGCCTAAGCAACTTCTTCATTATGACACTGAAACTGCATTTATAAACTCTGTTTAGAATATGGAATTTATCCATCCTGCTAATCCCCTATGCATATGAGAAAGCCTGATAAGTCTGACTTTCCAACAGATTGTACCACAGTAGCAGCTAATGAAAAGCCAGTTAATGTAACTTCTCATGGTGCTGAAGCAAGGTACTGTAAAATGAATCCATGCATCCATTTTCAAAAGAATCTATATGATACAGTTCAAAGAGGTACCTTCTGATATGCCCATAAACGAAAATTTGTTACTTGATTTCCTTTCTGGGACTGACCTCTCCCTCTAGTCCAAGACAACTGGGCTGCATTTCTCTGGCAGAACAAAAAAGTCCATGGGCTGGGGCTGGGAGCAATTGTGGAAATGCTCCACTTTACCCTTCTGTGGTTCCTGAGAGGGTCTCCTGGAGTGCAAAGCACCTCTTAAATCTCTTGTTTACTCCATTTGGCCTGCTCTGTGATGAAGGGAAGGGGAAACAAAGCCACACTATGGGTGATTTCATCAGGGAACAAAGGCCTAGAAATATTGGTCCCCAAGGGAGAGAAGAGAATGACACATAAGCTTTAAACGTTAGGATTTGCAATAAATAAGGTGTGAAGGCTGAACCAAGGCTCTGTTTGCATTGTCAGGGGCAATCTGACGGAAGGGAAGAAGAGTGGCCAAGTACAGAAGCTTCATCAACAAGGACAAGCCTATACCATTTCTAAATTCTACTCTTTGTATTGGGCACCACATAGGACGCAACACAGCTTTATGCTGTTGCCCTTTTGCTAATGTTTGTGCGCTTTTGCAGCAGGTCAGTTTTTCATTTGATGAGAAATTGGTGATGCAGTGTCAATGTATTTTCTAATATGATTTATTTAAAAAATGCTTATTACTCGTTTCCCTGAACAGAGGTGGGGTCACAGACTGTACATAGGCAACTGCAGCTTGCAAAAACCTCAACTAATGCACTGTCACTGTCTTTTGGTCTCTGTCTCTCATGGACTGTGTGCTTAAAACATTGTTTCCTCTTCCTCCCTCAGCCCCTGAGCTTTACTCCTGGTAAATGCAAAGCTGCTCATTTAGCACCATATGGTGTCAAAACGTGACTTGACCATTAATCTTCCTTTTGTGCAGCTTCTCTGCAACACACAGGAAATGTGCAGAAAAGGTCTGACTGCCCATCCAGGCAAAGAGTACTTTAACTTGCACAGTTCTCTTAACAACTGTCTGGGTGCACCTACCGTATAGGGGAACATCACAACTTTCTAGGGACAGTTCCATCCTGAGTGCCTATATATCAGGGCTAGCCAAACTTACTTACCCTCTGAGCCACATACATCTATCTTCACAAGTTCGAGAACAAAGGCGCTCCTGTCGGAACTTGAGGCTTCAGCCCCGCAAAAGGCGCCTGCTGGGGCTCGGCGACTTCAGCCCTGTTCCTGCTGAAGCCTCAACCCCTGGCAGGTGTGCCCCATGGGACTGAAGCCTCGATCCCCTCCTCTCTGCTGGACAGAAGCCCCTACCTCACCACCCTGTTGCAAGGCAGAAGTCCTAAGCTCCCGCCCCACATCTAGTAGGTGGAGAATGGGGCGGGGGCTCCGCGAGCCGTACTTTGACTGTAAAAGAGCCACACCACCTCCACTATATATCAAAGACTCATATCATCCTCGACATAAGCACCTTTTGCCAAAACATTTTATCTGTCAACATATCAACCACAGAAGACTAAGCCAACCCGGAGAATTCAGTTTAAAGCAATTTTCATTTTTATCCTAGATTTGGGATGGCTATGTCACCATGTGGTCAAGCAATGACCAACAACATACCACTATGTCACTGGTTCAGCAGAAACTGTAAAGAACCTGGTATATCACCACCAACAACTTAGTTTACCACAAAAATCTTCACAATTTATTAGACAGCTTTTTTGCTTTATAGAATAATTCACATATTTTAAGTTCTTTTGGACACAGTCTTCTTGCTTAATATGTCTCACACACATAGCACTTCACTTGTGCGTGGCTAACTGACACCATATTAACCCCTTCCTAAATTGTCTAGGGTTATTTATTTACATGGATAAAGTTGCATCCAATGATCTGTGCGCCACACAAGAGTTAAAAACAAGGCAACTGAGGGTGTGGAAAAAAAGACTATAAATTTCTCCTTATTCCTTCTTGCACAATAAATCACCTCTCCATCCAAACCTACACCTCAATCAGATGCTTCTTTTCTATAGGAACGGCCAGTAAAAGCAGATGAGTACTGCTGTGTGTATCCTGAAGTTCAACAAGTCTGAGCTCTTGCAGACCAAGTAGATGGTGGAAAAAATGTCCAGAGTCATGAATTCCTGACCAAAAATTCCCCGATGCTATCCTGCTTCTGATTAAACAAGAGGACTGTTCATTCAAGCACTCAATGAGGCATCACCCAAGAATGGAGGCAATCTCTCAGGTACCCAGATCCCTCACCAATTATGGAGGCAGATCTTGGCATAGATTGGGGCTGTTGGCAACAGTGCAACTATATGCAGATGTGCACACTGAAATTTTTTTTTAAGTAGCAGTATTATTTGGATTTAATTTTCCTATACATTTGGCATAAAATCTCCAGCCTGATATACAAATTAGTGCCAGTTGTGTAGAAGAAAACCAAGCTAAAAGTATGAGATCTAGAGTCAGACGATTTTAATTCTAAATTTGCATTTATATAAATAAAGTTATTAATGTTATATAAGAGCTGCAAGAATATAATGCAATCTTGCTTGTGTTTTGTAGATTACTTACAAAGCTGAAAAGGAAGAAGCCTTTTATTAAGTAAATAGTTATGCAATTAATCTCCTTACAAAAAAAAATTTCAATTAAAATGTTAATTTAAAGTAAAAATGAGATAGAACAAATCCAGAGTGTTACTAGGAAGTTTTGTTTTAGAAACAAAGAACCTGGATAAACAGTACTCTTCTGACACAGAACAGGTTTTGCTAGCGTTGATTTTTGTCTGAAGATTAGAAGTAGCACAAGTGAACACATTAGTGATGTTCAGTCAAAAGTTGTTTAGCTGCTGGGACTTTGTCATGCTGTTTGCAATCAGAATAAGCAAGTGAGGCTATTTGGATCTTTTTCTTTTATTGACAGATATTGTTCTACTGGGAGAGTCCTGACCTGGGAAAGATGATGATTTAAATTACTAAAATGCTTAGTTAGACTCAAAATGACAGAGTACAATCCATTTCCTAAGTCTGCACTGATATTTCTCCATCAACCTTCTAACCTTCTGCAGGTTGTAGTAAATCACCTTCTCATTAGCTGAGTTCTTACAACTGTATCTGAAAAAGATGCACTTTCAAAAGACCCTGTGAATTTTGAAGCAGCTTCAGATCACACATGCTCAATATGTCATAGTTCACTTGAAGATTTTATTTATTTCTTCAAATTCCAAAAGTGTAATTACAGGAGCTCATATTGTGCTCCGGGTGCCTACCCTACAAATTAAAATCACAAAATAACGCAAAAAGGCTGGCTGCAAATATATCCTCCTTTGCCACCCTTTCCTCAACAGCTGTAGAGAGGAAAAAAGATGGGGTTTGCAGTGTGCTCAATAGGTTACCAATCTGAGCTCCGGAGGACCAAAGCAGGAAACAGTCCAAAATTGAGGAACCTTCACAGAATGTCCAGCCAGCAGCTCCCTCTCATTTCTACTGAGGGAGCTCAAGCTTGAGTTCCTCTGCTGATCTGAACTGTGGTAATATGGCATGATGAGAAAGGCTCTCCCTCAGGTAAACAGGTCCTGAACCACTTAGTGCTTTACAGGTTAAAACCAACACCTTGAATTCTACACACGTAGTATAATGGAGTAATCAAGGCAGAGTTCCTCTTGTATGGCTGTTCACCTTGCAAAATAGATAAAGAATGGGTACAAGAACACTTGGAAAACTTGAACCTGTCAGCACTAATTACAGTAAATATTTAGAAAACCAGGAAACATCAGTTTCAGAAGTAAGAAACCTATTATACCACCAGCTGCATCTATAACTACTTATCTAAGAGGTTTTTGAGCACAGTATCTAGTACGGCCCATAGCTCCATAATCACTAAGGGCTCTAAGTTCCATAAACAGGCTCTGTATAAACCTGTACAGGTTCCATGGGGCTTGTTTGCTATGTCACATAGATATGAAATCTTTCAATTGATTCAAAAGCTCAAATAGGAAAAAAAATCTCATAGCCACTCATAGCCAAATCTCCCTCTTCTCCCCTAATACCTCTCCACAGACATAGGTAATCCTTCATTTGTGATTCCCATTGTTAAACTTTAATATTATGAAATTATGCACAAGCAGTACCCACAACGCCTTTCACAGATGGATAGACTATCCCTGGCTGACCAATGACAGTTTGTAGAGATCAGTATGGAAATCGTAATATATGGAGAAAACTTTAGAAAGGTAACTTTCAAGCGTTCTTCATGCAGAGCACATTGCACTAATCCAATCCTGATATCACACTCAGGTGTGTTTTACTGTAACCAGGTCCATATCCAAGAGAAAAGGCAGCAAATGCTTAACTAGAAGCAGGCCTGGTCATTACAATGATTTTTCCTAAATATTACAAATTCTAACAGTCCCTGCCACAGTCATCCAAGATCAGTTTTGAAGGCCCACAAGCCATTCATCCACCAGTCCTCCATTTACTGGAAGCTCTCAGACCAAACTTTAGCAATAGGGAGAGGGGAGAAGCACTCAGACTGCAGAACTGTCAATGGGTATGTTGACAGAGCCGGTGGCAGCATGCCGCCAAGCCCAGGTTGAAAGACTCAGGCTCAAGCTACCACATTAAAAATAGCCATGTAAACAGCACTTTGAAGTTGCAGCTCGGGCTCTGAAGCTCAACCCCTTCGCTAGGCTTCAGAGCCCGAGCAGCAACATCTACACAGCTATTTTTAATGCACTAGCACAAGCTCAGTAAACCCCAGGCTGTCGACCTTGGCTTCGAGGCTCATGCTACAGGCTGTGTAGACATATCCAATATGGCCACAGGGGAGCAGCTCATCTATGAGGACACTGCTCGGTGTGCAGAGAAGGAGGGACTCAGCATCCTTCCGGTGCTACTAGCTGCTCCCTTGGGGGATCAAGAACCAATGTGGTTTCAAAGAAGGAAGAACCTAGCCTTTCCCACCACTCTCAGTAGTGGTGGTAGCAGACCCTTCCCACCCCCTCTCACTAAAAAGAGGTACGGAGATTGAGGAAAAGCAGAAATATGAGTCTCCACAAAGAGAAGATATACAGATTTTACTGCCACAAAAAAAGAGCATCAATTCAAAGCTCCGGATGCCCTTGACAATCATTTAAATAATACAAATAATTGAACAGATTGTTCTAATTGTTCTAATAAAGAATAATATTTTAGCATAAATTTTTTTCTTGGTCTCCTCACAGATCTCCCTATTGCCCAGCTTTTCAAACCTCTACCCTCCCAAAAGCCAGGGAGAAAAAGTAGGCCTTGCAGTGTGCCCAAAAGAGCAAGAAACTCTGGTTAATTCAGACCAGGACCATTCACAACTCTTTCCCTTTCTTGCTTGTCTCTAACCAAGTGATTTCCTCTCCAGCTCCTCCACCATTTGGCTATTTGTCATCTTTGCATGTACACAACCTCCATGCTTTCTTCCCTACTGTTTATTGCTAGGTATCTGGGGATTTCCCATTAATTTAATTTTATATTTTTCTTTTAATTAAATATTCGGACAACTTTTACTATTGGATTCAGGCACTCTCATGAGGATAACCACAATGTGAAGGAAGGAAGTATAAAAGAGAAATTAGGATAAAGTACCTCAAAGAAAATGGGGTCACATTTTATATCAAAATTCCATTTTGAAATCGTTTCAAAAGGGTTAATAAGTGATTTATAGATGTTTGAATATATGGTTAATCAATTGTTATAAAGTCCAACAGGTCAATAAACTGCTTATAATAAACTATGACACATTCTAGCCTATAACATATACTTCTGACATATACTATTTATGTCAGTAACATTCTTATAACATCTATTAATTATTTAACTCTTTATAAACCATTTATAAATGGAATCTTAAAGTGTAACAAAAAGAGTTGCTTCCATTGTCCCTGGCTATCTAAATTAAAAGATCAAAATGTACAGAAAATTATAAGCCCAATTTCCTACCATCCTTAATGTTGGGCCTACTTGTCTTAACAGTATTACTTTAAAATCACAAATATGAATCTCTAATATTTTGTATAAAACAAATTTGAAAATTTCTTCTCTGCAAAGAAATACACTGTGTGTTAGACATTAAGTTTTGTATCTTACACGTTTGGCCATTCAGATTGTTGACAAGTAAAGATTTTTAGTTTCAGAAAGGGACCATTTGGTCCAAAGAACTATACTGATGTTGCGTATTTTAAAATACTTACTGTGAATTCCTATCTTGCATTATCTGTGTTAATTTTCTCCATGGGTTATATGCAGAGTCAATGCTGTAAAGCCGCATGTGCATGGCCAAAACATGGAACAGTTGATCTGAATTGGTGAAGGAAAAAAAGATAATTTTGTTAAATATATCTAAAATATTTTATATCAGTTTAGCACCATTTATTTCCGAAATCTTCTACAAAACCTGATGTCTTCTAGAATGCTATAAATGATGCTTTAGTGACAGGTCTACAAGATTCTCTCTCATAACTTCACTGGGTTTCTAAGCATAAGGGATTATACCTAGGGCCCTACCAAATTCATGGCCGTGAAAAACACATCACGGATCGTGAAACCCAGTCTCCCCTGTGAAATCTGGTCTTTTGCGTACTTTTACCCTATACTATACAGATTTAATAGTGGAGACCAGCATTTCTCAAACTGGAGGTCCCAACCCAAAACGAGGTTGTGTGGGGGTCACAACGCTACTGTAGGGAGTCGAGGTATTGCCACCTTTACTTCTGCGCTGCCTTCACAGCTGGAGAGTGGCACATGCTGGCTGGCCGCCCAGCTCTGAAGGCAGTCCCGCAGCCAGCAGCAGTGCAGAAGTAAAGGTGGCAATACCATGACACCCTTATTACTGCACTGCTGCTGCTGGTAGTGGTACTGCCTTAAAAGCTGGGCTCCCAGCCAGCAGCCACAGAGATTTTGGTCAATTTCACGGTTGTAGGATTTTAAAAATTGTAAATTTCACTGTTTCAGGTATTTAAATCTGAAATTCATGGTGTTGTAACTGTGGGGGTCCGAGCTCTAAAGAGTGTCATGTGGGGGTCTCAGGGATATTGTAGGGGGGGCTGCAGTATTGCAGGGGTGGCCAACCGGCAGCTCCGGAGCCACATGCAGCTCTTCAGAAGTTAATATGCGGCTCCTTGTATAAACACCGACTTCGGGGCTGGACCTACAGGCGCCAACTTTCCAGCGTGCCAGGGGGTGCTCACTGCTCAACCCCTGGCTCTGCCACAGGCCCCAACTCCACTCCACTCCACCCCTCCCTACCCCCTCTCCTGAGCCTGCCATGTCCTCACTCCTCCCTTTTCCCCCCCACCAGAGCCTCCTGCACACCACGAAACAGCTGATCGGGATGTGCGGGAAGGGAGGGGGAGGCACTGATTGGCGGGTCTGCTAGTGGGCGGGAGGTGCTGGGAATGGGGCCGGGAGGGAACTGATGGGGGGCTGCTGATGTATTACTGTGGCTCTTTGGCAATGTACACTGGTAAACTCTGGCTCCTTCTCAGGCTCAGGTTGGCCAGCCCTGCGGCATTGTCATCCTTATTGTGCACTGTTGCTGACGGTTACTCATGACACAGCAGATTTTCATAATACAACTTCACAATATCAATCAGAATTCATGAGTTGCATAGATATAGCCCCAATTCATAACAGTGATACCATGCTCTCACTTGTTTGTCTCGTATCTGAAGTACTCTTCTTGTATTCCATATGTCTACGGTTTAAAATTCCTAAAGTTCCTGGAATCAAAGGTTCAGATCCCAGCTGGGTCAACTCAGCCCTTCATCTTTTGAGGGTAGAAACTTTTAGTGCCACCAGTTTATTATGCAGTCATCTTTTGGATAAGACTTTAAAAACAAAGTTTCTGCCTACTTTGCATTGACATTACAGATAGCATGGTATTTTTCTTAAGGACACTATTTTGCCCACATTTCTGCAATGCGCTGTGCAGTTTGTTGTCACCCTCCAACCCAGATGCAGCTGTATTTCAAGGGCCCCGGAGATATATGATTATTTTCAAAATACTTTTTGAATCCTTTTGAACAAAAGACACTATTATGTTATTAATGTAAGTTATTACAGAATCATATATTAAATGTGATTATTGCCACATAGATGCGAATTGTACAATTGGTCCATAGAAACAAACTAATATATTCATGAATTACAGATAACTATTCACTTGGACTACATCCATCTGCTCTTTTTTCAGATTTCCTCTTTGTTATGTAACTTAGGCTGGCAGTCACAATTAGTGCAGGCAGCATCTTCAGATTTTTACATTTTGCAGGTTTTGAGACGCCCTGAAGCCCTTTCAATTACTTCTTGTATGTTTGTTGTACTGTTACATCCCTAGTGAAAGTGTATATGCTATTCTACTGTAATGTGTTGATATGAAAGTCCTATTTTTAAAAAATGAACTCTCTAGGTTTCCCATAATTTGGCTCAGTTTTCCCTTCCTTCACTACATGTTTTCTTTCATTCTACACTATATATTGGTGTCTTCTGCTGTGTCTGTTTCAGTGTCTCACCCCCCCCCCCAATTTTTCTGTAAAGTTAAATAATGGTTCCTTCTTATTTTCACTCTCTCTTCCTCTACTTCCCTTCAATTTTTCCTTTTTGTTCAATCCTCTCTCCCATTTTCTCCTCTATTATTTTACTTTTCTCTTGCTTCATGTTTAATCTCGCTCCTTTCTTCTCTTTCTGCAACCCCCATTCCACCTGCACACACATCTACAGGTCTCCATATTTAAATAAAAATAGTAGCTATTAATTTATTTTCCACAAAAAGATAATTACTCAGAGATATTTGGTCGCCAAAAAAGTCTTATGCTAAAGTCAGCTGACTCTGCCAGAGCCTGAGGGCTGTAATTAGTTCCCGGGGTTTGTAAAATAATTGAAGATGTAGATGACACTGGAACTGATTGCTGTCACCTGCTTTCTGAATAAAGTCAGTCAATGAGGACAAAATAAACCCTCATTTCTCCTAGCAAGAAATTATAACAAAATGTTGTTTTGCTGACAGATTTCTCAATGTCCTAAGAATATACTGATCTTTCAGAAAATTATACTAATTTCTTTTTATTTAAATGAACACCACAAAACTATTGGTTTCCTCCTTTCTCGTCTAAAGGAAAAAAAAATAGAAAACATGATAATTTACATTAAACTGCTCCTTGCTTCAAACAGAAAGGAGCACCGAGGCAGAAATGTGCTCAGAGTAATTAACTCTTTGTTCCCATATTGACTATTTTCCAACCTTACATTTAACATAAAATGAATTGGTCAAGCATCAAATTCTAGCACCAGAGGGTTTATTATTTGTATGTTCTGGCTATATGTTTGTGAAATTAGGGCGTGTTGTATTGTAGTACTAATCTGAACAGAAACATTTTTGTTACCAAAAGCTTTATGAAACACAAAATCTTAGGGTTTGTTAGTTTGTGATGGATCGAGGAGACAGCAATCCTACTACCTACTTCTGTTCTATATAAATATGATGCAGGATATTCAGTCTAAGATAGGCAAAAATAAGCAATGCTTCTGCTGGATTTTTTTTGAATGAAAAATTTTCTACAATGCTATTTTAAAATATAAAAATAATTCTTCCATGTCAATGGAGCACAAGCATAGAGTGTTTTTTTCTAGATTTAGAGTAACAAAAGAATACATTGCCCCCTAATGGGAACACAGCAGCAAAAAGACATGGTTTCTGAGTCTCTTCTTGATGTCTAAATATTCTTCACTGTTTAGTAAAATGAAATCCTGAAGTGGCCATTTGTTTTTTTTACTACTCCTTTGCAGTGACTATGTGATTATGAAAAGCAAGAGAATAAGGACTGAGAGAGAACAGAGAAAGGCATGATATGCCATTTCTTCACAAAAATTGGCTTGTCTTGGATACATCAATATTCAAATGACAACATTCCTGCTATTCTACTCCGAAAGTTTTCCTGCTTATGTGTTTGTGTGATGGCGTGGAAGTCCATGTGGGGCTACACAAAGGCAAAATTTATCTGCCTTTATATACTGTGTTCTGCCATGACTGCACCTCACCAAAGTGTGGATAGAGGCCTATAAAAAGCAGTTACCTCATTTTCCATAGACTTTGTCTTAAAGATCTAAACTACAGCCTCTTCTGTTAAGAAGCAAAAGCAACATATTAAATGACAATGAATCATTAAAGAGCCACCCTAACTACTCTCCAGCAGCAAGAAGATGACAGCCATAACTCAACAGGCATCCCAGACACCCCCACAGACAACAGTGTTTCTTATGGGCCCCGCTCCCAGGAATAATACAAAGTCATCAAGCAGCGATGATGGTGTGCAGAAGCAAGTGAGGGGTCTGGCCTGGAATCTCCAAACTAATATACTTCAAGCTATTTGAAAAAGTCTGTTAATTTTTTTTAAATCTTAGAAGTACAAAAAATTACAGGTTTACAATGTAATGAATGGTATAGGACAACGTAAACTGGACTCTCCTATTTTTCCTCATATAATACATGAGTGAGGTTACAGCCAATTAAGTTGACCAAATGTAAACAAATTGTTAGAGTTAGATTGTTTTTGTTTTCAGAGAGTACCTATTTATGAGCACAAACTATGCAACATACTTAACAAAACATCATCTACATTTACAGTCAGTTTTGACTTTGATTCATGGTAATTTATTACCAAACACTCCCCTCAAAAATTATCTTGCTCAAAAAAAATACTTAACCGGCTACCAGGGGTCTGTTCTTTTCAGCTGCCCCATGCCAGCTCTGCTTTCAGTGTTTTCTTACTGTGAAACAGCAGAGATGAATTAATCAGAGTCAGCACTTTCAAAAGAGCAGCTGGAGAGAAAAGACACTACCACTGCTTTGGGACTGAAGCTGCTAGAGAATAGTCTTCTGATGTTCTCACCCTCAAATATCAAGGATAACGTTCTATATATATCTACATCACCAGCACTTGCTGCTGTAATCACATCCTTTATTATTTTCAATATTAAGGAATACTGGTATACATTTTTGATTCCACAGGAGGACAGAAAAAGATGGTCCCATACATGTTTTTATCTTTCATTTCTATCTATACACAGGACAAACTAAACTAATTTGGAGAGATGATTACATATGATTTTGATAGGTGAATGGAAAGATGTATCCAATGTCTGCTAAATTTACAATATCGACATGAAATTTACTGAAGCTACACATTTTCTTCTTGTTTAGTTTGGAACTCTTCTTCTGCCCTACACAGAAACTTTGCATAGCTATTTAACATTGTCTTTTGCCAAAGAGAGAGTTTAGAAACTTCATTCACATGAGGTATCACATTCTACATACGGAATGGAGGAGGTGCTGTACGAGTGATGAAAAACTGCATGTTTGGCTCACATTTATTTTACCCTTCAAAAGTCAGGAGCACATTTTTATCCTCAATTCTTCTCACATTTGTATTTTTAAATACAGATAAATATTACCTGTTTTGCTGTAATGCTCATAAGTCTCTGTTTTGACTTTACTTTTCTTGATCTGACCTTTTTTCTCCCTATTCCAAAGACTATTATTCATATTTCCAGTGTTAACAGGGACAGCTTGCAGGAGGCAACAAGCAGTCCTCTGCAAGTGAAGCATAGTAGGTGCTTCTGGTTTCAGGTGCAGCATGAAACCAGTAGCACTATTGCACTCCTCCCCTCAACCTCCTGGTCAGGACTCTATGTAGATCATTACTGGAGACATTGGCTAGAGTACTGATTTTTAACAAGGAGTCGCAGATTTCCTTTTTCTCTTTATAGAGCTTAGTTAGCCTTAATATCTTCAGTAGGAAAGACTTGCCGTCTGTCTTCCCAGTCATCACTGATCCTGTAGACTGGAAATACTGAGAAAGATTTTCCTTTCTGTGAAGGTCAGGAAAATCCTTTTTATTTTAGGCAATAGATGATGCAGCACTGTCAGACAAATCTAAGGCCTTGAGCACTACACTGATTAAATAGCTAATATCCTCTGGACCAAAACTCTTCAGAGTGGTGTCCTTACAGTAGGAGATCAATTTTAGAGAGGATGAGGGAGAAATTTTCCCTTTTTCTTTGAAGAATATCATTGGCTTTCTTTTTAGATTCCTTCTTCGAGTATAGAAGATATGTCAGACTTCTTAGCAACCAGCAAGTGGGGCTCTTTGCTATGTGATAAAGAATGCTTTTTGCTGCTATATTTTTAGAAAAAAGAAAAGGAGTACTTGTGGCACCTTAGAGACTAACCAATTTATTTGAGCATGAGCTTTCGTGAGCTACAGCTCACTTCATCGGATGCAATTTCACGAAAGCTCATGCTCAAATAAATTGGTTAGTCTCTAAGGTGCCACAAGTACTCCTTTTCTTTTTGTGAATACAGACTAACACGGCTGTTACTCTGAAACCTATATTTTTAGAGTTGACCTCGGTGGTTAAGCTGAGTGGGAGCTATCTAGGTTCGACAGAGGTTTTGGCTTTCTTGAAATCAGTGTCAAGACAAGACTACCAGCTGTGACTGAAGAAGGCAAAAGGGGAGACGGGCACACCCAGATGGCTGAGGAGCCAGCAGCAACAGGAATGTTTGCATACACCTGGAGATGCTCATAGTAGCAAAGGATCAGGAAGTAGCTGAAAGAGAGTTTTACCTTTTTCTATGACTTCTGTATGAAGTTAGCTGGGAGTCTACTCAATTGTGCTCACGTTACTAGACTCTGCAAGATGGAAATGATACAATCTACACTGGGAGAATGATACAAGAACCAAATTACTTTCCTGGAAGAAACAACATACACCATCTCTGGATGGCGGATACAAATTGCAGTGTGGTCAGATCCAAGGATGGTGCCGAGAGCTATCATTTGATTTGGCTAAGGAACTTGGTACAGAGTTCAATAGAGAGCATACTTATTACCTCTGCAATGCCATTTGTTTCCAGTGCTTAAGAAATTCTGTGTATCAAGAAAGCTAGCTGTGTATCAAGAAAGCTGAGCTCTAAACTGAACAAGAGCCATTAGAGAGGAGGTAGAAACAACCTAATGAGACAGTTTTTCATTGTTTAGGACCGCTATACAAGGATAAGAAGGTATTGAGCGTTTCATTTTAAGGACAGCTTACAAGAGTCCCAAATACTCTTCCTATATTCATATACATGTGAATTTCCTTCCAATTTAAAAAACTGGTGCTGTAAGCTCATAGGGAGATCACTGTTTCCTTTGGCTTTCTCACAGTCAGCTCTGACAGGAAGCCTACACCAGAAATGAGCTTTCATCCCAGGTTGAGATCAGAAATGTTGTTGAATTTTCCTATCGCCACCTGCTGCTATCAGGGCACTTTGAATTAATAGTTACTTGGAAAAGATAAGCAAATACAACTACTTAAGGAAAGCAAGAAATATGGAAAAATAGGCTTTTGTGATATTTATGGACATTAGAGAGATACCATAATGAAACACACATCAAAGGAACATCAGAACGTAGTAGAGAAGACAGGTGGAAGAGAGAATCTGGATCAAAGTAATGTCTGTACTACATTAGAAGATGAACACTGCTACTTAGACATTGAAGGAATCAATAGGATTTATAAAAAACTCAAGAAGATGACATCTCTGTTTTCATATCCCTTTCTCCTTAGCATATGTTATTTACATAAGAAGAAAGAAGGTATTTCATATCACATTACATAACATTACTATCATAGGACAGGAGAATTCCATTCTGCATTCTTCTGACCAAATCCTAGAAAAAAAAGCAATTGAGATATCTGAGCTTTTTATAAACCTTTACAATATTCCAAAGTAAAAAATAAAATCTGTACAAATATTAGAGGACATAATTATTTCTCCTTAACCACAACATTTCAAGAACTCTGATGTCATGTTGCTATCAATGCCTAATGTCACACCACTTCTAAAAAGAACCTACATGTAAGATAAAGAGGCCTTGACCTGCATGTTTGTGTTTTATACTGTATACAAGCATATATTTTCTTAAATTCACAACATTTTTAAACCTTAAAATGACAATTACATGGCCAGATTTCCTTTATCATTATTGTCACATTGGCTCAGTCACTGACTCTAGCAGCTACATTAATCATTCTTAATTTTACTTCCCAAGTACAGTTGCCCTCATGGTGCAATCTACTAAAACAGCACTTGACCTATTTGTTCCCACCATCTTCACTGACTCTTGCTGCTGTAATAGCTCACCTGGGACACCATATTCCATTTTCTGCACTATCTTATCGACGAACTTTACAGTTGTTACAAGACTAATACAGAGTGGTGTGCTTAATCACAAGAGAGATACCTCAGTACCAAAGCTGTGAGAGAATCAAAAGAAAGATCTGTGGGGGCTTACATTGTCATGAATTGTAATTGTTCTATACTGAACAGAAGCAGGTTTAGAAAGACCACAAAGTTAGTATAGTACTGCACAAATAAAGCCTATATTTCCTAAGAATAAGATTAAACTCAAAATAGTATTAAATTCCTACATAGGGAAACAAATGGCTTGCCTGCAATCATTTCATCTTTAAATAAGAAAAAAAAGTGTTTCAGTTCTATCTACATAATGAAGAAACTGTAGGTATTTTGCAAGTACATTTTTTTAAAAAAAAATGGAACAAAATACAGGACTATGGAAGGATAATTTACACATGGCAAACAAGAAGAATTTTGCCAGGCTTATGTTTCTAAATTATATTTTGTAAAATGACTATATAGAGAGAAAAACAAGAATTCCCCTTTTTAAAAAGTGCAGCATCTGTTTTATGGCTACAGCTAACTCATACACTTGAGGGACATATTTTCACTCAGTCCACAGACATCCCAATGGCCTGAATGGACTCTCTCTCTATGGGAGGTTGAGGACAGAACAGTCTCATTAAGTTAAACACCATTTCATAAAACCTACTAACTAGGAAAAACAATTCTCTTCTCATTAGTCAAAATCTTACTGTTCAAAGCTAAACATATTAATACCAAACTCAAGTCCAGTGTGATTCTGTTCTAGGAGGACCTACATTTAAACAGGAGTCTATTTTATTGCAAGATTTAATGTGACTGAATAGTTTTCCAGTTAGCTGACAATCCAAGCTTTTTTACCAATTTAATGAATGCAATATAAATAGCGTGTGAATGAGCTAACAATAATTAGATGGCATTCATGGTTTTGTAGTTTGTTTATTTAAAACAACATGATCTTAGTTTAAATAGTGCATTTCAACTGAAGCATCTAAAGCCCTTTTTCAAATTTCCTGAACTATGGGCAGATTAAATTTCAGTATATAATATTGATAAAAATAGCAATGCAAGCTTAGGAAATATGCAATTATATTTATAAAAAAGTAGAAAAACAACAACATTTTAGGGTATGTAACAATATTACCAGAACTTAATTTCAAAGTCTTTTCTTTCCCCTCTTGCATGTGACATGGTCCAAACTCTCATAACATAATATAAAACTATTAATTGTTTTTGTCCAAAAACCCTCTACTAAAAAATTCTGTCATATATGAAAATGAATCTGGATTGAAATCTTAAGGTTTTGTTTGTGAGACTATTTACTCTATCACAATATTCAGTGCAAACTTCTCAAGTCAGCTTCTGACAGGCTGAGTGGTTAATCAGGAGTTTATCAGAAAAACCTTTTAAAGTACTGTAACTTAACCATTTTTAATGAAACGTGTGTTGTGTACTAGTTTACGCATATCATCTGTATTTAACCTTGGGTATGAGAGAAAGAGAGAACTTATTCGTTAAATTACATACAGGACCCTTGGGAGGATGTCTTTCATATACATTTTTCTTTTCTTTTTTTTTAAATTGTGCTTTGTTTTAAATAAAAGCTACAGTTTGAGTGCTCTTTTGAAGAGCCCACTACAAAAAACACTCTGGAAACTTTCCATTTAAATGATAAAATAGGTATCCTCATGGTTGTTTGGGTTTTAGTTTTACTTCAGTAAGGTATATTTCTGAGGCATAAACTGCTTCACCTTTCCTTTCAAATACATCAAACTTATCAGTTTATTTTTCAACTGTTTTTCCATTAATTTTCCAAAATTCCATTAATTTAGAAGTTACATGCTGCCCTAAGAGACTATCAGTATGTTCACAAACAGTTGTGTATTTCATCAGGGTGATTTTCAACACTGGCTGATATTCAGATGTTGGTGATAAAATACTGATATAAGGAAAGTGAGACTATGCATTATCAAAACTTTTAAATAGGCAAAAACAATATGTTCTTTTGATATTAATATAACATCAAATATTTTTACAGTGCTTTAAGGTCTGGTGAATTTAGTTCATTCCACTTTTATCATACATCAAAAAATCATAAGTGGTACTACTATGCGGCTGATAAGTCTCATATTTCTGAAGACTCGGGGCTCAAGATAAAAAACATTCCTTTACTCACTATAGGCCACTTTCTCCAATTAAAAAAAATTACCCTAACTGAGAAACATTAAAAAGGCAGAGCATGAACAGACACTGATAGTCATGTGGGCCAAAAGGCCAGATTGCTACTATCAAAGACCTGTCATTTATTAATGGATTGCACTCAAAACACATCCAGTACTTTCTATACATAGCAAGACGCAATCCTTGTCCCAGCGAGCGCACAAATACTTTTCACTTATATAGAGACTCCCATTCAAGGTTCATAGCCTTGAACCCATTCATAGCCCTTTACAAATATTATGCGTCACAACAACCCTGTGAGAGAGGTAATATATCCGTTTCACAAGTGGGTAAAAGGCAGTGAGAAAATCTCCATTATACCAATTTTACATTTGGATAAACTAAGGCACAATGACTCATTCAAGGTACCCAAACACAGACAGAAACAAAACTGGGAATAGAACCATAGTCATCTTCGCCAGCCATGAGACAATACCTCCACTTCAAGAATTCCTATGGAAATAAGCCTTACACAGAAGAAGCAGTTGTTCTGCAGCTGTGTGGGAAATGTTTTGCTAATACACACTGGATAATATGCTGCTTATCGTACATTACATTCAAAAAATGATGTTAAAATAACATTATTTAGATTGCAAACCAAAGCACTTGAAAGTTAGAAAATGTCCACACAATCTTAATTCTGCCTCTTTGTTCACCCACCCCGTGCACTGAATGAGGCAGTGGGTTTTATGTAGAAAATAGTATGTGATTATGTTATTAAAAACAACATAATGCAGATACACAAGTGGGCAGAATTAAGGTTGCATGGATAATTGTAAATCTGGTGCTTCCTAACTTTAAAATGCTAGGATTTTTTTTTTTAAAGGAGAAAGGTGAACATAAATCCTATTATGTGCAACTGTACCCTCCCATCACTTATCAGCAGAATCTGAACCTAAGCCTTCAGCAATGCAACACAGACTTCAAACCACTTAAGCTACAGAATTAACTACATTGGCTGGTAAAAGGCTCCATCACCCCTACTTCTCCAAGAAAGGGAATGAATCACAGGGTCCTGATGCTGGGTCTTGGCAGTGATTGTGGATGACAAAGTCAAGCCCAGCCCAGCCCAGGCCTCCTCCCCGCCACACACATACACCCCACCCCAGGGGCTGGGGTAAGTTCCTGGTCCATGTGACGCCCAAGAGATGGGCATGGGCCACTGGGACCATGTGCCAGTCTTGGTGGAGAGCCTAGCACAGTCCGGGTCCCTCAACTATAGCCGCTTGGATAGTTCCCTAGCCTTCCCAGGATAGCATCTGCTGCAGCATGAGCCCGGCCTCAAAACGTGCTGTGTTATTATTTTGGCAGGCTGCCCAAATTTTCCTGAAAAAGGTAAACCACAGAAGGGAAATGATCATTTTTAACGCTTTATATCTCCGCGAATTCATGGGAGAAAGAAAAAGGCACTTAGCTCTCCTTGCCAAACAGCAAGGTCTTTCTGAAAATAATGGAAGTGTAAAAGCTTCTCAAAGTAAAGGTCACAAGAGTTTTTATCATGACAAGTGTTAAACAACTAAATATAGGTGTTACCACCAGCTCCCCCATTAAAGAGTCAGTGTGTGTATCTAGTGTGAGTTACAAAACCAAAGTTGTGGATATCTTTACTTACCAGCAGTAGCAGCCAGGGTTGTACAAAAATTCTCTGGCAAAGTAAACTGCTTTTGTATAAGCATTATCGTTTGCTTTTAAAACGCTTATAGCTGCTTTGTTTTTATAATTTTAAATCATTCAAATGATATTACATGGTTATGATGATATTTGCTTTCTAAACGGATTATCTTTACAATACAGGAATATTCTTTGTGGATAATCTTTGTAAATTACACTTCTGTTTTCTCTTAACCAAAATTACAGTAAACAAAAACAAAAAATTAACAATCTGAAAAAACTCTAGCATAGAAATAATAAAAAGTTGACAACAGTACACCTAGAAAATATGCTAAAATGTAAAAACAGGCAGCATCTTTATTTTAAGCTAAATTTCACAGTTCTCGTTTAATTTTAAAATAATTTAAATCACACAATAAATTAAACTTACTTAAACAAGATCTTTTTCCAGCTGTGCTTGCCCCGCCTAAGCATAAATTGCCTCCTCGATGAACCAGTTCAAGTTCCAAGTTTGTTCTGCATGAAATATATAAAGGTATTAGGATGCAACTTCAGGATTCAAGCGTCTATAGACAAAAAGGAGCTTCCATAAGCTCGCATTGTATACCATAGGGAAGAACGCCGCACATTAGTCGCTTGGTGGTTACAACAAGGCAATGTTTGACCATTAAAAATAGCAAAATAGAATACTTTTTTGATTTAAACAGCTTGGTTGGCAAGTATTGTATGAGGCACTCAAACTACAGTGGTGAGTGCATTACCGATAACTAAGTATATTTATTTTGCAGCATGCATCTTTTTCAGACATTTTCACAACTCATTGCTGCTAGTGGAATTTTTGTGCAAACCTGGAAAGACCATTTATAACTCAAAGTCAACAAAATTTTAGGAAGTTAGATATATTTAGAACATGTGACTTCCTTTGTGAGGCACAGAACTTTTTAAGTAATTTACAAATAAACAACATAAATCAGATACTTCATCTTCAGAATATTTTAATTCCATTACAATGGAAGCCCTGTCCTTTGTTTGATAGCAACGTTATTGGAAGCCGTGGAGGTAAATTTTCAGTGAAAGGCACTGGGATTTAGCTGTGTAACTCATTAGTATGAGATGGGAGTTGTGCAACGAAATCCCTGCATGTCACATTAACACTTTACTTCTTAGTATATTATAATATTCTGATGATTCGATATTATTTTTTGGCCAAATTCAATAACAATGTTTGACTTTGGAATTGGATGTTTATGTACTGTATTACCGTTTACCCTCAAGACACTGATCAAGCAATTTACATTTTGTCTTCTGAAAGTTTGTTTTAACAAATAAACATGCATCCCTACATTTCTGGTATAGGAAGACAAAATTACTATTCTGAAGTGATATTATGCTAAATTAATTCAAACTGCAATCTTTTTCCTTACATGTTTTTCTTTAATTGAAATTAAATAAACCATTTCTAGACTCAGTATAATTTGACTGAATATCATTAATTGCAAGAAAACCTATTTTAGAATTTTAGGCATATGCATATTTAATCTAAACTACAGGATGAAGAGAACAGAAAAATACTTCATTCAAAATAAAATATTTTGGAAAAATTTCAGCTCTATCAGTTTAAGAGACTACAGGATTCTTCATATACAGTGTTTGTAAAGATACTTTCATATGTTTCTAAAATAGTAACATTTCAAAATATTAATATCCCTAAATTTGCAGCTCATGCCACCCATTTCTGAAGGAATGCTTTAATCCTCTCTAGCCAGGGGAAAAAAAAAAAAGCAATTTAACACTGATAATGTTCCTACTCAGAGCTCCATCTGGTAGCTGCTGATAAGGGCATCTGTGTGACGGGGGAATTTTCCACTCTTCAGGCGATTTGCAGTGCTCACTGAACTTCTAAAACCTACCAGCAAGGAAGCAGGGACAGGGATTTCATATTAGTGGGCAGAACAGCAAGTGTAGATCAGCATGTGTTAGTTCTTCTTTGGAATATAAATGAGACAAATGTTTTATTTCTACAAATCTTCTGATGACTAATTTGTAAATTAATGGCAGTCTTCTACTACTAAAACCAAGACATTTGCTAGATGTTATTTAAATGATTTAATCAGAAACACTATCTCAATCTCTTAAGAACAAATATGTCATATCTAGAATTTTCAATTTTCCTTTCACTAAGACATATATACAATTTTACAAAAGCAAAAGTCAAGGACAAATCTGACAGAACAAGACATGCATGCAGTACTATGCTCCGCAGAAGGAGAGTCCTGGTGACAGACAATCCCTCCCCAGCCCTCCTCTTCCCGCAATCCCCCAGCACACTCACTCTCTTTCCCTCCCAAGAGAGTAAGGCACCTCCTTATAGTGTATCGTATCTCCACAGCAGAAACACCAGCCCTCTTCTGGTGAGGTATCCCCTCCAAACATGCTCTTATTTATGGGAAATGCTTTCCCCTATTATGCTCAATCTTCTGAGAGACTAGAGCACTTCTCCCATAAATAGGCACTTTCTACATGGCGTTTTCCCCATATTACCCGAAAACATAGAAGATATGGGTTGGAAGAGACCTCAGGAGGTCATCTAGTCCAACTCCTTGTTCACAGCTCAGTTGTTGGACAGAGACCTGCACCTCACTTCCTGTTCTCTTCATCCCCATTCACATTCCCATCCATACTGAGGTATTGGTTAACCCTATAGTCAATCACCCAGTGATGGAAAAAAGTAAAGCTGAACTCTTACCATCTAATCTCCTGTCACTGATGGAAAAGTAGGGACACCTGACATACCCTAAATAAGAGACGTGGAAAGTAAACTTGACTCTTGATCGAACCCTCCACTATCCCACCTCCCTCAGTGAAAAGTAAGAGAGATCAACCACTTCCAGTCTGATGCACCATATCTCTCAGAAGAGGAGAAGCAAAAGGAAGTGCAGCCACTCCATCTTTCACTGGGGCAGGGACGTAGGAAGCACAGCCTCATTTGGGTTGCTCTTCCTCCCCCACTGAAGAAACTGAGAAGGGAGGGCTGCTTTGGCTCAGCTCTTGCTTCCTTCTGATGCAAGAAAGGGACCTTTTTTAACTCATGTTTGTGAACTCCAATTAACCTGAAAAATATATGTGATGCCGTGTTTTTTAGTAGCCATCAGAACACAGAGTAATACAGGGGTATAGATAAGTTAGACCTCTGCTACTGCTCTTGAGCAGGAGGGGCAGATAAAGGGATGGAAAGTATGTCTGGAGGAACCAGCCCCTCTCCTACCTTTTCACAGGAACAAGTATTAGAATTGGAAAGTCCACTACCACTACCATTGCCTCTCTCTCACCTCTTTAAAAAGTTAGCATGTATGAGACAGTGAAAAGTGAAAGGGGGGAGGGGAGAGCTGTGTGTCAATGAATACATAGCTGACAGCATAAACAATGGCTTTGTCTAAACATCAACAAAGGAGAGATCTATCACATGCGATGCGACAGAAGCAGTTTACAAGATGCTGCCACAAATGACAACCATCAGTACAACATTGAGCTCTTACAATTAAAAGTAACATACATACACCACTGTACTAGGCCTATAAATGCCTGTGGAGGGAGAGAAATGGCGCAAATGGAGGAACAGACTTAGGTAGCAAGATAAGAGATTGGGCGAAAGAAAAAAAGGACCTCTACAGATAGCTAAGTAGCTGCTTCTCCAGCTGCACACGCAGATCAGGAGGCAATGGCCACGGAATGTCTCTGTACTGGGACAGCTGGCAAGAACTAGCTCTCTCCCCGTTAACAGCTGCAGAATACCCCCTCTACTTCCATTCCTTTATCTCTACTTGAATGTGTCTAGGCAGCAAGAGAGTAATGGGTGAGGAAAGCATGTTGCATTCACACTGCTACAGAAAGGAATGAACTGCTACCACTGGCTACCTCAGGACACCATAACCAATCAATAATACCACACTTTCAGTATGTGGAGTTTACAAATGGCTGCCCAAATGCCCCTTTCATCTATTGCATACCATATCTTCTCCTCAGCTCTGCTTCAAAATTTCTTCTTACCTGCAAGATGTCTCCCTAGAGAAGGCAGGAAAGGACATTTCTCTTACTACAGATAGTACCCCAGCCTGTCCTCTGACAGACAATGGAACATGGGGCTGATTAAGGCAAGACGATTCAGAGATGTATAGATTAATTCACTGGCTAATAAAACGGCAAGGCTGAAAGTCCAGTGGATACAATCAAAAAATATTTTTGAAAAGTGCTTTATTACGAAGTGGCCAATTGTCATCTTGACCACTTTACATTGCGCCATTACCCCAACTCTGTCTGTCCGTGTTTTTGATTGTAAGCTCTTTCGTGTTTGCACAGTGTCTAGTGTATTTTGCACAGGCAGAAACAAAATAATAATAATAGTGAACTAACTATATATAGTTTGACTAAGACAGACTACAAAAGGAGAAAAGTGGGCAAGAAGGTAAGAATCGACAAATAGCAGAAACATCCAGAATAGTTATTTAGTGTGCTACAAGGAGAAATGACAGCCAGAGAAATAATGAGATGGGATTAAGAAGGAAAAATTTAGGCTGAATACCAGGATAAACTTCCTGATAGTGAGGAGTATAATTCTGTCATTTAACAGTGAAGTGGAGGATACTCTATTGCATGGACATTTAAAACGACACAAAACAAGACGCTAGAAAAAGTACAACAAAGAACAATCCTGCTTCAGATAAGGAGGTGAACTGCTGACCTACATAAGACATATTCTTATTTCTATTAATGTTATGTGTATTAAGGTTAAATTAAATGCTTTTAAAATAAAGGTTTATGATCATAGACATTCCAACCCTATAGTCCTTATACAGATAAAATTCAAGGACAGTTCTGTGCACACTGGATTGCTGAATCAAGTCCTAAATCATTAAGAGTGAAATTAACAGTGCTGCAGAAGACCTGGCAAAGGACCTCCATGCTATATCACATGTATGGGAACAATATGGAGTGGCTGGATCCAGGGTCTGAAAACCTCCATGTAGGGGAAACAGAAAGCAGCGACCACTTATCCAGTCCAAAGGATGAAAGAACAGCCATGGATAGGGAATGAATTTTATCTCCCCCACCCTAAAGGATGTTCAGGTCATTTATCTCTAAAGCAGTGTAAGGAACAATGTAACACTGTTCTGGTCTGGGATATTTTTAACTCTCACAGGAGAAACACTAAATTCTGAATTTAGATTTTAGCACAAACACGGAATGTCCAATTTACTTTTTAATTTGTTCAGCTGACATTTTCTATGTTGCATACCTTTTATATTATTATAAACAGGATTTTGCATTTTAAAAAGGCATTTAAGCAAATCATTTTTCACACAAGGAACATATTCATTAGATGAGCTAAACAGAGTGACAAGAAAACCTCAACTGTGTACCCTTGTATACAATATAGTGTACAGAATATATTTAGAGGGGGTGTACTATAACTGTTTTTTAATTTGAAATTATCTTTACCATACATAAAAATAAAGTTACTGTTTCACATTAGCTAAATATTCTACTTACAATGTCAAAAAGACCCAAGAAAATCATTAAACTATTATGAAACAAAATACAACTGAAGTACTCTTAAAGAATAATTTAAATAATTTTCCATTTAATCGCCTAGTTTGTTTTATAAATAAATGCAACAGTAGTTAGTTTTTATGGATATATAATAGACACAACAGGGCTGCGAATCTTTACTGTGACATGACTGTATCTGAATCAGCAAAATATTTGTATGAAAGCTTTAAATATTTGGAATCAATAAATGAAATTGTTCAGAAGAGGATTAAAATGTTATTCAGTATTAACAAAAAATCATCATTAGAAACTATATCAAAACCAAAAACTTTCTTTTACCTGTTAAGGTTGCTATGGTAAATTATAACAATATATTTACCCTTTGCATCACTTACAAAATCAGGAAGTGTTTAATTAAGGATATCATGAGGCTCATCAATCTACAGATGCACCAGGGCTCTGTTTGGTGCACAGTCGGGGAAGAGAGGAAAAAAGTGGGTGGCATTAGGCCATCTTTCTTCTCACTCACTTACCCCTGATACTGGGCATAATCTAAGGGCCATTATGCTGGCAGCGATAATCAGCGTGTAATCCATGCAAAGAGGAGGGGAAGACTGGGGGAAGAGGAGTGGCCAGAAGTGGGCGGTACAGAGCTGACAGAGTTGGGTTTACACAACCAGGTGAATCCCTATGCAAGCAAACTCTCCAACTGCACTTTTTTACGGTAGCTTTAAGTTCCCTTTAAGCTGCCAAAGAGGCACAAAGGGCAACTGGCATAGGACAGAACCTGGTCCATAAGTCTTATACTGTCCACTTTATTTTTATCAATGCATATTTCACCACAACACAGCCTTGACTCTGACCCATGATTTTTATCATCTTGATTTCAATTTCCAAACATTTTAAAAGACAGTATTAAATGGGAAACGTTATCAGTATTGTTTTAAAAACTACGCATCATTGTTCTTTCTCGTATAGATACGGACAGATCTTGCAGTCATATCTTTGGAAGCAGACATTTGTGCCCCCACTGAGCCCCATTGAAGTCAATGGTGCACTGTGTGGGTGTACGAACCCAGATGTAGGAATCCAACTGAGGCCTTTCGTTTAAAAAGAAATGTGTATAACTTTATTGATTTACAGAAAAATTGTGTGTGTGGATTTGCATTTGAGACTGAATCAATGTGTTTTAAGAACAACTGAATGCTGCAGTTCTCGTCTGAGATTACTGATGAAAGAACAGTATTTATTTTGGGAATTAAGGTGAATTATGATGCAATTTTTTTTTACACTTGATAAAGAATAAATGGTTAGGCTATCATGTAGGCAGTGTAAGATTTATGATCCTGTACCCTTAAACTGGTCATTTCCTTGCCTTCCAGTATTTCCGTTTTGCACATAACTCCGTAAATTTAGCAATTTCGGTAAGCTAAGCAAGCATAATCGGGTTTTGAAAGAAATTGATGCTGATCAAATATTAGCATTCGCATTTTAATAAAATAGTGTTGTAACAATTTAGGAGTTCATAGCTAAACTGCTTAAATTTTCCTTTTGTTTTTAACACACTCTAAGGCAGTGGTCACCAACTCATAGATCACAATCGACTACTCAATCCTGGAGCCTCTGCCAGTTGATCGCAATCCCCGACCGCTAAAAGTCCGGCAGCACAGCAGGGCTAAGACAGGCTTCCTGCCTGCCCTGGCCCCACGCCGCTCCCAGAAGTGGCAAGTACGCCAGGCACGGGGAACTGCGGCCAAAGGAAGCTGTGGGGGTGGTGCTTGCAGGCAGGAGCAGCACGCAGAGCCAAGTGCCCCCCACCAGGGGCCGCAGGGGCGTGCTGGCCACTTCTGGGAGTGGTATGGGACTGGGACAGGCAGGGAGCCTGCCTTAGCCCTGCTGCGCCGCCAACCGTGAGCCCCTTGAGGTAAGTGCCACCAGGTAAGTGGCCCATGAGGTAAGTGCCCACACCCCAACCCCTAGCCCCTCCCGGAGCCAGCACCTCATACCTCCTCCTCCACCCCAACACTCTGCCCCAGCCCGGAGCCCCCTCCTGCACCCAAACGTCCTCC
Organism: Lepidochelys olivacea; assembly: GCF_965140295.1. NCBI lineage: Eukaryota > Metazoa > Chordata > Testudines > Cheloniidae > Lepidochelys > Lepidochelys olivacea. The sequence goes on along the minus strand of NC_140421.1, from coordinate 39,475,203 downwards.
CAGAGCTTGCACCCCTCTCCTGCTCCCACACTCCGCACCCCTCAGCCCTGGCCCAGAGCCTGCACCCCCCCCCCCGAACCCCAACCCAATGAAAGTGAGTGAGGATGGGGCAGAGCGAGCAACAGGGGAGAATGGAGTGAGCGGAGCAGGGCTTTGGGGAAGGGGCTGGGACTCAGGGAAGGGGCAGGGTAGATCCTGGGTTGCACTTAAATTCAAAAGGTGATCTTGTGTGTAAAAAGGTTGGAGACCACTGCTCTAAGGGTACAGCTATTCACCATTGTGTGGAAACCATTGCTCTTCTGTCAAACTTCACCTGCTCAGCCACACTAGAGGAGCTTCCTGCCTGTCCGAGAAAAGTTTGCTAGTCCTCATACTAGTATGTCACATCATTGCTATTTAACATTTTCCTATTTCTCAAGCAGAAACTAAATAGCTGCAGTACCATAAAAGAAAACTTTGTAACATGGGAGGAAAGAGGATATTATGTTGAATGAGCTAGACTCAGAAAGAAATTAAACGGGCTTTTTGATTAGCAAATTCTATTTTGCTTTAATTGTATCTTTTCCCACAGAAGTAAGTCTCTAAGAACAGCACTCTGTAACCATACCGACTTGTGTTGAGAGCCAGTCAAATCTCCCATATTAAGTAGGGTCACGCCCAATCAACACATAAATGGATGACCTATGGGAAGATATGTTGACGATTCAGGAAGCGACATCTCATTCCTTTGAGTCAGTGCTAAGCCAATGCCCCGACATGGTGGTTATGTCCCTTGATAATGGAGATGTGGTCCTTCAGAGGATATGCAGAACTCAGGTCCTATCTCTCCACCTCATTAGATTGGCTATTCTTAGTAGACAAGGGTTAAATAAGGTCTATTCCAACACAGATAATTCACTTCATACAACTAGTGATGTTATGACAAGTTTCACAATAATATGTGCTTTTCTTAAAGCTCCAGCCGTTGGAGTTATGTGAATACATGAGAAACTCAGACTGCATTAAGAAACAAAACAAAAACAAAACAACCCCTCCCCCATAAAATTCTAGCCCTGATTGTCCTAGAGTGAAAAATGTTACTTCAGGGCACCCTACATGTTGAAAAAACAGAAAATCAAAAGAACCCAAACTTTATTATTTTTTAAATCTCATGATTGTTAAGCCAATCTCAGGATTTTGGTGGGTTTTACTAATGATTTTTTTGGGCACTATTACTAATAACAAATGCAAAAGGAATGGTCAAAACAGCTTAATGGACCTACCTAGCTACAGAATACATGAAGAGAAAATCATTGTCTGGTGATCCAGGAGTCTTGCTGTAGTCTGTATATTTCTTCTGGGTAGTACTTTTTATATCTTTCATTACAGATTCCATTTCCTTACTAAGATTGGTTTCAGACTACGAAAAAAGAAAAGGCATTAATAGGTTAATTTACTTATCTGGTCAAAAGCAATACACAATTACAAAGCTTAACATTGTCATTATACCTATACAAAAGAACATTTATAGGTTATATGAAAAATGTGTATTAAAAGCTGCTATCGTACTTTTTTGTCTAGTAGAAAGGTATATTCTGAATACGCAGGGAGATGGACAAAGCAATTTAACTGTTTTGTCCATATAATGTATAGAATTTTTAGTCTGTGCTATCCTGAAGTATAGTCAATGGGGCATATGGATTGTGCAACAAGTACCTGAAAATAACACATTTAAAATTGCAATCCTTAGCAAACTGAAGTATTGTTACTTTGAAATACCTTTTAAATAGAGGTATTTCCTATGAGATTGGAAGACTAACATGATTTTACAGATCTAATTACATCTTTTTGAATGACACTATAAAGCGGCTACATTATGTACAAGTAGAGTAAATTGTCATCTTTGCAAAACAAATAATCCACAATCTTACATGGTCTGAACTGACATACTTTAAATAGCTTCCAGTTACAAGGGATTCATGTTTTACATTGAAAAAAAAATAGTGAGCTTCATGAAATATGATTCAGTTCTAGGTAAATTACAAGAATGAATTGAATTAAAGAATAAGAAGAAACTATTCCAAAAATAAACTTTTACATTAGTAACGTTTTGATCATAATTCTGTTTTTACTTTTAATAGGTAATGTCATAAAAGGTATAAACCTTTAAAATGTTTTGATTACATTTAATCCATTAAAAAAATAGTACAATTTTCCCATACAGAAAGAGGAGGAAAAATGTGGTTTCATAATTTAAATAAATCACAGAAAGAAATATGAAACAAAGTTGAAAGGTAGAGGCAAATTAACAAGGATCTTTCTGCCTTACACTGATGCTTACTGGGAAAGTTCCCAGCTGTTCTTGAAGCTCTTCCACCTCTTTTATAAGATCTTGCATACTCTTGTTACTATGACATTGCAAAAGGCTTCTTTCCACATTGTTTCCAGGATAACAAGGAAGAACACTGTTTGCAAATTGCCTACAGAGGGGGCAGGTAAATTCTCCTTTGTCCACAGAAAAACCCTGGAGGACCTGGTCATTCTTTAAAAAAAAAAAAGAAAGAAAGAAAGAAAGTAGATACATATGAACTCAGTGAAGATCACAATTGTGTTCTTGAAATTTCATAGACAATATCTCACAGATAAAAATATAGACCATCTACAAATAACTGTAAACCAAGAATGATACGAATGTGCGCTGAATTTTGTAAGAGCACTCTAATTACTTAGACTGTCTCATGATATCCCTATAATTTACAAGTATTCCAGAATGTCCAAGACAATCCATAGTTAAAATGTCACACAGTTAAAGGAGAGATATTCATGTTGTTCCCATACCACAGAAACAGTGACTGCATCAGCTCTAACTGACACTCCGATTTGCTTGAACAAATTCTGGGTGGGACATGAAGCACTCACCAGAGGACTTCTCTTACTCTGCTTGATTCATGTTATTTCAGGCAGAACAAGGAGTGGTATGACCAGCAACAGAGAACCCTGTGGCATTGCAACAGCCTTCCATCATTGGGAAATAGCGCAGCTAGGGTGGGATGGGGAGATTAAAGTAGTTTTTAATGTTTATTTTTTATTGTTGATTGTTAGCAACTGCCGTAGAGTTTGAAAGTTTCCCTTATTAACTTTATTACTCTCCATCTGGCAAAAGGCAAATTTACTTATCAGTAATGGGAAATATCTGAAGTTACTGTCCCAGGAGAAATACATTCTTGAGCTTAGTTCACACTATAGTCCACAGGTCAAGAACCTAGCCATTGGAGAGCACCATGCCAGATGGAATGGCTCAGTTCCTCTCGACTACAACAGATCTCTTCCACATTGCTTTAGAGTCCATTGAGGAGTGTGGAGCTATAGAGGGTGGGGGGGGGGGCAGTTTCAGGGAGCTTCAGTTACAGCACGTAACTTCCCATTTTCATCTTCACAAAGTGCCTCATTGGATCCCCACACCTGAGAGCACTGCAGGAATAGGGCTGACTAAGTGTAATTTGAGCTTCAAACAGGTAGTCCCCATACTGAGACAGTCTCCAGCAAACTGACAGAATTACCTTTGTAACTTTCTGGGTCCCTGACTAGTTAGAACAAGTTTAAATAAAAAGTTTTACCCATGAAATGGGAATACAGTTTTCTACCAAAATTTACGAGACATACAGTATATACAGGGCACAATTACAATATTTTTAAACAATGAGATTAACTTGTTGAACTTTTCTTCTTCATAATTGCTTTGGTAGGTCAAAATAATTAGATACAAAATCAATTTTTTACAAAAATGTAAAGATGAAATAAAAAGGAGATGTTAAAAATACACCATTTGGAAGACGATCAAAAAAAAGTCTTGCACATCAATGTAGAAAATAAAAAGGACTCAGTCTTGCTTCCATTCAAATTAGTTGTAAGCTCCCATTGACTTAAATGGGAGCAAGATCAGGTGCAAACAATACAAGACAGCTTTTGGAATTGCAGATCAACTTACTCTTAATGATTCCATGTAAGATTTATGACAATCTATGTGTAACGTATGACCACAAGTTTGTACATAAACACCTCCTTCCCAGCCTATTGACACTGCTTGCAGACAGGAACTCTTAAAAAAATATAAATGTACATGATGTTATTCAACAGACATTTCCAGCTAAAATGTATACATGTGCTATTCAATAAATATTTCTTTCACTTTTATAGGGCTTAGTTATAATAATCCTCCCACTATACAGCTATTGCTGTGCTTTGCATTGAAAACCCAATTTAAGCTCTTATTAAAGTTATAATACTGCAAACGTTTGCCTCCCAGGATGGTGACAGAATTAGGGAGGAATAAAATGCATACAGAGTTCACATAGATTTTACCGTGTTAGAAGCATTCATAGTTATATTGAAGGTAAGTGTCACAATGTAGTTCTTGCAATTTTATTTCTGACCTTCTAATACACTCCACTCCCTTAAGTTACATATTATTTCAGCACCAAAGCAATCTTTTTTAAAGAATCTCTGGCATTCACTGTATTCAGAGAGCTTTTAAAGTCCATTCTGCTGTAAAACTACAAACTTTTCCCTGCTTCATAAAAGCTGACTCAAATGTATTTCATTCAGAATGAGCAATACGATGCCATAAGGCTTTGAACATAACATGAATCATGTACATTAATAAAATGTCCACAGTTGCATAATTAAATATCTATCCAATTTTAATTCAATTCAAAAACTTCAATCCTCTTGCTAACTGCTTAACAATACAGTCAGGAATACAGTATAAGATGAAAAAAGGCATTAAGTGGCATAATAATTCAATGTATCAACTTTTGGGCTGTGGAGATCTGAAGTCAAACCTCAGCCCACGTCTAAAGCCTTACATAGCTTGTTGGCATCATCCTAGCACCCTATTTGGCCACATCACAAAACTACACAATTTGGTGAATGGTACTCTAACTCAAGAAATGATCAGCTAGAAAACCAGACAGAATTATGATGAGAGACTTTTATAATACATGCAATTTCAATCACAAAATTAAAATGCATATATTGCATTTATACAAAAAACCTGTCCTAATAGTGAAGAGAGAACAGTAAAAATGATCAGCAAAAATACCTGTTTTAGCCCTAAAACAGACTTGCCCTGCAATGATTTGTAATGGACAATGTAAAAATAACAGAGTGGTGGTTTGCTTTTTTTGGTGGTATAACACCTCTCTTTTCCTGCATGTGAACATATAGAACATTCTTCTATTTTACCTGCTCCAATTTGATCTCTAACATTTTATAGCTCTCCAAGGCCTGAATCTACCACCTTAACCATAACACAGTCTTTCTTCTTCCCGCTGGCCCCCAACTGATTGAGGGACAGACTGGGTGGTGAATCAAGTGAGATTATATAGCAAATTAGGATGAGTTGCTATATAATGAGCCTCATTCACTGAGAAAGCTCATTGTCTGCAGCCAGAGAGACTGGTGTCTGCAGCACTTATTACATAAATGGGATGGTCCATATAGCGAATAAGGCAGGAGTCCACAGAAAGAGGAAGGATAATCAAGAGATGTAGATTTTATTGCTAGTTCACCCACAGATCTTCAACAAATAACAATCTCTCTATGCCTCAATTCTCCCATATGAAATGGTGATACCACATTTTTACCTGTACTGAACACAAATTATATTAGGACAAATTCATTAATAGTTGTGAGGCAATCATAAAATAATAAACACCACTGAAAAAATCTATCAAGAAAAATTCCTGCTCCTGAGCGAGATGTGGATTTTATGCAGTGAATAAGGTACAGGGCGTCACACAAACAAAAGACTTCTTTGAAGTCCTGCTTCCTTCCACATGCACCTTACCAGACCAGGTTCCACAATCTCCCTACCTGTTAAAATTGAAATTCCATTAAACTTTCTTATGTGTGCATGTGAAAATCCCTTATAATAGTTGAAGAGTGCCTACTCAGTGGAAGTCTGCACACAATTGATAAATACACATGCACATGAAGTGCCACTGGAAAGTTGGCAGATTGTTAGTTTTGTCATATGACAGTAATCGGTGTGAATACACAAAGTAAGATTTATAAACATTTTTAACTTCAATAAATCAGAACAGAATTTTTACCATAACGTGTAAACAACAAAGGACCAATAAATGAACTAGGGATCTGCCAAATTTCAAGATTCTAACAGCTTCTAAGGGTCTAGAGTTGTGGGTTGGTTATTTCTTTTAAATTTTCCCACAGTTGAAAAAACACTATTTCTCTCCCCCCCCACACACACACTCTTTCCATTCTTAAAAATAGCTGCTCAGCCATTTTTCCCTGACTGAGCAAATACACCAAATTTCAGCCAAAAAAGGTAAAACTTTAAGAAAAAAATTAAAATGACCTTCTTTTGTACTATTTAGTATATGGCTTTTGAAACAGTGTTTATGTTGTTCTTCAAGTGGAAGAGTATGGATCCTGTTTTGTATCTTACAAACAATTTTCACAAATAAGTAAAATCATCCTTCCATCTCCTGAAACCTTCTGCAGTGCCTGTCATTACGGGAAGGACACCTACTGCTGAGGGTACAGCTGATCAACAAAAGGATTTCTTATTGCTTAGCTCAGCGGAACAAGCCACTCAGGACACTAACAGATGTTTCTGTTTTTATGCCAATAAGAAATTTAAGGATTTGTTCTTTCATGCAGAGACATTTTTAGCACAGTAGTGATCTAGAAACTTGAAAGCAGAAACAACTAATCCAACTAATGTCTGAATTGGAAACAGAGTTTTTTAGAGCAGAAAGTATTAAGCCACTGAATCATTATAGTATCTTTTAGATTATTTTACAAACACTCAATGTAGCCTCACAGGAAGGAAGAAATCTGATTGATCATGAAGTTACACTTCCATAAGGTCAAGTTTAAATAAAATACACTTTTAATGAAATCCCCTGATATTTGTATCATGAGAAAAGCATAGAGATTAAGATTATATACATTTTTTAAAAACACTTCACTGGGGAATAACTGTCCACTGCCAGACTAAGACCGACAGTTATATTAACCAAGTTTTGGTTTGTTAACAGGTCTCCTTCTGAGCTTGACAAAAGCAATATATTATTAATTGCAACAGGTCAAAGTAAGTGCATTACTGTCATTCTTTGGTGGGTATCTATAGCACAAGTATATTATGCTAGGGTTGACAAAATAGCATCATGAAATGAAAGGTAACATCTAAATAATATAATGCCAAAAAATTAAAATCTATCTATGGATACTTTTAGTAGAAGATCTGTTTGTTCAGGAAAGTTTTCCTGACGGATTTAAACACCTATATCAAAACAAATCGAGAATTCAAAGCAGACTACTAACCTTCTACTGCATACAAATCAGACAAGCTGCCAGAAATTGGCTGATTTCAGTTTTCTGTTTAGAAACTGAATGTGTTATGAGCACATCATGGGGGTGCCACAAGTCACATTAGAGTTAAGATGGCAGCGACTTTTCTGTTTAAAACCAGAGTTTCAGTGTTCTAAGCTTCATGTGTCTAGTTAGATCAGTTTGAAAACTGGTATGCCAGCAGAGGGCCCAGGGTAGCATTTGTGCTGCAGATCTGGGTTCATTTGATCCCAGGATTCGGAGATGCAACCCTCTCCCCAGCAAATGACCTTTTTTTAAAATTTTCACTCTTTTACAATAATTGTTTGTACAGCGACAAGGATAAAACTATAGGCTGTCTCTACGTAAGTTATCACTGGGCTAGCCCTGCTGAGATATAGTGTTCAGTACCAAGAACCAGCTCCAAAACCTAACAATTAATAAGTTATTAGACATTGGTTTTGGTTTTATGAGGAGGTGAACTGGGCTGCTGGGAGCAAAGCACAGAATGTCACAGCAACTGTGTGCAGAACCCAGGCTGGAGCTGCAACACAGAGAAAGCATACCCAGTCATCCGGGGAAAGTGCAGTTGGCTGGCTATCGAGAACCATGAGTTCAAGTCTCTTCTTGTTTTGATCCCTGTTAATATTTCAGTGTACTCCTATTAACCAGGCATTATATCTTTACCCTCGGTAGACAACTATCATTCTTTCATTCTGCAGAAAAAATAACTGGGGAGGATGAAAAAGGTCACTTCTACCAGAACTGGAAATAGAACTGAGGTCTTTATTATGGCAAACCAAGTCTCATTCCCCTAGCCACACTATCTTTTGAAATGACATCCACTATTCCAGTATTGCAATGATACTGTATGAAAATTTTGCAGAGTTTCCACTGACCTATGCAGAATAACCTGCACAAGGAGAATTAGGCCCTAAATTTAAAAACCAAGGAGCTTATCAAATTTAAATACTTTACACCATTCTTATTTCAATTAATTTTTCAGATGCAGAAATAAAGTCAGGAAAACCAATTCTAAATACACTGAGCACAATTATTATACAACTGGTAATTCAATTCATGTTTTTACACCGCACTTTTAGAGATGATAGTACTGCCCTGTATCAATACTTACATCTTTAAAGTACCGCTGTAATGTTGTAAGCCTAACATCATGTACTGCTGCACATGTATCCGAAGGGTATATTTGCTCCTCTTCACTGGTAGGTAATTTCTTTGGCTCAGTGCTATTGCGACATTGCCCTAAAACTATACATAGAAAAAAGATGAGCAAGAGTAAAATGGACAATGATATATGCCCAATGAAAAAAGATTAAATGAAAATTACCCCAGGAAATTGTAGATATAACCATATTTGTCAGATAAAAAGTTTTGTTTCTGTTGCTAACAGAAATCGTAGGGAAAAATTAAAGAAAAACTACATTGTGAAAATAATACCTTTTGCTCTATGCTCTGATGGAGTAGGTACATACTGCTAGTTTTTACATTTTTCCTTTAATACCAGGTTCCTATGCTCCCATCAGGAGGTTTTCCTTTGGGATTATTCAAGAGGATTTGGAGGATCGGGAGAGTGAACAGGACGAACCTCCTTCTCATCTCCACCCCACAGAAGCGGCTAAGTGTTTAGCTCTTTAAACCTACAGATCTGCATGATGCAAGGACCATCCATATGGAAGCATGTCTCCCTAATCCCCTTGCCCAGGCTCCATGAGGCACCTTAACAGCATGGGGTTTATGTTGTCAAGGACTCCTGGAACACTGGCTCTTCCAATAATCCCCTTTTCATACCTGAAGAGGCTTGTAAAAGCACAACTAGTCCTGTAGGTCGATCTTCAGTGGAAGGGCCACTCTGTCCACAAATAACACAATCATACACAGCCTCAGAAACATGCTGTTCTGATGTGGCTATCTCCATAGCAATATCAGCATCTGGCAATTCTAAGAAAAACAGACAAGTTATGGAATAATTAGGATGCAACAAACATCTTGCATATGGATCCAGATAAAATGTCATTATCCTATTCCCAGATAGGATATCATCAAAAAACACAGACGACTACTTACAACTAACCCTGATACTTCAAGTAGAATGGGTACACATGCAGACTGTGCACTAGAGCCAAAACACTGTAGAAAAGCAAAGAATACTCCCTCACAGAACTGAAGTTTCACTTCAAATTTATAAAGAGCCTTAGCTCTGAGATGCCGGTTTCTTCCACCTACTTCGATTCTACATAAAAAACTCTGAAGAGCAGCGATGAAGGGTGATGAGTGTGAATCCATATCCATTGAAATCAGCTACTGGTAAGTAACCTTTTCTATCTCTAATTAGTGTCAGAATAAATTCTGAAGATCGTGGGAAATCAGCAATAAAAGCACTTTAAGGGGGCGGAGCTGAGGAGAACTAGTTAAATAAAGGTATCAGGACTGATCTGTGAACTGTTTGTACGTGCGTGAATGCACCTCCAGGTAGCAGCCTGGCATATCTCAGGGATGCACACATACCCAAGAAGAGCTGCAGAAATTGCTTTAGAGTCAGTGGGCACTGATAAACCTGCAAGGGCATAACTGGGTTGTATAAAAGTTTGACGTTCCCCCAGATTGTCTTCATACATCACAAACAAATAGGTAGTTTAGAAAATATTTAAGCTTTTATCAAGATAATTTGGGGCCTTTTAACATCTAAACTGTTCAACGTGGCTTTCTCCAGTAACAAATGTAATTTAAGGGGAAATACATGTAAATATAGGTTCAGATGGAATGTAGAGAAGACCAAATGTAAAAATATGGAGGTGCAGTCATAAAACCTTTTGCTGCTATGCAACACTATGTAAAGAGTGACAGACATCAGGATCTGGATTTCACAGACTCTCTTAGTGGATATTATTGCTTTTCGGGATATAAAATCAAAACATTTAAAACTTACGTGCCTAATTTTAGGCACCTAAATAAAAGCCTGATTTTCAAAGATGTTCAGCACACGCAACTCCCACTGTGGGATTTGCAGGTGCTCAGCACTTCTGAAAGTCAGGCCACTTATTTAGATGCCTAAATATGAAATTAGGAGTCTACTATACCTCCAAGCTCCTAGGTTTGAAAATCTTGCCTGGAGTTTTTATTGATATAGACAGTGAAATCTCTCCTAGTGGCTTGTTATCAATTTATTAAACTAAATACAAGTGGAGTTTCACACACACGTAGAAAAGTATGGCCATTATTTTATTTTTTTAAAGGAACCTTTTGACTGTCAGAAGTCTGGACAAAAAAAATCCTTGGACAGGAATATGATTCATTGATATGTCTAATAGATTAAATCTGACTAGGCTTAAGGCCAAAACCAGAGAGCCAAAATCTGTCAGAGGCTCTTAATGTCTCCTCTAAATAGGAGGACTAAAAATAGAACTGATAATCCTTACGGGCTTAAAAGTGAAGATTGAGTATCTCCCAGGCAGGCGACCCTATACCAGTTGCTTCAGGGTGTTTGTGATCCACATCTTGCTCTTACAATATGGGCAGAGTTGAAACACAGAGTTTTTTCTGTTTTGTTTTTAACTGGACTCGGCCATGGGAGATGGATTTACAGAGGGGGAGAGATCTTCACACCTGCTCCAGCCCCTTTACGCAAGCTAAAAGGGCCAGAGCAGCATAAAGGGGGCCAAAAAGCCCTGGCTGCAGCTGGCACAGACACTGCTTATGACAGCTATAAGGCTGCCTTATATGGACACCATTTCAAGCTGGGAGCAGGAGGCGCATGTTCAGGGCAGGGCAGGATCACGCAGAGTAGTGGAGATTCCATGCAGCGCTACTGCCCATCAGGCAGCTCCCAGGGCTATCTAAGGTCAGCTGAAAGTTTCTTGAGGTCCCAAAGCAGCCCATTATTGGGAGGGCACAAAGCTGACGTAAAGCCCCTTTAGCCAGTCCCTGGGCAGCTAGTTTTGTACTGCGCCTCTTACATGTGCAGCACTGAATCTCACACAGGGACTCTAAATGAAAGCAAAGACTAACTGGACCTGATGACACCAACAGGACTGAGACAACAACGCACCTCCAACTCCAACATTTCAGTAAATTAACAATGCTAACTCTATACAAACAAGAGCTGGAGTTTTGAAATTGGAAAATAAAAACAGCCAAACGTAACAGCAGGAGAAGGAGAAAGAATTCTGAACTCATTTCTCCATAGACTGGAAAGGGGGGAAAAATGAAAGAGAGAGAGAGGTCTTGAGAAAACAGCATCTTAACATCTTGCACTGAACATTTACTACTGCACAGAACCATGAATGCTGCTCCAATGGTCATTAATCTTCTAGAGGGTTCAAACTTCAATGTAAAGGGCTCACATGCACCCAGAAGAGCAAACTTGTACTGACACTATTTGAAGGATAGCATGAAATTCTTCCTTAAACGGAACAAGTATGCAAAAACATGGCTATGAATTGTTTCAAAAAACCTTAAAGCTAAAACTAACCTGGACTTTAATCTTCCTCACTGAAATATGGAATTGCTGATCTAATCATTGTACAACAAAAATTTTTAAGTCATGAGGAAGAAAGCATTTTTACAGAGTGTTGATGAGATTTTCAGTAAGCCAAAACCTGGCTGCCTCTTTGGTTTTCCTTGTATATCTCTGGAACTCAAATGGAGGCCTGATGATTATTCTAACCTTCCTCCCCTCTCCCTCAGTAACATCAAGTCCTTTTGCTGATCACAGATTGAACAGAGCTATTTTCAGAGTTTAACAATATTCTCAGTGGCCTACAGAGTATGGTGGATCTGTGTAACAGAAGGTGAAACAAGCATATCTGCAAAAATTACAAGCTACATTTTTCAATAGATACTGCTTAAAAACAGAAATGTTTATTATTTAAAAGTGCTCCAAGGATAGTGACCCATCCACCATCAAGCAATAAACAAAAACAAAACTGTCCTTTTGCATTCTAAGTATTAGTGTAGGCCACTCAACTGAAATGTCTGAAGTATGACAGTGGTCACAAATAGTGTCTATTATAGTAAAGGTTGCAAGACAGTTTTCACCATAACTCTGTTTTCACTTGCTCATAACTTCCTCATGAAATTCAGATTTGGACTGCATTTTCCATGCTTAGTCTCTTCCCACAGATGATGGTGGAAGTTTGAAGTCATTTTTGAGTTATGGGAAAGTAAAACAAAAACAAAACACAACACACTTTTGCGTTGTAAAAGAAAAGTTAACCATTCAGCAAAAACAGCCAAATATAAAGTTGATAGTTGGCATCTAAAAAGTCCTTACTGAAGAAGCTTTTGCTTGGAGTAAGGTTTAAAAACATGGTTTTAATATAAGTATTTATAAACGTTTAAAAATAGCATACTGATCCTGCTTTCATACAGTATTCTAATCTATAAAGTTTCTTGGGTTCCTACACCATGCTCAATGCTATAGTATCTGAGCCTTCCAGTAGCGTAACTAACATCTGTCACATTCTCTCATTTTCTTGCCAGCAGAAGGAAACACGTGCAGTGGAGCGTTTTTTCTTTTCTTTTACTTTTTCAAAATATATTATAGTGTACACACACAACACACACATTTACATATTTCTATGTTTGTTAGAGAAATCAAGGTCATAGAAGAGTGCCTGGCACTTAGAGTAGAAGGTAGTGGTGGTTATGGTTATGGTGTGATGGTTATAAGTTCCTGTGGTCAACTTGATGGTAATGGTATGGTTGCACGGATAAAGAATAGGTAGAGGTGTGTGTCATCTGCATACTGCTGGCATGTTAGTCCATGTCAGTTCCTTTAGTGGATGCATGCAGATGTTGAGAGGACTGGAGAGAGAATCAGTCCCTGTGGGACTCCATAAGTGAGAGAGGCCCAGTTGTGAAGGTGTAATTTCCCATCACTGCTCATTGGGTGCATCCCTCCAAGAAGCACTCAAACTATTTTAGCCCAGGACCAGTCTCCTCTCTCAGGTGAGAAAATTCACAACATGTAAATACAGAATGCAAGTGAAGTTTACATATCTTGCTTTAGGCACACATATTTAGAAATATCAGTATTTAGAATAGGATTGCTTAGAAGCGTAAACAGCAATAAAACCATTTTCATTAAGGTGGCTTTCTAACAGCACTAAAATCAGTACAAGTTACAGGATGGAAAAAACCATCATTTCCAAAATGATATTACTTTAATAGGTATTCATTCCACAATCATTCATTTTAATGTTAAATGAAAATGATAACCTTCAATATTTATATTCTTGAACACAGCAGTTCCACCTGAGGTGTTTATATTAATTTGGCTGTACCATTTCTCTAGCAGCAAAATAATGATAAAAATTATATTTAGTCTAGTCACATAATGTAATCATTGAAATCATTCTTATAATTATCAAACGACCTTTCTGTTCATTTGTAAATTATGCCCCCAGTTCTATTGATTTCCAGGTTGGTTTTCTTCCCTTCTTCATCTTTTTGATGGATGTACCATGAACTATCAGTTCTGAAGTACAAAAGGAAGGCTCATGATTCCTTCCTACTGTATTCTGAAATGACTTTGTATTACTTTTTACTTAAACTTAAATATCTGAATTTCCTCCCAAAAACCGTGGGAGGGGGGTGAGGGGGTGAGAGAACCTGGATTTGTGCAGGAAATGGCCCAACTTGATTATCATGCACATTGTGTAAAGAGTTGTCACTTTGGATGGGCTATCACCAGCAGGAGAGTGAATTTGTGTGGGGGGGTGGAGGGTGAGAAAACCTGGATTTGTGCTGGAAATGGCCCAACCTGATGATCACTTTAGATAAGCTATTACAAGCAGGACAGTGGGGTGGGACGAGGTATTGTTTCATATTCTCTGTGTGTATATAAAATCTGCTGCAGTTTCCACGGTACGCATCCGATGAAGTGAGCTGTAGCTCACGAAAGCTCATGCTCAAATAAATTGGTTAGTCTCTACGGTGCCACAAGTACTCCTTTTCTTTTTGCGAATACAGACTAACACGGCTGTTACTCTGAAACCTGTCATTCAGTATCTGGTTATTTGTTTCTTTAAAAGGGACTTTCTCAGAGTGAAGACTGTCTGAAGTGTGCAATAATATTTACTTCATACAACAGACGGACCTTCTTGACACGATTTGGGATATCACACAAACGGTTATCAGCAAACATAGAGGTAACCACTTTCCTCCAGGAAAGCTGAGGATATGATAATCCTCCCAACAGCAGTTGTATTTTAGAACTTTGCTAAAGGAAGAGGTGAAAATAGCACACCCGTAAGTGAAATTACAACTCTTGTCAGTCACCAAGCACCACCCTGGGAAACAGAATAGCACATTCAGAACTGGTGTTTATTGTCATAATACTCAGTACACCAATTCATAAGTCAGATATTTATCAAACGTCCATAAAGAGTGTGGTGTGAAAGGTAGCTCACCTCCCATTAATCTCTAATTTATACAAAAAATAGTATAAACATTTCCAACTCTAAATGCAGCTTAAAACACCTACTGTATAAAAATAAATCATCAATTGTCACAAAAGGAAGATATTTTAAGTTGTCAGGAGCTAAAATTACAATGGGAAAGGAGGCCACAATATGCTGATTATTAATTTGTATATGCACTTAATGAATATCATTGCAATATGATTTTTCCATATATTAGCAGAGAGCTAAATCACTTTATGAAAAACAGTTTCCTTGCAATCCTTATTAGCCTATGGTTATTAAAATTGTGCAAACATTTATCACCATCTAGTGGCAGCCTGATGAAATGAAAAGCGAACTATATAAATTTCAAGTATTTTTCCCCCACTCTGAAATTCAAAGTACTCTATTATACATTAGCTATCAGAGAAAGTGTGTGACACATCTGTTATCATAAGGGGGAAGCAGCAACACTAAAGTTATTTTTAATTTTCAATATTTTCGGTGCCATTCTAAACAATGGCTGACTGGCCAGGGCTTTTGGGGTTGTTTTAGATTCTTTTGGTTGTTGTTGTTTTACAATATCCCTCATCTCCTAAAGCCAGAGGTGTGTGGAAAGGAAATAAGCGAAGTGTTCCTGCTTTCTCAATACTGTCAGCTTTAAAAAAAATATCACTTTTCAAACAGCACATACTGGCACATCCCAGATGTAACCTATATTGTTCACAGCTCTTGTATAATGTGTGCTACCAACCTCTGTGTTAGTTTGGTGTAAGCAGGTTTTTTGCCTTTTCAGCTAATACTTTTCAAGACACTTATTGCATTCTGCTTGTCAGTCATGATGACGGATGCAATTTCGATTGCCCCAGTTTCTGAGAAATGGTCAGCCTTGTCTCTTCATTTTTAACTCTTCCAGTGAATTAAAACCACGTAAGACTATCTAATATGAGAGCATTTTCGCCTTTTATTACTTCCTTCAAAGTTCTCAATTCCCTAACATGCAATTTTTAATATAAACAGGAAATTAAAATAGTCTAGATTAGCAGTATTTGTTCAACAATTTTCAGCAATATACTGTAACACAAAGAAAGTTATGCATTTGATTTATTTAGGCTCTGCTTCCCTCCGATTAGCACAAAAATCAGCCAGATGAATTAGTGCACAATTTGGATGTCAGGGTTCAGGCAGATTGTTGAAAAATATATATATATTTGCACATTGCATGAACATAACAAAAATATTTTACTCCAGGGTTCGCGCATTTTACAGTTGCTTGCAGGGACAAGTGTCAACATCTGGTACTTGTATTCACACTATGATAATCTATTTCTCAATAAAATTTGTCTTTAAAAAATGAAAATAAAACTAGCATAAATTTCAAATGTAAAATATAGATATTACTTTAAAAAATTTCAGAGCCACAGCTTCAAGACACGGTGATGTGTGCCAACATTGTTTCTTACTTCCTCATTGCATGTGGGGAACAGGATCAAAAACACATTTGCCTGGATTTAAGAATGCAAATGACCAAAAGTAGGCTTACTCCATAAACTTTTAGATGTGATGCAGGGCTCTTTTAGCCACTATTTAAAAAAATAAAATAAAATAAAAAAGAATTAAATACAATGGGGCTAGATCTTTGAATCCAGAAGACTACTTACTATTCAAATGAGAAGGCAATTTCCTGACTGACACTGAAGGAAAAACGGGTGAGGATACAAAACCTCAATAGTAATCATTAAACCAAGACAAGATTTTTGTTTAAACAGACAAGACCGTACTTAGGGTTGCTGGTTCAGGCTAAATTAATTGTCCCAGTTAGCCTCTGAGCTGAAGTCAAGTTT
The DNA here is from genome assembly GCF_965140295.1 of Lepidochelys olivacea. Classification (NCBI taxonomy): domain Eukaryota; kingdom Metazoa; phylum Chordata; order Testudines; family Cheloniidae; genus Lepidochelys; species Lepidochelys olivacea. The sequence goes on along the minus strand of NC_140421.1, from coordinate 39,458,603 downwards.
TCTGCTAAAAAAAGCATCATCTATGTAAGCTCCACACACTGTACTTATGGTTTCTGAGAGTGTACTGTCCAAGAACAAAATTCACAAATACTGTTCCATTAGCCTAAAACTCCAAAGAATTAACCCAGGTTACACATATTTACATTTGAAGAAAAGAGAGGTGTATTTATTGGTGACACAGTAGTTGCAGGTAATTAAGCATGCCTTTTGCAGTTAACTAACCAGATAAAAGTAATTTTGGGTCTCTGCCAGAAGGACATTTTTTAAAGTATACCATCAACTTCTGGCTTTACAATACTGTTATAAGATGACAATATAGTAACAAACCTGGGACCACAATCTTAAAATAAACATAAGGAGGAGGAAAGTGTAGCTTGCTTGGTAGAAAGGAGGGTTAGAAGAATATTCTGAGGGGGATTAGGAGAACTGAAAGGATTTTGGTAGTTTGGAAGAGCAAATTCAGGCTGTGGCTTATATCACAGAATAGAGTTTTGCAACTGGAAAGAGGATGGGCACAGGGTGCATGACTGGAACAGGATGCTGACGGTGAACTGAAAAGAGCCATATCACTAGCGGTGAGGGAGGTTTAGGACGCCTGGCAATAAGTGGGTGCGTATTCCTATGTTCCTTCTTGCCCCAGCCTTTCCGTTTTCCCACTTCCTCTCTATTGAGCAACCTACCCTCTCACTACCTTAATTCTAATCACATGCTCCCAGCTGAACTTGTGCTGCATCCAGACAACCACGTTTCTCACTCAAGACACTGGAGATCAATAGAGATTCCTCCCCACAACCCTACCGCCAAAACACATTACTACTATATCTTATGAATGTGCAATAAGGACTGTGGTACTCAAACGGTTCAGAAGTACTTGGATTTCAGTTATCCATTTTGGATTTCACTTGGAGGTCGTTCACTCAGATGCAATAAAACTCAGGGTTTTACGACAGATGGAATTTATATGCAAATTTAATATTCAGTATACTTTTTGACACCATACCTATTTGTTTTAATGTATAAATAGTGAAAATAATAATGCAGAAATGTCTTGTGTAGTCTGTCATAAGTTATTCATGCCTTGTTAGACATTTATAATTTTTTTTTATATAATATTCAATTGAGTTGACTGGTTTCTCTCTCTAGTATTTAGGTAATTTTATTTTAATTCTACCAGTGATGTTCTCTTTTCCTTCCTATCATTTTTTAGTTGTAGTTGAGGAGTTGAAGATCATTAGTGAATTAGATGGGATCTAATTAATTCATTCCTTCTTCCATGGAACCACAGTTGTATAACTTCACAAGGCTTATATTGTAAGGTGAGCAATGGTTTGGTTATTTCCTTGTAGTAGTAGCTACTCCTGTTGAAGTGAGTTGATGAACTGTATGTTCACTGACAATATTTTGTTTAAAAAGTTTTAAGTAGTTATTTATTTGGAGTTTTTGTTGAAGTGCTGTGCCTCCTTACCCAAATCCTTTATATTAGTCAATGACTGTAAAGTGCTGTAAATAAGAAATATATAGAGAATCTTAGCTTTGAATAATTTTAAAAATATGTGAACTGACATTTTCTAGCTTCTAGGATGGTATTAAAACAATGTTGGCTACATAAAAAGCAAGTGTCTAGGTACTTTTAAATCTGAAAATTATTCTTTACATTCATCATCATTTTCTTTGGGTGCCTGTAATATATTAAGCATAAAATATCTCCTATTATCATCAACAAGACTTCATTTGAAACAAGGTAAGCTGTACCAAATTAACTGAAATACATTTCGAAGGACAGAAAGTAAGTGAGCTGTAGCTCACGAAAGCTTATGCTCAAATAAATTGGTTAGTCTCTAAGGTGCCACAAGTACTCCTTTTAATTTAACTCTGAAGCCACTGTTTGTTTCTCATATAGCAAACTGCATTGTTAACCCAATAGTGAAAACATTTGCTACAGGGTTTGAATCATTCACCAACTAGAATGGCACTGACTGCACATATCAAGAAGACAATATGGTTAGTTTGTAGGCTAAGGGCAATTTGCTCTTTCTGAGCAACTGAAATTTTTGCAAGCCATTTGCAAAGAGATACTGGTGTCAAGCCCTTAGGCAGTTTACCCTTCCTCCCTTTGAAAAGCACTTTCTAACAACAAGGAAGGAAGGAAAAACAATGATTTAAGGGGGAAAATGGGATTATAAATAATTTGCTTCTCAACTCCAAGCTGTTTAAAGGGGCTTCTTCATCCTATTCTGAATATGAAAAAATATATTTATGTTCTAACCAGACAAAAATAAAAATATTCCTCCCACAGGACAAAGAAATCTTGTCTTGAATTCTGTATGTATAGACAAGACAGCATTGTTCTCTGTAGCATTCCAGTGCTGAATTCTATGGCAAACTGGACATTTTGCAGTAGCTTCAACTAAATTTAAATAACCCAAGTACTTTATATTCAATACAACAAATAAATACAAGCTAAAAATAGGACAAAGAAGAACAAATAAGGAGAGCACGGAGAAAAGAAGAAATAAAACCTTAGGTGCTCACCAAATTTCACCTCTGATCATAACTAGTCATATTCTTTACGGAAGGAGTCTGTAACATGAAACATCTAACACACCCTTGTAGTTTATTAATAAAATTAAGTTACATATTCCTTGGTTTATTTTTATATTCAAGTGCTAGGGTACACCTCCATGTTTTCAGTTTGCATCAGCTTTTTTTTTTTTAAACATATACGCACTGTAGTAGTTGCTGATGAAAAGCTGGAGGTCTTGGCAGCTGTGAAGGTGACATTTAAGGATATTAACACCCAGGAGGGAAATTGTGTGAAGCAGGAACCAACCAAAAGGTGATTGTGCTTTATGCAATTGACAAGAAATGCATCTCACCCCTGCTCTCCTTCTAGTGCAAGGTCAGAGATGATATTTTTGTTTGTGCTTGATCGCGCAGTTCCCTAGGCCAGCAACCTTTGACAAGAACTTACTGCCTCCACTGCAACCAGCAGTCATGGATAAGCATATTAGCTAGATGTTTTTGCTAAAATTTTAGCTAAAATGAAGTAGCTAAAAATGGTTGATTAAACTGAACAGTGCAAACATCTCAGAGCATTTGGATTCAGGCTCTCTGCAGCCTCAGGCAGACAACACAGCAGCAGTTTACATTTCGTTCACATTTGGAAATGTAAATGTCTAGAAATGTAATTAAGAGCAAAAGATTCTTTTAGAGGCCGTTTAGGTTATAGATTCTGAGACAAATTCCAGGACTGCAGCATCGTGGACCTGTGTACAAATCAATTGTACAGAATTCTAAAATCCAGTCCTGGTAATTAAGAAGGTTAGCCTTTAACCATACTATTTTAATATAGCACCAGCCATATGTTTTCTGTCACGGTGAAGTTTTTCAATTTGTGGAAAGGATGAAAACGGCTCTCGTCAGAATGTAATTCAGAATGGAAAAAAATCAATGTTTTTAAAATCTCATAATAAAATGGCATCAGGAACTTCTGTGTTTTGACTGATCTAATATAGTCATGATTCTATCCTTGCACACGACTATTTGGGAATCCTTTTGTTTACTGAAGCATGCTATCACTGACACCAAACATGTAACTTACTGTTCAGTCAAAATGCAGGTTTTCAACACCATCTCAGTACATCTCTTGTTTTTCTTCCCTTCTGTCCACAGTTCTCTGGTAGATGTTTTATTGTTCTCCTACTCCTTTCAAACTCATTCACTCTGCTCACCTAAAACCTTCCTTCTCATTGCCCTTGGTTGCAGGCCCTTCTTTTCCAGTTATTTAAACCTTCTTCCCCTGACATTTTTGCCACCTACATCCAACAGGTTTCTCAGCTTCTCCAGTGCTGTTAGGCAAGAGCCACTCCTGGCTGACAGGTGTCACTTCAATAAGAAAGCAGCTGATGCTTAAGACCAGCGGTACTTGGGGTTAGTTTGTTGGAATTTTTTAAGCACCCCTGCACAGAGGCACTACAAAGATGGGGATGTTAGGAAGCCAAGTTGGGGAAGAAGTGAATAAGACAAGGGAGGGAGACAAGGGAAAAAGAAGAGGTTAAGTTATTCTAGCAGAGAAAACAAAAAAATTATCAGCTATTGACAGTTAGGAAAAAGGTATTTTGTATTTTTTTAAATTACCTTAATTTTGAATCTGGAAATATTTCTCTTGGCATAAAAATTATATGGTCTGTTCTGTACTTTCCCTTGCCCCGAAGACCTCACTCACACCTTTCTGCTGTCTTGCTCACTCTTGCTATTCTTCCCCAGTTTGAGAGAGAGACAGGCAAACACCCCTACCCACACTTCCTGGCTCATGCTACTCATTCTCCAGAGTCCTTTTACTCTCTGCCTACATCCAGTTTGGCTCAAGAGGTATCGCAGGGCCACATCTTTCCTAGCCCTAGAGAAACATCTCAGTGCTTTCTCCTTATGAGACTTTCAGTACTGACTGAGATTCAGTATCCAGCAGATACTGATAACCACATTCGATATTCAAGAAATTCAGAAAGCCTGGAATTATCACATCCCTTTTCTGAATATTGTATATCTCCACACAGTTGAAAAATACTAGTACTGTATATGTATTTCCGGTCAAAACTAACACACACAAACTTGGACACTGTCTATATTATACTCAGTTTAAGGCATCAATCCTCCAAAGACTTATATGCATGCTTAACTTTGATGGGGTCCCACTGAAATCAAGGAGATTACTCACAAAGAAAGTTAGGCACCTGCTTAAGTCTTTGTAGGAATAGTTCCTAAGCATATGTCTTTACTAGCAATGTTAACAAAAGCTCTCCCAGCACTGTAAAAAACCCACCCCCATGAGGGGGGTGGCTCCCAGGGCTGGTGCACTGTCTACACTACTATTTTACAGCGCTGAAACTTGCAGCATTCAGGGGGGTGTTTTTTCACACCCCTGCGTGAGAAAGTTTCAGCACTGTAAAGTGACAGTGTAGACAAAACAGCAGGTGAATAAAACAAAAACAGGAAGAACAAGGTAACAATGAGATGATAATGGTCAGCATGATGATAATGCCCCATCTCAGTCAATCATGTTTTTCTTGCATGATTTCTCTGAGGTCATAAACCTAGTAGTTCTCCAGTCAATCATTCGGAGTTTCAGGAAAGAATAAGTAGAAAAGATATAAAATTCTCAAATAAAATAAAAAATTCTTTAAAAATCAATATTAGGCCTCCCTTAAAAGTCATAACACTTAAAGAGAATATTTTCCTCTTCCTTTGCAGTTCATCCTCAAGATGAGCTGAAAATGTCTATCTTTTCTATACCACACAATTCGTTTGGAATTGCTGGAAACTGTGTCAGGTTTTCTTCATGCCATGGTTTGGGAGTGAAATATCAAAGTGAAATTTCAGTACATTACTTTCTGATGCCAATTTCTCTGCACCTCTAGCTCTGGAAAACATGCTAACCTTATTAAGTCAACATAACAGCTACATAGTTCAGCTTGCACACAAAACTTTTGTCTGTCTTCCTGAAATCTAGTGTCATTTCAACACAGTCTATGCCCAGAAGATAGTCAAAGTACTTCAGAGAGGTGCTAGTGACAGAACCATCCAGCAATACAGTACAGGAGGGCTGCTTTAGAACTATGGGGGATTCTCTGATTATCACCAACTAGAAAGTTCTTGTGGATTTTTTTAAAGGGTTCCATCGTGTCCTCAGATTTCTGTGTATCCAAAATTATTAAATAAATTGACTATAACCCTGTGTAACTATAGGAAATAAAGTTTACACTAAATATTACTGAGGGACAAAGAAAGCATTTAAATCTGTGACTGATATCCTCGGTGGTGCAAAGCATCCACTATTCCCATGCATTTCAACGGGAGCTGGGGTTGCTCAGCACCACTCAGGGTTTGGCTCTGTATCAACATAACTGAGTGCCCCAAGCTAACAAAATCCCAACATACACTTCCTCCTAGTATAAACTTTAACCAATTTGATAAACATCTGGTGCTTTGTTTTATTATAGAATTTAACAGTGACCTTGCTGACATTATATTTCATTCTGTATTCTCCTGAGTTTAGGTGCATGAGATTCAGAAATCAAAGAGTTAGTTAAAGGTGTCTAAACATGCTAAATACAGTTTACAATGCTAACTGTAGGCAGCATTCCTCCAGCTGAATATTATGTGTCAAGGTGGTCCCCTAGCATCAAAGCATCTATTAATACACTAATATCTTTTGCCCTGACCCAGCATGTGTGCTCTCAGGAGACCAGTAAAAACTAATTTATTTTTCTAACTGGCTTCAGAAGATTGAGTGTTAGGAAATGTGTGTCACCTTGCTTTAAAAATGTGCACTTTTTTCCCTGTGCTAAGGAGCATTGCTTCAAGGACTGAAAGATGTCCTGCTGAGAATCACAGCATATTAGGAAAGAACTGAGTAAGCATTGATAATTCACATTTGTCAAGAGGCATTGCCATATAAATTTAATTGAGTACTCCAAAGATGATAAAACTATTAAAGGAACACAAGATATTTAACATTCCTAATAAAATAAATGATAAAATTATGTAATATGTCAAGTTCAAGACAAAGGTATATTTGAGACAATAGTTTAGAAGTTTGCCTGGAACAGTTTTTACCAATTCACTTAAGAGTTCATTCAATTATTTACAAGTATCTATACAATTTATTAGAAGACATTATTAATTTGAAGAAGAGGACTTGAGCTTTGCTAATTAGTTTGTAGGACATTAAATATCCCAAATTCTTGTGTGACATGGATGCAACATTGTAACTTTACGACACTGCACTGCTATGGAGTGGCAATGACAAAGCCTAATGTCATCACATGACAACTTCGTTTTAAGAGAAAGTTTTAAAAGTAGCAATTTGGGGGGGGGGGCGCGTTACAAGGCTCAGGAGATTACATCAGACACCATATTGCCAGCTTTACTCTGCAACGTGACTATACAAAGATAGTTGTTTGCAGTGTTGTTGTAGCAATGTTGCTCCCAGGATATGAAAAAGACAAGGTATGTGAGGTAATCTTTTATTGCACCAACTTCTGTTGCTAAAAGAGACAAGCTTTTGAGCTCCACAGACCTGAAGAAGAGTTCTGTGGAGCTGAAAAGCTTGTCTCTTTCACAAACTGATGTTGGTCCAATAAAAGATATTACCCCATCCACCCTGTCTCTCTCATATAAAAATTACTTTCTTAATCAATAGATCTTCTCCTTGAGTATATTCAGAATTGTATCTGCTTACTTTAGTGGCATATATATTACATATATTGCTGTAAATCCTGCAGAATCCATACTATTGTTAAAACAGAGTAAGCTGAACTCTATTCTTTCTTGTGCATGAATACAAATGTTTACTAAGTTTCATTCAATTACATCTAGGCAACCAAATGGCAATACTGTTGCATAGGTATCAATGGGAGTATAATTAGAAGACAATGAGGAATATAAAAACGCAACTGAAGGCCTAAATAATACGCAGAACTTCTGTTACTGGTGATTACATACAAGAAAGAAAGAGCTCTGAGCTCTCTCAATCAAAACTGAGTTTGCAAGGTTGCAGTTAAAAGATTCATTTGAATTGTAAAATAAGCACATTTAATATTAAAACACAAGCATGGAAAGTCATGCCATTTGTATTAACACAGGAAGCCCTCTGAAGATCAGACTGTGTCTGTGTTTCACTGTGCAGTATAGTTGTAGCCATGTTGTTCCCAGGATATTAGAGAGACAAGACAGGTGAGGTTTTTAATCTTTTATTGGACAAACTTCTCTTGATGAAAGGGACAAGCTTTCAAGCACTCTGGAAACTGTAAAAGATTTGTTTCAGAGTAACAGCCGTGTTAGTCTGTATTCGCAAAAAGAAAAGGAGTACTTGTGGCACCTTAGAGACTAACCAATTTATTAGAGCATAAGCTTTCGTGAGCTACAGCTCACTTCCTCAGATGCATATCGTGGAAACTGCAGCAGGCTTTATATATACACAGAGAATATGAAACAATACCTATTCCCACCCCACTGTCCTGCTGGTAATAGCTTATCTAAAGTGATTTCCAGCACAAATCCAGGTTTTCTCACCCTCCACCCCCCCACACAAATTCACTCTCCTGCTGGTGATAGCCCATCCAAAGTGACAACTCTTTACACAATGTGCATGACAATCAAGCTGGGCTATTTCCTGCATAAATCCAGGTTCTCACATCCCCCCCACCCCCATACACACACAAACTCACTCTCCTGCTGGTAATAGCTCATCCAAACTGACCACTCTTCAAGTTAAAATCCAAGTTAAACCAGAACATCTGGGGGGGGGGGGGGGGGGTAGGAAAAAACAAGAGGAAACAGGCTACCTTGCATAATGACTTAGCCACTCCAAGTCTCTATTTAAGCCTAAATTAATAGTATCCAATTTGCAAATGAATTCCAATTCAGCAGTTTCTCGCTGGAGTCTGGATTTGAAGTTTTTTTGTTTTAAGATAGCGACCTTCATGTCTGTGATTGCGTGACCAGAGAGATTGAAGTGTTCTCCGACTGGTTTATGAATGTTATAATTCTTGACATCTGATTTGTGTCCATTTATTCTTTTACGTAGAGACTGTCCAGTTTGACCAATGTACATGGTCAAAAGAATAAATAATAAATAAAAGAATAAAAGAATAAATGGACGAATAAATAAAGGGGGCGAAATCGATCTAAGTTACATAACTGGGGCACATAACTTACGAGGAGAGGCTGAGGGAACAGGGATTATTTAGTCTGCAGAAGAGAAGAACGAGGGGGGATTTGATAGCAGCCTTCAACTACCTGAAGGGGGGGTTCCAAAGAGGATGGAGCTGGGCTGTTCTCTGTAGGGGCAGATGACAGAACAAGAAGCAATGGTCTCAAGTTGCAGTGCGGGAGGTCTCGGTTGGATATTAGGAAAAACTACTTCAGCAGGAGAGCGGTGAAGCACTGGAATGGCTTACCTACGGAGGTAGTGGAATCTCCATTCTTAGAGATTTTGAAGGCCCAGCGTGACAAAGCCCTGGCTGGGATGATTTAGTTGGGGTTGGTCCTGCTTTGAGCAGGGAGTTGGATTTCCTGAGGTCTCTTCCAACCCTAATGGTCTCCTGAGGTCTCTTCCAACCCTAATCTTCTATGATTCTACAATTCCAGAATCTATCATAGGTAGAATGCATACTCACATGTACAAAGAAATGAAACATCTCCTTTATTATATCTTCAAAGAATTCCATTAACCTTTCATTTCAAATTGCCATTCAAAGTTAATCTTGTTTTTAAAGTAATCCATAAACATATTTCAGCACATTCTACAGGTTTTGTTTTGCCCTACTTTCGCCAAGTGCGCTGTCCCTTCACAGAATCTCAACCTAGTCGGTAAAAGACTCTTTTTGGTGACCCTTGCCATCTGGAACAGCCTTCCTGTATCTCTACTCCATTAATAAAACATCTAAAGCACCTTCAAATATAATATGAAACTATTTCCTCTATTACATCCTGTACCCCTCTACTATTTTTTTAAATCTTGTAACCACAATATTTAATTCTAAAAATTGTTCGGGTTATAGTGTGTATGACCATCACCATATAAGATAAAAGTTCTGCTTAAATAGGGTGGATTGATTTAAATTACAATTATTTAAATCACTCATTTTAATCATGACTTAAATCAGCAAGCAGGAAACCTTAGTTTAAATCACTGGTTTTATCTTGGTTTGCATTTGTGCTTTTTAGTTATTTTCCTTATTAAAGGTTAGTTTTCATCAATTGGTATAACCATTAAAACATGTGAATTTGCAACCAAAGACAGCCTTTACACTAAATTTGACCTACTTTTTGATAGCCTGGAGGATATACTATATCTATACTAATTTATTTAAGCAATTACATAACTTAATATACATTTATTCAGAGTCTTAAATTTTTATATTATGTTAAAAAATGGTGACTGGCCCATTTCTTATTAACTAGATGATAGGGTTTTTTGTCAATCTGTATTTGGGTAGAAATTGGAAATCCATTAAAAATTTACAACAGCAGTTGTTTTCAAATTGTTTTCATTAGTTAAATAAAACTACCTTAAATGTGCTTGATACCTAAGAAAAAAACATCAAAATACTTTTTGCACTTAAACTGATTTTTAAAATAAAGGATTGTCATAAATATAAAGGGAAGGGTAAACCCCTTTGAAATCCCTCCTGGCCAGGGGAAAGCTCCTCTCACCTGTAAAGGGTTAAGAAGCTAAAGGTAACCTCGCTGGCACCTGACCAAAATGACCAATGAGGAGACAAGATACTTTCAAAAGCTGGGAGGAGGGAGAGAAACAAAGGGTCTGGGTCTGTCTGTATGCTGCGCTTGCCAGGGACAGAACAGGAATGGAGTCTTAGAACTTTTAGTAAGTAATCTAGCTAGGTATGTGTTAGATTATGATTTCTTTAAATGGCTGAGAAAAGAATTGTGCTGAATAGAATAACTATTTCTGTCTGTGTATCTTTTTTGTAACTTAAGGTTTTGCCTAGAGGGGTTCTCTATGTTTTTGAATCTAATTACCCTGTAAGATATATACCATCCTGATTTTACAGGGGGGATTTCTTTATTTCTATTTACTTCTATTTTTTATTAAAAGTCTTCTTGTAAAACACTGAATGCTTTTTCATTGTTCTCAGATCCAAGGGTTTGGGTTTGTGGTCACCTATGCAAATTGGTGAGGCTTTTTATCCAACATTTCCCAGGAAAGGGGGTGGTGCAAGTGTTGGGAGGATTGTTCATTGTTCTTAAGATCCAAGGGTCTGGGTCTGTAGTCACCTAGGCAAATTGGTGAGGCTTTTTACCAAACCTTGTCCAGGAAGTGGGGTGCAAGGTTTTGGAAAGTATTTTGGGGGGAAGGACGCGTCCAAACAGCTCTTCCCCAGTAACCAGTATTAGTTTGGTGGTGGTAGCGGCCATTCCAAGGATAATGGGGGTAATATTTTGTACCTTGGGGAAGTTTTGACCTAAGCTGGTAAAGATAAGCTTAGGAGGTTTTTCATGCAGGTCCCCACATCTGTACCCTAGAGTTCAGAGTGGGGGAGGAACCTTGACAAGGATTAACTTCAGTTACTCAATTGATATTGTTTCCAGTTATCATAAGCCAGATTTTTTTAAAGGTATTTAGATGCTTAAAGATGCAAAATAACTGCCTAGTGGGATTTTCAAACTTTAACAGGTTAGGTGGCTAACTCCCATTAAAATCAATAGGAGTTAGGCACCTAACATACTCAGACACTTTTGAAAATCCCATTAGGCACCTCTCTGAAACTTTACGTGCCTAAATATTTTTTAAAATCTGGCCCCACATCCTTCAAATTTTTAAAATTAGCAGAGCTCATCCCCTCCCACTTCATTTTTATTTATACATTTGAAAAGGAAAAACAAGCTTTCCTGCTTTTTTAACTCCCCAAAATGTCATTTTAACTTTGAGTGAACTAGTCCAAATGAAAAAAATATTCTCTGTATCTGCTAGCTAAATTGAAAACAAAAGTAATTAATGAAAAAGCTTTTCTGCACAACAGAAACTAAAAGTACTTACATTTGGAAAAAAGTAAATACCAGTATTCGCTCCATGGTCTGAAAATAATATATATAGTAATGCAGTGCATGACATCGTGATACATTTACAAGCTTGCACTGACCTCAAAAGTTAAGATGTTTTCCTTTTGATTCTCCATCTAATTAAAAAAGCAGCATCCTTTAACTATTAACATGGGAGAGGGCTCATGTTTGCAGTTTTTTTTATTTAAATGACTTTAATAGTTTACAGTAAATGTAGTCCTAACATAGGCTGTCATAATTTCAATTTTAAACAGGTTTATTTTAAAAAAGAAAAATGTATTAAATTTAAATTTAAAAAAAAAATCCATCAACTTTTATCCACCCTGTGTAAAAACTATTTGCCCTTTATGGATGGTTTGGGCTCAGTTCTACAAATTAGCTCCTGAACATTTTCATGATTGCCATGCTTTGTTTGGTAGACAGCATGGTCAGGTGGTAAGAGAGCAGAATTGGGAGTCAGATTCCATTCCTGGGTCAAGCCACTTACCATTACTTGGCCTGAGTTTATCTGTGAAAAGCACTGAGTGTGTGTCTCTCACAAGAATTTGTGATGTTCAGTGTTTGTGAAGTCCTTTGGAGGTCCTAGGATATAAGTAGCTACACAATGTAAGTACATAGTATGAAGAATTATTTGAAGTCCAGGAAATGTAGCCTATTTGTAAAGGGCGCCTTATTAAGCAGCAGCAGCATTTTCTTTTCTTTTTTTTTTTTTAAGAGAAACTGCATTTGTAAACATCTGTGGGAGCATCACATGCACAGAAATTGGTCCAAGGGACTTTTTAAAAATAACTTAACTACATACAATAAAATAAGTAATACAACTTACCAACATCCATGGCAGTTTCCATGAAGCTTTTCTGTCTCGAAGCAAATTCAGCTAGCAACTTTTGTTGCCTCTCTCTGGCCTTTTGTCGTCTACATGAAAGATATTAGAAATTTACTGAAGAACAGTGAGAGAAGAGTTAAAAATGTATTTTCTTAGGTTTATAGCATAGCAGTTAGCACTCCACATGTAACACTGAGAGAAGAGTTAAAAATGTATTTTCTTGGGTTTATAGCATAGCAGTTAGCACTCCACACAATTGCATCTGAGATACAAGATTTACCACGGTCCCCTCTTTGCATTCATTTGTTAGACAGACAAATGAGGAATCTAATACCCTAGAAGTGGTCCTTGATGATAAATGATGACTAGTTTTTGTTGGTTACACGGGAAGGGATGAAAGCCAGACAACAAAACCAAAGGATGATGATCTAATCAGAACTTACCAGTGTACAAGAAATAAGGACATTACTCCTGAATGTTATTTTTGTACCGCATTAGGGAAGAGCAACTCACAAAAAATGGAAGCAAGCCTGAGAAAAATGGCAGCATCAGTATACACATCCCCACAATAACTTCTAGTGTCCATACTTTTCTGCTTCCCTTGCAAATAGTGATTAAAATTTACTAGTCCAGGCCAAAAAACAGCAACAAAACTGCCTGATTTGTATGCCATTGCCTGTGATCGGGATAAAAGAGAACAAAGGACCTGGAGTAGGAGGAGGGCACAAACACCAAATTCTTGTTTTAACTATCCATTTAAAAATATGTACAAAATGTATAAGACATATAAAACGATGCTAAGGTTGCAACATCAAGCATTCAAAAGTTAAGAAACACTAAAATTAATGCTGCTCAAGCAACCTAGAGACTGATTTTTCCAAAGATGCTGAACATCCACAACTCCAACTGACTTCATTTGCAGTTGTGAGTACTCAGCTCTTCTGAAAATCATGCTCATGGTGTCTTAAATTGGGCCCCCAAAAAAGGAGTACCACACAATTAGTGGTCACCTAGGGAATTTTGGTTTCAGTGTCTTGCCCAGGATCACAAAGGAAGTCCATAGAAGAGCCAGAGGTAAAACCAAATTGTCCTGGGTATTATTCAACTGCTTTAACCACAAGATCATCAATGCTCTTCTTAAGTTGCTGCCTACTAAGTGGTTCCAAGTTCAAATTAAATGAAAGAAATATGGTAACTCCATATATTCACTTTCATGTGACTAGATCATCATCACAAAATTAGCATACGTTATTTAGCATAAAACAGCCTGGGAAAATATCCAAACTCTGCTCATAAAGAGCCTCAGGACAACACTAGAATCAAGACTGAATTACTTTTTTCAACCAAAGATGATATCAATGATTTTAATCCTTGCTAAGGTTTTGAAAAACCTCATCAGCAGTTGCTTACACTGGTGGGAAAAAAGTGGCCTTTAAATGCCAGTGCTGCCCGCTCATTATCTTTCACAGGTCTGGTTTCTCCTCATCACACGCCTCCCACCCAAAAACACAAACAAATTAAATTAGAGCCAATAAAGAGCCAATAAATAAATATCCCTGAAATGAGCTTCTAGCGCTGTGATATTCACTGTTTTGTCACTCCAGTTTATTTTTTAAAATTAAGTTTGCTTTGGAAATGTTTTGGAAATGCACTTTACACAGTTTATGTTCCTATTAACAAAGAAAACTCACTAATTTATTTTATTTATTTTAAGATACATTTTGAAATATCACAATAAGTATAATGGTACCTATTAATTGTTTGAGAATTTGGAGGAGTCAGTCACTAGGCTCTCTGTAGGCTGTCCCATCCCTCTCCTCCCCTTCCCATTTACTGAGAAAAATGACACACACACGCATTATATGGAAAGATAAAATTTTATGTTTTAAAGGAAACAAAAAGTCACCCTTAAAATTAAATCCACAGTAAATTGTACAGTGACTCAATAGGACCCTGGTAATGAAATTATTTACACTGATTAAGTAAAATATAGTTTTAAGAAAGGGCAAGAGTAATTAGATACTGTTTTTCTTGAGCAAGTATTATTTAACTTAGTCAATTTTCTTAGGCATTTTTAGAATTCAAGTATCCCCACATGCGCACATATTTATTTGTCACATTGAAAAGTCACCACTTTTTAAATTTTTTTTTCTTACAACAATTTTAAGATTGATTATTTTAGAGGATGCATCCGTAATGTGAGACAACCTCCTATTGGAATTATTGTGGTAATTTTTCCCCAGAATTTTTTCCTCAACCTATGCTTCGTTTTTACTAAAAGAGTCTGACTGTAAATAGAGAACCTTAATAAGGAGACATAAACAAACTCTGACAGATTCAGTACAGCTCAGTAATTTTCCATGATAGCCCAAGGGCCTAAGATACTGAGGCTGAAAAATATTGTAAGCAGCTCAGTCTCTCCTCTAGCTCTGTCTTGGTTTCTATGGTGACAATCGATCATGTGAGAGATGCCAAGTTTGTCTTTGTAGGTTGAGGTAACTAGAAATGGGTCATCACTGAGTGCTCAAACACTGCCTGCTCAATCTTCATTATTACAAAACTAGACTTGAAATACAAATGTAAATTGAAGCTTAGATTCATGCTGCTCACATAGTCATCAGATTAGATCCATTTGAATTCTAAACGGTCACAAGGTACTGCCTGTTAGAATATTTGTTTCAAGTCTTTGCAAACAACATCGCTGATTCAAGGAGGTAGAAAAATAGTCATTTGGATGACAAATAACTGGAAATTATCATTTATCATAATCAAGTGATCCTTTGAGCTTTATTCAACATAAAAGTATTCAGAACGTCTGCTCAAATGTCACATCCTTTACAGAGAAAATGCATGGAATTACCCTTTATTACATGAAAAATACAGTTCTGTTTCACTTATTCTCTCTTCCCCTCTGTTTAAACTGAAGAACCCTCAGTTGCACAACTGAGGCATAAGTATTTCAAAGTGTAGCACTGTATTTTTAAAGAGACAATCAGCACATTTAAAAAAAAGCAAGTTTCACCTTCTAAAGTTTCTTCTTTAGTTCACTGAATGATTGAAAAAAGTTTTAATTTTTATTTTGTAGCGTTTAGTTTATATTGAGTTTTGGTTTTATATTTAGTCAAGGTTTTTAGATAATATGGTTCATAAAAACATATGAATTTATTTTGGGTTTATTTTATTTAAAGAAAAATACACTTCTAGTATTAGGGTTTTGCATGAGTCTAAAGCCTTCAGTAATTTTAAGTAGCCATAGAGACTTCAGTGAGAGTACTGATCATACAGCAGGTCATTTACCCTTAACTGCTCAAGGTCGCACTGGTCTTTTCTGAAAAGACCAACTTTCTTCTTTGCCACTCCAGCCAGTATAGCTTTTCTTGAAGTGCCTAAAAGCTGAACGTCTTAGAATCCTACAGTTCTTAAGGTCTATACTGTATTTCTAGCCAACTAGAATAGAATGAATTTTGTTGTTCATTTTTTTAAAACTTTCCCAAACCATTTTAAAACAAACTGAAATTACAAGTACACTATACATACATACACGCACACACACTTGATGTTCTTGGGAACCTATAGCTTTTATAAAAGACTGAAATCTTTCTATTCCTGGATTTCTTGCAGCTATGTTCATACCAATATTATCTTGCCAAGTAAACCACTTGAAGATGGAACAGCTCAGAAGAAAGCTCATCTTTTCAAAAAAGAAAAGTGTTCCTTGAGTAACGAAGGGCAAACTGACCTGCTAGGTGATCCAATCTTTCATTGAAGTCTCTCTGGTTCTCCAAAAGTTACTAGAAATGTAACTATATGAAAGCTACTGGAAATGCATTTTTCTTCAAATAAAATAAACCAAAAATAAATTTAGATGTGACATTCTGTGTGTAGGTGTGTATACAACCACACACAAAAATATCCCCTATTTACTTAATGTTATTAAGATTGCATAGTAGCTCATTAAAAGTTCCTCATACAACCTTAATTCTGCCCTGTCTGCATATGTACTAACATACTCTTCAATTACATGATCACATACTATTTTTTGCCACTTAATAGTCTTTTAACATAACTTTTTGCATGTTCTATCCAAGTACTTAAAAAAAAAAAAAGAGAGAGAGAGAGAGAAGGAAAAACACGTTATGTGTGATGGTGCCCCATCCAGAAGCTCAATTCTGTGTGGCAAAACGAGTGACATGCTGGAAAGCACTGAACGTTGAGCAATTTTAGTAGCAAGCCACTAGCATGCTTGTCTGGGCATAACACAAACTGCATACAGAGATTTTTGAAAGCTTCTCTCTGCCAAATTTGAACAGATTTTGATGGGATCATCAGTAGGCACTTCCCTGACCCCAGTACTATCCTCTTGCCAACTTTCAAAATCATACCGAAAACAATGGGACATTAGTGTTCCCCAAAAAAACAAAAAAAAGTAGGAAAAAAGCATCAGACAACCTTTATATAGAAGTCACGTCTCTTCTGCTACAATATATACATAGGTATACACAGAGACAATATACATGTGATTGTGCACTTTATCACAGACATATAATGTCATTATGTGCCCACTAATTCATCTCCCCTGATCTTATTTCAACCTCGCAAGCCCACGGTCAGCTTCAAACTGCCTTATTTAAAAAAAAATTATCTTCCTTGGAAACTGTTTCTTTCTTGTCTTTGCTAATGTAGACTTTATCACCCCTTCCATCCTCCCAAAAGTATAGCTCACTCAAAGCCTAGGAAAGGAGAGAAAGTCCTCAGACAGTAACAACTGTTCTAGACATTAAAAGGTGTCTGCTTTAAAGTTCTTTATTTTGTAGCCCTGAATGTCTAGAATCTACATTTTTGACCATGGACCAAAAATGATTGAGAACCACTGATGCAAACAAAGAAGTCATGATCGCCAATCAAAAGACCTCACATATAACATGACACAAGATGACCAGGAACAATGGGAAGGATTAAGGAAAGGGAAGACAAGCATTACAAAAACAAAAACATATGCTAACTATCATTAGTTATACACACAGCAGGAAACTTTCCCTAAGAATTTCTTTATGTAAAGGCCCAATCCTGCAAGGTGCTGATGACACTCAACAGACATTTAAATCAGGCAGCTTGCAGGCCTGGCTGTTGAAGACTAGAGTTATAATTTAAGATTTTAAATTTTTTGGTAAATTATTTGTTGGTTTAGAGATTACTGCCAAACAAATAGATCAATTTATCAGACAGACAGGGGTACATACCACCACCCGCTCCATTGTGCCCCATATTATTTTTAATACATTACCTTTCCTCTTTGTCCAAAGTTTTCTTCTCTGCAGGACTAATCTTTTTTGGTGGTACAGGAGGAGTCACTTTTCTGCATATCTCTTCAATGATACGTTTATTCAATCTGCTTTGTACTGCAGCTTTCAATAAAATTCTTTCTACTGCTGTCATCCCATCACCATGAGAATATTTAGGAATTTCTGGTTGGATTAAAACCTCCATATCATCAAACCATGGAGGATAGTAAGAGTTTTGTTTTCCTGAGAGTTTGTGATGAAGTTTGATAAGCAGGGACAATATGCTTTCTTTGATTTCCAGAATGGCTGTGGTTAACTGTGGTGTTGCACCAGGTGCTGACCATTTCATTGATGTCTTGGGACGAACTACCTGACTTGCTTCACTACTATTGCGATTGATAATTTCCTGAAATTTCTTTCTACGTTCTGCAACCAAGCTGAACACTTGAGCTGTCCCTGAGTTCTTAAAAAAAGAAAGAGCTATCTGTAGTGGATTAATAAAAGGGAGTACAAGAATCAACAATAATCATTTTGCAAAACTATAGGCAACATCTTTTCAGCTTCCAACAGCTAGCTAATGAAAAAACAATAAAGGCATTCCTATGCCTTTAATTTCCTCTTCCCAAGCAATTATTAGTTATTTTGCCACAATTTAAAAATATTTCTATATTCAAAATATCCTGCATGTCCAACATGACTTTATACATATTAGTTATACTCATAAATATAAAAAGCCAGGTATGAAAATTTAAAGTATCCATATTAATATTTATGTTTTTAGTTGAACAGCAAATAATCAATTTCATATTTAACGTTAAGATACTGATCTCAGTGTAAGCTGTTGAGTGGTCAAAACTACAAAGAATCAAGTTACTTTTTAAGTGCCTAAATATGGCATTAGGAGCTTAACTTATGGATCCTATTTTTTTTAAAACTTAGTCCTCATTTTCCAGAAAAGGTGAGCACTCAACAGCTTCCAATTATTTAGGTGACTAAATTTGGAGTGGGGAGTCTGACTTCAGGCACTCCCGTTTTTTCTTTTGTTTCTTTTAAATGATGGCCAGTTGTTATTGGGAAAAAATGTTGTGCTAACACACAAAAATACCTGCTATATAAACTACACGTCACTGCTGTAGCTCTCTTTAAATCTGGTGTTCTTACATAAAAACAACAATGACAATAGAGACTGGATTATCTACCAGTTATAAATCTTATGATTCCAGTTTATAAAAATTAATTTTGCTTCCACAAAAACAAACCAATTTGCCATTAATCATTTCGAACACACTTTCTACATAACATTAATAGGTCAAGATTATTCAGATATGAGACACTAGACAACATAACATTATAATATGTTAGTAACATTAGTTTGCCATCTGCAGTGGCAAAAACAAAACAAACAACAAAAGGCACATACATAGTGAGCCCATATTTGCTCCAGTAGTAGGCCAGGAAAAAAAAACATTTAATACCTTTAATAAATGGGAATTATTTTAAAAACCAAATTATGTCAAATTCTAAGTCATTCAAATCTATCAGTCTATTATTTAAGAATGAGGGGCTGACAAAATGCATAGGTACTTGCAAAATAAAAAAAGTCTCAGAAATTAATGGATTGTTATGGTAATGGAAGTTAATGGTAAGCATACTTAAAGCCATGTTGCCAGTTAAGGGCATTAGAATACAAACTGCACACAAATCTACCTCTCTTTGAAGGCTCTTAGACCGCCTTGGACTCTGGTAGGTTGGGCAGGGAGGGAGAAGAGGGTGGAATTAAAAACGGTCATTTGGAAAAAGGCATGTTTTGAAATAACTTCCACACTTCAGGAATAATCCTGCCACAGAAATAATGTAGTGGTATTGATGAGGAAAAATACTCCTGAGAAACTTATAAAACTAATCAGTATTAAGGTAAGTTAACTGGTGTTCAAAACAATCAATACATTAGTTACATCTTTCTGGCACTCTTATTGCAGAAGACAAAAAACTTAGGATTTCTTTACACTTACCTGGGAAAAAGCTAAGCCATCAGAGCTGGTACTTGCAGGTGGTTCTCTCTTCACTTCTGGAGCAGTCTCTGGTACTCTCACTCGAACATAGTTAATAAAGTGACGCATGTTAGACACCAAGTTACTACCTGGAAACCAACTGTCATGGCAACGTTCATGTTCACCAACAGAATCCTAGAGTAATAGCCATGAAAAACAAATCAATGGAAAAAAACTTTGAGTACACTTTATATATATGTTAGCTAGATAGATATTTCT
Organism: Lepidochelys olivacea; assembly: GCF_965140295.1. NCBI lineage: Eukaryota > Metazoa > Chordata > Testudines > Cheloniidae > Lepidochelys > Lepidochelys olivacea. The sequence continues at coordinate 39,438,639 of NC_140421.1, read as the reverse complement.
TTTATAGACTATGATAAATAATGTTGCTTTTAGAACTGTACCAAAGCTGATTATTATCTCTGTAGTAAAAGGGAACCGTACACTGGAGTATAGATTCATAGATACTAAGGTCAGAAGGGACCATTATGATCATCTAGTCCGACCTCCTGCACAATGCAGGCCAGAGAATCTCACCCACCCACTCCTGCAAAAAACCTTTCACCTATGTCTGAGCTACTGAAGTTCTCAAATCGTAGTTTAAAGACTTCAAGGAGCAGAGAATCCTCCAGCAAGTGACCCGTGCCCCATGCTACAGAGGAAGGCGAAAAACCTCCAGGGCCTCTTTCAATCTGCCCTGGAGGAAAATTCCTTCCCGACCCCAAATATGGCGATCAGCTAAACCCTGAGCATATGGGCAAGATTCACCAGCCAGATAACCAGGAAAGAATTTTCTGTAGTAACCCAGATCCCACCAAGGTATGTACCTTGGTAAAATGATACAGATCTTCAAAAATGCTAGTGACAGACTGCTGGACTGAAAACCTCAAAAAAAAGTAGAAAAATTATATTTTGTTCAAATATAAGCATCTATAAGTATATGAAGAGAGCATGCATGAGGAGGAAAGGAATTCTTCAGGGTAGTACAAAGTGGTATGAACTGAGAGTAATGGGATAAAATTTCTAACTGTGAGCTCTAGCATAGGGTAAACTAATCTTCTAAGGAGAATAGCAGAAGTCCAGTTTCCTGAGTCATATAAAACAGAACTGGATAAAGCAATGAAAAAAATATATATATTGTAAGGAAAAATCCTGCACTAGTTAGGGGGCACGGACTAGCTGACCTACACAGAACCACAGATATTCAAGACCTATCTATCTAGGTTCTCACACTGGTTGGAAAGGTAATGTGAAATTCAATAGCTTTCTTCAAAATAATGGTATATCACTGCCTTCTAATGCTTTTCGTTTTGACAAAAAAAAATTAATATTCTAGGTCAGCGGTTCTCAAACTGTGGGTCGGGACCCCAAAGTGGGTCTCGACTCCATTTTAATGGGGTTGTCAGGGCTGTCTTAGACTTTCTGGGGTCCGGGACCAAAGCCTGAGGGCTTCAGCCCTGGGCATCAGGACTCAGGTTACAGGCTCCCTGACTGGAGCTGAAGTCCTTGGGCTTCAGCTTTGGCCCCCACACGGGGGCTCAGGCTTTGATATCCCGTTCTGGGATCATGTAGTAATTTTATTTTCCGAAGGGAGTCACGGTGCAATGAAGTTTGAGAACCCCTGCATAGGTCAAATAGTCTTTCGTTATGCTGCCATTATATATTTTTATCAAATATTGTCTCTTTCACTGGTATTATGGACATTGTCATCTACAGTACTAATGTTTAATGACCTCAGTATCTTCAGTGCTGATAGTTACCTGGGTAAGGGACAATGATTTCTCCAATGGCTACTAGGATTCCTCTATGAAAATTTCTCACTTAAACACACTAAACTGGATGCTGTTTTCAATATTGTATTAAACGGGTTGTTCAACTTTACAAAAACTGCAAGATGGTTTAAGATAACTGTTGTTCTGGAACTGTAATGCTGTCAAATAAATTTGAGGAATGGTAACTTCCTCTCATCCACCGCCACTTTATCTCCATTTTAAAAATAGTTTTTAAGAGTACAGTTTCTGTCCTAAGTGCTTTCTCCTTTTTTCATATGATGTTTCTTATTAAGCTATCCAAAATATAGCTACAATTCATTTATTTCCTTGTTTGCACATTACATTAAATAATGGAACAGTATTGTTCTGGGAATAAAATGTGTTTGTTAAATTCATTAATAAAAACACTTAAGATTTTGCTTCCTTTATGTAATGTCTGGGGCCAAATTCTGCTCTCAGATATTCAGAGATTTTAACAGAAGAAAGATCATTGTGGTTATCTAGTCTGACTACCTGCACAAAATAAGCCATAGAATGACACCTAGGAAACTGCTGCATCAAGCCCAATAACTTGTGGTTGAACTACAGGCTGTCTTTAAGACAGACAACCAATCTTGATTTAAAGATTTCAGGTGATGGAGAATCCACCATATCCCGTGGCAAGTAGTATCAACGATAAATGACCCTTAATGGTAAAAAAAAGCACTTCACTTCCAGTCTGAACTTCAACTTCCAGCCATTGGGAGTTATAGAAACATTTTTAAAGGGAATAATTTGATTCTAACTTTTTCAAAAGTCCATGGAAAATGGAGATTTTACTTTGGTCCCTGATCCTGCATGTTATTTGTTCCAACCACATGGAGTCTCACTGAAGTCAATGGATTCTGTGCAGGTACAGAGACCTGACCATGTGGAAAAACAAGATTGGGGTCTTGGTGAATAGTGGCCCCGAATAGCCCTCAGCCTACCATTACGATATCCTCCCCGTAAAGAATCCTCCCAGACGTGGGATACTCAATTTTAAAGCTACTAAAAAAAAGGGTATCTTTACAACATGTTTCATTTGTGTAGCCTTCAGCTGGTGACTATGCGTTGGTGTGAAGATTAATATTATCCAATTAGACAGACCTACTCTAGCTTCATAGAACATGTAAGAATTTTTGTTTGTTTTTAGCTAGCAGAATATTACTGATTGCCAAGAATTCTCTGAACATCTCATCGTTTAAGGTTTTTTTTGGTGCATACAGATAGGCTTTAAAAACCTCTATTCATCATTAAAAAGCCAAACCTTAATAAGAGTTTGACCTTGTGGTTGTGACAAACCTTTGCAGACCTGTTGTTGTGAATTCATTTGATAATTTTTGCATTTTTTATACTTTTTAAAAAATTTTGTAATGTAGAAGAATACTGAAAGTGAGAAGACCAATATGCTTGCCTGTTCTCAACTGGATATATTGGTTAAGAGATACTTGAAAGCTATTCTTTAAGTGAGCTTTATAGTCAGTTCATTTTCAATAACCATCTTCAAGCAATAATTTACTAAATATAAGTCCATTAGCATTACACTGACCATTCCAGCATATGTACTACAAGATTTTAATTTAAATTTTCACAACTGTATGCTACTTTATGATATTCAAAAACACACACATTAATTTAAAACAAAAGTTAAGCAAAACACTCCTGAAGTAACTATTAATTGGCTATTATTTATTTTCTCAAGAAAATTTTCCCAGCAAATATCCCAAATCTTAAGGAAGAGTCCTGAAATCCAAAAAACATTGGGCCAAGAGCCCCATCTTGTAAACCTAGCTTACACACGTAAATACCATTGAAATTGCATACAAGAGGGACTGCATGATTAGGTGCCAAGTCTTTAGGTTAGACTACTAAAATGATATTGTTTTACAAAGACCTGTTTAAAATAGGAGGAAGCAAGAGAGAAAAAATTCCAACACCAGCTAATTTCAGCAATTTGGCAATGTTCAATCGTAGTCACATCAACAAATAATAAAGCCACTTAACTGCCTGCCTTGCTGTAACCTGAGACAGAAAGATTATTTAGCCTCGAACTGATCCCTGGTTATACGATAAAATGACAATCTTGTATCCCTAATCAAATTTTAAAATTCTCGTTATTAAATTTGATTTTAAATCATGCCTATAGCTTCTTAATGTTATTGTTTAAAGATCATATACAAATAATACTTTCCTTATTAAAAAGGAAAAAACTAATGACATTTAACACTTACCTCTTCATCGGACTCCTGCTCTGGTGAATCTTCGAGTCCCAATTCAATCAAATACAAAACCATGCAAAGGACATGTTCTGACAAATTTTGATGATCCATCAATATCTAGGAAAAAAAAATTTACATTTGTAACTCAGATGACGGCATTTTGAGACCCTCATATGAAAAGTGCAAAGTGCAAATTATTGCTGCCAAAGAAACTGATGGAAGAGGTCTGTAACCTAAACTGAAAGATAAAGAAGATAACCAAGATTTTCTTTTGATGGGGGAAGATAAGGGGTTCACATAAGATTTGCTGCCCCAGAACATAAGGCTTTTCCACTTACAACTAAATGCCCTTCCAAGTAAGCTCCTTCAGAGAAGGTAGATGGATTTGAGACACTTGCTTGAAAATACCAAACCTTTTTTTTTTTTTTTTTTACATACTCTCAGGAGCCATACCTATTAAGAGAGGAATCCTGAGTGGAAATGTAGAAAAAAGAGCAGATGGACAGAGACAGTATGCTACATCAACACTTCTGTTGCCCAATTCTTTCATTCAGAATTTAAGCTCTGATTTTAAATACAAGTTTCTTGCTCTTAGAATCATGAAGGAAGACTGCCAATGTGAACTGATTTAGTGCTATCCTACTTCATCTACAAGGAATGACAGTCTGAAACAATAGTCCTCACATAGGTCAACTGCCCTGTTCATCTTACTGGGATGTTTACTGTGAAGCACCCGAACAACTTAAACGCCATTCTTTACCTCAAGAGAAAACTCTACATGGTTTCTAGACTCCAACCCACTATCCATCTCCCAGTTTGCCTGGCACCTGAGAGGCTATAAAAACAAAAGATTTGGGGTCTCCAAGTAGGTATCTCAAGTCCTCCTAACTTCCCTGAAGGAGTATGCTGGAAGGACATTCAAATGTAAATAGAGAATGACTGTTTTTCTTTTTCCCCACCTACAGCCCAGAAACTCCTTCCAGCAGAAGCCTATGAAGATTAAAACTCTTCAAGTTTACACAGAAAAGAGGGCGAAGAGAAAAAAAAAGAGTGAACATGAAAACAAACTAAGAAAGGCATAGCACGTGGCTCCTACCCTACTGTTCAGTACTCAGAGACAGAACTCTACCAGCAGAAGCCTTTCCCACAGCTTAGTACAAATAAAGTACTACAGACAGGCAGTTATTCTGCTCCCATTAAAATGCATTTTCTGCCTACTACCATGCATCCATCCAAACTCCCAGTGCTAATAAGAAAAAGCAAAACATGAGAAATGTAAGGTTATACAAAAAACAAAACAAAACAAACAACCCACCAGATGCCTTTGTCACTCAAGCATGCTCAGCTTATAGCAATGAGATGAGAACAACTCATGTAGTTGTTAATTGAGATCATGTACTCACAGTGCTGAGAGTTTGACTATTGGCTTGTTGACCCTTGATCTACCAGAACCTTAGAGGATGAGAACCCCATCTAGGTTTCTTTTTAAGACATGGTTAGCATGACATTACAAGCCCAATACTGGCTCATGTTGTCCCTCCCTATTACTCATTCACTATACCCTTCAAATGCATAAAATGAGGGCAGAGCAGAGATTCTACTCCCAGCCAGTCCTCATGTGCAGAAAAGGCTCCGCTAGAAAAACAAGACTATCCACCTCATCTTCAAATCAACAGACAATCCTAAAAACTCTACTCAACTACAGACAGAAAAGGCTTCTCAGAAGCACTGCTGGAAATGCTGAAATGACACGACAAGGAGTCTGCTATTGTACCTCATTTTTCTTGAATGCTTCAACATCCGTACAGATAACACTTTGATACTATTGCGCAAAACCTCCTACCCACTGTAAACGATGGGTCTTGTACAAGTTATTTCCACACAAGACACAACTGGTCACACAACAGACTGGCTCCTTTACCTACACATCACTACCTCCTACAAGCAGTCTGCAGCAGAAGGGTCCGTCTGGATTTCCCATTGTAGCTGAACACACAGAGTAACAGCATCAAAAATTACTTTTCTTCCATCTTCCACTAGCCAGAAGACTGAGCCACATTGTCAGACAAAGTGATCCAAGGCTTTGTGAGCTCCAGGCTGAGACTATTAAAATTCACTCTGCCTCGGCATAAGCAGTCCAATATTAAAATAAAGCTTCCTCCACCAAAAACATTAACTGGTACTTCACTCATTATACTGGCTCCTCACAGAAACGGGGCTGAAGGGCAAGATCTCTGGGTTACCTTTCGAGGCCCCCCCTGGAATTAGCACAAGATACCTCAGAAAGTGCTTCCCTCTTTGAAGAGGCCTCCCTTGACAGTTATATTAACCAGGAACAACAAAGATGTCAAACTCAAAGATGAAGCTCATGAGAGCCGAAGGCAGGGCTTTCTTGGCAACAGGACCAATTCCTCAGAACTCATTACCTAAGGAGATATGAATGACCACAAATTTCACTGTCTTCAAATTGAAGTGAAAAGCTCATTTCTTTGACTTCACTTTCCCACAGTTCCAGCTAAACATAGCAAAGAGAGAAAGGGGGGAGATGAGGTAGGAAATAGAATGAGGGGAAAAAATAAATAAATGCAAACAAACAAACAAAAAGAGCCCAACTGCCTCGGGTGAAGTATGGAGGAAAATTAGGCCACTAGCCTATTATGATCTTGGTTATCTCACAGAGGTACTCAGATGTTTCAGTGATGGACACCATTATAAGGATCTAGATAAGTATCAAGACCAACCTGAGCTCATTTTTTGAAACACAGACTTGTTTTCCAGATCAGCTCCCACATGTGTGTTGATTTTGGTCTCTTACTTAAAAACCTCTGCTAAAGTACACAAGCATTCAAATTGAGTTGGTGGTGAAGAGTGGTGAGAGAATGAGACTACTGAAGAGCAAGTCTGTCTCTGGAATGCACCAACTGGCATAGTTATCAGAGAAATATGAAGAACTTCAGCAAATGCACTTTATGTACAGTTGTTCAGCAAGAGGTGATGACCTCTTTCTTAATTATGTTCAGGTGAATATATAGTTTAAATGGAAAAGACAAACATAGTTCCCTATTCCTCACCCTTTCTTTCCAGGCATACATTATGTGTACACTAGGATTATGACCAAATAAAATTGTCCTATATTTTAAATCAAAATGTCACGTAAGCCTGGAAAAATGGTAAGTCTGCTCAAGCATTACTTTTAGCTTCCAGCAAACAGCTTCTCATCCTCTTCGCAGATAAACATTGGTCATCACACTCTGCTGCTAAGATCCTTGTCCATGTTTCATAACCTTATCAGAGGAATCCAGACCATCAGGAATATTCTCTTTTTCTACCAGGACTGTAAATGAGAGCTCCAATTTATATCCTTCTTGCTCACTGTGATCAGTTTTGAAGTAGCTATTTATGACCCTAAGAAAATAAGCAGGATTACTAAATCCAGCTGACACTCTTTCTAAGAGCATAGAGACTAATGCAATTTCCAGAAGGTCCAAGGAGAGCACCAGCCCACTTCACTCTTCTCTGATGAGGAGCATATTCAAAAGACTTCAGAAAGATACATAAAAAAGCAGCCAAACAAAGCTTCTCAAAATAAATACATACATTAAAGAGATAGCTTAAGATTTCACCCTTATCAATTCAGGGAAAAAAAGAGTTCTTAAAAAACCCCACCATTTCTCCTGAAGAGGGAGAATTATTAGAGTCACAGCCAATGGAGTTCGGAAGAGGAAATCCAGAAAGACCTCCCCTCCCGCGAATGTTTTCATTCAAAGGGAAGAACAGTTGTGAGAATGCTCAATTTATGAGAAAAAGTGGAGGAGAAAGTAAACTAGAAGCCTGTCTATACTGAGCTCAAACTGATTTTGTTGCAATAAAGTTTAAAACAAGTTTTAAATACAGTTTAGTTGTGAATGGGCCAGCTTATTTTACAAACATTTATATCCCTGAGCTCTGCCAGAATGCCATTTTAAAAATTTTTATAACAAACGCTGTTTTGCACCTAGTCTGGTCTAGCTACCTAATGATGTTTGCACAGTTTTAAATTTATTCAGCAAACTCAGCTTAACCTCACTGTGAATGGGTCTTGAGAGAACTGCATTCAAGATAGCATTAGCATGAAGACTGAAACAAAATCATGAGCTATTACGCCACTCAGAAACAAAAGGCAAATTATGCAATATTTCCCAAAACAGTCATGTGTATACTTGATTTTTTGTGATCTCAAAAACGGTCAAAATGACAAATGCTGTCTTAAATCAAAAGAACTCACAAATGTACAGAAAAACTCATGTAGAGACCCCTTAAGTCAATCCTTAAAAATAATCACAGCTTAGTTCCTATATTCCTAGCAGAAGCAAATTTGTATATTCTGATTAGGAAAGTACACTGAGTATTTCCTTTTAGATTCTTGAGAGCTTCCCAGTGAGACAAGACAGGGAACCCACATACCCCAAGAGATGAGAGCAAAGAAGTTTGGGGTGATGCATTCCTTAAAGACAGTGCAGAGCCTCTGAACAGCACAAGCATTCAAAGTGTTCAAATCTACTGAAATAGAGGACTATGAAACTAGCCTTAACATTATTTTAAAAGATCATAAAGGAAAAACAGGTGTGGATAGCTGTGTTGTCCAAAAGTTTCCAATCTGAAGCATCAGGCCATAAACAAGAGATGGTTCATTAGCAGGGCTGGAACTTTAAGATCCATTGCACAGACCTCTGTTACTTGAACTAATGGAGTAACTGATAGCAGTAGTAAGTTGTCATCCTCCATTTAGACCAGCACCAGAGGAGGAGGAGACACACACTTGACTATAGGTTTCATAGATATCTGCTGACAGGAGAAGAGTCCGAGATTCAAGAATTTTGGGTTCCATTACAGGATCTTAAAAGGAGTGTAGTCTTCTACCCATCCTCCCCAAACTTGACCCTTCTGTCTCATCCCCTCCTTCAAGCTGTCCCTGTCCACCCGTCTTCCCCAACTCTTGATCTTTGTCTCAGTCCTATTATTCTTGCCTACCCAGTCCCAGTCTTCACTTTTCAAGCTTATTATCCCAGTGCCAGGCTCCTGGCCCAGCCAATTCAAGTCTGCCCCGCTTCTCTCCCCATCCCAATCATCCTGCTTCAGTTCCCCCCTCAGTCCCATTTTCCCTGCCCAGCCATTCCCACTTTCCCCCTTGTCCCCAATCTTTAGACTTCTGCCCAGGTCCTCATCTGATCTGTCTCTTCACTACTTCCCCTCCACACATCTGCACTGGCTATTAGTCCCAGTCTCCCTCCCTAGACTCCTCATCCAATCTCCATCCTCCCCACTCATGCACTCCTTGGCTCCTTGTCCCAGTTTCTTTACACAGTTCTCCCCCTGCTCCCTGGCTTTCCCTCAGTTCTGGCTCCCCAACCCTAACCTCCACCCCACTTTTTTTTCACTCCTAGCCTCCTCTGGCTCCTGATCCAATCTTCATCTCTCCTGCCCCCTCACTGCCCCTCATTCCCTCCTCCAGCTCCCAGTCACTTTGACCAGTCATTCTAGTCCCCCACATCCCAGCTTGCAGTCCCGGTTTTCCTTTCCTGCTCCTACCAATTTTCTGTCCCAGTTTCCACCCCAACAGGCTCTATGTCCCAAACTACTCGCCATCACCGTGGTCTGTTCTTGTCCCTTCTGCATTTCTATAAGGCAGCTTCCTCTTCTACCCTGCCTGGATATCAGCAAGGAAAGGCAATGAGAATACAGGAGATATAAGCTCTCCATTCCAGTGCCTGGACCTGCAACTGCAATTGCAGGGCAAGTCCTTCTCATCCCTAGAGATCATGCTCAAGTGTGAATTAAATCTTTAGAGACTTTAGCTGCCAATATTTACCAAGTATCTACTGAGCAGATGTGAACTGTGATTTTTCAAAGGCTTATAACTTGGCCAAATGTGGACGTATTTTCATGGGGATGGCAAAAGGCACATCCCTGACACACAGGGCACCTCCTTGTTAAATTTCAAGTTCCTGCTCAAAAGCATGGGGGGTGTTAGAACAGATTTATTTATTTTTTAAAATCATGGGCATGACAATGTATTTTTCCCTAGCCTCATTCTTAGAAATGTCTTAACTGTTTTAGCTGAAAATTTTCCAAATAAATTCAGTCTGAGACACACACGACATGTAAAATTTCAGCCTAAATGGTAAAAGTTAGGCAAAGCCATAAGCAAATGAAAACACTAATGGGACACTAATGTGTCAGGCAACCTTAACAACAGGTGGTGCTATTAGGACACCTGACTATTAAGGAACATACATAATATATAACAGACAGTGACAAACACAGAAAAATCATAGAACATGAGCATGGTCATAAAATAAATTACTGAAAAAATTTAAAAAATTTACATCTTTGAATTCATGCATTTATATTCCACTTCATTTAAAAACAGAAGCTACTAAAAAAAAAAACAGAAAGCAGAAACTGAAAATTTTTAAAAGTAGAAAATGGTGTATTCTGATGTTACAACTCAACCTTAGTTTAATTCATAAACAATCCTTCATTAATCAAAAACAAATTATTTTTTTCTCTAAAGTACAAAAGTATCAATATTTACACACATATGAACCTGAACACTATAAATCAAGTGTAAGAAATCTACTTAATTTTAAGCACTCTTATTTTAAGATAAGAAAATAAAACTAGTTTTTTCTCATTATGCAGAACTACAACTGTACCTTATAAAGAAGTGTGAACAGTACAATGTGCAAGGTTTTACAGTGCAAAAGCTTCATGAGACCTTTATAGCTTGGATGCAGTGGTGTTCGTTTCTTGTAGGGAGGCCAGGGGTTTCCGGGGAATTTTCCACTCTGCTTTAAACTGTTTAAAAAAAAAAAAAAAAAGAGAGACTAAAATTAAATGCTTCACTAATCAGAACGAAAACAATAGCTCTATTATAGACAATAGGGAATCAAAATATACAGGTAACTTATGTCTTAGGGTACTGACAGTTTCAAAGCAGTATTATTTATGTTACACAACATTTTTCAAACATATCTCCTTTATGAGCAATGGATTGACAAAGGTCACTCATTACTATTACTGGGAGTCAGTGCTGGTGTAAATCCCCTCTTGAATCATTATGAGAATGGACCTGTACAAATCAGTTGCAATGACTTCAAGAATGCTTGTTTCAGTCTTTCAAAGATCGTAAAAGAACAACAATTTGCAGAAATGTCTTCACCTTAGCAAAATCTGTTTTTCCATGTGGCTACAGTTATAATATATATTAGCATGGACCAAAGTTTTCTAACTTTTGTGTCAAAAGTAAGGCACCTGCCTTTGACTTCCGAAAGTTAGACTACTGTATTTAGAGATACTGAGCAACTGTAATACCTATTATTTCAATACGAATTATCTTCAATGGGAGCTGTGTGTGCTCAGCACTTCTGAAAAATCAGAATTGACTTTGGGTATCTATATTTGCACATTTTGGCCGTGGTCTCTTCCCTTAGTACCTGACAAAAACCAATATCATCATGAAACCAAGATACACAATATTTCAATACTGCACAAATTATATTTGTATATACTGTTTGAGCATCAATTTTTCAGAATATGCTAGTGTATGGCCCAGTTCCTCTCAGCCACTTATTCCTCAGAAAATTATGAGACTTGTTGCTTGAGTCAAACATGTACTTATCTATAGACAAGATGATACAACAGGACAATGTTTTTGTGTTTAAAAAAACTAGAAAAAGGGAAATGTTGAACTACTTTGTATAGTATTTTTAATACACATGGTATATTTAACACCTTATAAAATTAAATTATTCATTGAGGTATGGAACATCCTCCCTGTATCTTTACATTTTTTCCCAAATCTCTCCTAAAACCATATGTTTTCTCCTTTGCTTAAACCAGAGGTGGGCAAACTATGGCCCACGGGCCATATCTGGCCCGCAGGACTGTCCTGTCCAGCTCTTGAGCTCCTGGCTGGGGAGGATATCCCCTGGCCCCTCCCCTGCTGTCCCTCCCCCCCCACAGCCACGCCGCCAGCATTCTGGGCAGCGTGGCTGGCTCCAGCCTGGCTGCACGGCTGCGAGCTCCTGCCACTCTGAGTGGCATGGTAAGGGGGCAGGGAGCAGCGGGGATTGGATAAGCGTGGAAGTCCCAGGGAGCCTGTCAGGGGACAGGCCTGTGGATAAAGGTTGGGGCAGTAAGGGGACGGGGGGAGTTGGATATGGAGTGAGGTCCTGGGGGGAGGTTGTGGCGGGGGGGTCCTGGGAGGGGGCAGTCAGGGGACAAGGAGTGCGGGGGTTTGGATGGGTCGGGGTTTCTGAGGGGGGCAGTCAGGGGGCGGGAAGTGGGAGGGGGCAGATAGGGGGGCGGGGGCCAGACTGTTTGGGGAGGCACAGCCTTCCCTACCCTGCCCTCCACACAGTTTGGCAACCCCGATGTGGCCCTCGGGCTAAAAGGTTTGCCCACCCCTGGCTTATACCTTGTAATTTCTCTCCCTTTGTTATTGTGTGTCTCTGTCATTGTAGAATGTAATTAGCTGATGGGGTCATGTGACTGTTTGAATGAAAAAGCCAATAGCAGCATTCTGTATGTGCCTGCATGTGGACATCTGAAATCTGGGAAAGCCTCACGGAAGAGCCTTGCAGTTTTCAAGGGCATGGACGAAAATTTCTGCTGAGAGAATCTGAGGCATAGTCACATACTGGTAGTCCTGTGTAGGTGGTGACAGGCATGCCTCCAAACACAGAAGTAGTGGTGGAGCACAGTTCAGGGTAAAGGACATACAGTTGAATATCAGTGCAAGAGTAGTAACTAAGGGCAAGTACTCAGAGTGGCTAGCCATCCTGTGGCTCCAGCTGCTACAGTTATACTCTATTTTTAGCATGCTAGGTCAATAAGAGCTGGCGTGAATATGTTTCCTTGAGCTGGGAATCACTCTGCCAACTCCAAGTGTAGACATACAAATGGTTAAAAGGGGAGAAAAGGCAGACCGAAAAAAACAGGGAGCCTAGAACAGAATCCTGTTGGATTTCACAAGAGGAACAGTATAGACACAAAGTCCACTAAGGAAGTGGGTGTTACAGGGAAGGGGGGGCATGGCAGAGCTCAGCCCAATTCTCAACTGGCATATTAGTTCTAATGTGTGTGCAGCTGGATGGCTGTGAATTCAGAAGCCACAAATAGGTCCCTGCAGTCCCCTTGCCCTGCATGTGAGCAGAACTTGGTTGGAGTAGAGAGTCTAATAAAAGAGGAAGAAAGTGGTGTTAGCAACAGTTGAGGAAGAGGAAAAGGATGGGTGAATTAAAACAGTAATGTAGAGAGCAAAAGTAGGGAGAATGGAACAAAATGAGCAAATGAACGAGTAGATTTCTCGCACCTGGCCTGGGATAGGCTGGAAGGAATGGGCAAGCCCAGATGCTGAATTAAACCAGTTAAAGTAAAGAAGGCTCATATTCTATCTTTCTGAAACTCACCTCCATCAAAACTCACTTGCATAGTAGTTTCTTGGTATATGAAAGTGACCTGCATTTTTTCTTTTCAAATGCAGCAATTCTAAAATTATGTCTTGAATGCAAAAGTTACCCAGCCAACATTTAATACATCAAATTACATTTTTTTTAAAAAAGTGTTAAAAGATGGGCTCCACCTACAACAAAACAGAACAAGATTGCTGGCATATATAATTAAAAAGGTCATAGAGGAGTTTTTAAATTAAGGGCTGGAGGAAAGACAACAGGTGTGGAACAACACATACTTTGGACAGAGACATCTTTTACGGGAGGACTTATTAAAGGGCTTACGCTAAATCCTAATAAAGAGGAGAGGATAGAAGTTGATACATACAGGTAGGAATCAAGAGAAACAGTCAAATGACAAAGAGTCCCATTCAATTACATCTCATGAACACAGACAACTAAATATTGGCAAATTTAATCAAGTGCTTGTATACAAATGCTAGAAGTCTAAATACTAAAGGCCTGTCTACACATACAGCGCTGCAGAAGTGAAGCTGTACCGATGGAGCTATAGCACTTAGTTAAGACACTACCTATGCCAGCGGGAGATCTCTTCCCATCCCTTCTCAAGAAGCAGTAGCTATGTTGATGGGAGAAACCCTCCTATCGACAGAGTGCTGTCTATACCAGGAGTTCAGTTGGTATACCTACGTTGTTGAGGAGTGTGGATTTTCTACACTCCTGAGCGATGTAGTTATGCAGTCGTAAGTCTATAGTGTAGAACAAGCCTAAAATGGCTGAACTTGAGTGGCTGGTATTGATATAATAGGTATCACAGAAACTTTGTGGAATGAAGATAATGAATGGGACATGATCATACCAGGATCAAAGTATACAAAATGAGTAGCACTATATGTGAAAGAAAGTAAGTATAGTAAAAATCTTAAATAAATCAAACTGTACCATAAAATCTCTATGGATAGAAATTCCATGGTTGAATAATAAGAGTATAGCAGCAGGAATATACTACTGACCACCTGATCAGGATGGTGATGGTGATTTTGAAATGCTCAGGGAGATCACAGAGACTACAAAAAACAGAAAACCCAATAATAATGGGCGATTACAACTATCCCCATATTGACTGGAAACATGTCTCCTCAGAATGGGATGAAGAGATAAAATTCTGAGACATTAATGACTGCTTCTTGGAGCATCTAGTACTGGAACCCACAAGGGGAGAGGGAATGCTTGATTTAGTCCTAAGTGGCGCAAAGAATCTCACCCAAAAGGTGAATATAGCTGAACTGCTTGGTAATAGTGACCATAATGTAATTAAATTTTATATTCTTGTAGGGGGAGAAATACCAAATATACCCACCACAGTAGCTAACTTCAGAAAGGGGAACTACACAAAAAGTAGGAAACTGTTAAATGAAAATTAAAGTCACAAGAGTGAAATGCTTGCAAGCTGCATGGAAACTTTTTAAACACATCATAACTAAATGTATACCCCAAATTAAAAAAAAAACAGTAAGAGGACCAAAAAACAACAGAGTAAAAGAGGCAGAGACAAAAAGTGACCCTTTAAAAACTGGAAGTCAAATCCAACTGAGGAAGACAGAAAGGAGCATAATCCCCAGCAAGCCAAGTGTAAAAGTATAATTAGGCAGGCCAAAAAAGAATTTGAAGAACAATTAGCAAAAGACACAAAAACTAACAGGAAAATTTTTTAAGTAATTCAGAAGTGGAAAGCCTGCGAAACAATCAGTGGGGCCACTGGACAATCGAGGTGCCAAAGGAGTGCTCAAGGAAGACAAAGCCATAGTGGAGAAGCTAAATTAATTCTCTGTATAGGTCTTTACTGCAGAATATGTGAGGAAGATTCCCACATCTAAGCCATTCTGTTTACGTGACATATCCGAAGAACTGTCCCAGACTGAGGTGTCAATAGAGGTGGTTTTGGAACAAACTGATAAATTTTACAGTAATAGGTGACCAGGACCGGAGGGTATTCACTCAGGAGTTCTGAAGAACTTCAAATACGAAATTGCAGAACTACTAACTGTGGTATGTAACGTATTGCTTAAATGAGCCTCTGTACCAAATGACTGGAGGATAGCTAATGTAATGCCAATTTTTTAAAAATGTTCTGGAGGCAATCCTGGCAATTACAAGGCAGTAAGCTTAACTTAAGTACCAGGAAAACTAGTTGAAACTATAGTAAAGAACAAAATTATCAGACACATAGACGACACAATATGTTGGGGAAGAATCAACACAACTTTTTTAAACGGAAATCATGCCTCACCAATCTATTAGAATTCTCTGAGTGTCAACAAGCATGTGGACAAAGGTGATCTAGTCAATATAGTGTACTTGGACTTTCAGAAAACAAGGTCCCACACCAAAGGCTCCTGAGCAAAATAAGAGGTCATGTGATAAGAGGGAAAGTCTTTTCATGGATCAGTAACTGGCTAAAAGATAGGAAACAATGGGTAGGAATAAATGGACAGTTTTCAGAATGGAGAGAGGTACAGAGTGGTATCCCACAGTGATATGCACTGGGGCCCGTGCTGTTCAATATATTCATAAATGATCAGGGAAAAGGGATAAACAGTCAGGTGGCAAAGTTTGAAGATGATACAAAATCACTCAAGACTGCAATCTGCTTTGGACTGAACAGAGGCCTTGTCTACACTACTGGGGTAAGTTGACCTAAGTTATGTTCCTCCAGCTACGTGAATAACATAGCTGGAGTCAACGTATCTTAGGTCGACTTACCACTGTGTCTTACCTTGCTCCTCTCGTTCCAGTGGACTACCAGAGTCGACCAGAGAGCACTCTGCAGTCAATTTAGTGGGTCTAGTGAAGACTTATCTTCACTAGACCCACTAAATTGACCCCCACTGCATTGATCGCAGCAGCGTCAATCCCTGGTAAGTATAGACATGGTCTAAGACTGGGATCTCACTAAACGGGGTGATTGGGGAACAAAATGGCAGATGAAATTCAATGTTGATAAATTCAAAGAAATGCACATTGGAAAATATAATCCCAACTATACAGACAAAATGATGGCATCTAAATTAGTTGTTACCACTCAAGGAAGATCTTTGAATCATTGTGGAAAGTTCTCTGAGAACATCCACTCAATTTGCAGCAGCAGTCAAAAAAGCCAATGTTAGGAACCATTAGGAAAGGGATCAATAATAAGACAGAAAATATCACAATGCCACCATATAAATCCATGGTACACCAACACTTTGAATTCTGCTTGCAGTTCTGGACACCCCATCTTAAAAAAATATATAAGAATTATAAAAAGTACAGAGAAGGGCAACAAAAATGATTAGGGATCTGGAACAGCTTTCATAAGAGGAGATATTAAAAAGACTGGCACTGTTCATATCGGAAAATGGATAACTAAGGTGGGATCTGACAGAAGTGATTAAAATCATGAATGGCGTGGAGAAAGTCAATAAAGAAGTGTTATTTACTCCTTCCCATAACACAAGAACCAGGGGTCACTAATGATATTAATAGGCAGTAGATTTAAAACAAACAAAAGGAAGTATTTCTTCACACAACACACAGCCAATCTGTGGCACTTGTTATCAGGGGATGTTGTAAAGGCCAAAAGTATAACTGGGTTCAAAAAAGAATTAGATAAATTCACAGAGGATAGATTCACCAATGGTTAATTAGCCAAAATGGTCAGGGATGCAACCCTATGCTCTGAGTGTCCCTAAACCTCTGTCAGAAATTGGGACAGGACAGGGGATTCATCAGATGCTCTTTCACCTACATCCAGTGCATACACAGGTATATGTATGTCTAGTGGTGCAAGGATGCATGCATAGAGCAAATCCAAAATGAAGGCCAGGACTTTTAATCTACTGGTCTCAAAAAGTCTTCCGCAGTTTGTTCCACAAGTCTGACACATTCCCACCACCAGTTAACAAAAAGAAAAGTCACATTTTCACATCTATGATGTAGCCAGAGGGCTGTGTATCAGAACTATGAATAAGGCAACACACACACACACACACTCAGGGTTCCGATGCTTCAGTCTCTTGATTACTATTACCCCTTACTCAGCATTACATTGTAGCTGAGTTCTATGTTCTGCTTCCTCTCATTCCTAAAAGTTATTTGCATTGATGTAAGATCTTCTACCCAAAGGCCTCGAAATACTTCATTAACAATGGATTACACCTTGCAATCCCCTGTGTTATGTCCATTTATCATTATTAATATTTTTATTGTGATTGGGCCCGTCGATCCCAGTTAGGATAAGCACCTTTTTGTGCTAAGCACTGTACAGACAGATATGAAGATGCAGTCTTTACCCTGAAGATCTCATGTATCTAAGCAGAAAAGACAAACAAACAGTGATAAAGACAACATGTAAGAAAAGATCAAAAAGGTATATAATCTTGTTGGTTCCTTTTAATTTGCTTTGTGCTTCCCCTGCACACCAAACCATCCCATTTGTCATGTTCCTCTGTACCAGATATGGACTGGCTACAGACCTTGCTTATACACACCAGATGTGTTCGGCATAAGCTCCTTTAATGCTCTGCCAGGTATGGCCGGGGTTCGTTTAAATAAGGTATTTCACAGACTGTGCCTACCATTTACACTGACACTATCACCCTGTCTTTGAAGTTCCGTACATATCAGTCTGTTAAGAGTCTCTGAATCTTACTGGTTTCCTAATTACACGACATAAACACTTAACAACTTGGTCATCTGGCTGTCCACTAGTTGCAACCACTGACTGTGGTCAGTTTGGAATACTTTAGTCTTCTTCATGAGAAGAAACTTGGAGAGTGGTCAGTTTGGATGAGCTATTGCCAGCAGGAGAGTGAGTTTGTGTGTGTCCAGGGGGTGGGGGGGGGAGAGTGAGAGAGCCTGGATTTGTGCTGGACATGGCCCACCTTGATTACCATGCACATTGTAGGGAGAGTGGTCATTTTGGATGAGCTATTACCAGCAGGAGAGTGAGTTTGTGTGTGTATGGGGGTGGGGGGTGGTGAGAAAACCTGGATTTGTGCTGGAAATGGTCCACCTTGATTATCATGCACATTGTAGGGAGAGTGGTCACTTTGGATGAGCTATTACCAGCAGGAGAGTGAGTTTGTGTGTGTGGTTTTTGGAGGGGGGTGAGGGGGTGAGAGAACCTGGATTTGTGCAGGAAATGGCCCACCTTGATTATCATGCACATTGTGAAGAGAGTTGTCACTTTGGATGGGCTATTACCAGCAGGAGAGTGAGTTTGTGTGTAGGGGGGTGGAGGATGAGAAAACCTGGATTTGTGCTGGAAATGGCCCAACTTGATGATCACTTTAGATAAGCTATTACCAGCAGGACAGTGGGGTGGGAGGAGGTATTGTTTCATGATCTCTGTGTGTATATAATATCTGCTGCAGTTTCCACGGTATGCATCCGATGAAGTGAGCTGTAGCTCACGAAAGCTCATGCTCAAATAAATTGGTTAGTCTCTAAGGTGCCACAAGTACTCCTTTTCTTTTTGCGAATACAGACTAACACGGCTGTTACTCTGAAACCGTTCATGAGTATAGTTTGTGGGGACCAGAGGAGGTTTTGCCCCCCAAACTGCAAGCCCTGATCAGGTGTAGAACCTGGGGTTAAGTTGATTTGAGGGAGAAAGATAGATTAAAATCATAAGAATCCAGACACTGTCTCTCAATGTATAATTATTTACTGAAAGTCAAATTTGGGGCCTAAAAATATTGATATTGTCCTTTTAATGACATAATGACATAGCATGCCAATGAATACCCATAAAATAAAGACCCTGTACGATACGCAGTATTCTGTTCTTATACTACTGAGTATGATCAACTTACAATGCTGTATATCTGTCCATTGCAGATTGCACATCTCTACGGTAAACTGTACGAAGAATTACCATGACTGGGTCAAATTCTTTATCCCAGATATCAGCTGTTTAAAAAAAAAAAGCAAGCATAAATTAACATTAACTTCTAAACACTATAAATTATTCTAGATTATTTTGTTAATTAGATTACAGGAGGCACATGTATTTTATGTAATTTTTAATTTTCTAAATTGTCTTCAGCAGCAGACAATGTAGCTTAGTTTCTTACTTTTTCATACATCAGTGCATATCTTCACAATTAAAGATATTTTCTCTCAGTTACACAATAAAAATTAAAAAGTAAGAACTTTTCAGGCAATAGATAGCTTTTACTAAGCAGCTTGACTTCAATACCTTGTAGAATTTCATTTATTTTTGTATAATACCTTACATTATACAAAAAAACTTGTATGATGCCTCTAAAATGACAACTGACTATAAAAGAAAAACTGGATTTATAAAGCATCATTCAAAAATTATTTCAAAGCCCTGAATAACAGCAGTGTTTCCTTAGTTGCAGTTCACATCCCCACTTTTTCATATTCATGATATTTTGCTTTATTTTGAACTCTTTTAGGAAAAGACAGAATTTGGTAAATATAGCCAGTCCTGGAAATAAGAGATAATGAACATGGTTAATGGTTGGATGACATTTAGGGGTTGTCTACACCAAGGAGAGGGGCAAATGGAGGGGTGTTAAACTGGATTAAGTCAAAATAATCCAGTTTTAAAATACTTGTGTATGCACAACACAATTTATTGTAGTACACTGACTCTGTATTTATGGCAAACTCTGGAGTCCTCTTTCAAAGTGAACTAACTTTGCTGGAAATCAAGTTAGTACAGTCCATTGTTCATGTGCATGCAATGCTGTTGCAAACTACTTTGGCACTCTTCCAACAGCTACCCCACACTACTTTGCAGGTTAATGTTACTGACCTGTTTACCTGTGTGTCCTCCCCTCCTCTGGGGTCAAGTTAACCAGATGTCCCCCCATTTATCAACTGGCACACAGCCAGAATTTGTCCTTTTGCTCATGGATTCCAGTTTCTCACCATAGCTACGATAATACTCCAGAAGCTCCACAACATGCCTCAAGCAGCTGCTTGGAGCTGCACCAAAACCCTGGATCTTTTCACCATCTGGGGAGAAGTGCTGGGGCAGGAAGTTCTTGTGACAGCCACCGGAATAAAGACCTATTTTTGCAGACACTGCTAGACAGATGTCTGTGAGGAGCCAAGACCAAATGCCAAACAGTACTAGATAAAGAACAAGTAGCTCAGGAGGACCTACATTAAAACAAGGGATGACAGTGAAAAAATCTGGCCAGGGACATGTAACCTGTCAACTTCTTGAGATACTGGATAGAATTTTACATAACTATACAATCCAGAAACTTGTGGAGCCCGCTGCCCACTCACCCCTCCACTCCCTCAAGGATGACCAGAAAGACCAGCAAAATTCATTGGATGATGAACATGAGGAGACCCATGAAGAGATCACCCCCAGAAAGCCAGGATCTGTTCAAGACTCAGGATTCTGATACAGAAGATAGGAGAGCCAGATTCCTGACATGCAGCAACCAACTTCGATTCCCAGGCAGCAATGCAGACCAGGACTGACGAGGCTGATCCTATCGGTGTGTAAGTCTATTAATAATTTTTTAGATAATTTAATATTAAAGTTTTAATTCATTATTATTATTGTTATTACACAGCCTTGCTAGCCTGTGTTCTGGTGCCCCATGGCCATAGCCAGTGTAGGTAGATGTGAGCTAGAAGCCTTTCTGAGTCCAAGATCTCCACCTCCCTCCCTCAGCCCATGCTGTCTGTTTGGTGCCCCACATACCTTTCCAAGACAGCAGCTACTCTGGCTGGGCAACTCGCCGCCTCCTCATACTAAAGCCCCAACTACTGACCGTTTTCAGGCCCACACTATGGAAGGGATGCGTCCGTGTATCTATTTTCTTTTCCCCTTCCTCAGCTGTCCTGCCTGGAGAACACCCACTCCACACACCCCAAATCCAGTTTGGCACCACAAAACGGCAGCTGGCAGCATAGCGAAGCCACAATCTCTATCCACCCTCCCTCCTGCAGTAGATTCAAATAAGGAAAACATTATTTTGTGTGAAATGCGAAAGTTTATTGAGACAGCGATTACAGGAAAAGAAGTTTGGTTAGTGTTCTGACTTTACACAAGATAGACATCGATACTGCATGCCCATACGGCCACAAAGGGTACAACCCCCTGCTGACGTACAAATGTCCTGTAACACCATTCTCAGTGATAATAATGAATCTTCATATAATCAGTGCAGAAAGCTAGCTATTTTTCACAGCACTTTCAACATGTCTGCAGGGGAGATAAAGCAAAATCTAAGGCTCAGAGATAGTTGTTCAGCAATTATAAAGAATAGCTGCATGGCCTTCTCCCCAGGGTAGTTCGCAGCTCCCCTCCTCACCTACAGCACTTCTGGGGGAGAATCATCTTGGCGAATAACTTCACAGTGTATCTTGCTGGTCTGCCCTTTGCCTTTTTCAGTAAGGCCATTCTCTGCCTCCTAGTCACCCATCTCAGTGAAATGTCATCCAAAATAAGGACAGACTAACGGGGATGTAGAGGGGATTACTATAGCGGCTCCCCCGTTAACTCGTCCTATACCATGTATGCACTACCAAGACACAGCAATACTGCAAAGGCAGATCAGGATCATAATTCCCAACAGCATCTCCATATCCAGAATATATTCCTGAACACACACTCACACACTCTCCCTCAGCCTCCAAGGCACAACTGCAAAGCCAAACAGTATATACTGCACAGACAAAAATCCCAATGCACGCATCACTGTCTCCAAGATTCCCTCCCGCCTGGAAAGAATCTCAGAGATGGTAAAACCAGAAAAATGTGTGAAAAAATTGCTATCACATTCTCCCTAGAACATGAACCATAACCACTTGTTATGAACAAATATCTGCACAGCTATAGCACCCTGCACTGGCCAGACCATTAAGGACAGGGATTTTATCAATGGCGGAGGGCTGGCAAACCTGAGCGAGAGAAAACGGAAAACTTGTGATGAAATGTTCATGGACATCATTTCAGAATCTATGCCCCCCATCCTCCACCAAAAAAATCCCACCCACACATCACCACACCACACCAGGAGAAATCCAGAGAGGTGGAGACAGAGAGCGGTGTCTGATGATGGGAAGGGAATCCAACAAGATGATTTCCAGGGAGATTGTTGCAGTGGCAAAGGACTGCATGGCAGTTGCCAGGGAAAGCGATGTTGTGGCCAAAGACAGTATGGAAAAAAGATAGTGAAATGCAGAGGCAACACCTGGAGGCAATTCAAAGCTAAGATGTCCTGTTGCAATTCATGCTACTACTAAAGCAGCAGGCAATGCAGTACTGCAAACCAACACCCAGCCATGTTATACAGACCCTACAACAGGGGTTCTCAACCTTTTTCTTTCTGAAGGCCCCCCGCAGTGTGCTATAAAAACTCCACGGCCCAGCTGTGTCACAACTGGTTTTCTGCATATAAAAGCCAGGCCAGCATAAGGGGGTAGCAAGGGCCTCATTAGGGCCTCATGCCACGCAGGGCATCGCGAAGCTAAGTTGCTCAGACTTTGGCTTTAGCCCCGGGTGGTGGGGTTTGGGGCCCCAGGCTACAGTCCAGCGTGGCAGGCATTTGGCTTTCTGCCCTGGGTCCTAGAGAGTCTAATGTTGGCCATGCTTGGTGGATTCCCTGAAACCTGCTCATGGGGGCCCCAGGCAGCCACAGACACCTGGCTGAGAACCACGGCCCTACAACACAGGCCTCTGGGAACAACAGCTCCTCCTCCCCACTGTCCACCTGCAGCACTGCTGCCAGAAGCCATTCCCCTTGCAAACCCCAGCTTGGGGCACTGAGAACAGTGGCACCTGGGACCCCAGCTCCTTTGAGCCCTCTGTGGCCCCCAGTAATTTTGAGCTTCAGCGCTCAACACAAGAGGTGCAACAAACTAGAAGAGGCAGCACTAAGACATATACTTGCCTGTGATTCTAAGCTTCTTGAGCGTCGAGCTAGCTCCTGATGCCTGCACTTCCCTGCTTTGTTTCATTGCTCTTTTAATGAAATGACCTTTTGTGTTTAATACAGTGTTTCATAATCAAAAAAAGTCATTTCATTTTCATTTCAGTTGAAGGTTCATTTCTGTTTGTTCCTAACAGATTGTTTAACCATTAAAACCTTTAAAATGTCATTGTCGACCGTTCATTTTTCACAGAAAATAATTAACTTTGTACTAATTCGTAAGGCTTTACAAACACATGGAGGCAAAGACACAAGGTACAAGACAGACTGCCACAGCATTGCACTTCCACTGCCCATAAAAAAAAACCCCACTAAGCTGCACAAAAAACTTCCAGACCTTACCCCCTCCACTGGTCAACAGCTGAATGCACAGCAGCACAATTTCAGGCCGGAAGACTCAAATTAAGCACAGTACACATTCCTGATATTGCCCCAGCTCTTTACATTCTGTATTAGGCACCTTGCTGGCAGCTCAACTACTGAGGAAGTCTCTGCACCTTAGCTTCCCACCCATCGCTAAGGCTCTCTCCTTTACTCTCACAAATATTGTGCAAAATACAACACACTGCTATAA
The DNA here is from genome assembly GCF_965140295.1 of Lepidochelys olivacea. Taxonomy (NCBI): domain Eukaryota; kingdom Metazoa; phylum Chordata; order Testudines; family Cheloniidae; genus Lepidochelys; species Lepidochelys olivacea. The sequence goes on along the minus strand of NC_140421.1, from coordinate 39,414,993 downwards.
TCTTTGGGACTTTTTTCCTGCTGCTTCCAGCCTGTTCCACAAACAAACAGTGCCTTCCCCCCTACAAACAGCCAAATGCACACTCCAATTCCATTCTGCAACTACTGAGGCAGCAGTTAAACAGTTCCTTCCTTCTATCCAATTATCCTGTGAATGGCTTCATTGACCAGGGAAGCAGAGAATAAGTTGGGTCTCTCAAGATAACCGGAGCAATGTCCACCCCATTAATGTCCATAGCATGCCCACCGACAAGTCCATTGAAGTAAATAGAGCTGAGTTCCAAAAGATCCTAGTTTTATGGACCCTTCCAGACCACCCAGCATTTCTGTCCATAAGTTTGCTATGGTGGTGACAAGCCCTTGGAGCACAATGGAGAAATACCCCTTTCTGTTTATGAATTCTGAGGCCTGGTTGGGAGGGAGGGGACAAATAATAAGCATGTGGCTCCCATCAACTGTCCCAATCAGCTTGGGAATTCCATGTGTGCAAAGCCATCAATAACCATTGCAACAGTATTTTTTCCATGGCATCACACACCAGCATGACAGTGTTGATCTCTCCTTGCCAAATTGGTTTGCTACAGACTGGAAGCATTCAGTGGTGGTCACCTTACAGATGGCAATTGTTTTCCACTTGCACATGGATATGGGCACAGCACATTGCTAGGCTGCCGCTATAGTTCTGGAGTTAGCTCAGTACACATATCCAGAAAGGTTGCCTTCCCCATCCTGAAATTCTCTCACTGCTGCTGGTCACCTCAGGTCTGCAGAAAAATCCTTCCCTACCAATCCGTGCTAGTTTCCAAAGCCCAGAAATGGCGCTGCATGCTGTGAAGCTACTCAAGGAACCAGTCCTCTATCATCAGTTGCCTTTGGTCATCGTCTTCTTCATCCGTGCTCTGGTTCCACCACCACTGAAGCCCCTCCGACTGTCTTGTTACTGGAGGAGCTGCTGCTGCCATATCACCTGTTTGATGACGCAGCAGGCAAAGTTCCACGCCGAATTCATGCTGCTTTGAATACCGAAATACATCACAAGCAACCTCTACATATTCAAGTTTGCCAGCATAGCAGCGCGGAGCATTGTTGGATCCATGCTGGCCGACAGCAGTTCAAAAATGGTGCTAGCCCACCCTTAAAGGAAGTACGGGGGGAGACAGATGAATCACCGAATTTTTTTCTTTTAACAATTTGAATTAGCCTGACTTCTGCTATGCATCCCACAATGCACAGTGAGAAAAATCCCAGAATTTCACACTGTTGAGCAGCAAAGCGAAGTAACATGGGATATCCTCTGGGAATGTTACATCCTCCATTCACAGCAAACTGTTGACGTTTGTACACAACAATGCGCTTTGACATAAGACACACCGTCCCATGTGCATGCAATTACTGTGACTTGCATACTGCCAAAAGCTCTGGTTAAACACCTCGTGTAGACAAGCCCTTAGTTACAAAGTACTGTGATTTTAAATTTATAAATTGTGCGTATAGTTCTTAATTCAATCTAGCCAACAATTCAGTTTCTTTTCATATGTTTATGATCAATCATTTTGAAATTGGACTTACTTTTATAACAAACATTTACAGCTTTCACCTTATTTCTGGAAAAGGTTAGCATTCCTCTTCTCCTTTGAGATCATCAACTTCTGCTGCATTAAGTCCAATTTAGTCTGCAAGCTCCTCAGAACAGGAAAGGAGAGGTTACTTACTTTGTACTTGAGTTCTTTGAGATGTGTGAACCTATGGGCACTCCAAGTCAGGATACACATGCCCTTGATTGGATATTTTTGTCAACAGTGTCCACGGATCTGCATCTGTGCCCTATACAAACTCATCCCCAAATGAGGATATACAGAGAGGATCACCTCCAGTTTTTTCTCAACCACAAAATTCCCAAGATAGAGACTCCCAGGCAGAGAGGAAGGGGGGCAGGCCGCAGAGCACCCAGAGGAACACACATCTAAAAATCTCAACTTACTGTACAAGATAAGTAACCTCTCCTCCTCCTCTGAGAAGCGTCCCATGGGTGCTACAAGTCAGGAGACTCCCTTCATCATGGAGGAGGGTGCCAAAGAAGTGGATTTAGTACGGACAATGTCACCAAAAACCGTATCAGCCCTGGAAACAGCCACAAGAGCATAATGCCACTAAAATGCACATGGTGAAGACCAGGTGGCCATCCTGCAGATGTCTGAGATGAAGGTCAAGAGTCCAGGGGAAGCCCAGAAGAGCATAGTCCTGTCGAGGTAAAAGGCAAGAGCTCTTTTACTGCTCAGTGTATGGAGGCTCACTTCTTCTCTTGAAGAGTGAGGCTTGGTGTAAAATAACAGGAAATGAATCTCTTAACCTGGAATTCAGAAGAAACTTTAAAAAGGAAGCAAGGGTGTGGATGCAGAGACACCTTATAGTGGTAGAACACTGTGTATAGTGGCTCCACCATCAACAGTCCAAGCTCCCCAATCATCCTGGCTGAAGGAACAAGGTCTTAAAGGGACAAATGAAGGAGGGTACAACTCCCCATACGTTTAAATGGGGGTATCCCTCAGGGCACTGAGAACTAAGGTGAGGTCCCATGGTGAAGTTGGTTCCTTGGGTAGGAGGAAAGAGATTGAATAAGGCCTTTAATAAATCTTGTAGTGGTAGGATGAGCAAAGACTAAGAATCCTTCTATAGGAGGGTGAAAAGCTGCGATAGCAGCGAGATGAACTTTGACGGAGTTCAGTGATAAGCATGTGGTCTTTAAATTCAGCAGGTAAGCAAGGATGTGAGCCAAAGAGAATTTGACAGGACATAAAGCTTCATGGTTGTACCAAGCCTGGAAGTGTTTCTACTTCTGCAGGTAAGTTTCCCGTGTTGTGGACTTTCTGCTATTAAAGTAGCACCCTTTGAATATCTGGAGAGCAGACTTGTTCTATACCAGAGAGCCACAAAGAAGCCAGGCCCTGAGATGACTGGGGTGGGGTGACCAAACCCTGGGTGAGTCAGGCTCAGAGGAAGGTGGCGAGGAGGCTGAATGGACATGCGGGTCAGCTCTAGGAATCACACCTGTCTCAACTCTCATGGTGCTAGGAGGATGGCCATTAATTTCTCATCTCAATTTATTTAGGAACTTGAGAAGTAGAGGTATTGGTGGACAAATGTACATCAGAACTCAAGGCCACGTAACAACCAAGTCATCTCCCTTTAAGTTGTAGCTGTGCCCTCCCCTTGAGCAGGATCGTCTGCACTTTGCATGGGGTGAAGTAGCAAAGAGAGATCTACCTGTGGATAGCTCCAGCTAAGAGATCTCTTGGAACACCTCACTGTTCAGATCCCACTCATGGTTGATGCTAAAATGTCTGCTGAGGGAATCACCACTGTGTTCTGTAGTCCTAGTAGATAACTGCTGAGATCTATATGTGGTGTGATATACACCACTTCCATAGTTTTATGGATTCAGTGCATAAGGACCGGGATCTTGCTGTTCCTTTCTGACTGATGTAATACATCACTGCTCTGTTGTCCAGCATTATCCTGACTGGGTGAACCTTGATGTGTTGTACGAACTGTTGGCAAATTTAACGGACATTAAATTTGAGCTCTAATATGTTGATATGGAGGATCACCTCCTAAGGGGTCCATTTGCCCTGAGCTGTGAAGCTTTGGAAGTGGACACCCCAACCTATGAGGGAACCATCTGTGGTGATAATCCTCATGAGAGGAGGCTGTACACATGGAACTCTGAGGCACACCTTTTGTGGGTCCTTCCGCCAGTTCAGACAATCAAGGACCTTCCGAGGTACAGACAGCAGCTTGTAGAGACTGTCTGTTGGGGGTGCACACAGTTCTCAATCATGCTTGAAGACTCCAAAAGTGCTAAGGGAGTCACGAATATACGGCTGTCATGTGGCCCAGAAGTTGCAGGCAAGCCCTTGCAGTGATTTGTGGACTCTGTTGGATTGCTGAAACAAGGCTGGACATTGTGGTGAATCGGTCCCTGGGTAAGTACACTCTGGTGGAAGAGGAGTCCAGAGTGGCCCTGTCAAGGTTCCTCCCCCACTCTGAACTCTAGGGTACAGATGTGGGGACCTGCATGAAAAACCTCCTAAGCTTATCTTTACCAGCTTAGGTCAAAACTTCCCCAAGGTACAAAATATTACCCCCGTTATCCTTGGAATGGCCGCTACCACCACCAAACTAATACTGGTTACTGGGGAAGAGCTGTTTGGACGCGTCCTTCCCCCCAAAATACTTCCCAAAACCTTGCACCCCACTTCCTGGACAAGGTTTGGTAAAAAGCCTCACCAATTTGCCTAGGTGACTACAGACCCAGACCCTTGGATCTTAAGAACAATGAACAATCCTCCCAACACTTGCACTCCCCCTTTCCTGGGAAATGTTGGATAAAAAGCCTCACCAATTTGCATAGGTGACCACAGACCCAAACCCTTGGATCTGAGAACAATGAAAAAGCATTCAGTGTTTTACAAGAAGACTTTTAATAAAAAATAGAAGTAAATAGAACTAAAGAAATCCCCCCTGTAAAATCAGGATGGTATATATCTTACAGGGTAATTAGATTCAAAAACATAGAGAACCCCTCTAGGCAAAACCTTAAGTTACAAAAAAGATACACAGACAGAAATAGTTATTCTATTCAGCACAATTCTTTTCTCAGCCATTTAAAGAAATCATAATCTAACACATACCTAGCTAGATTACTTACTAAAAGTTCTAAGACTCCATTCCTGTTCTGTCCCCGGCCAAGACGACTACAGACAGACACACAAACCCTTTGTTTCTCTCCCTCCTCCCAGCTTTTGAAAGTATCTTGTCTCCTCATTGGTCATTTTGGTCAGGTGCCAGCGAGGTTACCTTTAGCTTCTTAACCCTTTACAGGTGAGAGGAGCTTTCCCCTGGCCAGGAGGGATTTCAAAGGGGTTTACCCTTCCCTTTATATTTATGACACGCCCCCCAAATCTCAGCTAGGGTGAAACACTGGCTGGGATTTCTTCCTGGAGCTCTAGGAAAACAGAGTTAATAAGACACATGCATCTCTAAATATACTACCAAGTACATAAAGACTAACAATATTTTCCACATCTCAAGGACGATTTTAACCAGTTGATTCTGGGAAACTTTCACGGGAGAGTGCATCAGCCACTTTGTTAGAAGCTCCTGAGATGTGTTGGATGTCGAAATCAAAATCTTGGAGAGCTAAACTCCACCGAAGAAGTTTTTTGTTAGTTTCTTTGACGGTGTGAAGCCACTTTAGTGCAGCATGGTCGGTTTGCAGGTGGAAACGCCGTCCCCAAACATATGGGCGTAGCTTTTCCAGAGCGTAGACAATGGCATAACATTCTTTTTCAGTGACTGACCAGTTGCTTTCCCTCTCAGACAGTTTTTTGCTGAGAAACACTACAGGGTGGAATTCTTGATCAGGTCCTTTCTGCATTAAAACTGCTCCCACACCACGCTCGGATGCATCTGTGGTTACTAGGAACGGTTTGTCAAAGTCTGGGGCCCTTAGTACAGGGTCAGACATGAGTGTCGCTTTAAGCTTGTTAAAGGCCTTCTGACACTTTCCGGTCCACTGAACAGCATTTGGCTGTTTCTTTTTCGTTAGGTCTGTCAGTGGGGCAGCGATTTGGCTGTAGTGCGGTACAAATCGTCTGTAATAACCGGCCAAGCCTAAGAAGGATTGAACCTGTTTCTTTGACTTTGGGACAGGCCACTTTTGGATAGCATCCACTTTGGCCTGTAGGGGGCTGATAGTTCCTTGACCCACCTGGTGTCCAAGGTAAGTCACTCTGTTTAGGCCTATTTGACACTTCTTAGCCTTAACAGTTAGTCCTGCCTCCCTTATGCGCTCAAGGACTTTTTGTAGATGTTCCAGGTGGTCTGCCCAGGAATCCGAAAATATGGCCACATCGTCAAGGTAGGCGACTGCATATTCTCCTAATCCCGCTAGGAGACCATCTACAAGTCTTTGGAAAGTGGCGGGTGCATTTCGCAGCCCGAAAGGGAGTACATTAAATTCATACAGCCCGAGATGTGTGATGAAGGCTGACCTTTCCTTGGCAGATTCATCTAGCGGTACCTGCCAGTACCCCTTGGTTAAGTCCAAGGTAGAGATGAACTGGGCCCTTCCCAGTTTCTCTAATAGTTCATCTGTGCGTGGCATGGGATAGTTGTCTGGGCGAGTTACAGCATTTAGCTTACGGTAGTCCACGCAAAAACGTATTTCCCCATCTGGTTTGGGAACTAGAACCACTGGAGATGCCCATGCACTTTCAGAGGGGCGGATTACACCCATCTGTAGCATATCCTGGATCTCCCGTTCTATAGCACTTTTAGCTTGAGGAGACACCCGGTAAGGTTGGACCCTAATTGGGTGAGCATTACCTGTGTCAATGGAGTGGTATGCCCGTTCAGTCAGTCCTGGGGTGGCTGAGAACGTTGGCGCGTAGCTAGTGCACAGCTCCTGGATCTGCTGTCGCTGCATACGCCCAAGGGTCATGGAGAGGTTCACCTCTTCCACACCACCAGCACATTTCCCTTCGTAGTAGACACCTTCAGGCCACTCAGCGTCGTCTCCTCCCTGGGCTGTAAACTGACAAACCTTTAATTCTCTGGAATAAAAGGGCTTTAGAGAATTAATATGATACACCTTAGGCTTTCGGTTGGAGGTGGGGAATGCTATGAGATAATTAACAGCTCCCAGGCGCTCCTGGACCACGAATGGCCCTTCCCACGATGCTTCCATTTTATGGGCCTGGAGCGCCTTTAAGACCATGACCTGGTCTCCTACTTCGAAGGAACGCTCTCTGGCATGTTTATCATACCAGGCTTTTTGCTCTTTTTGAGCATCCTGTAAGTTTTCTCTAGCAAGGGCTAAAGAGGTTCGGAGGGTGTTTTGTAGGTTGGTTACAAAGTCCAGAATGTTAGTTCCTGGAGAAGGTGTAAATCCCTCCCATTGCTGCTTCACCAACTGCAATGGCCCCTTAACCTCACGGCCATATACAAGTTCAAATGGGGAAAACCCTAAACTGGGATGTGGTACAGCTCTGTAGGCAAAGAGCAACTGCTGCAATACTAGGTCCCAATCATTGGAGTGCTCATTTACGAATTTACGTATCATGGCCCCCAAAGTTCCATTAAACTTCTCCACCATGCCATTTGTTTGATGATGGTAAGGAGTGGCAACCAAGTGATTTACCCCATGAGCTTCCCAAAGGTTTTTCATAGTTCCTGCCAGGAAATTAGTCCCTGCATCTGTGAGGATGTCGGAGGGCCAACCTACCCTGGCAAAAATGTCTGCTAGTGCCTGGCACACACTTTTAGCCCTGGTGTTGCTTAGAGCTACTGCTTCCGGCCATCGGGTGGCAAAATCCATGAAAGTCAGTATGTACTGCTTTCCTCTGGGTGTCTTTTTCGGAAAAGGACCCAGAATATCCACAGCTACTCGCTGAAATGGAACTTTAATGATGGGGAGTGGCTGGAGAGGAGCTTTGACCTGGTCTTGGGGTTTTCCCACTCTTTGGCACACCTCACAAGACTGGACATAGGTAGAAACATCCTTGCCCATTCCCTCCCAGTGGAATGACCCCCCCAAACGGTCTTTGGTCCTGTTCACCCCAGCATGGCCACTAGGGTGATCATGGGCTAAGCTCAAGAGCTTGGCCCGGTATTTAGTTGGAACTACCAACTGTCTCTGAGGATGCCAGTCTTCCTGGTGTCCCCCAGAAAGAGTTTCCTTGTATAAAAGTCCTCTTTCTACAACAAACCTGGATCGATTAGAAGAGCTGAGAGGCGGTGGGTTGCTCCGTGCCGCCGTCCAAGCTCTCTGGAGGCTTTCATCTGCTTCCTGTTTGGTCTGGAACTGTTCCCTTGATGCTGGAGACATCAGTTCCTCATGGGATTGTGGACCTAGGCTTGGTCCCTCTGGAAGCGATATAGGGGATGGAGCTGTTTCTGTTGACTGTGAACCGCTCTCCGCTGGTGCACTATGTTGGGATTCAGGCTCCGGCTGAGCCTCTTGTGTAGGGTTATCGGCTGCTGCCAGTTCAGGTTCGGTGGGGCCCTCTGGTGTTGAGGTTGCAAGTACTGGATTCAGTGCTGACACGGGGTCTGGTGTTGGTTGTTTGGCTGGTTCCGGTTCTGGGACTGGTTCCGTCTGGGTCTCTGGGACTGGATCCACTACTGCTGTTGCAGACATTGGCCTGGGGTCCAGGTCCATCACCTCTGACTGGGTCCTGATAGAAGTTTCCGGAACAGAGCTAGGCCTCACGGCTTGTTTAGCCTGGTTGCGGGTGACCATTCCCACCCTCTTGGCCTGCTTCACATGATTGGCCAAGTCTTCCCCCAACAGCATGGGGATGGGATAATCATCATAGACTGCAAAAGTCCACATTCCTGACCAGCCCTTGTACTGGACAGGCAACTTGGCTGTAGGCAAATTGAAAGAGTTGGACTTGAAGGGTTGAATCGTCACTTGGATCTCTGGGTTGATTAAATTGGGGTCCACTAAGGAAGCATGGATAGCTGACACTTGAGCTCCGGTGTCCCTCCACGCGGTGACCTTCTTCCCACCCACACTCACAGTTTCCCTCCGCTCCAAGGGTATCTGGGAGGTATCTGGGCCTGTGGACCTCTGGTGTGATTCCGGTGCAATGAACTGTAATCTGTTGGGGTTCTTGGGGCAGTTGGCCTTTACATGCCCCAGCTCGTTACACTTAAAACATCGTCCAGCTGACGGGTCACTGGGGCGAGGAGGCTTGCTGGAGAACGGGGTGGTGGGACGATAAGGGGTCTGGAGGGTTCTTTGGGAGGTAGGTGGGGCTTTGGGCGGCCCCCGGGAATAGGGTGTGGTCTGGGGTGGTCCCTTCTGGTCTCCGCTCCAACTGCGACCAGTTTTCTTCTTCTCTGCCACCTCCACCCATCTGGCTCCAATCTCTCCTGCCTCAATTACAGTTTTGGGTTTCCCATCTAGGATGTATCTTTCTATTTCCTCAGGAACACCCTCTAAGAATTGTTCCATTTGCATTAAGAAGGGCAAATTTACTGGAGATTCAACACTTGCTCCTGATATCCAGGCATCCCAATGTTTTACAATGTGGTAGGCATGTCGGGTAAATGACATGTCTGGTTTCCACCTTAGGGCTCTGAACCTCCGACGAGACTGCTCGGGTGTTATCCCCATTCTGACTCTCGCCTTGGATTTAAACAGTTCATACTTGTTCATGTGTTCTTTAGGCATTTCAGCTGCCACCTCAGCTAAGGGTCCACTGAGCTGCGGCCTCAGCTCTACCATGTATTGGTCAGTAGAGATGTTGTACCCAAGGCAGGCCCTTTCGAAGTTTTCTAAGAAGGCCTCAGTATCATCACCTGCCTTGTAGGTGGGGAACTTTCTGGGATGGGAAGTGGTACCTGGAGAAGGATTGCTAGGGTTTGTTGGTATATTCTGCTGGGCCTTTATCCTCTCCATCTCCTCCACATGCTTCCTCTCTTTTTCCTTCTCCTCCTCCTTCAGCCGCATGAGTTCTATCTGTCTTTCATGTTCCCTTTGTTTTTCCTCAGCCTGCAATTTGGCTAATTCCAGCTGTAGTCGAGCTGAGGATTTGGCCATTCTAACCTCTCTGTTTTTAACTAACTTTACACCCGAGGTTTAGAAATAAACAAACAAAACTTGGCTGTAAACTTTTGCTGTGCTGGAATAGAGTACCTATTCTCTGATAGTGATTGTCAGCCTACAGAAAAAGACAATTCCCTTGTCTCTGCTCTGGGCCCAAATTAAAGCAAAAAACCTCCAACTACTTGGAAAACTGCTTACCCAGCCCAAAGAAAAAAAAAATTTCTTTTCAAACCTGTGCTCCTTGTAAAACAAAAAAAAAAATCAAAATCCTAAAAAAAAACCCTGCCACTTTTGTCTCCAGGCAAATGGGTAGAGCACACACCCCCTATTTACTTTTAGGAAGAAAAGAAAAAAAAAAACCTCTGGGTTGGAAGACTGTGAATTTCCCTGCAGGAGTTAAGTACCCTGCCTCCAGGCAAGAAAACCTGCAATTCACAAGATAATCCCCTTTTGTCTCTGCTTGGCCACAAAGCAGAGAGAAACCAAGCTGCTTTCAGTTTCAAAGCTGCCTTCTGGACTTCCTAAAAATTCCTTTTTAAAATCTGTATTTCTAGTTCAAAAAAATCTCAACTGGATCTCAAAATGATTTCAGGTTAATCCCACCACTGTGCCACCCTGTCAAGGTTCCTCCCCCACTCTGAACTCTAGGGTACAGATGTGGGGACCTGCATGAAAAACCTCCTAAGCTTATCTTTACCAGCTTAGGTCAAAACTTCCCCAAGGTACAAAATATTACCCCCGTTATCCTTGGAATGGCCGCTACCACCACCAAACTAATACTGGTTACTGGGGAAGAGCTGTTTGGACGCGTCCTTCCCCCCAAAATACTTCCCAAAACCTTGCACCCCACTTCCTGGACAAGGTTTGGTAAAAAGCCTCACCAATTTGCCTAGGTGACTACAGACCCAGACCCTTGGATCTTAAGAACAATGAACAATCCTCCCAACACTTGCACTCCCCCTTTCCTGGGAAATGTTGGATAAAAAGCCTCACCAATTTGCATAGGTGACCACAGACCCAAACCCTTGGATCTGAGAACAATGAAAAAGCATTCAGTGTTTTACAAGAAGACTTTTAATAAAAAATAGAAGTAAATAGAACTAAAGAAATCCCCCCTGTAAAATCAGGATGGTATATATCTTACAGGGTAATTAGATTCAAAAACATAGAGAACCCCTCTAGGCAAAACCTTAAGTTACAAAAAAGATACACAGACAGAAATAGTTATTCTATTCAGCACAATTCTTTTCTCAGCCATTTAAAGAAATCATAATCTAACACATACCTAGCTAGATTACTTACTAAAAGTTCTAAGACTCCATTCCTGTTCTGTCCCCGGCCAAGACGACTACAGACAGACACACAAACCCTTTGTTTCTCTCCCTCCTCCCAGCTTTTGAAAGTATCTTGTCTCCTCATTGGTCATTTTGGTCAGGTGCCAGCGAGGTTACCTTTAGCTTCTTAACCCTTTACAGGTGAGAGGAGCTTTCCCCTGGCCAGGAGGGATTTCAAAGGGGTTTACCCTTCCCTTTATATTTATGACAGGCCCCAATTAAATCTATATGTTGTGTGGGTGTTAGGGTAGACTTCTCCATTCTGAAGTAGAAATATAGAGAATGAAACAGAGACAGGGCCTTGCTGGTTGCTGTCTGTACTTTGAGAAGTGAGCAGCCCTTCAGGAGCCAATCATCCAGGTAAGGAAAGATGATATGCCCATCTAGTAAAGATAAGCTGCTGGGGCTGACAGAACTTTGATAAACATCCATGGGGCAGTGGAGAGACCAAGGGTAGGACACAATACTGGGAGTGATCTCTGTCTACCACAAAACACAGAAATAATTTCTGCACAGTAAGAATAGCAACATGAAAATAAGCATCCTTAAGGTCGAGGGAAATGAATGAATCTCCCAGATCTAGTGAGGGAATTATTGTTGCTAGGGTCACCATTTTGAATCGCTGGGAGCAGATGAAGGTGTTTAAACTCCTGACATTGAGCATTGGTCTCCACCCCCCATTTTTCTTTAAGACGAGGAAGTACCAAGAACAGAACCCTTCCTGAGAAAGTCTGGTGGGACAGGTTTGATTGCCCCCAGATCTTGGCAGGATCGTATCTCCTGCTTTAAAAGGTCTTTTTGAGAGGGGTTCCCGAAGACAGACTTACAACAAAAGGATGGACGGAATAGCTTGTAGAAATTTCCTCCAGCATCCAGCTGTCTGATGTGATGAGCTCCCAATAAGGTAAGAAATGAAAGAGATGCTCTCCATAAGAGTGGAAGGGGAATACGTGCAATGCAGGATCTAGAGTGGGAGTTAGTTTGTGACCCTCAACTAATGGGTCAAATGGATGTTTTGAAGATGTCCCTGGTTGAACAGTCGCTGAAGAGGAAGGCCCTTTCTTAGGGAATCTGGTCTTCTATGTGGGGAGCTTCAGCCAGTTTCATGGGCTAACAGTTGACTGGGAGAGATTGTTGAGCTGTCTGCAACCTGCTGTATTTTTTTTTTTTTTTTTTTTTTGCAGGTGTATAGATGCCCTGAGCTTGTAGCATCACCTGATGGTCTTTGAGAGAATGCAGAGACCTCTCGAAGGCATCACTAAACAACTTTGCGCCTTCAAAAGGAAGGTCTTCAACCATATTTTGTACCTCGTGTGGGAGGCCAAAAGACTACAGCCAGGAAGCTCAGAGCATGATTACTGCCGTAGCCATGGAACACGCAGCTGTGTCAATGGTATTGAGTGAGGCCCAGACAGATGCCTTGGAAACTGTCTGATCCTCTATCATGAGGGCCTGAAATTGTTGTCTCTGCTCCTGAGAAAGGTGTTCAATAGAGAAGAAAATTTTGAATAGACTGTGAAGTCATACTTTGGCTAGTCTATGCTGTAAGGAGGCCAAGAAGTAGGTTGTACAGCCCAAAAAGTCCAATTGTTTTAGGTCCATACCAGAGGGTGTTGAACAGAACCAATGTTGCCAATTCTGTTCACTGGCGCCACCTGCGAGTTGGGAATCAGACAGGAGGTACCCTAAGTCTCTGGGAGGGATGTACTACTTTTTGTTGGCTTGTTTACATGTTGGTGGTTGGAGTTGGCCACACTGTGTGTTGCAGTAAGCAAAGCTTCACTGATGGGCAAGGCAAACTTGCCCTGAGGAGATGAAGGAAGGATATCCAACATGAAATGTTGGGATTCCTGAATCTCATCTAATGGGACTTTTAAGTTGTCTGCCACCTTTTCTAGGAGTTCTTGAAAGGCCTTGAAGTCACTGGGGTAAGATGGTGGGGGAGGCATGATAGCCTCATCTAGAGATGAGGAGGATTTGTGGGAAGGTGGTGTTTCTTCCTCTTCCACTAGTGCCCTCTCTGGAGGGATCTGGGGGCATCAGTTTATGTTCCTAATAGGACCTCTTTTGTGATGGTACAATGTAGAAAGACACCATAATTAACCTACAGATTCCAATAAGCCTAAACTCTCAGAAGACCAGAACAAAGAGGCTGACCCAGAAAAGTCTCGGTTATTATGAAAAATATTTTTTAAAAGGATACCTCCAGGTATTAATTCTCCAGTGTTTTCCTACAAAAAATTACAGATTTCCTATTCAACATTTGGTAGATGAAAAATAGATGCTTTAGGTATTTAAGTCATATTAAAGAGATTTCAGATTTTCAATGGCTGTGGATATGCCTGAGCTTATTTTACAGACTAGTCATTTACATGCTAGCAGGCAGGAAGAAAGATAATTGAAAACAAAAACTCATTTTGCCATGGAATCAGAGTAGAAAGCACAGTATTTTGAACATCAACTTTACATAAGTTTCTATACACACGTTTTGTTTTAAAATAAACTCTCTTCCCAAACGGAGTCCAGAGATTTCAAGTTTCAGAGTAGCAGCCGTGATAGTCTGTATCCACACAAAGAAAAGGAGTACTTGTTTCACCTTAGAGACTAACACATTCATTTGAGCATAAGCTTTTGTGAGCTACAGTTCACTTCACTGGATTCCGATGAAGCGAGCTATAGCTCACGAAAGCTCATGCTCAAATAAATGTGTTAGTCTCTAAAGTGCCATAAGTACTCCTTTTCTTTTTGCAGAGATTTCAAATCACACACAGGCTGCACTAACACCCTGAGAAATGTCCCCCTTCTCAGTCTGGTATTCTCAGACCAGACCACTGTGTCAGAGGGCAGGTAGGTTACAGTGTGCAGAACAGGCTATATAAGGAATCTTCAATGGGTGTTCTCGAACAAAGCAAATCAGGAAAGGTGGACAGATCTAAGGCACACCATTTCCAAGGAAGAGAAATTCTTAGACAATCTGGCAATAAAATTAAGCTAAGTTACAAACAAAACTACATTCATTCGTTTTTTTTAAAAAATATATATATTTTGAAAATTCCTAAAATTAGTGTTCAAAATCCAGTGCTTTGTCTATTTAGATGTGCAGAATAAACTTCTACCTGTTCCAAATTCCCTTGATCATTAATAAGTCCTGTCTTCAAAAATATATTTCTGTTTTTGGACACAAGTTTAGTTATTTATGAACATAGAAAAATACTGTAGCTTTTATTCTAGCTTTAAATATGAATACATCACTGAGAACAGTGCTATCAGTGCATCAATACAGACCACAACAAACAGGTGAGAACTCAGTTTGCTTCTCTGAAGTCTTCATTTGCTGTTCTACTTAATTTTCAAATGAAGAGAGTGCTCTTACATAGCTCGTTTATCAGTAGCCCTCAAAGCACTTTACAAAGGATGTGTCTGTCATGTCTCCATTTTACAGATAGGGAAACTGAGGCATAGAAATTGGAAGATTTCCCCAAGGTCCACCCAGCAGGCCTGTGGCAGAACTGGGAATAGAACCCAAGTCTCCTAAGTCTGAGTCCAGAGTTGCAGATCTCACTTGCATCTGTTAGTCATTTTCAGTTAGCATTACAGTAGAACCTCTGTACGTTATCCTAGTCACTACTTTAGTCACTGCAGATTGTTTACATGCAAACTTGGAAATTCCAATAAACAAATATGGAAGGATAATATATCATGTACATTACAGTTGTAAAAATAAATGATCAATCTTATAATATACTTTACAGTACTGCAGCCAATATACCATATAATAATTTGTCAAAGTAAGAAAATCTACCTAGGATATGTGGCTATTAAATCTTCTCTGAAGAGACACCAACATTTTTTGGTGTCTGACTCGAAGTATGCTAATCACTAACTGCAATTTAGCAAGATTCTTCTGGTTTTGATTTTAGCATTGGCTTGTGATGACACAAAACTAAGACCACGAATCTGTCACTGAGGTAACTGATTCTGTGATTTTACGAGCCCCTTGTGACTTCTTGAAAATTTCAATAATTCAGCCCTGGCCGGTGGGGCTCAGGTTCCAGCTTCACCCCGGCCAGCGGGGCTCAGTCTCCTCAATCAATCCATGCTTTATTGTTTATTGCTCACGTCCTGTCCGTGACTTTTGATAAAAATACCCATGACAAAATCATAGCCTTATACATGGTTAATGCTTGCCTCATTGGGGCTTATGTTTGGACAACAGGTAAAAACTCATTTTACATCCAAACTCATTCTATGTCCATCAGTACTTACTATGCAAGAAAATGATTAAAAAGTCAAAACAAACAGAAGGGATAAATAATTTATTTTTACCATGAAAAGCATCTTCCATCTATGTAACTTGCTTATAAAAAAAATGTGAATTATTATACCTTTGGGTGTATACATTCCTTGTTGCATAGAACCTCCAGGTTCAAAAACGGGAGCTTTAAAATCAGCAACTGCTGACAACATTGATTCAAAGCTTAAACTTCCTGGAACAATGCCACTTTTGGGATTGGGGTTTTCTGGAATGTGATCTTTATGTTAAGAAAAACAATTGTTATCAAGGACTATTTAACAGCAGAAATATAGCACATCACTATTTTCTTTTGTCTTATATTTTAAGAGCTTCATTTAAGATGCTAAACTTTTGCAATGTTTTAATTTCACCACAAGAGGTCCATGTACGACAGCAGTTCCAGTGTAATCAAATTTGTATTGTACCATATCAACACTTTTGGCGTATAAATTTTAATTCTGTACACTACTTGCATTATTGCTCAAGCTGCTATGGTCTTATTCAGGGATTATATACTAAATGCACACGTTCTTGAACATGCTGTTAAACTTGTGCAGCTACCAATAAGGTGTGCTGGGGAGGATTGTTTAAACTTTCCAAAAATCTCTTCTCTCAATTAGCAATCTTTCTGTATAGAAACACTCTCATCCGCAGAAAGTAAGTCTTGAAAGTGAAAATGTCAAGCAAGCTCACTGATTGGCGATTACACATACATACGCACTCACATGCACACTTTTTGTTATTAAAAAAAGTACATGCTTGTATCCATGTGATAAATAACGATCATTTTATCCCTAGTACTATTAGTAACATATATTATTTTGAGTTAGAGTTAAGCACAAAGTAAGCAGATGACTGGGACCCACAGACCTGAAAGCTCTGTAAACTGGGTTGACCAGATCTGATTTTATGGAAGTGGTAACCTGCAAGGGAACAACTCATTTCCTGATCTCCTGTTCTGGCAGTCCCCAAAATCAGAAGGTCAGCCCTGCTTTAGCTATTTTAACTTTTGGCAAGCAATAGGATTTATAAAAATTTAAGTAAGCCACTAGCGTCGAGTAAATAGGCAGCTAGGCTGACCCACAAACCAAGAGGCTCTTGCAGAAATGGAGGAAAAAGGGGGTGGGTAAGAGAAACTTGGCATTGACTCTCTCGAAGAAGAAGAAAAGTTGGTGAACTGCAAATACAGAGACAAGTATATTCATTAATTAGTCTGGTTTTAAGTATTAATAGAAATCCTCCTCAGCATGAAAGGGTGACATAAAAGTTGCTGAAAAGGAGGCTATATGATTTATGTGCAGGGAAAGATGAGCGGTGGAGTGCTTGATGGTAGAAGGAAAATTTAGGAAGGGGGAAAACGAGTGGATTTAACTAAAAATATTAAAAGTAATATTGTGTGTACAGCAGTGGGGGATGGATGGGAAGATATAGGTGGAAACACACTAGGGAAAGAAAAAACAAAATAAAATGGAAAAAATAGCTTGTGAAACTAGCATGTGCACATATCATTCCTAAGCACTCATATTATTACCTTATTATTGTAAACCTCAAGCTACTTTTCACCATTTCTGCCTTTAAATTATTGCTGTCACTTACTGCACTATGTTTACAATTGGACTGCAAGTTCTTTAAGGAAAAGATCATGTCTATTTTACTTGGCTGCAAAGAACCTAGTACACTGTGAAGACAGCTAAAATATATTGCAAATCCTCACATGTATCATTTTCATATGAACAATTAAAGAAGACTAAAGTACTGAAGAAAATTTCATTGTGATCAACAGCATCATAATCCTATAACATCTGCCCACAACTCCTAAAGCTTGAGGTTGTTACGAGCGAGCAATATTGATGGCATCGTGCACAAGCTTTAAAATTCTGCAAAACACAGATTTCTTTTATAGTACTATTTACACACAGAAATCAAAATAAATAAGTTAACAGATTCCAAGGATATGAGATCCAGTAGTGAGCTATGAGTCCTGTCGTTCATACAGAGCTGGGCTACCATCTCTGCTCTGAGGATCTCGTCATCTGTCATTCCTAGGACAATAAAAATAAAATTAAATACCCTGTACAAGTTGTATGGGAAAGAAAAAGGGGATACACAGGCACACACATGCAGTCAAATCTCAGTAAGTTAAACACTAATTACAAATGTGAGACTCAACAGTTTGATATCCAAGTTAACACAGTTACATTGTTACAATTCAATTCAAAGATTTCTGGTCGATTCCCAAAGATGTCCACAAGAATTTACTAAACTATTCCTATTTTCTTATAAAGAGTTCTCTGTGTATTTGGAAGTTGTGTAAAGTAACAGCTCACTGATATTTCTCAATACATATGCTATTTTGAAAACAGACCATTGCACAGTAGACAACACTAAAACATGTTTTCTAAAGACTGCATTGTAAAGCACGGTAATAAATGAAGCTTAATAAAACACAACAGAATGCAAGTTTTAGCCAAGATTTTAAGTAGTCACTTAGGCCCAATACTGCAAACATTTATGCACACTCTTAACTTCATACACATGAGTAATAATCATATGCATAAGTATTTGCAGTACTGGAGTTTAATTCATTTTTCTATGGCAATATCAAAATAATTTTATTCTGTGTTAAATACTGTATATTTTGGGGGGAGAGGAGAATATACCAACAAAAAAATCACAGGAAAGGTTTCACAGATCCTGTGTCCCTAGCTGAATGTTTGGAATTTATGCCACTGAAGCACTATCAAATTAGCATACTTCACACTTATTGTACCAACTAGCACATGTTTCTACATCAGTAACATTAGAAATGCTGAAAAGGGTGATTACAAAGCTCAGTTCAGCTAGCTCTCAGTTCAGCATAATTCTGAATAAAGATCAGTGTCATAACACCAAGCTATATCTACAGGACTTTATCGGGGGTAAATCCCCTCCCTCACTCTGCAGGTATGGAAGGCCCAACAGACAGGATAACTGCGGTAGTTGCATGGCTCACGTTTGGGCCAAGATGTAGGAAGCGCATGCAGAGAGACTGAATGCCACAGCAAGTGCTCTGAAAGGGTAATTTGTGCAAAGCTGCAGAAGTAATTTATGGAATGGGGTAATGCTAGTGGATCCAAAGCAAGAAGAGCAGCAGCCACTGTGGCAACAGTAACGCTAAAGTTTTACCAGCTGCCAAGTTTTGCGTGGCCGGGGAGAAGGTTTGGTACAAGACCAGGATTTTGCCCCAGGTTACTGGCAAAGATACTTTCTACATCATTTCTATTACAAATTAACAGAAAAGGAATATTCACAAAGCTGAAAATATTGCACATTTGCTTCTTCGCACATAATTTTTTAGGTGCCCAAGTGGGAAATGAGTCTCTCCTTTAGTTCAACTGACTTGATAATGTCCTATTCAGTTTACTTGATACAAACAGCAGAAACCAAGTCATGTATATAAAAATAATATAATACAATAAAATTTCAGTTAATAAGGAAAGTCAAAGTTTCAACAGGGGAATAAGAAGCTCAATCATAAGAGATTATTACAAGTAGGAGCTTTAGGATTTGCTGATTCAAACACTAGTATTGACATTTAAGCTTCAATATACATCTCGTGATCATATGTATAAAAAAATTCAGCCATTTATTTCTCTCAAGAAGAGGAATGGACACCCTAACCCTGTATTTTGGCTGTTTCTAGTTTTTAGGATGGTTAAAATGAAGCAACTGATGAAACTGAAACCAAATTACAAACATAAAGAATGATCACTCAATTTTATTTAATAATTTTACTTATTCTGCTACAGGATAGCTATTAAATGCCAAAAGATTTAAAACCAAATACACATAAAATTCCATGTTACAGTAATATTTGTGGCTAGACAGTTGTGATTCTTACCTAAATGTAAGCGAAGACTTAACAGAATGACGAGAAATGTTAAGGCTCCTTCCAACATAGATCTCTCATGTTCTGAATCAAGAACTGTATTCTGATGCTGCGATGCCATTGTTAACAGATCTACCACCTTGAATCTACAGGACACAGAGCAAAGTTAGCGACCTCATTCTTCCGTATTAAGAGCCTGATGCCGAGAGGTACGAAGTATCTGGGATTCCAACTGAAGCACCATTCAGGCCCAGGCCCAAAAGGAGTATAAAATAAGATGTACATAATCTAATTAGAAGCAATCCTTGAAGTGAAAGGCTTTTTATTTTCACAAGGTGTATCCTTACCTTCATTGTACCATTCTGATCCTATTCATACTTCACATTCAAATACATCACATTTATATCAATTGAATACTTGAAAGTAGGTTAGTTGGTATTCACATTTATGTCCTGCTTTTCTTCAGCCATGTCTATGCTACAGCAGCACAGTTACCATGCTGCAGCTGTGATCCTGTAGCATAGACACTGCCTATGTCAGCAGACGGAGTTTTTCCGTCAACATAGGAAATCCACCTCTCTGAGAGACGGTAGCCAGGTTGACAAAATAATTCTTCCATCAACCTAGCTGCGTCTACAGAGGGGTTAGGCTGACCTAACTACTTTGCACAGGGTGTGACATCTTTCACAGCCCTGAGCGACAAGGCTAAGTTGATCTAAGTTTTAGGTGTAGATGGAGATGCAAGCAGACTTCTTGTGATCCTCACTGCTATTCATTCTCCCCTTCAGTGTGGGAGTTCCAAATACTTACACACCAGAGTGTGCAACACTTCTAAAATTGGAAAGCTCAGGAGATTCAACTCTGGAGTTTCATAAACATATTGCACACACTGGCGTATAAATCCAAAACCAGCCCTGAGTGAAAGGGAGGATGAATGAAACTGCCACAGTGGAACCCATCAGTGCTGTGGTGCAAGAGGGATTCAGCAGGTCATACACCTTTTCCCCATGGTATATTTTAAATAGTCAGTAAGTGGCAGAATGCTATATAGTGGTATTCATTCTATCCTTATGCTTTGATCTTACCTTTCAAAAACTGATGAAATAAAATAATCTGGGTCAAGTCTAGAAGCACAGACCTGTAAAAACAAACATGGTACATTCACTTTACTCATCAATCATTAGTGTTCTTATAAACACAGTACGTGGGTTCACAGAAACTATACCTTACCTGTAACAGGTAAATGTCAGGATCAATCATGGAGTTACAAAAATGAGACTGCACATAAGTCATTGCTTGTCCTTTAATTTGTAGACCATTTCTTACCCACATGTTACTATGGATTTCAGAAAGGCTTGCCTATTTTTTAAAGAAAAAGAATTAGCTGAAATAAATATTTTGCAAACGTTCAAGGAAAATCAGCTATTCAGTTGTCTGTAGTCACACCATCAGCTGCAATCCCCTCAGATCTCAAAATCAGCAGAGCTGGACTATCTCAAAAGTTGGATGAGAGACACCCCAGAAAATACCCCTGATGCTGCAAAAAATTCAGTTGGTACCAGTATGTATGTGGTTCTCTTCTTGCTGAGACAGTACTGAATCCATGCATGAGGCATGATATTAAATTACAGTGGTGAATAAGACTTAAAACGAAGGCTTTGATCACTAAAAAGATACTGTACTATTTTTTGCAAGTTTGTTAACCAGGTGTCCTGCCCAAATTCAAAGTAAGGTATTTATATTCCACCACAGATCTGTAATATGTAGAATATGGTCCACTCTAAAAGGAAGGGCATTTCAGGAAATGGAGGGGTAGGCATGTGAAAAGATCCATGGTTCGTGATTCTTTATCCTGAAAAAGTACCCGAAAAATGAAGTGTGTGTCTTATAACAGATTATCAATTATTACAACTATTTCTCTTCATCTCCTAACTTGGATATAAACAGAATGTTAAGTGTAAAGCCACAGGCAAGAATCCTGCCCATCGAGGAATAAAGGGTCTTCACAACCCAACCTCTACATTCACTCCTGCATATTCTGCATCCTCAATTTGTACATATTAATATTAATTGAATGCACAAATTGTTCCAAGCACAAGTATGTACTCAAATTTAGCAGTAGCTTTTTGAAAATGTGATCCTAAACATTAAGCATAGTTCTCACCTAGGGTCATTATATGATGTTAACAGTATTTGAAAAAGTAGTTATCTGATTCTAAGAATACTTTTCTAAGTTTATTCTGACAAATCACTGTAAAACTGCTTACAAGTGATAAACATTTCATATATTGCAAGGAGTTGTCAACTATGTTAATTTTTGTATTCCACAATTAATGTGTTTTTCCACAGCTGTTTACACATTTTTTAATATACTTAAACTATTTGGACTGGAAGAGGGGAAAAGAGATAGTGTCCTCTTTCATATTCTGTACATTCAAACCAAAGAAGCAGCCTGGCACCATACCTGAATCTGAAGCGGGTGAATCATTAGTTTCATCAACATCTCCTGATCTGGTAAAATAGAATCCAGATCTAGCTCTTGGCATTTGACAGCCTACATACAAAATGGAGTATAAATTTTACTGAGAATATAAGGAAATGATTTTTTCATACTATAAACCGACACCACCTTATTTTCTTATAGAATATGGTAACAAATCCATGCTTACCTTACTCAAAAACATAGCATAGTAACGATGTAGTGGCAAATGAAAAGTAACCTGGTTAGGCGCTGGCTGCAATGAAAATACAATGCATTTTACCATCAAATACAAAAAAGTATACGAATCATACAGACTATCATTTCACCTGGCACATCCACTGCTGATGGCTCTTTCCGCTAGATATTGCTAACGTTACCATATCTCTCCCCCTGCCAATGCTTCATCTCCCTTTTCCCAAACAGTTCAGGTTGATCTCTCCTGCCTAGCCGCTAGGATATTAGTCTCACCCCACCTGGAATCAGAGAAATGTCTCCCAAAACACCAGAGCTGCCCACACCCTAATACTTCATACGAAATGGAGTGCAGAGAGTCTTTATCGTTGCTAAAGCTCTCCACTCTACTGCCTTGGAGTGCTCCTATGGCATCAGTTGGTAGAACCTCAGTCTGAATACAAGTTCACATTAATTAAATTGGGGACTCCAGTGTTCTTAATTCACAGATGTATCACATCATACCCATGAATTACAAAGGTTTTAACAAGAGTAGCATTGTTTTTAACATGGTAATCCATCTGTTACGGTATTTAAAAGGATAATTTTCTTTCTCCTTTAAATAATAAAAAATACTTTAAAAGTTAATATTTTAACAAGTTTAACAAGACATTTCTGACAACACTTTGTTTAATCATATAAAGGATGCAAACCTCATCTACAAAGTTGATTGCATCAAACCAGTCCTGAAGTGCTTCAAGGCAGTACCTAACAACATTTCGTGTGTACTCTTGTGTCTCCTACAATAAGAAAAATTATTTGACATTGCATCATCGTACATTGTACCACGCTATTCAAAAACAGTTTTGCGTTTACAGTTTCATTAATACAATGGGGAAAATAGTTTGTTAACTAGTATGATGGTTTAAGGATTTTTTCAGTTCTTTCTGTTCAGTTTTAAAACAGGGCACAAATACGGAATTTGCACAGTGGTTCTCTTTTTATTTAAAAAAAGTTTTCTTTTCCACCACTGAAAATTAACATGGTTTAACGATTTACCGGTGGTTGACACTGTCTTTCTCTACACTGAGGTTTTTCCCAAATTCATCAATGGCAGGAGTGCCAGCATACCAGAGCCTAGAATATTTTTGTTATTGTGTTATCCAGACCTGTTCTGAGCTGCGATGCAGGTGTCGCCCTCTATCACATTCAACCAAGTTTTATTTTAAAAAAAAAAACAAACTTTCATTTTATTGTGTCAACCAATTTACTTGGTACTGAATTAAGTTTTCCGGGTCTATAATTCCTAGGACCAACCCCAACACCATATTTTAAGAGACTAGTAAACATTTGCTACCCTCCAGTCCTTGGATGTAATAACAGTGGATTTAAATGTTTGTTCAGCCACTTGATTGAGTTCCTTTGAAATTCTTACAAACAACACTATTTGGTCTTGGTGGCTTAATGTTGTTTAATTTAATCTATTTGTTTTAGCACAGAAACAGGAACCTGTGCATACAAAGGGACCTTTCATGCACAGATCTTAAAAGGAATTACTAAGCATCCAATATCCTATTCAAACATTTCTACTGCAATGTCTTTAGAGTTTAGCAAACTCAGTGTAGTAAAATTCAGTGCTCACCACTAGATTAACAAATGTGAGTGTAATTATAGTGAACGTATAGGAGTAATTTTGTTTCAGGTTAACCATAAACTTTATTTATATATATATTTATATATATTCTCACATTGAAATGCAATTTAATTGCATCTCTCAAAGTTAAGGCAAGATAGGCTATAAACCTCAAGCAGTGGGGCCAAAAGCATGTGGTGGGGGGGAAGGGAAGACAACTAGTTGGCACTTCAAAAACTAGTAAATTGTAGTACAGTATTCTAAGGGCAATTTAGCCTCAGAAGTGAGATTTAATAAGAATATCTTAATATGATTTACAATATGAAAATGCCTTTGCAATTGCTAATTTAAACTTTTGGAATATTTAGTTTACACAAAGAAGTCTTTTCAGTGCACATTTCAATCCAGACTTCACTGTCCTATGAACACCAACATAACTCCTCCTACTTATTTTGGAAACTAGTTAAAATTAGAAGATTGATATTTATTATTCATAATAAATGATGATGAGGTAGAAATGTAAAAGTTTTCATGTTTCAAGTATTCCTCTCAATAGAAGGATTCCATTTTCTGCTAGTCTATCATTGTTTGACACACAAATTAACAATTGTGTGGTGTAATTGTGAGAAAAATCATCATTATGCAAGAGATTTAATCTCACATAGTTAATACTCCAGATCTTTGATTTGATAATTATGCACAAATACGTAGTTTTATTACTGTCCCAAAATGACTATTTGCAGGCACAAACAACCAACCAATATTATAATCACATCACAGCAGACTTAATTTTCTCTTTTCCCAATATTACAGAATAATCACCAGAGTTGTTCGGACACAAGTATCAACCTATATCCCATTACATTTTAACCTCATTCCTATTACAGTCAGTGTTCACCCAAGACCTCTAGTCCCAGTTCTGGAGACTATAACTAAGTAACATCAATCATATTTAAATAGGCACTTCAAAGGATTTACGAGATTGCTGTTACAGAGTTATATCCTCAGCTCTAATAGGTACAGCCTGAGATGTCTGTTGCTTGCCCACTCTATCTTTGTTTTCACTAAAATAATGCTTCTTTCAGAGAAACGAACAGTGGCTTTTCTCCTCTTCCATAGAAACAAGTCTCCAATATCATCATCCTTATCAAAGCTCCTGTGAAGGCACTAAAATCAAACTGGGGGGTTGATACTCTCATATACATTTCCTTAGTTTAAAGAGATTACTCTCTCAAACTCCTATACATTGCACTATGCAGGTCAGAAGCTATTTACAGTATCATTCAGTTGGCTGGCAAAGACAGTTCCCAGGCTTGGGTACAACCCTACATGTAACATGGACACCAACACCACGAGGACAGATGTTAGTGCCAAGTCTCATGTGGCCTACTTGCTGGTAGTTGTATCACCTACTAGAAGAAAGCAGCAGTTGGTGCACATATTACAGAGCTCCAGCCATTACTGCCCTAATCTAACATCTTGATAAGCCAACAAAGGGGACTAGTTTGCTTTTTTTAAGCCCCCTTATTTGACATACAAATGAAAAGCCTTAATTCACCTAAATAGAAAAATAAATCTCACCACACTCAGAGGCTTCACACAATGAAGATTCTGGAAAAGCTTGTCCTGAATCATCAAGACAAACCCATGGGAACATTTCAGCCTGCAGGTATTGATGAAAGTCATGATTTAGTGTATGAAAAAAATCTTTGGTGCTCCAGCTGAGCAATTTGGAGGAAGAGAACCCTTCAGCCAAGAATGCTTTTATTCAAAAACGCGTATCTCGTTTGTTTCAAAGATCTTCCAAGTGAACATCTGAAGTCATCACTCTTTTCTCCAGTCAAATGTCTGGCCAAATCTTATGCAGAGAACTTGAGTATAAACATCTTTTAAAGGATTTGTGAGTTCTGTTCAAATAAACTACAAAATACTGCCGGATGTATTTTAATCAACTTCAATTTCATACACCATCCAGAAAGTAACACTTGATGGAGAACTGATACATGACCCTAAAATCCAACTATTTGTAATATTTGCTGAGACTACAAAAAGGAAGTTAAAAGGAGTTGTTGTTTTTTAAAAGACGAAGCAAAAATGAAAAAAATGTTTGCCTTACCCTAACTTTACAATGTGATAGCAGTCCCCACATTGGTTGGGCACAGGCTTCCAGTTCAGCAGCAAATGCAGCATAGTAGGTCTGTGATTCAAACTCCACATGCTCATTTAATTCTCGCTTATTTAAATTCATACCTTAAAAGACGTAAGCAGTGTTATACAACAGTATCTTTCTCTACCATTAAGTGGATCTTAGTATTTTTTTTAATTATACACACACTT
Organism: Lepidochelys olivacea; assembly: GCF_965140295.1. Taxonomy (NCBI): domain Eukaryota; kingdom Metazoa; phylum Chordata; order Testudines; family Cheloniidae; genus Lepidochelys; species Lepidochelys olivacea. The sequence goes on along the minus strand of NC_140421.1, from coordinate 39,389,259 downwards.
ACATATATGCATACCTATACAGGGAGATGACATCCTTGCAATAAGATTCAGAGGGTGTGATCAATTTTACCTAAGCATCCACAAGATTAAGGATTTGAACTGAACAGAGACCTTGAAAGTTGACTAGAAAGAGATTAGTTGAGTAGAGAAAGTCTGGCCATGTTAGGCTAGCAACTCAAGCACCCATGCTGAACAGGCACGTGATCTGAATTGGGCCCCTTTTAGTCCCAACTCCAAATCAAATCAATGAGAATTTTTAAATTGACTACAAAATCTTGGATCTCTCCATAGAGGAAGCATGCTTTCCACTATGCAAACATTCAGAGAAAAACAAATCAATAAAAAAATCTCTCACATTTCCACGTTTATACAAAGAATACCTAAATACGTCAAGTTCATTTTCCCTAGTATTGAGTTTACAACTTTGACATTAAAACATATTTCTATCAAAGTCATAGCTTACACTGTTAATACAGGTTTCAGAGTAACAGCCGTGTTAGTCTGTATTCGCAAAAAGAAAAAGAGTACTTGTGGCACCTTAGAGACTAACCAATTTATTTGAGCATGAGCTTTCGTGAGCTACAGCTCACTTCATCGGATGCATACCGTGGAAACTGCAGAAGACATGGTATATAATGTCTTCTGAGACCATGGTATATAATGGTATATAATGTCTTCTGCAGTTTCCACGGTATGCATCCGATGAAGTGAGCTGTAGCTCACGAAAGCTCATGCTCAAATAAATTGGTTAGACTCTAAGGTGCCACAAGTACTCCTTTTCTTTTTACTGTTAATACAACAATTTCATGAGAACTTTGGCAGTGTGTAACCCAATGCATTTTATTCACCCCTTCTGTGCCTGATCAACATGGGCTACATGGGTCTGTTAGAGCTTTATCTCCAGAGCCTAACATTTTAACTCAAGCGTAGAGAGATTCATGCTTTAAGCTCTGGAGATCCTCAGCTGCCATGATACAAGTTGGAGCTTGTCCAGAATTCAAATCATGGTGTGTCTCAAACACAGTTTCCATGACTAGAAGTAGTATGTAACCCACCAGTCAACATGTATTACGCATTCCCTGGTGTGCCCCAATCCACAGTGGATGCAAATCTATTACAGCTCTCATTTTGAGACCCTGTCTTTAGTTCAAACTACAGAAACTAATGCTTTTAGATCTTGGACGTCCCTGGTTCAACGCCTGGTGAGGGTCAAGATGTCAGTTGTCACAATTGCACATCGGAAGTGCTTAATGCCTTTACATGTTCAGCCTTTGCTTCTCATCAGTTGGCATTTCAGAAACAGAATTCTTTTGGCTTGAGTAATTTACAAGAAACTATCCACTTCCAGAAATTTGCATCAGATTAAAACTGAACACGCTAATGGATTAAATATTTTTATACAAGTGCGTGTAAGGTATATGTTATTGTAAACATTGTGTCACCTTTAAAAATTCTTGTTTAAGTACAGGAGAGAAAAGACTTTAAATTAAGCAGATTCCAAAAAAGGTATTTCTAATCTCTAAATAAGAAAGCTAAAAGCCACCTACCTTGAAAGAATGATACAAAATTCATCCAAGTTACTAACAGACTATGATCCTCCAGGAATTTCTTAGCCACACTTTGGTGTGAAAGGATATTAATAAAATCACTAACAAGTGGCCAGTAAGTATTATTCTTTAATAGTGCTTCCCCGCAGTTCACTACGACATGTAAACTGTTTTCTTCATCTAGGAAAAAAGTGATTAAAAAAATCCCATCATGATGTTTTTTAAAGAAAAAATATAGTAACTACCATAGTGAACAATTTAAAAAATCAGGGTTTAAAAACATTTATAGCATGCAGAGCACACGGCTGTAAAGAACGATTACTTACCTTATAGCAACGATTGTTCTTCAAGATCTTGTCATCTGTGTGGATCCCATTCTAGGTATACATGCCCCCCACTTGCATGAGATTGGAAACTGAATAGTAGCGGTTGTTGGGCCATGCCTGCACTGCACATGTCCTTGTGCCCTGCCTTTCTAGACCATAAAAGGCACTATTGCTCAGTTACCTTGCTAATTTAATGACACGTTTCAGAGTAACAGCCGTGTTAGTCTGTATTCGCAAAAAGAAAAGGAGTACTTGTGGCACCTTAGAGACTAACCAATTTATTTGAGCATGAGCTTTCGTGAGCTACAGCTCACTTCATCGGATGAGAGTGAATTTGTGTGGGGGGGTGGAGGGTGAGAAAACCTGGATTTGTGCTGGAAATGGCCCACCTGATGATCACTTTAGATAAGCTATTACCAGCAGGACAGTGGGGTGGGAGGAGGTATTGTTTCATATTCTCTGTGTATATATAAAGTCTGCTGCAGTTTCCACGGTATGCATCCGATGAAGTGAGCTGTAGCTCACGAAAGCTCATGCTCAAATAAATTGGTTAGTCTCTAAGGTGCCACAAGTACTCCTTTTCTTCTTGCTAATTTAAAATCTCAGGTAAAGAGGACTCCAAAAAAGCAGAGATGGAGGGCAGCTTGTGACACACACACACACACACACACCCCAGCTCCTCAAAGAACCAAAGTTACTAGAAGGTAAGTAACTGTTCATTCTTCAAGTATGTGTCCATATGGCTCTCACTGAGGGTGACTAATGAGCAGTGTCCCATCTGGACAGTGTGACTGAGGAGTCCCAACGTTCACTAACTAACTAATGATTGTAATACTGCCCTACCAAAACTGGCATCTGACTCATGGCCAGGACCAGAGCATAGTGTTTAACAAAAGTCAGGCATTACTCTAAGTAGCTGCCTTGCAGATTTCAGACATAGGGATCAGAGTAGCAGCCGTGTTAGTCTGTATTCGCAAAAAGAAAAGGAGTACTAGTGGCACCTTAGAGACTAACCAATTTATTAGTCACTAAGGTGCCACTAGTACTCCTTTTCTCTTTAGACATAGGGATGTTTCTAACAGACCTGATTGGAGGACAAGCCCATTTTACAGCAACTTTCAAAGTTTGTTTTCATTCTGCAGTGGAACATTTTCATGAAAACAAAGTTATTATAAAATGTCCTTTCTCAGACCAAAACCAGAGAAAAAGAGAAAGCGTACATACTGCCTCAGACATGAGAGATCCAGGTACAAGTTCCAGATATCCCTGATTCAGAGGAAAGTTTTTCCAACCCTGATCACTCTGAATCCCACCTTGAACCCCACATCCAGGGCAAGTACCATAGCCACTAGGCAAGTGAGAGAGAAAGACACTCTCCCCATTCCCCCCACACACACACATGCTTCCTCCCCAATGAAAATGTTGTCAAAAGCAATAGGTTTAAACAAAACCGCATATTTCCCTGAAATTTCATTGACTCAAAAAAGTTCCAATCAGCTCCAGTTTCTAAAGCATGGAGAGGAGGCAGTTTCACTCTAGGGAAATGGAGCTTTGATGTTTGGAAGAAGAAGTGTATGAGACATGCCTTTGATTAGCAACTCTCTAGATATGGCTCAATGTGAATGCCGCATCTCCTTAGGTGCGCTGCCATCACAACTAGGTATTTAGTGAAGACTATTGGTACGGTGGAGAGAACGAGTTGTAGCACTTTGTATTGATGTGATCGGGCCCTACTAGGAATTGCAGGTTCTTCCTATGGGCCAAATGGATCACAATATGGAAGTACACATCTTGGAGGTTGTGATGCTTCTCGGGGTTATGGCCAGGGTTGTGCAGCACCTTGTCACCACCTGTCCTTGTCTCACCCCCAGTCTCTCCTCCAGCATTAAACAGCCAGACCAGCTCTGAGCCTCTATTTATAAAACAAGCCTGCTGATAGCTTACCCTTAGGTGAAATATACCAGGGCGTACCTCTGTAGCCCCAGACATAACTCCAACAATCTGTTATCTTCACTTGGAAACAGGGTACCTTCTGCTGCTTGTCTTTTCTGTAGTGACTCTCCCCTGAAGACTTTGCAATCTGTTGATTAGTATTTTGCTCAGTCTGTAAATAGGCATTCATTGTGAAGTATACAATATTCAGTTTACATATAGCCACATCAAGTTTCTTTCAGGTGGGAGATGCTTTTTATCACCTTTTGGTGACCAGTCCGAACTCACAGACCTTAAGACCATAATTTTCAGGAAGGATGGAGTGAGAGAGAACCTTACATATTATCTGTACATACATTTCATAAGGATTATGATAATCAGTGTGACACAAACTTTCGGTAGAGACCTGACATGACCCACTTTAACAAATTATCATGTAGGGACCAGACCCAAGGGATCGCTGTGCCCACTGCCAGTTGGCATCAAGAAGTCCCTGGGTGACAGAGATCAAGAACCACAAACCAGTCTTGTGCCTGAAAAGAAGGGATGATGTAGGCTGAATTTAAGACTGTGTATAAATGTGTTCAGTCTTCTCAGGTCTAGAATAGGATGAAGAGTCAGACCCTTTTTTCCTTCGGAATAACAAAATATCAGGAACAGAGGCCTCTTTCCCTGAGCTTTAGAGGTAACTCTGCTGTGGCTCCTAGGCAAAGCAGGATAGCCACTTCTTTTAGTTGATTATAAGAAGGGTCTCTGAAGACAGATAATGAAGGGGAATGGGTAGAGGGCCATGGACTGGAATTGGATGGAATAACCATGAGAGAACTTCCAGCACACACGTCTGTTATTCCAGTCCAAGCCCCATAGAAGAGAGCCAACCAGCATCTCAAGAAGGAGGTCTGGGCATAGCCCTTCCCCGATCTGAATGTGGCTCTCAAATCTCCTGCTGTCTGGAAGCAAGTGTAGTCTGGTTAGTGACTAAGGAAGATAACAGTCTCATACAAGAGTACCTCGTCTTCTTCCTAGATGGTTACTCAGAGAACTATTGCGAGTAGCTGGGTGTTTTCTGTCTAGCTTCCCTTGCCCTTGATATTTAAAGGGCCTGTGAATGGGGCAGAGGTGTAAATGCTTAGGGAGCCTCGTATCTAATATCTTTTTTGGGTGCATAGTGCATCATTGGTACATATGGTGAGTAAGTCTGAACACTCCAAGGGCAAGTCCTCAATTGTATTCTCCACCTCCCTAGGGATGAAAGAAGCCTGTAACCATGATGCTCTGCACACAGCTACCACAACAGCCAGGGATTTAGCCACCACGTCCAACGCATCCATGGCTGTCTGTAAAAGAGGTTGTCCTTCAGCAACAATGGCTTTAACGCTGACTTAGAGTATTGAAGAAGTTTGGCCAGAAAGGGAGATAACTCTGCCCTAGGTCAGATAGTTTCACAAACAAAGCTTGACAGTTAGCTACTTGTAGCTGGAGTGATGCTGACAAATAAGCCTTCCTTCTAAAGAGAGGCAATTTATTTGGGCCCTTGGCCTTAGGAATGTTCTTGGATAGTTTGGTTATCTCATGCAGGGCAGAGACTACTAATGAACCCAATGTTGGACAGGTATAAAATTGCTCAAACCTCTTTTGGGGGACTGGTCTTCCTTTCAATTCTTTTAGCAGCAATGTGGCTGGCATCTGCCATAGAATTTTAGCTGGTTCTAAGATGCCGTCATTAATTGGCAATGCTAGTCTAGCAAAAGAGGAGGAATGCAATATGTCAAACAGCTTGTAAGCTTTTTCTTCAATTACTGAGGTTTCTATTTCAAAAGGTCTCAGCTAAACAAGAGAGCATCTTCTGAAAGGCTCCAAAGCAGGTATGGGAGCCAAGGAAAATGCCTCATCAGGGACTATGAAAGATGTTCAAGAAGCTCAAGACATGCCAGTTCCTCCTCTGTCAGCTGTACTTGTTCCTCCCTGTCTTCAGATGGGGTTCTGACAATTGCTGCGGAATTGGAGCATGACCTTCTGCATTTTCTTCAGTGATAGGAGGGAGTTAGATTCCAAGATGCTCTAGACGGAAACCCCCACTATGCCCAACAGGGCCAAGGCAGAACAGGATAAGGCTGGTTTTGGTCAGTCCACTATCATTCCTGAGATGGATAAGTCAGAGATCTGGAGTGCCCCTGATTTGCAGAGAAAGACTTTCTCCTGATCTGTGTGAATGGTGAGAAGATTCTCTGCTGTAAGGTGGAGAGGTGTGTCCCGGAGATGAAGAGGAGTAGACTGCCTCCAAAGATAAGTCTGATTTTTGAGGTGACCTCAGTACCATGAGGTCAGAGACTCATGTCGATGCTGAGTGCAGTGCCATTGGTGCCAGAAATATAGCTACCTCCTCTAACAGTAGATTGGACAGTACCATAAATGTGTCAATTGTTACTGTCAATGCTGATACTGGGGGCAGCAGTTTGTGGTTGCCAGCACGGTCAGATGTAGGCACTGAGGATGCCTTATATATCTTCAGTGTACAGCTGGAAGTTGAACCAGCATCTCTTGCTCCGGTCACAAGAGCAGACCACGTGCTCAGTTCCTCGGAGGAGAGTAAGGGTTTAAGCATCTCCTCGTAGGAAGAGGGAGTTTTCATATCTCCCTTGCTTTGGTAAGGAGGCAGTAGTGGTCTTTGGTGCTGAAGTAGTAGCTGGAACCAATGTGGTCAGATGGTCTCAGATCCCTGACAGACAGTGCCATGGATTTTTTTGCCAGTACCAGCATTAAGTGTTGTGTGCTGGCTAACAAGGGCACTGGCTAACTGGGACTTGGACTTTACCAGTCCCATCTTAGAGATCAAGGCCTGTTCTTCAGGGTCTGAGGTCCCTTTCACTGATTGTCCAAGAAGATTCAACTTCAGCAGAGCATCTCTGGATTTTCTTGTGACGGTAGAAAACAGCACAAAGGATAGTAGTCTGGTACATGGATCTCACCAAAACAAAAAATGCCAGCTGCTATGACAGTCTGTAAGCAGAATGAGTCTGTCATGGGACTGGCACTGTTTAAAGCCTGAGGGCTTTGAATCTGCTATTGTAGGACCTTACAGCAGCACAGTTGTACGGCTGCAGCTGCGTCATTATAACATCTTCTGTGTAGCCGCTCTTTGCCAGTGGGAGGCATAATTAAACCATTCCCAATGAGCAGCGGTAGCTATGTCGGCGGGAGACGCACTGTCCACACCAGAGCTTTTGTCGGTGAAACTTACGTCGGTCAGGGATGGCCTTTTTCACACCCCTGACCAACAAAAGTTTTGCTGACAAAAGTTCCAGTGTAAACAAAGCCTAAATATACCTTAGTAGATTTCTTGCTACATCTTCTCGTTCCTCCTTTCCAGCATATCTGCATAAGCCTTTTTGCCAGTTCATCCATGCCTGAATCTCATTCAGATGGATAAGGCATTTGACCGTGTTAACTAGTTTTATGATTTAGAGGAAGAACTGTGTTTCATCAATATACTAAACACACTGTAACACACCCGTCTATGCAAATAAGAACATAAGAATGGCCATACTGGGTCAGACCACAGGTCCATCCAGCCCAGTATCATGTCTACCAACAGTGGCCAATGCCAGGAGTGAACCTAACAGGTAATGATCAAGTGATCCCTCTCCCGCCATCCCTCTCCACCCTCTGACAAACAGAGGCTAGTGACACCATTCCTTACCCATCCTGGCTAATAGCCATTAATGGACTTATAGGGCCACTGACCCAAGGGAAGAACAAGATGGAAGCCTGCAGAACTCCACGAGACAGCCATTGAGAGAGACGAGTAACTGTCCAGAATTATTCTGGAATCTTTCAGCAGTATGAGCAAAGCCACCAAAAGGCTTCCTATGTTGAGGGCTGCAGGCAAGTCAACCATACTTCATGATTAATGGAACTGGTAGCAGATGATAGATTCAAAAACAGATCACAAGGGGGACAATCTCCACCCTACCAAGGAGAAGATCTACCAAAACCATTTCCGCGCTCCAACCACATCTGTACCCAGACTCACAAACCTCAAGGAGACCAAGGCACCTCTCTCATATAAAGTTGCCTTGCCACAGCCTTCACAATAGTTTTAAATTCCAGAACCGAAAATAAAATATTGGCCAGAAATAGATCATTTTGAGTGCTGGTCATAGTAAGTTTCCTTACTTGACACTGTCAGTCTGCCCTGTCCTAAGGAAGGAGCTACCAATCTCTACCAATAATGAATCCAATTTTAATTTACTGGTCTTCACCGTCTCTAGTATCTCAGTAATCATGAATGGTCTAAATATCAAATCATGGCCACAGTCACAACAGTGAGCAATGATATGTACAACTGTGTATTACTGATATCAAAATCTGCCTTCCTATGTCTGCCTTCATATGCAGTATGCGCAGATACAAAATGGGGGATGCAAACCACTTCATGTCAAAATATAAAACATATAGTAATTAAAACAGCTGTCACTGCTAAGAGTTTCCTTGAATTATTAAAAAGGCAAACAATGAATCTTTGTGATACATGTCCAAAAAAGATTCTTAATAAGCTTTAAAATGCATTCAAATGCAAATGAACGTGCAAATTTGCTGTTTTCCTTCTTCCCCCTATTGAAACACTGATTCTTGAGTGCCCTAAACTCTCTTGTGTGTTAGCTGTTTGTTCCCAAAGTCTTTTAAAAAAAAAAATATTAAAGCAGTTCAGGCAACCACCAGATTACTTCAACATAACTACTGTTAAAACACTTTTTTTTAAGTAAGTCTTCTTAGTGCAAGACTAACAAACATAATCAAGATTAATAGCTTTATTTAGGCATAAGCTTTCGTGGGTTTAAAAAAGATGCATCTGAAGAAGTGGGGTTTTTTACCCATGAAAACTTATGCCTAAATAAATCTGTTTTTAGTCTTTAAGGTGCCACCGGACTCCATGTAGTTTTTGTGGATACTGACTAACACCTCTGATAATTAAGATTGTCTTCCAAGTAGGAATGTAGATCACTGTCAGTCTACACAGGAGGAGATTTATGTTCCAATTAACATTATCTCTACCCCACCCAACAATACGAATTCGGTGCAAAAATGGCACCTCTCTAAAAGCAGGGAAAATAGCTTTGTGAGGATTCTAGCAGATGATTCCCTAAGAACATGCAGTTGCTTGCCACAGCAGACACCAAATATCAGGTGAGATCCTTACCGCCTGCTCAAGCTCCCATTACATCTGGTAAAAGGGGTGGAGCTGCATAAAGGAGCACTAAAAGTCCTCGGTGCAGATGAAGGAGGAGTCCCCTTGCATAGGCACTACAGAAGGTGGACTGCTTGCAAGCCTTGGGATAGGCTTTATACCGGGGTTGGGTACATCATGCAGCACAGTGGAGATTCCAGACAGCTCTGAAGCCCATAGGGGAAGCCAGGAACGTGCCATAACTCACAAAAGGCTCTTAGGGCTCAGACAGGCTCTCTCAGAGCAACCCAGAAGCAGGAAGGCGCAAAAGGTGGATTAAAGCTACCATAACCTCGCCTGCCACTAGGCTGCAATTTCTGGCACAGCACAAACAATGAGGAGTCCTTGTGGCACCTTAGAGACTAACAAATTTATTAGGGCATAAGCTTTCGTGGGCTAGAACCCACTTCATCAGATGCATGGAGTGGAAAATACAGTAGCAGGTATAAATACACAGCACATGAAAAGATGGGAGTTGCCTTACCAAGTGGGAGGTCAGTCTAACAAGACAATTCAATTAACAGTAGGCTACCAAGGGAGGAAAAATCACTTTTGTAGTGATAATGAGAGTGGCCTATTTCAAACTGTTGACAAGAAGGTGTGAGTAATAGTAGGGGGAAATTAGTATGGGGGAAATTAGGTTTTGTAATGACCCAACCACTCCCACTCTTTATTCAGGCCTAATCTGATGGTGTTCAATTTGCAAATTAATTCTAGTTCTGCAGTTTCACGTCCCAACATGCTTACAGATGATTAGTCTATACTGATAGCCAAGAAGCCAGAATCCTAGAGATATTTAAACAATACCTAGTTTTTAATAATGCAGTGTAAAGTTCTGCTAGTGTATCTCTGGTCTAGCAAAGTCACTTGACATTTGAATTGGCAATGGTAAGACTAAAAGACATCAGCATATATGAGCAATTCAGAGGATAACATTGTTATTCAAAACTTTTAAAGTGATTTATTTTGGGCAAGGAAAAAGTAGGCTCTGGGTCTTCACTAATGGGTTTACCCACTGTGCAGTATATTACATTCAGGTCTCCACTGTATCAGAATGCAAAGTGTCTAAACAGTAGTGTTTGTGAGGAGATTAATCATATTCTTAATTAATAATATCATGCATCGCAAAAGGCACTCCTCTCAGGGAAGGAAAATTAGAACCATTTAGAAGACAAGTGATGTCATGAAAGACTTTGAAAAATATTATGTTTAATAAAATCTCAACTTATATATAGTGCCATTCGTTGCAAAGCACAGCACTTTATGAACTGTATAAATGGAATCACTTCACCTGACACTGAAATGTGGCTACCTCTGAGGTGAAACATTCTGCTGTTTTATGTCATCCTACACTGTAGTTAAAAAAAACAGCATAAAATGCCAGTGACATACTGAATAAAGCTATTCTTACATTTCCCAAAAAGTTTTATGGTCTCTAGCTCCCAGTACGTGAGGCTACAACCTGTCCAGTTCTGAAAAGTTAGTGGCTAACTCAAAAACAGAAGATGAAACATTCAGTACAAGTCTCTTGTTTGATATTAATGAAAACAAGAATTCAACTTACCTTGCAGCTCACTTTTAATAAGACAACTTTCCATCATATATAATAGGACAGTGACCATAATATCCAACAGCTGACATTCTTCTGTCACTTGACGTGCTAGCTCTTCATTGCTGAATAACTGAACGCTGATATGCACAATTCTATTAGACATAGTGTCTGATTCATGGCTTTTCTTCAGTGTTTTCATAATAAAAGCATAATGCTGAACAAAAGTTTTAGTAAAGGCAATCTGCAAATTTAAAAATAAAAAGAATTTTAATATTACAATAGTTATATTTCCTCTTATTTAAAAAAATGTATTTGCAAACATACAATCAGTATTGCAGAGAAACATCAGATTTATCACAACAGGTCAAAAATCTGTGGTCCACCTTATCCAATATCCTGCTTCAGAAGAAGGTGCAGGAAATCTCACAATGGAATATCCTGGTCTTCCCAGCCTTCATCTTATATAATTGCATGTGTTCTCATTACACATGTAAATGACTCATCCTTTTTTAATATCTTGGTTCTTATGACTGAACCCTTAATTGTAGCATAACTGTTCAGTTACAGAAGGAACTAATCTAATCCTACTAAAATCTTGCTATCAATATCTTCTGACAATGAGTTCCACAAGCCAATTAAACACTGTATAAAAACTCATTCCTACCAGTTTTAAATTTGCCATCTTTTTCATTAGATATCCCCTTGCTCTTGTATTATGAAAAGGATAAACAGGAACTTCCAACTTAACTTCTCTACCATTCATTGTTTTATATATTTCTATAATGTCTTCTATTGGTAATCTCTCTAAACTAAAAAAAATAGGACTAATGTTTTCAATATTTCCTCATCAGGAAGTCTTTCTGTGACTTTCATTTTCTTTCCCTATCTCTAGATCCCAAATTTTTCTTCTAGAACCTTTTCCACATAGGATGACCGAAATGAACAAAGTATTCACCTAGACAAATTAGAGGATTGGGCCAAAAGAAATCTGATGAGGTTCAACAAGGACAAGTGCAGAGTCCTGCACTTAGGACGGAAGAATCCCATGCATCGCTACAGACTAGAGACCGAATGGCTAGGCAGCAGTTCTGCAGAAAAGGACCTAGGGGTTACAGTAGACGGGAAGCTGGATATGAGTCAACAGTGTGCCCTTGTTGCCAAGAAGGCCGATGGCATTTTGGGATGTATACGTAGGGGCACTGACAGCAGATCGAGGGACATGATCGTTCCCCTCTATTCGATATTGGTGAGGCCTCATCTGGAGTACTGTGTCCAGTTTTGGGCCCCACACTACAAGAAGGATGTGGATAAATTGGAAAGAGTCCAGCGGAGGGCAACAAAAATGATTAGGGGACTGGAACACATGACTTATGAGGAGAGGCTGAGGGAACGGGGATTGTTTAGCCTGCGAAAGAGAAGAATGAGGGGGGATTTGATAGCTGCTTTCAACTACCTGAAAGGGGGTTCCAAAGAGGATGGATCTAGACTGTTCTCAGTGGTAGCTGATGACAGAACAAAGAGTAATGGTCTCAAGTTGCAGTGGGGGAGGTTTAGGTTGGATATTAGGAAAAACTTTTTCACTAGGAGGGTGGTGAAACACTGGAATGCGTTACCTAGGGAGGTGGTGGAATCTCCTTCCTTAGATATTTTTAAGGTCAGGCTTGACAAAGTCCTGGCTGGGATAATTTAGTTGGGGATTGGTCCTGCTTTGAGCAGGGGGTTGGACTAGATGACCTCCTGAGGTCCCTTCCAACCCTGATATTCTATGATTCTATTCTATGATTCAAGTTGAAAGTGTGCCACTGATTTAAGTAATGGCAATATTAAAATTTCAAGACCATTATTCAGTATTACTATTATTTTTACATTCTAACATCATGCTTGATTTTTTTACTGCTGCTGTCATACAGCAACTGTTCTCATTGAGTTGTCTGCAATGTCATCCAGGTCTTTCTCATAGATGGTTTCACTTAAGACAGAGCTGCAGTGTATATGAGCAGTTCATATTATTTGCCAACATTGAATTTCATCAGCCATCATGGCTTCCCATATATTTATCTTTGCTAGGTCTCTCTGGACTCCTTTAGTGCCTTCTCTAGTGCCAGAGGATGTTGTGAAGTCCAAGACTATAACAGGGTCCAAAAAAGAACTAGATAAATTCATGGAGGATAGATCCATCAATGACTATCCAAGATAGACAGGCATGGTGTCCTTAGCCTCTGTTTGCCAGAAGCTGATAATGGGTGACAGGGGATGGATCATTTGATTACCTGTTCTGTTCATTCCCTTTGAAGCACCTGGCTTTGGCCACTGTCAGAAGACAGGATATTGGGCTAGATGGACCTTTGGTCTGACCCAGTATGGTCTTATGTTCTAGGTTTGATTCTCCTAAATAATTCTGTCATCTACAAAGGTTTCCCACATCATTGTTAAAATGTTTTTTTCCAGATCAGTAATTAATATATTGAAACAATATCAGTTGTAGTATGGATCCTTGGGGCACCCCACTCTTAACGTTTCATCATGTTATAAACTGACCTTTTATTTATACTTTTGTCTTTTAGCCAATTTTTAATTCATTTCAAATTTCAAACCTAAGTGCCACTGCTGTTCTAAACTTCCACCATATGGACTTGTTTAGTCTGAAGAGATGAGATAATGCAAGCTGTTTTAGTGATTAAAGAAAATTTTCAGCTCAATAACTAAAATCCCACGTCTAGTCTAAAACCTGTCCTCTGAAAGTGTTAAATCTTTCTGGAACATAAAGTAGGCATTTTAAGGCTACCTTTAAGCCAATTGTGGCTTCCATGGTCTGAGAATACAAAATCACTACTTCACTTTACCCATGTCTGTCCACACTCTGAAATACATGGCCCATTTTTATTAAGAACACTGCAGTTTCCTACTTTTATTGGAACTGATTCTCCACAATACTGTGAAGCATAAAGGGACCATAAACAGGCCCCCTCTCCCCTGAATAAAGTAAGCCCAGAGTAGCGGATATGTTTGGAGTATACTGTGCATTGATTATTCTTGGCTGGAGGATAGCCTTCAGATACCATTCAATCCAGACCATAAGTTACAGTCGATGACACTATATTTCTGCAGAAATGAAAAAAGAGGATTTGGCCTTTTTAGAGAGACAAGGTGGGGGAGGTAATAATTTTCAGAGACAACAGAATTTGGTCCAATAAAAGACATTATCTCACTCACCTTCTCTCTCTACTATCCTGGGACTGACGCAGCTACAGCACTGTAAAATCTATCCCTACAGCATTCAGTGGGCCAAAGAGCACCAGTAGAGAATCATATAAAATTAAGTCAGAAGAGCGCAAGCATAGGTATCGTAGAATATCAGGGGTGAAAGGGATCTCACGAGGTCATCTACTCCAACCTCCTGCTCAAAGCAGGACCAATCTCCAATTAAATCAAACTGATTCTTCTGCTGAAAGCCAAATAACTGACTTCTGATATTCCTATCCAAACTTAGGCTGGATTTACACAGGGAGGGTTACCCTTGAACTATCTATGCATCTACATAGCTTATTTCCATTTAAGAACTTTATTTCTTGTGGTACTGTACAGCAATAAGAAACTGAACTAATTGATGATCTTGTGGTTAACATATGAGACTAGATGCAGGAGATCTGGTTTCAATTACCAGTTGTATCAGACACTTCTCTCTGTGCCTCAGTTCCCCATCTGTAAAAGGTAGGTAAACCTTCCTTTCTCCAATAGCTTGTAAGGTCTTTAGGCAGGACTGTCTCTTTCTACATTCATTTAACATTTTAAAAAAGGAAAAACTGGTACAATTCAATGACTGAACTGAACTAATATGTAGTATACAACTTCACAGAATAACTTTGCAATCTTCACCATTCCTTTCCCTTCACTTGTGTCTCTTGTTACATCATATCTAGTAGGACTTCTAAGCTCCCTGGGACACGGTCTGTATATTATTTGTTTTGTAAAGCACTAGAACTGGTTGTAAAATGGTGGTTTCCTCCCTTGAGATGATTTCCTATTTTTGTCCAAAAAAAAAAAAATCTGAACAAACTTGGTTGTCTGATTTACTAAAATTTGAGGAAAATAGACATTTTCTGCAAAAATATAATTAAGTCAAAAACCCAATTTTCTGCCAAAAATAAATTCGATTAAAAAGTAATTTGACCAGTCCTACCTGACACACTTCGGGAGCTGTAGAGGTAATAAGGCATAATGTTCTGCTTCCAAAAGTCATCAGTTAACACACATTAAAATTAGCAGGTCTCAACAACAGCAGATATTCTTTCACAATAAAGATGTGAACCAAGTCATTTCTTATAACCAGATGAGATATGAGTTATTATTTATTCCTCAGTTTATTATAGGTGGCATAGGTAAAAATGTCTATAGTTAAGCCTGACACTTTCCAAGAGATTTTAAATTAGCACCAGGGGATTGAGGAAACCCAATTAAAAACTACATAAAGCAGTCAAGCTAATTTTTATCATAGAAAAAATATTGTATTAACACATCCTCCTGCCACAAGAATTACATGCACTGGATCTTTAACTAACTAGTTCTAAAGAGTATATTAACAGTAACAAAATATCTCAGGAGCAGATGTCTCTTCCCCATCCTAAATGTCTGATGTCTAAGGAAACTTGAGGGGGGTGGGGAGGGGGAAAGAATGGGTGTAGAGAAACAGCTTGTTGATATTGCACTTGCTCCAAGTCTGGAAACTAAAACTGTGAAGGCTTGTATGTATCTGCCCTTCAGAGAGCTAGATCTTATAAAGTCTAACAAAGCTTATGAGCTAAAATGGGAATAGCCAAAACAACAAAACAAACAATACTCTGGCTCCTGAAGGAATTTTCAGAACGGAATTATTCAGCCAACCTGTTTTGTCCACATCTCCTTCCATGTATTGTGCGGCTCTGGGCATACCAACAAACCCTCAAATAATAAAAGAACACAGGGTTTGTTATATTAATTATTTATATCAACCATATATGTACTCATGCAAGATGCAATACAAGCTGAAAGTGAGTGAGTAAAGGAAATTGTTTTGGGGGGAAGGAGGGCATGTAAATACCTTATAATCTTGATCTGGTAGCATGTTGAGTAAGAAAGTTACCATCTTTTGTGGAAATTCATATTTTATTGTCCAAAATAATAATTCTTCTAGAAAACATTTATGCTTTAAAACATCCATGATGGACTGATCTGCATAAACAGTAGGAGAACAGAGGGGAGTAAAAGACTTCAGAATGACTTTACATATCACAAAGGACATCCCAACATTAGTTTATTAATATTCTATTTAACTTCCTAGATCAGGGGTGGCCAACCGGTGGCTCGGGAGCCACATGCGGCTCTTCAGAAGTTAACATGAGGCTCCTTGTAGAGGCACCCACTCCGGGGCTGGAGCTACAGGCACCAACTTTCCAATGTGCCAGCGGGTGCTCACTGCTCAACCCCTGGCTCTGCCACAGGCCCTGCCCCCCCTCCACCCCTTCCCACCTCCTCCCCTGAGCCTGCCCTGGCCCTAGCTCCTCTTCCTCTCCCCCCTCATCCTCCCAAACCTCCTGCATGCCACGAAACAGCTGATCGGGGGGTATGGGGAGAGATGGGGAGGCACTGATCAGCGGGGCTGCTGGCGGGTGGGAGGCACTGGGAGCGGGAAGGGGGAGCTGATGGGGGGCTGCTGACGTATTACTGTGGCTCTTTGGCAATGTACATTGGTAAATTCTGGCTCCTTCTCAGGCTCAGGTTGGCCACCCCTGTACTAGATGCAAATATCTAAGAATCAGGAACATCTTAATGCTACTATCCTGCTAATGTTGATTAAAGGGTTTTCTAATACTTGAGGAAAAAAGTTAGCTATCACCAATACTGTATCAAGTATATGCTTGTAATGATTTCATTCCTGCAGTCATCAGTGGAAGTCCTCAGTACAAATCAGCTGCAGAATCAAGCCCTTATACAGAACCCAATCTATCAACCTTACACTGGGTAGTGACTTACTCTGCAAATAGACACACTGGGTCAGACCTTCAGCTGATGGAAATTGTCATAGTTCCACTGACTTCAATTGAGCTACAACAATTTATACAAATTGAAGATTTAGTCATTGATTTCAGTAGAATTACTGATGGAGTACAGTACTATTCAACAGGAGCAAGTGTGGCAGAATCTGACCCACACTAATTGAATGTTAAAACTGTGATATAAATTAGGTTTAATTCCTAAAAACATATATGATCTTTTTGAAAACTTTTAAAACCTTTAAATAAAATGTAACACTTACATAACATTTTGCCTCTTCCAATCAATTTACATACAAATAATAAATTCTCAAAACAATCTTGTGAAGTAGGCAAGTATTATCCCAAATCTATACAATGAAAAAACTGATAAATAAAGCAGCTTTTCCAAAAATTATAAACCAAGTTAGTAGTAGAACAGGGATCAAAACCCAGTTTATCTCAACTCCCACACTCATTATGAGTCTACTAAATCACACAGTATCTCCACTGTCCTTCAAAGCTCTAATACTTACTATTCCACAGATAACATAACATGTCCACTCCTACAGTATGGAGAGATTTATGCAAATATGACCCTCCTGTACCTACTGGAGCCAACCGGGCTCAGGGAAAGGGAATCTTTCCCCAGAGGAGGGCAAGCAGCAGTAATGCCACCTCTCCCCCAAAGAAGGCAGAGATAAATTCCAACCAGGATTTTATAAAGGCTCCACCAAATCAGGGCAGGCAGTGCAAGAAATGCTGAATCAGTGCATCTCCTGGCCTGGCACTGTTCCCCACCCCTCCAGGCCAGACCCAATTATTTGTGGGATGTATTGGATGGCTTTAGGCCCAACAGTGAAGGGGGAATTGCTAGCATTTTGTGCCACTTTGCCCACTCCAGGTGAGCTTACCACCTGCATAGCCAACGTTCCATAGTCACATGCCAGTGGTGGACTCTGTCCTCTATGTTGGAATTTTCAGAAATTGTTAAAATATCACAAGAAATATGAACAATTTAAACTTGAGAGGCATTTTCATGAGGAGTCTCTTTTTCCAATCCAAACAAAGAAGAAAATCTATCTATGTTCTGGAAACGTGATATCAGAGAATTCATTTTTACCTCTCTTAATCCTGAATATTCCATCAAAAATCACCAGTCGCTTACTACAGCAAGCATGCTACAATAATTTAGGGTCTAATCTTCCTCCCTTTTAAAAAGAAGTGTGTATGAATTTACTACTGATTAAAGATGCCGGCTTGACGGCCATGCAGATTGAAATCATCCATCTGCAGAACAGACAAAATGATTACAAGAAGTAATGCTTCCGCTCTACTCTGGGCTGATTAGGCTTCAAATGGAGTATTGTGTCCAGTTCTGGGCACCACATTTCAGGAAAGATGTGAACAAAAGGGGGAAATCCAGAGAAGAGCAATGAAAATGATTAAAGGTCTAGAAAATGTGACCTACGAAGGAAGATTGAAAAAACTGGGTTTGTTTAGTCTGGAAAAGAGAAGACAGAAGGGACATAATAACTATTTTCAAGTGCATGAAAGATTGTTACAAGGAAGAGGGAGAAAATTGTTGTTCTTAACCACTGAGGATAGGACAAGAAGCAATGGGCTTAAATTGCAGCAAGGGAGGTTTAGGTTGGACATTAGGAAAAGCTTTCTAACTGTCAGGGTGGTTAAGCACTGGAATAAATTTCCTAGGGAGGTTGTGGAATCTCCATCATTTGGAGATTTTTAAGAGCAGATTAGACAAACACCTTTCAGGGACGGTCTAGATAATACTGAGTCCAGCCATGAGTGCAGGGGACTGGACTAGATGACCTCTTGAAGTCCCTTCCAGGCCTATGACTCTAGGTACATTTCAAATTCAAACACCACATCCTCACTTTCAAGTCTTTCCAAAGCTTTGTTCATGCCTTCGTTACTGTTTTCCCTACAGAAATTCCCTTCTCATGCCTTGTGGCTACCCAGTGCTATCTTCCTGTCTTATCATACCCACAAATAATGGTATAATGTAATTTTAAAGAAAGGGAGGCATTTGTCTCTTGAAAATATCAGTATGGAAGGCATTAACAATTGCCATTAGCACCTTTTCAGAACAATAAACCTATCAACAAAAAGCTTAAAACATGGATATTCTCCCACCTCTAATCCCCAAAGGGCTAAATCCTCATGTACTTTGTCAGTCATTCTTCAGATAAAACTCTCATTGACCTCAGTGGGAATTTTGCTTAAACTGAACTAAAGATGGCAGGATGTGGCCCACAGAGAGGGATGATTTAAAGGCAAGTTATAAATGTGAGTAGTTTCAAAGGAGTCTCCATTTGAATATCTATTTCTAATGACATTTCTTTTCATATTAAAGTGTCATTACAGGATCAGTTTACTTTAAGACCAAAAAGGATCAGAAGGAAAGTGTTCTTGTCTGGCCCAAATTACAATTATATTGCTCACCAAAATAAAGACAGACATCGTCAGGAACAAATTAAGCCTTCCACTAGGTTTTTTAAATTTATTAGCATTTGAAAAACCTTCCACCTAAATACTGACAACACAATGTGTTTTTAGAAGTTCCCTTGCAAAACAAAGGCGACGAATGATCAGCTGATACCAAATACTGAATGGTAGTACTAGCTTCCTCATGAGATGAGAGCTGCAGATTAAAAATACTCACTGACAAGTTAAATGCCTGTGTCACATGCAGTTTCCCAGTGCTTAAAAACAGACTGAGCGTTTTTAGATACAATAAGATAAGACACAAAGAAAGCATAATAAATGGAGATCATTACTTCATAAATACCTTTGGTACTGGTGCTTAGTTTCACCCTCTTGCGCTTGCCCACACCTTGGCTTCCATCCTGGTCCTCCTGGAGTAGGGGAAGAGATTACAAAACTCAATAGCTGTACAGAGTTTACTACAGAGAGTAAATACTCTGTAATTCACTTCTGGATTAAACACACAGCTAAAAAACAACAGGAGACCCTGTGCATACTTGCTAATAGGACAATGTTTTATCTGCTAAGGGAACCACAGACTCAATAAAATGCATTAGAAAAATACATTTTAAAAAATGGTTTCCCCAAGGACAACATTATTATGTGCAAGATCAGACATTTTAACTTATTTGATTCATTTTGCTGGCTACTTTACTTTCTTTCTGAAACTAATTGCTCAAAAACGTTTACATAGGTAAAACATCTAGATACGGTACATGTAACTATGAAGTTTAATTTTTATCCCTTTATAGGTGGTTTTTTGGTTTGGGGTTTGTTGTTTTTTGCACGGATAGCCTCTTCTGGCTTTTCCAGCCAAATAACGTCTATGAATCTGAGATGGCAACACAAATAATTGAGTAGACATTTTCTAATCAATTTAAATGTTTCTATCCCACATTGAAATAATTTAATTTGTTGGCAGCCAGTTACAATTAGAAGAGCCCTAGCAAATAAAGTAATATTTCAGATATATAAAAGGCACTTGTCATCTAAAGTGCACAGAACGCTTTATAAACAAGCAAGCCAGCCTTACAGAAACCAATTTAGATTAAAAACATGATCATCACCACTTAAATGGGAAAGATGGGGCATAAAAAGAGAAAGTGACATGCAGACAGATATATGAGTTGAGGTTAGGATGCTGGATCCTGGCCTCCAAGTCTACTGTTCTAACAAGCAGATGACACTACGCCCACTATAATATTAGCGAAGCAAGTTAAATATATTTGTCTTCATTACAGTTTCTGAAATGTGTGATTTCATCCATTTAAGAGGATGAAAGCTATGATCAAATTTGGGGAATAAAGTATCATTTTCTTGAAGAATATTTTCTTCAACTGAAATGTGTGCTGATTATTTGGTCTCCCAAGTCTCAGTAGGGGAGTATTAAATCTTAATGGAAAGAGTTGAAGTTTAACAGCAATGCATCCTGAACACTAATCTTTTTAGATTCATCTTAAATACAAAAGGGAAAGTACCTTGCTGAATGTCATCCCTCTCCAATTACTCTCCCATGAACTAAAATACACTTAGAATTCTAAAGGACAGAATAATTCACCACTACTACTTATTCAGGAAAAAAAAAGTCCTACATGAGGAGAAAGCACAATCTTTTCTAACGAACTTATTTTCAATTTTGCTTTAAGGCAGTTTTGCGTTAGTGTTCTTGATGCAGAGAGTTATTGAACAGTAAGTAATATTTCCCTTGCAGTAATTTGCGCTGGAGAAACTGAACAAGGTTAAAAGCTTGTTTATTAAAGTATCTTAGAGTAAATTAACTGGATTTATATTTATAAATGTGTATTTCAGGTCCCACATTTATAAAAGGCTCTTCAGTCTCTTTTTGAGTTGCTAAAAAAACTGAGGGAATCTGGAAGTTATTTTTACCCTCACCCCACATCATATTTACTTGTAATCTCCGATTTGTCTGAAAATATGTCAGACAAATTAAGAAAAAAATGTACTCATAAATTAAAATTGGTTGTGTTTGTTTATTGTTAATCCTTCTTGCTATAGATGTCTCTAAATAAAAGTCCTGGTTGAGATCAAGTGTGAAAATGCTCACTCATGCTCTTTAAGATTACATTTCAATAGGAAAAAAGAAAAGGAGTACTTGTGGCACCTTAGAGACTAACCAATTTATTTGAGCATAAGCCCATCCGATGAAGTGAGCTGTAGCTCATGAAAGCTTATGCTCAAATAAATTGGTTAGTCTCTAAGGTGCCACAAGTACTCCTTTCCTTTTTGTGAATACAGACTAACATGGCTGCTACTCTGAAAC